>NC_142842.1:13750000-15000000 GCF_061612785.1 Hesperophylax consimilis
AATTTAGTTTAACCTGCACAGTGATATTTAATTATAATTAACAAAAAATACTTTTTTTTCAATGCAAACGTTAAGACATGCAACCTATTATATTCGTAGGTACCCCCTATTTTGTGCTCTACTAATAATTGTGTTTCAAATTTTACACAACTTATTAAAAACAATATAATATGTGTTATTGTTTATCGTTTGTATGAAATTTAAAACACGTTATCTGGTTAATGTTTTAACTTTTTATTAATGATACACGTAGTTTTTTTATTGGTGGAAGTGCTTTATACGTATAAAGTAACAAATTATAAAGAAGTAAAGAAGTGAACTGCTCTCTTAAAAAAAATACATTTTTCGAATCGATGTCAATGTTTTTATTTTTGTTGTTTATTCTCTGAATAATATATAATAAAAATCATAGACGAATGAATTAAAAAAATGGTTTTAGTTTATTTCAAACATTTTGACAAAGAAAACTTCAGCATTTTTTCATTCCGTCGCCATCTTAGTTCTTCAATTGAACGTTAGATTTACCAAAATACTGAAGCTGGTGTGTGGGACCCTTAAAAATGATTTTTTGCAATACATATACCATCAAAGTAATTAATAGCATTTTTAAAATTTCCACGTGATGTAAGGGAAACATCAAGCATATGAAATTTTTGTATGGGAAATATCAAGAAAAATATGAATTTGTATGCAAAAAATCAAGTGAAAATATGAATTAGTACGAGAAACTCAAGCAAACATATGAATATGTAAGGGAAACATTAAGCTAACATATGAATTTGTATGGGAAACATCTATCGAAAATATGAATTTGCCTCGCAAAATATAGCGCGTTGCTCACATTGGCACGAAAGCGTAAGAAATTAATGACAAAACTTCATCTCGTCAAGCCCTGAAGCTGCCTGAAGCATAATAACTCTGGAATGTGTGACCCGTAACACAAACTCTGAAAATATCCCTTTATCTTAAACCTAAGTGCTGCAGATATGTTGAACCGTGTAATACAAAATATCGGCTACTTAGGAAACGTAACGCGCTCCCGCTGTATGTCTTCGAAACGGTAAGCAGGTGAAAAAGATTAAAGAGTGTCACCTGTCTTATATGCCAGTCAAATGTATGGCATTTGTGCGTAATCTGTATTAGCAATTCATCTTGCTTTATTTAGATTTTAGATGACAAATAAGATATTCAAACTAACAGCAGAAAACGAATGCATATAATATATTACTCAATTTGTATATTTCCGATGTTACATAATAAATTAGAATTATATATCGCATATTAATGTGTCATGTCTGAATTAAGCTCACTACATTGAATTTGTGAATATCATTCAACCTCTGCCAAAGGTCACCACACGTAGTTTGCTACGTTTGGTGACTTAGCAGAGGGTACGGGTTAAGGCGGGTGAGGTTTTTCAAGGTCTTGGCGACGGATGTGTTTGCCCATCTACGGCATGTCGAGTCGGATCGACGGAGACTGGTTAAGGGAGGCTTTTTTACCTCTCCGACTGGATTCTCTCGACACATTGCCTAGCACCGCTTTTGGAGGGATGAATTCATACGTTCGTCACTCCTGGACACACTGAATCCTAGATTCCTATCAACTCCTCATACCGTGTTCCTACCCAGAAATTCCTCTCTTTTCTTTCATAAAAAAAAAAACCCACCACACAGCGTTCCCTGAGATGACATAGGCCCCGAGGGAAATTATTTTTCTCACAGCCTTCTGTTAGAGCCTATGGAAAAAAAATCTTAACTATGAAGCAGAAAATCTGTTTCCGTGCTGTCTCAAAACAACCCAGATCAATCTTGATAGTTTTAACTCTGCGCCATGAAATGCTTAGAGACAGCTATTTCCGTCTGGAATTCATCGGTTAACGTAACTAATACAGTTATTTCCATTAATATATATGATTTTGTTTAAATATCTACTGTATTTAGCTGTATACAAAAAGACTAGCATTTTTGGAACTCGGGTGAAGCCGGGTAATAAGCTGGGCAGCATCCGAAAATATAACAAATACATTTTTTTTCTCGGAGCCATCTATGTGGAGGTAATGAAAAAAAAAACAAGTTAATGCAATTTTTTTTTAGCTCGGTATCCTTATTCAATATTTACTAAGAATAACAGATAATACCATGTTAATATATTTCGTAATTGTAAAAAGCATTCACTTTGTGGCTCATCATAATTTATAATAAAAACACATAAATTTGTTTTTGACCACGATAGTTTTATTTTCACTCTACCGGTTTCGGAAGATCCCTTCCTTCGTCAGGAGAATATTTAAAACGAGAATGTTTTAAATATTCTCCTGACGAAGGAAGGGATCTTCCGAAACCGGTAGAGTGAAAATAAAACTATCGTGGTCAAAAACAAATTTATGTGTTTTTATTATAAATTAATATATTTCGTTGAATTTCTTTATCAAACTTAACACAGTTTATCTCTGTATAAAAAGGATGACGTCCTTAAAATGTCACGATAAAAATATGCCCACAAAAACATGACAGCATGAATCACACAATATATGCAAATTTGCTAATATGGGCAAACATTTTAATTTAAAGAGGATGCGATATGTAAACAAATCACATCTGCTTATTCAGTTATTATTGTGTACTTTAATTATGCGAAAAGCAAATGTCACATCAATTAATTAAAATTAACATAATTGACCTATCACCATCTAACCACAACTTTGATTAAAAAAAAAACGATTTGCAAATAATATTAGAGGCCGTCTTCTCAGCGATGCCCAAATAATATCATTTATGTTTAAAATATTTGAATTAGATGTTTAATTTGAGATAAAGCTTATAAATATACGATACGATACATAAGTCGTGAAATATAATTACAGGTTTTGATATAGCCTTGATTTGTGTGTTATTCTTCAATTATATTGGCATCTGAAAACGGCCACTGTTGATCAGTTTTTAAAACAATTTTTTTTTTGAAAATTTTGTGTTCTGAATGAAATGTTGTATCGAGAAATACCTTTTAGTTTGCAATCGTGAAGTTACCGATTTTTCTTTTTTTGTCTCTCCAATGTTAACGAGTACTAACCCATACAGATTAATATCAGTCGTTTCTCTCTCTGTAATTTTCTTCGGTTATTTGTCAGATAGAACATACTGCATTTACGTCATTGGCTGTATGGATTCGTTCTGTCTCCGATTTTGTTTTGGTTACATATTAATAATATTTTATCGTGTGCACAACTTATTAAAATTCTTCTAGAAAAATTAATAAAGTAAAAAAAACACATACATTTGCATAACATTCTGGAGTGGTTAGTAATAAACCAGTGTCCAGAATCAAAACCATGCTTGAAATTTCATTAGTTATTTTTAGACCAGATCTGAATAGCAGAAGTTCTTTCTAACCTTCCTCTTAATTCCCTTTTCCCTATATTAGGAGTGCAATGGTCATACTACCTTCTGGCTGGACTGTTCTTTGGAAATCATAGATAAAAAACACTAGCATTCTGGAGGCTTGCATCAACGTGGATCTATCTTACATGCAATATAGGCAGATATGATATGTAGGCGTAGGCCCTTCTGATTAGGTATTCGATTGTACATGCAATGAAAGTCTGATAATGTTTTTGCTTTGTTAGACGGGAAAACCTCGTTCTGTCGGGTATAATGTTGGATCAATGCATTATGACGATTGATCAAATCGAATAAATCCGTGCATATTTCATATTATGACCTGAGTCAAGCTGACCTCCATGTAAACCTGTAAGTTTCCATGGAGCTGTATAAAAATGGTCGTTTAAAATTTACGTTCAGCAAGACATTATTTTTTTAATCTTAAGCAAACGTACTCGTAAATTCAATGATATATTATTTTTCCATATTGCTCTGCTAATTATGAGAGCTTTTAACAAACTATTAGTAATTGAGATTATCAACACTTTACTTTTCTAAAATCTACTGATTTTTATCTGGATTTTTGTTTTAAATCAAGTCCTACTAACTTTCTAAAACCGTCAATAAACTAGATACCTACTACTTTCAGATTTATTTAGTGTTTACATAGGTAAATATCTTGGACCTAGGATGGAAAAAAATGTTTGTAACATGTCGTTAAATAATTTTAATAAAGATATCAAATGTATTTAATTGATCGATGAAAACAATATTTTTTTGCACTTTTTGAGCTTTGAAAAGAATGCAATTTTGACGCACTTAGAAAGATTAATAGATGTTTTTTGGATGCAAGGTTTATATTTTCATATCGATACTGACGCTAAATTATTAGACCAATTACTAAAACAATAATGTTTCAAAACCTTTCAGGTCAAATAATCACACATCGTCAAAGTGGCCCTGTTGCGTTTTTCTCGTTTGTGCATGTCCTGTGTATTCATGTATTATTTATAAGATGGGTAACATTTTGAAAAAAATCTCAAAGCTAATTTTCAATATTTTAAATAATAAACACGCACAGACAGTAAAAACTTCTAAAACCTCATCTACATACTGAATATTGCGGGCACCTCAAGGTATTCATAACTTCACTGGACTGCTGAATGTAGCCAGTAGCACCAGTATTTTCTGCTGCATTTGACAAGTTTTGACTGTCCCTAAACGCGAAAATCTTCGTGGATGGAAAGTAAAAAAAATAGAAGAATTATATTACAGAAGGTAACATGTAATTTTTTAAATATTTTTGTTTATACTAACTAACCTGTACCCGGTGTTGCTCGGGGGCTTATAAATGGTTCGGGGTAAAGTTTTGAGGTTACGAATTCTAATAACTGACAATTGGGTGCGTTTTTAAGGTGGATATAATATTAATACCATGTCTTCCTCGGGCGTCCTCGATTTTTTCAACCGTTCACTTTCAAGTAATACATTTTCATCACGCCTCTTTCTTCGTTCATCACTCCCGTCTCATTTTACCACGAATAATTATTTGATTCTAGTGTTCCTTGGTCATCCCCGACTTTTTATACCATTACCTCTCTCGATGGCTATAAATGTATTGTTTAATAAATTTTTAGTTTTATATAATCTTTTGTTTTGTATAAATATTTTAATTCATATTCCTTTCTCACAAATTTAATTTACTTATTCCATATTGTATATATATCCATATTTATCTACTGTCTCAGTAGAGGTAAAGTCACAAGGAGGAAATCCATAATTGGTTTTATTTTAACTATATAATACTTATGTACAAACTGATTAAATGTAAACTGTCGATTTCCCGAAAATTAATAAATAAATAAATTACTAGTATCATGAAACTCATATTGTTACTGTTAATTAACATATGTCGACTTCAATTCGACTCCGTATCTCATTCCAGTGCAGAGATAATTCGTTAAGTCTTTCTCTCGACCATTTAAAACCATTATCTAAACACCCCTGGTACTAATAAGAACAATCTTTGAATTTTTCAGCGATATCAGTCGAATGGTACTGGCACGCATATGGGACAAACAAAAAAACATTTTTTTATATAAATGTACAGATTATTATATAACCTACAATAAGATTATTATCTTCAGACAATCACGATTATAACACGAGAACAAAGCACATCATCTAGAACCAAACCATATCATAATTATATCAATGAAAATAAAACGATAATATTAACAAAGTAACATATAAAAAGCAAAATCCAAGACAAAGAACATACCTCGAAAGCGTTAGCACATTGCTGTCCAGCCTGTTGGGGGTTGGCGAATAGTTTCAGTTCTTGAAAGGACCCCTGCACAAAAACCAGAATACAATAGTACCACAGAAACTTTTCGGTCCAGCGGAGTAATTCCATCTTCAGTGAGACATTACGCTGCCCGGATGACCACTCGCAACTCGCAACTCGCAACTTGTTAGTTCGTTCATTGGGGGCTCTTCTGCTGAAAGTTTGCCCTCCTTTGAACTACAAATAATGTATTTTTGATACCAACACAGACACAGATATTTCAAGAATTGAAAACGTATTATAAACACACAAGCTTAATACTAAACACATTGCTTTACGATAGGTATTTACATTCTTACATGTTAACATAACTTAAACATAATGAATGGAGGAAGTAGCCAAACAAAAGCATATTCGGTCTTATAAAACAATATCCTCCTAGATAATAAACATATTTTAAATTTTACACAGCTGATAAACAACCATTTATGTATGGTAAACGTTTGTTTATCAGTTGTGTAAAATTTAAAACATGTTTATGGTAATGCTCTAAAAGCAGTACGTTTGTGATAATAATAATATGCTAGTTCTAAAGGCGCTATTTCTGATAAACATCACATCGAAGGGCGCTTAAATATGATATTATGTATAATTAAATCATTACGTTTTACAAGTATTTTTTATTATTGTGACAGCTTTATCGGTGTTCAAGGACATTTTCAAACTGTTACACTGGCCTTGGACGCCAAAAAACCGATCACAATAATAAAAAAAACTAAATTACTTGCAGAATTTCATTATAACGTTATTAAATGTGGTTTACATTGATTTTAAAAAAATAAGTTCGCCTAATTAAACACAAAAACACTAATAATATAATGAATAATAAATTTTTGATTTCAGCTCCGTTGCAATTTTTGTCCTTCTGTTACATTTTATGTTTATTTGGAAAACCAACAGTTATGATATTTTATTATGTATGATAAAATAAATATATCTATAATTACTCAACCAAAGTCGAATTCACTGTATGAAGTGTTAAAAATGTTTGAAGCGTGGCGAATGAGTGAGTTTTGTTTTGAGTGTATCAAGGGAGATGTTATTAAGTTGCTATCAATCCATTTTTATTACTAGTTATTTTTTTTATTTATGGAGACAATTGAAACTTTCAATCTATTGAGAATGTTTGTTTATGTTTGTATTATAAGACCAGATACACTTGTTTTCTTATCTCTAAGCGCACGTGCACCAATTAACAATATTAGCGTTTCTGTTTAAAGAATTTTATCAACAACGGACCAATTGCCTCAATTAATTAAACAGGGTCGTAATTAAATTTCATGATATACTGAGTCACCAGTGACTCACTGCCTTAAAAAATGTTTTTAACAAATGAATTTACATAACATATTATTATATTAAACCACCTATTTTACTACGTAAATTTATGAACCAAAATACCTTGAAATCAGCATGAATAAAATTAATAACATTATAAGAAATGTCCAGTGATGAATAATTTTCACTTTAGCATATAATATATCTCTCAATTTAATACGAGTTTCTCGAATTATTTCAGATTTTGACATCATGTATGGTGTTGCTAATTTGCTTTTAATTAATTAATACTATGTACAAAACACGCATTATAAAATATGACAGATTCCAAATAATATCTTTAAAAACATCTATAACATTATTTACAAAAGCACTGCGAATTACTGAAGTGAAAAAAACTAACGTAACGAATACTTCCTCGTAATTTCTCAAAAATAATATGTTAAAAAAGTCCCTTTAACTATTTATAGTTTGCTCTTGAAGTCTTGGGCATAAGTTTTGTTGTTAAATATCATACATTACCTACACAAAAAATACCGTTTTTGTCAATACTCGTGACACGTGAATATTAAAACGGTAAACTAACAAAGTAAAATCACAAAAAGATTAACATAATGTTCTTGTTACAATAGTATTCCAGTCAAATTTTTATAATTTTTTTTATGAATTTTTACCTTCTAACATAAATACCAGTATTTAAAATTTTTTTATGACGTCGAATTTCAATGTTTGCATTTTTCAAAGCCCGCCAATACGATGAAAATCTGTCGAGGTAGGCGTGACGTCATAAGTACCTCGGATTTATTGGTTAACAGCAAGGTTAATCCCACTCGGGCCGGTATGAAAATAAACTGTATGTAATTATTTAGCAAGATTTCCAAAAAACATGAATAATTTGTAATCCGCAATAGTGACCCGTATGCGAGTATACTCAGAGAAACTTGGCATAAAATAAAATTGTCCGCATTCTTAATGCACGCAGCTGATCACCAGCCATAACCTGCCGACAAATCACAGGGCGTTTGAGTTTTTCGCGGTTTCAATCGTTTTTAATGACGATTTATTAGTATATAATAAACCTCATATATTCAGAAATAGCGTTTATTTTCATCTTTTCTTTATAAACGTTTTTAGCCATAATATTTTTTTATCATTTAAGAAGAAGAAAATACTAATAAATCAGAATGGAACATGAAACAGAACAAGACACAGAAAAAAAAGATAACGGTCATAACTAGGAATCGAACTCAGGATCTCTTGTCTCACCTGGACAGGAATATTTTTGTTTGGGCCATAACATTTTTACTCCATTTCCTTATTTACTTCAGATGTGACAGGTGACTCTAGATCTTATAGTAAATGTTTGTGTTTTTAAAACTTATGTATCATCGCAAATATTTTCAGATAGTTACGATGTTATTTATATCATAAGCTTTTAATTTTAAAATGCCAATCTTACTGTTAAATATTAAAGACACCCACTTGTTTTAAAAAAATCGAATAAGAGAGAAATCTGGGTAGTAACTTCTACTCATAATAAAATATACAGGTCATTTCCGATACCCGTCTAGTTACCTGTAAAAAACATAATATAAACAAATGTTTATTTCTGACTTTGCACAGAATGCTCGGGGCAATGCGCTGTTTATCCAGGATTATGTACTCAATCTTCCAGAAGAAAAATCTGTTTGGTTTAGGTAAGTATCTGCATCGAGTTGAAATACATTAAGCTTCCCATGAAGTCTGTTGGAACGATATATTTCTGTTTATATTTTATTTTTATTGGGTGCGCAGCATATGCTTTTTGTTTCAAAGCAGATTTAAATAGATGAAAGCTTAATGCTAAAAGTACATTACGCAGTGTTTATAAAACATTATTTTCATTAAAATGGAACATTGAACCGATATTACACAGAGTTTATCAGAACTTTGTAAATAGATGGAAAACATGTTGAGCAAAAAGATGTTACAAGCTGTACAAATATTTATATGGAACTCAATTAATACATTTTTTTTAAAATAATGACAAACATTCCCGGTTTACGAAGAACCTGTCAATATTTGAAAATTACCACCACAGTAAGTGGAAAATATTGCTTGTATTGTGATGTAGGACTTAGCCAATATTTGGAAGGACTTGTTAAGACTCCGTATTTACTGCGACTTTAATTTAATTGTTTGTATTATTAACACAAAAGTTCGTTGTACAAACATATTTAGATTTTGAACGTACGTATATTTTTAGGCTATTGATGTATGAACTTTGTAGGTATCTGCAATGTTTGATTTTATAGCTAAATCATCGGTTCCACCGATGCACGAAGTAAAACTAGATGAATGTTCAAAAGCAAAAACCTAGAAGTCCATTAGCTTATGTTAATATTATTTATGTGGTAACTGTTTTTGCTTGCGTTACCTTATGCATTCGTATGCATGAATAATTATAAGGTATTTCCGTTCTTCTATTAATTCGACCCATGTATTCGATTCATTCGTGTCATGACTGTCGAGCGTCCCGACTTCATCTTTCATTAGAATTCACATCATATTTACCTACATTTCCAGACACTGCTTTTACCATTCAAAACTATATAAAATTACCTATCAATCCTTTTCATCACGGTTAAATATTATATTATTATGCCTTCGGATCTCCAAACTTGGAATACGATCGTACCTCTCCTGCTGATGTTACTTGTTAATAATTTGTTGATTTTCCCGAGAAAATAGAATCATCAATGCTGAACACCTCACACTCCCGTCGTCTAGACAAAATAAGTGATTTTTGAATCGAAAATTAATCGAAACCGTAAAAAAGTTTGTTTGAAAACAAATATTTGTTTGAAAATAAATATTTCTTTCCACGGACTAGGACTGTTGGCTTATTACCTACTAAACTTCATGTTAAATAAAAAAAAAACTTGAATAGAAATGTCACAAAGGATGTAGTTTACGTATCTATCTATATGTCAATCAGGTTTTAAGGTAATATTTTTTATCTACAGTCATAGTCACAACTCATTACTCAATCCCATTATTGATTCAAAATATTTGTTATCCGGTTAAAACTGGATTGCAGGCTCTGAACGAATGAATTGATAGGTTTCCCGATAAACTATAAGTAAAATATAAATGAATTAAGATGATGTCGGAAGACGCGTTCATGAAAATCCTAGCATTTTTGCATGTATTCATTATTTAGGCATGTGCCCAGTTTGGTGGTCTTAACATACCTATAAATAATAATAAAAAAAACACACTGATTATAGAAAAAAAAGTTATATGTATATATATATATATATATTTTAAGAAAAACAGGTGCACGAGCACGTGTTCCTATATTATTACTAAATTACTAAAAGTTTATCGGGAAGCGGCCTGCATTCCTGTTTTTAACCGGATTACCCATAAATGGAAGATGGTTTTATTATCAAATTATTATAGGGAATAAATATTTGCCTGAAACACTTAAATTAGTTTAAAAAATCTTCCGAGAAAAAATAAATGCCACCGATTAAAAATATCCACACTAGCAACTTTCCCAACTGCAGAGGTAGATTTGTAGGTACCACAAATTTTCAAGAGTTTAAACAAGATGTTCTGTTTTAAAAAATAATACTTAAGGCACGTACAACTTTTCAAAAGACTCAAGGAGGAACTAACAAACGTAATTAGGAAAATGTGTACATGATTATTTGCATAACACGTATCTATTTATACTTGAACACATACAAATCAGAGTGAAAAACGTTAACTAGCCAAAAGTTATTAACTAGGACCTAATTTGAACAAAAAAATTAAATATGAACACTGAGATTTTTGTTGATTTCCAAAATTAACAACTGGCTTCGCATAAAAGGCAATACTTCAGAGAATGCTAAATTACTATTGTTGAGTTGTTGGGTTGTTCAGAGCGTGTCAAACGTGTATGCATAATGATTAACACGTGTTATCACTCTTCTCATGTGCGATGATTTCCTTGTACGCATGCTAGTCATAATCAGGATCATTACCATATTTGCGCTAATGTGATGCACATTGCATTGCAAACAAATCTGCAGCTATAATTCTGGGTACTTTACATTATAGTTACGAATATTTAGTACAAAAGTAAGCGATACGTTGTTTTAAAACGGAATGCATTATGAATAATTTATGATTTTGTATTATTACTAACTTTAAAGTGTTCACAAAATTTTAAACGCTCATCGGTACCTACCTAAAAGAACAAAAAGAATTAACATACTGAATTTACAAATGCGAAAACTTTATTTTTTTATGTGAAACTGCTCTCAATCATCGGGAGCCAGTGAGTATATTGTAAGGCTAGAGGCAGTGGAAAAGGAATGAGATGGAGAGGAGGAAGGTGGGGAAATCCTTGGCTATTCAGATCTTGTCACCAAGCCATTTCAAGCTACATTTCAATTCAGAATGGTGGTCTTATACCGGTGCGATACTCAGAGTATCTTCCACTCTGGAAGGTACCGCAAATATACAAAAAAATTAAATATGCATATACATTGTGAAATAACACAAAGTTATATAAAATATAAAAGTTACTTTTGCGCACGCCGGGATTAGAACTCGCGACCTCCGGATTACTATTCGAGAGCCTTACCCTTCTACTACGTGTTGTTTTAATTAAAAATAATTGTTTTAAATTATGTAAAAAATTTACAAACATAACGTGGTTTCATGTATAAGCTTACACTAAATGTAATACTTTTTATTCTTAAGTGTTAATAATATTTTTTTATAGTTTTGACACAAAATCCACAATCTGTGAATTTGTGTCAAAACGTCAATTTAAAAAATCTACATACGTAACGTGGATTCATGTATAAGTTTAAACAAAATGTAATACTTTTTATTCTTAAGTGTTAATAATAGTTTTTTATAGTTTTGACACAAATCCACAATCTGTGATCAGTCTTTGAAAGCAACATGTCACAACACGGCTTCCCACTGACAGATGAAACATCTCTATGTACTGAATAACGGAACAGTTACGGAGCATAATAGAATAGAGCTATAGTATAAATATTCATTTTAAAAATTTGTTTGTGAATAATTTGATAAAAATAAAGTGGTCCTGCTTTAAACTGCAGTAAACTACTTTAAACTTTTAAAAGTTCACAAGAGAACACAAAAACATTTCATGTCAATTCTGCATAAATTAAAAAAAGATAATGTGTTTCTCATTTTAAAATAAACTTTTACAGTTTATTCTGTGAATACAAATAATTGAGTTTGTGAAAATAATTTGCAATGAACTTTGCAAATTTTTCCGGTAAAAACAAATAATTCAATTTAAATTAGTTTTTTTTATGAATAAAGCATTCCGTTGAAACGAACTTTAAAGGTTTATTATGTGAATATAATTTATTCAATTTTCACACATTTAACGTGAAAAAAAATCGCGCGTATTCAATTTGCAATGCAATGCTGTTTATTCTGTGTTTGTAATTATTTGACTTTATGCTTAAATAACGTATATATCCATCAAATATTAAAGTGTTTCAAATATAAATATAATTTGTGATTTTTACGCCAAAAAGTATTATTGTGACTTATTTTTGGGGTATTAATTAATTCTCATTATTATAGGAAAGCATTACAGTTTTCATGATAGTGGACACTGTAAGACTTTACAAAACGTTGGCTAAATAAGGGGGTAGCTCAACATGGCATAATAACCCAAAAATAAAACATTATGTTTCTGATGAAGTTTATTCCCTCGAAATTTTAAAAAAAGTGTTCTTACTTTAAATGCACTTTTACAGCTTATTCAAATACAAAATATGAAAATTTTGAAATGAAGTAAGTGCTCATAATTAAAAAAATACTATTGTTTCATTCCATAGTTGCTAAGAGTGGTGATTTTGGATAACCCATATCGCAGCATTTATCATAAATCACTTCAGAAACCCCGTATACGATATAATCTATATATATATATATGTATTATGTACTTTACTTATTTGATTAAATATGATTGTAAAGCTGTCCATCTCGACACAGGAATTCCCTAATGAGATGAGCAGCGGAGAAAAAAAAATATTTAAAAAATTCCTGAAAGCAACAATAATTCACATAAGAAAAGAGTTTTCCTAATTTAAATGCACTTTTAGAGTTTATTTTGTGAACACATATACAAAGTACAAAATTTGATTAAAATAAAGAATTCTTAATTTGAATGAACTTTTAGAGCTTATTCTGTGAACACAAATACAAAGCACAAAATTTGATTCAAATAAAGAGTTCTTAATTTAAATTGCACTTTTAAGTTTATCCCGTGTACACAAAGCCCCAATCTCCGATCGGCATTTGAATGTAACACAACATAACATCTCACCGACGTGCGAGTCGGTGTGTCGGCGAGTGGAAAGCTCGGGTTCGAGGAGCGACACTGACACAGCTCGGCCGATGATAACGCGCGTTGTTTATTTCGGTACCGGTTTACCGATAGTGTATTGACACTGCTGGGTGACTGCTGCCGCGGGATATTATCACACGTTGCTTGCGCTTGCTGACCGATTCACGACTAAAGTACTGAAGACTAAATTTAAATAGCCGTCAGGGGAACAATTTAAATGGTAGATTGCGGTTTTGTGGAGGTTGCTCGTTTACAAATTGAATTGATTAAGAAATTAGCGATGAATTGATCTGAACACACATATGAATGATTCAAATGAAATCATTTTTAAGAACAATATCAGGATTAATTACCACAAAATACTGGTTTTAGTACATATTTAGGTTCCGTGGAAAAATGTTGAGAGAAACGGATGTGCTACTGATTTTCATAAAATTTAATTTTCGATTTGAGGTCAAAATAGATCGCCAAAGCTGTTTAAAAAAGATTAAAATCTTTAAAAGCATAAATTTTAAAATTGAAATAAATTTTAAAATTTAAAACATAATTTCATTTCATTTCGGTACCTACTAGGTATCTGTAATAAATTTTTATTTTTAAAAAAATATTCATTTCGGTTGGGTATTTTGGCTTGAAATCTAAAATTAAGTTTTGTATTAAAACGGCCGCGCAGCCATTTTTCAAGAGCGTTGACTTAAAAAGCTCTATTAAAATAATTTAGATTACGACGTATTTATATTGAACAAATATGTTATATTTCACTTCAATTCTTAAGCAATTTTTTGTAGAGCGAAATGCAGGTACTTTTTATACGACCACTGGTGGATTACCGTTTAAATAAAGCTATGTTTTTTTCAATCTTCTTAATTCAACCATGTTTTATTCAAACTCTCGAATAAAGGATTTATCGACCTATAGTCCTCGTTTCAGGCAGTGGAAGTCTTACAACATGTATATTTTCTAAACACATAAAAAGCACAGACTTTTAGCGTCCAACGTGAATGATAATTTTTCCACCACACCGAATGTTGGCATTCTATTTCAAAAATCCATAATGACGTTCTTATGCCAAAAATGAGTTGTCATTACGGAAAGGATATAGTACATGGCCGAAAGCCAAGAAAAAAAAACATTGAGTTCTAAATAGGCCACAGAACTAACTTACCAACAATTAATGTCAAAGACGCTACAAACTTCATAATAATTTGTGTCATGTTTTAAAACTATCGGCATCAAAGATTTGAATTCGTTGCGTGTAATTTTTTAATGGAATAGGACAAAATTCTATTTTAAAATATTAAGGTCATCCATTCTACCTCTTAATCCGTGATTTTATGTCTTAGTTGCATCGCGCCATCGTTCCTCAACGAGATGATATTTTAAACCAGTTCCCGACTGAATTCGTGATAAATCTCTTCTGCATTAGATTCAGTCATATCATTTCTTATAAGTTATAAGTTACACTGACAGTGATGAGCCCAGATAGCAGCCTAATTAATTATTTATGCGAATGATGACCTAAGACAGCATTTAACTGCCATTTAGATAAGCTGTACCCATCAATAATATAACATGTTATGAAATAGAAAATAGTGCTATTGCAAGTTGCAATAACTGATCTATAAAGCAGAAATGAATCTGTTTGAAACATTAAACACTCTCTGAAGATGAGCTCCGCATTTTGAAATTTATAAATGTTTATTTTTATTTTTGTCTGAATTTCTGCTTTCAGTTCGCAAAATTTTTTCTTGCGAATGGGATATGGATGCATTATTTATACATGTTATGAAATTGAACCGAAGGTCGCGGGTTTTAATCCCAACGTGCTTAAGTAAATTACATTTACAGTTTGGTTTTACAGAGAAAAAAGAAACACATTCAAAGTTGATCTGTCCTACAAAAATCCCGAAAACTAGCAATTTTGATTTGTTGTAACCACATGCCCAAACCATCTAATGATATTTTTGTGCACGGCTGCTTCACTTATGTCCCCCCCTTCCTCCCCCCCACCCCCTCTCCCTCACCAATATATATATATATATATATATATCCTACATTATATTTTGCTTGTAATATATATTTTTGAACAGAAACAAAAACTTTTTGTTTTCATTTTTCCAGGATTGATAGATCCTTTTAAAGACTGACAAGGAGGAAATAACAACAAATTATTTAATTAAGCGTAATGCATGTTATATAAAATTGATTGAAATTGAATTAAAAAAAGCAATATTGCAACAACACCAAACTTACCAAAAGATCTGGAAGGATAAGCAGTATGGACACAGGTAAAATGTTATAAATTAATCAAAACTTCCTACTTCGAAATGATTTTTAAAACATAATTATTTTTATGCCACCTGCAATTTTAAAACTCGTAAATGATTTTTTCTTTCTCTTTTCTCTTTTTATCTTATATATTTTAAACATTCAACCATTCAGGCTTAATACGCATGTTGACAATGAAATAAAACAATAGCCGTCAAGCTTAATTAGCTTGTTTTCAAGCAACCGGTGGGTTCTCACAAATTTTTACAAATGCACATAAACTATGGAAACAGCAAAAGCCCGAGAGGTTAAGTACTTTGTTAGTTACAATGTCATAGCCATGTGTTGAGTTCATTTGTTACACATTTGTATTTAAATCTAGTTATCTAAACTTTAAAAAACTCCTGTATCTCTGTATCATGCAGTATATCATGTTTAGTATACATATTTAAAAACCCAAGAGGGCGTCAATATTACAATAAATATATGAGACAGACATGAGCGCGGGTTTATATGCACCCTTACATTATAATATATGAGAGAATATCACGAGTTGAAATGTTAGGTGATACTAAAAAACTTTTATTAGCTGTCTTTTATTAGTCTAAGAAAAGTTTTCAATACAAAACTATTTTCAACAAATTATTTGAGTATGATGTAATAAAAGTTTTAATGCGCCCGGTCCAAAGATCTAACATTTAGAATAATAAATCAGTTAATAGCAATTGGAATATAATTTTATGATTTTGTGAAGAATTAAAAAGTAATAAATGTTCAATTTACCGATTGCATTGGAATGTGGGGATTAATCTTTACGAGTGTTATCAAGACTAGTTCGGTCAAAAATGATGCAAATCAGATTCATAAGTAGAGTATGAAAATAAAACTGTACGTTTTATCAAAAAAATGTTGTTTTATAAAGCACTTTAAAAACTTTTTTAATTTTTACAATGATTTCTGAGAAACGTTTTTAGAACCCGTTTTTGTTATTGAAACAAATTTTGTAAAAGTACAATTTTTTTGTATCAGATTAAGTATGCAAATTATCCTTCAATTTGTTCGAAACATTATTTATAGTTTGGTTTGGCTTTTACACAAAGAGCTTTAAAAAAACATTATGAAAGTAAATTCAAGACATCATTAAGTTCATTATTTATCCCGTGTTGAATGAATATCAAATTTCGTATTCTTCTTTGATATAAAACACCATTAGGGTGTCTATAAATAAAGCAATAAAAATATAATCTGCTATTAATAACGTTGCAACGTGATACATTAAACTTTTTTTTTTATTTCCTTTATTTTTTCCCAATTTATATATTTGACATTACAAGTTTTATAATAATAGGAAAGGGAACCCACTAAGGCGCAGCCTGTTCGTGGGTAATATAAGTTTATACATTAGATTTTTGTACCTAAAAATAACAGAGTTAGTCTAAA
The DNA here is from genome assembly GCF_061612785.1 of Hesperophylax consimilis. Taxonomy (NCBI): domain Eukaryota; kingdom Metazoa; phylum Arthropoda; class Insecta; order Trichoptera; family Limnephilidae; genus Hesperophylax; species Hesperophylax consimilis. Next base: position 13,767,090 of record NC_142842.1, read on the forward strand.
AGATTGTGCAAGAAGTGCATATTCAAAATAAATCAAAGTAAAAATAAAGATTGTAAGATAATATACTCGTACATGAATTAAAAGAACACAAAATAAAATAATAATAACTATACAGAAACGAAATAGAAAAAAGTAAAAATTAAATAAATAATGCTTCAACATTTGCATTGTACTGCCACAACTTTATTTCTTTTTGGTATTGCGCTGGTTTAGTTGTTACTTGATTTTTTTTGGTAATAGATTAAAAGTGCGAGGTCCAATAAAGCTACTGTGAGTTTGCATTAGTTTGGTATTGGTTTGTGGGGTATAAAATACATGATTTCTTCTAAAGTTGATTTTGGGTTCATATTTTTGAAATGCTTTATAAGTTTCAACTGGCAGAAAATAATCTAACGTTTTTACAGGAAAATCACAGAAAACGCGGGTTAAAACAGGCTTGATTAACAATTTTTTACGTGCAAGTTAAACTTACAAAAAATAAAGAATTGCCAAAAATACTTTTTTTACTGTGCTGATAAAATCACAGCTAAGCTAAAATGTAAAAATACTTATGAAATCCGTTTGAAATAGAAAAAAAACTCAAAAAAAAGTTCCATTCTGGATTTGAGTGCTTTTCAACTTTTCTATTATTCTTTCATTCTTTTAAGCCTGCGTCGTTTTTTCTCCAATTTTTCCCTTTCAATCTCCCTCTATATAAAAATGATAAAAATCTCTGGGCACTTTTCCAATGTTTTGACATTTAATGGCTTCTTTATTTAGGCATAATTTATATCATATTATTGCGCTGTATGACTCCGATGATGAAAGAAAAAATTGTTTAATAAGATTTCTTATATCATTAGATCTCAAAATGTATTTTTGTCACCGAGTAACCTTTTTAAATTAAATATTTTTTCTAATGATTTTTATCAAAAAAATAATTCCGAGCCTTTTATCAAAAGAAATTAATTCTGGGAAGAACATTGCTACGAGGACTTCATAATTTCAAGCCTACCTCAAGTAAGGTTTAGAATTTTTTCAAGTATCGGACAGAAATAAAAACGTTGGGTCAGGGCCACAGCGTTTTTGTTTTCCATCAGCCACATAAAACAAAAACATTGTGGCTCTACCTCAATGTTTCATATTTGAGCAAACATGAAATGTTTGTGGTAATAGAACTTTGAATGAAACAACTTGAAAAGAATGGACCAACGGTAAATTCAAACAAAAGGTACACAATTTTTCTAGAACTTAATAACACCAAACCAAACACGCTTTATTTTAAAGAGGAATAGTATTTACATTGCATTGCATACACATTTTAGCAAAAAAAATTCTTATGTTTAACACACACAGGTGTCCGGGGAGGTAAAATGTATGAGGGTTGGGTAAGAATCTAGGGATCAGTGTGTCTAGGAGTGACGTAATTATGAATATATCACTCTCTCTGCGGTGTAAGGCAATTGGTCTAGATATCAGTTGGAGAGGTCAAAGGGTCTCCCCAAACCATCCTCTCTCTATCCAGCACGCCACGCAGCTTGTGAGTAGGTGCATCCTAAACACACCACACCCGATGAACCCGGGCGCCCCAGCTAAATCACCAAACGTAGCCAACCACTTATAGTGACCTTTGACAGAGGTGTTTGTTATCCAATAAATGGTTTCCGGGACAGCGGTACCCAATCCCTTTAATTGTGTCTTGGAACATCTGAAACCGATTTTACAACATCCATTGAAAGGTCATAAGAATGTGGCACTTAATTAGAGTCAAATTAATGAAGTTTATAAGAAATTTCATACGCGTTGATTAAGGTCAATAATATTTTCTCGAAAACGAACTGATAGAGAAAGACCCCACTCTAGTACAAAAACCTTCTAGGGATCTTCCACTACGGTGTTCGTGATGCATTATTAAAGTCATTTAGTTGCATACATATCTTCATATCTGCCTGAGAGCCTCATGCACTCAACAGAGACGCATTTAAATATAAATGTTATTACATTAACATGCAACTGGCAAATGTGAAGCAAAAGTAAGGCGAGAGAGAAGACAAATTGAAGTAAAGGTGAAGCAAAGGTGAGGGAAAATGCACTATTCTCCAGACACACCTTAACCATTCCCTATCTACTGTCGCGTCACCAAAAGCTCAGACGTTTCACACTGTAATACGACTATTTTTACATCACTGAGATTGCGAAAGCTGCTTATATACGAGTATATTGTCCAGAATATTGTTTCCGTCTTCTTGATTATTCTTGCGTGAAATTACTAACGTTCAATGAGTCATTTTCAAAATTGGAACTGCTTGTGCGAAAAAATATTTCAGACAGGCTTTAAAAAAGGTATCTCTACTGAAAATATATATTTTTTAAAGAAAATTATTTATCTTGTCTTTAAAAATTTGGAATCATAATATCCCGTGATTTTTCACGGGCCTACGCTAGTTTAATATAGCAGGTTATGCACTGTGGTATGTGTGAATTTCCAATGTACGTGCGCAAAAAAGTGACATATCGTCGCCGGAAAGGCAAAAGTGCATAAGCGACAATTTAGCCAAAAATGGCATTTAGACATTTTTAACTCCGTCCGTAGACTCAGAAATAATGATTTGCGTTTTCTCAATCAACAATCCAAAAATTATGGATACCATTCAACAATGTCCAGAATGGCAAAACTTATCAAATCAAGTCAGGACCTTGAATTTTTTCCTGTAAGCCTTAATGATATTTAACTCCATCAAAAGTAATATTTTAACTCCACCAAAACCTTGTTCCTGTATTGACTTGACATTATCTTTATTGTTTATGTGCCATATTTTTGTCATGGCAGTAATTTCGTAATTATCCTGTATTGTATCACATCTCCTTACATTAAATTCTTATTGAATTGTATTGAAATTGGACATGGTCCGTTAGTAAATAATTAAATAAATTGTCTCTTACGCCCTTTTGCCTTTCCGGCGTCGATATTAAGAAAATTTGTATTTTTATGTTTAATTATGGTTGGATATTGGATGTCGCGAAAATAGTCATGGATATAAATATTACTTCATTCTGATCCATAATATGAATGAATTACGTATCTAGAACCACTAAAGGTTGAATAGAATCAATTGATCATTGATCAATCAATTTTTTTACACATCCTCTACAATTATTTTATGAGCTTCGAAATATTTCAATTGTGTCCCGGGAGTTGAATTGATTGATTTTATTAGTATGCGTTTATTGTTGTTGCATTTTATTAAGTACCCATTTCATACAATATTGCCAGCTCCGTCTGAACAATTTGCAGCCAGCTCTGTACCTACATTCTGTTATTTCTCACCTAATAAGGACATTTTTTATAAATAAGTCTTAAAACAATTATATTATTTAAGTTATATTTTAATTTTGTAATTATATTTCTTATTTTCTTAATTATATTATGTTATTTAAATTTATCAACTATTTGATCATTATAATGTATCTACATTTAATGAAATTTTATACCTGATTAACCAAAATGATTAACCACTTCCCAGTTCACACACGAGAAATAATTTTTCAATTGTATTTTTTGAACAGCCCCGAAATATCTACATTTGTAAATTATTGCATATTAAAAAAAAATGATTCGCCTCAATCATAATAATATCTTAAATTACATTAGAGTAATCAAAATGTATGTCCTAGATTTATCTAATACGTTTGTAAGAGTATATCACAGTATAATTTGTTTTTTTTTAAACTATCCTTAAGAGTTAGTCCTGTTAGATACAGAATTTAAAAAAAACAGTGTTAAGAAAAAAGTTTTTTTTTTCTCTATAATACATCTATTTTTAAATAGACGGACTAAAATGAGTGAACCGCGCAATCACTCAAGCCAAATCCTAATTGGATAGTACCAAGGTTCATTACGTATATTAATTGCTGTTCATTTTCGTGTTCGTGAGTGCCACCAAAATTGTATTGTCATCGACAACGGATCTATCTGCAGAGTTTTGGGAAGTGGGTTAATTCTCACTTCTAAGATTCCACGTCATTCATTCATTCATGTATTTACTCTTTCATTTTTATTCTTTGGGTCATTAGGAACATTTTCAACGTAATTTTTCTCTAAAATGGGCCTACAGAAGTTATCCAACGAAATAATTTCGATTGTTTGTTATTCACGCATTTTTACTATCATTTTCAAAATTGGAACTGATTGCTTAGACAAGCGATAAAGTAGGTACCTACCTTTAATCAGAAAATGATTTATAATACTGTTAATTTTTTTGTTTAAGATTTCATTCAAACGGTAAATTTCTGATAGTATGAAAGAAAATATTCTATAAATTTATTCAGTTTCACAAATCCTACAATTTATCATAATATATCGTGATTTTTAACGGGGCTGTGCTAGTATTTTTAATTTTGCCTGAGTAGGTACCTACCTACCTATTTTACAAAACGTTATGAAGTGGCTTAATCGATTAGGAATATTTTAATTGTTTTCAGAGGCTGGGTCATCCCTAGGCATTTATATTCATTTAACCAAAGCTAACAGCAAAAGTTTTGAAAACCGAACTATTTGATTTGATTAAATTTTGCCTCACAATTCCCAACAAAATTAGTTTAGATTTAAACAGTCCATTATTTTTTTCCATCATCCGTCCAAAATCATGTTTTTAACTCCCAATTAACGGGACAAGCGTGGAGGCGGCCATCCATCATGATTCAGAGTCTAAAGTAGAATATTTCACGGATCCCTTCGACTCACGTTAATGGACGTTCTGGGTTCGGCTGGTTGGTTTGGCTGACGGGGGTACATTGACAGGGCCGTTACCGTATGAAATGGGTTCAAAACCAAAGCCGCGGCTTTAAGCCGATACATTCAACCCGGCTGGAGTAATGCGCTCTAAGTTGAATTTAAATTATAACGCGGATAATTTCTAAAATGTAGGTACTAGGTACTAAACTTTTGATCAAGTAGATGCCTGCCAATAGTGCCAATACCGTTTGGAATGTTAATTTTGTTTTTGTTATTATTACCGACTGTAAAGATTTAGATAATTATATTTTTGTGGCTCTAGTAACTCTCCATTCCTCTTGGAATGCTATGGTTTATCCGTCCCCTAAAACTCCAGCCGTAGTCGTCGTGTTGACTTGTTCAAGATACCACACGGCAGAACAGATGTTCTAGCACAACATGACGCGAGAAATGGTGTTGTTGAATGATTTTTTTTGGAAAAGTGGAATTATTTAATTCGTCTTTAAATATTCTTTAGATTTTTTTTTTGATACTTATCTTCCCAGATGTTAAAAGTGTCCAAATTAGAAGATTGCACTGTAAATGAATTGACAATCTGTAGTATAATTATATTTATATCTGTCAAAAATATAAACAAAAGAAATACATATTTAAAATATTGAATTTATTGTGAATAAAATAATTTTATACCTACTTTTTCGCTTGTATGAAGCGTTCCCACAATCAGTTCCAATTTTGAAAATCAAAGCAAATACCAGTTCTGGAAGTTATTGAATAGGAGTTACACAAAGACACACTACTGAAATTATTATTTTCAATAATACGTACATTTATATCTATATATGCACAACATTAAGTGTCAAGATCAACCTTTTTTATTGCAAGTATTACAAAATAAGTGCTGTATTTAAAAACATTTGTAATAAACTGATGAGATTTAGGAGAATTTCCCATTCATTTGTTTCGCAGGTAGGTAATAACCAAAGATATTAAAAGAACGAGATATGCTATGTTGGTCGCCGGACCGTAGGTGGAGTACTACCTAATTAGGGTACTTTTAATACTATCGAGACGTGTACGCAGAGAAATCTGTTCTATGTATTAGTGCGGATACCTTAGCGTAAGCGAAGGTGTGCAGTAGTATTGGTGAACAAAACCGGCGACACTGGGCAAAACAATTCCACACAGTATGAACTGCTCATAGCACATCTCGTTCTTCTAATATCTTTGGTAATAACCGACTATAAATTAAGGCCCTCGGACTAAATTCAATTGAGTATGTATTTAGATTTCATCTGAACGATTTACCTTTACTTGCCATCACAGTAACCAATTATAATTTATTTTTTTATTTTTTTATATTGTACTTCTGGAGTAACTTAAAGTATCTTAATAACATGTATTTTTGTAGCAAACGTCTAGAGCATCTTTTGGAAGATGACTTGATAAAATTATATCTATTTTTTGCGATCCTTTTCTTACTTAACGACATAGAACAATTAAGTTGCAAATTCTCCAAATAGAGCAACGAGAATAATACGTAGATGAAACAGATTTCCAAATTAAAATGTGTAAGAAGCTAAATTGGCTAACAGTGAAACAGATGCAGACAAACGCGATGATATATATAAACAACCTGTTAAAATTATTTTCAAAAAAAAATTGTATACAACAATGACATTCACAGACCAAAAAAAGAAACTGCAGTCAAATCAGTCTATCTGCCAAAAATTACAAAATAGTTTATTCTACAAAGAAATGAAATAATTTACTATAATTCAATGCCAAAATCAGCAAAATTACACCAGTTAATAAATTTAAAATAGATTGTGAGAACAACATAAATAAAATGTAAAATTACCTATGTAAGTTATAATTAGTAATTTTTAAACTAAAATGTACAAATAACTTACAAATAATAAAGTCATAATCTATCAAAAAAGCAGTCACCCATAAACATAATATTAAATTAATAATATTCGTGTAAATGAATGCGTATAAATTATTTCCGAAAAGTCCTTATCGCTTCTGCTTATTGTTCTACGAACGATTAAAAACCGTTCAAATACAATATATTATTGTACTTGTAATATCACAACAGAAGCGACCTGTTTACGAATTAAATATGTATGAGAACCTCTTCCTCAATTTGTCATTTGGACCTCGTTAACGTGCTCGGTCGATTGTTCGATGGTTACAACCGTGACGCTAATCAATGAGCAACTAAATACCGTAATAGGTTGTATTTTACTAGCTTCAAATGGGTTGCTTTTCATTACTTAGTATTTATCATAAAGCTACTTACTTACTTATTGAGACTAGTATCTGATCTAAACAATTAATAGTCTTATTTATCAGCAGTGATGGAAATGTATTCAATTTATTCATTTTTTTCTCGGCCTCTTTTATGCGTAATCTTTCCCAAATGACGTTGCAAAACATTTTTTTCTCGATACTTATATTTTGATGATATCATCTTAAATTATGGAAAAACATCAAGTTTTTAGATATTTTAATCTTCGTTACAGAGTTGAAGTAAACGAGAGAGTAATATGGATTAAATTAAAATAACGAATTTTGTTTACGCAATTTTTTTTCATAGTAACATATTTCAAATCCAAAGGTTTCTTCATCAAGATAAGAATGCTGAAAATCATTTTTTTCTTTAAAAAGAAAGACAAACATTTTTATTTTAAATATTTTTTATTTAAAAAAAAGAAAGACAAACATTCCCAGGTTACGAATAACCCAACAATATTTGAAAATCTCCTACTACCACCACAGAAAGCCGAAAATGTTGCTTGTGTTGTGATGGAGGACTTAGCCAGCCGAGGAATCGAACACGCGACGCTCGGGTGAGACCCAAGCGCTATGCCCACTCAACCACTGACCGGTCGAAAATTCAGGAACATTTCCGGTTTACGAATAAATTGACAATATTTGAAATTCTCCTACTACTACTACTACAGTAAGCGAAAAATTTGCTTGTGTTTTGATAGAGGACTTAACCATGCGAGGAATTGAACACACTACGCCTGGGTGGGACCCAAACACGATGTCAACTTAGCCACCGACCGGTCGAAGAATATAGACAAAAATATTATAACAAGTAGTGATAAATTAATTAGTTATTTATTTTATTATTACAAAAAATGCGTTTAACAAATATAATCGTGGAGCAATAATATTAGGAGTAAGGCATATTTTGTTTACAGGTAAGTACTTATACGTTTTTACTAATTTATCTATTCTTATCCTGATGAAAAAAACCTGTGGTGTCGAAACATGTTAATAGTGTTTTTTTAACCAAAAATAGTGATTTAAGCAAAGTTTATTTTGTTTAATTTATTTTATTTAAAATGGCGCTACAAAGCAATTTATCAATAATTTTTGAAGTAAGAATATTGTATAGTTCTGTTCTTACTTAAAACATTTATTTATTGCCTGTGTCTTTAGTTGCAAAGGTCCTACAAACTATCAAATAACTATTAATGGTGCCTATCTCATAAGTTTTATTGGTGTTACATATGTACGAACGAAAAATCCGTTTTTACGCCCAGAATCCTTTGGAGGTAATTTAAAATTCCCATAAATACGTTTGTCATGGCAAATGGCGCACACTTATCTGTAAAAAATCTCGTTGAAATCGTTCCCTATCAGTTTAGCCCTTGGCCCCGTTCTATTAATCACTGTTTCTCGATGCTCACACTCCCAGCCCGGGTTGTAAGTTCTCCCAAAGTAGGCACTGTAAACTTAAATTGTCGAAATTTCCTGAATTTTCGACGATCAAACCATAACATTACATTATTTTTGCAGGAAATTCTTTACCTTTTTGGAACAAGTTTGCGAAATTATTAATTCGGGAAAATTCTTGATTTAGAAATTTACCTTCAATAAATACAAAGGCACTATACCATAGACTTGAGAATCTTCTCTTGTAAAATCTTATAGTTTGAATAAGTTAAAGCAGAGGATCTCAAACTTTTTAGCCCCATAGACTTGCCAAATATATTTTATATCCTGCTTGCCGAATATTGTATTTTCCTAAAAGTATTAAGGTCCAATGTGATAATCATTTCTATTTTTCGTAAGAAGATTCCCATCCCTTGCCTGCCTAACAACCGGGTGAGGGTATATTTCCTCTGTCATTACATTGTGCAGACAGGGGCGCCCTTGTAAGGTATTACACCAAATGAAAATGAAGCAAGATAAGCAGCTTTTTATTTTAGATTATATAGCTAGAACTGCTCCTTAAGTTATTTGCAAGTGATTATTCCGATCAGTGCTTCTTGTCACATAATATCCGATTCTTCAACATTCCATTTCCACAGTAAAATGTCCTCAAACTTAGTTTTGAAATCTGTATGAAGTACATTTAAATGCTGAACATAGACCAAAACGTCATTACCCTGGAGGATTTTCAAAAACAAGTTGAGGATCTAGGAAAATTTGCGGCTTCCAATGTGAAATGTTTTGCTTTAATATATTAATTCTGACAATAAAAGGAACGTATACTCTATTTATATACCTTAATCAACAATTTTACGATTTATAAAATTACAAATATCAAATAAGTAATTCCTCAGTCTACTAATAGTATTACGTAAACTGTGTTAAGTATATTTTGTCATTTACGGAACTCCTGAATGTTGATGACTTTATGTAAATTGAGATCCTCTCGTATGTATCCCCATTTAAATCTCCTCGTGGATCACCAATTTTTTTTTCTCGCTGACATCGACCCCCAGCAAGCCGATATCGACCCTTGGGGATCCATATAGACCACTTTGGGAACCTCTGAGTTAAAAAATCGACTTGTAATACCAACCTCACAAACAGCCGGATATAAATCAAAACGTTTGGATTTTCTACCTGAACTAAGCTGATTAAGAACTTTTAATATTATTCTAGTGCTTATTTATATCGGTCGAAATTTTCATTATAGCCGACAAATATACGATAAATTAACAACCGTAAATAAATATTAAAGGAGTTCTAAAAAATCGGTTAATCAACAAGTAATTCAGGGTCAGTTTTGCTGTCAAAATTCATACATGGTTTGATTATATTTAACTAAAAGACTTGTTCCCCAAAACGAACCTTGTAAACAAAAATTGATCGAATGTTCTACGAACATGATGTAAAACGAAGTCATTTTGTCAAAGGATGTTATTCAATGATTAGGATGTTAAACGATTTTAATGATAGAACGTCCAGCGTCCTGCCAGCAGGACTTTACGTACTACCGGTAGGACGTAAGTTTTTTGTTTATATGCGGCTTTGTAGGCCTGCTAGCAGGATGCCGTTAACTGCATTGCATAGTGCGTCTCTTTCTGATTCAGCGAGTTTTTGAATCGTATTTCTGCGATCAGTCTGGCCAAAATGGCGGCGAGTATAAGACGTGGGGTCCGCGTTCGCGTCAAAGCCACGTATTTCGACGAAAATGATGGCCTAAACACATGGAGTCGCAAACATTTTGGTGATAATTACGACATTAGTTATTGTTGGGGCACTGTAAAAAAGTTAGAAAACAATTATGCAAGGGTATATTGGGAAATTGACAAAAAAATATCAACCGTGCCCGTTGGAGTTCTAATTGCTGAAACCGAAAATGACAATTTAGTGGAAGCAAATACAAATGAAGAACATTGTAAGTACAAACTTTCTTATTTTATTCATAGGCTTACGTTTATAGTAAGCCTAGTATATTCCCATAGAAAAAATAGTACTTGGAGGTTGCTTGTTCGTTTCCATTATTTACGTGATTGACAATTTTTTTTTGACAGGCACAACATAAATTAACTTTGCTAAGTTTGACTTGTATGGGTATGTATGCGTATGTATTTGCGTGTCTGTGTGTGTGGGCGCGTGCTTGCCTGTGTGTCTGTGCCTGGGTGTGTGTGTATTAAAAATATTTTTATTATTTTTTAACTGATAAACTTTATTAATGTTTATAAGACAAGGTTTTTATGCATATCACAAAGGATTACAAATTATTATAAGCAATAATTATTAGCCAGAAACACCCATACAAATTGAAAAAATCTTCCGAGAAGATATAATAACTGCCGACGACGAAAAATAATAATATTTGACAATTCTAAGTATTCACCAATAAAATGTAGACATAATTTGTCGCGACGCTATCTAGTGGGGAATTTAGCAAGTAAAATTGCCTTCCCTACTATAATAAAGTATGTTGTTCTTAGGTGAAATAATAAAATAAGCAATAGTTGTTGAACGAAATATTTCTAATACATATTGAATAATTTGACGGGACAGGAGATAGGCCGGCGTAGCTCAATGGATCGATCACCTGACCGGAAATCAGGAGGGTGTGAGTACCGTCGCGACGCGTCGGCGGTTATTATTTCTTCTCGGAAGATTTTTTCAATTTGTATGGGTGTTTCTGGCTAATAATTATTGCTTATATTTATTTGGAAAATAATTTTAAGTTTAAATATATTGAGTACCTACACCCCTTTGCGTCTGTTGATCACTAATAATGGATTTTTTTTCAGCATCGTCTGAATCGGGTTCTTCTTCTTCGAGCGAAGATGACGAGACAAGTATTTCAGTACATCCGAATTCAAGTACAAGCAACGTAAATTCTGCTCGAAATACAACAGTTGCAAAGGGTGTTACCTGGACTTTTCATGAAGCAATACGTGTCGATCAACGACAACAAGGCTATTTCAAAGCTACCTTGCTAGTACCATTGGGGCCCGCACGAAGTATCAAGGATGCATTTTTCATGATATTTCCGAGAGAGAAGCTTAGTTACATAGTCCATTGCACCAACTATTCGTTTCCAGCAAGACAAAAACTGTTGAACGAGAAGGAATTATTAACTGTTTTTGGCATATTATATGCTATGACTCTTCAAGAACTTCCAGATCGACGATCCTATTGGAATACCACCTCTGATGGAATATATCCCCCTGCAAATTTTGGACAAAGATTTGGTATGAGCCGCCAAAGATTTGAGATCATTCTCATGGCATTGCGCTTCACACAATCCTCAGACCTTGATTTTTCTGATAAATGGCGTAACACTAGAACATTAGTAACGATGGTGAATGATAAACTAAAAGATACCATCCATCCTGGGTCAAAAATAACTGTAGATGAATCCATGTTCGCCTGGTATGGAAGGGGTGCGTACTTCAAAAACGGAATGCCAGCAGTTATGAAGATTAAAAGAAAACCAAAAGGAGTCGGTTGTGAAGTAAAAACAGCGTGTGATAGTGACACAAACATTATGATCAGAATGGAAATTAATGAGGGCAAAGAAGCAATGAGTACGAAGAAATGGCAAAGAGAATTTGGCGCAGGAACTGCAACTACTTTGAGATTGACAGAGCCATGGTATGGTTCTGGCAGAGTTATAGTTGGTGACTCTTGGTTTGCTTCAGTCAAAACAGCTGTGGAGTTATTCAAAGTTGGATTGTATTTTATTGGACTGGTAAAGACAGCACATAGTTTCTATCCTGTGTCTGAGATGGCAGCTCAGTGTCCTACGCATAAGGGGGCATCTGTTGTGAGTACAGCAGAAAAAGACTCTGTGCAGCTCACTGCCTGTGCCTGGAGAGACAAAAAGATTCATACATTTGTAGCCACTTGCGAAACGACACTGCCTGGCCTGCCATCACGCAAAAGAAGGTGGGACGATGAAGGAAATTTATTTTACCGAGAAGTCGATCGGCCTAAATTAGTCCAGCAATATTTTGACGGGGCTGCGGCTATCGATATTCACAATCACATTAGGCAGGATGGATTGGCATTGGAGAAAGCTTGGGGCACACAAAAATGGGAACATAGAATATATGCCTCAGTTCTGGGCATTATAGAAACGAATGCGTATTTGGTTTTTAATAATTTCTTTCGCTCCGAACATGATCAGGTGTCTCACAGGTGGTTTACTACCAACCTGGTATTAGCTCTAACTATTAATGACGATGATAACCTACAAGAGAATGAGCCGCCACCACACGAGAACATCGCTCACAGCGGAGAACACATTCTTGAGGCCCTGTCAAAATCAGATGACAGAAAGAGAGTTCAACGCAAATGTATAGTTTGCTCCAGAGTCAACAAAAAACAGCAGAAGGCGAGCTTTTTTTGCAAGACATGTGGTCCGCGATGTGTTTTATGCTCTCCACAGACAGGAAGAAACTGCTTCACCTACCATATCGCGAATGGAATTCCAGCATAATCCTTTTTTTAATTTTCTCAAAGTAAATACAATTTTCACTTACGTTTTTTTTTCTTCATTTTCTTGTTTATTTTCTACCCTGTTATATTAATAAGCGCCCATGTCTTATTTTATTATACCTTTTTTTAATTTTCTCAAAATAAATACAATTTTCACTTTCGTTTTTTTTTTCATTTTCTTGTTTATTTTCTACCCTGTTATGTTAATAAGCGCCCATATCTAATTTTATTAAATAAAATACAGAAAGTTTGTCACCTCTGCCTATTTTTAACATGCATAAAAGTCGAGTACTGCTAGAAGGACAGCCTCTTATATTCATACAAAAACCGCAAAAAATTGCGTACTGCTGGCAGGACGCACACTCGTCGAATTGTCCTTCCGGAAGCTCCTTCCGGCAGGACAAGGGTTTGGACGTTCTATCATTAAGTGAATTCTAGAAATAATATATATATATACAAGTTCAAACATATTATAGAATTTGTGATTAAAGTACAATTATTTGATGGCGGGTAAAATATAAATGCATGTATTCTCACGTACCTTTATTATGTGTATACTCTGGCAGTATTGCCACGGAAAAATAATGCAGGATATCGTGCTAGATATATTCCGTAAAATAGTTATTTATAGGAAATTTCTTGATTAGTATAAAACACTCTTAAGTAAAACGATAGGAAAAATCGGAATAATGTAGGAACAAGTAATCTATTACTTATTTTAAAGGAACTATTTTTAATTTTTTACCAAATTGGGCCGGCTAGTAGCCCATTTCAAAGAGAAAATGCAATTTTTGATTTGACTGAGGATAGAACCTTCCTCCCCAGGGACTGCCTTTTTATCTGCTGTGAACTTTTAAAATCTCCTTTAAGACAATTTTTACGGTTTAATAATAATAATTAAGAATATATAAGTACTCGTGGACAGAAATATAACAATGAGCGGTGATTAAATATTATTAAATAAATGATCCTATTATGATATTTAAAACAAATATGTGATATAAAATAAATATGTTAATTTATGAATATTTTTGAAATATACCTAAATGCAATAATTACCAATTTTATTCATCTTATATAGTGTTTTAAAAAAAATAATAATAACTAAATAATTAATCACCGCTCACTGTAAGTTTTTTGTCTATAGGTACGTATTCGTCAATACTTGTTGGTCTAGTCTTATTTTTTTTTTATAAAACGTTAATTGTGACAAAGAAAACATTAGGATACACGTCGATTATCTGATAGTGGTGCATACAAAGTTATTTATTTTATTTTAATAAAAATAAAACCATAAAAATAATGTTCAACTATTAAAGAAGTATAAATTATTATTAATTTTCTTGTATTTAATGGGTCCCAATTTTTTTTTGTATAATATTGGTACCCGGGGAAAAATGAATGTTGCTCATTTATTAAGAATCTCTTCAAAATATTGGTAATCCGGTTGAAAACAGCGTTGCACGTGCAATTTCCTTGATAATATAACATGACAAAAGGCGAAAATATTCGCATTTTCATGAACACTTGTTCCTAAATCGTTATAATATATTATACCAAAATTAAAACTGTTAATTCATTCATTAGGGCCTGCAATCCCGTTTTCAACTGAAATTACCAATAATTTGAAGAGATTCTTAATAAACTAACTATACACATGTATCTTTTTGTAAAATCTTAAAGAAAAATTAAAACAAAAAATAACGTTAAATCTTGTAAACTCTAAGAGTTAAAATTAAGACGTTCAAAAACACATAATTATTTTTCGTTCATTTCCTTCAAATAATTTTACTTTCGAGGGTTTTTTGTCCTAAATTCGCACTTTCTCGATAACCGCGCATTTTTATGCTGACTTGTGGAACGTAAAGTCAAAATGAGCCTTTTTTCACATCGTTACAACGAGGTTTTATTCACGGAAGCTTCGTTAAACGAGGATTTACTATATTTACGTAGATTCTTTTAACATGAGATTTTTTTGCTTCTGAAATCGAGCTTGACTTGATTTTGACTAACATTAGACTAACTTAGACAATACGGACAAGTTGTGACTATTTTTGTATTTATATTTATATGTAGATCTTATCTGCAGGTAATTTAGTGTTTAATTTATTGAATGATGATAAAAAAATATTTTAAAAAAATTAACCTAACTCATACGAACTTTCTACATACATAATGTGGCTGAAAGATTATGGAGACTAAGGGATGGAAAGATAATTCGGATAAGCCGTATTCTAGGAGAGGATTTAAGACTTAATTGCTATTTAGGTAGGTACAAAGACACACATCGTACTCTTGGAACAACAAGGTTGCATCTGCCATTCGTTTGGAGCATTGAAGTTTGAATCCGAAATAAAATATTAAAAGGTGAATATGAAAAACGTATTGTAACTGAATTTTCTTTGCGTTTAAGAACATTCTATGCAATAAAACATATGGCTCACAGTTAAGAAAAAAAAGTTAAAAAATCAGCTAAAAACAAACAGGAGTTCTGTATTCAATATTGTTTGTAGCTAAGTGCCATGTTTGCATGTAGTGTTTTTTAACGTAAATATAATTAAATTTAACTTTTTTCATGTATTATTTATTTTCTCAGTTTCGCACAAATGACAGATGGGATTTTGTTATCTCCAAAAATATTTTATCTACAGCAGATGAACTATGTTGCCTTAAGAATTAGCAATTGAAATCTGTTGTCAAAAAGTAATTATGTTGTTTTAGATGTAACTAACTATGTTTCATATCATATTATATTTAAAAAAAAAGACAAATTTTCCCGGAATATTTTCAAATATTCAGTATTTTCAGTTATTCATGACAAAAATTTAAAATCTTCTACTACCGTCACAGTAATCACAGTAATAAGTGAGGACTTAGCCAGCCGAGAAATTGAACTCATAACGCGTTGGGTGAGACCCAGATGCGATGCCAACTCAGCTACTGACCGGTCTAGGTTTAACGTACATTGCAAATGAAATCTTTTTTTTTCTAAAAAATAAATATGTGAGTGTTTTAAATAGAACTTTTTTGCAACATTATTTGCGAACTTATATGAAACTTGGAAATATATTAGAATATGTTCTGAAGAAACAAAAAAAAAGTTTGTCGCTAAAGTTTTTTTGGTCAAAATGTCAGATTGAACCTTTTTGTTCCGAAGGAGCAACATGTCAGCCATTTTCTCCTACCAAAATACCGGGCTGAAATAAAAACAGGTCCAGTTCAAACATCAGAATATACGGTGATGCTGTTAAAGGCTTGAAAACGAACATATCTTTTTGCCGGCAAATCCAAAATGGCACATTATATGGAAAAAAATATGGAGATTAAAAATAAAATAAAGATGCTTTCGATTTCTTAATTTTTTCAAAAAAAAGAAAAAATTTAAAATACCCAACTGGTAAATTTTAATCCTTCCTTATATTACCAGGCGTTTGAATATGTATGTTTCTTATATATTTTTAGAAGTCATCTATTCAATTAGTTTAAATGTATTAAAATTATTATTTTTCTATCGGCGAACAATAAGACGATAGCGTAAGCTACATTATTTGTTAAAAGTATTATTTTTAGACTCCCTAATGTGGCCAGCATCTTTCCAATTTCTTCCAGCTTGGCATTCCTTCCATACGAGATCATTTCTCTTTCGGTCATAGACTGTCATAACCCGCATTCTGGACTACAATCTATTTTATAAAAAGTCAGTACCCACGAATCATTATTTCCGTGATATTTTTAGCTCTCTCCCTTTCGTCTGAAGGGGCTGACCTCAATTGATTGATTGGAGATATCTGGCCCTTTGTTGTCAGGATCACGGACTTGATTCCTGTCGAACACATTGTTGCTTTGGTTGGAGTCCGTCAGTCACAAATAAAACCAGTAGAGGAGTCTATTTCATAAAACTGGCCGACATGTTATGTAGGTAGGCAGGTACCTACTTACAATTCAATTTGACGTGAAATAATTTGCTCAGAATGTGACTTCGTTGATTGAAAAATAGCTTTTAACTAAATAACACATAGGTGGTTGAGTATCGTATTGTCGCACTTTTTTTTTTTTTTTTTTTATAAATTTAATTTAGATTAAATTTGATAATATTATTATTAAGTTCTGCAAGTGTTTTAGTTTTTTATTATTGTGACAGCTGTTTCGGCTTACAAGGCCATTTTCAAACTGTGGTTAGTCCACATTGAGACGACGTTTTTATACTATTTCAAATGTAAATTTTGAAGGTGCATACATTGATTTATTACTGGTTACACCGATGACATGATCTATTGTTGGTTAAACCAATCTATGTTTTCCCCTCAGTAAATGGTAATGGGTTCTTAATTATTTACTAATGACTTTATTGCTATGAATTATTTGGGTGCATTATACTGCTTGGGTTTTGTGAAAATACTGAGAAGTGGTGAGTAAATTATTTTCCGTACTTTATTAATTAGTGTTAAATTTGGGTCATTCGTTCGTTTATTGATTTCTAATTGTTCAAGTAAATTTAATCTAATGCCCTTTTTTTCTATATGCAATGGTTTAGGACCCTTGTTGTTAAGTGGGGTATGATTATTCACCAAGAGATGTTCTGCGAATTTTGAGGATGTGTTTTTATTATTATAACATCGTATATGTTCTTTGAATCTAGTTGAGAATGCCCTCCCCGTTTGTCCGATGTAAGTGGCGTTACAATCGGCGTGGTCACATTTTAATTCATATATGCCACTGTTATTGAGTATAGGGATTTTACTTTTAGAGTTTTTAAGGCTTGTTCCTAAATTATTGTTTGTTCGAAAAGCTATATTTAAACCACATTTTTTAATTTCTTTTGCATTTTTTTCAGATATTGGGCCGAGGAATTCGAGACATGCAAATTTTTCTATATTTTTGTTATTTACCGGATATATTAAATTGATTTTATTTTTATATTTCTTATTTTTTATTATTTTTTCAATGTTATTTGCCTCATAGCCGTTATTAATCGCGATCGTTTTTATCGTTTCCTTTTCTTTTACATAAGCTTTATTGTCTAAGGGAATGTTAATGAGTCTATGTACCATTGAATGGTACGCTGATAATTTATGGGACCAAGGATGATTTGAATTTGAATTTATTGTTGTATCTGTAAAAGTTGGTTTTCTAAATATTTCAAATGTATGTTTATTATTACTTTTACCAATTGTTAGATCTAAAAAGTTTATTTTACCTTCAATCTCATGTTCAACTGTGAAGCAGATTTTATTATTAACGGTGTTGGCCCAATTAGTAAAGATATCTAACTGTCGGTTGGTACCATTCCAACATATAAGGATGTCGTCTACGTATCGGACATAATATACTATATGTTTAGCTAAGGGAGATTTAAGAATTATATTTTCAATATAATCCATAAATATCTCCGCTAGAAGTGGACTTAATGGTGACCCCATGGCGAGACCATCATGTTGTTGGTAATATATATCATTGAAAAGGAAATAATTTGTATCTACGCAGATTTTTATGAGCTGGAATAACTCTTTTCTTATTACCGGATTGATATTACATTTTTCCAAGATATTTTCAATTATTATTAGGCATTCTTTAATGGGGATGTTGGTAAATAGGGATTTTACGTCTAGAAAAATGAATTTACAGTTATGCGGGAGATTAAATTTTTTTATTTTATTAACTAGTTCTATCGAGTTTTTGACACTGTAACGTGGTGAAAAATTTGTTAATTTTTTGAAGATGAAGTTAAGTCTTTTAGCCAGGTTTGATGTAGGGGCGTTAATAAAAGATACTACGGGCCTTATTGGATTATTCGCTTTATGGAGCTTAGGTTGGCCATACAGAGCTGGGGCTCTTGGGTTCATGACCCTTACGTTTTTCTTTGACCATTCGGTGGGAAATATGGCATTGCAATTATTTATAAGGATGTTGACGTTATTGACAATTTTATTGGTTGGATCCTTAGTTAATCCAACCAATAAAATTGTCAATAACGTCAACATCCTCAAAATTCGCAGAACATCTCTTGGTGAATAATCATACCCCACTTAACAACAAGGGTCCTAAACCATTGCATATAGAAAAAAAAGGCATTAGATTAAATTTACTTGAACAATTAGAAATCAATAAACGAACGAATGACCCAAATTTAACACTAATTAATAAAGTACGGAAAATAATTTACTCACCACTTCTCAGTATTTTCACAAAACCCAAGCAGTATAATGCACCCAAATAATTCATAGCAATAAAGTCATTAGTAAATAATTAAGAACCCATTACCATTTACTGAGGGGAAAACATAGATTGGTTTAACCAACAATAGATCATGTCATCGGTGTAACCAGTAATAAATCAATGTATGCACCTTCAAAATTTACATTTGAAATAGTATAAAAACGTCGTCTCAATGTGGACTAACCACAGTTTGAAAATGGCCTTGTAAGCCGAAACAGCTGTCACAATAATAAAAAACTAAAACACTTGCAGAACTTAATAATAATATTATCAAATTTAATCTAAATTAAATTTATAAAAAAATTAAATGGAGTTCTACGAATTAAACACAAAAACAATAAATAGTATTGTCGCACGTTAAAATAAATACTACCAATATCTTATTTTTTTACAACAATTTTCTTCGTTATTTATTTATTTAAACGCCCATTGGGCTTTTACATACATTGTTATTAGTGTTATTACATTAACTATGTGACATTTAAAAGTTTACGTACATATATAAATAAAATAGTTATTATATCTGTAGTACATAAATGTTTTACAAATAATACAGAATACCATTATGGAGAACAGTTTTTTTTTTTTACTTACTTAGAAAAATAAATGGATTGAAATTAATCAGCATTTATAGGGACTTAAAATCATATTCGAATTGTTATTTAAATTACAATATTAATTTGTAAAGTTAAAACATATATATTAAAGTTAAAAAGTCATAAAAGAAAAGAGTGAAAAAACAGAAGCTAAAAAATGGGTTTTTTACTATGGAGTGGAGAAGTCATACATTTCAGCAAAGTGTTTATGTAGATTTCGTTTAAGCACTGCTACGGAATCTCTAAATATATCAACAACATTACCAAATTTATTACCAAAATTTTGTATTCGATTTAACGATATGTGCTCATGATAATTAGATTTGAAATTGTCACAGAAAAAGGTGGAATTTTGTCTCGTATTTTTGGAAGGTACAAATAATTTTATTGTGGCAAGAATTTCAGGGCTGTCGATTCTATAATTAATAATTTTATTTAGTAGAACAAGGTCGGAGATAATTCGCCTATCTGATAGCGTAATCAAATTTAGTTGATGCATGAGTTGGATATAATTTATATTTTGGATTGGAATATTTAGTTTAAAGTTAATAAATCTTAAAAATTTGTGTTGTACCCTTTCAATATTGTTGGAATGTACTTTATAAAACGGGGACCAAATAGGCGAATTATACTCTACTTGACTTCTTACTAAAGATGTGTACAGTGTGTTCAAACATTCTAGTGATTTGAAGTCACATGCGGTTCTACATATAAAACCAAGCATTTTTAGGGTTTTATTTGTGATTTCATTTATATGCGGATTGAATGTTAACTGTTCATCAAATATAACACCCAAGTCCCTGATTTGAGTGACAGCTGTCAATTTTACATTATTAAGCGAATATTCAGAAATTGTATGATTTCGTATTTTACAAAAACGAATGACCTGACATTTTTTAATATTAAGAAACAGAGAGTTGATGATGCACCAACGATATAGTTTATTTAAATTAAGTTGCAAAGTATAACAATCGTCTAAACTGCGTATTGTTTTATATATTTTCAAATCATCTGCGAAAAGAAGAACTTCTACATCTTTAAATATGCTAACAATATCATTAATAAATAACAAAAAAAGAATTGGTCCCAGGTGAGACCCCTGAGGGACCCCACTTGTGGCTTCGAAAATGTAAGATTCCACAGATTTTATTTTGACACATAGCTCTCTTTTACTAAGATAACTATCAATCCAACTTAACAGATTACCCTTGATACCCAACATACTTAATTTTTGTACAAGGATATGTCGCCTAACTTTGTCAAATGCTTTGGAAAAATCAGTATATATTGAATCCACTTGATGCTTCAAGGCAAGAGAATCAGTTATGTAATTTTCGTATATGATCAAGTTACTTAGGGTGGATTTACCTGTGATAAAGCCATGCTGGTTGGGTACAATAATATTATTAATTTGTTTACATATTACATCTAGGACTAACGATTCAAATAGTTTGGGAATAGCGGACAATATACATATTGGTCTGTAGTTTGATACATCGCTTTTATCTCCCTTTTTATGAATAGGCGTAAGATATCTTTTTTTCCACTGTTTTGGAAAACACCCTGACGACAAAGACTTATTAAATAGTAAAAATAATGGATATTAAGTTAATCTAAATATTTTCTAACCAAAAGTTACATGTTTTAAAAAATGATTATACTTATAATAAACAATAAAAAATACTGGTGGGAAGACACATTTACTGGTAAAGATTTTTAATTGTTTAATTAAATACATTTATTTATTTATTGGACAATTTGTATAGCGCCGTTTTTGTGAGATGTCACCTCAGGGGCGCTTCACAGTTGATGCAGATATTACAAAAACTATAAATATTACAAAAATAAAGTGAAGTTAAGTAAGATGAAGTACAGGAACAGAAGACACGAAGATGAAGACTCTGCAGCAAGAATCCTAGGTGATGAAGAAAGTGGACCAGCTGCTGCTGCGAAAGAGTCCACCGCGTCCACCAACAGTGTCAGCACGAGGTTTGTCATCCGTCCAGGTATGTGTCTGCTGCTGATAAAGCGCTGACAGAATTTCCTCTCACAGATACCAGACCTTGGCACCGCTGTTACGTTCGATAGAAGATGGAGACTCTGCAGCAAGAATCCTAGGTGTTGAAGAAACTGGACTAACTGCTGCTGCGAAAGAGTCCACCGCGTCCACCAAAAGAGCCAACACGAGGTCCGCTGTGACGTTCGATAGAAGATAGAGACTCTGCAGCAAGAATCCTAGGTGTTGAAGAAACTGGACTAACTGCTGCTGCGAAAGAGTCCACCGCGTCCACCAACAGTGCCAACACGAGGTTCGTCATCCGTCCAGGTATGTGTCTGCTGCTAATAAAGCGCTGACACCTCACATAGACGTTCGGCGAGTCCATCTTGGTGATTATTGAAGCAGTGCATTCTGCCCGCAATAAAAAATGACGGTCGGGATATTAAATTATCCTGGGCTTCGCTTACTAACACTTGCCAGGCCCTTCAGAGTTTCCGAGAATTCCGTTGAAAATATCTGGGGTGCATTTACCGATCAATGCAATATTTTGAGAAAAATATCAGAATATTCACTTTTAACACACTGCACTTAAATCACATATTATAAAGTTCTAATAAATGGTTAATAAGTTTATTTAAAATGTTGATTGATTGATTTTAAAATAATTTCAAAAGGATGTTGCCTCATTTCCTTTGAAAATACTAAAAACACAAAGCGGTTGACGCTTAGGATCCGTCCGGCTGCCACGAAGGGCGCTACACTATTCCTACATACATCCCCAATAATAGTTAAAACAAACAGAACCATGTAGATACTACCATTGTTTGTTAATTTTTAAATTTTTTTTCAATAAAAATTTCAATTAGTTGAAAATATTTATATGCCTGCAGTTTCAAGTGTAAACTTGAAAATGAATAATACATCGAATTCCAAATGAGTAAAAGCAATATGTCGCATTGCGGACATGCATTCCAAAGTTCGTTCTTACATCTGTATTATACAGATGTTACATGTGACAGGTAAAACACATTTTTTTTAAACAGCGCCATTTGTTGCACGTAAAAAATAAAACGCGCTATTGTTTCTATATCTGCACAGACAGACTAAGCCACAGCAATGAGTGGCGGGGTACATCTAGTTCATAAATAATTACAGTCTTCAGTAAAGTTGTATGCGTTTCTTTAAACATTGCTTACCTTTAATAAATTATTTAGTAACAATCCTTCGAGAAAATAATTGGATGTTTTAGAGTTAAACTCCATTATTTTGTAGAAACAATGTCCGTTTTTCGAAGATGTTCGCTGGGCTCGGATAAACAGTGTAGGTATTTATTTTAAAATGACCCGCCACGCGCTGAGCCGAAGATTACCCCAGAGTTTAAACACTGTTCTATGGCGCTAAAAGGTTATTCCATTTGATAAACGAGAAGCAATTTCACAGTAATAAATTTTTAAGAAATAAACTTTTGATCTTTACTTAATTTACAATAAAGGTACATCAATTCTCCAAAGCTTTGCGTTTCAAGATTTTGAGTAAATAATGTCAATCACTTTCAATTTTAAGCTTCGTGTGAAGTAACGATTGTTGTTACTTTACGTACGTTGTTACTGTTAGATTTTATTTTTTATGTTATTATATAAAGCGTATCATATGTTTTATTTGCCGCGACTTTTATTATTCACATCAGAAAATTTAAACTTCACAATTTTTTCGCAGTACATCTTTATCTGCCTCCTTAGAGATATTTTTAGTTTTTTTATGTTATATATTTTAAACTGCTTTCATAAATTGGATTGATGTGGCTTTTCCAAATGCTGTGTTCCTCAAATTTTATGTTATTTTTTCAGAAATTCTATCCACTTCTCTTTATTGTCCTTTTTGATTATTTTCAAAAGCCAGGCCAAAGATTTCTACAACGTTTGAATATATTGAAACAAGTATGTATTATAATTTTTTTTAATGATATACTAATGCTTATAAGACAAGGTTTTTATGCAAAGCACAAAGGATAACAAATTGCCTGAAATATACATACACATTGAAAATATTTCCCGAGTAAAAAAAATGCCGCCGATGGGAATTGACTCCGCACCTTCTGATGTCCGGTCAAGTACTTTAGACCACTTAATTCCCAACCCGCCAAATAATTCAATATGTACAAGTACTTCAATCGACAATTAATGATTATTATATATTTCCCAAATAAGCATATGAAGAAGCCTACTAGTGGAAAACGTATTTAAAAACAGTATTTTAATTTTCTTGCAAGATTATGTACCTACTTACAAAATAGTTATTAAATTTTAGTTATGGATAGGCTTTTTTAAAAAGTAACTCCTTTTGGTTTGTCTTGATATATTATTAAACATTTAATTGAGTTAGTCCGTTGACAAAATCATTTTCAAAAGGAGTCAACGATACAATTTGACAATTTTCAATTTCCAGAGCAAATTCTAGTGGTAGTGGAATTCGTTAATCTAAAATAACATCAAATTATCATGGGAACCCATAACTCCTACAATGTCGCCGTATTTAGGGAATCTCGCTTGTGAACATCAACGAAAATAACCAAATATTTAAAATTCTGAATATTCCCTTTCACAGCTGTAAAGCAATTTGTGCAAGTTTTATAACCCGTTGAGTTCGTTTCGTATAAATAAATAGAAAAGGGATCAAAATGATTAACTTCACCCCATTAAATGTAACGTTTTGTGAAAAACACTGCCAGTGAAAGAAAAGAACTACAAATTCTTCAGAAAAACCCACTTTATCTACAAATCAAATAATATTGACTGAGAGTTAGGTAATTCATTCCTGAATGAAAAGAGAAGCTCTTACAAAAGAAATCATTTTACAAAAATTTTCTAAAGTCATTTTAATTATGTTATTACAGACAAAAATAAACAAAAAATAGGAATGAGTTGCTAATGGAAGATAGCTAAAAAGAGAGGGTGGAAAAGTATAAGTATTTACCTAAACAGTTTGTTTTGAAAAAGAATTTCGATTCCCTAATGAGCTTGATTTCGTGGAATAAATCTCTCTAACAATGCTCCCAAACTCCGAACACATAATTAGTTTCCAAAATAAATCACAAATAGGTACGACTCCAGCTCGATATCTTTAATTATATATATAAATATATACCATCCTGAATCTCGCTATGAATTTTAGTTATTTCAGCTTTTACCGGAAAACTTAATTCGTATAAGAATCGCTGGTAAGCTGGGTAACATTTTGATATATACGTTGGGTCTGTTCTGTGTTTTAATTACCTACCGTACTTGTTAATTTATGAAATTCAAACTCTAATATCAGACGATGCATGTGATACCAATTTCATTATGCATTTTTAAAGTTGTTTTTTTGAACATAAGTCCTTATGTATTTTCACATACAATAAATTTATATATAATTCATCAATTAAAATGTTACCTCAAAATAAATCCGGAGACTTTAAAATTACCCTATTAAATCACTAGGTGAAAACATAATTATTTTATGCAATATGCTATAAGATTCTCATTGCCCTGCTCTGCTAGATTTATGGAAACACCAAATGTGGAATTTTGGAATATAGAAACGCGTGATACTAGTAAAAAGTTAAAAAGATTAAATACATTTTTGTTACCTTTCTGAATGATTGTCTCTCAAAATGCGAAACTGAGAGCTCCTTCCAATCCAGTCAAATCGAATAACAATGCTTTTCCTAATTTAGTAATAAATGTATTGAAACCATTAGTTACGTTGGATATTAATTTTCAAAGCTCAAGAGTCAAACTGATAAACTCTTGGCACGCTGGAAAAACATCACTAGCTTCTTGATTGCATTTAATTTATTTACTTGGGAGCTTGGGTGTCCATTACGGTTTAACACTTTTAAACATCACCAGTGCACCAAGTTTTTTAAACACCAAGCGTGTTTAATTGCACATTGCACACGATTGTGGAATGTGCAATTAAACACGCTTTTTTTTTCTCCACCAAAGGTCACACTTGCTTTGGAAGATGCTAACGTAGTAAAACTAACATTTTTAGAGTTTATTTAATCCAACGTTTATGTATGGGTTCGTAAGTTAATTGAGAAAGTTTTGGAAAACAATTCGTTTTTTATGATATTTTTTAAAAGAAAGACAAATATTCCCAGGTTACGAATAACCTGAAAATATTTGAAAATCTCCTACTACCACCACAGTAAGCTGAAAATGTTGCTTGTGTTGCGATGGAGGACTTAGCCAGCCGAGGAATTGAACACACTACGCCTGGGTGGGACCTAAACGCGATGTCAACTCGGCCACCGACCGGTCAAAGCATCCACGGAAATTGTTTGTATGTTGTTGGTTATTTCACTCTTTTTCATTCGTAGTCAATTTTGTCAAATGAGTCAGTGGCGATTCGTATCTAATAAGAAGTTATGTAACCTGCATTTAAATATAATGAAAAAACGGTACCTAGACTAATATTGAAAAACTTGCCTTATATTTTGCATACCAGAACAAATATTTAATTATTTATCAAATATTCGAAAAAAAACGTAGCGAATAATAAAAATATTAAGTCCTCATACATAATTTAACGTCAATGAATTTAAGGTACTTCATTAAATTTATAATTAGCGATGGGTTATGACTCATTTTATTAAGAGCGGAAGCCGCGGTACCAGCTCATTATTTTCGTACAGCTCAAAGAGTCGACGACGGCTCAATTGAACGGGAGTCGTGAGCTCAGAGCGAATTTACAATGATAATACTGTGCTCGCAGGATACGAGTCGCACGATACGGCTCCCCCGTTATAGCTCCCCCGATGCGGCTCCCAGCGTATGAATGATCGTATGACACTAAGACTTGGTATCGGTACGCGGCCTCGTAACACGAGATAAATAAGATTCTAGGTAGTAGGTAACATACACAATGAGAAAAATGAGTAGGTAGTGCTTATTTATTAAAAACATCTTCAATTTATTGGTAATCCTGTGAAAATCGGTACTGCAAGCCGCTTCCTGATAAGTGTTCACATGCGAGTTTGTCTTTATAATATAACATTACGAAATGCGAAAATGTTGGGATTTTTATGAACACGTGTTCGGACATCGTGACGAAACATTGTTACCTATATTATTTAAAGTTTATCAGGTTACTTATCAATTCATTCGTTAATTGCCTACAATCCCGTTTTAAATAGGAATACTAATAATTTATTTTATATCAAGTGAGACACCGTGCACGAGTATGTGATAACAAATAATACTTGGATAATTTAAATGGCGCGATTTCCCTAAAATATCTCCAGATAAAAAAGGGTAACCGTTCAATTGTCCCGTGGTACGGTTTACAGGGAGTCGTACAAACCTTTCAATTGAGCCGTGGTATGGTTTACAGGGAGTCGTACAAACCTTTCAATTGAGCCGTGGTATGGTTTACAGGGAGTCGTACAAACCGTTCAATTGAGCCGTGGTACGGTTTATGGGGAGTCGTATAAACCGTTCAGTTGAGCCGTGGTACGGTTTACAGGGAGTCGTATAAATACGGCTCATCAAAAAGAGCTAGCACAATTGTGCGGCTCGCTCGTGAATGTCTCATCTCTACTTCTGACTACATTTTGAACTAACAAATTGCCAGAAACTTTGAATTACATAATGTGAAACTATACATTTCCTGAAACTGGATTAGCAATATCCATCGGAGTACCTATACGGGTGTGAACTGATAAAACCGAGTGCTTTGATTATATACTCTCCAAGGCGAAAGCTCATTCAAAACGTTACTTTGAGTACCCGTGAGGTGCACTGGAAAACCAGCTTCTCGTACGAGCGTTTATTTGCTAAGTTCACCTCTATTAACTTTTTTCTCCATTGAATCTCAGAGGCAACTTCGCCAATGAATCAAAATCCTTTTTTTAGGTTAACACCACTATTTAATACATTTAAAAATATTTAAAATCTTTGCAACTCGGTGTAATCAGTGATGCTTACGCTCTTTTAAGCAGAGCAGTGGTCAACTTATTTTCAATTCGGGACATAATTTACATAGGATTTCTTGAATAGTAACAAGAATAAGTAGTAAAATAACTACGTGAGAAGAAATATCTTTAGATGAGAGGAAGGGACTCAGGCAAATGCGGGTAGTACATGGTAGTTATTATATTTTTATATACCCATATCTCATGGTTGAAAAAATGTATTAAATGCTTTATAATAATTTTTTATGAGAATACTGCACAAGAGTCCCAACTGTTACTAACCGTCTGGAGGCAGTGATACTACGGGATTACCAATCGGGATATGCTACAGGGTTTTCCAATAAGAGGTGTTATTTTGATATTCAATCATAAAAGATCAATGGTTTCGTTGCTTTTGTGGTACGTAACGCCTTCTTGTTGAAATTAAATGTTGTCCAGATCAATACCATTCAATTTTTTCAATAAAAAAATCATTAATCATCTCTCGATAGCGCAATCCATTCACCGTAACTGTTGCTCCAGCCTCATTTTCAAAAAAGTAAGGTCCAAAGACTCTGCCGGACCATAAACTGCACCAAACGGTCACACGTTGAGAATAGAGAGGCTTTTCAATAATAATTTTTGGGTTTTCCGAGCCCCAGATACGACAATTTTGATTGTTGACCGAGCCACTGAGGTGGAAATGGGCCCCATCACTCAAGATGATTTGCGTTTGATTCACTCAAGTAAATTTTAATAATTTTAATGCGTTGTTCAAGCGTGTATCGTTTCATTTTTATTAATGACGTAGTTTCCAATTGTCAAATGTTAAAAAAATGACAGCTTCAAAAGTAACATCTACCGAAATAGCGGGCTATTCAAAATAACACCACTTATTGGAAAACCCTGTATAAGACTAGGTAGAGGGGCCTAGGGACTAGGTGGAGAAAGAAGATGGTGAAGAGAAAGAAGGGGAAATACCTGGCTATTTAGATCTTGTCACCAAATACGATTCAAGCCTTTTCAAGCAAAATTTTGATTCTTAATGATTGTCTTTTACCAGGGCGATACTGAACTATCTAAAATTCTGGAGTATATAGTATTATTTTTAAATAATAGGTACATTACGAAATAACACAAATTAATCAAATAAAATTTACTTACGTACGCCGGGATTTGAACCGGCGATCTACGAGTTGCTGGTCGAGAGCCTTACCTCTCAACTACGGAGCTAATTAACTTAAATTTTTCTGAAATACTAAATAGGAATATTACTATTTAATTATTACAAATTAATATTAATGTTATAATACAAATATAATTAAATCAAAAATATTTAATAACTTATTTGAAAGGGTCTTAAATATTCTACAGTTATTTACTAAGGATGGGTTGTTGAACGATTCATCAAATTTAAACATTCATTTTCGGGTTCTGTGAAAGTCCTATTCAAGTTATGTTAATATATCATTATAGGCTAGCTGTTTGATATAACTGAAATAATAGCAGAACTTGTAAAAAATCTTTCACAGAACTTAAAAATTCACTTTTAAATTTGAAGAATTGTTCATATTCTCTGAAACAACCCGTCTTAAGATAAGCATCTGTTATATATTATCGAAAAAAAACCATCTGATGGTTCCATAACATCAAGCACAATGCGATGCATGGCTGCGTCGTCCATAATTACATAGTCCATAATAAATATACTCGACTAACGATAATCTGGTTCATCTTTCCTAAAATATTCAATGCATTTACCACCGATATAAGGTCAAAACAATACCCTATCCCTTTTTACTATCCGTGTTCAACTTTGGATATTTTAAAACGGGATAACTTTTAAAATATTACAGAAATTAGAAAAAGACATATTTCATACATTTTCCTCTTATTTCATATTGATTGGTATTTTTTGTAAGATCTTCACTGCTCTATAGCACACTGAGTTCTGTGATTTTAACTTATTTCGAGAGAATCGTAAAATAGATATACTTTTACCTTGCTTTTTTGTAATTTTATCTGTATTATTATGTTTACATCTTTTATCATTCAGTATAATTTAAATTATTATTTTTAATATGGTTAAAAAAGGTTTTTTAATTTTAGGTTTTACGTCACATATAATTTTACCTTTACCTAAGCATGACCCTTTTTACAGTAGTTCCATACAAGAGGCCCAGAGGAAAATTATTCCGGAGGGAATAAAATAATATGCAAAATTTATATTGAACAATAATAAATAAATTGAAAAGTTTTAAAGTATTAAATATACAGCAAAATTATATTTTAAATATTAATGTTTCTTTCAAACTCTTCCGTAAGGCGCATAAATTGCGAAATATTAATCCCAACATTCATAAAAACTAAATAAGTTTTATTTTTACTTCGTCCAATCAAATCTGAAGTTTTGAATGAAGAAAAAAATGTTGCTCCATTTAAAGGTTTATCTAATCCTGCAGAGTTTTATGTACTTTTGCACAATAAATTATTTTACTTGCCTAAACTCGGAGTTCATTATGAAGTTTGGCGGTGGGAGGGAATACGATAAGGGGAAATGAGGAGGAAGCGGTTGGATGTTTAAGTTGAAGATTGATTGTCGTGAAAAATGTTAAAAGGGATCCAAGTCAAGTGAAAAGTAAATGATAAATCATTGATCTCTACGCCACCTCGAGTTTATTTCAAATTTGTATAATGATTTCGCTGGAATCCGAATATGTTTAATTCGGTTTCGAAAAAATCTAAAAATTTTTTTTTCAAAAGCAGCACTATTTTAATTAAAAATAATCAACGCTTACTATTACCACTTTTTTTATTAAAAAATCCAAAACGTTTCGTAAGCAATGCTCACTTCTTCAAGTGT
Organism: Hesperophylax consimilis; assembly: GCF_061612785.1. Lineage (NCBI taxonomy): Eukaryota > Metazoa > Arthropoda > Insecta > Trichoptera > Limnephilidae > Hesperophylax > Hesperophylax consimilis. The sequence goes on from NC_142842.1 coordinate 13,797,627, forward strand.
TGACTGTTTTTAAAGAAATTATTTGTTTTAGCCGTAGGCACCAACTAGAAATAATTTAAATTTACCGATTATTTTTTTTGATAAATTAATGTTTTAAAGACAAGATTTTATTTATGCATAGCACAAAGGATAACAATTATTTTTATAAGCAATAATTGTTCGCCTGAAACAATCATCCACATTGAAAAAATCTCCTGATAAAAAATACATGACGCCAACGGGACAATTAAATTTACCATTTAGATTATTTTCGATAAAATTTTGTATTTTCCCTGGAATAAATATTTTTCCGATAGTCATTTTAATCACATTGTTTTGAAAATACGCCTGCGGGATCTAAAATTCTTGGTAGATAGAAGAACAACGCAAAATGATAATGCTATATTTCTGCTTAAAAATTAGAAAAGTTGCTATTTTTTACACAAAACTATTATAATTTGACTTATTTGGAGAGGTTTTTTGCCTATGGGTTGTGGTATGTTATGGTTGTTAAGGTTGTATAAGGCTATATTTGATGGTAAGAAGCTTAAATCTCTGGAATGGCTGGCTCAGACATAATGATATTTGAACATATGTTTATATCTAGAATTTATGAGATACTGATACTTTTTCAGCATTGAACGTCATTTCCATCATAAACAACTTTGATCGGAAATATTCAGATAATCGAAAAAAAATATAATTATTGATTTGTAGGATTCCCAAAAATAATGATGAAATTCGGGTAAAAATGGATAAAATCTTTATGTATTTATTATTACTAGCGATTCATAATCCCCAGTGTAGGCATAAACTAAAGTAAAACCATTTTTATGGTTATTATATTCAAAAGAATATTTCGTATGTTGGTAGGTATCTATTAGTTTCTTAACTTTCTAAAATGCTATTAAAACAAATTAAGAAAGCTCATAAAAAACTTTTATCTTCAAAATAATTCCAATGTATTGCAGTAAGACTTCTCGGAAAATAATGATAGCCTTTACGTGTTTCACTCGTAATTCACCGCATTTATGTGACGTTGCATTACTGTGATATTTAATACCTTTATAAATATATCAATATATTTATAAGCGACCAAATGGTAAATATTTGCGATATGTACGGGGAGTCATAAATTCCTTCAGGCTTATATTCGAATAGCGCAGACGCGATAAATGTACACTTTTGCAGCACTTTATTTAATGCACATTGTCGTCGAAATACCGCAAAAAACTAACTAAACTAACCGTGAAATATCCAAAATTGGTTTTGTATACATAGGTACCAATATGTAAATATATTTCCCACAATTTCTCAGTATCTAAAATTGGTTCCTGTTTTAATTCTTGACCCCTTTCATAAATCAATTCTTGATTAAGATCTTGGTCAAATTTTGGCTTAATGAATTAATTTATTTCTTAAATCAAATTCTCGACTCTAATATCTGACGTCTTAAGCACCCAAAATTCTAGAATGATGAGTTTTCGCATAACAAAATTGTTAACAGCTTTTTCTTGATTTTTTTAATGAATATATACTTGGAACTTTTCCAAATTAAATTCATTCGTTTCGAGCACTGAAAACTCTTCAATGGTGAGCTCTAGCAACATGAAAATTGTAAGGCTTCGTATATTTAAATCTAGAGGTCGGAGCAAATATTTTCATCCTGAAAAACATTTTTCTGAGAATTCATTAATTGTGAGCTCTGAAATATCCAAATAACTCTTAAATAAACAAGACGCCATAATGTTCATTCTACGTAAACCTTATAAGACACTAAGTTGAGAAGTAGTACAAGTGGCTATTTAAGTAAGAGTGTTTGAGGTAAAGCTTTGTTGTGCATTGAAATACACGACATAAAAGCATTATAATAATCACCCGCTTAAGTTCTGGCAACATTAGAGGCTGGGGTAAGTAAGTATTCCCTTCAGCCGACGTACACGTCCGCCTGCCACTCAGTCAGCCAATAGAGGCGGCACACCGTCCCGCGAGCCTTCCCATTACCTACCCTACAACTCCATTTATAAATTGCATGTGTAGGTATATTCTGCGGTCAGCCGGCGTGATGCATTATGGCTAGTGAAATCTGAGTTACTGAAAACTGCTACTGTACACTGTACATGGTATGCTAAACATTGATGAATCTATTTTTACCTGACACTCGATTTAATTAAATGCCCAACATTCTTTCATTCGAATAGTTAATGATATTTTGTGAGTGGATGATTTAAAACGAAGCGTAGTTTTATTTTATTTTTCATTTTTAATGAAGGATCAAATGCTTTTTTGATTTTACACACAATATTTTTGACTGCTAATAAAGGTTTTGGAAAGAATTGACATAATTTAGCGCGCATCTGCTTCCAGAATGCTTGTATCGGAGAATCTGGGCAAACTCTATTTTGAACTATTTTCGTGGAATTTAAAATGAAACAAAAGCATTTAAATTTGAATGGATTTTTGTGTAAATCTATATACATTTTGATGACCTCTGTGGTTAAATGATAAGATCATTATTTCTGAATACGGAGTTAGTAAAAATTTATAATTATATTTATCTAGAGTGAAAACTACCAGTATGAGACCTCAGTTAAAAATAGAAATGTTGCCTTTAATAACTAAAACGATACGTTATGATTTGCCAGCAACTCTCCAAAGGTAATATGTCTTTCTACTCACCTTTTCTGCATTGTTACAATATTTCCAAATGGTTCTACTTGCTCTGACAGTTAGATTATCTTTTTCGTTATCACTTTTCAAAATACCTCTAAGACTCTTACGATAGTTGATAGTTTAGTAGTTTTTTTAATAGAATCATCAATTAGATTATATTTCTGAGAATTTAATACAAAATACTACATAACACTGCCTGATTGCTTTTTCAAATGCATTGTCAATTCACCTCACTGAGCGATGACATATTTTCAAATCTTCATTTGTAATCTTGCAATTCTTCAAACGGTCTGTGAATTGAATAGTAATTATTTATTGCTCGAGTGCTGTCGGACATTTTTCGTTTTAAAACACCAAGGAACGTCTGCGTTTCTACGGGATTGAAATACGTAATCAGAATTTAAGCGGCCAGATTATCTGGAAAGTCTATCGAAATGTTAACAAGACAGACATGAAATATTAATCGACGTGAATATATCGATTGCTCATTGCCGAATTGAAAATATCAAGGAAGTTATATATTAGTGACGCAAGTATTCTTATGTCTTAATTCGATTATTGATTTCTTTGTTCAATTTTGATTAGTAAGGCGACTAATTTCCTCATTTAATTTATGGTTATTTCTTGCGTGCATATAGGTTTCTAAACTAATTTCTCTTGTGCAATAAGCAGAAAGATTTCGTAAAACGAGTTCTAGCTTCATAAATATTTTTTTTTTATGTATTTGGGGAATATTTAGTTATTGTCAACTTTAAAAAGATCACATTATCAAATATGTTATTGACTATAGGAAAACCAATTTCAGCTGAGATACGGAGTCATATTTTTAATAACGTCAGTTAAAGTTAATTTTTTATGTCATCAATATAGTCGCAAAACTATTACAAGATTTTACTTATATGATACAAATATCACAAGATATACTTAGATATATTTTCGTGACCTGGCCAATTTCAACGTATCGCTCGCCATACATTCTCATTGCAAGTGTACGGCGAGCGATAAGCTAAAACAGCCATGATGTGTATAGCGTAATGTGTCGCCTACCTAAAAGTTTCATGGAAAACGTTTTAAAAACATATCGGACAATAATTGGGCACAAAAATGTGGGGAGGTACTTATCGAAAAGACTCTGCTATCGGTCGGTTAGACCGCAGTGCTCCGCAACCGGTGTGCCGTGGCACACTGGTGTGCCGTGAGCCGGACACAGGTGTGCCGCGGTCAAATTCAATGTATTTGACCTTTTACAATATTTCATTATGTAGAAAGTACAAAATATTTTTCATAATATTGTCTTTTTTTCATTGTCTGCAAATACTGTTAAAAGACGTATTCACAATATATTAGAAACACTGATTAGAAAACTGTTATTGGCTGAAAATTTTTCGATTCAGATCAACGAAACAACCGATATTAAAAATAAAGCATAGTTGATAGCTATTGTACTTTTCGTTGACGAGGACTTTATTAAAGAACATTATTTATTTTGTAAGGAGGTTCCAGAGCGAACTACCGGTGAAGAATTTTTTCAAGGAACCGATGATTTCTTCAAAATATACTATATTAAATGGAGCAATTGAATTGCTGTTTGCACGGATGTCACTGCGGCAATGACGGGTAGTAAAAAGGGTTTTGTCTCTTATGTAAAACAAAAAAATCCAACGTTACAATTTACACACTGCTGCATACATCGAGAAGCATCGATGGTCAAATATTTACCGGAGGAACTTTTGAACACGATGAATGAATGCATTAAAATCGTAAACATAATTAAATCAAGAGCCCTAAACTCGCGAATCTTTGGAATACTCTGTCCAAAAATGGGAGCCGAATATGAATCCTTATTGTTTTATACTGAAATTCGTTGGCTATCCCGAGGCAAAGTTTTGGCTAGATTGTTTGAGCTTCGTCAAGAGGTGTGTGAGTTTCTTTTAAATCAAAATGTGCCCAAACTATATACGCACCTCGATGATAATTACTGGATAGCCAAACTTGCATACATGGCTGATATATTCGAGCATTTGAATGAACTTAATAACTTTATTTGGCAGAAAGAGTTGCAAAAAGGATGTTTGGAAATGTACCAAAGGATCAACCATAGTACAATTGAAAACAAACAATTAACTGTGGATCTGGCCCAACAACATTTAAGTATGCTTCATCAGAAATTTAGTGGGTATTTTTATTCCATTAATATGGAACAATACGATTGGATTCGAAATCCTTTTGCAACCAATGCAATAAATTCTACGGAAGCACTGCCTCTGCAAATTCGAGTGGAATTTACAGATTTAAATAATGACATGACATTAAAACTTCACTTCTCCGAAGATCCATTAGATGTTTTCTAAATTAAAGTTAAAAAAGAATATCCTCACATTTCCGTCAAAGCATTCTTAACACTACTTCCATTTTCAACGACATATTTATGTAAGCAAAGTTTTTCAACGCTTGTATTAATTAAAAATGATAAGCCATGCTTAAAAGGTCTTGACCAAGAACTTCGGGTTGCGCTGTCAAAAATCGATACGAATATAAAACTTTTGTGTTCATTGAAACAAGCGCAGATTAATTTAACAATTAATCGCTCATTAATTTATTATTATTTTATAATAATTATTAAGATTGCGTAAAAATAAACATGTTATAGTTATATGTATGCATGTATACTTTTCAAATAAAAAACAAGAAATTATTGTAAAATTTATGTATCAATTTAATATCTATATATTTTAGCTTTTGGTGTGCCGCGGAATTCTAGGAAGAAATTTGGTGTGTCGTAGGTGAGAAAAGGTTGCGGAGCACTGGGTTAGAGTACACGTGTTACCATGTTCTGTACTGCTGTCATAAAAATATTCAAAAATTCCTTTAGTAAGAAGCTAATAAAAGATATAATATAATATCTAATCATAAATAACGGAAACTATAATGATTATTTAACCCACGGTGGATCATAATCATAATCAACCTAACACTCAAATCAACTCTAATCCAAGTTAATTCAATGATAAATGACAACATCAATATGTTCGACTATTAATAGACCGTCACCCAGAAAATCGGCAATCACGATAACATAAACTATACATACTTACAAACACGTGGTTACGAAGCGTGGGAATCATCACTGTTGCATCACGTTTAATTTAATACAATGAACACGCATCCTGCATCAAAATTTGCATACTAATTGACAAACGATTGAAAAAAATTCAGTAATAAGCCTTGAACTTCAAAAGTAATGGATTGCTAGCTCTGGGAGAGCAATGGTTTGAAGTTGAAATAGATTCGGTTGCATAAAAAAGCGTTTGCGCTGGTGAAATCATTCCTAAATTAGACCCTCCGTTGATTGTGAAAGGGGAAAAGCGCCGGCCGGGTGTAATAACATAAATTATCGGAGAGACGTCATTTTGCCGCTTCATCAAAGAAAATTACAGAACCACTCCTTAATTATACCGATGACTAGAAGGAAAAGTATGATGATCCGACTGGTGGTGGCTGACGTCAATGAGATCAAAATAAATAGACTGATTTCATTACGCATGAACATCGCGTTTATTGACCACCGCACTTGATTGCATGGGATTATGTTTCGGTTGAATGAGAGAATTCTCGTAATGATTAATAATTTATTTATATAATAGCAGCTGTTTGGTGGCCTATTTTCAAGATGCGACTAGTTAATCAGATTTTTTTGTGTAGTTCAATGCCAGTATAACTATTTAAATGCTAATGAATGATATAATCTTCGATTTTTAACATTATGGTTAAGAAACATTATTTAATTTTGATCGAACCCAATTTACAACATAAAGCCACATTAAAGTGGTACAGTTAAATAAAGGTTATCTTTTACGTCAGGTGTAAAATATCTTGGAACTATATAGGTACCTACCTACCTACTTATTTCGTAAAGTTTCTAAAATATTTGTTTGCGTTTAAAATGAGCATATTTAAAATAAATAGATCGATAATATTTTTCGCTAAATTTCAAAAGAATAATGTTTGTTTTTAGCATAAAAACTATATTTTTTTAATATTATTTTGATTTTTAGATACTAAGAGATTTGAATACAATTCTTTCATGGAAGCGTTAGCTTATGTTTGGAAGAGGAGTGCACAGTATACTATTGTAGTTATTTATAAGTAATTAATAATATGATAGGTATAACGTATTATGTTTTAGTAAGTACATTACAGTGAGAAAGTAAAAAATAGTTACATTATATGTTTGGTAGATGCAAAATAAGAGTAAGTAGTTTTAGCAGATAAGTGATTTGCTTTATACAGAAAATATATGGAGTGAACATGTAGGTTCTTAAATAATTAAAAAAAACACCGTTAAAGTTATTTACTAATTAATTAATCCCACGGAAAAATCGTCGAAATAATATTTCTTGAACATGTCAGCATTTTTAAGAAAAAAAAGCATTGCAAAGTTCTGCTTTCTTATAATCATAATAAAACGTGGTTACTATTTACTTGTCAGTATTTCTTTCAGTGGCTGTAAAATCATTTTTGTAACTTTATCCAACTTTTCAATTCAGTGCACATCACAAAACCCTGAAATCTAACAAAAAATCAATGTAAAATCAATCAATTATTTTTTTGTAAATAAATTTCAATATTTGGTTCAATTGCAGCGAGATTCAAAGGAACAAAAAACCCACAGCCTCGATGCCAAATGAACGTTTTTCAAGTAACTAAATTCGAGAAAAAAATCTCCGTTGTAAAAGATTATTATGATAAGATTATGACTACCTTTAAAATGGTTTTTTATGTGCAAAGCATGATGAAGTAATTATTCTTTACCTTAGGCTCTTTTTTATATTTAATTTCGTGAATTTAAAGAGTCTGTAATATTTACCATTGGCGTAGCACCATGTCACCGCCCCCGGTCATATCCCCAATCTGTTTTCTTTTTAATCATATTTACGACATAATAATACATAATAACAAAAGAATGTAGTTCAAACCGGCAATGTTTCTTTTATTTCATATTAAAAACTAATTCAAAAATAAAAACTGACTTTAAATATGATAAAACGTTTGCACTTTAGAAAGGCTTCAAGTATCGGCCTGTTTTCCTTTCTTCGAAATAAGTTCAGGATGTTTTCAACGGTTCCATGATAAATCAACACATCGACAATTCAACACTCGTTTAAAAAGTGATATAAAGTCATTAGAAACGATGATTTTTTTTAACCTGTTTAACCTAACCTAACCTGACCTACTTAACCTAGTTAATAAAGTATTTGTTTCATCACTTTCCATGACTTTATATAACTTTTTAAAGATGTGATGAATTATCATTTTGATGATTTATCCTGTCACCATTTTCAACATTTCTCCGCAACCATCGAAATGGGGAAAAAAGTTTAAGAAATGTTATTTAGCTATCTTATAACTTTACTGATTTTTGTAAACTTCCTTGTTGCTTACTAATACATAACATGTATGATAAAGTTCTTCAGCAGGATAGAGGTTAATTATGTAATTAACAAAAAAAAAAATTGTATTCAATGCCCTGTCGCGGGCGGGCAGTAGCTACGTTACTGAACCTAACCATTTAAAAGATTTAACTTTTTTTACCATGCTTTAATAAGTTATCAAAGGAAACGTAAGCCATAATAAAAACAAACATTGTAATATTGAAGTGTCTTTCGTTTACTGAATAACTACTTATTAAAACTGATTATGGTAATTGGGAAGAATATAAAACCAAACTTCTTTGTGCGGAACTGGTCTTAAAAACAACAAGCCTAAAGCTTCGGTAAGAAAAAAAAGGAACGAGATTAAAAATATTATTATAATGTATATATTAAAGGCGTGTTTAAAATTCAAAGCGTAATTTAAAAAATGTGGCTTTAATTTTCTTCATAGCTTACTTAGGTACTGATCTGTTAAAAAAACGTTTATGAAAAAAATTACTTATTTTAATATTTACGGAACATTTCGAATATTATTTTATTTATTACGTGAAACATTCCTAATTTTCATTTCCAAAACTCAAACTTACTTTCTGGTTTAAAATAACCTACCTAACTAAAGCTAAAAATAAAAATATCTTAGAAATATGTTTAAATGCTTTCTGTTACAAGCATACTAAATAAAGATCTCTTTTCTACCCCACAAAAGTTTCAATTTTTGTTATTTGTTAGTTCTGCTTGTTTATAATTATTATTTTTGCTGTGTACTTACTGCTTGTTTATCAGGTTGATTAGTGACTTTGTTCGTCCATTACCAGAACTCTCCCACTGTGGTGTTTTTCCTCGCGTCTTTTGACTTGGGAACAAAAGCCGACACGAGACAGAGCGCAATCGAGGTGACGCAAAGACTGTCAAGGCGAAGCTAGCACGTCAACTACACGTGTTCCGGTTCGCCGAGAACGGACAAAATACTTTATAATACCTTCAAACGTATTACAGTCTTCTCAATTTAGATCGATGATTCTTACTCACTCCCTTATAAAAACGAGAAGATAAACAAGTAAAAAAAAGTCTGAGGTAAAATACGGAAAGTAAAATCGAAAAAAAAACTTCACTGCGTCTGAACTTTATAAGAGGCGCCTAAACTTTCAAACTCTCTTCCCTTCAACAACTCAATACGGATAACTTAAGCACATAATATAATATGTAAGTAAGACGACGGAAGCCACTAATACTTATTTCTTGCCTAATGTAATATTATAATACGAAATTGAAATAACTTCGGACTCAAGCCGTAAAGCTTCTTACGGACCGGTGAATGGTTAATGAAAAATCATAATAAAAAAATTGAAGACTGTATAAAAAGGCCTGGAGAAAAGTGGATAAACATTTAAAGGTAGGATATTATGAGAGCATATGTATACTAATTAATGTTTTCACGTAAAGCGAACGTCGTTGACCTACTTGTTGTAAAGTTTTCTATTATTTTTTGTTGTCGTTAGCGGTCATTGATGTATTATATTTAGATAAGACATGAAGCGAAAAAAATAGGTTCCGCTTTTCTACCTCCAACTCTCTCGACGGTCTAACTAAAACCACTAAATCCAATCTACGCACACCGCATATCTCGTTCTAATGTGGAACAAGTTTCGATTTTCAAGATATTTGTAGGCAGTAGCGCCTCTAATTGTAGCTCTATGATGATACCACAAAACAGACACACGGACACGAGAATCGGACGTCCGATCCGATAGTCTGATCAGACAATCGTAAGGCGAAATCGGACATGTATTGAATCCCTGGACTGAACGACATCCACCAACCACGAATGTAATATTTATTATATTTCTTTTCACTTTTCTATCACGGAATATATAAATGAAAATACTTATTTCAAATGTGTACTGTGGGTAGTTCCTAGTTTAATTGATTTGACACTAAATCTTTAATTTTCTTTCAAATATAACTAGAAGTTGACATTGCCTTAAAAACATCTTTGAAGAATGCTGTTTTTTCATTACAGTCCATAACGTAAGAAAATATTTTTAAACGCAATCGTCAGACATCTTGGATCTTGCGTGCAAGAGTCCAGGCATTTGTATAGAAAAAAACCCTAACGAAAGAAATAGTTTTTGAACGCGATCGGCGGTCATCTTGTATATTGGCTGTCAGTTATTTATATTATAGGACTGGGCTTCCCAAACTTTTTTCAACTGTGACGCCCTTGCGAAGTTACCATATTTTTGCGACCCCCCCCCCCCGGTGTATAAAAATCTAAGCCCCCCGCCGCTCATTTGTACGAGCGTAGTATTTTGAAGCCCCCCCCATCTGAACGGGTCACGTAGTATGGGTACTTTACCTAATAACAATTTGTCAGAAAAACTCCAAATAGTATCTAAATTTTTTATTAGAAAATAAAGAACACAAAATAAAAACAAAAATGGAAGAAAAACAAAAAAGATAAAAAAGCAATTTTTTCTTTGGTATTAATGAGAAGGATGTGCTTGCTTTTCTGAGTATAGTTTCTCAAAACGAGGTTGAAGTTTCGAAATCGCCACTCTAGTCTCTGCCTCTGAATTTATTTTTGATATGTACTTATTCTTTATTACTGCAACTGCAGAGAAACCTGTCTCACACAAGTATGATGTCGTAAACGGTAATAAAACATTTAACGCTGCAGTGCTGATGGAACGATATTCTCGCTATAAAGATTGCCTCACGACGCCCCTGGGATGATCCCGTGGCGCCCCGGGGCGTCGCGACTCACAGTTAGGGAAGCCCTGTTATAGGAGATGTTTGCACGCGATCGGCAGCCGTCTTGGATATTGGCTGTCAGTTATTTATATTATAGGAGATGTTTGCACGCGATCGGCAGCCGTCTTGGATATTGGCTGTCAGTTATTTATATTATAGGAGATGTTTGCACGCGATCGGCAGCCGTCTTGGATTTTGGCGGTCAGTTATTTATATTATAGGAGATGTTTGCACGCGATCGGCAGCCGTCTTGGATATTGGCTGTCAGTTATTTATATTATAGGAGATGTTTGCACGCGATCGGCAGCCGTCTTGGATATTGGCTGTCAGTTATTTATATTATAGGAGATGTTTGCACGCGATCGGCAGCGATGTTGGATATTGGCTGTCAGTTATTTATATTATAGGAGATGTTTGCACGCGATCTGCGGCCATGTTGGATCTGGTATGTTAGTGACCACAAAATTAAATAAACGATAGCTTTAATGTAAGAAAATGTGTTCAGCGGCCATTTTGAATATTTGCAAACAGTTTCCATACATTTACAAATAAGAGACTCCTAACGAAATGAAATATATTTAAACGCAATCAGTGTCCAGGGATATACGTAAAAGATACAGCTACACGGAGAAAACTTACTGATATGAAATACTGTTAATTTATTATAAATCTGATCACTGTGAAATTATTCGTCTTCCTGTTAAAAAATGAATTGAATGAGTTCCTAAGAAAATATCATTCAAAGGCGAATATTTTATGAGGACGGCGGAACACTTGTTCATACAAATACTGATATTGATATTGACATACTGATATTGTCACATTCCATCATCCTATCTATTAGGAAAAGAACACGTGCTCTCGATATATCTAAATGACAATATATAATATTTTATTAGGAAGTTGGCATGCTGTCATTTTTTATAACACAACCATTTATCTCCGCGTAACACAAGAATATATGTTTAAGGCGATGCACTCTATGTAGTGATTTTAAATCATGTGTTTTTTGTTTGAAAATTTGGTCGCCTAGAAATGTTTCAGATGCTTTAATTAAATACTGCGAGTAGAATACATCCTGGCCTTTGAAATAATCGAGTATTTTTTTAGATAAGTCTTTTTATAAGCCCATAAAAAATAATGTATAGGCCTATGAAAACTGCTTTAAAGTTCAAAAATCTCCTACTTACGAACCTATTTTCGTTATAGTTTTACTGTATAATGTGGCAAATTAAGTTATTTATAAAATGATCGAAAAAACATTTAAATATTTGTTCCTGAACACCCATAAAATAAAATAAAAGGCACTTTTGGCCATGTTTTTCACCCAACAGGTGGATGGTGTGAAGCGGGAATTTAAGCCTTATCGCTATCTACGTAAGGTGTGTTATTGATAACGGCTCGATTCAAAATATTATACGACGTAGTGCATCGCCTTAAACGTGATATACTGCCATCTTGGAACTTGGCTATCAGTGTTCCAGGCATACAGGCGTTTATATAGAATATAAATGATACAGAACAAACGTAGGAAAGTATGTTTGAATGCGGTCGGCGGACATCTTGGATCAAGGCTGCTAGAGTCAAGACATTTATTAGTAAGGTTTTGCACCCACTGCGGCGTGCGATTATAGAGTTTCACCTGTACAGTACTTGGCCGGCCGTAACGAATCGTCGAGCGCCCGCAGCGTGCCTCGATTCATTCCCCGCCATACACCGCCCCGCTCCACCGCAACTAAACCGACCCGGTCTATTATAGCGGGCGAAATAATTTAAGGTTTGTGACAATAATTGCCCATTACATACCGCCACCCATTTTCAATTACTGACCGGACCTGTGTAAGGATGCTACGGACTTGCATACGATACTCTCTGTGCTCTCTGTACTCGATAGCCGGCGTAATGGATGTTGCGCTGGGTCCATTAATTTGCCGCTACCTGTAGATATAATTTATGGATAGTGATTATAGTTGGGAGAAAAATATTTTAGTCTAAAAAGAAGTATCTTTATGAAAATATATATATTTTTAATATATTTTATATTGCCGTAAAATATGATATTTAATAAAGATTTTTAACATATGTACCTACTTAGAGTTTCTAAGAGAATGGGAAAAATAACAAATCCCTATTTTAAAACTCTCACAATAAGAAATGCTTAACATTCGATATCATGTAATTAATATTTGAATTGAATTTACCAATTTGAAGATTTCTTTTATTCATTCTTCTTATGGCATTATCGAACTATTGCAAAGCCACTTATACACATTATATTTATATTATTTTCATTTAGGTACTTCTTATTACCTACTCCATATTGATTTCCGAGTAAGATATCGGAAATTATTTATAGTTATTACCCTTAAAAATTTACCGCAGTTATTGTATAGTTCAAAATTGTTTATTGAATGTTAAAATTAAAAAATAAAATAAAATAAAAATCTAGTTCTAGAAACTAAACTTGATAACAATAAATAATTGAGTGTACGAAGTTCCATTAAAATTCTGCAATTATACTAGATCATTTAAATGAATAAATTTTAAAATGACACAAATTAATCATATAAAAAATTTCTTGCGCACGCCGAGATATGATCCCGCGACATTCGGCTTGCTAGTCGAGAGCCTTACCCCTCGACCACGGAGGCCATCATTGTATTGTCAAATATACCTTTTTTTCATTTTATGGTCGGTTTATAATTCCCAATTATTAAATCTGTAAGGAAGCAAAGTAAAACCAACTATTCTAATAGGACAAACCTGTGACCGAGCCTAGGTAAATATCGTTCCCTTCCCAAGATCGTAAAAGAGGAATCAATTCTGAATTGTTGTAAAAAGTTGATGAAATCGGAAAGTAATTTAAAATTTATGGGAAATTTATTTAAGATGTATTCGATCAGAAATCTGCGGAGGAGGGGGGATTTGAACGCTCCGAAATGTCTTAATAAAAGTCATCTTTTATTCGAATAATCTTAATTCAAATGGAAAGAAGAGATAAATCGTTTTACGTATCCCATCTCAAGCTACTATGTAAAGTTAAGTTTTGGACTTTTAAAAAAAAAACTTTTAATCTAAAGTTTATGAATATGCGAGACATTTTGTGAGGCTAAATAAATAGTTAAAGAGAGCTTTAAGACATTACAAGAACTGCCAACATTTTATATTATTCTCAAATGGAAATAATGTGTTCATAAGATAAAAAAGTAACTAGTTATATTTGCAGACCGAATGCATGAAAGAACTTGAAATGGTAGTTGAAAAACACCATAAAGCTTTAATAGCCTCAAGTTATAAATCTCCTTCAGAAAGTCGAATTCAAATAACTTTGTTTTGATATCGTTATTTTTTTCATCTCGTCAATAGATTTACATTAAATTATAATATTGCTTTGTTTAAAGGGAAGTCTCGCCAAGAGCAGAAGACGAAGAGTCAAGAGACGGGAGTAACGGGTAACTAAAATTTCAATATCCCCTAAGATGTGTACGCTTTCTTGTTGACTTCCGGTGTTGGGTAATGCCTGCGATCTTAAAGGTTCGCTTGTTTGTATCTCAATATTGATGGAACACTGATTCACAGCCTTGTGCCAAGTGACTGGTAAAAGGCATATCTTGATAATAATTTCATAGATTTACGTGCCTGCCAACTGTTTGTTTAAATTACGCCTGAAACTGTTCAATACAAAGAACCTCGCAAACGAACTTGGTTTATGACATTTATGTTTGAATATCAAGTAATTTGACTCATGATAAAACAATGGAATTGCGTTACATTCCACATTCCAATATAAAGAATAATCATTTTCAGTAGAACATGCGAAAAATACAAAAACACCTTTTCAGATGATGATATCTACCATTTATCGCCAGGTAGGTTCAGGATGCGCCCGCCTACTGCCTGAAAAGGCTGGTTTGTGGCGATCCTTAGACTTCTTCAACTGGTCTCCCGACCCATCGTCTTGCGCCGCAGCGGGAGGGATATTTTCATTCACCCGCCACTCCTGAATACTGTGATCCCTAGATTCCTACCCATCCCTCATACATTTTCCCTTCCCAGAACTTCCTCTCCTTCCTTTCCTTAAAACGACCCCCCACACAGCATCCCCAAAGATGACAAAGGCCCTGGGGGAAATTATTTTCCTCGGGGAATTTAATAATTTACCAAATGCATAATTACTAGCAAAAAATAAATTACCATGTTAATAACTCCATCCAAAGAGCATCTTTAATTTTTTTTCCTTTGTTTTTCTTTTATCTTAACATCGTTTAAATCAACTTGCTGATTTACCTACCCAAATAGAATGGTGCATAGTATTTAAATTTAACCTAATCTAACTGATGTTAATTTTACCTTATCTACGTAATAAATCGTAATAATATAATCTACGTATAAAGACAAACATGCCCGGGTTACGAATAACCTGACAATATTTGAAAATCTCCTACTACCACCACAGTAAGCTGAAAATATTGCTTGTGTTATGATAGAGGACTTAGCCAGCCGAGGAATTGAACACACTACGCCTGGGTGGGACCCAAACGCGATGTCAACTCGGCCACCGACCGAGATTTTGCTATCCCAATTCCAATATAAAAAAACGGTTTTTTTAATTATAATTATAGATGTATTTATTATTTTTAAATTTATTCTGTGCGGAAACTTAACTGGATTATGCAAACAATTTAACATGAAATCAATAATACCAAGTGTGTTGTCTCATGTTCACGGTTGTCAACATGTCACTGAAGTTTTTGAAACAAAGTTCAAAATAACGAATGAAAAAACAATATGTGTTTGCTCTATTATACGGCTTTAGACATAGTCGGATAGTTCATGGAAGAATGCAACAATGAAATGTGAATGATATTTAACATACGACGCTGTTTAAATTTACATATATATAATATATTCTGTTCAGTTGAAATGATGACATAGTTGTAACTATCTAAATTTAAGCAACTGATGCAGTTCTGTGACGGGATACAAATTAAATTAATAACAAAGTAGAACTGTTGGAATTCCAGCTTTGGTCTTAGCCACGGACATGAGAATTTCATGTAGGTATAATGCACGACATGCACGTAGAGTAGGGAAAATTATTACGTGTATGTGATCGACGTTCAAAAGCAGACAATATTTGAAATAATACGTTAAATTACAATTACAACTACAATACCCATTCATTCTACACTCTATCAATTTAATCACCTTTCAGACAAAACACAATAAATCCTTATTCCCTAACTTTTCGGTAAGGTATGTACATAATTAATTTTTGTGATCTATTTACTAATAATTTCTCAAATTTTTTATATTCTTATAATTCTCTAATTTCTACATCCTCTTCTTGCAACCCAAATCGCTATGCATCATTTTTCTTATTTTAATTTTTTATATTATAGTAATGTATAGATTCTGTGTCCGCAAACTGTAAAATTCACCCGCCATAACACAGGGTCATCCCTAGCATGGAGGGTGAAATATCACAAAAAACCACATGTACTCTCTAAATCATATATCAATAAAATGAATAAATAAATACATTTTACACTATTAGGTTTCTAATTATTTAAAATAACCCGTTTCAACGACAGAGATATCAAAATACGATAAGTGGAATAGGTACACGAAGTTAATTAGAATCTTGATATTTATGGAAATCTGTTTCGAAATGAGATAGCAACGTTTTATTTACAGTGGAAGCAGTTTTTAAAATGTTCAAAACCCAGTTTGAGCGTAAATTCTTCTTGTTTACATAATATGCAGCAAAGCGATTCCAATATCGCATCTACAGATGGCGTTGCATTCTTGTAAATTTGAGAATAAATTTTCCAACTCGGATACCACTCCCCGCCACATGTTGTTCATACATAATTCAAACGTTAATATTTTAGTTCAAATTATAAACATATGACATTAGGGTACAGAATCAGCAAACGGATTGCTTTGTTAACGAAGTTTTAATAGTGACTAATGGGAAGCACTTAAATAAAGATTTTTTTTTTTGTTTTTAAGTCTTGGTATTAAATGTCGGCAAAATTAAATAACACCATACGTTGACACAGTTAAATATGAGTAATGTTGTGAAATATGTTAAAAAGACACCCTTAGGATTGGAATATAAATGTACAGTAAAGGTTACCGATGCGTCATACAATAAATAATCGCTAAATAATAGAAAACACGTTTTATAAGCACATCTTAATATCATGAAATAATCTAATCAATAATCAGAAATAAGTATTCATACGTATGGACATGGAAAACAATTAATTATAATAGTTAAAATTAAAATCACTTGTTCATTTTGCGTTCATTGTTATTGAAGTCAAATGTTGATGTTAAGGTTAGAATCTACGATCCTAAAATACATTTTAGTTAGTTTTAATTCAAACAAAAATAAATAATAGCTAAAAACTATTTCATTATTATTTAGATATTATAAGAATTATCTACTGAAATACTTACTTCTCATTTTCAATATTTTTTATGATAAAAGTTGCGTATTAAGCGTGTCCCTATTTTCTGTATTTTTACCAAATTATCATCCGATAACATGCAAAAAAATTTGCTATGTACATAGTTCAAGGATCTAAGTGCCATAAAACAAGTATAAAACAAATTAACTTACTTGATTTTCTTGCCGTAAATTTATCTACGAGTTTGAGTACTAACTGTAACTTGAAGTACAAATGCTTTCCTTTGTTCGCAACTTTTTAGTCATGAATTACTAACTAAAGCGTCCGTAAAGCATTTGACAAATGTCTAATTAGCGTTTATGGTACGAATTAGTTTAAAAAACAAATTAAGTAGTATCCAGCTGTTAGTGACCCGATTATTGTTTTAATAGACACAGCTATAAGTTAGGAACTTTTTATCTTACATAACGGGTTTTCCAATACGAGGTGTTATTTTGATATTCAATCGTAAAAGATCAATGGTTTCGTTGCTTGTGTGGCACGTAGCGCCATCTTGTTGAAAGTAAACGTTGTCCAAATCAATACTTTCCCATTCCGGCCATAAAAAATCATTAATCATCTCTCGATAGCGCAATTCATTCACCGTAACTGTTGCTCCAGCCTCATTTTCGAAAAAGTAAGGTCCAATGACTCCGTCGGACCATAAACCGCACCAAACAGTCACACGTTGAGAATAGAGAGGCTTTTCAACAATAACTCTTGAGTTTTCCGAGCCCCAAATGCGACAATTTTGCTTTTTGACGAAGCCACCGAGGTGGAAATGGGCCTCATTACTCAAGATAATTTGCATTTGATTCACTCAAGTGAATTTTAATAATTTCAATGCGTTGTTGAAGCGTGCACCGTTCCATTTTTATTAATGGCGTAGTTTTTACTTGTCAAATATCAAAAATGACAGCTTCAAAAGTAAGATCTACAGAAATAGCGGGCTATTCAAAATAATATCTCTTATTGGAAAACCTTGTATAAGGAAGAGGTACCGGTACCAATACCAACTTAACAGTGTGTGTAATGTTGAATAACGCTCCGTATTATATTTAACGTAAACAAGATCGGTTTGCAACCAAACATAACAGAAAGTGTCTCCCAGTTTAAATTACCTCGTGCTTGACATTTTAAATCAGTTAGATTTCAGCATCGTGGTGAATACTGTACGGTATCGTGAATTGAAAAACAAATTTATCCAGAACAAATATATCTGAAATCAATTACAACCTAACTGCGCAGACGCAAACATTTGGATCATCATTGGTCGAAAGTGTCGTCACTTAGTGTCCCATTGGTGGAAAGTGTCATCATTGTTCGTCTGTGCTAAACGGATTGCGGCATTTAGGCGCTAATTACCGAAGTGCGCAGTTTTAATCAAATTCAACGGTAAATTTCAAAAATCGACAATGGCAAGCACGAGAGGCAAGACAACCACTCTGGAAAGTGAAGACAAGATTATTCAGTTCCTAGAAAAAAAAATGGACATTATGAAAAAAGATATTATATCCCAAATAACAAACCAAAATATTGAAAACCAAAAAAACCTCGACAGCATAAAGATAGAAATGTCAGAAATCATAGAAAAAAAATTTAATTCTGAATTGAAAGACGTCAAAAACATCAAGAACCAGTTGAGCGAACTCACTAAAACCATCGATTTTCTCTCACAAAAAATCGACGATTACGAGGCGGAGAGAAACAAATTGCACAAAAAAATTAAGGAAGTTGAAAAGGAAAATAAAAATTTAAAATACATTGTCAACCAATCTCTGCAAAACTCTCTCGACACTACGCTTGAAATCAATGGAATCGACACGAAGAAAGACGAAAATCCTAAAATTCCAATAGAACGCATCTTCAAAAAAATAGGATGTGAAGACTTACTTGACACCATAACAAACTCCTACACCAACTCTATAAAAAAATCTATAACTGTAAAAATATCCACAAAAGAAGAAAAAGACAAGATCATTCTTCAAAAAAAGAAAGCGGGATATTTCTCTGCCAAAGACATTAACCACTCCAACTCAGAAAAACCCATCTACATAAACGATAAGCTGACGCCACAAAATAAACAACTGTTCTGGCTAGCGAGAGCAACAAAGGCGATGGGTTACCAATACGCGTGGACGAAGAACGGGAACGTCCTTCTCCGCAAAAATAAGGATACTCCAATTATATACATCAGAGACGCGAGCGACATACCCCTTCAATAACCTGGACTCCCTCCTGTACCTTCAAAGATGACCTCCGGACTCAACTAAAAATGGCCCCTTCAGAAGAAAACAGCATCCCTGAAACTCTTGAATGTGACAATTTTGAAGATGTAAACACACTTTTCTACGACACATCTTTCAACATACTAAACATGAACATCAGAAGCATTAGAAAAAATTTTGATGATTTCTGTATCCTTTTAAATTCGTTAACCTTCCAAATTGATTTTATTGCACTCACTGAAACACAAATGCGCGAATGTACCCCTTTCAACTTACCAAACTACACTACTTTTTCAGTTCCGTCTAGACACACCTCTCACGATGGCATAACCATATTTTACAATATACACACTATATCCAACATTAGCATAGACAACACTCATTTCAAATATGCAAATGCCGTCCATGCAACCTTCTCCTCCAAAGGAAAAAAATACTCAATTTTAACAGCATACCGCTCCCCTTCTTTATCTCCAATTTTGTTTATACAAGAAATCAAAACTTTTATCAACAATAACAGCTCTAATCAATTCGATTTTGCATTTTTTATGGGTGATATTAACATAAATATACAAAACGCTGTATTAAATCCGACCGCAAACGAATATCTAAATGTTCTATACTCCACAGGATACCTATCATACATAAACAACACTACCAGACCTAATCATCCAAACGATACATGTCTTGACCATATATTTCTAAAAACACATAAAAATTTCCAACATAAATCCGCTACATTAAAAATCGACATAACTGACCACTATCCCACCTTTTACGGCCATCACACACCAAATTTATCCATCTCTATTGAACCGAAAAACAAAGCAATGATTAAAATCAACTATTCAACTTTAAATAACTTACTGAACGAAGAATCGTGGATCGCTGTCCTATCTAATGACAACCCAAATTTAGCTTTAAATACCTTCTATGAAATACTTCAAAATTGTATTAAAAAAAGTCAAGAAACAATAGCACCGCCAAAAAGTAAGCACAAACACATAAAACCGTGGATTACGCGCGGACTAATAATCTCAATACAACACAGAAACAAACTTTTTAAGATTTATAAAAATCACGAAAAATATTGCACATCCAAAAACGAAACACAGAACCACACCAAACGGAACGAATACATTTTATTTAGAAACTACCTAAACTCAATCATAAAAAAACAAAAACAACAATACTACTCTACACAACTACAAAATGCTCACAACGACTCCAAAAAACATGGCACGTCATAAACGAAATCTCTAACAGGAACCAAAAAGTTCATAAAATTCCTCAAAAAATCATTACTGACAATAACACAACCATCGAAGACGCTGAGAGCATTGCAAACAATTTCAATCACTTCTTTACAAACATCGCCTCAACCCTCATAGATGATAATCCCAGTCTTAGCATCCACTCGAATCAAATTCCTCCCGGCCTTTCAGATTCTAATGTCACTACATATGAACTATCTACCTTCAAAGAAATAACAGAACTTGAAATCTCAAAACAAATTGACAACCTTAAAGAGAAGTCTGCAAATGGCCCAGATAACATTAGCAATACCACAATTAAATCAATTAAAAAGCATATAATCATTCCAATACATCATATTTTCAACAACTGCATCAGGCATAGCATTTACCCCAATGACTTCAAACTCTCTCACATCATTCCAATACATAAATCCGGATCTCAATTCAAAACAGACAACTACAGACCTATAACTTTAACTTCTCAATTATCCAAAATCTTCGAAAAGTGTTTAAAACGACAAATTATGAACTTTCTAGAATCTAATGATATCCTCTCAGCTAATCAATACGGCTTTAGAACCAAACTGTGCACCGATGACGCTATCTTTAGCTTAACCAAAAGCATATACTCTAACCTTGACTCTAACACTAAAACGCTAACCATTTTCTTGGATTTAAAGAAAGCGTTTGACACAGTCAACCACAAAATTTTATTAAAAAAAATCTCTAAAGTCGGTATTAAAAACAAAAGTTTCATGTTATTAAAAAGCTATATATTGAATCGCCAACAACGCACAAAAATAGGAACAAGCTTAAGCACCTATGACTTGACAAAACATGGTATTCCTCAAGGAACTGTCTTAGGGCCACTACTCTTTCTAATCTACATCAATGACCTATGCAATATTGCAATACCAGGTAAAATTCTCTCTTTTGCCGATGATACTGCAATAACAGTACAAGGTAAAACGTGGGAAGAAACAACCAGTAAAGCCAACAAATGTATTGCAACAGTCAAAGATTGGCTTGATAGAAATCTCCTCAGTCTAAATTTGAATAAAACTATCTTTATTCCCTTTTACAATTCCCAAAAGTCATCCCCTAAAAATAATCTTAATCTGAAGTTCCACAACCCTAATTGTAACTTTGCGACATGCTTAAATTGTGAAGACGTGAAATTCGGACAATATATCAAGTATTTAGGAGTTACTATAGACTGCCAACTCAAATGGACTTACCATATAGAAAAGACGGTCAATAAACTGAGATACCTAAGTTACATTTTCAAACGAATGAGCAACATTGTCAATATAAGAACCATGAAACTTGTTTATGACGCGTTAGTGCTTTCATCTATTTCCTATGGAATAATTGCCTGGGGAGGAACTTACAATAATCACGTAAAACCCTTAGAAATCGCTCAGAAATCCATCATTAAAATAATGTACCAAAGGACCAAGACATATCCCACCAACCAGTTATTTCAAGAAACAGAAATCATGGAACTAAGACGGATCTATTGTATTCAATGTCTCAAATTTATATTTACGCGTCCTATCAATTTCACCAAAAACACAAATCGCTCGAGCCAGAGACATACCACATGCGTGTTCACAGTCCCTCACTGCAAAACTAGGCTGGGCCAAAGGCACATCAACTATATTGCCCCAAAATTGTTCAATTCTTTACCCAATTCCATCAACATGTGTCAAAACCTGAACTTATATAAGAAAAATGTTAAAAGTTGGATAAGAAACAATTTCGAAGCGAGTAACTTTTTTCTATAATTTAAGCCATCTGTTTCTAAATAACTAAACAACCACATGTCTTTCTGTAAATTAAAGATTAATTTCTTTAAATCAAAGAAATATATACATGCATCTATGTCTTATGTGTGTGTGTGGGTGTGTGTGTGTGTGTGTGTGCGTGAGTGTGTGTGCGTGTGTCTGTGTGTGCGTGTGTCTGTGTGTCTGTGTGTGTGTGTGTATATGTTTGTAAATTTAAAAAAAAGAAGATAAAATAAAAACTTCTCTAAAAAAAAAAACCAATCACATTGATCTCTATAGATACATTTAACAAGTTTAAAAAAATATATATTTTAAACACCACTGTTTTATCCTTACACTATAATACCCACGCTCAGGCTTCGCCTTTGTGGGATTTTTTTGCTACTCTTTCATTCTATATTACTATGTATGTACCTGAATTGTATATGTATCAAAAATTTTGTTAATAAAAAAAAAAAAAAAAAAAAAATTGTAATAACGGTCAATTTAGAATCGAATATTAGGGAACAAATCTATAAACACAAAAAAATGGACCAATTTCGCAGAAAATTTCAAAGTTAGTTCTTATTAGTGCCAGTAGTTTTTATAGAGTACGTAGAATTGTAGAAGAAGTCAGGGACACAAATTAAGACGTACGTGATGAACGAAGAAAAAGATGTAAGAACAATGTATTATGTTAAAGGGGATAGTAGAAGCAGTCGGGGACGCCTGAGGAAGGTATGGTGTACGGTAAAATACTTATTTTTTGTCAAAACTTTACTCCAATCCAAAACCAATCATACCGCCATGTCAGCTAGTATTTAATAAAAGAAAGTATTTTAAGATAAAAAAATACTCTGTTCTTCCTGGAATTCCCGTAATTACCCCTTCCACTTTGTCGACATCTCTCTCAAACACTTAACATTTTTGTATTTATGTGTCAATATTTTGTGTAGTAGATTAGTTTTAAATATTCTCCTGACGAAGGAAGGGATCTTCCGAAACCGGTAGAGTGAAAATAAAACTATCGTGGTCAAAAACAAATTTATGTGTTTTTATTATAAAAAAATACGTCTATCTACAGATTTATGAGTAATAATTTATTAAAGAGTCATATAGTAAAAGACAAGCCAGGAAGCTTCGCAGAAACACTTTTCTCATGGTAATAATAAACTTTTTAAATTGCAAAACGGTGGGAGAAACAAATAAAAACTTTAAGATGTAAAATTCAATTACCCGGAATTCAGCTCGGAGCTCAGTGGGTTCCTGTTGGAGAGATAAAGAAGTGCTGCATAAAGTACAGCCATAAAAATTGTAAATCTCAAATAGTTCATTATACCTTTTCCGCTTGACTATGCACTATTTTGATGTTCCTTCTGCGCTGCAAATGTCGATGGGGACCGAATTACCCGCATACCCAATTATTTCTACCGATTTATATCTTATCGTTAACTCATAAGGTTCCAAAAAAAAAAATTTTTTAAGATAATATCTATACATTTGTTATGCCAAAACGTTAATTATATGAAATTCCCTCGATACAAAAAATCGCAAAGTAAACTCCGAAAATTATTAAAAAATGTTTTGTTCTGTTATAGGCATGAAAAAATTCACAGTGTATCTTTAAATGTAACTAAAGTATTTGTCGAGAAATTTTAACTCAATTTCAAACCATTTTCGCTTAATTATTATCGTTTTTTAATATCAGCGAGCTCCCTCTAACATTCGTATTTACATATCTCCCTTTGCCAACTTTGAGCGCTTACTACGGGTCTTTAAGTAGTTGCATGAATTCTTCAATTTGCAGTACTTAATTGTGATTAAGAAAATAAGTTTTGAAGGGATTACTTAGTTTTTCATATCTGCCTACATATCAATCGAATCTTGTAAGAATTTTTTAAAATAATATTTTCAAAAATTAATTGTGCTTGTAAATAATAAAACGGAAAATGATCCAAGAATAAAACAAAATTTGTCCAATTGTTCATTGAGTTGTCTTTTAAATTTTCTATTATAAATGATTGAATTACCAACATAATGGTTCTACCTTAATACGCTTTATGACTTTGATAAATTATTCGAGCCTATCGATTTAAACAATTCTAATATGTAATTATGCTCCGGGAAGTTTTTGTACTATATGAGTATTGCGTGTGTAAGAGTTTGCGGTGTTTGCAAGAAAAACAATCATTTTGTACAATTATTTTATAGAAAAGAACAAATTATCCAATTCCGCAAACATTGCGCAAAGTATTGATGTTCAATTGATCTTTTTGTCGAAGTTTCAGGAATTGGAATATTTCTTTTGATCATTCTATTTTACGAGTAAGCGCAAAATATTGGCGAGATCAACGACTGCCTGGTGCAATTCGATGGAAGCACCCTCACCAATAAAGACTCTATTGAAATGATGGGAGTAAGTATATATATATCATGTAAAAATGGATCGGTTCTGTCTCCGACTTTGTTTTTGTTGCACATCAATGACCTTTTGACATTTGCACCGATTCATTGTTACGCGGATGACAGTACAGTTCATGATAGCTTTTTGTTTGACAAGCCCCCAAAGGGCACACAAACTCCAACGGCTCGGAGGGCTTTGAAACAGAGAATGGACGGTTATCTCGAGAGTATTTCCTCCTGGGGTAAAAATAATCTCGTCGAATTTAATGTTTCAAAGACCCAATCCTGTCTGATTACGTCTAAAAGGGATCCAAATGATAATCTAGTCTCCTTCAACGGAAGCAATCTTCCGAACAGGCCTTCCATTGATATGCTTGGTGTAACTATAAGTGACCAGCTCAGGTACGGGGGCTCCATCGAAGCTAGAGTAAAGTTGGCCTCTCAGAAGCTGGGCGTACTGTACAGGGCCCGCAGATACTTTAATAGTACACAACTGCTCACCCTGTACAAATCGCAAGTGCGCCCTACTGTCGAATTTGGCAGACATCTCTGGTCTGGAGCCCCAAAATACCTGAAAAAAACCCTTGACTCTGTGCAGAAACGGGCGGTCCGTTTGATAGATTCCCCAATCTTAACAAACGGACTGCAATCTTTAGAGCACAGGCGTCAGGTAGGTATGCTGTCCTTGTTCTATCGGTATTACAATGGAAGATGCTCTGAGGAACTAGCGTCATTGATCCCTTCGGCACCGGTGCGTAGTCGGGATACACGCCAAACGCGCGCCCAACATTTGTACACAGTTGACACTTGTCACATGAGAACGGGTCGCTTCTATGATTCGTTCTTAAGTTCAACAGCTCGGCTGTGGAACGAACTGCCGGCCTCTGTGTTTCCTCCCTCCTACAACATGGGACTCTTCAAGACCCATGTTCACTCCTTCCTCTCCACAAAAAGACCCTCCACACAGCATCCCCAAAGATGACATAGGCCCTGAGGGAAATTATTTTCTTCAGGGCCTCCTGTGTGGAGTAAATATAAAAAAAAAAAAAAAAAATATATATAAATATGTATATTTTTTTTATTTTTTTTTATAGTGAATACCTCACAAGAGTCCCAACTGCTCCCGTCTGGAGCCAGTGAGACTATGGCATCCCCAATTGGGGATGAGTTGTGAGGCTGAAGGTAAGTGGAGAAGGGAAAGAGGAAGATGGGGAAGTACCTGGCTATTCAGATCTAGTCACTAAACACGGCTAAAGCCATTTGGAGCAACGTTTCAATTCTGAATAGTGGTCTTACACCAGGGCGATACTGGTAGTATCTTCCACTCTGGAACGTGCCGCAAATATACTATATATTATTTTAATTAATTAATTGAAAAATAACACAAATTAATAAATAAAATTTATTTGCGCACGCCGGGTTCGAACCCGCGACCTTCGGAATGGCAGTCCAATGCGTTACCACTGGACTATGCCGGCCGTCTATTAGACCGGCTCAAGTATCAGGGCTCTCTAGAAGCCCGACTAAATCTGGCTTCCAAGAAAATAGGCGTCATGTATAGGGCTAGCAGATTCTTCCACAGTAAATAAGCGTTATGTATAGGACTAGCAGATTCTTATACAGTAAATAGGCGTCATGTATAGGGCTAGCAGATTCTTTTACAGTAAATACGCGTCATGTATAGGGCTAGCAGATTCTTCTACAGAAAATAGGCGTCATGTATAGGGCTAGCAGATTCTTCAAAAGTTACAAGCTGCTAACCCTGTACAAATTTCAACTACACGCAATAAATGATTTTGGAGCCACCCCTGGGCTGGAGCCCCACAATACTTGATAAACCTACTTGATTCTATGCAAAGGAAGACGGTCCGTCTGATTGACAATCTATTGTTAACAGACCGATTGCCATGTCTTATGCACAGACGCAATGCGGGAACACTAAGTCTGTTCAACATGTATTTTAATGAAGCCTGCTCTAGGGGGCTAGCAGATTGAAGAAAAAAATAAACGTGACAAAAACAAAAAGACGTCTTGAATATAATTTAAGCCAACTCTTCCCTTGCTAAAAAATTATGCGCGCTTCGGTGCTATATACTCACTAATATACTTACTAATGAAATTCTTACACGCCGGTTCAACGCGTGGTAAAGCCGGCATTGAGCCTGGTTTAAGACCGTCATTGTAATAAGTCAAGTTTTTTACTGTTCTGAACTTACGTGCCACGTAATATTTAGACTCCGTTTATAAGTAAGGGGGTCAGTGCACACTGGGAGTTTTGTTATTTTGAGTCGTATTATAAATATGCTTACATAATTTATTGTAATCATTAAAATAATATCAGGGATAGATAAACAACTAACATAAATTTATATATATAAATATAGATATATATAAACTTTTGTGAATGAGTGCTAAAAAAGAGATAAACGTCTGCCACGCATAAAACACTCGATATCTACGTACGCCCATCAGTGTCGGTCGACCGTCTGCTACTGACTGTCAAGTATCTGTCAATCTTCAGCTACTGACAGTTGCGTATCGCATACCAAAAGTCGAAACATCTCACCACTCTATAGCTCACTAGCGATATTAGTGAAGATTACCGCTGGAGAGTGATAATGTAGCAAAAAATTTGTATGATTTAAAGTAATGATTGAAAAGTAAACTAGGTCGGTTTAAAATGAGTATTGGCCCAATTTCTTATTCCAGCAATGTTTTCCAAGGAGCGCTACTTTCTCTTAGCGATGCATGCTCACATTCGGCGCTTTATAAATTCCCATAGTTCATGTGTTGAAGTTTTATTTTAAAACCTCCAGCCGGGGTCATGCAGTGGAAGAACAAATAGCTTCGGGAGTTCCGCGAAATGTTTGTGCCGAGAGCTTCTCTGTGCAAACAATCGTTAGACGACATCAGCAGTGTAAATCTTGAAAACTTCCACCATCGTCGGTGACTGCAAAAATACCAAAGCGATTTTCTGGATATAATGCTCCGGATACGGTTCAACGCAGTTTTATCCAATCTCCTTATTGCAACAAGTGTTTGTAATGAGGTACACTTAACCCATTTGAAAGGAATGCTGAAAGAGGGATTATTTCTAATAAAACAAACATATTTTTCATCTTGATAAAAAACATTAACAGCGTCACATTCGAAATGTTTTACTAAATGTGACGGCCTGAGGTAATTTATATGGTACCTGTGGACCATTTGTTTTATTTGGTCTCCGACTTCTTCCATCATTCACTACTGCATGCTACAATATTACTGTTAAAAAGCTACATTACATCGCTTTAATTCGACTCTGTATTTTGTTTCTGGTGCAGATATAACGGGTTTTCCAATAAGAGGTGTTATTTTGATATTCAAAAAAACTTTTCCAGTAAAATATCAATGGTTTCGTTGCTTGGGTGGCACGTAGCACCGTCTTGTTGAAAGTAAACGTTGTCCAGATCAATACCATCCAATTCCGGCCATAACAAATCATTAATCATCTCTCGGTAATCCATTCTCCGTAACTGTTGCTCCAGCCTCATTTTCAAAAAAAGTAAGGTCCAATGACTCCGCCGGACCATAAACCGCACCAAACAGTCACACGTCGAGGAAAGAGAGGCTTTTCAACAATAACTCTTGGGTTTTCCGAGCCCCAGATGTGTTTCACAATTTTGCTTGTTGACGAAGCCACTAAGGTGAAAATGGGCCTCATCACTCAAGATGATTTACATTTGATTCACTCAAGTGAATTTTAATAATTTCAATGCGTTCCATTTTTATAAATGGCGTAGTTTCTACTTGTCAAATGTAAACAAATAACAGCTTCAAAAGTAACATCTACCGAAATTACGGGCTATTCAAAATAACACCTCTTATTGGAAAAACCTGTATTACGTTAAGTATTCCCCTGGCTTCCCAGCATTCTTCTTCTATTCTCTAAACATTCCTGGCACTAATAAGAACAACTTTGAAATTTTCTTCGATATCAAACATAAAATAATATGTTATTACTTTCAGTATCGCCGTGGTGAAAGACCACGAAAAAATCGAAACGTTGATCGAAATGGCTTTCGCAATGATCCCAATAGTTTTGTATTTTCTCTCCTTCCTCTACCCCATCTATTCAGTTTCACAACATACCCAAATTGAGAAAGGTATATTCTAACTATCTCTAGACGATTGTGAGCAGTTGAAACTTTTGTGCGGTACTCGATTAAAAATATAGCAAAGTTTAATACACGGTTTTAAAATGAAAATAAACAACAACAAAAAAATATTTGCGATTGAGAATATGAACGTTAAATTTCTGTATATTTTTTCAATACTAACAACTCGCAAAAAGATTTTCATTTAATTTTAGAAGCCAGCCTCTTCATAGATTAAATATTTGCTTCACGCTTTACTAGCCCGTTTTCAGATCAATGAACTTAATTTCGGCTTACTCTTTAATTGAATTCTATATTTGATCACATTTAGCTGGACACGTAGAGACGATGAGAACCGTTTTGATCTCGTCTATCTCAAAACTTACATTTTTGTGATGTTTCGTATGAATAATACCAACATTTAATTTTTTAATGTTTATGAGTTAAAACTAAGGTTTTTATGCGTAGCACAAAGCATAACAAATTATTTTAAGCTTCTCTGAGCAACTGAACGGCAATCAGAAGACTGCGTGTTCAATTTTCGTTGGCAGCATTTATTCTTTCTTGGGATTTTTTTTTCAATATGTATGGGTATTTCAAGTGAATATTTAGGCTTCCAGTGGATCAAGGCTGACAAAAATATCTCACCTAATTATACACATTTTATAAAACGACCACGCCCTACATAGTTCATTACTTGTATTTCTTAAAAATTGTTTTATTCACAAAAGTCTTAAAATAATTATAAACTTAAATTCTATAAATAATAAAATAATAACAATCTCTTTTATTTTTGTAGATCTATTTGTTCAGTGTATTTTTATATTGTGATTTTATTTTTATAATTTCTTGTTCAAAATTAATTAATGTTTAAAAATTATCTAAAGTTGTACTACCTACAATTCAAAGCCTTCTGGGCGTTAAATAATTACATAATTACTGTTGATTTTTTTGAAATTTCGGACTTAAAAAAACTTTGCATTCACATTGTATAATCAATGTGTATATCTATATGGGACGTGTGGGATTGTATTAACCTCCCCACATCTTGGAATAAAAATTATTATTAATATTATTTTTATTTTGGTAAATAATTCTTATGAAATAATTGCCAGTATTATGGTATTTGGTTTCAAAATGTTGAATGATATACCCATATTTGTTTTGAAAGTGAAACCGATATAGGTGAAGCCGGAATCCACCAAATATGTTCTTTTATCTTATAAATCTATGAATAGATCCGAGAAAACAGGTTTTTCTATGGAATAGAAACCAATGTCAAATCTATTTCAACTTTCGTTCTATAAATTGAACATAGATTCTCATATAATATTGGGAGGCGTGTTTGGTTACCACCGCCCCGGGAACCATTTATTGGATAACCAACACCTCTGCCATAGGTCACATAGGTCACCACAAGTGGCTCGCTATGTTTGGTTATTTAGCAAGGGTGCCATGGTTCAGCGAGAGAAGTGTGTTCAGGATACGCTTGCCCACCAACTGCGTGGCGTAACGGACCGAGAAAGGCTGGTTTAGCGAGACCCTTGACCTCCCCAACTGGTCTCTCGACCCATCATGTTGCGCCACAGTGGGAAGGATAGATCATTCGTCCGTCACTCCTGGACATAATGAGCCCTAGATTCCTACCCACCCCTCATACCTTTTTCCTTCCCTGAATTTCCTCTCCTTCCTTCCATCCATCCCCACAGAATCTCCAAAGATGACATAGGCCTTGAGGGAAATTATTTTCCCCAAGGCCTCCTTTATAGGATTAAGGTAAAAAAAACATCGAAAACCATATTCGTCCTAATGTTATTTGGAAGCCTTAATTCCTGAAGAGAGAGTGAAATATGTTAGCTGTATAATTTTGGTTTTCCTACTTGACTTACGAAGAATGCAACACGTTTTCCTATTAATATCGTAATATTTTATTCGTAGAAGGGTGTTTTGTAGCTATTTAAGCACATTGAATAAGTAATAAATGAAAACAAACTGACAATAGAGTATACGCCTACATAGTTAATAGGTTTTGTAGGCTTTATCACGTAGATGGTGTATGCTGTAGGTTTCTTAATGAGGCAGTGCTGTTCATCAATTATTGTATCTAATATCTAAAGAGCCTCTCATGAGCATACACTCAATTCATAAATTATGATTTAAATCTACAGGAAACAAATATCTTTTGATCGGTTCCACCATCCAATTGTTCCACATCACATAAACTATTTCCAATCATTAATATTAAATGGAATGTGTTACATTTTTCGCAATTAAGTTAATAATTATTCTCAAAAGCTAAGTCTGCCACTGACATTGGTAATTATTGCATTGCAAATCACATTTCAATATTTCAATGGTTTGTATATTGTTTTCACAATAATTCATTCTATGGCACTTACTCATACAAAAAATTTAAAATATCAAGTTAATAAGTTTCTACTTGAAATTATCGAATGAGGTAAAGGTACATGAATAATATGTATTTTCGTGAAGGATGTTATTTATTCAAAAGCTTTTCAAATAGATAAAGAAAAGCTCTACATGTAGTACAAAGTTTTAGTTTTCAAAGCAATTTAAATTATTATTGCGAATTGAACCTGCGTTAGGAACACAGGACGGTGATGCATGAAATTATTATCATCTAAACTTTCTGCCGTGTTAAGTTACATATATTATGTTACATAAGTATTGTTCTGAACCTAGAATTCATTCACTCTCTGAGTAAAGTTATTAATATTTTTATTATAGATTCTAGCGTATTTGGCACGTGGCAAACTTCCCACTATATCTTTCGTCGTATTTATCGTCTCATAAAATTGTCTTATAAAAATGTACAGTGAAAAAGAATTTAACAAAAAGTCTTGAGAAATTACAAGATAGATTTGTACTATTTATAGAATTCCTTAATGCTGTACTTTTTTCTGTTTCGTTTCGTAAAAAATGGACTTCAGCAATACAACATTCCATATCAGTCTATTGCGGGAATCGAAAGAGGAATGCTGGGGAAGATATCTAAACGATGAAACTATTGCATTATAAAAAGGGTAGTGTTTAATGACACCATTGTAGTAAGCCAGCTATTTGTAGAGAAGAAGAACCACCGAGGAGGAAGGAGGATGTCGTTAAATGAATCCTTCGGGAGGTAAAAAGATGGCTCGGCTCCAACTCGAGATGAATAGACAAAATAAAAAAGCGCGATAGAATAAGGCATGCAGCAATTTGATAGAATTTATGAAGACTTATCCACGCTTGTTTATATAAACGTTGACTCTAAGATGGAATTTGTAGTATCCTTAATTAATATGATCGTATATATAACAATAACAATAAACTGCTTAACGCCTCGTGAATGAAATTGTTTTAACAATTTTATTCAGCGTCAGAATGTGGTTGTCTCAAACCTAACCTAAAATGGACAGAGAAAATAATTAACTTTTACAAAACACCTGAAAATTGTATTTATTAATTGGTCAATTGAGTACAAAACGCGTTTTACAAAACAAAAAGGCGTATATTTCACTCGTATTTTAAAAGGTAGAAAGTACTTACCTTACATGCGAATTGCGCCATACTGAAAACACATTGTGAGCTTCCCAGAGCTTGTGTTGTGTTTCGTCCCATGTCCTCAGCTCATGTGTGTAGTGTGTAGTGTGTAGTAGCCCTATCCGTAGCTGTACCTAGTGTGTACCGCGTATTGTGAACCATGTAGCTAAGCTGGTGGTTGGAAGCGTGTAGCGTGTGTTGTCATTGCGTACCAACACATTTCGGGCGTAAGAACCATTTAATCCACTACATTTAACTTGTCCGTTAGATTCGTTCCCAAACAGTAACAGACGCTCGCTACATTACCGTATCAAAACTATCATTAGGAAATAATCTGAGAACATTTACCGACGCATGTGTTTCGGTTACGGGGAATAATTAAAACAATTCATTTATATCTCATAAAGCGGTGACACGTATCACATAAATCATTTTCCAGGCAGATTCCACAAGCGGAGGGATATTTCTTACGGATACAGGCGCATCTGTTGTAAGATGAAAACCCAAATTACAGGATCTCGGAACAAAACGACTGTCAAAATGGCTGCTTTAGTCGGGGATTCGCGTATATATTAATACAGAAGAAATATTCATGACTTGTTATAAATTATCAAAATAACTTCCAATGTACGCATTACTAAAGGTACAAATACCGGCATTAACTCTTCGACCACAGCATTTTAATTAATAAGGGAATTTTCGGTGTAACCTTCTTGTTACAGCTGCCGCTAAAGGATACCGATTGAGTATTCATCTGAACCCAATATATTTAATTTAAAACCTGAATTTAGAACACAGACAAATGGAAAGCCTATCAATAATCTTCACTGAACTTGAACGGTCGTATCAACCCAGCAAAGTTTTAATACTATTCAGGGAGGCATATGTCCACAATTATTTGCTCGGGATAAATTAAACCTATTAAAATAAATAGCCTTGTCTATTTGTGTTTGTGTGTAACCGTTTTGTAAAATGTGTTTGCACAGCTCTAAATTTGAACAAAGAGTATTACCAAGCATATGACAGAATTTGGAAACGGTAAAGGAAACATAATGTTCACATATTATATTTTGCACATTTAGTAGAGATTGTGTGTTTCAGGACTGTTCAGTAACATTCCATACTTATTTAATGCTTGAATAGAGCCAAATAGCTCTTGTTTCGCACAAAGGCTTAACCAGTGGACTGCCGATGGGTCTCCGGAGAACATGCGAGCATTCTAATATTATTCTTGTTAAAATAATTTGCGATGTGATTTTGACTTCAAAAAAATTATAAAAAAAAATGAGCATCGCTTGGGCTAATAAAACTTTAGGTTCCACTTTGGTTTTTATGAATGACGTCTCTCTGAAGGCTGAAAAAATATTTTTCTGTCTTCTGGCTCTGGACTTCAACAGGTTAAGGAATGTATTTCATTTGATACATGCTCAGTGCAACAAAGAAAATCTTTTCAGTTGGAATGCAAATGATTTGTTCTTAACCCCTTCAGTACTTTGACTCGTAACTTTCTCGTACAGTTTTCAATATTTTCTGTGTACTTCAAATGCGCTATATATCTTATTTTTTAATATTCCGTAAAAAAATTGTGTTTTAGAAACTAAATAAAATTATCTTTCCGGTGTTTTAAAATAAAAATTTAAAATTATTATTAAAATTTAAATTTATTTCTAAATAATAAAATTTTAATATCGAACGTCAATATTATTTTTCAAAAACACCAACCAAATTTTTACTTAAATTTTTACTCCAATCATTGAAATTTTGAGAGAACTCGATATTTCGAAGACAATTTCGTTTCGCTTGGGAAATTTTGTAAGAAAACAGTACCTACCTTCACTTTTATCTCGTTCATACAATAAAAAAAAAATAATTTAAAAAGATTATTGTGATAGCGGCGCGAAATATGAATTATTCATTTTGGCTATTTTTTGGATTTTATTTAGGGATTCCAGTATAAATATTTGAGGCAAACTGAATTATTATTTCCCTTTCTAACGTCAAAAAAATTAAGTAATTCCGCATGATAAAAAAACTACTATTATAAAATATAGGCACCCGGTCATATATGACTCTCAAACGCTGGAAGGGTTTAATGTTATTTTGAAAAAGAAAAAAGGTGTTTTCAATATTGATATCAGTAGGTAAATTTGCCACACAAAATGATTTCATGCTCTATGCAACGTTATGTTTTAGAAGTACGTAACTTGTTATGTTACGCAAATGGGAAATGAAAATCAGTAGATGTAGGACACATAGATTTCCTATAGACTACTCATAAAAGAGGTGCGGCCAAATAAATGGATTGGGTTTTTTAATAGTCAATTATTGCCTCATTCCTTGGCAGTATTCAAAAGGGATTGAAAACCTTTCTATAGGGTGCGTCATAGGGTCCTGAAATCTGCCTTAATTTGAAGAATTTGTCTGCCTAGGCGCTCTAGGAGATTTTCATTGACCCTTTGAATTAACAATCGCCCAGGATCCGATTTTCTCCTTTCATGGAGTGCTTCTGAAGCTCGAGTTGGTCTAATGTACCTACATTTCCTTATACCGAGAATCGCACAACATAAGCTTTACACTCAAGTAAGCAATAACTATTTTGATATCTGTTGTTTTATCAATAGGAAACCGTTTCAATGGTTGCATTTGTTTGTTCTCTGTCTACTGATCTGTACAGAACACCCAGTGAATACAATTCCTTCTGTGGAAAATTTTGTATTGATTTTTGATAATTTTATTCTAAGCCCTGTTTAAAAAATGCTTTTGCGCAAAGTTTGTTGAACATTAGAGCTAACTTAGTTAATTTTTGCATTTTCTCGCACTCTTTGGTTTTTTACTTACGTCATTATAGTGAATTTCTGTAAAATGTTATCTTTTTCTTATTTTTAGAATATACTGTGTTAATATATGTTAAGCGTTAGAGGATACATTTGTGAGTTGTACCAAATATTCAATAACAATGCAACGTTTTTTTTATAAAATAATATTTATTTAATAGTAACAAACAGGTACATGGAATACAAAGATAAAACACACTGTAAATTAATTGAATTTAAGTCAAAAGTCTCTTTTGCTAAAGTTGCTTAAATATGGAATATTATTGTTGAGAATAAAGGATGGATAAGAATAGAAGATGCTCCTGATACATTCCTTGTCACGTATTAATTTACAATCTTACGCCTTATTTTATTCGAAATTCTGAAGGTTATTCTTAATAATGTCTAAATTGTGAAAATTTGTGTTATTTTGCGCACTTATAAGGGGATTTGGAGAATTTTTTCTACGTGTTTGCAAATGAAATTAATTTGTTTGTCGTGTTAGTCTTGACGGTATAGATTTTTATTAAATTAGTTAGCTCTAAGAAGTCCAGGCCATTATTCAGAATTTTAAATAACAAAGTTTGATCAAAAATTAAACGTCGTGTATGAAGGGAGTTGAGGTAGTGAAATTTAATGGATTCGGTGTAATTTGAAAAGTATAAGTTTCTTTATAATGTGTGCGATTAATTTTTTTTAAAATCATTATTTTGTTTTCAAAATTGGCTTGGTATAAATAATTCCAGATCAGTGTGCAGTATTCCAAGTTGTGACGGATGTATGCGATGTAAAGGGAATACTGAATCTTTATGTTGAGAAAAGGTTTTGATATGGGTATTATAAATCTCAGCGATTTGTTGGCTTTGTTAAAGACCTCATTAGTGTGTTGGATAAAGTTTAATTTAACATACAGTACTATCACAAGGTTCCAGATAGATTCTACTTCACTGAAAAGCCTCTCCCTCAATGTATACTCAAAGGAAATATGATTTATGTTACATTTAAATGATAATAGATTGCATTTTGAGTAATTTTTACAAAGTTTGTTCAATCCTCAAAAGAAAAAAAATAGATTGAGGTTCTCTTGAAGTTTAATGAAGTCTTCGATTGATTTGAAAACTAAGAATATTTTTTAAATATTTTCCTCGTACATAGTGATGCAATAAACTCCCTTTTTGTTTATTTATTAACTTTTCTACTTTTTAATCAGTACAATAAACCAAAATAACCTATTGCAAAAAAATATTTTGCTTTCAGAAAAAAGAGTTTTTAAATTTTCTTGATTAAGATACTAAAATACTACGGATGAAGCAAAATATACCAAAACGATTTGTATTTACATTATTTACAATTGTCAGCAAACTTTTATTGAATTTAATTGAATTCAGTTTGTCGAGACCGTGAAGCAAACGGATGTCTCTAATCTTGAAATCTTTCTCAGTAGAATTCTATTTCCGAACAAGTGCTACTAGAATGTTGTAGAACTTCTCTACAAGAAGAAATACTTAGAAAGAAACGCATTCTTATAAGTAACTTCTTAGTCTCTATTGTCCTCCAGGAAAAGTTGTGTACGTGATTTTTGCCAATTTTCCCACAACCTCGACGTGTCACCGGAGAGGTATCTAGAAATACGTTCCCCAAAAAGCTTATACAATGTACAGTTGACATAATATTACATTGGAAATATATATATTTATTTTTTTAATTATTTAGTTGTGCTTGCACCATTACATAATATATAAATATCATGATACACATATTACTTACTTGTGGATATTTTTACATACAGATAAATTGCGTTTGGCCATGTTTTTTTAATAAAATTGATATTTTCAAGCAAAAACGTTCGTGATTGGAATATTATTGTGAATGAATGAATGAAATACAGGTGCGATATATATATATTTAAAAATAAACAAATTACTATTTTTAGGTTCAAATGTTCATACATAAATAGCAGATTGGTGATATGAACCCTTCGATGGGCAATGTACTTTTACCCCTTTGGATGGGCAATGTGGCCTAGCCAGGCCATATAAAAAGTGTGGGCTCTCAAACTAGTTTTATATGAAAGCAGGTATGCAAATAGTATGTATGAACATGTCAATATGTTGAACATGAACATGTCAATATATATATAACCGGACAAATACCCTGTGTGTGCGTACAGTACCAACGAATTCAAGTCCTCTTTCCATCAGAATTCTGGCCAAGTCGAGTGACGTAAATAGTAATCGCAGTATATTGTTTAGCCGGTATACTTATCAACTAAATCAAACACCACTCGTGCACCTTTATTTGTTTCACGATCAGCATCAGGAAATTTTTCGGTGTAACTTTAACCTCTGAGCGGGTAGTTGGTATCCGAATCAGAGATCCACCAGACCTCGATGCTATATGCATTGATCTGTCCAGGCCATATGATACAGTCCTTTTTCTCTTAAATTTTGTTTTAATTCTACCAACTAAATGAACACTCATCGGCATCTAGCACCATTCGACGCAGCTCGCCGAGTCGTATAGTAAATTGATACCGCTTGCCAAAAAAAATCAACGTAAAAAAAGAAAATCACTTTTGAAAATTAAAATGGTCTGGTCAGGCCACATTGCCCATTGTAGGGTTATTTAATCAAAAATAAACGATTTTCGGTGAACGATTTTAAATTATCCCACCACAAAATAAATTATATTCCCAAACAACTAACTACAAATCATTCAAATAATGTATTTTTGAATACCTGAAACACCCATGATTCTCAAAAAACCATTGAAGAACAATAATAGAACTTTTGAAACTCTTTGAAGTTTGTAAAAAAGGTGAAAATAATACAGCAATTTAATTTATCTCTTACGAGCAAGCATGCGCATAAAAGGAAAAATCTATTTCCCAGTGCAAACAATTTTATTAACTGGAAACATGCAATATCTCTTAGACGACACTACCTGAGATTTACAAACAACATTCTTACTTCTTCGAGCATCCAGTCCGAGTCGCTTTTCGTAATGCAGAAATGCTCCACTTACTAAATGTTTGGACAGAACGATCGCCCAAAGTGTTTCCTGAAACGACTGAATCGGCTCGGCAGTTTTCTTTGTTCATAAGTTGCACTGATAGAAAATATACACTAGAAATGCCTTCCGCGTAGATTTTGATGAAAAATCGATATCGCCACCGATCTTGTATATTTTG
Source organism: Hesperophylax consimilis (assembly GCF_061612785.1). Lineage (NCBI taxonomy): Eukaryota > Metazoa > Arthropoda > Insecta > Trichoptera > Limnephilidae > Hesperophylax > Hesperophylax consimilis. The sequence continues at coordinate 13,836,255 of NC_142842.1, forward strand.
GATCTAGCCCAGTTATCACTCTATTTCTATTACACTTGCTTGAAATCGTAACGTCATCCCATTGAAAATTCGCAATGATGACGAAACAAAGTCTTGTATTTATTATTTAAGCAAAGAATGATCAGATTTTGGTATCAAGAAACACGCCCACACCGCGTTTCTTGTATTCTTCTTAATTCAATGGTTGCAGTAGTGACTCGATTATACGGTTAACATGAAGGTGTGCGGTGGTTTAGTGTAGCAAAGTAGTAGGTCAATACAGACTGGACACGAATACACGCCACTGCACCGTGGGGAGGCCTCGTAAAAAGGACTATACTCATGAACCCGACTAAAAAACGCCAATCACGGCGGAAAAATGAACACTTTTCGGCGCGGTTATTACCGAATTACACGAAATCTATTTAACAGCATTATAATTTCATTTTTTAGCGGAATTAAGGCGTTGAAATCTTTCGCAATATTTTTTTATCACACTTGATTACAATACTTAAAACAACATTAATAACTGATAAAACCACAAAAAGCTAAATTATTATAAATTAAGCAACATGAAATAATATTTATTTAGGATAACAAAGCACCCCTTTTCGTACAACGCTAAAAGCTTGCAATGGTTTTTAAATGTTTTAGATTTCCGAAAAAAAATCATTTTTTTGTTATAAGAAATTTTTCTCGACTTCCTTGCCGGATATTGAGTTCCTTAGGGTAAACTGGAAGAAACTAATGCATATTGAACGCGTGCCTCGAAACTCTTCAGACTGTTTTTTGCTGTAATCATTTAAAGTGTAATAAGAAGTTGTATTATCTCATTTTTTGTTCGCCAAGATCATTTCTACGTCAAAAATAAATTTTAATTCTCGATGAAAATTATTAGAATTTCTATTTTGTTATTTTAATCGTGAAACAATGTTTTAGTTTTGAGGAATTAAATTACGACTGATTTATGTAAAAAATGGAGATAAGTTTAGAAAAATGTTTTCAATATCCTAAAATGTACGTAGGTTAATGTACTGTTTTATTGTCTAGATAATAATGTGATTTATTTTTATTTTTCTATTTCGTACAACAATAAATTCTGATGGTGTAAGTAACTCCATTATAAAGTTTGATGTGTTTTCAGATTGCTTGTCTAAAACCACGACCCTCAAGTTTGAGACATCGATAAAAATATATTTTCCTTTACATTTGGCCAAGCATGATGTATTTGAAAATAACGAAAGAAAACTGCGGTCAATTGAGGTTCATGTCTGATAAAAGTATGATTGATAGTTGGGCCTTGACGGGGAGAGGAGTTATTTATCATCCTCTTCGGTCCATCTGTCACCGGCCGAGAAGAATCTCTAAACCTTTCCTCGGGTCTAGTGTTTATACTTTCAAATGAAAACGCCATTTTTGACGGAACCTTCACAAATAATATGCATGACCCACAGCACCTAGAGTGCCAAGAGTCAATTTGTAGATTATTACGGAAAACGGCTTCGGATCGTATATTCTTGAATATTGAGAAAAAGGATTTGTGAAACCTGAAAGTCTTTGTTACTTTTCTACCCTTTGAAAAATGCTGATGTTTAAAGGGTAGCGTTTAATGTATAAAACAATGACCAATAAATTCTCTCCGATCAAATAACGCAAGGTAAAATAACTTCCCTCAGAAGGTTTGTATGAACTGTGGAGAAATAAACTAAATGCAATAGAATTGTCAGAACGAATGGAATGAGATTGGAGAGTCGAGACAATATTTGACGGGCGAGAGAATGTTAGAAGAAGTCTAAACTATGGCATCGTTAAGTGTCTCATATAATCGAGTAGGGAAAGTCACAATAAAAGATGAGCAGGTATGTGGTATGTAAGATGATACGTGCCAGAAGATGAATAAAATAGGGTGTGAGAGTGAGAAAGCTGATATTTAGTTTAATATTTTGAAATGAAGTGACGGATTGTTTAATATAAACACATTTCTATTTAGAACCGACTAAACCGAAAGCTTCACACCTCTCTAACAGCACTTCGTGGACGAGAACAATTTTCACAAAAGACTGTTTACATTGTACGAACTTTAAGTGTCACGTATATAGCAGACACTTTGAAGTAATGGACACACGCTATATGCTGGTGGAACAGACAAATATTTAAGTAAGCCTTTCTGGTGAAAGCTCACATCATGATGACATGTACTTTCTTTGTTAACGTCTAAGGGAAATTACTTTTTCAAATTATTTCGTTAAACCAAATTTTGACCAGTGCTTAAATTACGCAGAAATTGGCAAACACACTGAAAACTGTGAGACGATATTAATATTAGTAAAAACATTTTCATTAATTATAAAACCAAATAAAAAAGTACAAATTACGTAATATGAAGTTAAAAAGTATATATTTTTTTACTTTTGATTCTAAACGTGTTGATATTTTTTACTAAAAATAGAGGTGGAACCAAAGTTGGTTATTTTAAAATGATTCCACATATTAATTTTGCAATTATTGAAGAAGAACAACATAAAAAGATGAACTGTAACTTGAAAACATATAAAATTCAACTGACTAAATTGATAACTGATTTTTTTTTATTTTGAAAACTGTATTACTACTAACTGTCTTTAATTGTTTAAAACATTTTGTAATTCCTTATAATGTTTATTTTTTATATTTCTTTGTCATTTATAAATATATAGGTGCAATTATTGAATCAATGACAAAAATTAATGGAACATTATTGGTCTAATATTGTAAATAATTGCTGTTTATGCTAAATATATAAACGACTGTTTTTTTCCTAAATAAAATAAAAAATAAGCATTTATTAAAAATATATTCATATGTATATTTTTTAAAATTTATACATTATGTTTGCTTCGTGAGTGCAATATCGTCGCTCATATTATAATGACGCGTATGTCAAAAAAACTAATTATTTTTTCGACTTTCTTTCAAATCTACAAAAGCACCATGGTTTGAAACGACAAAAGGAATATTTTGAGCAATCACCGTCCTTTTGTACAAAGTTTGGTAACGATGCGTATCATAGAATTAAAAATTTAGAAGTAAAAAATATAAAAAGAAAGTCGAAAAAAGTAATTTCGTATTTCTTGATATATGCAGTATTATAATATGAGCGAGAATATACTCGGTCGGCCATAAAAGGCAAACTCAATATAAATGACATAAAATTGAATATATATATATGAATTATAACATATTTAACAATTGCGGATTGAGGGGAATACTCCATCTATGATGAAATGTGACAATTTAGAATACATAATACAATATTGCCTCGTTATTTCTCCGGGAAACGTGCGCATCAAATATTTTTTGAATTTTTGAAGGACGATTTCAGGCAACGATTTCGACGTTTGCTGAAATTGAATATATTTTTAGGGCTTTAGCAGAAACCGGACATCCATTTATGCCCCATAAGTGCTTCTTTGTTATTGCAAATCAAAGCCATATAAGTCATTGTTCAACCCATCGCATCGAAGGATTGTGAATTATTGTTTAAGGACTGCATGAAATCATTGTCATTTCTTCCCAATTAGCAGTCAGAGAATTAAAAAGAATTACAACATAATAAACCACGTCTAGTATGGAATGAATGCAATGAGATTCAAAATTATGGCATTTGCAAGAGAAATGAAAACACCGTGTAATTCAGTATAAATCTTTAAAGCGAGTGGTTGAGTTTACGTATTTGAGAAATATTGTTTCACAAAGCTTTTAAAAAACGATGTAATGCATTCCGAAAGTAAAAGCTTAAAATTTAAAGTATGGATGTTTTGGATTACAATTAATGTGATTCGAATATAGAGTTTGGCCGATAAAATAAGTATATATGATAAAATGTGATACATGACTTAAATAGTTTGTACATGATAGTATGATAGAACGGAGAAATGTGTATCAGGGGAATGTACGAAGATGTGTTGAAAGAAAAATAAGTCAAAGGCAACTCAGAAAGATATGGCTTTATTTAGAAAAATAATTAATTTCCATTTTTGAAATTTTCATTTTCGTGATTTATTTTTCGGATATGATTTATTTTTCGGATACGTGTTGCGCTACCTTTTGGACTATGTCCACAATCATGTAGATGCGAAACCGTGAATCCAACTCCAATCCTCTAAGATCTGGTTTTCTAGTATAATTTAAAATGGTTTAGTTTTGGTGAAGCCGTCAATAAGAGAATACCAAGAACTATCGAGGTTAGCTCCGTCGTCTATATTAATATTAACGTCGACATACAAGACCCACACTTCACTATAATCTTCGATTACACATCTGCCCTGATGATGGACACTGAAATTCTTTCCGAAACGTTGAAACAATATATACACGTAAATAAATCAAGAAGCGTAAGCAAGGAGAGAGTTGAGCCACGTTCCAGAACGAAAAAAGTGAAAAAAACATCTCGTAATTTTGGTGATGATCTAGCTTGTAAGCCACACAGACCATCAGGGAATAATTAATCCCCTATGAAAAAATGGGTTGATAACAAAATCCCACTATGCAGGAAACGTAACGAATTATAATACAGTCACCAAATACATAAAAACAGAAGACTCACCGAATATATCACTCGCATTGAGTTTTGCAGCGATTCCTCAATCTCCGAATTCGGCAGCGGACGGTAATCAGCACAATAACACTTGCATTCACACCATGAAATTATCTGTCATGACCAGCTCTCAAGAGAGTAGAATTTAGAATAATAAAGATTTAACAAATTGTAATTCTAAAGTACTGTCACTTTATTGTGACTAAAATATTTTAATACTTTAGTCTTAAATCGACCACAGGAATAGTGGTGCCCTCTTTGGTCAATTAATATAATTCGGATGAATCCAGCTGTTTAGTGCAAAGATGACTGTAATTCATTATCATTTTACCTGCAGAGAAAAATCTATGCGATAATTCCCAGAGAGGTCTATCCTGTACACTATTTTTAATTTTAAGTTTAAAATTTTAAATTAACTAAGTTTTAGTTTACTGCTACTCTAAATTTAGATTGTTAACTAACTAACCGCCATAAAAAAATAACTTTTTAGCTGTGTGAATTTCTGAAAAAATGTAAATAATCACAATTTTCTTTTGAAAGACTATATTTTGAGGGGTTGAAATGATATTCCCCGGGGCATGTCACACCATGCCAGACCAGTGCTAGATTGCAACGCTGTAAAGAATCTTTACAAATTTTACAGACTTAGAGAAAGATAAAATACAGCAATGCGCCGCGTCCAGACTTCGCACAGTATCGGGCTTTATATCATTCTCGTTACAAAGAAACACACAAAAATGTGGCAATTCTCACACATGATATAAAAGTATCTAACTAATATTTTGAAAATTTTTAATTAAATAAAATTTAATCTATAATATTGATTAAGTTCTTCGCGTAAGGGCAATATAAAGCTTACTGAACAAGTCGGGTAATTTGGAATTTTCACAATTTTTCCAATCCATGCAAGATTGTGTATACTACTATAAGATGCGGGCGCAAACTTAACGACCACTCAGGGCCGCCATTTGAGTTATACAAGAAAATAGTTTATTTTAATGTCCGGGGAACCTAATTTCTTTGTTTCTTTTCTTCAAGATGGGGCAAAATTAATGTCATAATGTGAAGGTGTCATAATTTTTGCATTTTGACATTTATGTTGTGAACAGATGAAAAATATTTTGACAACAAGCAATGTGTATCGACACACCTGAAGAACCCAGAATTATTGTTACTGCTTATTTGACAAATTTCCAGTCTGTTGTTTTAACGCAGTGTGAATTTCGTCGTCGTTTTCCGCATCGTCTGCACCAAGTACGCGAAAAATTAAGCATTAATTAGGTTGAGCATCTCATGCAAACCTTCAAATAAACTTTCCGTGAAATAAGAGTTCAATTTTATTGATTTCTAACAAAATGTCAGCCAATTCACATTATGACATTACTTTTGCCCCACCTGTGTTATATTTATTAGGATAAGCGCAGCTGCAAGAACACGTGATCCGATATATTCTGAATTTATTGATATTTTTTTGGGGAAATGGCGGGCCATCCCGTTTTTCAAGAGGATTTTAATAAATCAGCAGTACTCGCTTTTCTCCGCAGGTGTCGAACTTTCAATCCTATGCAAACTAAGTTCTCAATCATTGTATAAGCAACAATGTCAGTTGTTATTTTTTTAAAAATAATATGAGAATTTCAAATATTGTCAGGTCATATTATGATTACCTAGATATAGAATCCTTTGGGTTTTGTTTTTCATGTACAATAAATCCAGAAAAAACGCGCGAAATCGATTTGATAGGTACCTAATTCTTAGGTGGATATGTAGGCACACTAAACGGGCCACAAATTAGCATCTATTATTCAGTGAATGTAAAGCCAAACTAATTACATAGCTTTCAAACAAATAAAGCTGTCAGCTACTGTTAGTATATTTCACAGTTGCGTGACCGTCCAACGATGTTTGGTAGGCCCCGTCAGTGTAAACATCATTTAAAAGGCATAAAAATGTACACGAACATTAGCATACGGCGAAGATTTAAAAATGTTATCGATTCGTGGCATCAAGGACAAGTGTGTCATAGAGAAACGACCCTCATAAAAGTTGATATTTTGAAGCTTTCACCTCTTTTACCAATGATAATAATTCAACTTTAACGAACTTGCGTATATATTATATATTATAGAGCGTATATATGAGCGTACAAAGTTGACAGTGACGTTTCCTTTTTTTATATGTAAGTCCCAACTGCTCTCAACCGTTTGGAGCCAGTGAGACTATAGCATCCCCGATTGGGGTATGTTATGAGGCTGAAAGTAGTAGGGAGGCTAAGGATGTGTTAAATAAGATGGTGGGGAAGTTCTTGGCTATTCAAATATGGTCACCAAACACAGCTAAACCCAATTCTTGGAAAGTTTAAATTCTGAATGGTGGTTTTACACCACGGCAATGCAGAGAGTATCTTCCACTCTGGAAAGTGTCGCAAGTTTACCTTATATAATTTAAATTGTGAACTGCCACAAATCAATCAAATAAAATTTACTTTTAGATTTGAACCCGCGACCTTCAGATCGCTAGTCGAGAGCTTTACCTCTTGATCATGGAGCCCGTCGTACCTGTCATTCGAGATAATATTTTGTCACTATTATTACGTCGTCACAATTTAAAAGTTAAATCTTAAATGTAAAAGACCATTGCATAACAACTACATATATACTATAACTTTAATTTATGTGTACATCTTTAGTTTATCACTTAAAAAAATTAAAAGATTGTTACTGAGACAGTTTAGTTATGTATATTAAATTTATATTGTATCAATATATAATTTTTACTATTCATGTATATGAATACTAATATTAATTAATTAAACTTAATTAAAGCCCCTGAAAAGGGCGTTAAATAAGTAATAAATAAATTCATAAATTTAAATTAAAAGTAAGATAATAAAACAGTTATTATTATTATAATTATTTTTTACTTTCAAACACAATATTTATAAAGAATTTTGGGCAGATTATAGAATATTTAGATGCATCTAAGATTTATTAGTAAGTAAACTTTATTCAGACCTAGGTAATTTTTTCGGCAGGTTTTATCCTGTTTGTAAGCAGGTCCAGGAGTTTTTTTGATACAATTTTGATGTCTATTATTGCTTCTCTAGTAAGACCACTAGCTTCTACTGGTAGGTGGAACTATTTCTTAGGAACGCTAACGGCTTAATATGAGTGATATGTGGATTATACTGATGAATATGTTCAATACTTTGGTCTATTAGTCAAAGTTACACGTTACGCATAACCGATTACCCCTACGTGAAAACAGTTCAAAAATTCACAAATCTCGCATTGAGGGGGTGCGGATCTTAAGACGAAACAATACCGTAAAATAAATCCAGAATCTCAACGACATAAGTAAAGCAGTCGTGCACAAAAATATGAGACGCTCGGCCCTGGTGTATTCGACATTTGCCCTATCAAATTTCTTAAATAAAGTGGGAATTATAACGATGTAAGTGATGATGTCGTTTACAAACAAGATACGGCCCGGCGTAATGGATGCACCTACCGTCGACTTTGCTCTAGCAGACCTAGAAATTGAGTCTTTCAGTGGAGTTATTTTAATTATTTCTGATGAACGTATTACTTAAATCATAAATTTTTCTAGAGGGATCTCTCAGGAAGTTACTAATTCATCAAATAGTAATTTAAAGCTTGGTGCTTACCAGTAATTCTATGGTTGAAAACGTTTTATAAAATTATCAAACCATTTTACATAAAATACTTTAATGGTAAGGAATTGTTTTTATTAATTTTAAATATAAATAATCTACATCCCTAAGGATTCCTTTAGAAACATTTCACAATTTAGTCATACGTTCATCAGAAATAATTATAATGTGAGCATCGAGCAAATCCCCGCTTATGTCGCCTTAAATACTTGCAGTTACACTCATAGTACGAGTCAGTGGAAATATTTTGCCACCCTGTTGACAAAGGTGCGTTCATTATATAGAGGAATATATAAAATAACATAAATATAAAAGTTTCATACGTCAATATTATTTTACATATAAATTAAGTGTCGTTTTGTAAGCTTTACAGATCATTTATTTGAACATCTCCACGATATTTACCCATCAAAACGAGTGCCTTACTCGCAATAAAAGTAGAGTTGAACATTTGCTTCAAATGCATTTTGTATGAAAGAATGGGGACATTGGCAACAATCATACACTCTGTTACTTTGTATTGGAAGAGTTGATATTTAAGTATTAAATTCGTTCGTTGAGATGTAATATTTTTAAATTTTCTCATCTCGTATAAAATTGGTGAGATATGTGTAGAAAGGCCATTAAGCAAACCAGAACCTGAGAGCTATTTGTCTAACGTAACAAACTTCCTGAAACTTTTAAAATTAAAAAGTACTTTATCGAAAAACTCGCGGACTATATGCATTTATAACAAGGAAGCAGAAAGTTCATTCTTCAAACTATTCCTATTAAGTTATTAAAACGTGCTTTGAGGTTTATCAGAACATGAAGGAGGTTCAAAGAATAAAGGTGAATAAAATTCTTTGAAAACATTTACAGAGTTTAAAAAAATAAAATGTTCAATTGGCAATAAGGCGATAAACTGCATTTTCGCATATCATTATTTATCCGCCACATTCAAATAATATTCAGAAAAAATATGCTTTTCTTTTAGATTTAGATTTTTTAAAATTATTATTTTATATCCCACAAGGGACCCCCTGTATGTAAAGCTTGTATGAATCACTACTCGGTTGGACGGCGTTCTGAGGTGGGTTAGGTAGGAATTGTTGCAAGGGTTTTGTTTATGCAGGTCTTGCCCGATTTAATGAAGGAGAAAGGCGCTAGCTCATTCCAAAGCTTGCTGTTTTACATAAATAATCAAGTCGAAGAGAGACGTTCTCTTGCAAACGACGTCAACGGTCAGCAGATATTATCACGAATATTGTGTTTGAAACCTGTTAAAAATATAATAAAAAAATATATTTTTTTTAATATATAATATCAATAGAAATTCATATACATGTTATGCAGGTAACTAAAGGTAATTTTTTTTCACGGTACTGACTATTATAAGTACAGTCACGCGTAACAATATAATGTAGTAAATCTGAATTTACCTACACAAAACCAAACAACTGACCTATAGATGATACAATTTAAAATGAGAATTTTATTAAAACGTATTATTTTTAAGCCATAAATATTAGCACAAAACACCTTAAGAAATTGAAAAAAACCTTCCGATAAAAAACACACACCGCCGACGGGAATTGAATCCACAGCCTTGTGACTGCCGGTAAGGTGTTCTACCAATTTCGCTACGTTTGCTTATTCAAAACCCGACAAATTATTCCAAATTTACAAGTAACTTTTCAATTCAACAATTATGGATGATTGGATTTTTCACTAGAAAACAACCAATTTTATTTTTTAATTTTTGTAGAAAGGTATCGATAACACTAAATCTCCTACTAGGAGGCGTCGAGACACTTAATGTTCATTTATTGGTGAAATATTTTTATGTAAAAAAAAATACCAGTAGGTACATATTAAATAATTTGGCGGGTTCTGAATAAGCCGACGTAGCACAATTGGTAGAGCAACTGGCCAGCAAACAGAACGAACGTGTTCAATTCCCGTCGGTGGAATTTATTTTTTTCTCGGAAGATTTTTTCAATTTATATAGATGTTTCAGGCTAAATTGTTTAAAAATAATACGTTATGCTTTGTGCAATGCATAAAAAACAATGTATCTTAAACATAAGCTTATCATCAAAAATAATACATAATTAAAATTCTCTTTATTTTTCCATTGAAGATTCGTTGGAAAACTTTCTTGAGAAAGTAAATTTATTGGCTTGTTCATATTTGACTGCCATTTGGCGATTTATTTAGGATTTCATTTTGAATACCAAGCAGGTTCATGGAGAGTCCTCATTACGGCGGGAGTATTTAAATTTCTCAAGGGTGAGGCCGCTTCAGAACTTTCCCAACTTGCTCCGTCGATTATTCATAATAAAGCTTCCAGATCTCAGAGATGGTTGATAATTGCCATTAGATTATGAATTTACGAGCATATCTAGTCTGATAAAATATTGGAACATTCATCCAGTTTATTTAAGTGAAATACTCTTATTGGGAAAAGAGGAAAAAATAAACCAATTCGATTTCTGGAAATAAACTCTTTATATAAGGTAATCTATTACGCAACAATCAATTACGCACAAGACAAATAATTATGGAAGAAGTTTAGAAGTATATGTGATTACCGCAAAATATTATAATTTTAATTCCTATTGGGGGTAGAATTTGAGACTGAAGAGATTGGGGAAGATGATGGTTGAAAACTACCTGGCTATTGCGACCTTGTAACCGAACACGACTAAAGCCATTTATTTCGAACAACAATTCAATTCTGATTGGTGGTTCTACATCTCTAGAACGTCCCGAAAATATATCCAAGCTGCAGTTTATTTTACTTGTTAAAAAAACACTCGACTCTGTGTGGAAATGGGCAGTACGACAGATAGATTACTTTTTAAAAAGAATATTGCTTAAAAAATAATAATCTTAACAAACGGATTGCAATTTTTAGAGAACAGGCGTCGCGTAGGGTTGGAATGCTGTCCTCGTTCAATCAGTGTTTCAATGGAAGTTGCTTCGAGGAACTTATTTGGCAAATACACATTTATATATGTTTGTAATTTGTCACGTTAGAATGATTCCGATAGCCGGGGAACGCCGGCTTCTGTGTTTCCTCCCTCCTACAACATAGATTTCTTCATGTTTATTCCTTCCTCTTCTCAAAATGACCCTCCTCACAGCATCCCCAAAGATGACATAGGCCCTGAGGGAAATTATTTTTGTCAGGGCCTTCTGTGTGGAGATAAATTAATACTAATATAATAATACAAAGTTCGATACAGTTTATTGTACAAGCTGGGTTTCGAGTTCGTGACCGCTGGAACCGCAAACAGAGATCTTAACTTCTCAGTCACGTAGGTAATCATTTTCACTATGCTACGCCCATTCTTTGAATAAAATGCTTAGTGGCTGGCAAGATTATAATATTAACTCTTTTCAGAGTTCGTTATAAACTATGTTATTAAATGAACACACGAATATTAACATAACACGGAAATATGCGCCATTCTTGGGAATGATTTGGAGTTTTCCCCATAGCCAAGAACAAAGTCGAAACTAAATGGCCCCCTTAAACTGTCTTATTTGACAAATTCGCAAAATATGCAGCAGAACGTTCAAAGCCGTAACGGAGAAATCTTTGAGAACTGTGAATATGAATATGAACCCTTTGACGATGCTTTCCGAAAGCGAAAATAAGCTTCATTGTGGAAAAATTGCGAACAGTACAAAACAATTTAATTTGTTTTTATTTTTGGAATAAATAATTGAAATACTTAATTATTGACGACAATATTTGCGATTATTAAACGAAAATTTGAAAAAGATACGGTCGGATCTATGACAGGAACACAGGACCCTCACCTTGCCGGGACGCCCCTATACCAAATGAGCTAATGGGACCTTATCTCTTTGGTCATTTTTAAGTGTATCTGAGAATAAGAACTACCGACATTATCTTCATTTTCTCTACCTTTGGCTCCTATCTTTATGTATGATCGAACTAAACTCGAACTGGAACTAAATGCAATCTAGACAGTGTTTTGGATAGATATATCCCATTTTTATATTTAATGTGCCACATCTATTGAATTTTCTACAAGTCTAGGATGAATATTTATTTTTGGAATAACGTTATGCGTAAAATCTCAAATTGAATTATTAATTATTGAAGACAATATATTATAACAAATACATTTACATATAACAAAAAAATAAATTTAAAAAAAAAACCAATAATAATACTCAATTTTGTGAACGTTTTAGTGAAGTATTGCTGAAAATTTTTCTCAATAATTTCACATTATTTATGATTACGATAAATTTAACATGACATTTTTTATTAAAAATAATTGCTATCATGTTCGATGAAAATTTACTTTCCTCTCTAAAAAGCACGTTTACAACCCTTATAGCGTTTTGTTTTAAATTCAATGTTATGTTGACATGAAAAAAGCTTGTAAATTATACTGAATTAATAGCAACCATGTAATTGACTTGTCATAGATTGTATTGACAAAACTACGGGGTTTGATCGTGTTCTTTAATCTATTATTTATTAAAAATTCTGATTTTTAATGTTTTGTATTTTTAGAAATTATTTTTTATATATTTTTTTATTATTTATTCCACTATATTTTTTATTACTACATGGATGATGTACAGTGCCTGTCTCGCTAGGAAATCCTGTGTTGATTGCAGGCGTATTCGTAGATACACATAAAATTAATATTTTCAAGTTTTGTTATAAAATTCTTCTATCTAGCCCGATTGATTATTACTCACTTTTCTTAGAAAAGTTACACATAAATAATTCAATGTAGGTGGAAATGCTCTTTGGGTGATTCAAAATGATTTTTTTTTAATTTCGTTCAAAATACGTTTGTCAAGTATTTATCACAAAAAAGCATAGATTCCATATTATGACTTAAAATCAAACCCATCAACAGTTCATAAATTGATAATGCTTAAAATAAATTTGAAAAAAATTGTAGTTACCAGATTTTAGGTGTTCTAAGGAATTCACTATAATCGAGGTAGAAAAATCACGCAACATGAATTATTTAACGCATCTGACAACTGTAACATAAAAAAGTGGGCTATAAATCGGCAATTACTGTGGCTTGCCATATACAATTTATGTAATGTCCTAATGTTAAAATATTATGGGATTTCTAGAAGCAGTTTCTGGTTTAGGAATGGCAAAATTCTAGATGGGAAGCTATACCACGGTACTTGACAAAGGGTTTATATCTGCAATTAGATTTTTTTCTTTTCCAATATTAGTCTTCTTATGCCTCCGGTATCTGAATTGCAAATATATTTAGTTAGGTTATCTTAGGAATTATTATGTACGAATTCATTGATGGTGTAATTATTATTTATTTTATTAATTTCAAAATTGGTATTCCTATTATTGAAATCAATTGTCAATTTACGCAGTAAACTTAACTTATCGAAATTATCTGAAAGGTGAAAAATATTTGATCTCCTTTTATTATATAAAATTTTTCATTCAAGGTTGGACTGCCCTGACACTATAAATTTGCTATCTTTACATATACCTCCAAAATATACTAGACGGAATATTTTATTCTACAACAATAACTTTGCTACGAATTCTGTGTTAGAAAGAATACATAGGTTGGGCAATGAACTAAGTGATGTCGCTGACATATTTAATTTAAAATTCAATACATTTAAAGCCAAATTAGTCTACCATTTTTTAAATGTAAATAATGTATGCGAAATCATTATATTTTATTTCGATTTTCTATTGTTTGTTTTATAATGTTGTTAAAAATGAAATTTGTAATTGTTATGTACTTAAAAGTCCAATAGGGCGTCAATAAATATATAAAATGGCAGGTAATACCGTTAAAGATAACGTACATAGTGATAAAACATCATACGCACATAGGGATATATATCTCGAGTAACACAGCTTTTTGACTTTTTCCGGTTTCAGGAATACCAGCGGGAGAAACAATTAAGGGAAATGTCGTAAATAATACGCCACACTGACAGTTGCCTGTTATCAGTGAAAGCTAGGAGGGGAATTTAGTCATTCTTCTTTGGAAAAAGTCACATGAAATAATAATATTTCTCCATAAGACATATCACATGAACTTTAATAGTTACCGGGTTTTTTTTTCTCAAATCTCGTGTTGAAAGTGTGTTCAGAAAACACTTTTCGTAAAGAAAGGATTTTGGCACATTGTGAGGTTTGTACAGAGTCAACATTGCAAATTATCTTGTTAAAAGTAAAAGTGTGACAAGTGTACTGTTCATGGAAGTAGGTAGTTACCCTCTTTTATCATGTGGTAGGTAGGTTGTCAGTATGATGGAAATATAATGAATTAAACTACTTAGGACGGGTTGTTTCGGAGAATTTGAACAATTCATCAAATTTCAATGTTCATTTTCGGGTTCTATGAAAGTCCTATTCAAGTTCTGTTATTATATCATTACAGGCTAGCACTATAGGCTTGACAGAACTGAAATAATAAGAGAGCTTGAAAAAATCTTTCACAGAACTTGAAAATCAACTTTGAAATTTCAAGAATTGTTCAAATTCTCCGAAACAACCCGTCCGTAGTTCAACTGTTTATAAACAAGAATCGGATTTGAATAAAGTCAAACAATGTGACGAAATACTGTCGCCGAAACTATTCATAACTACTTTTTTCGAAATTTATTTGAATTTAGATGTAATAATATGACGAAATACTGTTGCCGTAACTATTCGTTGTGCGATTGAATTTAGATTGTACGAAGAAAAAATAATCCTGTTAAAGTGACAGCATGCCAAATTCCTGGATAAATATTAGTCATTCAGAATATATCAGTAATGTGACAGTATCAGTATGTCAATATCAATATCAATATTTGTATGAACACGTGTTCCGCCGTCCTCATAAAACATTCGCTTTCGACTGATATTTTCTTGGGAACTCTTTTAATTCATTCTTTCTAGGCCTGCAGTCCCATATTTAACAAAAAACGTTTAATTTTACTAATTAATTTTACGCTTAACAGTGTTTCATATGTAAAAGTTTTCTCCGTGTAGAAAAGTAATATATACCATTTTCGATAGATATTTTTATTGAACTATGCATAGTTATTAGATACTTTAGTTTTACATATCGACTGCTAACCTTTTAAGCCATAAAGCATTATTCTCAAGACGACACAAACAAATGCTTACGATTCTATTTTTATTAAGGAGTGAAAATTTGTATATCTGAAATTCGATTTATAATTATTATAAGCGATTTGAGGGTTGAATCAGAACAACCGATAAAAAAGATTGAAATCATTATTTTTCAAGTATGATATATCTATGTAAGTCCAAACATAAGATTATATGTTACCGTTTTATATAATATGTAAAATCAGTAAGTCTCTCTAATATAAACAAAATCAATGAAATTATTTTAAACTTACTACATCCCGTAACTAGATTTAAGTGAGGACGTGAGCTTGCTAAGAATTATGAAGGAAATAAAATCCTAAAAACCACAGGAAATATTCGCCTAGAGTGTTGTGAAGCCGATGAAATATGTTACGATCTGAATGTTTTATTACTGGGGAGGTGCTTATCTTGTCGAAAACCGTATATTAAATTATGCTTAGACCATTGAAACTCGTTACGGGGAAACTGCACGAACTTCTAATAGATTAGAATTAACGGCGTCTCTACTGGAACGATGCAATACTTATAGTCAAAGCAGTCTACTAAACTCGATGAGTCATCTCTAAAATAATAACACATGTGTATCTTCTGTTTTTCTTGCAGTAAGTTAGAAGGTGGAAATGAGCAAACTTTGTGAATAACTCAAACATAGAAAACATTTCAATCATAACTAATTTTCCCACCCGTCTTAGCCGGATACATTAGGGACATTGAAAAATATTGTGAAAAAATGCATTAGAAAAAAAAATTCAAAGCTTCTTGCCAAATATTGTGATGAGAAAATTTAAATATTATAAGAAATTAAAACCTTTTTTCAAATAAGGAATATGCCATTTGTCCAAAGAAACGTCAATATCTCAATAACATTCTTTTTTGACCATTTTTTTCAGGCAGGTAGGTACCATAATATAGAAAAATATGCTTGTAAAAACGTTCAAATAAGCGAGAAAATTTCATATTTAAAAAAATAATCTTTACTGAACCATTGAAACGGCCACCATCTTGAAACGGAAAAGGAAAGTAGAAACAAATTAACAGAAAGACGAAATACAAATCGATCGAGTTGGAACGAGACTTCACAAGAATCAGTGAATACCTATTTTTTGTTATTTTTTTTTAATGATAAACTAACGTTTATAAAACAAGGTTTTATGCATAGCATAAAGGATAACAAATTCCCGCTGGCGGCATTTATTTTTACCTGTTTATGTAATTATAATACGTTATTTTTCTTGAATAAGCAAGTTTTATTAACAACGAAAGCTTACATTAAAATGATTATTTGAAAGAATATTAAACTTTAATGAACATTGTTATAAGCATTCAATTATTCTAAAAACATACTTTTCAATCAATCATAATAGAAAACGTACAACTTTTTCATTAAAATTATATCTACGTATAAAAAAAGCATCCATTGTAAAAGATAAACATACACGTTACTGATAAAATGTTTCGCAGGTAAAATATAATTATTATAAAAAAGTATTTTGAATCCCTTCCAAGAAATGTTGGTATACCAATTTATACAGGTGAATTATATTTTTATTATTACCTTCTCTGAGTAGAAGCTTATAACAAGTATACAGTATTATTAAATAGGTACCTTAATTCTGTGAAAACGTATTCCTATTAATTGAATTATTTTCAGGAGCAATTAGAGATGAAATGTTGAACAAGCCTATGCGTGGTTACAACACAATTAAAGCGTCACACCTACAACGGGCAAATATACAAATTAATTTACGCCTATTTCGTTGTGTACTTTAACAGTTAAATTTATCCTTAACGCCCAGCACTCCTTCGTTACTATTCAAATTAAACGTACGAAAACATTGGGTCTCTAAGAAAAACAACAACTAAAAACGTTGATGTAATACAATAAATTTTATAAAATATTCACAATTTTATTCAATGCTTAAGAATTATTTGAAAAATAAAATTTTAAATTCAATTATCCAAATTCATTAAAAAATATTATAGAATATACTAAACCACACACAATTACACGGAAAAAACTTACTAATATGAAATACTGTTGATTTATTAAAAATATTGTCAAATTATTCGTTTTCACGTTAAAAACGGAACTGCAGGCATTTGACGATTGAATTGACAGAGTTTAACAAAGTTTCAGTTAAAAGCTAATGTTTTATGGAGATGGCGGAACACGCGTTTATACATATATTGATATTGCTTATTGCCATACTAATACTGTCGCATTCCATCATGATAATGATTAGGAAAATTTTCAAAATGACTAATACTCGTATTTTATCAGTAAATTGGCAAGCTATTACTTTTTTAACAGGATCATTTTTCTCAGTGTGCACCACTAAAACTAAAATAAGTAACCGATACTATAAATTAACTAAACGATGTACTACGTCAGCACATAAACAATTTATTCATCTACCTAGCTCATAAAATCTACCTGATAACTTAAAAACTGAAACCCATCTCAATACTTTCATACAAATCACGCTATGGATCTTTAATCTGCAATACATTTCAATTAAAATACCCATACATTCAACACTCTAACACCTTTCATACATGTCTCAGATTTTAGATTTAATTTAATTATCATTTAAAATATCTATAAATCAAACTTAATTGTACAATTTAATGATTATAATGATCAATCATAGTATATTTAGAATAAACTCAATCTGTTTCACCCACCATAACACAGGGACATCCCTAGCGTGGTGGGTGAAATAATTCTAAAAATACGTGATTACCCTACACATTATTTTTATAAAAAAGGACAACATATCACTATGTTTTTTAACATTCAGAGTTACCACATTCGCCAAGGCGATACCAAGAGTAACCACTTACTACCTACATTAATTACGTAACTATCTGACTCTAAACATCGCATTCAGAAATTGCACAGCGTGTTTAGTGACCATATCTGAATAGACAGGTACCTATTTTTTGATCTTTCTCTACCCCATCTCCCCCCATTCACTTCAGCCTCACAACATACCCCATTGAGGGATGCTACAGTCTCATGCTACAGGCTCCGGATAGCTAGACTCTTATGCGGTATTTAGACAAAGTGAAGTTTAAAAAATTAATTTATAATATTTGTATCCCTTTTTGTATCAAATGTATGCATTTATTTTCTTGCAAGAAAATATTATAAAAAGTTCTGTTTTAAAAAAGATTGCATTATGAAAAATATATAATTTTCGTTGTGGAAAGAGTAAGTACATATTATTTATATTGTACATATTATTCATAGGAACGCCTTTGATCGAAATTTTCAATAAATTGATGTACCAACGGTACAACAAATATATTCTTAAAATATTCTATTTAAACTATTAAAAAATACTGAATCCTTTACAATACAGCGTATTCATCAAACTAGGTCAAATCACAATGACATTAACAATAATCCACGTCATAAAACCGCATTCGGACAAAGAAATTATATTCATTTTGCGACGAAAACTCCACAACATCCTCTCCCCTGATATAAAACGAATAGAAAATAAGAATGATTACAAATCAAGAATAAAAATCTGGCTGAAATAGATTGATGAAAAAACTCTCAAATAACATTAAAAACGACATATAAAACTCAGAAAAGGTCACCCTAGTAAGGAGGACTAAGAAATTCAATTTACTATACATATATAAAATATATTATTTTGTATGTACAATGTTTAAATAGTCGCTGTAATATAAAAATAATGTATTTATTTGACAGTTATATTAATTCAATTACAATGTACATCCAATTAATCGAATATAAATAAAAAATTAAAATGATGTATACTGGAACTCATTTAAATATTATAGTGTTTCGTGAACACCTCTCTAAGAAAACCTTTGCTGAGGTGTTCACGTATTTTTGTAAGTATTAGTACTGTCTATGATTATATCATTTGGTCAATGAAAATGACAAGATATATTATAAGAACTTATAAGAATAATAAAAAAATACAGGTTAATGTTGTGTAGGAGCTGTAAACACATCACAGGGAGAACCTGTTTTGAGGTGTTTATATGATTTTTATGTCAGTTACTAGAGAATTACAGTGCTTTGGGAAGAATTTGAAAAGGAGATACACATTAATAGAAAATACGCAAAATACAAATTTAACGTTCGTTTTTTTGCTCCTAATCGTTTGGAGCCAGGAGACTATGGCATCCCCAATTGGGGTATGTTGTGAGGAAGGGAAGGATATGTGGAAAAGGAAGGTGGGAGAGTAATACGAAAGCACATTATTTTTCAGAATGAAAGATAACAGACTGTCAAGATTATTTTTTTTACTTTAAACCTTTTTTATTTTCGAAACTCGGAAACGAAGTCGTCGCGCGCCCCTGAGTGCAAAGTATTCCAGGCCGCAAACATTTGCGGATTGAAACAATGTCTCTTGTATGGTTTTCTTACACAGACAGTGTGTACCTGAGCGAACTTTCCGCATCAAGGCGATACAAGTACACAGCGAATGTGTACATTGTAGGGTACATACGGCGGCTAAAGTAGCTATTCGTACGCCTTTGCCTTCACAGTGTGTATACTGGTATGCATTCTCTCACTAGGAGGGTTAAGATCTTTCCGAGACATGAAACTTATATAAACTTTTCTGTTATAAAATCGTGCTCACTTTTGAAATTCACCAAGATCTTTTTATGGAGTCAGTGGGTCTAATTTTGAAGAATATTTTGATGTGAATAGGGGCGGGAGAGAAGATCAAAATAAAATTTAAAATAATTAATCATATATATTATATCACTATATTTGTGATGGTGGTGTTACGTTACATAAGTACATGTTTGAGAGAAATAAATGGTTTTTGTCAATTTATTCAGCGCCTACGATATCATTTCACAGTATTAATAGCACACATTTATATCTAAGTACTTATTAAAATTATTAAAATGAAGTGAGGCCAGTGATCACGTGACCACGCCTGCCTTTGCTGATATGCAAACGCACTCAATTTCTGCTTAAAATTTTCATATTTTACCAAAATGATAAAATTTTCCCATTTATATGTAAGTAAAGGCAGATAGATCCGCAATTTAGTCTGAGCCGAGCAATTTGCTCACAATCCTTAAATATTGAATATCAATTTGCGAAAATCAAATGTCTCTATGGAGCAGAGCGAGACAGAGTGTTATATAGAGGAGGTGGAACCATCCAACACTTTCTCAAGGCAAACATCCCCTGAATAGGTGATTACGGGCTTTGTTTAGCAGAAATCTCTAACAATATTGTTCTTTCCCTCTACATCTACGCAGAGTAATGTCTATACCTCCAGTACCATCCATCCACCCTACACTTTCCCAATGTAAATATATTAGTTGTAGGGTGGTGGGAAGGTGGAAAATCGGACGGCTCCAAATTTGATATTTATAAGAGATAATAATTCCCCCCTATAGATTATCACAGGGTAGCCAATCAAACAAGTTAAAGGGAACCGCGTACTGTGTTAACTTACTGACATAAAAAATGTTGCTAATTTATTAAGAATCTCGTTAAAACAAAATTTTCTGCAAGTTTTACAGAATTTTATGTAGTACAGTTGATTACCTTTTATGTAAGTATTATGTTTAAAAGAAAAACACCGATAAAAACAAATTAACCACGACAATTCCCTTTCTTGAACTATTAGATAATAATATGTATATTTTTTTCTATAAATAAGATCTAAAATGGCATAATATTTTAAATATTAACAGTATTACTATTTTCAAAGTAAGATGGGATAAACCCGATTTCAAAGTTTAGCCAAAATTTACTATAAACATGCAAATTAGAACATTGACTGCCGTCAATAGCAATCTCATAGCAAATCATAAAAAAAACAACTTTGGCTTTTCAAAAATAATTTTTTTCATCAGAACGAATTATTAATGTGTCCCAGGGGATTGACTGCAAATTAGTCGACTGACATTCAGGTCAATTGACTCGTCGCATACAGTTTGCGCCAAATGAAAAATAAGTCTAATTGGAAATGCGAGCTTAACACGTATAGATATACTAATATGTTATGTTGATCTAAAAAAATAATTTATGTATTTGTGTATTCAAATAAACAAATTAGGTTATGGAAATTGACGACTACTTCTTATAAAAAAAAATAAAAAAAATATATAGATATATTTTTTTAATATTGCTTATCATTATTATTTTTTGGCTTTTCGCCAAAACTGTATTTTGAAATATACCTATCGATAACTAATTGAGTCCAAAATAATAAAAAGAACGCAACGAAGAAAATTTCAAAATCATGATTCAAATCGATGCGTGATAAAAAAAAAACGGTTAGACATATATAGCATGTACCTACAAATACGTTGTACTATAATTTATGTAATCTTTTCTCTATTTAATTTATTATTTAGAGAACGCTAGCAGACAGTTAATAACAGAATAATATTTATTTTTATGTTCGACCCAGAAAAGTATAAATAACTCGTATTCGTACAAACGGTAACGCTCTTGTGTCAATTTGGGAGCGTAAGAAAGTTTTCAAACTCGATACTTGGAAGGTTAAAATAAATCGGAAGGCCCTGACAATGAACACAAATCGGAAACGAATTGAGGACACATGACATACCGTTTCTCCTTGAAAGGGTGTCATTGGTTCCCTTGATTACTAAGCCAATACGAGGAAATTCTAATAAAGACCCATATCCTACCCAAACTCACGATATACATATAAAGACGCCCTAATAATTTATGTAAGGTGTATCGATTTAAGGTTTTAAAATGTCTTGTACATACAAATGGCATAAAAACTACCTTCTGTAAGGTATAGTAGGAGTAGGAAAACGCAAAAAACTATCGAACAGTGTCCTCTGGCAACATCAAATTTGCATCTTTAATTTGTCTGCTATTCATAGACCAATGGAATTCTTTTTAGCTCAAACCTTTACCCTCATCATACGTATTGAAGCATCGAAGTATTCATCAACAATTACTGTCAGCGATTTTAAGATGCCAAATTATTGTTTGTTCCAAGCTGTGACGTTACAATATATCTAGATATCTGCTATTGTCTCTCGAACTAAAGATAAAATGCGGCAAATAAGACACACTATTATATTTCCAGTAATTTCTTGATACCATTTAAGTACTTATGGCAAAAATGGAAAGAATAAGTGCGTCTAAACAATAATTAGCTGATTTTTCGTATTTTCGTCGAATACTATATTCTACAACAAAAAAATTTAAAGCGTGTTTTATGAAGCAATAGAATGTTTTTTATTTTGTATCTAGCGTGTATCTTTTCTAAAACTGCTATTTCATACTCTATTATCTACCAACTAATATTTGGACTAATAATCCACGAAAAACTGTTAGACTTTTAGCGTCCTTAACATAAAGAGAGTTTATTGATAATTTTAAAACCTTTATGAGTGAGATAACAAGATAGGCTAACTCGCTTACACTATAAGAAGATCACGGAATACTGTATGAAACGAGCTACAGCTATTCGGTTGTCCTGCTTATACTTATGTGTTGCTACGTTATCTATCTCACTTTCTCTATTGTCGGTATCTATCTTCAGGAAACAATCGAAACAATAATATATTAAATGGTATTGTTTTTTTATTATAAAATATTTTTTTGTATTTAAAATAATATTTTTTTGGCTTTTACTAGTGTTTGATAAGAGATGAAAACATTTTCTCATCACAGACGAGGGCATTTTGGCACTTTTAATGCAATTTACTTAGAGGCAGCACACGACATTACGCAACACGTGGCAGTTATTACTAAAACTAGAAAATCGAAAGCACTATAATTGACTTGCTTTTAGCTTGCCACTTTTGAGATTTCCATAGCGCGTCAATATGTATATATTGTAACGTTTTTGGTTCCGAGTATTTAAATACATAAATTTATCAATAAAAAACTCTAGTTGAAAAACAGGCGAAGTGGGTAGTAGAAAATTATTATTCAATTATGTATTATTACTATTTAATCTTTACATTATTTACCAAATTGATAAAAATGTAAGTTAACTATTAAAAAACTCATTCAGAGATCATTTCCAATTTGACACATTATACAAGATGGCGTCATGCTCGCCGGCCCATATTGAGCACTTTTTTATCCGGCTACACGAATTGTATTCTGGTTTTGCTCGCTAACCAATTCAAGAGCGGAAAGTGATTCAAAGGATAATAAAAGTTGGTGTACCGGCAGTGGAAGTGGTACCCAGTTCGCAGTTCGCAGTTCGCTAACAAGAAAACACCATGCAAGGGGTATATTAGATGGCAGGTACATTTTAGGTATTCATGGAGCTACTGCAGAAGCGCGCTGCGGTCATCGAGAAACTTCTCCGACCTCAGGCCATTTGAGAGGGGTACCTACATGAACACTGTGATTAAAAAACGACTTTTTATTGCGATGTTTGATATTTTTGTAATTTTAGGATTATTCAGACCTCTATTAGTGTGTGTATTGGTTGATGCTTTCAGCTACACATTTATAACAGTTTTCGTAGTGGTTTACCAAAACATCGAAAAGTGTATTCAGAACCCAAAAAACAACAGCTTTTAAGAATTACATCAAATATTTATGTAGAAAATTACATGCTTAAATTATTGCAAAAATATTGTCATGAAGGATTTGGGAAAAAATTACAATAAAAGATTTGGGAACCGTCTTCAATTTGTTCTTTTGTTTACTTTTATCCAATCATATAACATACTAATTTCAGTCGTTTGTGTTGTAATGTGATGTGAAATATTCCTGCGTGAAATTATTCACATTCAATAAACCATTAATTTTCTAAATTAACATTGGGATTGTACCATGGGTCTAAGGGATTTTCAGGTTCATGGTTTGAACAATTCAGACAAAAGATGAAGCAGGTAACAAAATATTTTATTGTATTCAGTATTAATTCTTTTAAATGTGTATTTCATTTAAAAGTAAACGTTTACGTGTTTCTAATGTATTGACAAAAAATATAATTGTGTTTATTATGAAAATTGACAATATTTGTTTTTGAAAGCCAAGACATATTTTATAAATCATGACAGCATAATATTTATTTATTTATGCATTTATTCTTGTTCTCTATGGAACGGTGATGAACCAACATATTACTGAGAAGATCACAAATTTGAGGTACCTACTTGTAAGTATAAAATGTCATGGGAGCAGTTTCACAATTTAGCGAGATACGTCAAAAGATAATAATAATAAATAGTACTTGGATGACTTGTATAGCGCCGTTTTTGTGCAAAAACACCTCAAGGGCGCTGTATTGATAATTGGAGAACTGTCTGTAAGTGATGTTAAAAATGTCGATGGTCAATGCAGAATAGTTAAGGAGTTGAGTCGATTTCTTGATTGTTGTATTCTGATAGGCAAAAGTCTTCCATTTTGGAGTATAAAAAAGTGTCTCCCACGAGTTGTTGCACATATAAGTTAACCCCTTTTAATATGAGTGGGTTAAATATATCTTGCATATTCTCCAGTATCTCAATATTACTCAAACTTAAATAAATAAAACTTATAAAAAATTAATTATAAATAATTCATAAATGTAGCAAGTAACTTTTAACGCAAAAGTTTATTAATATTATTCGTTTTTGCTTTTTGCACGGTAGTGGCAGAAAAATCTAAATTTTGAAATTCTCTGCACTTACTAAGAATTATTCTTGATACAAATAAAGAGGGTTAAATAATTAAAAATTGTTTTGCATATTTTATAAATCCTCGCAAATGGAAGCTCTGCCAGGGCAAACCAGCCTTTCGTAAAAGTACATAAAGTACATTGTGGCAAAGGGCCTAGGGGCCGGGATGATGGAAGAAACCTTATAGCAAACATAAACAAGACTTCAAATGAATTTAGATGACCGAATAAGTGAAAATTAAGAGATAAACTTTATTAAGCAAAAAACATATTTTTAAATATTTAAGCTTCGTTACATTTCGCCTCGCTGTATCGGTGGTAGTTGGGAGGAGGTGGTGGGAGAGAAGGCATCCTTAACAGCAACAGCGTAGCTTCACACTGACGTAGGTACTGTTTTCCTTCGCATAGCGATCACAAACAATGGCAGAGAAATAAATGTACCTATTCTTGCCGAGGCTGGATGGTTTCTTCGGAATTTTCTTTAAATTCCCTTTTGAAAACGAGTTGCAAACAATGAGATGCTGAAGCCACCATTGTTGAGTGAGAAATACAAGTAAAAACACTTGTAAATAAGATAATGTAAATAATGGACTCCATAGAAAATGCTATCAAAAAATATACTATTTTTTGCTCGTTTTAATTAATTATCGCGAATGTTTGAAAATCTAATAACAATAGTTGTTTTTTTAAAAACATTTTCTAAGGTGAATTATGCAAATAATGATGTTTAGAATAACGGTTTCATTGCATATTTGAGGAAACTAGGTGACCTCAAAATTCATTAGCTATGTTTAGTACATTTTTCAAACCTTTAACTCGTTTTCGGTGAATATTGGAACAATGTGCCCAAAATAAAACTTTCCCCATTGCAAAGTAGCAACATTTACTAGGCCAACTTCATACATGATTTGCAGGTTCTATGCAATGACTAGAGACTAGACAGAATATCTGCAAATATTTGTTATTTATTTGTTTTCTTGGCGCTTGTAGAGAAGTTTTATAATATATAAATAAATACAAGTGGCAAAAATATCACAATAAAAATAGTTAAAAAGAAACAAATTCCTGAAGTTTTGTATAGCCGCATAAACGTTTTTCTCTAAAAATAGAGATGACGCTACAAGTTTTTTAACCAAAGCAATTTCATTTCACCATATTACCGCGGGCTAACCAATATGTTAACGTGGGATCTATCCGATACATTTATGCATAGAATCACTGAAAAGCTAGATATCAAATAAATTGACTAGGCGCTAGGATTTAAAAAAATACCAAAATATAACAAAACAGCGTCTTATTTTCTCACTTTATGAATACTTCACAATCATTATATTTTAATATGATGTACCTAGGTGGGTGCAATGCCTCGGAGTACATATACTTATTTTAATTACAAATACATAATATTATAATTCTTACTCGTGGTTCTTGCTCAAAGGCCTTTATGAAAGGGAGATTAAAAATTACACAAAATGATTATTATTACCATACAAAATAGACGAACACAAAAAATACTACGTGGGTGTGTTTCATTATCCAAAAGACAATTAATTTAATGTGAAATGTGTTTCGATGTCATTCTAAAATATTTATTTCGATCGAATGAGAAGGCGATATACAATGATAGACAAGTGTAAGAGAGACAGAATGCTTGCTAAATGAGCTTAAACCAAAAGTTACTCTAAGTACCAAAAGTCAGTAGCGACATTTCTAGTATGTTTTATATATTCAGTGGTTTTTACCCATAGAAACAGTGATGATATTTTAAAAGCCATTTTAAAAATAGAAAGGCCTTAAATAAAACCAAGCAAAAGGATCAGCATAATATTTAAGTGATATATGTATTATAAACCATTTGAGAATAAGAATTAATCAAGTCTGCCTTTGCTTACATAATATCGATCATTGGGAAAAATAGACTATTTTGAAAGTATACTATGCTGCTATAAATATATTAGAAAAAATGTTTTTCTTCCACCATTTCAATAATACACTGTTATAATTATTCTATTTCTGTATTTTTCTTACTAAATGTTCTCCATATATATATGTACATTTATCTTACATCTGATATTATTGATTCGATGATTTTCAACACCCAAACCTCAATCTTTAGAATATTGGAGTAAATATATAAGATAAAATGTCTACACATTATTATGAAATTACTGAGTTTATCGAATATTTGATATCCATAAAATGAACCTGCTTACTGCTTTGATAAAGTTCTGAAAAAATAATGTACGTTATCATCGTTAAATATTTTTCAAAACTGAACAATATTCGTATTGATGAACAGGGTTGACATTTCGTGGAAAGTTTTATCATTTTACATAATTATTCATGAAGCCTGTTTCTATAATGATTTTTAAAATACATATGAAAGAGATTTTTTAAGTTATTCAACGGCATGAAATTTGGTGCAACTACGAAAGCTATTTTAAATATATCACAGAAATAAAATGATTAAGTTTGGGGGAATAATGGTACGAGAACAGTGTTTTTTTTTAACCCTAAACTAAACTACCTATTTTTAGGTATATTAAAAACATATATATATATATTCAGAAGATTCTACATAATTCTAGGATGTAATAAAAGCACAAAACAACCATAAAAATGACAATGCCCATGTTATTTTTATTAATGTGGGTGCGTACAATAAAATAGCAATATTGCGCTCGTAATGCATGTTAAATGACCCGGTTTTCAACACCCTTTTTCTAACACAAAAGTAAAAAAGAAATTTAATTCATCCTTTGAAAAAAATGTCAATGTCTCTAACAGAAGCTCAAGAACATGCTATCTCTCTCTCAGAAAATTAACAATCAGTCCAAGCAGCATCTTAATATTAATAAAATAATCAATATTAATATATTATACGCAATGCGTGAGTGTGGGGGGGTATGTATCATTAAAAATTTATTGGCGATGCACTACGTGGTGTAATATTTTAAATTGAGCCGCTATCAATAACAACCCTTACGTAGATGGCGATAAGGTTTAAATTCCCGCTTAACACCATCCGCCTGTTTTGATTTATGCAAGAAAAAAACATTGCCAAAAAGTGCCTTTTATTTTATTTTGTGGATGTTCAGGCATAAATATTTAAATTTTTTTCGATCATTTTATAAATAACTTAATTTTACACACTATACAATAAAATCATAACCGAAAATGGGTTCGTAAGTAGGAGATTTTGAACTTTAAAGCAGTTTTTATAGGCCTTTACATTATTTTTTCTGGGCTTATAAAAAGACTTATCTAAAAAATACTCGATTATTTCAAAGGACAAGATGTATTCTACTCACAGTATTTAATTAAAGCATCTAAAACATTTCTAGGCGACCAAATTTTCAAACCAAAAACACATGATTTTTCATTACTACGTATGGCATCGCCTTAAATAGAAAATAAATATATTTATGGTGCGCGTGTAAATTAAGGAATATCAGACATTATGCGTCTATGGCCGTACCAAGTTCAAACATTTATTTCAACTTAAAAAAAACTGTTTTCGGCATGTTGTTGTTGTCACTTATCATTTTTATATATAAAATATAAAATGTCAAAAAAACGTGTTCCGACAGAAAATATCGTGTTAACGCTTTTAAAATCAGTGTGCGATGTGGGGCATTGGGCCGATATCTTTGACAATTAAGTGGCACTTGACATAGGTGTTTTATTACTTATACAACAAGGCATTATATAAAATACGTTGTGATGGATATCCTTTTATAGCTTTGGGACCATTATTTCAAATTCAGATGAGTTGTTTTCAGAATTTTTGGAGAAGCAATGTTATATTCAATATGGGAGTTTGCTTGAGTTAACACACAGAGTTTTGTGGAAATAATTTAAATACGCAAACCAAGATGTGTTAAATAATACAGAAGGTGTCCGCGGGTAAAGTGCTCTAACGAGAGGTGATTCAACATGATGGTAAAGTAAAAAAATATATTACTTTTTTCGAAATTCCACATTTTTTCCCCTATAAAAATATTTTTCCGTAGGAGAAAATTTATTTTCCCATCCAATCAATGCAATTTTTTAAATTAAAAACTACCTTAAAACGATGGAATTTTATTTTATTTTTTCATTTTTTTTACTTGTTCCATAATGTGGTATCACCCCCCCCCCCCCAAAGTTAGCGCACTTTACTCCCGGACACCTGTACATAACTAGCAGTGAAAATCATCAAATTTGTGAAGCTGAAGGTATTCATAAAAAATATATTTGCCTTACTCTTGAAAAATCACTAAATCTGCCAAAATTTTTCTTTTCTGAGTTGTATCCACAATCAGTTCCAATATTGGATGAAATTCGAAGCAAATCCAAGTTCTTGAGTTGAACTGGAGTTACAGACAGAGCCACAAGAGAATTTAGTATTTTCATGAAGTTCTTAGTAGATATTGAAGTTATTTAATATTGAATATTATTGAGGCGATCGACATTACAGTGAATAACTATGAGATGCTCAATTGCCCGGTGGTTAGGATCGAAATCCGATATTGAAACAGATTTCAGACACGCGAGACTTGCTTCGTGAAATGATCTGGTTTTTAGAGTTCCCGGTTTGCTTTATAATTTAAAAATATAAATAAATAACTTTTGACACTGTAAACGTGTTTAAAATGCTCATTTTATAAATTTGGCAACGCCATATAACCAAGCGTGAACATTATTGTATTTTTGTCGTTGTTTATGTGCACGGCGAATGGCGATTGGTTCGCCAATTAAAAATGCACATATAACAGCGAAATGCACATTAATATTTAAAATGTCTCTAATTTGTGTTTTTAGGCTTGTAAAGTTTTTACTGTACAACTTACAGTGTACCGTTCATATTAACTTTAATATACAATTGTATGTTTGTTATACCTACTAAAAATATTTTCATATCGTATGTATAAGTGCATATACCATTTAACTATTTTTACTGAACGTAAAAAATGTTTAAACTGGATCATTTTTCGCCTATCAGTAAATTTGTTTGTTCGTTCAGTTAAAAGTTTCACGTGTTGGATACTGTCTCTTTATGCAGCTAGAGTTGGCATGAGCGTGGAGTCTTCTACAAGATGTCAACTTGAAATATTATGTTATCTACCAGGTTGAAGAAAGTTTTTTTGGTAAATTGTATAATTTATTAGTTTGAAAATTAAAAAAATGTTACATAAAATATTTGGTGTATAATTCAGTATGCAAATATTTAGGTAATAACCTACGAATCTTATGATTTCAGAGGAAATTTTACATTTTTGATAAGAGAAAATTAGAAACTTACTTTTTGGACATGAGGTCTACTAACTGTTCACTGAGCTATTAGTTGTTTTTTGGTCACGGATAAGTTAAAAATAGTACTCTGAGGATAATGTATTGTGGATTCACTCTTCTAAATCAAGATTGATCTAGAATCTGAGGCAATGTTTTCAATTGAACTCCGGTAGCATTCTCAATACGTCAGGCCCAATCTTGTCAAAGCCATGACACAAATCAGCTGTTTAGGATTGTTAACGTTTTAAGATTGGCAATCAGGAAATGTTAAGCTAGAGTCGGCGGTGGGTTTCCGTATTAGCTGTTGTTTGACAGCGCTTCCGGTTCTCACCGACGTGTGTTCCTGAAGTTACGACTGCCACCGGAAGTGAAACCAACAAACTCGAAACTAGCGCCCGCCCCACGACTGCCAGGTTACACAACTACTTTTTTATCATGGGTTGCATCAAACTTCTAACCTTTTATGTTTAAAAGTCTCCCAGCTTCGAACTAATGCAATTTAAAATAATAATGGAATTCTATTTGAATGTTTTAAACGATGTGTGTGTTGTGAAAACTAATTGAGTCTATTAAAAAATCGTGGTAACCCTTTTAATAATTCGTAGGTAGAACCGTTTGATTTTACTAAAAATATTTTTCCTAATAATATATTAAAATTTTGTGTAGTAGACAAATGAACTGTAATTTTTAGGATGTAAAAATGATCAAACGATCATTTTTATCAAGGAATGTTAGGAGGGGGAAAAGGAGTCCTTTACCTTGTGAATGATGTTGCTTCATTTGGAAGTTCTGGTGTTTTCTTGAAGGTTCCGTTAGCACTAAAATAGTGTATAGATGTTCATATAAGTACCGTTCAACAACGCGAACTGCTTTGTAATCACACACGACAATATTTAATGTATATTCACTAGGGGATGATAATTCGTAATCTTTTACAAATTATTCATGAGATTTATTCTATTAATTATTACGAGGGGCAAAAATGTGCAAATATTTGCGACTACTAATATTACCTAAACCTAAAAACAAAATGACCCTTGCTGTGGGGCTTCTTTAAGAAAAAATCTTTTTTCTTGCTTTAGAAAAAGACCTTTAAAAAATGGAACAAGGGATAGTGCAATTTGAATAGAAACTAAAACTTTGGGAAAATCCTAAAACTGTATGATTATTTCAATATTAAATAGTTCGAATATATAGTGTTATATTTTAGATCTTTGTATCTTATTTGCAACATTATGTTCGAATTATATCTATTGTAAATATTATCGGCATTATTTTAAACGTCAAGTTTGAAAATTTTCATCGAGTAGTGTCAAAATTTTAAAGAGTAGGAAAGAGGGATGGGGTGGTTTCTTTGAAATCTCACGTAGACAGTGACATTCCTCTTGTGTGTGTAAAATTTTATCAATCTCGTAATAATACTGAACATTTATATAAAAATCAAATCCTCACCGCCACGATTGCACCGCTCAACTCACACATACATTCTTCTTTATGTAAATAGATATATTAGAATAGTTTTAATAGTAATGATGTAGGTGTACTAATTGGATCGTCATTTTATATAAATCCAATTTATTTAGATATCACATCCCCGACCGCTCTCATGTACAAAACTATAATTATTGTCACCTAAGAATTGAATGTTTTCCTGGAAAAAGGAGCATAATTTTCTCACGTTAAGGCGACATATGACTCTAATAACTTGGGTTTGCTAGATGCTCGCATTTTAATTATTTCTGATGAACGTATTACTAAAATTTCCAATGTTTCGAAAGGGATCCTTATGTATGTAAATTATTTATATTTAAGATTAATAAAAATATGACCTTACCATTAAAATATTTTATGTGGAACGGTGTGAAAATTTTATACAACGTTTTTCAATTATGTAATTAGCGGTAAGTACCAGATTACATTTTTCTAGACGTTGAAATAGTAACTTTCCGAGGGATCCCTTTAGAAACATTTGAGGATTAAGTAATACGTTCATCAGAAATAATTAAAATATACCCCACGGAAAGATCGGTTTTCTAGGCCTGCTAAGGCAAAGTCGACCGTTGGTCCATCCTTTATGTTCATCACTTATGTCTTAAGATTTCCACTTTATTTCACAGATTTGATAAGGCAAATTCAACAGATGGTACAATAGACCAGGGCCACGCGTTTTTGTGCACGGCAGTTACACTAACGTCGTTCAGATTCTAGCTTAATTATAGTGTACTAGCAGTTAAAAACCCGCTCCGCGGGTTTTTTTCTGCTAGGCCCTGCGGGCGGCTCTTGCTTGGGCTTCGCCCATTTTAAGTGATATTAACAACAGTTACATTTAATAGATAGATATTAGAACATTCACAGAGAGAGGGTGAGTATATATATTGTTAAAACACGGAACAGGAAGGAGTTAATTAATAATAACATTCTAAATTTACGCATAATAAGAATGACAGTTGTTTGAATAAATGAAATTTTACGTATTTGTGATGGATTATTTCAAATGAAACACTATTATTGACTACATGTCTACAACTGATATTAACTGTTATCGTACCTAATATAATTAGCTCATAGGAGACTTGCAGTGCTTAAATATGTGTTACAACCGTCAATGTCTATAAGTTGAATCAATATCGTTTAGTTTGTCACAATTAAAGATAGTTTTAACAAAGTTGACTTAAATAATAGATTATTACATATTGATTAATTGTACCCGTGTTTATGAATAAAAGGAGGGTAATTGTGCGATGACATTAGCAGTCGGTTTAATTAAAAGGTGCTAATTTTACTCCAACTGGTGGTAATTCTTTACCTACAACTGTTACTGTATCTAATAAAGTTTAATGCTAGATTATATATACACCTTCATCAGGAGAGTAAAAATCTATATATAAAGGTAGATTATTACAATATAGCGCCCCTGAGGTGATATCTCACAAAAGCGGCGCTATGCAAATTGTCCAATAAATAAATAAATATAATGTTTACATTTTATTGTGTATACACCGAAGTCAAAAATTAAATATAGATTGCAATTGGGAAAGAAGAAGTGGAAGGAGGGGGGAGGAGTAAGAGTAGGCTGGGTTTATAATAATTAGGAATTACAATATCGTTAGACGGGAAAGACCAGTTGAGTGGGAAAATATTTAAAAGAGAGTTTATAAAAAAATTCTTGTTAATTATATCTGCTTTTATATTAATATGTTTCCTCATTTCTAAAATTTCAAAATTATTTACAGTGAAGTATTTTAAGACCTGAAAAAAACAAATAGCATATAACCATAAAACAATATATTCATAAGACAAATAGCATTTAATAACGGTTATTCTAATAAATTGATAGTTGAAATACTAAATAAAAAAATTAAACACATTCTCTTCAAACGGTCTTTCTAAAGATAGAAATAAACAATGGCGTAGAATTCTGTTTGTGGATAACGATACTTCTAAAATTATATATATAAACAATCCTGGTACCATTCAACTGGCGTTTTACACTAATAACAATGAAGAAATATATTCTTAATAATAATGATAGCAAAATTCAAACAAAAAAAACAGGAGTTTAAAAACTCAATTGAGATGATTGTAATATCTTTTACAAAGGTAGAACCAATAGAAACTTTGAAGTCAGAACTAAAGAATATCGCAGGGCTATAAATGGAAATAGTGAATCTGAGTTTGCAAATAATCTTTTAAATAATGATCACACTTTCGATAAAAATTCAGGTCTTAAAATACTTCACTCAGGATATAAAGCATCGCAAATAAATAATTTTGCAATTTTAGAAATTAGAAAACATGCCAATATAAAATCAGATATAATTAATAAGAAAAAAAAATATAAAAAATAATGATAAATGCCATTACAAAGTGATAAGCTTCCAGAAGAAATCTTCTTATAAAACGCTTGTTAATGGTAAGTAGTCAAGTATTGTTAGCTGCATATTTAAATATTCGCGCCAGGCATTTGGTTCGTTTTTAAACCGCCAGAGGTGCGCTCTGTCGGCCATCTTGAAGAAACGCGTGAATTTTTATAAACGTCAAACATAATCACGTAACTGTGGAGAATTTTCATTGTAATGTAATTAATCCAATGGATTATGAACTTTCTAAAACATATTTTCTTCGATATTATCCAAAAATTATATGAGCAGAAACGATGCTTATGAAGAAATCTCGTATTATTATGAGGCGATCCTAATTTAGTATGGAATTGTGTCTTAATATTCAAGTTACCCGAAACAGACAATTTAAATTTGACCAATCAGAGGGCCTACACCGTCCAGACGCTGGGACAATAATACTATCAGATTGTCTTTTCTTAAGCTATTTAGGAAAAAGCAATCTTAAAATCAAATATCTGTAACTGATTTTGAAACTACCAACTCATGATGGAAACCATTCCAAGAAAGTAAGGCCAGTCTCACATGGATCACTTTTGCCACGGCAACAATTTCGCCACTGTTTCTTTCAGTAGATAATTATACGAAAGTATACATTGGGGTAACTTTTTTATGAATTTATATGGATTTTGAAACAGTGACGAAACTGTTGCTGTGATAAAAGTCACCAGTGCACGCCTGGCCTATGTTATAAAGGTTTAAAAGAACACACCTCATATCTCTTTAAAAATTTTGTTATTAATATTGTACCATTATTTTATGATTTTTTTCGGACACAACACTAGAAATTTTTTATTCTATGGAGTATAATAATTTAGATCAGTCTCCTTCAAGGGATTTCCGATACATCTAAAAACCGTCAAATATCTCAATTTTCAAAGGATTTTTTTGTAAAACGGTAGCTGTCTTTATTGCTATAATATTGAAGAGTTACAAATAAAATTCAACAGTTATCTCTTATCGGAACTTTGCCTCATATTTAAATTCATATCTGAGCCGTCGTACCTTTTTATACCCGAGAATGATGGTATCGAAACGCCAGCTTATCTCGAACGATAAATTTCTTCCCCGTCCCAATATTGCGAAATAGTCATATTCATTTTTTACTGACGGATTTTTCTCCTACGTTTCAGCCTTACTGAAAGCATCTTAAATACGCTGAAATAACTTTTCATGATCAAGAAAATGTCTTGCGCTTCTATTGTGCGTATAAAAAAGACAGCAATGTATCTTCATATTTATTTTCTCCGTTTGTTAAAAATATTTGTTTAAAGATGTGAACTGAATTATTTTAATGTACGATTAGGCAGCGTCACACAACATTGTCTTTGTTCTCCCATTTGCATTCTTGAATCATTCTTCAAATTCTTATATTATCTAGCAAATTAAGTATCAATATATTTACTTCTTATTTCAAACCAAATATTTATGCCAAAATTGGAAGTATTGAGTTTAAGTCTGTTATCGCTCCAAGAAATTTTGTGAAAGTAGAATATATAATTTATTTCAGTAGAAGCAAATTGTCCATAATGATATAATAACAGAATTTGAATAGGATGTTTTACAGAACTAGAAAGTAAACGTTGAAATTTGATGAATTGTTTTAATTCTGTGAAACAACCCATCCTTAGACTATCTATTATTACCACTTCTGATTATTTATTCCGAACGTTTTATCTTATAAATGTTTAAAAATACACCTATTTAGGAAAAAAATACCCTATTGCCAATTAACCGAAATTATTCGGGAATATCTTTAATATAGACATCGTTTTGAATATACTACTTCAATAAATAAAATGACTTATTGGCATCAATTTTTAAACAAATAATACAACATCACTTTACCGCTGTTTTTAATAATAAATAATATCCACATGTTTCGGAACCATATAAAATAAAATTTCTTAACTATATTTCCTACACGCTCTATAACTCTCTTCCAGATATTTATAAAAACCGCCAGCATAATCCAAAATTCAAAGTAAGACTTTAAAAGAATATTTTTTTTAAAACATATATTAACGAAAATACGTAATTCTTGTCGTGTTGTACTTTGGTTTGTTTCTTTCTCTCTCCTTTTTTATACCCTGTATTTGTAATCGAGCATAATCTATTAAGTACTTTCTTCTAAATTCTTAACTTGGCTCTGTGCTTATGTGTATATCCCTGTCTGTTTTCTTTTTGGTTTCTTCTTGTTTGTTCTACTTTGCTTCCCTTTTTCTATTTTTGTACTGTTTTGAATGTGAAACGTGGAATTTTGATATCAAAATCCCAAAGTAAAATTATACCTGTTAACTCTCATCTATGTATTGCAAGTTCCCTTTAGTCCTACAGTGAGTTTTGTAACTCATTGGGATAGCTCTAGTAAGAAATAAAAATAATAAAATGTTTTTAAATTTTTATGATAATGCAAGTAAACTGAAAAATTCTAATATTTGCCCAAATGTTCTCCCAATTTGAATAAAACGACGATCAAATACACTTATTTCCTGAAATAAACATTAAGAAGTGCGCCTATCATTAATTTGTATGTTTTCTGTTTCGAGAAATCACCATATTAATGTGGAGATAAATTCCTTGGCGAATTTTTATTTGATAAGTCGCTAGTCAGCGCGCGTAGCTGCGTGAATATTAAAATTTGTATATTAAGTTCTGTCCGCATACCTACCCGATTCAACCCTAGCAGGGGGCAATTTATCAAGAGGATATTTTCAGGAGAGCTTAACGGTATTAACAATTTGATTGTGATAATCCCCTTTTGCTGGTTGCCTTTGTTTTAACATCAGGCTGGGTGGTTTTAATATTAGGAACCTCTGGTCGTTCAGCCACATAACTTACCAGCGGCTACTAGACGCATACTAAGAGAACCAACAATTTATAAGGCTCGCATCCCGGTACCCGTTCGTTTCCCGGTTTCCCGGGGGATGAACCCGGCGCCTGCAAACCAACCAACCACCCTTCCCAACTTAAAACCATAATCCAGGGACAATGAAGGTACGGCCCCGAGGTCTAAGTTCGATGTTATGCTTGTGAATCCGAAATGATATTTTTTAAGCGCTTTAACAATGAATTATTAGGTACTATTAATTTATAATTAACTATCCAGAGATAGTAAACTTTATAATATATCCAAAATAAAACTTAGCTGTAATATTATAACACTTACGAATATTTTTTTAAATAAAATAAAATATCTTCATACAAGAGAAAATTAATTACAACGGTTAAAACAAAATTAACTTTAATGTCCGACTTCGGTATGTATGTGAAACGATTTTTTGATTTGAACCACAGGCAATGCTTGGAATAATTACTTATCATCTGAAACAGAAAAAAACTCTCCACATTTTTTGATCTCAACGTGTAAGAATAGAATTCAGCTATTTGGGTCGTTAAGATTTTAAGAGAAAACGGGAAAGTTTTACAACATACTCAAATATGTATTTATTTCTGATTGTGATGATATTCTTGCAAATAATATAATATGATCCGGTTTTTCGTAGTGCCTACTTAATTTTATTCTTTGTCAACAACTTAGGTTACTAGAGTTAGGTTATGTAAAATTAGTACCTTCCTTCGCAATGTGATTGTCTTTTGTCCGTGATTTTAATTAGATTCCTGTTTGATTTCTAGTACCGGCTGCCACTCCCCTCTCTAGCGAGTCATTGTGCTAATTGGGAAATCAATTGAGTGATCAATTTTAATGGGGCAAGCAGCTGTATTCGATCATATAGGAATCTGTAATTTAATACACAATTCTAATTGTGTAATATTTTCCTTACGTTAGGACTGACGTTTTCAAATGCAGTGTTCTATTCTGCCACAAATTTGTTAAGCGACACTTAAAGATTTAATGGTAAAAATTTGAGATATTTGTTTGTTTTTTCCCCATTTGAGAACGTTACCTGTTTATTTTTCTGTGCCTTGTTCCATTTCATAATACGTTTATATTTATTAGTATGTTATCATCTTCTTCAAGTAGATATTTGTGTTTGTAGTGATTGATTTTTGAGGTACTGTGCCTTAATATGCTTCCTCTCCTTTTAGCCAAAGTTTCAAACTGCTTAGCAGTGTCCATCGGTATACATCTTCCCTGAAGATGGACACTACAAGACTAACTGAAAAGTTGGTTCAAAGATGAGGGAGCGTTAAACAATATAACTAATACAAAACAATCTGACTTATGGCCGTGAGAACGTCCAAACATATTTGTGTTTGTATACACAATATTCCTATAAATTCTTTGCAAACGTTCATTTTTTACTTTTTATTACAATATTACCATAACTTAGTATATACTATATATTTATTTTATTTTTTTATTCATTCATTTATGCCCGTCGGGCTTTTAAATTATGTACGTGTTGTTTTTGTATTTAAAAAAAAACATTAAAACATGAAACTTTTTAGTTGAGATTTTCTAGCACCTCATGTTTTCTACATATTATGTAGGTACCTACATATAAATTTGCTTAAACTTGTGTTTTAACCTAACTTATTTTAACTCTACTATTGCGTACATTAGAACAAGTATATTACAAAAATAAATTAAATTTTCGTTTTATTACCCACACAAAGGCAGTGCCTCGGTGGGTTCCCATTAGTTGCCTATGTTATATATAACATAGGCAACTAATGGGAACTACAACGAAAATTAAATTTTCGTTGTATTACCCACACAAAGGCAGTGCCTCGGTGGGTTCCCATTAGTTGCCTATGTTATATATTTTATGTAATGATCATATTTGTATACACAAGTATTTTTTTAAATCTCTATATTTATCCTACGAAAAAGTATTGAAAAAAAAGATAAACAAAATTTGTATATTTGCTCGCATAGTATTATTTTGAATAACGACTATATGAAAAGCGTAAAAACAGAAAAGTGTGTACAAAGATACCTATTTACGAGTATGAATAAACCTTTCACCTTTCTTTTGAAATGAATAAGGAAGGTAAGAGTTTTTATTTTATTTTAGAAAAATACAAAGTACACCTAAGGGTAGTTTATATTCTAAAGGTAAAACTTTCTATCACTTCTCTTAAATCTGTTTTCAAAGCATTCTGTCGAAACTTTGTAGCATTCCTTCATTTTTGAAAAGATTGTTACCTCACTTCTTCCAAAAAAGATCAAAGTGTTCTCAGCATCGTGAAATATCTCTTAGCCCTTTGCCGGATTCTTGACGAGGATAAGGGACTGACAATGGCCCCTCAGCCTCTCTCGAGGGCTCTTAATGAGTTTGAACTTTTCGTTTTACATTTATAACCAAAAATACAATTTACTCACACATTTACGAGTTGATTTGTAAGAGCACCATTAGTATTCATGACAAAAAAAGTTTTAAAAACTTCCAATATTTATACTTCTCACGTATTTTTCGCTTCTTGTCAAGATTAGATTTCTAAATAAAACAGCACTTCTCAAATTTTTTATCATATTTTATTCAGATATTTTATTTGATGGTATGACTGTGGCCTCAGAATAGAATCCCATTTTACGGCAACACATTTATACCTACACATCTGCCCGTAGTTTAATGTGCATGCGCAATCGGGCAAGTGTTGTCACAATTAATAACGTGACCGTGCGACTCCGGGTAAGACAAAGAGCTTTTCCTACATTTGGAAGCGGGTGCCTGAATTATTCTATTGAGAATAAGGAAAATAAATTCTTTAGGAACCTTATGGCGAAAATGGATCTAGCCTTTGTAAACGTAAGACGAGAGTAACAATGAGAAGTTTCTCCCAAAATTTAAATTTGGTGAGTAAAACAAAATATCCATTTCTTTTAGAAAATGGTTTAATTATAAACAAATCGAGTAACATTTTCACCATTCTTACTCGATTAAAAGCATTTCAAAGCAGATCTCCTTAAAACGTTTATTTTATTCCTTTATATCTCTTATCTTTGAAGGGCTTTTAATTTTCAGAATCTTTGTAAATTAATTTATTTGAAACTAAAAGTGAATGACTTCCAGGAATATATTAATAATAAAGGAACAGAACAGCCTTCAATCAGAACCTCCATCAAAACGTTTTTAGGCATTAAAGAGTGGTTAGCAATTTTAATCCACTAACAAATGAGATTACTTTTTTTGCTTTCGTAACGAAGTAGTTCAAAGGTCGAGCTTTAATGGAAGATTTCAAAATCTACTTTCTGAGAAGTTGGAATATTTGGAAAGAGAATATTAATTATTTTTAATTGCTGAGAGCTTGGACCATAATAATACATCAAACAAATAATATTAATTCACCTTATTTCATTCAGCGGGAATGAAAATTTATTCAAATAATTTTACCAACTTTCAATGTACGATCAGATTCCTTTGCTGTTTTTACTTCAGAATCCAAATTAAATGGGTTTGTTTTAAATAACTTTATATAAATAAGGCCAAAATGGGCACAGGTTACGATGAAATATTCTATTTTTATACACCAGCGGCGAACATCTGACTGTCTATGATTTTCTGCTAGCTGGTAGATCTTAGAGTTTTACTCAATAATAATCACTTAATAATAATTATTATCCAAAATACTTTTCTATGCGGGTTTTTATTCTCGTTAAAGATCAAAATAATTTACAACTTTGTGTTTAACTTTAAATGAAGGACATATTTTGGCATTTCACAAATGCAAATACACACAACAATTTGTGGGCTCCAGAAATATAGAATTTTATTGTATCAACTGTTGAGTTTTGAAATGTGTAGGTAGAAACTAAACGGTTCTAAAAATAAATTTTACTCAATTATTTTGTCATAAAAATTATCACCAAGAAATAAACCTTAGGTTTCCTTATCCTAATTCAGAGTACCTGAATATATATGTTTATCTATTTTTTATTTCATATTTCATAGGGTTATTAAAATATTAAAAGTTTAAAAAGTCATTCCGCATAATTATAAAAATAAACAGAACAGAGTAAGATTTCACATGCAAGCAAGAGGAATTTTAAAGCAGTAATTATTCATTTCCTAGATTAAGCATTTTAGTATGCGCATATTCTCATTTTCGAGACGTAAAATGCTGATATGACGTGCATACCTTTTATGTAAATATAAACATTCTTTGTTTCTCAAACCGATCTCCACAACTTTTCAACAATGTAGCACAACCATAATCCACAGAAACTTATTAACAAGCGTTACATATAATATTATCTACAAAACTGAGATTAATAAACTTTCAAGAATTCCACCAATAAATATTACAATGCTTACCATCGGATAAAAAAATGGTTTTTGACATCGTCAAGATTTCCGCATTATCTAAACAGTTTTATTTTCTGATTTCAAATGTATTTATTTTCCGAAATGACGGAATATTTTCAAATTAATATGATAATGAAACATGTTTTAAACTACTTCAGTTAATTAATTGAATCCTTGAAGTTATTCCGCAAACAAGTATTTTCTTTTACCCATCTACTGCGAAAAAATCATGGAAACCTTTTTATCTCTTCATTGGATTACTCTCCGTTAAACTAAGAAGGTATTATTTTTAACACATTTTTTTAAATAAAAAGAAAAAAAAATCTGTCATCAGTAATGATCCCATTGTTAAAAAGCTTAATAAACTTATAAAACACCACTTATCTATTGCAAAACGAAGAATTTAATTAGCTGAGGATTAAACATCGGTTTTATTTTCAACATAATCCAAATAACCAAGTTATACTGATGCGCAATGCGTTGATAGTAATGTGACGTATAGCGCGATAATATGAATTAAACATTTTAAATAGCTGTTTTCTTTTAGTTGACAGTTTTTTAATAAGTATCAACTGTCAAATAGAGAATGGCTAGGACAAAGCATATTCCTTGGAAAATAATAGCTGTGGGAATTGCAAAAGACTTTTGCTTTTTTCCTAATCTGCACATTACTTTACTGTCAGTTTTCGTATTATTCTGCGTCATAAAGAATTCAAGATTTTCTCAGAATTCTATCAGAAAATTATGACAAGTTATGAGTTTACGAGAGGCGAATGTTTTATTTTTGGCTGTCGCATTAATTTATTGACATATCTCTCTATACACGTATTCAATCAAAGGATTATATCAATCAAGCAAAATTTTGAATAGCCGTAAATAAACAGTATGAAAGGTCACCTAAATGTGAAATAAAAATTGATTTTCGTCTTTCGTACAGTTAAAATTTGACCTGATTGAAGTATTTTATAGGTTTGACAAAAAACACTGACGTTTTAGAATTATTATTTAGAAAACCTGTTTCTCTTTAAATGTCTACTTGATTAAATTTAAAGATGATTGACGTTTGTAAGTTTCAACACCTGCTATCATTATACTTGTAAAAATAATGGCTAGATGAATTTGGCGAGGAAACAGACAGGAAGGTTCTGCAATTTGACTAAGAGTGTAGTGGAAAATGGCAGTCTCACAAGAAGAGAAGAAAGAAAAATTTATGATGAGTAAATTACAAGTAAGAAAACGATAGTACACACAGTGGCGGCTTAGGGTAGATTGGCACCCGGGACGGTTTTGTATTGAGCACCCCTACTTAAAATAAAACACCGAATACTAAACATGCTTACGAGACTTTATTTTACTGAAATATTCGATGACATTATCAAAATTTATTTTCCTGTCTCTTTCAATTGATAAAATCGAAAGATTGGTTAGTCGCGCTTGGCTCATTGTGGATCTTAAATAAGATTTTATTAATTTTAACTTTGAAAAGCTTCTTTCACATGAAGCCACCGAAACACAGATTGTCAAAAAAAATCTTAGACACAGCGCTAAACTTGGAACTGACTCAGAATAGCCCCATTTTACAATGAATCTGAGGAGCTCCAATGTAGTCCATTGAACTGCTTCGTGGGCAGAAATGTTGGCGGCTTCTAAATGGCGCCTCAATCGTAATATCTCCAACACGATATCCTCTCCTGAAAATTTATCGTAAATTTTTAATAAATTTGGAACCATTCCACGAAGATCTCCTTCTGGTGATCTTACCAACGTTTTTGTCTGAACAACACTAAATGTAACCAGAATAAAATCCATTGCCCTGTAACGATGGTCTAGTTCTTTGTAAAATCTATCGTGACATTCTAACATTGCTCTCTGCAGCTCGTCTGGTAATGTAAGACCAGCATCTCGGGCCATTTCTCCGGGTATACGTTTACAAAATCTCCTCCTTCCTCTTTTTCCTTCAATCGGAATGTCAAAGTCCTCACATATTTTTGTTGCGTAGCAAATAGCCTTTTCCACTATTTGATTGCGTTGACTTTGAAGAAAAAATTTAAGGGCCTTAATCTTTATTACACACTTTTCTAATGATAGCCCAGATGTTTGAATATACTTTTGCGTCTGATTAACTTCTTCTAGTACTTCACACCAAAATGAAAGATAGCATAGAAAACTGAAGTCACACAAAGCTGGTATGAGTGTTGATGCTGCTTCCCTTGTCTCAACGTTTTCTTTACTGGTGTTGGGATCACACATATCTTCGAGTGTTGATACAAGCTTCTCAAAATTATTCTTCATTTGTTTAACAGCGTCGTGATGAGCACTCCATCTTGTATGGTATTACCAAGTGACTTTTTAGTACTCACCACGAATTATTCTTCATTTAACTTTTATTTTCTTGAAAGGAACTTTTGCGTATCATTGACAACGTTAAACGAGACAGAAGTAAAAAAAAAACGACTGCACTGACTGACTGTTGCTGACTGACTGTGATTGTCTGACGCAAGGAGCGGCGCGGGAAGAGGGCGCGCTCTTCACCCCTTCCACCCGCGCAGTGAGCAGCGCAGCAGTCTTTATAGGGAGATTTTGTGCGCATTATGTAGGCGTCAGACTCAGCTATAAAATATAAAAGATGATCGCACGCCAAATATCGCTCTCCATACAATTCCATGAGACCTGTCACACCTAGCGCTTTTATGCGCAGATGAACCATAGACAGTACACATCTTACGCCGTAACCGCTCCTGAGGTGATATATGAAAAGTTATGCACCCCCCACTCCGCGGTGAACAGGGAAGGGCGTCATTTTAATTACGGAGCTGCCTAAACGGGCGGATGACAGCTGTCAATTCAGTACAAAGAAATGGTATTTCGTGGCAGCTCTCTAATTCGTCTGACTCCTTCCCCTACCATAGGAAGAAATATTTTATAGCGTCGTGTGACGGTAGAAAAGATAAGCGCTCGCGGTTCAAAAGATATCTGCTTGCGCTTTTATAGCTGTGTGTGACGCAGGTCTTATTTGGCTGCACAAGTGTGTTGTCGTTGTCACCCCTTGGTCCTTGGTACCCG
This sequence comes from Hesperophylax consimilis, assembly GCF_061612785.1. Lineage (NCBI taxonomy): Eukaryota > Metazoa > Arthropoda > Insecta > Trichoptera > Limnephilidae > Hesperophylax > Hesperophylax consimilis. Next base: position 13,880,697 of record NC_142842.1, read on the forward strand.
AGGCGGACCGCCCCCCCCGCCCCCCCTTTAAGCCGCCACTGAGTACACATAATGTGGTAGTCATCTCCACCCAGACAGATGGAACTACATGGGTTTGTGGCACAACTATGAGGCGGTATATTTCAAGATTTATCTGAATGAGTAGTCATTTGATAAAGATAAACAGAAGTAGCCACAGATGAGACGATAACCTGGGTAGAATTGTGAGAATTAATTAATAAAAAAAATTCTGAAAGTCATCCGAAAAAATAATAACACGATGTTCAAAGCTGAACGCAAATAAAAATTAATAATATTACTGTCAACAACAGCTCAATTTGGGAGGCGGGTATGGGGACCGCCGCCCCGGGAACCATATATTGGATAACCAACACCCCTGAGATAATTCTCCCCAAGTGTTTCGCTACGTTTGGTGACCTAGCGGGGGTGTCCGAGTTCATAGGGTGAGGTTTGCCTAGGTTTTGGCGGCGGATGTGTTTGCCTACCTTCTGCGTGGGGGGCTGGACCGGGAGAAATTGTTTGACGGAAACCTTTTGACCTCTCTAGCCGGACTCTCTCGACACATTGCCTTGCATCTCAGTGAGAGGGGTGGATAGATTCCTACCAATCCATCATACATTTTTCCTTTCACAAAAAAATACCCTGCACATATCGTCCCTGCGAGGACAAAGGCCCTGAGGGATTTTTTTCCTCAAAGCCTCCAGTATGGAGCAAATGCAAAAATAAAACCCGAACATTCAATATTTATCTACCTATTCTTATTTGCGTAGACGCTGCAATCACAATATATTTAGTATTTTCATTAATAAATTATGAAACGTTAAACAAAATATTTCAAAAGAAAAATACCTAATTAACAACACTTTGTTGTGAAAGCACCACAAATAAATTATTATTGCATGAATAACCATAACATCAAATTCAAAGGCAAATTTAGCTTTGCACGTATGAAGGCGTTTTTCATAAAAAATTTAGTACAAATGGTTGTGCCACACAACATTTCCATAAAATTTCAGTCTGTGCAAACCATCGTGATCATGAAAGGATAGCAGATTTCACACTTTGCATTTTCATTCTTACGAACCTTGGTCGACCCGACTTAAAAATTGGAATTTATGCATATTCATCGTGAAATTATAAATTCATAATATATTCAGCCGCAGGACAAGAGAAACAGCAATTTCTTTATCCCAAGTAAATAAACTCCCTATTTAGTCCCATTTTATAGGCTAGAAGGCCAGGGACCCTACCATTAAGAGATTACCATTAAGATTGAAGTCTTTGCAAAATGATGTACTCGATCATTAACCTTTATTCGCTTTGTTTTTATGCACAAGCTATTAACGGTATACAATAATTAACCCTAAATATTTTACAATCGCGCTTCCATAAATTGAAAGTCAATAAGAAGATTACGAAAACCAATTATTTAACAAGTATGTTAAATAATAATTGGTTTTCAAAACTTTACTTACAATTCTTACATAAATGTTTGAATGAATTTTTTTTTCACTATTTTGGCTAGCAAAATTCTGATAATATTTTGAAGTACCTATTCATAGTAAATTAAAAATTAAAATTAAATTAAAATTTGAATATCAAAAGCATTGAACCAATCACTTAAATAACATTAATACGAATTCTTTCGGGGACCGAAATTTATCATAAACTGCATCACTACAATCTTGTTCTGTCGTAAAAACAAATAAATTTTATATCCGAAGATTAATTTGTCGTGTTCTGGTATTAAATTAAAACATTGAGCGAGGTAAAGATGTGCTTGGTTCGTTTATTAAAATAAAAATAAAATCATTCAAACAGAAAGTTTGGAAAAATTGGGGTATTTCTGAAAATTCCGTTCCTAATTACTTCACTACAATTGTTTATACAGAAATGAGAAGTTACACTTCAGAAATACTGTGGTATCAGAATGGACGTCGAAAGTTTAGGGAACTCGGGAGATTGAGGTTTATTTGAGTGCAGCTGTATGCAGGGCGGGAATTGTCAAAGGAAAAGTTTCAAAACTGAATTGTGAAATTATTGCACCAGAACTGGACTTGCTGAAGAAAGATGTTACCTCTACCGTATTGTCTGTCCTTTCATCCCTTGTTCCTCCTACGATCTTGGTACACATAATCAACTAGTATCTCAAACAACGGTTTAGCACAGGCTTATTTTTGACAAATATTTTTTTTTAAATTTTTTTATAGTGAATACCTCACAAGAGTCCCTACTGCTCCCGTCTGGAGCCAGTGAGACTATGGCATCCCCAATTGGGGGATGTTGTGAGGCTGAAGGTAAGTGGGGAAGGGAAAGAGGAAGGTGGGGAAGTACCTGGCTATTCAGATCTAGTCACTAAACACGGCTAAAGCCATTTGGAGCAACGTTTCAATTCTGAATGATGGTCTTACACCAGGGCGATACTGGTAGTATCTTCCACTCTGGAACGTGCCGCAAATATACTATATATTATTTTAATTAATTAATTGTGAAATAACACAAATTAATCAAATAAAATTTATTTGCGCACGCCGGGTTCGAACCCGCGACCTTCGGAATGGCAGTCCAATGCGTTACCACTGGACTATGCCGGCCGTCATAGTCCAGTATACTACATAAGTACAAGAAAGTCTGAAGGTTCCATGTTTTTTTGCTTATCGGCTGTCAAAATATTTTAAAATGGTTTTCTCCGAAATCAAAAGATTACAAAAAAAGGATAATTGTACATTCACGTTGTTGTATCTTTATATACATGAAAACATATAATGTTTACTTTGAAAAAAATATGTATATCAAACATAGACATATGAATATTAGTAGACCTGCCCTAAGTGATAAAGGCGTATTATTCCCCACTCCCCATACCGGTTCCATTGGAGCCGGCTGGGCTCGCGTATGGCTTCCCGTGAATCTTGAGAATGTGACGTCATCATTCTTGTTCGAACTAGCGTCGAGCTATGGTCGAGGCATTTTATGAAATAACACGGCAAAATAGTGGCTTGTGATATGAAAACTTGTAAAAATAGATGTGAAAAAGAGAATAAACCCAATTGTCGTATTACATTCCATATGTAAGCATCATTTTAAGCTTATTCACGTCGTATAATATGAATCAGTTGTAGAAACATATACTATCACATCGAGCCATCATTGGTCGAATGTAGCGATTCTCAAGTGTGCGCATCGTTGTTACTGGGAAGTAAATTATGAACACTTATAAAAGTGTCTTAACTAAATACGTAAACAAAATATTCGACTCTGAAAATAGAAGAAATTTTTTTTTGCCGAATTTGGACTTCGCAAATTTGTTCATAACGTGGCCGAGTAATTTGCGCTCCCATGTAAAAATGTCTATTCATTCAAAAGCAGATTTTACTTTTAAGAACTAAATGGTGATATTATAATGCGAGATGCCTATATACTGTCAGATTGATTTGTTGACGAATCACAGTCAGCTTTACCCCCTTCGTTCTTCAAAAGTTGATTTTACCCCTCACCTTTAATTTCTAGTCTATATATTCATATGTCTGTGATATCAAAGTATACTGATGAGGGAACCATAGGTTGAGAAATATGTAGATAATGTTTATTAAAACGGTGGTTTAAGGTAACTTTTTTTATTCAGGTAATAGATTTTTTATCATGAAAACTCAACCTGTAGGGAAACCAATTAAAAATGATAAACGAATAGTAATATTCTGGAGGTTTTAGCATTTATGGATCTATAAAAAAGTACTAATAATTCTAATATCGGTATGAGCATCCGTTAGTTCGGTGTTGTCAGCCAGTGGTAAATGATCAGGTACCCATGAAAAGTAAATATTATTAAAGTGTTATTTTTTTTATTTTAATTTATTAGTATAAACACTAATTCATCCTAATGATAAAAATAAGCATTTTAATGGTTTTATTAACAATATTTATTTTACAACTCTAAATAATTTACGATATTTAGAAAATAATGGTTGTTCCAAATAAAGTAAAGGAAGATTTTTTTTGCAATAGCAAGGGATTGCATGATGGTTTCCGTCACAGTTGGGGAATTGTGATGGCAATCTCCGACTGCAAAGTTATAATTGTAAAATTTGGAAGGTTTTGCCATGATGATTGTTATGTTATTATTGTAAAAGTTGTAAGTGTTTGCCATGATGATTGCCATCGCAGTTTTGGAACTGTTATGGCAATCTCATTCCCATGATGATTGCCATCGCAGTTGGGAAGCTGTGTTGGCAACTCCGACTTCAAAGTTATAATTGTAAAAGTTGCGAGGGGTTGCCATGATGATTGCCATTGCAATTGAGCAACTGTGATGGTAACTCCGACTTCAAAGTTATCATTGTAAAAGTTGCGAGGGGTTGCCACGATAATTGCCATTGCAATTGGGCAACTGTGATGGCAACTCCGACTTCAAAGTTATCATTTTAAAAGTTGAGAAGGGTTCCCACGATAATTGACATTGCAATTGGGCAACTGTAATGGCAACACCGACTTCAAAGTTATCATTGTAAAAGTTGCTAGGGGTTGCCACTCCGACTGCAAAATCATATTTGTAAAGTATTGTTGATTGATGGTGAAAGATGGTTCCAGCTGCATTGAGCTTTCAAAAGACTTATTACATATTTTAATTACTCTGTGGAATGAATCAATTAAATTGCCTCTTCATTAGAGTCTGGGTCATCCGTATTTAAACAACGCCAACGGTAGGATCGTTCAATGTTTTCAACTTAATTAGTATCGAGCTGTGCCTATGTTGGGTTCGGTTCGTTGTTGGAATCCAATTAAATTTCGCCGCATATTAAACACACAGTAACCAAAATGGCCTGAAATTAAACTGATTGCTGATTGCAACTATTAATCCAAAACAGAATTTACACAAAAGATTCTAGCGAAACTCTATTGTTCCAGTGAAATATTCACTTACACCACAAATTGTTTATTTCTTTTATAAGATTGCTTCCAAAGGTTCGAATGCTAATTTATTTATCTTTAAAATATTTGTAACAATAAATACACAAATAAACTAAAAAAAGGATATTATCTAATTTATATACATATGTGATTTAGAAGCCCAGAGAAAATAAGTCGATTATAGTATCTCTTGCATGGATCGTATAGTATTATATTGATCCGATTGTAAATGAAAGCATTGATAATTTACGGTTTTTTTTTAAATTTAATTTTAATAATGATTTGAATGCATACTCTGAATTATTAACATTATGATAGTATTGTTTTATCAATATAAATACTAAATAACATGGGTTAAAGATACATAAGATTCATCTGAAAAAATAGTTAAGTAGCATTGGGATGGCCACTTACGTTATCATTGATATGAAAATCTTATATGTAACCCCCTGGTTTAAATTGAAAAATGGGACTGGTTCATTGTTATTTTGTTCTGTATATTTTTGTACGGCGTGGAAACTTGGACACTAAACCAACTGAAGATAAAAGCTTTTGATATGTGGGTATGTAGGAACATCGTCCAAATACTCTGAATTGATTAAGTAAATGTACCTTTTTTGTGAGTATCGCACACGTCTCAACCACCCCAAACCGTTTCGAGTCAGTGAAGTGGCGTATGGTATGGCATCTTATGTTGGGGTATTTTGTGAGGCTGAAGGTAGTGTGAAGCAAAAGGAGATGAGGTAGAGGAAAGTGAGGAAGTAGTTGGCTATTCAGATCTGGTCGAAACACAGCTAAAGCCATTTAAAATAACGTTTTGATTCTGAATGATAAGGAGGAGAATACTGAAAATATATACCAATCTGAAACGTGCCGCAAATATACTATTTATCTCGAAAAAATTGTGAAATTGTATATATTTCAAATCATTTTTACTTGCGTATGCCGGGATTCTAATCCGCGATCTCCGAAGTGGTAGCCAAGGATGGTTATTACTTAAGAAGAGAGGCCGTCAAAGCCATACACGAAATATGGCAATAAACGAAAAAAACTAAAACAAAGTCATATTATATGGAGCAAAAAATACAAGTACACAATTGGTAATTTAGGGGCAAATTGATGGAGGACTTATCAGAAGAAGACGCCACTCTTCATAACCTACGTGACTGGTATGAGTTCATTTCCGAAAATTTATTTTGTTTTTACCTAAGAGACGATGTCAGAAGAAAAAAAATAACCTCACTTTTTGTATTTTTGTACTGTTTTGTGTGTAAAACTTATAATTTTCACATTTATATACCAATGTACAAAAAAATGTACTTATTAGCTCCCACCTTCAAGTCCCTAAAATAAGTTTTGTAACGCATCGAGATTGCTCTAGTAAAATTTACAAAAAAAAAATAATAGTCAGATTGTTCTCGAATCTAATACTATTAGAAACCTATCAAGTAATTATAGAAACTCAAACGAGTGACCAGCAGATATTAAAATACATGTTATTTTAAAAATATATTTTCTACAGAACTAATTATCGAAGAAAACTTTGTGGCATGACATTATAAATAAAATGATTTTTCTTCTTCTTTTTAAAACCAAGTTATTATTTTGTATAAGTATGAAGCAGCAGATACTTACCACAAACCTCTTAAAATAAATTGTAAAATATTGATTAGAATCGTGTTTAAAGAGTCATACCAAAATCTAACAGAACAGCTTATGATTAAAAACAAATTATTAGACTTTAATAAACTATTCAATAAGAAAATTATCTGTAAAATTTGTATCAAAACATCAACTCACCTCACACTTCACTCGAAAAACACAAAAGTAAAAATTAACAAAAAAACAAAATATCCTACATCCTATAAACTATCTCAAAAAAATGTCAATCTTACCGGGCACCAAACGTATTCAATAACTTCTTAACACCAACTAAAAACTTACATCTCCTCAGATAATCTGAATTAGTAAAGCGTTCAAAACATTTGTAATATGGTTGACTGAAAACAACTAGCAGACATTCGAATTCACTCAATTTCTAACAAAATTACGTACATTGTACTGCTTGTTTTAAATGTTCGTTATAATACGGTTACTGTATTTATAACCTCTACATGTTAATTGATTATATGTTATAAAGAAAATCATGTAATAAGAACAAAACAAAATAAAACAAATACCCATGTTGACCGGCACTAAAACTGAACTGAAATTATAACAAATACATTATTGTTCGTGAATACTAAAATTTAATTTCATTATCTTACAAAAATCGTTGCCAATATTAAATTTCATGTGCTGACTAGGAATAAAAGACAAAATGTAACACTCTTCTGCAATACATACACGACCAACTATCAGACAAACTCACTGACCAATATGATGCATGATCTAGGCAACAAGTATGGGGGTACTATAGATATATTTACTGACTCCATTTATGGAACTAAGCGTAATCTATACCAGCACTTTGTTGAATCCTACAAATTAGAGTAGCGTTGGTAATGTAGTTTTAGTGATTTATCTTATATGTCGTATTGTTCTAGTCTCTATAATATCTTGACAAACAATAGCGTATTATCCTAGGTGGATATTTTCAGTTGCGAACTTACCAAATACAAGAGGTCCATAAAAGAATATTTCTCTGATGGTTTATGAAAATTTTTTATGTCTGTATTGGTTATACCTCTAGTACGATTTGATTTATATCTACAACCTCTCTCGACGGCTATAAATGTATTGTTTTGTAAATTTTTCGTTTTATACAATCTTATTTTTTGTATAAACTTTTTAATTCATATTCCTTTCTCACAAATTTAATTTACGTATTCCATATTATGCTGTCTCAGTAGAGGTAAAGTCACAAGGAGGAAATCCATAATTATTTTTATTTTACTTTATAATACTTATGTACAAACTGATTAAATATAAACTGTCGATTCCCGAAAATGAATAAATAAATAAATAAATCAATTATAATTTTATATTTATCAGCTTCAAATTTTTTTTGAGTAATTTTCGATAGCTTACTAGATAGATTATGTTTTAAAATGCATGTAAAAGCCCGGCTAGGCGTAAAACCAAATAAAATAATCTGAAGCCTAGCAAACATTCCACACCCTAAACATGATATATAAACGAAGTGGAATAAAATAACCACATTCAGATATTGAAAGCCATATTTATTTCATTATAACGCAATATTGTTTTCCTCTATGCAATGCAAACAAATAAGCACACACCTATTCATAATAACGGATGGACAAAGCGGATATTAAACAAGAATAATCGGTGGTCACCATGGCATAAATGATTATTTTTGGGCGTGTGGACAAGACTTAGACAAACCTATGACGTATTGTACATTGAATGATCTCAAAAAAGTTACTGGGGATATTTTTAGCGCTTCCAAAAATAACAGTTAGAATATTAGCCAGTTATGTGCTTACTTGTGTAGCGGTTTTGTCACCGCTCCTAGAGTCATCAAAATCATAACCAGACGGCATGTGTTAAACAGCCGAGACAGCAATTATTCTTTCGAGACTTCAATAATAATATCGGTACCACCATACGTAGACTGCTGACTTGCATATAGGGTGATGCAAACGCCCAGACAATAAACCGAGTCAGCGGTCCTGCGGGTTCGAAGTCCAGACGCTACTCCAACCCGTGGCAGACGAGAACAAAAAAATCAGCAGCTATATAAGCGGTGGAGGACCTAAGTCAGTAGTCAGTAGTCAGTAAGTCATCAACCTGCCGCCAACGATTTACTAATCTCACGAGTGACAACTGGGGGGCCCCGCGCCCCTCCGCGAAGGACATATACCCGGTTTCGCCCGTACCATCATGGACTCTATCGGGACATCAACCTAGCGCCTTGTCCGGATCGCCGTCCCTGGCAAGCGCTACTCGGATTACAAGCGCCCTGGTCCCAGCGTCTCTGACCAGCGCTTCTTCCACGCATCATGACCACCACGAGGACACGCAGCATCCTCACTGGTCACACCGCACCCGTTCAACCGCCTACAAGGTCCACCGTACCTTTGGCCGTCTCGTCAGCACTGGAGTGCCTGAAGACCTACGTTCTTCGCCAGTGCCTGACCTTAATCGAGTCCTGGTCACCAGCGCCCGGCGTCGACTCACTGACCCGCGCTTGACCACCACATCATCGCAGCAACCGGAGTATTCAACATCTGTCCTACATCATCTCCTCGTCACGGCAACTGACTCTCAATAAACACCACAACAACAACATCCTTATCTTTCATTGTCTCACTACCAATTCCCAAACTTGCATGAATTTTGTCACACATCAGAAAAAGATTATGTGTACCTTCAGTTTATATTACTTCGCCGCCCTGGACACAAGTTTTTTGCAAACCACACCGCACCGCTCACTATCGCTTATAAAACTGCTAAAAGATCGCTGCTAAAGTACGAGCAAATATTTATAGGTCATTCAATTCGCAATTGTCGTACTATCTCAAACATAATTATGCTGAATTTCACCAAAGACATTCTCTCCTGGTCGATCACATCCCATGCTATATTAACAATTCCCTTTCTGTAGTGCCTAAAGTGCAACGTGCAGAGATAAAAATGGTTCGTCAATTCAATACTATAATGTAGTTTAATCAACAAGCACCAGCGTCCATCAAAATTCTTTGCAGTAATATTATTAAAAACCATAGCACCCTCGCCCCCAGATATTGTTTTTGCTTTTCAGCTTATGTGGCGGTTCGTATTGTCTAGAATCAAGATTAATAACGAAGATGTCTTATAAATTTACTCTCATAAAATATCTTAGATTTGGGAATTCATTGGATAACTAACACCTCTGCCATAGGTCAACTCAAGTTGTTGGCTACGTTTATTGATTTGGTAGGGGTGACCAGGTTCATCAGGTGAGGTATGTTCAGGATGCGCCTGCCCACAAGCTGCGTGGCGTGCCTGATTGGGAGAGGTTGGTTTGTGGAGATCCTTTGACTTCTCCAGCTTGTCCTTGCGCCGCAGTGCACACTGATCCCTACATGTATTAATAACATACATTTTCCTTCACAACCAACCAACCCTCATACATTTCCTTTATAGAACGTCCCCTCCTTCCTTTCCTTAAAAAAGACCTTCCACACAGCATCCCAAAATATGACATGGGCTTGAGGGAAATTATTTTCCTCAAGGCCTCCTGTGTGGGATTAATGTTTAAAAAATTGTAATGTTGTGTTCTCATTAAAAATGCGTTACAAATACATGAATTATCATTGTAGAAAGCAGGTTATATGTTTAATATAAAGTTTAGATGTCAGATGAATCTTAATGAACGGACGATTTAGTATTTAGTATTCAAAATAAAATAAAACACCACGTGTTCTTTTTGAATGATTCAGCTTAAATTTTGGAACACTTGATATCAGAAAAGATAATTTTTCACGACTCATTCTTGTAGGTACGATGAAATAACTTGTTGACTTTTTGGTTTCCTGTGTTTTTCTGATGACATATTTCTATTCGAGAGCCAGTTTACGCCTTTCTTTCCTAAAGTACACCATTTGCACAGTATTCCCAAATGATGACATAAGTGTGACAAATGTGCGGAAATTTATAAAAACACTGTGGTTAACATAAGGTTTTTGTGAATTTTTTTATCAAACTGGTTGCCAATTTCAACTGTATAATGTCTCCACGATCCCGGGAAGCACTTGGCAATAGCTCGCGAGCCACGGTTTGCCATACTCGTACTCCGGCGGAGGGTTTCGAACACTTACAGCTACATTGTGTGGGAGCTGTAATAGCTAGCAGGAGTTGAGTTACTGAAACGTGTTAACATTTGAGAGACGCTTCAAGTGGCATTGACTATTTGTCTTCATCCCCCACTTGCCGAGTACAACTCTTCCCAAGTCTGGAAACCATGGACTTTGTCTTGTAGACTTACCACTTGCTACTCCTGTAATATACAATTGCCAATTGCCATTATGCCAGGAAAATTGGAAAGATATTTGAAATATATTTCTTATATAATCAAAAACTTTTGAAGCTCCACGCTTCTTTTAGTTATTAATGATTGCAACAATGTCAATTATATTAAAAAATGAATATGAATAAAATAATATTTTTTGCGACTGAAAACAGAACTCGGTACCTCTCCTCTATTCGGGATATATCCACTATTTTGCTTTGAGTAAATAAGAATACACATTGTGGGTGTGTAATCGAGGCTTAAATTTCCAATACAAGACTGAAATTCAAATGGGTTAGAGCTCTAAGATATCAGGCAAGTGTAAGTGAGACAAAGCGCTGGGTTGAGCTAAATGTAACATTAGTTTCCATCAAAACTTTTATGGAATACACTTCCAACTGTAATATCTTGCCATAAAATTGTGTTCGAATTGAGTTTTGCTCGCAAATTCTGTATTTGAATGATGGCAGCCAATAATCAAATTTATTTATAATGCATGATTTCCAAAATTATGAAAATGACAGTTTTTAAGGGGTTTCACAGGGCACAGTTTGCAGAGATGCGTTACACCAGGAAAAATAAAATGCTTAGACACATTACGCCAAATGCATCAACGTTTATTTTGGAGTGGCCCATGCAGATTATATCTTAAGATCACACTACGGTATAATATTCATGGGGAAAGTGGTTAGGATCAATTGTGGAACTGCCGTGGAATATCTGTTCACTATACGGGATCTGTCAACTTGACAGATGACAGCCGCGTGATCACGGCGCTACAAAATTAACCTGACCATTTTCAAATATCGCATGGCTGGCGCGGTGTATATCGTCGCCATGCTCACACTCATAACACATCATCTGTCAGGTGTCTATAGGATTGTATGGCGAGCGATTTGGTGATATCTAAAATGTTTTGATGCGTATAGCGTTACGTATTTCCGCCATAAAGGTCCCGTGTTAGGTTGTCGCCTTCTTTGATTTATTTTTTAAATAAATATTACAGGCACTATTTCAAATTTTTATATTTTTATTATCTTTTTAACCTCTATTATTTAGCCGAACGTAACGCAATGAGTTATTGACTGCCCTAAATACGCAAATCGGAAATCATTTTGAAGTTTTTAGTTCAGTCCAGGTTCGACAGTATTGGTTTATGTGGAGTAACCATAAACCTAAACCATTAAACCAAGCTTACTAGAGGTGAGGCGTATTTGTCGTACCCAGTAAAAGTACCGGGTATTTCCATGCGATACTTTGTACTTGTGTCAGATCTCTAAAATACCTGGTTCCAAAATACTCATGAGTATTTTATACCGGGACTAAATATTTTTAGTTGGTACTTTTACCAGGTATTTTTGGTAGGTATTTTTGACAAGTATTTTTAATAGGTATTTTTGATGGGTATTTTTAGTAGGTATTTTTGGTGGGTATTTTCAGTAGGTATTTTAGATAGGTATTTTCGATGGGTATTTTTGATGGGTATTTCCAGTAGGTATTTTTGATAGGTATTTTGGATGGGTATTTTTGATGGGTTATTTTTAGTAGGTATTTATGACAGGTATTTTCTTGATGGGTAGTATTTGTGACTGGTATTTGATCTGATATTTACAGAAATTCCCTAACAACCCCCCCCCATGGATTTCAAATATTTCGTGGGGAGTATTCATTTTGATTTTTTTTGTGGGGAATAATGTTTTTCAGAAATCCTGTTACAACCCCCCCCCCCCGCCCACGGATTTCGAAAAATAAAACGGGGAATCAAGCTCCCGTAGAATATTTGTGGGGAATATGTGGGCAGAAATGCGAGTTCATTAGAAGTACTTATTCTGAATCAATCCTCAGGCCCGTATTAAATACTTTTGAGGATTTTGTCACCGGTATTTTTTTGTACCTGTACTCATTGTACCCAGTAACGAAAAGTACTCATAGGACCCACCTCTAAAGCTTACCCTTAGTTACTAAAACGCTTATGCGTTTGCATGGATAATACATAATCAGATTCAAGATATATCGGTGCTTGTTTGCATGATTACCATTATAAGTCGTCAATGCAGAAAAGTGGAAATAAATACTTTTTTGTGTTGAGCTGAAATTCAACAGATAGACTCATAGATGAAAATGCATTCTAACAACTTTGCGCCCAAGAATTTTGATGTGACCGTGAATCCTATTGGCGTTTAACACATTTTTCTGTTTGTTCTGTGTATTTTTTTTTCTAATTATCATAATAATGAATTAATACTATTTTCTTGTGGTTGTTTTTCATAAATTAATGCTTTATAAGATATAATATGCGTTATTTCTGACAACAATCATTAGTTATCACTAGTTTCTTCGAAATTAGGCATTTCGCTAATTGAATGTTTCAATACATAAATGTATCAATGTTTTTTGTATTGAATATGGAATTATAGAATGGCGATTAGCTGTGTTTAAGTATATACATAACCTGAAAACAATTCAAAAAGTATTCATAAAGACCATACTGAAAATACCCACAAGAACGCTTTACATTGAAATTTTCAATGCTAAAAATAAATTATTGAAACTATTCAAATATACGGAATCCTCTACAATACCTCGTATTCATCAAAAAAGGTCAAATCACAATGACATAAAAAATATTATAGGTCATAAAACCACATTCGGGCAAAGAAATTATATTTATTTTGAGACGAAACTCCACAACATCCTTCCCCCTAATATGAAGCGAATAGAAAATCTGAATGATTAAAAATCAAGAATAAAAATCTGGCTTAAAGAGATTAGTGAAAAAACTCTGAACAAAACATTCAAAATGACATAGAAAACTAATAAAATAGAAATGAATAACTTTAGTTTGCATCAGCTCAGGTCACAAGAGTGAGGAGGACTAAGAAATACAACTTACTATACATATATTTAACATCATGTTTTGTATGTACAATGTTTAAATAATCGTTATAAAAAATAAAAAAATAAATAAAAAATAAAATAAAAAATCATCATCACAATCAATAAATTTTATTGTTATTACTGACTACAAACCTCAATAAATACTTATGTTATTATTATTACTGATTACAAACCTCCATAAATATTTAAGAGGAAGCTACAAGCCAAAAATGTGTATATATTCTTGCTATACTTATATCGTAGGTAATAGACATTAAAATCATTTGACAAATGGAGACTAGAAACGTTCGATTTCAAGCACAAAACTGGTTTTTATTTATTTTGTAAACAATTTTATAAGAAAGCAAAAAATTTTATCAAGTGAAACTGTTACAGATAATCTTAGCTATAATACTGTATTTTTTAAAGTTGTTTCCTTTACGTGTTCATACATTTATATTAAAAAAAAAATTTACTAGTTTACATTTATATTTTTTATCGAGTAATTTATTTTTTTTATTTATATTCAACTCAAGCGAAACGATAGGAAAACCTTCAATTTATCTAAAGCATATTTTTTTGTATTCATAATGTTCACCATTTTGTCATGAAGATTAATGAAAATAGTGATTTAGCACTAAGCTGCGCCTTAAGTTGTTATTTCTGATAACAAACTTCAACAAATAAATGTTACTTTATGCGGAATCCGTACCAGTATATTTTTATCTACAATGAAAAAACACGTCCATGTCCGAAAGCTGTTGACTTCAATGTAAAGTATGCTGAAACGTATGTTACGCTTAAATAACGTTATGCTTGAATAGTGACAGATTGTAATGATAAATTATGTGTGTCACGATTTTGTTGGTGAAAACCGTATTGTGAATTTTTATTTAACTTACATTATTCGTATGTAAGTAAATGAAGACTAAGGCAATTTTTCAAATACAAAATCAATATATTATTAAAACGGCCACAATCTAGAAACTAGAATCAGAATGCAACAAACAAATTTACAGACATTTAAAATGCTATATAGTCGAGTCAAAATATAAATTTTCTACGCTCAGTCAATTATGCTCAGGCAAAAAACGCATAAAATATAACTCTTATTATAGTGTTGTTTTTAATACATTATTTTAATTTTTTAATTTAAAGATTTATAATTTTGCCCTTTGATCACTTTAAGCTCACTCAATATGAATATTTTATTCCATAATGGCTAAATTATATATATCTTAAAATGCTGACAAAAGTAAGACGTCAAAGCAAGTCAAAATTTGCCGAACGAATAACGCATCAAGCCTCTGTAGACAGTTTAACGACCTCCCTAACCTCTCGAGCATTACGATTCTTTAATCGAGGAGTTACATTTTGTTTACTCCGTGTCACTTTCTTTGATGGTTTTGTTCCCGCACTGAGTTCACCCCTTCTACTGCTCATTATGATCTTCAGGTTGCTTTTGTCTCGACCAGCGGCAGCACGAACCCCCGTGTCATCCGGTGTTTTTCACCCCCACCAGTAGCGGCTCATAACTTTTTAGTGTGCTTGAAAGTGTTTAGATTGAAAAATACAACATTGTAGATGTTGTATTTTAAAACGAAAACATAAAAAAAACTTATTTTATTGCAAGAATTTTCAGGGTTTTTCAGTTTGGCGTTGCAATGCCTTAGTTTACTGAAAAATGCAAAAAACTCCTTTAAAATTAAAAAAAATTAGGTCACAATTGCTGAATAGTTTTCCTGATAAGATTGAGATCCTGGGTTCGATTCCCAGTGGCGACTGTTATATTTTAATTGTTGTGTATGACTCTGTTTCATGTTTTGTTTAGATCTTCTTCTTATTATTTATATATATTTATTTTTATTTATTTAGAAAAAAAGTAAATATTCACAAGAGATAAAAATATATTACATTTCATATCAGACATCACTTTTTTTTTGTTTACCCAATCTGTAGAAAAATAATCTCGGGTCAAACTGGGGAGCTAGTCTATGTGCTCATATATATAGATAATAATATGTATAGTTACAAAAATGGAAAAAGAATATTTTCAAAAAATACTACAAAATATTGTACAATAAGAAAATTACATATAATAATAGAAACCGAATATCATCAAAAATCAACGAAAAATCAACAAAAATATAAGCAACAGAAATAAGCAATAGAATATTGTTCAGCAATGTTTAAAAATAATCATTTTCCGCTACATCAACGTCAATAGCTTGGTGCAGGTGGTTCACAAAACGCACAACACAAATTTCCAACTAGCAAATAAATAATTAAGCTGTCAAAAAGGCAAAATAAAGTGTATGAAATAATTTGTGACCGTAATAATATTATATTCGGACAATTCCATATTATGTTCAACAATTGAGTGATACTCGTTTGTACTTGAATATTTTATGCGTCGCATGCCTCTCAGAGTGTGGACTTAAGCTAATTCGTCGAATTTTTCAATACATGCCGCCACTGCTCTCTTACGTTCGCCATCGCTTACCCCGCTACTGTTTCGTGGTGTCTATATCGCGAAACAAGTTTATTAGCGAGAAATACGTCAGTCATCCCGCGTGGTTTGTCTTTCCTAAAGTTTGAGTTTGCAAAGTCATCGTGTCATTGAACCTCCCGCAATTCCTCGGAAGGGTTTGTTATTCTAACTTGGGTTATAAAGGTCGTTGTTATCTACATCATGCAATTGGGTCAACTCACTTACGAAGGGATCGGGATAATATTATACGCAGTAACAATGTTTTTTTATTTCCTTAATAAATTATTTCCAATAATAATTCTTAGAAAAGGTGAAGTTGATACTGTATATTACTCCTGCGAGAGTCTCACCACTTCAATTGGCCATTTAAATATCTATATTTTGGTAAGCCGTAAGCTCTTTGGCTCCGGTGAGAATCCAATGGTTCTTACAAATAGAATTTGAAATTAAAAAAATATATACTTCGTTCGAGAGTGTACAATATTCTTTATGGAAAGTCACCGAATGAATAGTTAGTTGCTGAAAATGATTTAAGCATGTTTTATCACTAGATCTGTTTCAACCTTTCTCTGTTTCCTTTTTATACTTTCCTTTAGCTCTACAATATTCCCCAAGTAAAGAATTTATGTAAGAAGAGAGAGTTTAATCTTTTATAAAAACATTGTAACAAACAAAAACAATATAAAACAATAGAGTCCCAAAAATTCTAAATTTTATAAACTACTTTTTAGTAGTTTTCATTGGATGTTTAGTATCAATTCCTTTAGCAGCCTAGTTACACTTTTAAATGGATTGAAAAAAAAACTACTTATCAAATATGTTCTGTTTTTCCTGAAAATACCATTCAATGTTATTAGCTGGTTAAAATTAAAACAAATAAAATGTACAAATGTGAAAATTGTCACATCATTTTTCAACATCGTTAAATATCCATAAAACCCAACGTAGGAAAAAGTTATCTTTCCCACTATATGAGAACAGCATGATTTTTGACACAAAGGAAGTGATTCACTGCTGACTACGAAGCCCCGCGCCGTAGACAAGTAAAGCTGTAGCACCGTAGCATCGTAGCACTATAGCACCATCGCCCCGTCTAATAACGGCGTAACATCATACAAAGTATTGTGAATACTGAATTCATGTAATGCTTCCCCGCGGAAATGGAAATCGAGAAAAGTAATCAAAGAATTCAAATCATAGAGGAAGCTTCACAAAAGACACCGCGATTTCTTTGCGCGAACAACTTCTGACATCCTCGCATAAACGATAAACGTACCTTTTGACGTCTCCCTTGATCCTTCCACAAAGAAACACAAATAGTCACATACGCCCGTGACATCTGGCAGAGCTTTCAATAGAACCTGTGAGAAGGGAACAAAGTGAAGGCCAGCCTAGTGAGATCTATACAAGAAAGACTAGGCGGAACTTAGTCAAAAAGCTTCCCATTTTTAGGATTGACTCGAATAAAGAAACTTCATTCTATGCTTTTTTAGTATGGCGCCTAGATTTTGGTGAATTTTTCGCTTATCTGTTGCTAGCAACTTTGGCGTACAAAGGAAAGGTGGGCTAAATTGTATAACATCTCTGAGAGAGCCACCTATGCGGCGGTTTTGGGAAATTGTCGCGATCTGGCGTCGGTTTAGGGAAAAGGGGAGAGAAGTTTGCTCGAGGGTGAGAGTATGGTGGCTCCACGATTTCAAATTGTTTTCCCGTTTTTATTGTACCGCTCGGTTGGAATGGAAAAAATTGACAGGTTTGTGTATTTTATTTATTTAAGGGATTTTTACGTTAGTCGTATTTTATTTATTGATATTGCTTGCGTCTGATAGTCAAATTCCCCGAATCGGACGGTGCGTAGCGTGATTTAGAATTCGAAATCTTTTTTTTGGTATATGAAAAACAAAACATCAAATAACCGTGCGTGCTAACATGATTTACTTATGTATAGTTAAAATAGGGTTAGAACTTGAACAAACGAACAAGGAAGTTTTTTTTGGCGATGAAAATTATGTTATATCCTTATTCAAATGACGTTATGAGCTGAAAATAAAATCACTGAACAAATAAATTTGATAGAAAAAAAGCTGTAGAAATTTGTATAGAGTCATATTTTTGTAGTGAAATGCACAAGGAGATTAATCTAAGAAGAAAATTTAAAATATTCACAACGGTTAAAGTAAATTAAAAAGGAATTCCTTAAATTGCAAAGGTTTCAGCATTTAACATACAGTAAAAATGCACTACAAATGGTGGAAAAATTTCGCAGCTTTCACAGGAAATGTGACTATATCCGTCGGGTGTTCTGGTGTGCGGCAGTTTGTGTAGGACATTTCCATGAATAATATATGTGGTGAATGCAAAACCGGAACGTTCCCAACATCTAGGAAACCCCGACTCGTCCACCACACTAAAGTATTTTCCGCCCCGAGTTTGCCCACACCAGTTCTGCTTCTTTCGTGTGTAAAGTAGTGTAGTGTCACATTTACGCTCCGCTTTCTCGTTACACTAGGATCATTCACGATTATTACTTTAATGCTGGACAAAAAAACATTGTGTTTTAACCAAACCAAGTACGTGTCCATTTTTACCGAAAGTAGATACCCGGTTTTATTTACTTTTGCCTTAATAATAATTGGATTATTGCTTTTATGAAAAGTTGCGTCAAGGACGCAGTACAATGATGGTTATGGTTATTTATTATTTAAAAACAGATACAGAAAACATACTTACCTGGTAGGTCATTTCAGAAAAACACACAATTTTTAGAAAGTTTGGAGATGATATGACATTTGCTATTTTACCAGCCATTATTATTGAAATTACATTAGTTTAAAGAAGATTAGTGGAAAAACTTTAGTTGTTAGTATTTATTGCAAATATTAATTTATTTACTGTTCAATTTTAGCAGTGGAGAATTTTTATGAGATAACTGTAAAATGATTATAAATTCGATTTAAGTTTGGTTTTCTTTTGGACCTCCTGTGTGGAATTAATATAAAAAAGTTAAACCCTCAATATTTATTTACCTACATTGACGCAAACGTAAAAAAGGATTATTCACTTATCTACATCTACATACTATTTTATTAGAATTTAAATACATATGCAAACACGCTGTGTGTATTTGAATTCATTCCGTTACAGATGCACATCAGAAATTAGTAAATTAATACTACCAGTTGCATTAAAATTTACGTTAGCTTGTAGAGAAGTAAAAAGTGTTTGCATTCTCCGTCTTCTTCCCTATTCTTAATTCTATTCCCAACATTCCTATATTTCCCCACCTTCCTCTTTCCCATCTCTTTACCCTCCCCAATACCTTCAATTTCACAACATACCCCAACTCGGGATGCCATAGTCTCACTGGCTCCAGACGGTTGGGAGCAGTTGGCACCCTTGTGTGGTACTCACATAATTTATTTTTTTACATTCTTAATCTCATTGAGGTCGCCATAATCCCACTGGCACCCGTGATTAAGGCGCATTTTATAGAATACAAAAATATAAACGAATCCTTTCATACTAATATTATTTTTTATGGTATGCTTTTTTTAGTGCAGTCGAGTAGTTTCGGTTTCAGTGTGTATTTGGTGTCAGTATATTTTCTATTTTTGATCTCCCTATGTTTTGTACAAAGACTTTTATTAGAGATTTAAATGTTATAACCTCTAATGTGTGTGTGTGAAAGGGGATGAGTGCAAGCGAGAGAGAATGCTTGCAGACGTTACATAAAGGTACATGTAATGTGTGCGTGAATGGGGATGAATGCAAGCGATAGAAAATGCTTTCAGACGTTATATGAAGGTACATGAAATGTGCGCGTGAAAGGGGATGAATGCATGCCATAGATTATGATTGCAGACGTTGTATAAAGGTACCTGTAATGTCTGCGTGAATGGAGATGAATGTAAGCGATATAAAATGCTTGCATACGTTATATGAAGGTACCTGAAATATGTGCGTGAAAGGAGATGAATGCATGCCATAGATTATGATTGTAGACGTTGTATAAAGGTACCTGTAATGTGTGCGTGAATGGAGATGAATGTAAGCGATATAAAATGCTTGCATACGTTATATGAAGGTACCTGAAATATGTGCGTGAAAGGGGGTGAATGCATGCCATAGATTATGATTGCAGACGTTATATAAAGGTACCTATAATGTGTGCGTGAATGAGGATGAACGCAAGCAACAGAGAATGCTTTCAGGCGTTTTATAACGGTATAAATGCATGTTGCGTCCTCTCTGAATATTAGTCCGTTCCGGATAAACACCTGTACAAATTACCTACAGGCTCTTCATTACAATATGTTATAACACCAAAGTAATTATAATTATATATTATAATCCAATATGGTATAAAAAGATGGGGGGCGCCTATAAAACTCACACACAACCTCTTTACATTGCGCAAAAACTAATAATTAAAATAATATTAAAGAAATCATTTTTATATTCATCTGAACTCATTTTCAACGAATTTAAAGTCAGAAAATTAAATACTCTTTTCCTGTATCACGCAACCTTACAAGTTTACAAAGATGATATCCTAAACAAGACCGTACCATTCAAAAACACAGCAAATCTCAGGCAAAAATACATGTTACCAATTCCGATTTGTAAAAAAACTTTGGGTCAGCAAAACTACAAATACTTAGGAACAAATTTCTTCAATAAATTGCCCGAAAAAATAAGATCACTAAATGATAGTTTCAAAGAATTCAAAAAACAATTAAAAAAATATACTGAAAACCTTAACTAAATAAAAAATACTTAAATAAATAAAAGAAAAAAAATGAAAATAAAATAAATCTGAGAAACTAAACAAATAATACCTCATCCCATACACACAAGCAATTGCTTATTATGGGAGAACATTGAAAAATAATAAATACTAATCATATCATAATATATTTTATCTTATTACTAGTGAAATAAATATATATATATATATATATCACACATTGTAAAAAAATTTCTTGAACAAATATAATTTAAAAAAAAATAAGAAGCTTTTTTTGCCCAAATCATGTATTTGTGGTTGCTTTTTGGAAATGTTTTTGAGCCCGAGATCCAGAGTTTGAAATATAATGTTTCTTATTACTTATTGCATTTTTAATTTATGAATATAAAGGAGTATTTTTTTAGAATGGAAAAGTTTAATTGACAATGTAAAGATTAAACACTTGCTAGTCAAATCCAACACCTTGGATTTGACTTCTCATTCGTTTAAATAACATTTACTTTACTTTATGATGCTACTTATTTTAATCCAACAATCATAAAACAGTTTTCACGATGCACGAAGCAAAATTAATTAAGTCATTGGTATTAAAGTGAAGTCGAGATTAAATTACTTCAATAATCTGATTGCCGTAGTCTGAAAAGGGAAATAGTTCGAGCGTAGTTCACTTCTTACTAGTACTAATAACGCTTCGCAATATGTAATGTTTATTATTATGTCAGATATAATAATGGTAATACAGTGTGTGTTGAATTTACGACAAGCAATATTATGGTGAGGTTAGCCGGTGTAAAGCATTACTTGGTTATTCCACTTTTATGTGGACGCCAGTTGTTCCGTTTCTTAATATGTGTGTATCGGAACCAAGCTTGTGTTTTTATATCCAATCATCAACTTGCTATTTCGTATCACGCGCGAATTGTTCTTTTTGAATCACCTAAGGTTGTTTTGCTCCGAGGACTTGGTTGCCACACCGCAGGACCATTATACTGCGACATATTATTACTGTTTCATGAAATTCCGCCAAAAGTATGATGTTCGAAAGGTCTCTTTTATTATTGCCTTCTGTTCCAACAACCGACTTGTTTTATGTTTATTTGGTTTGATATTATGTTTTGTGTTATCGATAGACATTTAAAGACGAAGGGATGCTTGTATTATTTATAAAATTATGTAACTATTACTAAGAAAAGCTTGTAATTGCATTATTTAAATAACATACCTTTTGTAACGGTAAACTAACAGGAATTAGATGGATTTTGACTTGATGCTTTTGAATAATAATATCAAATAATTATAAGCAATAATTATTTACCTTAAATATCAAAACAAATTGAAAATATCGCCCGAGTAAAAGTAAATGCCGCCATCGGGAATTGAACCCGTACCTTGTGATGTCCGGTCTTTTATTTATTTATTTATTTATTTATTTATTATTGAATAATTTTTATAGCGCCGCTTTTGTGAGATATCACCTCAGGGGCGCTTTACAGTTGATGCAGGTATTACAGAAAATATAAATATTACAAAAATAGAGTGAAGTTAAGTTAAGTAAAATGAAGTAAAGGAACAGGTGACACGAAGATAGAAGATGGAGACTCTGCAGCAAGAATCCCAGGTGGTGAAGAAACTGGTCCAGCTGCTGCAGCGAAAGAGTCCACCGCGTCCGCCAACAGTGCCAGCACGAGGTTCGTCATCCGTCCAGGTATGTGTCTGCTGCTAATAAAGCGCTGACACACTATCCTCTCACAGATATCAGACCTTGGCAGCACCGCTGTGACGTTCTACGAAGATAGAAGATGGAGACTCTGCAGCAAGAATACTAAGTGGTGAAGGAACCGTACCAGCTGCTGCAGTAAGAGAGTCCACCGCGTCCAACAACAGCGTCCAGGTATGTATCTGCTGCTAATAAAGCGCTGACACCTCACATAGATAAGAGACCCTGGCAGCACCGCTGTGACGTTTGGCAAGTCCATCATTTATCTCCATGTAATCCTGTTCCTGGTAATTGTTGAAGTGGTGCATTCTGTCCGCAATAAAAAGCGACGGTTGGGTAATAAATTGCCCTGGGCTTAGTAAAAAAACTTGCCAGTGTCCAAGCTTGCCCAGTTTCCGAGAATTTTATTGATAACATCTGGAGTGCATTTACCGGTCGCCGTTCGTTTCGAAAGTCCGATATTTTTGAGCAAATTTCAGAATATTCACTTTAAAACACTGCACTCAAATCACATATTATAAAGTTCTAATAATTATTAAGTTTATTTTTATTTAAGTTCAAATGTTGATGGATTGATTTTAAAAATAATTTCAAAGGGATGTTGCCTCATTTCCCTTGAAAATACTAAAAAAACACAAAGCGGTTGGAGGAAGCGTTAGGACGCGTCCTGCTGCCACGAAGGGCGCTACTACTACGCTTTTGCTCTGAACCACTGAACTATGTCGGCTTATTTCCAACCTGCCAAATAATTCAATATGTAACTCAATCAACAACCAGTGCTTATTATATATTTGTTTTTTTCCACCTGTACACAACCCACTTTATTTTTGTAGGAAAGGCTTTGTAAGTTAATACAAAAATAAAGTTGGTTGTTTACAGGTGGAAAAAAATATTATACGCAGTAGTTGTTGATTGGGGTACATATTGAATTATTTGGCGGGTTGAAAATAAGCCGACATAGCTCAGTGGTTCAGAGCACCTGACCGGACATCAGAAGGTCTAGGTTCAATTAACGTTGGCGGCATTTATTTTTACTCGAGAGATATTTTCAATTTATTTTGATATTTCAGGCGCGACTAATTATTACTTATAATTATTTCTTGTCCTTTATGCTATGCATAAAAACTTGTCTTATAAACATTAGTGTATCAATAAAAAAAATAATAATAATATGATGAAGATGAAAAAGAAGGAAGGAAAAAAGATTGTAATGAGAAAGGAAGGAAAGTAACTAGCTGTTCAGATATTGCTATAAAAATAACTCAAGCTTTTAAATTTCAATTCTTGATTTATTTAATTATTGATGATGTCAAGCGGGCCGAACAAGGGAAAAGCGGCCATCCATCCATATTAAAAAGATTAAGTATTGCAGTAGTCATTTCAAGGAATACGCAATGTTTCTATTCTATATCCTATTCTATGTTCTTCAATAAGATAATAAATACTAAGAGAATTTGACGGCCTCCGTGGTAGAGGGGTATTTGCAGCGCGTGTCAGGGTGGAAGATACTCTTAGGACGGGTTGTTTCGGAGTATTTGAACAATTCATCAAATTTCAATGTTCATTTCTGGGATCTGTGAAAGTCCAATTCAAGTTCTGTTATTATATCATTGTAGGCTAGTTGCTTGACAAAACTGAAATAAAAACAGAACTTGAAAAAATCTTTCACAGAACTTGAAAATGAACGTTGAAATTTGATGAATTGTTCAAATACTCCGAAAAAACCCGTCCTTAGTATCGCTCTGACGTAAGAACACTGGAGTAGCAAATTAGATGTACTGTATAAGATGATGTTAGATTATGCTGAAATAAGCCCTACGCAATAAACCCGAAGGACCAGTCCCAAACTATGTTAATCGCAATGTTAAATGGAACAAATAATTTTTAATGCATCTGCTAAACTTGATAGGCAGTATTCTTCAATGTATAAACTTGGGCTTCAGGAACATAAAACAAGCCCAGATTGAAGTATAGGATAACAGGAATTCACCCGTCGCAGTTGGGGAGACAGTTTTCCAGATTCTGGATGCATTCACTTGAAATATGAATATTAAATTATATTCACAATAATTTATTCCACGGTTGTGGTTATGTAATCATTCAATCCTCCTTGTCTGATGTATTATTTTACACTGAGCTCTGCAGTCACTTTGACATCTTTCAACAATTAAACCGGTCATGGTAACATTTTGGATGGGTACATTGGATAGGTTATACTTGCAGAATTTGAGATTTCCTATCCACCAAGTCTACCTACCAATCCCATATATAGAAATCCCACGAATAGAAACGTTACTTGAAATGTCTTTAGCCGAATTTTTTTCCAAGACCAGATACTTACACATCCTCCTCTTTCCTATCTTCTCCTCACCACAACCTTCAACCTCACAATATACCCAATTGGTGATACAATAGTCTCATTGGCTCTAGACGGTTGTGAGCAGTTGGGACTCTTATGCGTTATTCACATAAAAAAATATGTAAGTGTATTACATTGGGTGTAATTGTACCAAATATAGTATTATTTTAATTCCATTAAAACATCAATATAAAACGATTTTTTCCCTTCAAATTCATCTCAAGTAAAGCTAAAAAAAAAACAATAATAACACTTGAAAATGGTATTTATATAAACTCTATAAAAAGTTTTAATATCTGAAATGTGCTGGATTTTTCATAACCTGGCAACTTAATCATACAACTTCAACACATGAAAGTCCTCAAAGTATCAAATACCACGCAATTTAGTGAAAATCATATGACTTCATATCCATACCCAGACAGCGCTGGCTCAACTAACGGAGACATGGGTGGCTAGTTTAAAGTTTAACTAGAAACTACCTGCAATATGCGCTATGAGACGGGATTGGGGTGCTAAGAACACGTGCTCGTGTCGTAATAGACGTTTACAATTTCCTAACGTGAGGAAATGGCATATTTACGTTAAGGTGCCAGCAGACCTTTCAAAACTTGTATTATAATGCTTCATAGAAAAAGTTTTTAATTTTTACAACTAGAAAAATATTTTTTGAAGATTACCTATAATAATTTTTGTAATGCTTATCATTATACCGAAAATGTGTGTAAAAGGAATAAAAAAACAAAACATTTATTTTCTTCTTAGTCTTAATATTACGTAAAAATTCTGTTTGCTTATGTTTGTGCTCGCAAAACTCAAAAATAGTCTACAGATATCGCTAAAAAGTGTTAAAGTTTGTTTTTATTCGTAGCAGGAGTGTTTTTAGAGTAGTTTGAGTAGTAGAAGATATTTAATGCAATATGAAATGCGACTCAGTATCTGGAATGAGATTTGATGTAGGTTTGGTATACAGTGGTGAATGGTTGAACAAGTCGGAGACGCTTGAGAAAGCCTAGTTACAAATGTTCAAGTCAGCATGTCAAAGCATTGTTTGTTGAATGTATTCAAGAGGCCATTTAATTATTTGATGTCTTAATTGTTTATAATATTAAGAGTAATAAGACCAGTGTCCTTGTAATGTTAATTTTGTTTGTCTTCTCAGCTTTATCTTCCGCTAATGATGTTCCACAAACAGAAGACTACGTAATAATGAATGGCAAATTTGCTAGAAGTGCTGTTCATTGTGGAGAGCAACTTTCATTCCGTGATATTACAACGATATTACGTATTACCGCACGTCGTTACGGTTTGAAATATACTTAAGCAGAATTCCTTCAAGAGACGTAATAAGAGGAAATAAGGCAATTAGCGAAATCCGACGAAAGTAGGCGTTTATGTTCTCAAGCCTCAGAATAGGCAATCGTCGTATAAAAGGGACGTAAAAAGCGGTGACTTTAGTTATATAAACCGGATAAAGTCGAAAAGTTTTACCACATACTGGTTGGTTCTTACCTAGATATTATTATTTTAACCCTTTCCGACCCTGTGTGTATTTAAAAGTCCGTAGAATTACTTTTTTATTTTCCTCCCTACCTTCGTTTTTCATCTCCTGGTATATGTGGTTTTGCGAGATATTTTTTTCATTGAGTTTCAGCTGCTAGTTCATGCGGGAGCCATTTTGGTGACCGAATAACTCATCAAAATGACAATTCAACACACCTATAAAAAGTCTTATAAAGTTATGAAAAGTGATGAAACAAAAACTAGGTTAAATGGGTTACATGTGTAACTATTTAACCTAGTTTTCGTTTCATCACTTTTAATGACTTTATGTCACCTGTTAAAGGTGTGTTAAATTGTCACTTTGAGGATTTATCATGAACCCAAAAATTATGTTATTTTATTTCAACCGCCAATATCAATAGGAATAAACTAACAATCGTATTTTTTATTTTGATTTGTTTTAAAAGAATGAAAAAAAAACATTTTCAATATAATCTTGACTTCATTTGATGAATTAGGTACCTAGCATTTTTATAAAATGGAAAAACTTTTCAAATATTATCCAGTATCATAGCGAGAGTTATTAAACAGAAATGTTTTTGCTCTAAAATTGACTTATTCGCAGAAAACCATAGAAGAAAAAAGCGTCGAATATAAACAGTCCAGAAACTTTTCAAATATAAATTGCTCTCTGAACCTATTTTATATACTGTTCTTGAGCTTTTTTCATTACTCTAATTATTACTTTTGCTTGTTCATTGCTTAATTTGCAAACGAATTTTTTTATCAAACTTTGAGGATTAATTTTCTTCGTAAAACTAGCGACAAGTTTTATCTTTAGAAAGAACAGGGACAGTAATTAAATAAAAAAGTTAAAAAAATAGTTGTGCTATTTTTATTGAAGAAATGGGTAGATTTGACTAAATAATAATTAATTGAAACCTTTATGACTATTTGAGTCTAGTCGGACTACCCAACCAGCTTCTGCCGCCTTAATGTAAACTCACTCCCAATTCACCTCCTCTCATACGAGGCTTTCGTCTCGTAATGAATTCATGCTGAAAGATAGCCTACGGCGCAACAAACAATAATAATCCCATGTTCGTCTGCCACTTCATCTTTACGTTTAGACGCTAAACCGTATTTGATTACAAAACCGTTGGTATGAATCATTCCCCATTCCTCGAATTGTACCAACCTACACACCACGTAGACGTTAATTAAAGTCCTCCTCGTGCCCGTAGAACTGCGGGCTGTGGAACCCAAACCTTTTGACATGAGAAATAGTTTTCGCTCGGCATATGAACAAGTAGCAAGGATTAACAAATAGTGTTGGTGAAGCAATATAATTGATAGCACGAACCGGAGGTTAATCTGCCCCCGACATCACTCTCTAGCTAATGTATTCAGTTCGATAATGCTCTGCCGGGAACCGAGTGTTATTGTGTGCTTTTAAAATTTTATATTAGAAAGAAACGCATAAAAGAAATTCAAGAAACCATTAGTTATCATGAGAAATCTATTTCTTTTGAACCAAACATTGCCGATTTCACGTGGGCTGTTTTCAGTACTTTACTTTGATATCACCAAAATTGGCTTCATGTAAGTGGGTTGGTAAAATAACAAAATATTCTCGTAACTTGTAAAGTTTCCAACCTCATTTCACAAATATCTACAGTAGATACGATAAACTCGGTTTTTACTGAATAATTTTAATTCGCTTTAACGAAATGCGGCCTTTTTAATGCCACAAAAATATTTTTCCGGAAAAAATTAAATGGTTTCTGGTGGCAAAAACCACTAACGGCGCATGCAAATGGAGTGCATAAAAATATCGCATCTGCTTCTGGCGCCAAAGTGGGACATTCTCTAAAACGGTTTTATTTTTTCACACACATTATAAGCAGCAAGGTATTAAAACAACATTGCTTATTATGTGGTTAGTTGTATAATTTTAATTTTTTATTAAAACACAAATAACATTGTTTACATCACTTTATTTCGATACAAAATCTCAACATGTTTCATGAACCAAGTTCACTTGTGCTCCTGATGAAGTGAACTTGGTTCATGAAACATGTTGAGATTTTGTATCGAAATAAAGTGATGTAAACAATGTTATTTGTGTTTTAATAAAAAATAAATAATGTCATCACAAAAGTACAAGTATACTTGTGCTCCTGATGAAGTGAACTTGGTTCATGAAACATGTTGAGATTTTGTATCGAAATAAAGTGATGTAAACAATGTTATTTGTGTTTTAATAAAAAATAAATAATGCCATCACAAAGTGAAAAGCAGTTAGAAGAAGTTTTCTTCGAAAAATTAAAAAAGTATAATTTTAAATATTAAATAATCATCCGATAAACATGTGAATGAATATTTCTTTTAAAATGCGTTTTACGCAACAATATTCCATTTTTAAAAGGTAACTTTACAGAGGCAAGCAAATTCTTGCTTTCTCGCATAAATCAACTCCATTCGTATTTCGTATGGATACCGTCAATCCAAGATTTGCTCGATTTCCAACGCACGTTCAAGCTCTACGTGCCTTTTAAATATTTACAAGGCACCATTGAAAGCTTCAAAAACTACAATTGTTGTGTAAAATAGGCGTGTATTGGGGCCTGGAATTCTTCTGAGGCTATTTAACACTCGAACCAAATGAATCTCTCTGTTTAGACCTCATCAAACATTAACTCGTCCTCTTCCCACATACGAATTGTTACTAGCATTCACTCAAATAAGGAAAAACGTTCTACACTCTTCTTTCAGAATGTTAATTCAGAAAAATATCTCATATAGGGAGTTAAGTCGAAAATATACATACGCTTATAGTGAAGATATTTTTGCTATATACGCTGCGAAATAAGCAACCTGCAAATTTAATTGATTTAGTGAGCCCCATTAAAAAATACATCGACTGAAAATATATTACAAATATTTACCCATGTATATTTATAAATATATGAACACTATGGCATAAACGTGGGCGTCTTGTATAATATTTCGAAAAATATTTTTTTTAAAGAAAAGGCTTTTACAAAATCTCATTATTTTACAGTATAAAACATTGAAAAGTTCAGCCTTATAAATAGCAGTTTGAAAAAGTATTTTAAGAATATACCTTTAAGTTATCCCCCCTTCATGCATAACGCCTTAAGTACATATCTCATGTAGGTTTATCAATTTGTACAAAAGATATTTTTCCAAGAATTTAAAATGATTTGATAGACAGAATAAAGAAAAAACGATACAGTATTCAGCACATTCGAAATGCATCAAAATGATCTTTACATTAGGTACTGAATAAGGATAAATAGCCCGAAGATTGAGAGTAATGTTACATTATATATTCTCTACTATAATATCATAGTTAAAATGTGAGTATAATAAGCTTGCGCTTTCCAAAATTGAATTGTAATAATAAAGGCTTAGCGCACTGACAAACTTCCCCTAAGAGCCCTATGGCGAAAGCCTAGGGGTAGTTTTATTTACATAAGCAAATTGGTAAAACAGGTAAGAAGGGACAACGAAGTTAGCTCAATTTCGCTGGCAACGTAAAAAGAGCTTACGTTTAGGGATCGTTTTCAGAAAAAAATTAATTCGTCCGGAAACCAGGATTTATCAGTTAAAATACACATGGAAGAAGAATCGTTGATATTTTGGCAAGCCACATAGCTCTCATGAAAAGGGTGTCGAGTGACTTACTGAGAAACAAATTAATTATTTAAAAGCATTTAGATAGTGAGCCTATTATGCTGGCTTGGCTGCCCATTGAAATCTTTTTTTAATCTCCCTGTTGCCAAAACCCTCATGTGATTTAACGAAAAGTATTTTGTGATTATTAACATAAAGGTTTTAATGAGATACGTTTTATTATGTTAAGAGACAAAATGTTTAATGTGATGTTGGAATTTAATCACAAATAAGGGTTTTACTAAAAAGATTTTGGAAATTAGGTACTGTAAAATATCCCATGTGATATTTGAAGACATCAAGGACCGTTTGGCTCTCAGCCAAATTTTGTAAGTGTTACAAGAGCCTCCTGGACCTTCTGGGGGAACTGTTTTATGGTAACGACGAAGGATGAATATGGTTTATTCTCGTGATACGATCATTTTCAAGAACTGGTGCCAATTTTTTCATGCTCTCAACTAAAATTTGAATACTGATCACGTTCGTAAAATTACTTTTTGTGCCTCCGCGATCGAATGGTTATTTCTGATATTTCTTTTTCAGAGTCTCAGAAACCTTTAGGCTCTAATGTAAAGGTATCCAAATAATTTCGTTACTCCGGTATTTAAAGTTAATTTTATTTATTTCTTTGATAGGAATTATAAATTGCAATTATATTAAATATAAACAATGTTCTCTAAAAGCCATAAGTATTAATAATTTGAAGGTCGATGTCTTTATATTCCCTATTAATTTCTGAATATAACACTACTCGAAAAAAACAAGCAGAAAGGTGTTTTAAACGCTACTTAATATAAAGCTAAAATCAGATAAGAAAAAACCTACTAAACTTCGAGAAGTGACATTAGTTGAAATTATTCGAAATAATTATAACGATGTAAGTAGAAAATACACCAGCATTTAGTAGTTTGTCATATTTATACCTACACTAATTTTACTTCCAATATTTGCTAATAATAATTCGTAGTTATTTAACCAGCTAATTTCACCCTACGCATCCGAAGATTAAAAATGCTTCGAGAAATAGCAAAATCCATTGATTTTTGAAAGAATGATGAAAATCCCCATGGAAAAACCTTGCATTTCCACCCATTTCCTTCCGTCCGTTCTGCATTAAGTTAATGAAAGCGCAT
This sequence comes from Hesperophylax consimilis, assembly GCF_061612785.1. Classification (NCBI taxonomy): domain Eukaryota; kingdom Metazoa; phylum Arthropoda; class Insecta; order Trichoptera; family Limnephilidae; genus Hesperophylax; species Hesperophylax consimilis. The sequence goes on from NC_142842.1 coordinate 13,912,087, forward strand.
AAATTATACCGGAAAAGTCGTATTCGTCCCGTTTGTTTTCTGATACAAAGGTTTTTTTCCCCCAAGACTTGAATAGATTTTTCCGACCACATACAGAGTAGAATCAGAAATTCATATGAACTACTAGAAATACATTTTGAATCATGCCAAGGCTGCAAAAAATTATAATGCAAACAGTTTTCTTGGAGGTAAAAGAGATTTTGTTCAATATTCCATCTTTGATTTTCATTAAAACTAGATTTTACTTATCTTAATCTTAACCCTTTGTACTCCTAAATTTTTTTTTGCATGTTATACTAGCTACTCTATACAATGTAATACTCACTGGTTTCCCGTCTGCCACCTTTTACTGCCCCTTTAGAGCAAACCACACAGTCCCGCTTGGGACCTTTTCTTAAAATATGGCGTTTTCTATTGAGCCCGGTCTCTGATGGAGTGAGAATATTTATTGCCAAGTAAAAAATATTCAAATAAAATGAATGCGTAGTTATTTTTATGTATGAAAAACAGAACAAAACGCACAACCAATCGTAAATAGGTTCTGTATACAACTGAATAGAATCATGTGTATACCTGTAAAAGGACCCTTTTACTTTTTAAACAGTAAAATGTATACTCATTGTTTATGTCGCCGCTGCTGCGCCATCGGAGTTGTTAGAATGTTTGCTATGTTGCCGTGGCGGCGACAATGGAGTACAGCGAGTTAATATATAAAAATGAAACCGCTTAACCGATTTCAATGAAATATTATTCCATCTTGAAATATAGGATAGTTTTGACCTAATAAGAGGCGCTGGAGTCTATTTTTTTTATTTTTCATATTTCTCATCCAAAAATACATAAAACCACAAATTTTAACTACCCTACATAGAAGGCGGTCTGTGGCAGGACAACGTCTTATATTATAAAATGCATTCCAAAATGGTTGAGTTAAATTCTAACGAGTTTCTTATATGAGGAATACGCAATATCTCTGCACCGTAAGATACGGAGTTGAAATAAAATAGATTTAGTGTAGTTTTTTAACAGTAACATTGTGGTAGTAGTGAATGGTGGAAAAAGTCGGAGACACCCGAGAAGACATTAGCAATAGAAAGGAATATATTAGATATTAGCAAGGAATTAAACATTCGTTGTAAATTATTATTTTATTATTGTAAATATATTAATTTCTCTTTGTGTATGTTTGTATAATATTAACAATGACGTATAATTTAAGTGATAATAAAGATCGTCAACCTACATCAAAAATCGAGTAAAATAAGACAAATATTAGAATAAGATTGCTGAAATGTTGAAGAGGAATTCCAATTCAATTGGACTCCAACTTATAGATCCGTCATAGATCTAGTAAATTCCCGTGCAACTAAATACAGGATCATCATTACGGATCTTTGAGTTCGGAAACTCAACAAAGACAAACTCTGGCATCATTAACTATTGAATCTCAGAATGCTGAGCGTTAACAAATTAATATATCTAATTTCTATCTATGATGCACGAATATTGTTTTATTTTATGATATCAAAAATTCCGGAGAGGAAGATACTCTATCAGTGTATCGTAATCTTCCTCTTCTCCATCTCCTTCCGCTCCCCACTAATGCCTCACAACATACCCCAAATGAGGATGCTATAGTCTCACTGGCTTCAGATGGTTGGGAGCAGTTTAGTTGCAGCAGCAAACCATCAACTGATGGTTTGAGCATGAGTCAGTAGAATATAAGCACTGCTGGGTAATTTGGTTTACATGATCACATGTCTCTAACCGAAGTTCTAAAATAACATTTCTCAAATAATAAAAACGATTGTGGTTTTGGAAAATGAAATCTAGATTACGGACCCCTCCTATAATATTAAAAAATTTATATTATTTTATCCAATGAAAACCGTGCAGGTTTGCAACATTTATTGGTTTCTTGCAAATAAACTCGGAACTTCCTAAATACTTCAATCAAAGACATAGATCAATATTGAATGTACGCTATTAAAATATTGCTATGGCCCGAGGCAACCACATTTCAAAGTATAAGAGTTCAGCGGTATTCACACAAAAAAAATCGGTTATCAGTGAGCTGAAATATCCTGCCTGAAATTATTCACGTTCAATAATGGAGGAATAATATATGCATACGGAGAGAGAGCTGAAAAATTACTCAACTTATGCTAATTGATGAAATTTCATTTGAGCGGAAAAGGTAACAAAAAGTTTCAAATATCCGCCCGTAGATACTAAGGAAGTTGTCAAATTCGAAGCTAACTTGATGTTGAGCGTTACTCTGACGTTACCTCAGTTACTGTCAATGGTCAGTGAAATTTTCAGGATAATTCACTAGTTAATCTCAGATTTTGAAACATTTACTGTGATATATATTTTTTTAAATACAGTGCATTACGTTTGTGGGCTATATTTTTACTTTGTAAATCGTTTAAATGCCTTTTATTATTCATTGAATCGTTTCCTCTAATTTGTTCATAAAAAATATAACTATAATATTAAGAAGAAAAAAATCCAGATAAGTGAAGCTAGCAGTCCACAGTGGAAAACGTTTACCTACCATGATGTATGGCAGTGAGGCACATAACTGTCAGAGGATTATGAAATTAGACTGAATGCTGTAGATATGAGATCCCCGAGGCGTAAGTGTTGTAAAACCATTAAATGATCGCGTGAGAAATGTGGAGATTTGCAAAGTATGAAACCCTCTGAAAGCGACGCTTAGATGGTTTGGGCAAGTATAGCGAATTAACGGATAAAGGAATGATGTGAATGTGAAAGGTAGTAGAAGTCGGGGACACCCGAGGAAGACACGACAAGAATTAAATACTTATCTATGATAAAATGAGTATAAGTCTGATATAAGCGAAATGGAAAAGATTTGGAAAGAGCAGATGAAAAAAGGAATATAACTTGGTCAATAATCAAAATAAAAGAAGAGTATGAATGTGAATGATGTAAGAAGCGTATGCCAAGATATAAAAGAGTTGTTTTACGGCCCGTCTTCTCTGCTTACCCTTAGGTGAAACGGCGTGATGGTTGGTCAGTAAGTTTTTTGTATAAAGTAAATTGACAATGCATATTTATTTTTGAAAAGCAGTTTTTTCATATTTTCCTCGAGGTTATGAATCATTCCTCAGAACAAAAATCTTTTAGTGAGGCGGGTTACTTTCATGTTTGTTATTTTGATTATGTTATTGCAATAAACGCCCGGGTTGCCGGCAGTTAAAAAAAAATATTTACTGAATTTAAAGTTAATGTTCTGTATGCAAATAGAACGGCGTCATTGCTCCTCACAAGTTTTACCTCATATGGGTGTTTAAAATGTTACCTGGCTATTATAGACTTCGAGGCCTTGTATTTTCTCAGAGGTTTCTTAAAAAAATATTTCCTAAAAAACCCTAAGTTTCCTGTTACCTAAAAGCAGTGATTCTGAGAGAAATATTGGATAAGCTTTAAGCTCGGTGATTTTTCAGAGATCTGCGCTAGTTTCTTACTTAAACCATAATAAACTAGATAGATTAGTACCTACACTACAATATGCTTGGGAATCGCAGAAGTGGCGTGTAATCAGAGGGTTAACTATACATTATTATTAGATAAAATTCTAGATGAAAAGATTCATTCTCTTAAAAGCTAGCATATCCTTAAGAACATGTTAAAAAAAATCATTCATCTGAATATAAAACCTGAATATGGCAGATAAATACTTTCAGTATACATGTACAAACACACTATCTGTTAAAACGGTACAATTTACAATACATCATTTTGAAAAATAAAAAGTTATGACGAAAATAGAATCAGATGGTGCACGGCGAAAATTTTCCATCGGTACACCACGCTATTTTGTACTTAGATGGAAAAAATTAAAATTATTAAATAAAAAAGTTAGATATAAATATTTCCTCTTTGTTGTCAATTTGCCCCTGCTCCATACACCATGACAACAGACTCGTACTTGCGTGAGAGCTCTCGATACTTCCGTTGAGATTCTCGTTCGGAATCTCTTGGGTCATGTTACGCGTTTATTTATTTGCATCTTATGCTACGGGTCACACAATGTATACAGCCATGGCAACCCTTCCTACAACTAACATCAAATAGTCACACACTCCCTGGCTGGGGGAAACATTCATATATATATTTAATGCGCCAGGAACACATTTAAAAAATTGAACAACTTTTCTAGCCTCGCTTTCTCTTGAAAACATTCAAATGAAAATGTTCAAAAATGCTTCTACATCAAGTATTTTATTCTTTCTGGGGGCCAATATCAAGTTTAGGTACATGTCAAATATGTGATTATACAAATTGGACAGGTCATATTTATGTACATACATGATACACAGGTATTAAAAGCCTTAAAAGATATAACATTTTAGAACCTTTCTGATACGTAACTCAAAATAGCAACATAAGTTATAGGCTTTTCTAACAACCCTTATAGTTTTAAGCCTTGTGCCTTTTGAACCAACTAATTAACTAACCTTCACGCTGTTTCCGCGCAGGGGTTGGCAGGGATGTTGGACCGCCAAACAACTCTGTCTTGGCGCACACTCTTTGCCACATTCACATTTGTACATCTTATACATTCTCTTTTATTATTCTGACTATTGACATGGACCGACTCAAGTATATCGTTAACTTAATAGTGCAATGTCTTTCCCAGGCATCCATGCCTTATTCTGCCATTCACATCCTTTCACTCTTTTTTTATTTCATTGCTCGACATGTCCAAACCATCTAAGCGTCCATTTCTTAATCTTACCCATCAGCCTAGCATTCTTTGCATATCTCCACATTTCTCACACGACCATACACGGTTTTACCACACGTACGCCACAGAGATCTCATTTCTGCAGCGTTCAGTCAGCCTTAGATATATGTTTAAACGTGTTTTTACTAAAACATTTTCAAAAATATTTTTTTTAAATTTTAAATTCAACATCGTCCAGTTGTAAACTAATTTAGTTCCCGCTGATATTTCTATATTTTTATCCTGTTATGAAAGTTCTGATAAGGGTTTGAATTCATTTGGAAGTCCGTTTCTTCGAGGAATTCTTTAAAAAAATTTTTTAATTACTTTCTTTGTATTTAATCGGATTTAATTTTCTATCTCGGCTGAAAATCAATTCAGCCTCGCGAAACGACATGCTTGGGAAGCTGTGAATAGTGAAGCGGTGTAATTTATGAGATGAATCAAGAGTGATTGCGCGGTGGGGATGAGTTGAAAGAAAGAAATTGGCACTTTGTTTGACCCCTTTCGTGTTCGTATAGAAAAAGATTTATCATTCAATAAATAGAATCACGAGAAAACATATTAAAGCTGAGATGCGTAAATCATAAATCAGTCAATGAGACCATTACTTTTTCTTAATAAATAAGATATAGATCTTCTGTATTTTCTAATTGATTCTAAAATTCATATAGATATGTCAGCTATATATTACCATCACGTATTTGGGATATATTGTCTCCTTTAAATTTGTTAATTTATGTCAATGGATGTATCGATGAGGGATTCAAACAATTGGTAATCATATCAATATATTTTTATATCTTTCATACTTTTTTATGTGCACCTTTATCACTGTAATAATTTAGCTATATTATATGATAAACCCATTCTGGAGTAATAATGGTTTATTAAATACAAACATACTTTACAACGAACTATTCATGTTTATTTTTATTAATATCATCAAAGTTACTGCACATTGCTTTGTAACTGGTTACATATTACTTTAAGTACTTATTTTGTGCTCTTGTTTTATAAATATCAACAAAGTTACTACAGTTGATCTGTAACTAGTTTCATAACACCTTAAATACTTGTTTTGTACTCTTGTTTTATAAATATCAACAAAGTTACTACAGTTGATCTGTAACTAGTTTCATAACACCTTAAATACTTGTTTTGTACTCTTGTTTTATAAATATCAACAAAGTTACTACACATTGCTGTGTAACTAGTTTTATAGTACCTTAAGTACTTATTCTGTACTCTTGTCATTGTATGTAATTATTGAACTTCTTTGTACAACAGAACATTCAATGATTATGTAAATTATACGTAATTATATCATTCATACTCAGTTTCATAATACCTTTAGTACATGTTTTGTACTCTTGTTTTATAAATATCAACAAAGTTACTGCACATCGCTCTGTAACTGGTTTCATAGTGCCTTAAGTACTCATTTTGTACTATTGTTTTATAAAATAAACAAAGTTACTACAAATTTATCTGTAACTGGTTTCATAGTACCTTAAGAACTTATTTTGTACTCTTATAAATATCAACAAAGTAACTGAACCTTGTTACTCCGTAACTAGTTTTATAGTACCTTAAGTATTTATATTGTACTCTTGTTTTATAAATATCATCTAAGTTACTAAACATTGCTCTTTAACTATTTGCATAGTACCTGAAGTACTTGTTTTATAAAAATCAAAAAAGTTGCTAAACATTGCTTTGTAACTAGTTTCATTTTATCTCAAGCATTTATTTTGAACTCTTGTTTTATAAATATCAACAAAGTTACTAAACATTGCTGTGTAAATAGTTTCTAAGTACCTTCAGTTCTTATTCTGTACTCTTGTTATTGTGTGTAATTATTGAACTTCTTTGTACAACAGAACATTCAATGATTACTTAAATTGTACTTAATTATATCGCTCACACTCAGTTTGTTATATTATGTACTATACGCTTCGGAAGGTTTGTTTCAGAGAATTCGAACAATTCTTCAAATTTCAAAGTTAATTTTCAAATTCTGTGAAAGTTGTTTTCAAGATCTGTTATTATTTCAGTTCTGTCAAGTAACTGGCCTATAATTATATGATAACTGAACTTGAATAGGACATTCACAGAACTCGTAAATGAACGATGAAATTTAATGAATTGTTCAAATTCTATGAAACAATCCATGCTTAATATTGTACTCCTGAACAACTAACATACCTATTACATTATATGCATGTAAAAACCTATGAGGTGGAATAAATAAAATACAATAATATGTTAATAAATAAAATGGAATATTATGTGAATAAATCAAACAAAATAATATGTGAATAAATCACACATTTGAACGAAGATAAAATTAAGATAAAAATTCAAATAATTTCATACAAAACCAAAAGTTTAATTTAAAAATTTTAATTCAAAATTCAAACAATTTTATATCATTATTAGTAAAATAAGTATTTTTAGTATGCCTACAAAATTGTGTTCGGAGAGCAAGAGCATTAAATTAATTAACATGAAATTAAGCCCAGGGACTGACAATTCTAAGTAAAATAAAAACACTTAAGAAAGATTAAGAACATTAACAACAGATATTTGTTCAAACTTCCATTACTCACCCTCTTCACGTAATTTTTTTTTGATAACTGTTTCAACGACAATAATTGATGACATCTTGAGAGATAGCCAACCCTTTGAACGTCCCATAAATGATAAATCATTGTTTAAAAGTGTTGTAATCTTACCGTTACAAATGAGTTAATGAACCGTCGTAAGCATGTACAGAATACTAAAGTGATTAGGGGTAGAAGGAAGGAAAAGGGTGGAAAAAATCAACTGACGTAACGCTAAGTATCGCGGAGGTGCAGGTAATCAATCATATTCACTGAGCGGCTCCCGTCGCTCAGCCACCCCTGATCTACTATGAAACAAACGAATAATTCAATTATTCCCGGAAAACATCCCCAATTGTGTGCTGAATTTAAGTCAGACCTTTTTCAAATTAATGACTTGTTGTTTTGTTCATCTTTCTTATTAACTTAGAACAAACTTTTTCTCGGCGATATTTTAATATTCACTTACTGATTAACTTTCATTTACACGAACGTGATTACAAAGATTTGACAAAATACTTTCATAATTATAATACATACCTACCATTAATATCACGCTCATTTGGAATCAACTTCCTAACTAATATACAGAATTTATCTGAATTTAAACGGGCTCTAAAAATAAAATTATTTAAAAAATTCTATCGTTTGTAAGTCTTCAATTCTTTTCAGTGTGTTATAATAAGCCATTTTTTCAAGATTCCTGTAATTGTTTGGTTTCGGTTTCTTCCTTTTTGAACTTTTTTTATGTTTAATATCTATCAGAATATTCTTATTCCTGAACTGTTTTATAAAATATTTTACTTTTAATGTTCTTGTGCCATAAAACCACTCTTATTGTTTATTATTATTGTCATGTGCTATAATAGCGTTGTTATTGTTAATTATCATTGTCTAGCGTTATAATAGCAATGTTATTGTTTATTATTTTTATAAGCAATAATTGTTCGCCTGAAACACTCATCCACATTGAAAAAATCTCCTGATAAAAAATACATGACGCCAACGGGACTCGAACCCGTGTCCATTCAATTTCCGGTCGAAAGCTCTGACCACTGAGCTATGGAGGCTTATCTCTTACCCGCGAAATTATTCAATATATGCTAGTGTTTCATTCAACAATTACTGCTTGTTACATTTTTTTCACCTGAGAACAACCAACTTTATTTTATATGAGAAAGGCATTGTAAGTGCTAACTCTCTCACTAGATGGCGTTGAGAGTGTTTCAGGCGAACAATTATTGCTTATAAAAATAATTGTTATCCTTTGTGCTATGCATAAATAAAATCTTGTCTTAAAAACATTAATTTTTCAAAAAATAATAATTATTGTTTATTATTATTGTCCTACGCTACATTGGCAATGTTATTGTTTTTTTTGTATTTTCCTGAGCTACAGTGGCACTGTTATTGTTAATTATTATTATTGACCTGCGCTATAATAGCACTGTTATTGTTTACTATTTGTTATCGTTCGTATGAAGTTATTATTATTGTCCTGTGCTATAATAAAACTGTTATTGTTCATTTTGTTCATCTTGTTCATTTTTGTGTTTTATTATTTGATAAATAGTATGCAAGGAGCACTGTAGAAGTAATTTTAAGAATATGACAACTGAATTCTAAATTATTATTTTTAAGTTTATTATAATAAACTAATAAATAACACAAAACTGCGTTATTTAAATGTTATTTTCTTTAACGACTGTAACCAAGTTTAAAGCCTGTAACAGACCACGCTATAAGCGCAATACATTTTCGTGGCATGGCTTATTACAGCATATAGCTCGCTATACATTCCCATTGGTAGTGTTTGGCGAGCGATATGCCGAAATAGGTCAAGCCATGACGCGTATAGCGTAATGTGAGGCATACCTAATAAAAAAAAATATATATCACACAAGATGAGCTTTTTCGGCATGATAAAGCAAAACGCATCATGTTTCAATCTTTATTTTTACTTTTCTGTTCATAATATATTATAAATATTATTAGACTAGTAAATTGTTTCATGAGACATTAAATGGCATTTTATTTTTATAATTTATTTCTATACTCGTACATATAGTGCACAGGTAAACAAAAGATAAATGCAAGTAATACAAACAATGTTCCCAATATAAAACATGGTAGTAGAGTGTAAAATAAGCGATGCTCTGCTTTAGAAATCTTGCTAACACAAACATTTCCATAATATATAACTTTTGCAATCAGATTAGGTGACTCCCCTATTGCTTTGCCTACATAACTTTTCATTGGAGTTAAACAGACATCATTGACATAAGTCAACCGTCATAATATCTCCCCAAATGTAAGTTTGCGGTATATAATGTTTCGAATCACCGGAAAGCCAGAATGTTAATATTGAGATCTGAGCGGAGACTCGAATTCAACCAGCCGTCTACTTTGTAATTGTCTTTACTCCGTATTGTTATGTATGTTTACACTCCTTCTAGTATTTTCAAAGCAAAATAAACGAATCAGAGAAAATAAAGTAACGCAATAAAAATAAACGGAAGAAGATAAAGGAAATGAGAGATTAAGAACCGTGAGATAGGCCTTAATTTAATACTGAAAAGTAGTTGTTACGTATGTAATGACATAGTTACGTCAAGCTCAAAGTGCCTACGCTTTATTGCCTACCAAATTGTGTTTATTCCAGATGTTTGAATCCTGGAGTAATAATGATTTTTATTTTCATGACTGGAATTAACATATTTCAGATAATCGTGAGATTTGATCTCTGTTTGGTAGATCGATAGAGATGAGAGTGCCGCTCCACCCGTTTGACTGGGATGGTACTGCCTCTCGAAGTGTTCGCTCGTCGCGAGTGCCGAATCCTTTTTTCACAGCGCGAAAATAAATATTAGCCCGGGGACATTTTAATGGAATTCCATCGTAGATCGATTAACAATTGCGACCTTTTGGATGGGACGATGAACGACTCCCTCACCCTCTGTTATTCACCCCTATCGGGGCGCATTCTCTACAACTCTACGCGACATGCTATACGATTCTATGCTATACGTACTGGACAGGCGAATTATTTTGCCGTTTCTTACTTTGAATCTATTTGACAGATAATCTGCTGGAAGATGGGATATCGTGTTCTATTCACCTTTCATTCGTAAGCTTTATCATTTTAATTCACAAGACGTCTTTCGGAACATAAATGAACCATTTCTATTTGTAAGGATTCAATAAGTGAATTTTTACTTAAACCTGTTAACCCCCTGTAGGTTCCCGTGAGTATCATTTAAATAATGTACGGAAAATAGATAAAATAGAAATTTGCAAAAAGTTCATAGGGAAAATGTGAATCCGGACGACTTAAACGATCAATCCAATTGTGAAATATTTTAGAGGGCTTTCTATGGGATTATATTAATTTAAAACGATGCGGACTTCCTACGCTTTGGATTAAAAATACCATTGCCAGAAGATGGGATATCGTATTATAGTTAATTCGTATGCCTATTCATCTATTAAATTGTAGATATCATATTAATGTCTTTTGATGTCTTAATTATAGATAACATCATTTTAATGTCTTTGGATGTCTTTGAGGACATAAATGAACCCTTTCTATTTAAAACATCTAATAATTGAATACTAATGATACCTATTTAAAGCCTGTATAATATAATATGCCAAATATTCTATATATTATTTTATAATAATTTTTTTTTTCTGTAACCAAATTAATATCTTATTTATCAATTACATTGTCTTACTAAGACGATTGAAAAGAGTAAGTTGACACATTGCATCTAAATTTAACAAAGTATTCTTGTACATTTTATTCATTACATTAAACGATAAATAAATGTACCTATAATATTAACGTTCTTTGGGGAAAACAGGCGTAAAGTATTTATTATAAGACATTTTAAGCCGTTGTTGTTCTTTTGTAATGATAATACTTCATTGAGGTCACAGCGGGCTGGAATATTGCTTTTAACCGTTCTGTGTAGTTTGGCTGTGTTTTTGTGCTGTAATAACACGGAATCGATTATCATTAAATATTCTCTTCTCTGTAGCATTCATATTTTAATGAAGAAAAATCTAAACAATTCAACAACATTATTCTGAAATCAAAACGCCTCTACAATCCTACTATCTGTTGTTATGTTTATTACATTTATGATATATATCCTCATTTAACTTCAACCTTTCGGCTTTAAAATACCAAAACGTTCACAATGCACGAGTCCTTAAATAAATGCTATTTATTCACGTTTAGGGTTATTTGAGAACACTTGTAAAGCATGAACGAAAAATCACATTTACTGAAGATATGTTTTATTTTATTTAAACTACTAGGTAGGTAATCCTGTTTTTCTATACTTTACGAGCTTGCGAACCAAAACCTAAAACTTCTTACCTTTGACATAAGGATGGTATGTATAAGGTTTTACTCTGTTTAATTAAAACATAACCAATCCAATTCATATTAGTATTTTAAGGTTGCAACGAAAATTTCTAACACGAAGTTTCTCCAAACTAGAATTTATTTCTGAATAAATTCCTCGATCAGGAAATAACAAATTGAGACAAATTGTGTATTGCGATCACAGCTCACTGAATGAACAACAAACACCGCGTTGGTTCGCGTTCCAGATAAGCATTTTCATTCAGAGTATTAAACCAACGAAAAAAAATTTCGATTTTATCAAAAATTTACCCAAAACAAATTTCATTTATTATCTGAGCGTTCAATCAATTCCATCCAATGGGAAAATTTGTATAAATTATCTAACGTAGATATACAATGGAAATTCGCAAAAAGTTCGTTGGGAAAAACGTGAATCCGGGCGATTTAAGCAATTCAATCGAAATGTAAAATATTTTAGAGAGCTTTCAATTGTAATAGGATTATATTAATTAAAAACGCTGCGGAGTTCCAACGCTTTGGGTTAAAAATTCGATTGCTTTAAACATTAACGCATCGCTAAAAAACGTATTTTAATTTGACAGTCATATTACATTCAACAATCACAAAAGGATTATAACTCAGATCAGTCATATATTCTAATTTATTTTTAGCTTTTGCAAAGGTCATTTAATTTCTCGAGTGCATTTAAAATAAACTCAATGCCATTAAATCCGGCATTTACTGCATAAACATCATCCTTTGAAAGGAGAGTTTACTCTTAAATCATTAGTGAAATATATCTTCTCAGTAAAGCTAGGGCTCATAATTTTCAGCAGGCCATAAAAAACGTGTAACGAGTGTTTCACGAATAGCGTAGTACTTAAACGTGTGATGCCATTTCTAATGCGCTAAACATCATACGAATACCATACGAATGGGACGCAGCCGGGACGGAGTAATAAAAACACACGAAATATGCGCACTACGCCATAGGATTTAAAAAACAATACAATCTTGCAGCCGGCGCTCGCGGGTAACTTGGGGCAAAACTAATTTTTCGGTTGGAGGAGCGCGTTAGACACTAAATAAAGGCATTTTTCTACAGCGAAACAGGATATTTATTCCTCTCTGCGTGAAAGAGCGGCAATGAAGCGACGGCAATAGACAGGCCTGTATTTCACGGATGAGTATTTTTAAACTCAATATCGAATTTAGACACCGACAGATTATGGAAAACGCTTTAAGAGATTGATACTGAAAATTTTCAATTAGGTAGTATCACCCTACTTTAGTGCTACAAAATCTTCTCTGGATAGGTTTGGCATTATCGAACGGATACAATATTGAAAGGAAAGCGTTAGAATCAAAAAATTTGCACAATAATTACAAAAAATATCTTCTTTGAGAACATACTATCTTAATTTGTAGTTATCCTACATAGTTTCTAGCAGACCTTTTCATTTTCTTCTAAAACAGATGAACAATATACATTAAAAAATGCTATTTCTAACAGGTTGTTGAGGCAACTTTTGTAATTAAAGGCAGCCACATTATCTGTTCAGGGATAATGAAGATTTAGATCTGTATTAAAAAAAGATTAATTTTTTTCTTTTGTCAATGATTGTTTTTGTGTCCAGGTATTTATACCATGCAAATAACGGAGAAAAATTTTCTGTGTGCATTTTATATAAACTGTCATGATTTCAAAATGCCATAGTGCAACTGTCTATTGAATTTTATCGATATTTATTTGTGCAGCGATTATCTCGAGATAGATAGGGTTAAGACTAACATAAGTATGAGCTTCTATGAACAATTTGTTCGCTCCATTACCATTTTTGCACGTGAAAATTGATATCATAAAAATGGAAAGTGTAAAACCCACCACGTAATCCCGTCCTCGTAACACGGTTTTATCAGCTACGGTAAAAATGGAAAATTGCTACCTCAGAAATTTGTTTTTTACCAGCTTATTTTCTGGATTCGTTAAAAAATCTAATGTTTTGTAAATTTAATGTATTTTTTATAAATATTTTCTTGACATTAAAACTATTCTTATATTTTTAACGGTGAAATTATCAACTGCTAGTTTCAACTATCAACAAAACAACAACCAATCGTAATTTTTATCTCTGCTGGTTTTTCTTATATTATATTTTATTTTCACGTGGTACATGGTTAAGACAAAGTGTACTTATGATTTTTGATTGCAGAATGTACAATTTTTATAAAAAATCAATTTACTAGAATATCTTCATTATGTTCCACTAGTTCGCGAAAAAATTATATTTTTTATTTTGTAGTGGCAACTACTAGAATAATACCCGAAACAACCTCAAAAGGTCTAGAACATTGATACACGCAACCCGTATCGCATTAGAACTTACGAGATGCGCGGCGAAAGTACATCGAGCGCCCGACCGCTTCGAGAGCAGCGTTGTACCTATCTAGAATAATAGCGAAGTCGCCAGCTTTCCTACTTACGGCCTGAGAGACTTTACTAGACGCGTGTGACTACTATATAAATAAAAAAAATCGCGGTACCTAGCAGTCAGTCTTTAGTGATCAGAATCGTTCAAGTGCCCAGCTGCAACTGACAACTGACGACAAGCGGCCGTTTTGTATTCGCCCCGCGCCCGCGCACCAAGAATGCGTACCACGCCTCGCTCCCCGCTTCCATAACGGTCCGAAAGTACCTAAAACGTATCCGGCTTCGCCGCAGTTCGAGCTCACAATCATCAGCCAACCAGGTCCACCGTACCTTTGGCTTACTCCACACTGGAATACCAGGAAGACTTCACCATTGATGAACAGCACCTGCAAGTTCGGTCTCCACCGACGCGGTGTCGAGACACCGACTTCATCGCCATGAGCATGGACCACGGATCACATCCCACCGAGATGTTACCTACATGCATCCCATCGTGATTCACATCAACTACCTTGACGACATCGTCAGCAACAACTGTGACTACTCTGGCTTCTTTATTTGGACTGTGTGATTCGACTTTCTCAATAAATCCTCTGCTAAAAAGAATCTCACAACATCTTTCATTCATCTACCTACCAGATCCCCGCACATTAAATTCATACAAGAGGCCCCGAGGAAAATAATCTTCCTTGAGGCCTATCTTTTAGGAGGCCGTGTGGAGGGTCTTTTTTAAGGAAAGGGAGGAGAGGAAGTTCTGGGAAGATAAAATGTATGAAGGTTGGTAGGAATCTAGGAATCAGAGTGTCCAGGAGTGACGGACATATCCCTTCCACTGGGACGAGAGACTAGTTGAAGAAGTCAAAGGGTCTATCCAAACCAGCCTCAAGATAAGATTGGATGATTGCCAAAGCGAGTTTGCATCGTTTTATTTAAAATAATAAAGATGTGTTTTTTAAATATGAGTTGTAGTATCCGATTTGCAATAGATTTATATTGAACATAATATGAGGCAAAAATTATAGCGTCTTGCAGTAAAATTAAAAGTGCAAAAGTATAATATCTCACGATAGATGCGAGCAGAAACTGGTTGTGTTTTTTTATAAATTCTAAAATGAAAATGTCAGAGTTCGTCGAGAGTTTTTTTTTTCAGTTTTAAAATAGTAGTGTTACATCATTCATGATAAAATACTGTAATGATAACATAGTACAAGATATACCACCATAATTAAGCTGAGCTTGAGTTTATGGGGAATATAATTTTATCTTTATTTGTTTGTTTATTAATATGAATAATTTTATTGTCATGGAATAAACAATTTAATTCTTTAAATTTTTAATTAATTTATTTATAATGATACACAATACACGGTTATTATTTCACGCATATATCACACACCAGTTTTTTGCTATAGGGTTAATATGAAAATGGTAAAAATATATGCATTTTATTTTCTAAATAAACTCTGAAAACCTGTAAGACTCGGTATTAACGAATATGATTTAGCTAATTTCTCGTGTTCGACAGCAAAGGATAGGCATAGAATCCAGCGTGGCTCAATTTTACATAATAATTTAACTTTTTGTCCTCTACCGAAGTCCCCTGGCACTTGTATGAAGCCAGTACAATGCCTTCCAACCACATGATAAAGCCTGGTTAATGCAATGCTAATATTGAATGAACATATAACAATGGTCCATTGTCAGGGTCCTGCATTCAATAGATCTTTTCACAAAACGGACAAGATTAATGGATAATAGCGTCATTGATTGCAAACACTGATTACAACGTTAATCCATTATTACCAACGTTCCATAATTTTCAAAGGCTTACGTTTAATTCGAAAACCCGCCTTAAACTTTACATACAAATCTTAAGAGTAATAATCACGTAGCTATATTTAAATATTGCGAAGACGTTTAAATCTCTAGAGTTGTTCAAAGCTTGATTTTGTGACATTTTACTTTAGGTAAAATTTAAGGAAACTTTGTCATCAATTCAAAAACTTTGTTAGCTAACTGAATAAAGTTAGAGTGCGACTGTTCCTATTTTAATATTTATTAGTATCAAACAATCAGTGGATAGACTGTTTTATGATCCTTTATTTAAATGTATCAGTCATAATGAATATTGACCAAAAGGTAATAGCGCAAAATTGGATAAATAAATACAGAAAAAAACAAACTCAAAACTTCGACGCTTGATATATTTTCATGATCGCTTAAAAAAAGTGATATCTCATTTGGTTATCATTTAAGCAAAAAAAATATAACCAATATTTTTTATACATCGTTTTTTACCATGTTCACATGTTCATAATTAACTTGTTTAATACAATGTAGGTACCTCAAAATTTATAGTTTGGGGATCAATCGCTTCGATTAAGCACCTGATCCTCGTTCAGTAAGTTTAAAGTACCCTTTTCAGGTATATGTTATATATAATTGAATATCTATCTATTTTATCAATGGTTCTATTTAAATTAAATTCCACCCGCATTTACCCGAATCAAGGGTAGGTACCTACGTCTTCTTAATCACGTGAACTGGAATCAAATAAACTGCTTGGCTAAGCTATCCGTTTCTAAAGCAACTCTCTTTTCTGTTTCCAATTAATTACCTAGTTCAACCTTTCAGGAACTTTAACAAGTAAAACTTTTCCAGGGTAGTTAGAAAAGTCTGAACAATTTTCATGTCGGGATAAATAATACTACGATCAAGAACAATAATTATTACTCTCCTTAAAAGTACCACGATCGCAACTTTTAAATTGTTGGCCTTGAGGTAAGTCAAATAATAGTGGATTTGAGTTTAATACCATGCTTGAAAACAATAACGAACGCAAAATAAACATATATTTTCTTAAAGAAAGACAAACATTCCCGGGTTACGAATAACCTGACAATATATGAAAATCTCCTACTACCACCACAGTAAGCAGAAAATGTTGCTTGTGTTGTGATGGAGGACTTTGCCAGCCGAGGGATTAAACACACTGTGCTTGGGTAGTACCCAAATGCTATGCCAACTCAGCCACCAGACCGGTTATAACTTTTAGAATACCTATCAACAATTTTTCAGTTGAATTATCGTCTATACCTGCTTTTCGGTTTTTTTTTATCCCACGTTGCTTCATATAACTTTTTAAAGTGTTTTATTCACGTCGTGGTTATGTTAGAAATAATTAGAAACTAAAACCAGAAAGAAAACTTTTGTATTTAAAAAAAATTGTAGTCATATTTTGTTTTTCATTTGAGTGAAGTGAAGGAGGAATGGACGTTAACGAACTTCGTAATTATTTGTTTTATAAGATCTTCTCCACCGCCTATTTCTGTAACATTAAGTAAAACAATTTTCAACTACCTAGTGATATCTTCCTTATTCGGCGCTACGTAGTTGCTTCTTAAATGCTTCAATTGCTTCGGGGAACGTTCTGATCGCCGTTCGTTTACAATATTCAGTTTACACTTCGCAGAACACAAAAAAATTCATCTACCTTTGGTTGTAAAGGAAGCAAATTAAAAAAAACCACAATATTTACTTCCATTGCTGCTAAATGGGTTCATGTTATAATATTTACTCATTCTAAAATAAGAAATTTCAAGGAATTCTCCTAACCGAGAAAACGGTCGGAAGATAAACAACAAGATCAATCTTGTATTAGTTAATAATAATAAATTTGAAACAAATCTCAAAAGCGATAGACCATATTATACAACTGGAGATATTAGCTACAAATAGAGATAACTCCGAGGCTCCGATGACAAAATTGTAAACATTTCAGTGTACCCAATGTAAAAGCCATGAACGTATAAAAAGAGCAAATAATTTTAAAATGATATATTTTTAGTGTTTGTGTTTTTTTTTAATAAGACAGTTCACCCTAAAACTAGTGCCATAAAGTAAGTTCATATTAAAATGTAAACAATTTGGGTAACTAAACTATTAAGAACTTGTTTATTTTTCAAATGTTTTGAAATAATATTATAACAGTAAGTATACCAATTTACACTCATTTTTCCTTCTCTTTTCGATCTTTCAGGCTTCACATGTTACATTTTATTCAGTTTTGTGATTGTTTTTTTTTAATTCTACCATATATGGATGTGGTAGAATTAGATATTACATAATAGTCAGGAATGGAATTGTAGACGCTAAATTTTTTTTATTACATTTGGGTACTCGGTGTAACTAAAAGAAAAAAAGTTTTATTTACTAGGGAAAGATTTTTCGTTCAGTGATTACAGTTACGTAAGTAGTTGTCAATATTTTATTTCATTCAATCGCTATTAGAGAGTGGAAAGTAGAATTTCTTCTAGTGTAGTGATTAACTGGATAGTAAATGGTGATTACTTTCGAACTTCCTACCTTACCGATTATTATCTGAAATTCGTGACTTTGGGAGGTGAGACCATCAACCAATTATTATGGTCGGCGATAATTGTCAAAGTTACTGTTGCCAAGCGAAAGCAGTTTATATGTGTGGGTTTTTAATAAAATATCATGTTACATAAAAAAAGCATAGTTCCTTTTTATTTATGTTAAAGGATAGTATTTAAAAAAAAGGAAGAAATGGAAGTTCTGGGAAGGAAAAAAGTTATGATGGTTGTGTAGGAATTTCGGTGGTCAGTATGTCCGGAGGTGACAGGCGTTTGCATCCATCCTTCCCGATGCAGTGCAATACGATGAGCCGAGAGAGTCCAGCTCAATTAAAGGATCTCGCTTCAATCGGCCTCTCCCGACCCGGTGTAATTTTTTAAAATTTTATATATTGATCTTGTGTACCCATAACCACCTCCCAAACCGATTGATAGATTGTGAATGATTACAAAAACCTCTTTTTATTTCTCAGTGTCTTAATTCAGATATTTTGAAGATTATTAAAATGGTATTAAGAAACATTTCAGAATGAAGCGATAAGCTATAAAAAATGTTAATTTTATTTATTACTGAAATCAAATTGACCTAGCCAGCCTAAGCTTCTTACATTCAAAAAATGATTTCTTTCTCTTCCCCAAGAAACCTAATAATCTATTATTTATATTTTTTCTTCATATTTGTATATTTTTTAAAATATTACGTCATGTGGAAAATGTTACATATTTTATTCTTCCCACTAAACAACTTAGTTGTTTCGAATAAATTGTCATCTGGCAACAAGTTTGCCTTTACACTACAATGGAATGAAATATGTATAAAATATCAATAAATAAACTTTTATAGCGGATAAAAAAAAATTGGTATTGTAAGATTTTATCCCGTTTATTGCTAATTTGTCAACTTGTTGTCAAATAATGATGATATTCCGTATAAAATATAAATTGCCGTCTAGACCCAGAGAAAACCCAGCGAACCCAGTGTCTGGTTTGTAAAAAGCCCTACATGAGCGGAAAGGTACGGTAAATCCAAAACGTCTGCGTACGAGACCAATAAGTTAGTGTTGTAATAATTTATGAAACTTCTTATACCGGAGAAAGTAGGGTAGCGGGGGTGTATCCGTATTGCGGCGAGTACCGTTCACTTTTGGTACACACGTAGTTCCCTGGATACATAAATACAAACAGGCAGCAGACGCGGCGTTTACCTCAAACGGGTACACAGTTCTTACGTTTAATATCTCAAACCACAGCTTTGACGTAAACTTCTATCTGCACTGTTTAATAATTCGCAATCGTTGAAATTCAAATCGATGGCGTTTTCAATATACTACACCGCATTTCGTGCTCTTTCTGCGAAACTTTTTTTTTGTGATAAATACAGATAAAATCTCAACGCAGTTATTCAAATAATGCGAGTTTTCGAAAGCATTTTAAATTTTTTAAACTTGTATAAAGATGTGGCTTAAGCCTAATTTTATCGTGTAATTACTCGCATCGACCTACATATGAGCATGTATTCACACAATTAAATCAACCGGACGGAAAAAATATTCGGGCTGATTACAATATTTTTTTTGGATTTCTCGTACTCGTATAATTGCCTTCTGGCCTGTCACAGTATGAGTGTGAAACCCATATTACATCTTCTTATAACGTTTCCATTTTTTCAATAAAATATAAAGTGGAAGCATTTTGCCTTTTATGGTCGACTGTTAAAAATTACTTGAACAGACCGCTCAACTTATAAAGAGGTCACGAGAAGAACGTCGGAAGACAGCGCAGACAGCAGTATTATATACACATAATTAGAAATAAAAATAATCAATCAATTCAGCTCTTAATGCTGAGAAAATCCATGGCAAAATAAGCGCTGGCAGAAAGCAATCCCCATGGGTGATGAAGCTTCGCGAGTGGTATGCCTGTATCACTTTGTCTCTATTTTAGGAAGCAGTATTGAAATTTTATGTCCCCGTATACAACTTTCGATAGGAGTGGAACACGAAGAGTAATAAGAACAATTCAAATACAAATGGAAATCATAGCATTGAAATAAGTATTAAGGCTTCCATTCATCATAAACTTAAATTCCAGTAGAAAGAGGTTCCGACTAAAAATAAATTGTCGCTTTGACACTAAAAACTACCATAAAAATATCTGTTTAGAATGTATTTTTACATTATGTTTCTCCAATCAAAATTTTAGCAGAGTAGACGATACTCACAATTACAATTTGGGAGGTGGGTTTGGGTAATCAATACCTCTGCCATTGGTCACCCCAAGTGGTCCGCAACGTTTGGTGATTTAGCAGGGGTGCCAGGGTTCATGGGGTGGTGAGGTGTGTTCAGGATGCCCACCAGCTACGTGGCGTACCAGATCGAGAGAGGCTGGTTTGGGGAGGCCCTTTGACCTCTCCAACTGGCCTCTCGACCTATCGCCTTGCGTCGCAGTTGGAGGGATATATTCATATGTCCGTCACTCCTGGACACACTGATCACTAGACTCCTACCCAACCCTCGCACCTTTTACCTTCCCAAAACTTCCTTTCCTTCTCTTCCTTAAAAAATACACTCCACACAGCATCCCAAAAGATGACACGGGTCCTGAGGGAAATTATTTTCTTCAAGGCCTCCTCTACGAGCTTAATTTTAAAAAATACTCATAAATTGCACTGGTGAGGGTCCATCAACCAGAATCCAAGCCTTGTTTGAAATCACTTTAGCAATAATTACTAACCGGATCTTAAAAACCTGGTTCTTCCCATCCTTCTTCATCTTAATTCATTACTCTTCCTAATTTATTTTATCTTAACACATTAAGTATCGTTAAAAAAAGTATGTCAATAAATGTGACAGAACGATATTCCTTTAAGAGTTAACATTAATTTGATGGTAAATTAACATGTATTTACAAACATAAATTATGACGAACTTGACACTAAACGCTATTATATATTAAATAAATAATAAACTATAAAGGGCCTTCTAGTAAAAGTTTTTAAATTTTACACAAATTATAACTGATGAACAACCATTAATGTATGGTAAATGGTTGTTTACCAGTTATGTAAAAGTTTGATCACCTTTATTGGTAAGGGAATACGTATATATCTTTAAAAATTTAAAATTATCGTCCAAATATTGACTACATTAAGACATTTTACTTGAAAGATTTTAGGCATCCATTTTATTTGATCGAAAAAAAATATATTTCAGTTCGATTAAATTTTATTCGATCACAAAATCGATCACCAAGCAAAGACCAATTCCCTCACGGCTCAAATATTTAATGGGGACGGGTATAGATTTCAACGTCAGCCATTGAAAGGGGGGCCAGAATTATAAGCAAAAATAATTACTGTCCGTGCAAATAGACACCTTGCATTCAAAGGGTTAACCTATTGGAACCCGCCACGCGCCGGGTGATCCAAATTTGTGTAACGATTCCATTCGGTGATTTCCTGACTCGAGTCAAAATCAATTTGTGTTTACGGTATTCGGGAAATAAGTCGGAAATTTAATCTTGGTAAATTACGACCCGAAATTTCGATTTTTTTATTTCTTCAAAATTGAGTCGATTTTTTTCGTACATGGTTGAGAATTCGTTTAAAAATGTAAAGGGTTGAAAATTAGAAAACAAATTAAAATATAATTATATATATTTTTAAAAAATCTCTCAATTGGTGAGGTCCGATTTATTTTCTATCTGTAATGTACAAGATAACGCGACAGTTTTTAGCGTATTTTCATCGTGAGCAATGGAGCTGTACTTACTGTTGAAAAAAATTGTTGTTACAAATTTATTGTTCAATCAAAATTTCGTTAGAAGCCTGAAAGTAGATAAATTATGTATTTTGTTTTTTTTATAAATTAACTAACTAACCATCACGCCGTTTCCCCACAAAATAAGGCAGATAGGACGGACCGCCAAACAACTTGGTCTTGGCACACACTCCTTGCCTCTTTCACATTCATACATTGTCTAATTCGCTCTTCTATTATTCTGACTCTTAACATGGCCCAATTCAAGTATCTGATTCACTTGATCGTATCATATCTTCCTCGGGCGTCCCCGACTTTCACATTTGTGTCATATATTTGCTCTACATGTCCAAACCATCTAAGCACCCTTTTCTTAATTTTACTGATTAATATCACATCAGCCTTGCACTCTTTGCAGATATCCAAATTTCTCACACGATAATTCGTGGTTTTACCCGACATACGCTTCAGGGATTTCATTTCTACAGCAATTAGCATTTCTACATGCAAGATTCATGCCTCACTTCCATACATCAGGGTAGGTACCAGCACTCCATATTTATATTATAAACGTTTTAAATGTTTATTAAAATTAAATATACCTAAGTGTTTCAGTTTATTGTGAAAGTAGTTGCAACTAAAATATTAAAGAATGCAATCCTTTTGAATAAGTGATCTAATGAAATCACTTATTGATTATTGGGCCACTAACAGTAAAATATATTTATTAAGTCAGGTAGCCCTGATTTTGAAAGCTCGACCTTTTGTATTGTATTACCTAGAATTAA
Organism: Hesperophylax consimilis; assembly: GCF_061612785.1. Lineage (NCBI taxonomy): Eukaryota > Metazoa > Arthropoda > Insecta > Trichoptera > Limnephilidae > Hesperophylax > Hesperophylax consimilis. The sequence goes on from NC_142842.1 coordinate 13,935,177, forward strand.
AGTAGGGTGTAATTGACAGTATCGTTCGTTATTCGCGTAAATTAAATTCCGTAGACGTGGTGAAAATGGTTCTCTGAAATTTGTTACGAAGTAAATTAAATTCCTTTAACCAAGCGATCAGTTTAATAATTATGATTTTCGTCTTAAATATTAATATAGTGAATAATGCTCAGTATTATTCACTATTCATTAATTTTAACAGATGTAGATTCTCTTATTGTTTCCCTGGTGGGAGACCACCACTCAGAAACAAATCGTTGTACAGCCGCATTTAGCAAACAAATCCGAATACCTTTTTTATGCTACCCATTTTTTAATAGATGTCGCGAGTTCAATCCTCTATTATCTAAATTCTCCAGTTTTACAAAAACAAGATTTTCGGTTAATAATGATGGTATTGAAGACATTCAAACACTGTCAAAAAGGGATGTCATAGACTGCTTGGAACCAGTGCATTAAAAAAAACGGGATGTGTTTTTTTTGTACCTCTATAGGTGTTCATATTATATTTACAAAGTTATCTAACTAATATATAAGCATGAGAAGTTATTAAACAAACGGTTCTCCGATGCCACTTGTATTAAAAATTTATCATCCCTGTAGAATGCTGTCTTGGTAGGGTTGTTATATTTTTATTCTAGGAAGCGTTAGGCCTATAGCCTTTCTACATGCGTTGCTATACCCTTAAAATTTTGTGAGTTGTTCCCTGAACATTAAATCCAGTTTTAGAAAACCCTTTTAACTGAGGTTTTTCGGCTGGATACTTTTATGTCTAAACATTTAGGGGTATTGGAAAGGAATGTTTTTACGACCGGTGTATGGAGGGAATTCTAAGTAAGAACTATATTCGAGAAGTTCAGATCTCGTTGATTAATTAAAAACTTAGGGGTTAATTCACTTCCTGTGAGACACGAAACTTTTTTTTAAAATATGCTGTTACTTAATTGGAGATACCAAGTCCATAGCCCAGCTCTCAACAAGTTAGTGTTGATCTGATCCTTAAAATACTGAATTGTTTTTTTTTAGGAAGAGGAACGTAGGTAATACTGAATTGTTTTTTTTTTTTTGAATGAGGAACGTAGGTAAATATAAACATATGTATTTTAATTGTAAATGTGTGATTCAATTTATTTTTAAGATGGCCACAAGTAAGCCTCTGACGTCAAACAAACTATGAGCTAAAAAAGGGTACGGGCCGACGAAAATACAGTCATTCAACGACAGCGTTTTTTTACAATCCCGAGGGATTTTAATATCGTTTTTCAATATAATGTTTTTCTCTAATACGTAAAAAACAATAGGGCTTTCCGACAGGTGTACATTTTATCTCTATAAAATATATAAAGTATATCCCTCAGAGATTTAACATGTAAGCGTTGAAAGGTCTTGGTTATATACGGCCATTTCCCATGTACGGTACGTACAAAAAAGCAGGCACGGGTAGACGTGCTTAATAGTGGAGAGCTGCCTGCCTGCATACCAAACCAAACACAGCTAGTAAGTCTAAGTCATATCTTCATTCCAACTCTATACTCAACTAATTAGTCATGCTGTCAAACTGTTTTTCTACGAGTGTTTTTATTTTGCGAATTCAATAACGCCGCTCTAAATTATATTTGTAATGCAAAACTGCCGATAAACTTTACATAAATACCCAGCCTAGAAATAGTACTTCAGTAGTTTTGCAAAATAAAAATTTCTTGAATGGTAGCAGTTGGAAATAGGAAAGTGCTGCTTTTTGTAGACATTGAGGGGTCTTGCATTATTATAAATACACTTCGCTGCGACATGCATCGGGGGAATTAATAACAATTTCTGTCTAATGCAATTTGATGGGAACACCCGTTGAAGATTTCATTGAAATGCTTGAAGTAAGTATATCAGACCAGCTGAAGTATCAGGGATTCATAGAAACCCGAGTAAATTTGGCATTCAATAAACGACTTGTATGGGGCTATAGTTTAGTGCAATTAGCGATTCGCTATCGTAATTATTCCGGTAGTCCCAATTTATAAGTTATCAAAACTGGGCCCCTGATGTAAAATCTGAATTTCCGACCTTGGCGCACATGTGCTCGCGCCGCCATTTTGAAAAAACTGGCCGAAATCACGCCAAAATTCAGTTTTTTCCAAATATCTCATTTCCAATGCAAATTTCGGCTAAAGTAGCTTAACAAGTATAGTAGAAAATAAAATTACCTAAAACTTTTACAATATTAAAATTTCTTTTTTATTTAATAGGTACCGAGGTAGAAAGTCGTAAAGGTGCGTATATTTTTGAAAAAAACAAGTGTTTTGCGCGACTAGGTTTGGTTTTTTGTAAATACCTCGTTTCTAGTAAAAATTTTATGAAAAATTTATTGTTATTAATTTTGCAGAAAATAATATTTCATAAAATAAATATGTATATCATTTATGTTTTTTATCTCTATCACATATCCATGCTCTAATCCACCAAAACCAGGCCAAAAATTGAAACAGAGGTAAAGTGTTTTAAACTTGGCATTCCTTGATTTTATTTTTCTTTAACAATTATTGTTGTAATAACATATACGTTGACAACAATCGTCATGCCTGTGTCAGGCCTAACTATAAATGTAGTAAATGGCCTATTTCAGCATATTTCGCCATGCATTACCAATGGGAAGACCACTAAAATAGGCCAATCCAGTACATTTATACTCGCAGCTAGGTCTGACATTCCTATCAACGTAATCATAACATAAATTTAAGATTATTAATATAATTAAGATGATAGGTATAAAAAAAAGAGAATAATTGATATTTTCGTAAAATTAACATTTACTTCGTTCCTTTGCGCATGCCTTCCTCTGAGAAAAGAGACAATGGGACAAGAGAGATTTCATATTGGAAATATTCTTTAAGTTCACTGTCAGACCTTTCGGCAATACACATACGATGGAATAGCATTAATGGATCTATTGCCATAGTCACACCCTGATTTTTGACACTGCTGGTCACCGCCCTAAGAGAAACTATCCCATCGTTACGTTTTAAGTGTAGGTTTCTAAAGTTCGGTTCATAACATTAGACATAAATTTCCCCATCTTTTCAGCCATGTGAAAAGTGACTTTGCTATCCCCGATCATGCCACTGCTAATAGACATAATCACGTTTGTTTTAAGAAATGGTTCATGGCAAGCAAACCAATTAATGAGAGTTTGAACATCTTGATCATCCTTCTTAATTCTTGTAAGCCTCATCTCTACATGTTGCTCTGACGTTCCTGATTCAATCCCACAGAATAACTCGTTACCCTCACAAATGTTACGCAGATAAACAAATCGGAGTAGAAGGGGGGGGGGTATCCCCCACCATAAAGATGTGCCCTCTAGTAAATTTGTAGATATATGTATTTAAAAATGCAAACAAAAATCTAATTACGTGATAATAAACCGTGATAGATTTTTTGAGCGCACCTTACCTATATTTTTTTATACTTTATATCGTTAAAAAAAACTAAATAAACATAAAAATTGCACATCGTTTTAGAAATTTTATGTTCTATATAATTGGTATCAATAAAATTTTCATAAAATTCTACTGGAAACGAGGTATTTACGAAAAACCAAACCTAGTCGCGCAAAAAACTTATTTTTTCAAAAATATACGCACTTTTACGACTTTCTACCTGAGTACCTATTGAAGATAGAAGAAATTTGATCTAACAATTAATTTTTTTTTTTTACTATGCTCTTTAATCTATTTTAGCTGAAATTTTGCATTGGAAATGAGATATTTGGGAAAAACTAGATTTTTGCGCGATTTCGGCCGTTTTTTTCAAAATGGCGGCGCGAGCACAGGTGCGCCAAGGTTGGAAACTCAGATTTTACATCAAGGGATCAGTTTATAAAACGTATAAAAAAATTGGGACTACCGGAATAATTACGATCGCGACCCCCTTTTTGGCGCTAATTGCACTGGTCTACTAGCAGATTCTTCAATAGTGACCAACTGCTATGTACATATCTAAAGTATGCCAAATTATTTAATTTTTAGCCACCTCTGGGTCGGAGCCTCAAAATACTTAATAAACCTACTTGATTGTGCAAAGGAAGGTGTCCTATCTGATTGACAATGCGTAGTTAACAGACAAATTGCCATCTCCAATGCACAGACGCAATGTGGACATGCTGCGTCTGTTCTAAAAGTATTTTAATTGAGCCAGCACTGGTGCACCTACGTGAAACTCGATGGACACGAGCCGAAGATTATGGTTTCACGAGAACGGTTCTTTTCTTCGACTCGTTTTTGTGTAAGTCGTCTCGTATGTGGAAGAGCTACCGGCATCTGTATTTCCTCCTTCAAAGCCTTCCGGCACTCTTTAAGACCCGCATTAATAAATCCCTTGCTACAGCCCCCACCTTAATCCGCATCACAACGCTTTTCTTGCACTGTACAGACAGGGGCGCTCTTATGAGGTATCACATAAAAAATAAAAAAGAAAATGAATAATCTTTTTTCGCCTTAACGTAACAGTATCACTATAAATAGTTAACAGTACCTACCTATGGTACGAACGGTATTCTAAAAATAAATTTGTGTTTTCAAACACAATCTTAATAATGTTGTTAGGTTTCCAAGAATATTCGGGGGTTTATCGTAGGTATATTTTAATGGATGTATCAAATGTACCTCTCACAATCGCGAACCTTGTTCATTCTATCTGTGACATTATTTTTTTCTAGGGCTTTATTTTGGGAACTCGAAATTTTGTCGATTCATGTTGGGTTTCCACTTATCCGATGTTAAATTCTGACCATCCAATTTTCGGCAAAAAGATAAACCCTTCATATGCAACACAAAGATTATCTATAAAATCTAAGTTTATTTTTTTACATACCTACTAAGTATCTAGAATTAGTGAAATGATGAAAATAAAGAATGCTTCACGCGCGTACTTATAGAATTCTAACGAAATATCTAAGAAAAAATCGTATTTTAGTTTATCACGGAGAACAATTCTTTGTCAAAATACCATAGTGCCTTGCAATAAAAAAATAGTGCGATATAATAAATACATAAGCCGCTCATCTCACTAGGGTATTCATGTATAAAGTATCTGTGGAGGCTTATCAGCCACAATCATAAGTCATAACAGTCGTAACAACGACAAGAGGGATAGTGTGAATAATTATTACCAAAACATAACACTAAACACATTCAAATGAAAACTGACGGCCGGCATAGTCCAGTGGTAACGCATTGGACTGCCATTCCGAAGGTCGCGGGTTCGAACCCGGCGTGCGCAAATAAATTTTATTTGATTGATTTGTGTTATTTCACAATTAATTAATTAAAATAATATATAGTATATTTGCGGCACGTTCCAGAGTGGAAGATACTACCAGTATCGCCCTGGTGTAAGACCACCATTCAGAATTGAAACGTTGCTCCAAATGGCTTTAGCCGTGTTTAGTGACTAGATCTGAATAGCCAGGTACTTCCCCACCTTCCTCTTTCCCTTCACCACTTACCTTCAGCCTCACTGGCTCATAGTCTCACTGGCTCCAGACGGGAGCAGTTGGGACTCTTATGAGGTATTCACTATAAAAAAAAAAATAAAAAAAGGCTATACTAACAGGTAGTAATAATAAGTTAATTACAATAGTTAAATAATAGCTAGCAAATACGTGTAATTAAATTCGTATTCATAAAGCAAATATAACGCAAATAAAAGTTATCGTATCGTTTTCCGATGAACCATAATGAATAAAACCTTTTTTTTTAGATATAAGCATGGGATATTTAAGAGCATAACTGACATTTCAATATTTCAACGTTGATTTTTATCGAAGGTGATAAGTTAATTTCAATTGAAACGTCTTTTTCGTGTTTGTCATAATATTTTCCAATAAATCACGATAATCCATTTGAAATGTGTCAGTTGAACTGATTCAATAATTTGAACAATGGGGGATGGGAAAGCTATTGAGCTTTCGTAGCGGTATTGCCGTCTAAGCTTATTATTGCGATGTCATGTCTTCATATTGCTTTTATCCGGTAACCAACGAGCGGGAGCGGTGCTCATCGAAGAATAATACCATAAAACGAATAAAATACACTTGGCTGAATGGGTTCTGTAACATATGGGCAGGTCGCCAGTTTACAAAACCAACGTTTACGTCTTCGGTACACAACGTAAGAGGGGTAGAAAAAGATACCTCGTTTGGGACATTTTGTCATAGTATTGTTTTTTTTTCACAAAGTGTTTCACATGGATATCTACCTCTAAAAACAAAACTCTATGTAGTAATGTTTTGCTTAGAAAATCATTTTAATGATTTTAACTTGTGGTTAAAATATAAAATTATGTAATAGGTAGATACTTCTGCCTAAAATATGGTAATTTATAATCTACCTAATCCGTTTAATTGTGAAAATTCATTAGCTATTATTAATATTTTTATTGAAATACCAACAAACTGGTGATCTAGTCTATTTACTAATAATATATATCGTACTGTAAAAAATAGTATACAGGGCCAGGGAACACGCCGTCCCTCTTCCTGCGTCCACTGGAGGTAGAGGTGCATAAATGAGGAGATAATCTTTTCTACCGGTGAGCGGGCTGCCTTTAGTTTTGCTTAGAATATCGATTCAGCGACAGACTGAAATAACTGTGACTCATATTGCGGTATCCCAGGAACACATAGTACTTATTATTATTTAAGCAGGTTTGTAATTTTATAGACATTTGGTAATCTACTATTTAGATAAAAATGTAAATGTTCGTCTGTTCAAAATCTTAAATCTCCGAAAGTTCTTCCACCTATGAAATTTGGACACAACGTAGCATTCGAATAAGCGCGTGTTTTCATATACATATATTATATAAATGTCACATAAAAAACAGTGCAATCTGTTGGACAAAATGCTTTTTTTTAACAGCGCCATCTGTTGGAAGTAAAAGCAACACGCGCTATTATTTCTATATCTGCACAGACAGACTTGGCCACCCCAGTCAGGGCCACTCCTGCCTCCGGTGCAACCAGTACACCTGGGCTTCTAGTTTATTAGGACATGGAGCACATACTTTAAGGATTAGAAGGAGCTTGGATTTCAATCGATCGGTACACGTGGCAATCTAATAAGCCAATTTTAGAATTTAGGATGGGCAGGAAGAAAGGACTTGATAAGTTTGGAAGAGATACATTCATGTTCTCACGGTTTGTCCTCTCCCATAATGCATTGGGCATTTATTTTTTTCTCCGATACTGGTAATTTTTAGTTTAAACTTACGTCTCATCATCTTCATCCAGTTTATAAATGCACAGTGAAACTATTACACAGTGATTTCTATTACAGATTGCATAGTTGCACAATTGCATAAAATGTCTCTTCGTAGGTTTAGGATAACAGGGACCTATCTACAAAAACTTAATTTTGAGATAAACGCAAATTCATCAAAAAAGATTGGAATGCTCATATGCACGACTAGAGCTTCGTGTCACCAATAAATATGATTATGGCATTACCAAAACCTAGCTTAACTCAAAACACTAGTTTTTAAGTTGGTCCCCTGTGATTCTTAGCCCCCGAACGTCATCCACTAAATACTGTATTTAGAATGGTGTCGGCCAACGAAACAATATTAATATATTTTTTTATTAATTTTATTTTAGTTATTTGTACATTTAATGTTACAAATTATTAATTAATTGTTACATGAATATTCTGAGTATTCGCCTTGTCCTTTTTTGGTAGCCTGATTTTAATGATCGTCCTTGTTTTATGTTTGTGTATGTCCTTTTTGTATACAATTTCATTAGAGAAATATTTGAATGACAGTTTGTTCACTATTTTATGTATAATAAATCATCGTGTTCAAGGTCAGCATCTATTTCACTACTAGCCAATTTAGTTCTTTTAACATTTTATTTACTTTTGAATATATATTTCGTCTAAGTATTGTTCTCATAGCCCTATTTTTGAGAATTTGAATTTTATTTGATTTACATATACATATTACTTATGTCTGGAACTATAGATTTTGTTTTGGTACATATAATACATATTTTCAATTATATACACAACGAGAAAAATTCAAAGAAAATGTTAATTTGCTTATTGAGTGGTGCATAAATCTCTCTTTAGCAGTAGATGCAATAAGGAACTTGAGTGAAAAACATTACGGATTAAAAAACATGTTGTGACACGTGTCGATTTTTCTTTTTTCATTTTGAATTGTTCGAGATTTTCACTAGAATATTTATACTTTTAAAACTATTACACATGAAAAAAATAGTGACTTAAGGCTCTCGCCTGAACCTCCATTTACATCTCATGCACACCCATTTTTTTTTCATTGATGTGGACCCCCTGCAGGTTGAATCAGATATATGCCACTTTGGAATGACTGATGGATCAAAAAACGCTGATTCTGAATATATAATTTTTATTATATATCATCCGGCTCCTTTCAAGAAATCAAACATTCTTACTTTGAAGTAAAGTATGTCACTAATAATATAAAATATTACATCTTGTCTCTTTTTTTACAGAAAAAATGAAGATCAAAAGCTCTATAGCTTACGATGGCAATAATGTAACACCTTGAAAAGTAATGTTGATCTCCAGATAGAAAGCGCAAATTTCTTATTGCCAAATCTCAGCGCTCGAGAGTTTCAGTGCTTCATAGGTATAGCTATATTACGTTAAGTTACCTTTGACTGGAGTTTTGAAATAAAGCTATAACAGCATGCGGGTATTCATAAAGTCAGTGAAGCTTCTGCAATAATTATAACATCATATCGATCCGACTTGCGAACAGTAGCATGCAAATAGAACAGCGCATCAAAAACAATTAGCATCAAAACAATCCGTTTGTGTTGGCAAGAAAACTAGCCACCCATCACGCCAGCCAACAGACATCATGCCACTGGACTAAATAAACCGATAGAAGTGAATCGTAAGTGTGTCTCTGTACCAGAAGTAGACCAAATGTTCTTACTGTGATGTCTTTGCCTTTGGAATGATTTCTGATTTTGAATCCTTAGATTTAAAGTTTCACTGTTGCGGAATAATAATAATAATTATTATTATTATCGTCAATTTTCCCAATTCCAAAATATATAAAATGAGACAATTAATTTTTTTTAATGTGAAACCCCACAAGAGTTCCAACTGCTGTCAACTGTCTGGAGCCAGTGAGACTATGGAATCCCCAGTTGGGGTATTTTGTGAGGCTGAAAGTAGTGGGGAGGGGAAGGAGACGGAAAAGTACCTGGTTATTCAGATCTGGTCACTAAACAATCAGAGTATCTTCCATTCTGGAACGTGCAGCGCATAGATGTTTTTTTTAATATTAGTTATTTGTGAAATAACACAAATCAAAAATTTTAAAACTTGCTAGCTCGCGCCAGGAATTGAACCCGCGTCCTTCAACTTGCTTGTCGAGAGCCTTACCTCTCAACCACGGAGGCCGTCAATTATAAACATATAGGATTAAATTTTTAGAGGGCTCTCACTGTGGCGAGCAGCATTTACAGATTACGTATCTTGGGATACAGACAGATTCTGATGATGGCCTGTTTTGTATTAAACCTCTTCCAATATTAAATATATATGTTGAATCCTGCGCATTATTCTCTAGCAACACAATTCGTAGGCACCTATCTATTACACGTCTAGGAAACATGTTCAGCGCAACAGCCGCAGTCGGATTGGCCGCAGAAAGAAGACTAGACCGTTTATCATATTACCAGAACACGCCAATCATCGGAGCTAATTTCTAAGTCATCTACAATTGCATGCAGGTAATTGTAAGGATTCTATTCCAATTTGAACTTAAGTCAGTGCATCGGGCTTCCAACAATTCCATTTTTATCTACATTCTTTATGCGCATTGTTGGGTTCTATGTTCTTTATACTATGTATAAAGAACATAGCGATGTGGGAGTGTTTAATGAACCAATAGCCTGTCCAATAGGACCTTAATTTTCCAAAACAACACTCTGTTTCATCGTCATTATGAAATTAAAATGGGATGACGATATGCCATATGAGGCAAGTATAAGACACCGTGTACTAAATGGGAGATAAAATAAAAATCAGAAGAAAGTAAAAGCGTCCTCCATACAAATTTCAATGGAATTTTTTTTTCTCTTAAGCTCATTTTGCATGCACTTTGGCTCACTCAAACGCGCCTGACATCGTAAATGTCCATTCCCATGTGAATTTTGTAATCATTGTGGAAAACACTTTTGTATTGAAAATTTAATTGCCAAATATTTTGATCACGAAACACGTCCACAAGGTTTTTCTTGTGTTCATCTTTATTCTATGGCTCGAATCAAAAGGTATTTAGTCAGTAGCTTCATTGGTTTCCATTCATATCTGAGCCCACATGACGCAAGAGGCCTTAAAGAGTCAGCGACGTGTGAATGCGGTGCGGTGCAGATCACCGAACATATGGTCAACGAATGCTCCATTCATTCCCCGGCGGGATTTATCAGGTCCACAGAACGATGCCTGAAGCCCAAGACTGGCTACACTGGCTCGCAGACCTAGATGTCCCCCTTTGACCCCCTTCTGTACGAAAGAAGATGAATTCAAATCGATTTTAACATTTGTAGCCTGTATTTACTATTAAATGCTTGAGTAGCATTTTATGATTTCAAATTCGACTTTTATTATACTTCTAAAGGTTAAAATTAATGATAACATTTCCGTGGCAACTATGATTTATTTCAAAGTTTAAAAATAAACAATTGGCAAAAACATAATTACACTAGTACGCCCTTTTCAACCAGAACCTATCGAATATTATAACATTTCATTTAGACATGTCTTCAGATAAAGCATTATTTAAAAATTCTCGGTAAAATCTTTAGGAAAATTAACCAATAGGTAAAGTAGGATTTTTACCATCGAAAGATTTAAAAAGTAATTTTATCTATGGTTTATAGTTATTTTCTAGATCTGTTGAGTTCTTGACACGATACCAAAATTGCACGCTATAAAATATTGTTATAATTATTGACGGCTCAGATATTTTGATAACCAGGGCAAATTATAAATAAACTTAGTTGTGCATAAATCAGCAAGAACGTGAATAAAAGTGAATTCAATGGAAGATTTTTAGAGATATTGATGATTTTTCTGGTCTTGCTGTTTTTTAAAATACATAATAATGAATGTAAGCTCTGCAATCAACTGTCTGACCTTATGTGAAGTACACATTCTGCAGAAATATCAAGAGCTATAAAAAACAATGAAATATATGTTATTACAAGTGCCATGAACGTTTTCCGCAGATTAGCTAGAAAGTTAGGTATATTGCTGAACTGGACTAGTTGACTCCAGCTATTTTCTGCTAAATGTGTTTTGAGAATAGCCATTTTTTTTTTTTTTTTTCATTTCTTTACATATATTATACATATTAATAGACAGTAAATAAAAACATAATATAAATTACCAAATTGTATACACAAGAAATGAAAACCCACTAAGGCACTGCCTGAGTGTGGGTAATATAAAACCATTACTATATTTCAAGTACCTAAGTATAATATATATAAGTAGAAAAAGTTTTTTTTTTTGTTTATAGTTATTATAAAAGTAAAGAGAAAACATTATGTACAATAGTTTATAAAGTTTCAGCAAGTGAGTTGTAGAAAGGATCAATAAATTTATATACAAAGCGTTTCAATATCTGCGTCATTCAGCCATAATTTTACCTCCTTAACATATTCTATTGTTTTATTTATCATTTGAGTTTGTAGTGGTAGAAGGTTAAATGTACGAGGACCAATGAAACTGATATGTGTCTGCATTAATTTAGTATTTGTTATTAAAAGTGTTATGAATGCCGTTGGCGCTTTCCGCACATTTAAAAAAAAAAAAAATTCGGAAAGCAATTAGTGCTTGTAATATGTTTTGTTCGAAAGTAGTTTTGTGGCTGGTTTTAGTGGAACATAGAATAGACCTTACGCAATAATAACAATATGTTATTTTCGCCAAAATTGTTGACTCTCTGCTTTCTGCATAACTACGTTCGAATTATAACTGAATAATCACCGCGTTATCGCGGATTCCGGCAACCAGTTAATTTATCTGGTTTTTGCATGATAATATTCGATCAACAAGTTTATCCCTCATGCACAATAATAGCAAAATGTGCATATAAATTATATTTATTTTTACATAACAGTCAAACGAGCAGTTTATGAATCACGAAAATGTGATTAAAACGAAAAAAAAACATTTTTCTGCACATTGTGTAGAAAAATAAATACTCGACTGATGTGCAGATAACATTTTTAAAACTTGATTTTTATAAAACGCGATGAAAAATTAGATTTTTTTTCAGATCAGCTATCACTATTTATTTTTGTGTCATGAAATCGTCTTCTTTACATTTTTGTCTTCCATTTCCTTTCAGGCTCTAATGAAAGTAATGAGAAAAAAACTAAACTCCCATAAAAGGGTTTTCGTGATTGAGGCCTTTTGTGAATATCAAATAAAATTCATCCATAGCTCTAGGTCTCCCGTTATTTTCAAAATAACGTTTCCGAAACAACGGCTCATTTCAAAGAACGGGAAAGCAGACCAGAATTTATGAAGTGGTGATTAATATCGATGACTTTAGTTTTTTTATGATTACCGCACAATTTGTACGGCACAAAAGTCTCAACGGCTCACAACTGTCCGGAGGGGATGTTTGTGAGGCTGAAGGTAGTGAATAAGAAAAGGAGATGCGGAATTTCCTAGCCATTCTGATCTGGTAACAAAACATGAATAAAGGACATTTCAAGCAACGCAACGTTTCTATATTTTTCCATCATACCTAACTAAATCGACTTCATTTAGAATTAGTTATCTATTACACCATTTTAAAGTGGAGGTTCCAAGTGGTAAATCTCTCGACTAGCAAGCTGGAGAACGCGGGTTCAAATTACAATTATAATTTTAATAAATTAAATTAATCTATTTAATAAATATGTTTTATGTTTGTGGCACTTGCAAAGACCACCATTCAGAATTGAAACGGTGCTTGAAATGGCTTTTCCGTCTTAGGTGACAAGATCTGAATATCCAGGTATTTCTCCTCCATATCCTTACTCTCCCCACTACCTTCAGACTCACAACATACCCCAATTGGGGATGACGCAGTCTCAGTCTACATGTTTGTAGCAGTTATTTCTGGCCCGCTACAGAGTCATAGCAACAATCAGTGCCCATCTCTGATTTACGGCTGTTTTAAAGGATGGCAACTTCACCACAAGGAGAGACGGGCTGGCGGTCAGCACAGCCATTTCCAGGCGTCAGTATTCAACAGGCTGCGCTTCCGGAACGTTGTGGAGCAGAGAAGACACGAGCCACCTCATGGGCCGACACGACATATAATTTACGAGCTACAATGACGACGCAGATTAGTTATTTTTTACCTTGGTCATCCATCGCTCTACATATAAAACATTAGCTTTGCCGGATGGCACTGCTTGGCGCCCTTTTTACAATTTATCAGGTTAGTTAAGTTTTTAATGTCACAAACCTTATTGTCATCTCTCAATGTAACTTTAAATTTCCAACTGTGCATTCAAACCCTCGGTTGATGCACACCCCTGAGATATTTGCTATTGATTAAAGAGTTCTTATGTTATTTAAAGATGTAGAAATAAATATTGTATCTTGGAATCATTTTTTCCTTTCTTTTATTTTCTACACTTTGTTACCACATAACCTGAGATAATCGGCGCGCAACGTGCCCTTCACCTTTAATATCTCGTTTCAGACGCAGTCTGACTGACTGTAGATGGTTGGGACTCTTATGCGGTTTCCCAAAAATGTGGATATCTAGAAACTAAATCCAAAATAATTATTCTTTTATCTTTGAAGAAAATTTCATTCAAATGCAGAAACGAGACCACATTCAAATGGAAGCAACTGAATTTTCCACAAGAACGAATATTGGCACTGACTTTGTTCGACGCTGTCTTTCAGCAAATTGAATATGCAATGTCGAAAAATTTGGCGGGGGGGTTCGCGCCGAACAAAGGGAGGTATTGTTGGATGAAACTGTAAAATACCCTTCACTCACCACTGACTCGATTTCCTATGTAATATTTCATGGTGCTTTGACGTTTTGATTTTTTTTAAATTTATTTATTCATGAAATACATGGTATTTAATTGACATTTCTTTATTTTTTAAATAAATTTAAATAAATCAAATTTAATAATGTTATAATAATTATTAAGTTCTGCAAGTATTTCTGTTATTTTTACAGTTTTTAATGTGACAGCTGTTTCGGCTTTTGAGGCCATTATCAAACTGTCATTTGACTGCCATTATCAAACTGACATTTCTTTAATTTATAAATGTATTCGATCCCATTTTGGGTTACAATGCTAAAAAAATATTTATTTAAATATAAACTAAATGTAATATAAGCATTTATAAAGAGAATAGGTGAATGTGATAGTTAGATAAGAACAAGATAAGTAATCATGCTATAGATTTTTATTATTTTATATTATAGCGACTATTTAAACATTGTACATATAAAATATGATGTTAAATGTACGTATAGTAAGTTGTATTTTTTAATCCTCCTCGCTAGGATGACCTGTGCTGAGGCGGACTAAAGTTATTCATTTCTGTTTTATTAGTTTTCGATGTCGTTTTTAATATTTTGTTCAGAGTTTTTTCATCAATCTCTTTAGCCAGATTTTTATTTTTGATTTTTAATCATTCAAATTTTCTATTCGCTTCATATCAGGGGCAGGGATGTTGTGGACTTTCGTCGCAAAATAAATATAATTTCTTTGCCCGAATGTGGCTTTGTGACCTATTTTTTAATGTCATTGTGATGTGACCTTGTTTGATGAATAGATGAATGCAACATATATGTTAAAACAAAATAAAAAATATTATGAAATGAAGAAAGAAATTACATAATGTCACAGAAATTGTGTTATATTAATAATGAGACTGCAGTGGCCTCTCATGATTTTAGTGTGTACTAGAGTGCTAGTATTACAAAAAATGGCATTATTGATGTTTTTTTGAAAATATAATTTTTTCTATGAAGATTATCAGGAAATTTCAGTTTGGCCGTGTTCGAAATTCGTTTTCAGCTACAACAATATTATCAATAATGAAATTTACTTTAGTACACCCAAAATTCACGAGCCGCCACTGAATGAGAATATGAAAGCAATACAATTTTACTTATTGAATTTTTTTTTTTTAAATTGGTTAAAAAAAAACAATTTAACTTATTTTCTAAAAATAATTCCTTTCACTATTTCCACACTTATAATATAAAGATCATCAGATTTTGATTACCTAGTATCGATACTCAGTGAGTTGAACGTTTTGGGAGCAATATCAGAGAACCGTCGCTGGGCTGGATTGTCTTTATATATAATTGTCTTCATATATAATTGAGTACATAATTGAAGATAATTGTATTTATTTATAATTGCGTACATAATTGGGTAAAATTATTTACATAATATGTTTATAATATACGTATAATTGTCTGTATTTATGATTGTGTACATAATTATTTATAATTGTGTACATAATTATTTATAATTGTGTACATAATTATTTATAATTGTGTACATAATTATTTATAATTGTGTATAAAATGTGTATAATTGTCTTTATGTACAATTGTGGACATAATTGTGTATACTTATGAACTTTTCTGCCTAATCTCCGGCGAATAAAAAACAAAGAGAACGGTTACTATTAGTTGAATTGAACGTGATTATTTGCCCGTTTTCTTGTTTTATTTTCTTAAACATGAGCTGTATCATTGCATAGCAAGGGAATATGGCATCACCAATAATAATTGATATACCTACGTTGCAAGTAGAACTGAAATCAAGCATATGAACTTTTTTAAACATTTTAATAACCATAATCATTTTTTAACAATATAATATAGTTGTTATATTTGAAGATTATATATCTTACACTTGCTTCAAAATAAATCCAAGACAATGAAGTAGGTATGGAATAGATACTAATGTATTGTTATAGATAGACAGGCAAGGTCTTTTTTATAAAACGAAGTAAAGGTATTCCCCAAATTGATGTAACATTATTTAGAGTGTGTTCACACTATCACGAGTGTCTTTGACACTTACATCAAGCATTTATTTTTACTGATATATTATATTGGATGATTTTTATTTGTAGATTTTCCTTTGTCTGGGCCGTTAGGAATACCTTGATCCTTGATCCCGGCTTTAAAAAGGTTCACCGACTGACGGTAGATATCGATAGGTAGGTATGTGTGGGTGTTTAAATCTATAAAATGATTGATGAGATTAAGCAACTCTTGTTGGATCATAATGATTTACCCGAAACGGTAAGGAAATATATTAAATTTCACAATTAAATTGTTACTTACTAACCTGAGTTCGAAAAAATAAGATTTTTCAACATACTCTAACGATCTATTTTCAGAGATTAGTTTCTCAATAATGTTTAATGTGGCCTTATACTGACTGCTTTTAGTGAACGTAAAATTATTGTTATGTTTGTCGAATAAGTATGGGTAGACGAAAAACACATTTTTATATTGCTAACTTTGCGTTTGATTAGTTTTCTTTATGATTTTAAGATATTTTGTAATGTCCCTCATATAAACTCTCAATACGAATATTTCTGTCAAATTATTTGACTTTTAATATTATAACATTAATAAATAAATAGCACTTCTAGATTTGTTACCCTGAAAATATTGCATTTTCAACGAAACTAGAGTTTTTTTATGTTTTAATAAAAAAATTCCCACATCAAAGTGTTTATTTTCAGTATTTATAGTACCTACAGACTACTGTTTTCATCCGTAGTAACAGAAACTATGGCATCGCGTCGAAAGGCTCGACCGTCCAAAAGTCCTATCCAAGACCAACCCATTGTTCGATCATTTCCCAAATTATTTTTTCTTAAACGGTGGTCAAGTCGAATTTTTGTGGAGGCGACTTAATATACAAGTTTTTCCCTTTGAAACACAATGATAATTTCATCATTTACGGAGCTTTATTATATTTTTTTCAAAATTTTGTAAATATTAAAATTTGTATCACATTTTTAATGTTTAATAGACAGCAAAAAATATTACAAGGGATAACAAGAAACGCTTACCGATAAAAAAATATAAATTCGTAAAACTAAAGCATTACCTTAACTTATCGAAATCACAACTCAACCCAACATACACATGAAAGTTTTCAACCCACACGAAGCTTAGTGGATTGAACTACCAAAAGTGTTGAATTGAGATATTTATTAAATAAAAACATATTTCTGTCCAAATCAAACATTCATGAATAGCGCCAATCAAAGCGAAGAACTACTCTCAGTTTGGCGTGTTTGTTTGGATGTTTATCTGTGGGCATAATGCGATATGAATAAGGTAAGTACCTAAATATATATTTTCCTGAAAATATAGGCAAGCGAGACTTATCGCCGACATCGTTCACCCGCACTACTAGGTGATAGTGAAAGAGTGACTCAACTGCATATTTTCGTTTTAAATTACATGATATTTGTTAGAATTATTATAATCAACAATTATTAACATCATATTATTTAAGCAGATTACCACTATTGATTTTTACACTTTCTTCAAAATATCCTTTATGAATAATACACCTATCAACATCAATTGAACATGAATGCCCATCACTTACGTTAATTTTCTAACTTAACATAAATTATTATAGGCATCTAAATAATGTATCAATTCCATCAACACTGAAACCACATAACATAGATATATTAATCAACATAGAATCACATATTCAGTAGTACCAACCAAACGGTATTTTAATTTTTATATGTTTTATTGTTTTTTTTTCTACATATAATTATATAAAATACAAATTATACATTCAGAATCATCTTTTGTTGATGTATATGAACAAACACATGTTTTAAGCATTAATATAATATTTGTATCGAAGGAAGCAAACACTTTGTGATGTGACATTATATATTAAATAAAAATACACTTTGTAAAACACTACTTTTATTATGAATTAATATCAACAGCCGACCAGGTTTCGATTAGCTCAAGCTTCGTCAGGGCTCATTATATCAACTAAAGTTATTTTCATACAGACACATATATATAGAAGAAAATAAAACAATGAGTGAAGGAGATAGAAATAAAATAACAGACACGAGTGAAAGAGATAGAAATAAAAGAGCAGACACCTTATTAGTGCTAGAACGAGAAAGGATGTAGACTGATTACAGGATGGGTAGGTAGGGAGGGGGAAGGGAGGAAACAGTTTTATCAGTGGTTAACGGAATAAATTAAATATTGGACTATCAGTTAAATTGATTTGATTGTTGATATGTTGAACAATCAAATATATGTGTTTGTATGAAAATAACTTTAGTTGGTATAATAAGCCCTGACGAAGCTTGAGCTAAGCGAAACCAGGTTGGCTGTTAATATTAATTCATAATAAAAGTGGTGTTTTACAAAGTGTATTTTTTCATTTAATATTAAAATAATAAATACACCGGAGTTATTTATTCTCTGCAGATTCTCCTTATTCCTTCTTTTTGTCAAAAAAAGCTTGCTGGAAGTCGAAAGACATCAAGTTAAGTCACTTTGGGAATCTTTTAAATTTACAAAAAAATACCTACGGTTATTAATGCTTAATGCCTTCGCAAATTTGATAAAATATACTCGTCGGAAATGCATCCATTGCCACGATCAGATAAAGAGTACAAAAACTCCTCTGAATACTCATGTAATAATACTTCTTTTCTATTTGGATACCATTTGACATAACGGTATAAAATATAAATCTTGTGGGATGAATATCATAATACCAAGTACCAAATAATAGTAATAGTTTCCATTAGTGTACTTAAGAATAGTATGTATGTTGTAATCCTCAAAGTGACGAGGGATCTTTGCGGTTATTATGTATTGCAGTAGGAATATTGCGCAACATCTCTATGAGGCTTGTTATGTCGTGTTACTTGATGCAGGAGTATTGTTTTTAGTTTTCATACTTTGAAAATTCGATGTTTTCAATTTAAGATAATTATAGAAATATCGGTGATATCAGTACATGCAAATAATGCCATCTTTCTTTACAATGTTAATTTTTATAATTCAATATTTAACAACATACACAATTTATACTTGAATACAAAACATTTACTTTTGACTACAAGACTACTGCATTGGTAAAAGAAAAAATGTGAAATATTACTTAGTTCACGTAGATATTTCACAAAAAATTCTTAGAACCATAAATTTCTACATATTATTTAAAAAAATGTGATATTCCCTCTGCATCGCTTCCTGACAAGAACCATCAGTTAATGTCGCCTTTTTGCTTTAAATGACTTCATCTAGTTTAGGGTCCAGATAATATGAATATCGAAGTAAGCGTGTTCCTAAATTCTTTCCATTGATGTATTATAATAGATTAGCCCTGTCTAGAAATTAATTTAAAAAATAACGTCACAAATATGGAGATGAACTTAACAACCCAACTCTGTTTAAACTCCTTGTACAAGCGTTCAAACTCGTAAGCGGAGCCACGGAGAATTTGCTGTCAGAGGTGTTGTAATATGGACATAATTCAAATTTAAATATTTGGAACTGGGTTATTTTTGTGATTGAATAAATGAACTTGCCAAGCATAGCTGAGAAGCAAAATAGCTTACTCTAGACCAACAAAAGGTAAAACGCAATGCACAGTGCCCATTTTGCATTGCGACACAATGCGTGGTCCTTTTCATAAATGTGCACGTGAACCAAACCAAAATTGTGTTGGGGTTATTTTTAAATGATTATGCCGTGTCTAGTCTAATTTAGTCTATGATTCTTTCCCTCCTCCATTTTCATCCACTTCACAGCATTCTCCAATCAGGACTACCATGGTTTCACTGTTTCCGGCAGTAGGTAAGAATCTTGGGAGGCATAATTCAAAAATATTATAAAAAATACTATTTTTTTCTTATTAATTTATAAATAACATTTACCGGTTATCACCAATGAATAATAGAATTCCATTTGACTGTTGTCACCGATGAATACGAGATACAGCTCTCCTCATCTCGAAGCGAGATTATGCTCGTAGACGGTGGCAGTACTAAAAATAATAACCGCCCACAAACGTTTCCCGAGACGTCTAAGAAAGCGAGAGGGAGTATCTTACGACCTTCATAATTCTCGTGAGAAGGAAGTAGAGGCGCCACGTAGCGATCGAAATTGAAATCTCCAAGCTGAATTCGGGCAACAGTTTTGCCTTGCGCGTAAATCAATTTGATCGAATTCGCATAATTTCAACGATAAATATTTTCAGAGCATCCGCTTCTCAATTTAAATACGAGACTATCCGGAGTTTTCAATGATGAATTCATTCGAGGCTTCAATTGAAAGAATCCTTACCTTTTAATATTCGTGGCAGAGAAACTAAGGCGGATTTGGATACGACGCGTTGTGCGGAATCAGAAGGGATTTCATCAATCAGATGCGATTGTGGGAATTTGAATCAATTCATCAAGAGGTTTCGATACATTTCAATTGTGCTAGATTACATGTCAAATTTAATTAACTTTTTTGAAAATCGCTTTGTTATTGTCAAAATCACAGGTAAATTTGTAATTTTATTTATTCACTGATTTGTATTTTGCATAGATCCGTGTCTGTATATGAATAATTGCTGAAACCAGATCTCATATTTGAATATCCAATGGAAAGTTCTCACCAAGTCTCACAATGAAGTTATGGAAATGTTATTGTACGAATTCCCTTTATGTAAAATGCTGGGAACGTTTCCATTTATTCTTGCCCAACCTTAAAAAAATATTTATATTCTTAGGCTGCGTGACAAGAAAACATTTAAGTATTTACATTCACAAGACAAGATTCAATTTTGTCTTTTGGCCTTTTTCGGGTCCTTTTGGTTAACAGAATTCGACTTTTTTACAAAACTTAGCGAAAGAAATGTAAAAGAAACAACTATTCTTTTAAACAGAAACTACCAAAGATTTTTTAGAAAATATTGTTATTATTGGACGGCAGAAAATCAGATTAACAACACAAAAAAAGAATTCAAGAAAAGTAATTTTTATTTTGTTACAAACAGTTTTGTGTAGTCATTTTTTCTACCAGCACATGTTATTATTTATCTTGCATTGTGGTAAAGGTACTCACAAACCATGTCAGAAATTGTCATTTCTTTGTGGGATATAAAGTAAGTAAATATTGATCCGGTTTCGAAATATTCGACATTGTTTGATTACTTGTGCAAATATAAACTACTTTAAACAATATTGACTTGCATTGGATGATTCGTTGGCATCCTGATCCTAGAGATAAGAAATCTTCCAGCACAAAACTTTAGGCATTTCTCGAATTCACCTGGAAGTAGATTCGATAACCGTGCTTCAATGGAAGTCAAATCGAACAGTACATCGAACAACCGAAGCCGTAGAAAATTAAGCGGCGAGTCCCAGCACTTAATTCAGTGATTCCGTTTCAATCGTACTAATGCCTCATTACCTTTTTAATGAGGAAAAAAGCTTTCTCCAGACTCCCCTGGGATAAGCGTAAATCTCTGGGCCGACCCAACTAATGAGAGTGATTGTAGTTCCCTTGTTGGGGGAAATAAGAATGGGAAGAAGGTCCGGCGTCGGGGGAATGTTGGGCCGGGTGTAATGTCTTTGATGTATAACGTAGGAAACCGACGGGCGCGAGAAAAAGGAAGTCTTTTTAATCTTGTTTAAAAATCTCTAAAGTTCTAAAAGCTCCTCAAGTTTGAGAGGGTGCCGAGTTACGAGTGCGGTCCTTCCTGAGCGAGGGACCAGTTTTTCTGTGGAAATTTGCCTTCAAGTAATAATTACGCTCAACCCTTAAATGCATACTGTTGCAAAACTGCAACATACCGTTCAAACCACCTTTAACTCTTTGGTGTATACTTAATGCATGCCGTTTTAGAATTATCAAGTTCACGGTAAAATATTTTATCGAGTGGCATCACCTTTTTTTTCAAAATTTTTTGTCTAATGTCTTTTTTTCTTTAACAAAGTGAAGATTCTCAAAAATTGGTTGGAGGTTAGAATTACAGTTTTGTTTTGCTGTTATTATTTTGATTTTCTTAGGTAAGTAGATACAATAATACAATACTTATATGTAATAACTCGTATTTTTCCGGTACACTTAATAGTTTTGAGAATTTTTTTTAGGTTTTTAATTTTTTTTTTCATACGTTTACGAGTGAATTAATATGAACAATTTATTGTTCATATTAATTTTTATTAAATACATGGTGTTGTAAACTTGCAACAATTTTTTTTAATCAAATATCATTAAAAATTACAAAAAAATAAAATTCTTTATATTTCCTTGCATATGCATGTAAATATCTACAAAATATATTTTTTTCCAGAAAAATTAATAAATCATGCATTTAAGGGTTAAGTGCAAAATATTAATAAACCAAATATACTACTGTTTTTATACACAACTTGGACGCACGTCTAACATTATATAGTCAGGAAAAAGTGTCAACCGCTTTTACACACAGTTCATTAGTCCACAATTAAACTATTCACTATTATGTTAAATACAAATACCTATGGCTCAAACTGCTACTAAACAAAACATTGTTATCTTTCAATATTTTTTCTTGAAATTGAATTAATTATCAAGTTTCCTTTTAGGGGTAAAATTGGCATGTACGCGTATCCCGGAGCGTACCCAGAATACCAAAACTTGTGTTTATTTACGTTTATAAATAATAAATCCGTGGAAATTATTTAAATGTAATTAATACCTGTCTCTAGTATCTTTCTAGTTTTCAACACAAATATTTTCGAAAGACTTAAAAAGTACCTATCCTCCTACAACTGTTTATCAAACAATTCCTTTGTTGAAATCTTTTGGTAAATATCATTAATGGTTCTTGTACGAACTTTAAATAATAAAGGTAGTTTTAATCTTGTAAACGAAGAAAACAACAAACATCGAACAAGATGAACGTGTTTCTTAATACAAATATTTAGGAACGTGGCTTAGCGACAAATGGGATTAATTTCAAGATGTAAGTGTTCGCGTTGGGATGGCTATATAAGAGAACCCTTATTAAGATTAATTACATTAACATACACTTCTTAATATTATGGAATCCTGAACTTGAAACCAATAGTTAATAGTATGGAAACCTCAACATGAAAGCAATAGTTAATAGTATAGAAACCTGAACTTGGAAACAATAGTTAATAGTATGGAAACCTGAACTTAAAACCAATAGTTAATAGTATGGAAACCTGAACTTGAAAACAATAGTTAATAGTATGGAAACCTGAACTTGAAACTTATAATTATTATTATGGAAAACCTTAACTAGAAACCGATAGTTAATAGTATGGAAAGTTGAACTTGAAACCAATAGTTAATAGTATTGAAACCTGAACTTAAAACCAATAGTTATTAGTATGGAAACCTGAACTTAAAACCAATAATTAATAGTATGGAAACCTGAACTTGAAAGCAATAGTTAATATATACAAATATTTATGTTAGGCGCTAACTCAAGATACTATGTGCAGACATTGATGTTGTTTCTCTAAATGCACAGATGACTTATGTAGATACGAGTACATTAGGTTAATCCTCAAGATACTATATGAGATCAAGACATAATGTATACACGTGTATATCAGACGCATCCTCAAGGTAAAAATGACTAGTTTAGATACGAGTACATTAGGCGCATCCTCATGATACTATGTAAAGATGACTAGTGTAGACACGAGTATATTAGGCGCATCCTCATGGTACTATGTAAAGATGACTAGTGTAGAGGTTATTCATCAAATGAAATAGAAAAAAAAAATCATATTACCTAATTGATCCTGGAGAAGATTTATGTAAAACGTGGTAAGGAAAGACAACCGTGGGGCTTTGAAGCATTCTTGACTTTTAAGGGTAAATATCACCCCAATGCTTGAGGTGATTGAGAAGGTACAGTAGGAACGTTTTGTAATTAGATTATTAATTATGTAAATGATATTATGTAATTCGAAGAATGATCAGTAAAAATATATATTTTTTAAATTTTCTTACTTCTTCACATTTTACATAATCGGCTATCATTGAAAAAAACGTCCCGCGGCAGTTAGCCACGCGCTAGAAGGAAGATTAAAATTTTATAGGAGTTAAATAATTTTATCCCTCATATTTCTCACCACGCAAAACCATTTGAAACTAATATAATATATTATTCTTATCACGTTTCAATATCATTTTAATGGGAGAGTTCATTCCGTTGCGTTGGTATGAGTACCAAACTACTGGTCACAAGGATCTAAAGCGAGTGATTACAGCTTGACACGTTTAACTTTGCAGATGCCAAAAAATGAGAGTAAAGGATAAACAGTTATGTTTTTTAAATTTATAGTTTTCTATCAAAATTATCTTCTTTGTGTTGAAAAGGCTGAAATGGTAAAAAATAATAACATTACAAATTAAAATTCTAAAAATATATTTTCGAATTGAACTGTTTTATTTTGTTCGGAATGCTGAAAAATAAATTGGTTAATTTCATCATTTTTCCATTCGTCATCATTACAGTTAATTTTTTCTTCATATTTCGATTCATCAATCAAAAAAGGTTTTGTTTTTAAATTAAATACTTTTCCAGAGTTTCCGTTTTGATAAATCAAATCGCGTACTGCTAGTGAAACAATTTATTATTTAATAAATAATACCAACATTCTCATTTCAATGGATCTTTTAATTGAAAACAAATTGCCATCAAAGGAAGCAATAGAAAATTCAATTTAAAAGTGTGGACATAATTAATGAAAAATATGGTTGGTGTTTTCCAATTAACAATTATGAAACGTCGCTCAAAAAACAATAACTCCAATAATATTCACAAAAAAGTTTTGTGAATGTTTGTTTTATTTTATGCTGTTGACGTATACAATTATTAACGCTTTATGAAAACGTGAATAGGAAAGGTATTATACCATCACGTAGATGTATCTGCCGTGACTATTATTCAGACATACGTGCCTTAGTTAAAAGTTCAGGAATGAGTAATGCAAACGGAGGGTAGAACTTAATATTTCCAACAATTTAATCTCGTTAAGCTTCCATCATTATTTATAACTAGTCGCTCCTTCTCTTCTTCTCTTCTTCACTAGAAATTAGAAAATATTTCAGGTTTAAAAACAAATCAATATCATTTCCCTTGATGGAAATCGAACCTCAAAAATACCAAGTATAAGTCTAATGCACAGACCATAACGCTATGGAAGTTAAAAGAATTACGTTCGGTCTCCTTTTAGCGCATAATACAACAAACCCACCTTCAACAGAAACTGAAGGCCACTTACACAAATTCTCAAAAAATGCAAAGTTTCAAGGTTTCTTTCACAGGTAAAAAATTATTCAGGTAACTTTTAAAACGGTACTTAGCGCATTTCTTTCAGAACGCGACGGTCATGAAAACTCGAAAACTGTAATTTGTTCACTCTCTAAACGCGATAATTTACTTTCAGTAACTTTTTTATTTCGAAACTTTGCAGTAATTTGCGCAACTCGTATTCTCTCAACGTACCTAATCAGAGTAATATTAATATGGGTAAGCTCATATGCAATGTGTGGACCGTACCTAAGTACTAAGTAAATTTCCGTGTTAATTTTTAGAGGTCTGCGGCCGTTTATTTCACCAACCTTCCGACAGCGTTTCCGTTTGTTTACTGAGACCCTTCAGAGGGTGGCGGACTTTGTCTATTAACACTAGAAAGACCGGGTACTGCTCCATACCTATAAAGACCACAACGGTCATTTTGACCGCTGATAACATGCGAGTTTATTATTATTGTAATTGTATAAAATTTGTCATAATATTAAATAAATAAAACAATAATTATGTATTGAAATGATTTACTTTAATCAATTAGGTGCACATTTAGTACAAACTGTTGTTTTTTTATAATTTCCGAGGCACTTTCCGCAAACAGATTTCTTACAATTATCACATGTGTCAGATGTTTTATTTTGTTTACATTTTTTATTAATTTGGCACTGTCGTCTTTTAGAAGTTTTATTTTCCGGTTCCCTTTTCTGTCAATTCTTCAGGAGCAAACACAAATGGACCAGCTCTGGTATTTGTATATGCTGACCTTAGTTCTCCAACAAGCTGTAGGTATAGTAAAATTGTGAGGAGAAAATAATTTTTTTGCTACCTTTTTATAAATTATCCATGCATTTATAGGGGCTAGATCAAGTATGTTGTAGAAAACGTGCACAGGCCACCTTCTACTTCCAGCTCTTACGGAATTTTTTCGATGCATTTGGTCGATTATATCGAAACCATATTTTGTAGAATTGTAAAATTCAATCGTTTCGGGAATTTTATTTGTTCCGTCGACAAATTAAACATCTGGATTTTTTGTACTCAATATCATAACATTTTTCTACGGTTTTCCTTGATAAACAGTTAGTGTAGTACCATTGTTAGCTTTCAAAATAAATGATTCATAACGTGGAGTACAAATGGTTTTGCAAACTGCTGGTATTTCTCTCCTGGCCCTTTTCATCGTTCCGATAATAATTTGTTCTGCTCGTAATTTCTCTGCCAGCTTCATCGAAGTAAAAAATTGTCAGTTTTGATGTTTCGTCCCTTTTTGAGATACGGTTGTAATAGTTTCATTATTATTACATACCTATTCTGGTAATGAATTGAAATCTCCAAACTGAATATCTCCAATTTCCGGAAGTTCTGTTACTCTTGCAGAAAAACATCCTCCAAGTTGTGTACATGACCGGTCGGTGGCCGAGTTGACATCGCGCTTGGGTCCCACTCAGGCGTAGTGTGTTCAATTCCTCGGCCGGCTAAGTCCTCCATCACCACACAAGCAACATCTTCAGCTTTCTGTGGTGGTAGTAGGAGATTTTCAAATATTTTCAGGTTATTCGTAACCCGGGAATGTTTGTCACTCTTTTAAAAAAAAAAAAAAATCTCTTCCACGGCTGCCTCTTATTCTAACCCCTCGGCCACGAAGATTTGAAATCGGATTTCTAGGAAAAGATGTCGATGTCATCTGAAGATCTTCATCTAATTCTGTAGCTTCTGATGAAGAAATATTGGGCTCCAAAACAAAAACGGTGTCATAAATTTCACTGGCACAACATTCTTCATCTGACTGATCCTCTGCAATGTTTTGAAGTCTTGCTAGTTCTTCCATTATATCCGACTCGGTAAGATTTCTACGAGCTCTTATATCGATATGATATTATGTTCCAAAGTTTCAATAAAACTATAGCTAAAATAATTAGAACACAATCTACAAAAATAAAACGAAATTTTTGATGACTTGAAATAGGTACTTACGCACAGAATATGCGGTATAATACTAACAACTTGCACCCACAGTGCAGATCTAGTAAGAATGATACCGAAAGAAATAGAAAGGGAAATTAGTAGTAACATGTATAAGTCGGAATGGGTATATTTAAACTTGGATAAAGAAGATCCTAAACAAACTCAGCTTAAAATGGCCCTAACGGTCACATTGACCGCGGCGGTCTTTGTAGGTATAAATCATTATATTTCAATAAATAAATTAGGTACGTACATGATTTTTTTCACCATGGTCGTTAAATCATAAATCATGAAAAGTAAAAAAAAATCAGATCATTACCATAAATATTAAGCAAAATATCGTCATATTACATCGAGAAACGGTCAAAATGACCGCTTCGGTCTTTCTAGTGTTAATTATGGAATTTATTTCTGCTGACTTTTATTTCTCGGAAATAAAATTTCAAAATTCATCCTTAATTACTTCACATAGCTCACACAGGTTCATAATAAGATGATAACCTTTAGGTACTTTAAAGCAGAAAAGTTTTTTTTTTCATTTACATTCTTAAATTGGAAGAGCGGTTCAGAGATTAAATAAATATAAATTAAACAAATTAATGGTGTAATACATTTTACAATTCCAATTGTATTTCTGAAAGTCACAGAATTTAAAATAAAGTGGAAAATAACACAATACCATAATTGAATTATCATTTAAAAATTAATAAGATGAATGAAACCTGAAACCCAAATCGAGCATTAAGTTAAGTGAACTCGAAATAAAATATCGGTTATGGATGGTGTGTCCAAGATGGATTCTGATTTCTTAAGTAAGATGAAATCTGAACTTCTTTTGAACCTTTTTATAAAAGGTCTGGAAAATACTTGAGTGTAAGTATGGATAGGTAATGAACCGGAGAATCGATTAGTAGGACGTTCATGGATAAACTGGACTAAGCAGGAAAAGTTTGTGACTGGAAACACAAAGATCTCTTCCTTAGATTTATAAAACGACCATGACTTCAGGAGTAACGGCAGGCTGCATAAAACATGTCTGTATTATGGCTACTGTAATCCTGATCGTCTAAGGAATAACTTATCAAGAATTATAAAAATTTTGATCCTGAGTTCATATCTGATAGCATGAAATTAGCATAATATCTGTTGGAATGTCTATGAAAACAAATATCTTTTTAGTCTGTAACATCATTTACATTACGAGCCACACTGGAAGTTTTCATTAATCAATTTAGCTGTCGATTTGTTTGTTCCATATTTTCAATTATTCATTATGAAAACAAGGTTTTTACTCACTTCACTCAGGGATAGTTAAGTAACTACTATTAATCTATTTTTCACATGTTTTTGTAATAATTAGCTAGATAACACCGCTTAAGGTTAAACGCAACGCTCGTTGTATTCTACGTGTTCACAGATGGCGTTAATTAATTAATTTTGTTTAAATACGCTTTTGCAAGGTATTGCTTTACAGTATTAAGACAAATTATTTGTTTGCGCCCTCATATACGCAATATGAATAAGAATAAATAGTTTTGTCCATATAAAAACTCAATTCTATCGAGAAAGGCATACAAATACAATATTGGGTTGAATCATTGGTAAAATATTGTATTTGTGTGCCTTTCTCGAAAGAATTAAGTCTTTAAGGTTAAACGCAACGCTCGTTGTATTCTACGTGTTCACAGATGGCGTTAATTAATTAATTTTGTTTAAATACGCTTTTGCAAGGTATTGCTTTACAGTATTAAGACAAATTATTTGTTTGCGCCCTCATATACGCAATATGAATAAGAATAAATAGTTTTGTCCATATAAAAACTCAATTCTATCGAGAAAGGCATACAAATACAATATTGGGTTGAATCATTGGTAAAATATTATATTTGTGTGCCTTTCTCGAAAGAATTAAGTCTTTAAACGAACAAAACTATTGATTCATATTCATATTGCGTATATACGGGCGCAAACAAATGATTTGTCTTAATATTGTAAAGCAATACCTTGCAAAAGCGTATTTAAACAAAATTAATTAATTAACGCCATCTGTGAACACGTAGAATACAACGAGCGTTGCGTTTAACCTTAAAGACTTAATTCTTTCGAGAAAGGCACACAAATACAATATTTTACCAATGATTCAACCCAATATTGTATTTGTATGCCTTTCTCGATAGAATTGAGTTTTTATATGGACAAAACTATTTATTCTTATTCATATTGCGTATATGAGGGCGCAAACAAATAATTTGTCTTAATACTGTAAAGCAATACCTTGCAAAAGCGTATTTAAACAAAATTAATTAATTAACGCCATCTGTGGACACGTAGAATACAACGAGCGTTGCGTTTAACCTTAAATAGAAAATTGTTTTATTGCTTTCAAGTGTACGTGAATTTTTTAATTATTTTAAGTAAGAATGTATTTTTAATTGTCAGAGGGAAAGTTGTTAAAAATTAACTAAGCCTTTTTCACATTTTTGGAATTACGTATCTTCACGGATATTCTTTGTGCGCTTAGCCCCGCATCGAGCGCAGTCGAATACTTCTGCTAGAGCAAGTTAAGTATTGCGGGCAATAAAGATCCAGCCGAGAAGGCAATTTTTCTACCACCGCCTCTGGGAGAATCCTTCCGGTAATCTCCGAGTTTTTCGTACTCTCCCCACTGGCACATACCTGTCAAAATAATAATACGTCTCGAAAATTGAGAAAAGATTCCCTGTTTTCTTCCGTGGAGCAAGAAAATGATAACGTTGAAATTTATGCCCGCGGAGGTGCTTAGAATAATGCGAAGATATGTTTATGTTTTATCATTATGATAAATACTGACTCTGTTAGATAAACGAAATCTATGTACAAGTACAGGGTTTGATGTAAAGCTTATGTAAATGCTTTTTTTACCAATAATGAACTCCCTATATTAAGGTCAACCATTCTATTTGCTTAGTTTACAGAACTTTTTTGTTCTTATATTTTATATTATCCTTTATTATTTTACGTAGATATGTACCAACTATTTTTATATTGTTATTTTTAAATGTGAATACCGTACAAGAGTCTTAACTGCTGTGAGACTATGGCATACATAATTGGTGTATTTTGTAAGGCTGAAGTAAGGCTAGTTTATAGTTCTTTGGGGATCTGGCGAAGAGACACGCAATGAAAGAGATTGTGAAGGATATTGAGGTTGATCAGGATGCGGTATATGAGATTATTTCAGGACCGATGATGAAGACTCCGGATGCAGGCGGTGAAGTGTTGGTCAAAGTGCGGACCTTTGAGTCGACGCCGCTGCTGGTGACCGGACTCGTCGACATGTCAGGTACTAGTACGCTAGCTGTTCTTATCTGGTCACCAAACATGACTAAAGCCATTTCAAGCCACTTATTATTTCTGAATAGTAGTCTTATAGGGTAATACTAAGAGTTTCCTCCACTCTAGAAAGTAGGCAGCAAATATACTATACTTATATTACTTTTAATTTGTTAAGTGTGGAATAACACAAATTAATTAAATTACATTTACTTGCGGACGCCAGAGTTTAAACCCGCAACTTTCGGATTAACAGTGGAGAGCCTTAACGTACCTCTCAACCACAGAGGCCGTCATTTATTGCGTTTCCTTAAATTTAATTGTTTTAGCCCACAGGGCGAATATAATAGTAAATAGCTTTTAAAACTAAGACTAATTTTCTCGGGTTACGAATAACCTGACAATAATTTGAAAATCTCCGACTAAAACCAAAGTAAGCACAAAATGTTGCTCGTGTCGTGGTGGAAGACTGAGCCAGTCCAGGTATTGAACTCATGACGCCCGAGTTGGACCCAGACGCAATGCCAACTCAGCCACTGACCGGTCAATACTTTGATATTAAATAAATAACTTAATAGTAATCGATAAAGTGAGTTTTCTCAACCATCAGATAGTAATTATTATTTTTTTGGTAAACTAATGTTTAAGACAAGATTTTTTATGCATAGCACAAAGGGTAACAATCATTTTATAAGCAATAATTATTAGCTTGAAACACTCATCCACATTGAAAAATCTCCTGATAAAAGATACATGACGCCATAGCGAGGAGATTTTTCAATGTGGATGAGTGTTTCAGGCTAATAATTATTGCTTATAAAATAATTGTTCAGATAGTAAGGCTAAGAACACCTTGCGTTAGGAAAGAGTTTGCTGTATGCTAAATATTTTGTATATACTTACTTTTTTGTTTGTACCCACATCAGAAATGTCCAACATGAACCTCTCGTTTACTTCAATTACTCTATATTCTTGGTAAAAAGGTTAGAAAGTAGTTTATTTTCATACGTATTACAAGATTAAATATTTATCAAGCTTCGGACCTTATTCCCAAGTGGCAGCAGCGATGAAGAAGAAATACCTGGCACGCATCCATTCATCACCGTGATGCTCATGCTCAGGTGACATGGGGGAGTGGGAGGGGGAGATCTTACGTCTCTCCACGGATTTAGTATGGGAATCAGCTCAGAATACAAAATAAATCAAATCGAGGGATGAGCGACTTCAGAATGATCCGCAGAATGAAAAATATTGCAAATGAAATTTATAGCAAACCGATAAGATTCACATACGACAGCAATTACAAATGCTTAAATTAAGGCGATGCACTACGTCATGTAATATTTTAAATTGGGCCGCTATCAATAACAACCCTTACATAGATGGCGATAAGGTTTAAATTCCCGCTTAACACCATCCGCCTGTTTTAATTTATGCAAGAAAAAAACATGGCCAAAAATTGCCTTTTATTTTATTTCGTGGATGTCCAGGCATAAATCTTTAATCTTTTTTCGATCATTTTATAAATAACTTAATTTGCCACAGTATACAATAAAATCATAACCGAAAATGGGTTCATGTGTAGGAGATTTTGAACTTTAAAGCAGTTTTCATAGGCCTTATACATTATTTTTTTCTGGGCTGGTAAAAAGACAATTTTCAAACCAAAAACACATGATTTTGCATTACTACGTACGGCATCACCTTAAACGTTCTGCTGTTTTTGCTAATACCAATCCTGATATATAGCAGTGAATTTTAGAACTGGCAGATTTTTCTAATTAATGTGGATTGAAGGCTGGAGAAACGACTTCCCGATGTGCACATACTCAACACAATTTGCCAAAATTTGTCTCATATTTGTCACAATAATAAAAAAAACTAAAATACTTGAAGAACTTAATAATAACATTATTAAATGTGATTCATATTAAATTATCGTAAAAAAAAAATACTGCGACGTTGAAGAAGAATTGTCAAAATAATATGGTACATAGGTGTAGGTACTATCTTACCAGGAACATAGAATGAAATATTTTCAGCCAACGTTTCGGACTGCATTACAGTGTCCATCATCAGGGCAAATGTGTAATCATGAGATATGTAATAAAGAAGGAAGTAGCGCAACACGGCATAATACCCCAAAAATAAATCACTAAAATCATCATCATACAAAATATTTTTTCGAACACTACATTGCTAACGCTGGCTAAACCTTTTGAAATACATCAAAATAATGTACTACGGAATTGTATATCTTAAAAAGGGTGACCGGATAAATCATCAAAATGATAATTCATCACATCTTTAAAAATTTATATAAAGTCATGGAAAGTGATGAAAATTTATTAACTGGGTTATGTAGGTTAGGTAAGGTTAGGTTTAAAAAAAATTTTCATCGTTTCTAATGACTTTATATCACTTTTTAAATGTATGTTGAATTGTCACTGTGTTGAGTTATCATGGAACCCTTAAAAAGGCATACAGAAAAGTTCGCTTTATTATTTTATTACTTTATTATTTTTGTAAAAATCAATAATCCTATAATATCAATAATCCCATAATCCTTTATAATCCTTTATATTTATCTTGCTGAAATTTGCTACCCTTTTATTTTTACAACACCAGGACACTGTCTTATCAAAATTCCCCAATTCCAAGACTTCACAGTCTCGGAAATAAATACTCTGATCTGGGAGATATATTTCATCTTAAAAATAATCAATATAAATATTGTTTATTTCAATTCTTTTGTAGATCGAGACTCAAATAGACATCTATAATTTCCGCAATATATATATTTTTATTTTTATTTTGAATATCTATTTATGTGAGACTTCTCATCATTTTTACTAATGTATCTTATTTAATTATATGCTTTTGTTGTAACATTTAATATTTTTTCTTTTTTCGTTGTATTATGTTTCCTTTATTGTTTTAATTTTGTAGAATCTATAATAACTGTGATACTCTACTATTAAATAAATAAATAAATAAATAAATAAATAAATAAATAAATAAATAAATAAATAAATAAATATATAATTATCCTATAATTCACAACCCCAAAACTTTACTCCAAATTCACAACCCCGAGCAACGCCGGGTAGGTACACGTCAGCTAGGTATATATATTTAAAAAATCAGCCTTCTTATGTTTGTCCTCGCAATACTCGAAAAGTAATCAACCGATATCGCTGAAAATTTCAAAGTTCGTTGTTATTAGTGTCAGGAGTGTTGAGAAAGTGGTTTGAATTGTAGAAAAAGTC
Organism: Hesperophylax consimilis; assembly: GCF_061612785.1. Taxonomy (NCBI): domain Eukaryota; kingdom Metazoa; phylum Arthropoda; class Insecta; order Trichoptera; family Limnephilidae; genus Hesperophylax; species Hesperophylax consimilis. The sequence goes on from NC_142842.1 coordinate 13,969,122, forward strand.
CGGGACTCCCGAGTAATATCTCTCCACTGGAATGAGATACCAAGTCGAATTAAAGTCAAAGTAATGTAGTTTTTTCACATTAACATTGTGGTATGTAGAAATGAATGGTGGAAGAAGTCGGAGACGCCTGAAAAAGACATTAGCATCTCGGGGTCCACTGGTACTTGATAAAAATAAATCAAATATAGTCAAATTATTATAATAAAGGCGAATAAATCTGCGTTAGTACCTATACTATTATGTCACCCGAATGCATTCGGTAATGTTTGTAAAGTTTCGTCTCTGAGTCCAACAACTCCATCGCACACGAACAACGAATTTTGGCATACCTACTATACCTACAATCTCTCTTTTTTTATTGGCAATTTTTTTGATACATACAGGTACATATATAATTATACAAAACATAAGGCAGTAACAAACAAAGCCTGTGCGTGGGCATTATAAAGTATGTATTCAAAACAGTGGTGGTTACGTTATATATGGTTTAAATGAAAAAAGAAATATGAATATAGAAAAAATATATATAGTACATATAGTTAGTTTAATATGATTTAACTGGAGTTTATAGGTATTTAATAAAAAACAGTTTAAAAGATATAAACTTTTTTTTTAAATGTAGATGGTAACATATTATCATATATAGGTATCTTATTCGAAGTATAAATTATAGAAAAAAATTCTTTCACTTCCAGATTTTTTTTTACCCAGCTTTTGACATTTATTTTATATGAGTTTAGGTTTTGGCACATCTTGATGGAACTTGGCAAGGAATTAAACAATTTTGGGACAATATAGTTGATGTGTCTTTCGGCTAGCCTAGTTTTGCAGTGAGGCACTGTGTACACGCATATGGTGTGTCTCTGGCTAGAACGATTTGGATTTTTACAGATATTATAAGGACGAGTGTATATAAATTTAAGACATTGGACACAGTAGATCCGCCTTAGTTCCATAATGTCAGTTTCCTGAAACAATTGATCGGTAGGATATGTCTTGGTCTTCTGGTGCATTATCTTAATGATAGACTTCTGAATAATTTCTAGAGGTTTCACAAGGTTATTGTATGTTCCTCCCCAGGCGATTATTCCGTAGAAAATGGATGAAAGTACCAATGCATCATAAAAAAGCCTCATGGTTTTACGTTAACGATATTGCTCATGCGTTTGAATATATAAATTAGGTGACTCAGTTTATTGACAGTTTTTTCTATGTGATAATTCCATTTGAGTTGACAGTCAATAGTTAGGTACACCTAACAGACTTTGAAACAGAATTTATATTGCATGAAAATATACCATAGGTTTTTTAGCTTCCCTGTGCGTTCTGAAATCCACACTAAGCCGGATTCCCATTAGAGATTTTTTTTGAGAGTTGTGGCGGGATGATCATTCGTACGGGAGGATTTTTTACTGTGGAGTAATGGCTCGCCGTTCAAACTGTAGTAATATTATAATCCAAGCGAGTCTTGTTTGTCGTAGTTATTCTTTGGGGGTTCACTGCAAATCCGCAAATTAGTAAAAACTGCCAGTGTTACAAGTATATCTATTAGCCTGTGTATTTTATGCCGTATTGTAGTCATCTGTAATGTTATTCTTCTATCTCTGTTTTCTATATTATGGTTTCTCGTTATATTTGTGCTCTGATGTAATAATGATTTTAACTTTCGATTTTTATATTAATGTGTAAATAAGTTAAAATAATCATCGTTCCACGAAACCTATGTGTATGGAATTTGTTTTCACTAATGAATGTATCCAATAAGCGTGGTAGCGATGTCACTGGCTTGAAAGTAATCCGTGTAAAGCTGAATTAATCTAATAACACAACAATAGATAATTACTGAATTCAACGTAAATTAGAACTACCAATTTAGTTGCACATTGCAATCAGTTGGAGGATTTGCCAACAGATTGTGTGTTTTCACTATCGTTTGAACCTAATCTCAGTTCATTAGATTCGTTACGAGCGGGTTTCGAAACAGCTTTGGCGTACATGGAAACATTATCCCATTTAATCTAATAACGCATTTCTTCGGGAATTCTGAGATTTTTCTGCAGACTTTCTATGGCAAGTATAAAAACGAATGTGCCAGTTAGTTCACTTCTTTGTTCTACTCATTCCCGGTTAATACCTACATGGAAATGGCTGCTTTTTCTTTAAAATACGCGTTTAAAACAATTCTAATGGCATAATTTTAAGATTTTATACAAAGGAGGATTAGCATTTACATATAGCCCAAGGGTCGTGGGTTCCAAATTTATTAATATTATTTTTTTTCACATTTGACAAATACTTTGTGGGTATACATAATTAGAATAAAATTTCTTACAAACGATTTGTTTTCATATAACCCTGATGAAGGATCAGGGTGAACCGATGCCGGTTGGTTTTATATATTGAAAATATTTTATTTATTGGCGTTATAAACAGTCTTTATACATGCATATATGACAGTGATTAGAGTATTTATGTCATTGACCAATAAAATAACGACAAAACAAAGCATAACAGAAAAATTCATAACAATTTATATATACAATAAAGTGGTGTTAAATATGAAGTTATTTTATTGTAATTATATAAAAAAACTATTCGGTCACATACAGAAAATATTGAAAGAAGGTAATTTGCAAAGGTATTTAAATTTCATTCACAAGTGGACAATTATCTCAATGTCTTTTCAAATCTAATGAAAACCCACAATTTATAAGCGAAATATTGCTGGAAAGTACGCTAAGTTAAAATTTGTAAACTTATTATTTTCTTTGCATCCTCATGTCTAATACATTCCTCTTCTTTATTTCTGTTCGTTGTACAATTTTCTCAAATGTATAATAATATTAATGCACTATAATTTCATCTAAGATAGTGTCGTTTACCTGAATTAAATTATGGTCTTATTGTTTTACTAATTTAACAAGTTTATAAATAACCGTAAACAAAGTGAAATAAAAAATTTTTGTAGGAAAATTAATAACTAAATAATTATGTGGGTTTGCATAGTTTAAAATTTTCATTAACTTGATTAAAATTCTTCTGCGAATTTTCATAATTGTTGAATTGTTCCCTTGCCATTTCACGGTCAATATTATGAATAATTTTACGTAGCTTTTTTGAAAAAGTCACTTAGGAATAACATTTTTTATTTGACTTTAAAAGCATTAATGTTACAAAATAATAATAATACAGTAAAGAAACAAAAACTAAATTGTATTTATTTAACTATTGAAGATAATACAAGCAATTTTTAAACAGATACGGTCACATCGTTAGTTTGTCCAAGATAAATTAATTTCGAACGATCTAGTATAGTAAAATAAAAGCGGATTCTTTGAATAAAAACGTATTTAATTTTCATTAAGAAACAGGCACATCAACACAATAACCTGAAATAAGTAACCGTGATGAAAATTACAATAAGTATGCAGAACACGTTACTGACTGAACCCTTTTATCGGCACGTTTTCTAAATGTTGATTTTAATGTTTCCCTCGAGTAATTTTATCGTTTACCTCGGGTTCAGAATCAGGTTTGCTTTTCAAGAAGATCATAAAGCAAAGTACAATATTTCTGTGTGTATTATTTGTTTATTTTAACCAGGCATGTTATTTATTCACTCCATATCTTATAAGAACAGACTTTCAGTGTATCTCGTTGGTCGTTTAAAAGCTTGGATTTATTGTGTACAAAAGTTTCACAGTATTTTTTTTTGTTAATAACCGAAAATTTATTTTGTGTTTATCCAAAAACAATGGTTCCCTTTCCAATAATTAACGAATAATTAATTTATTTTATTTTATCATACTAATAACAGATGAGCAAATAGACATATAATTTTTCAAGAACTTATAAACTTTATGATAAAACTTTAACTCTGTACCACCAATTTTAGGTGTAAATTTAGTGATAACTTTTTTGAATTAGCCTAATGAAGTTAGATTTTGATAAGTTTGAGTGATATAATAAAATATCCTTCAAAAGAGTTACATGCAAAAAAATTATACGACCTTAAAAAAATAGGAAACCTTTAACAGCGACTCGATATGTTCTACTCAAATATGACATTGCCGTTACTAACGAAAGTGTAAAAAACGAAAATATTCCGTCCAAATGAAACTAAATATTAATTGGCAAAATTCTATATGTAAAATTACATTCATATATTTAATTTTTTTAAAGTTTTATATTATTGTATATGTCTGATAAGATTTGCTATAGGGTAGTGTTTATCTTTATTTGAGCGCATAAACCGCATTAACTATGTACAGTCAGCAGTAATTCAAAACAGATATTATCGGTCCTATCATATAAAACAAATAAATTGAGAAAAAGGGTGGATATTTAGTACAGTTTTACATTTAAAATTGTATTCGGTTCTTGCTATTTATTATTACGCCTGTTTTACAATTCGGCTAGGATTGTGTAATCAGTCTAAAAGCGATTGAGAATTCCTAATTGCATTTTTTAAATACACACAAAAAAGGCACATAAAATGATACATTAGAAGAAAAATATCTTAAATTACTTGTAACCTCTTCCTTTAGTCACACTTCCAGGTAACCGAAATATAAAATATACAGTTTAACACTAGACAGACGACAATAAAATCACAATTGTGGAACATTTGACTTCGCATATAATAAATTCTTAGCCCAAAACTAGGATTCTAACCCTCAATTCCTTTGTGTATTTATGACGGCTTTGATGAGATATAAGATCAAAACCTAATACTCCTTTACGGAAAACAATAGGCCTATTCCTACCAAACAATGTGAGATATTTATGTATTATGAACCCACATTAGATGTCTGTTGAGTACGTAGAATGTAAAGGTAAATGCTGTATTTGCTAAAGGTGAGTTCTGGAATCAATTATTTGAACTGTTTCATCGACAGTTCTATAGTCTAATGCTATTATTAATAATACACTATTGAATATATACAATACTAACTGTGTGAACGTATTCATTAAATTTCATGGAAATGTTTATGGGAGAGTGCGTAGATTTTCGTTTTGAATATTAGGGTCTTCTCTTTGAAATGTTATCGCTAACTATTAATAAATTACGTAATTGTAAAAAGCATTCGCTTTGTGGCTCATCATAATTTACAATAAAAACACATAAATTTGTTTTTGACCACTATAGTTTTATTTTCACTCTACCGGTTTCGGAAGAACCCTTCCTTCGTCAGGAGAATATTAAAAACTCAGTTTTTAATATTTTAAATTAATAAATTATTTGCATTACAGAGACTGAATTTTGCTAGACGGAATAAGAAGAAATTTAACCTCTTCAATTAAGTTTCAGTTTATGTGACGAAATACATGTGTATGCATGTATATCATAGAACACTAATGTTTTTCAGATGTTGTACAGTTTCTTTACTATAATAGATTTTTCATCAATTTTTGGAGAGCTATCCAGATGAATACAATGATTTGACTATAGACTGATTATCTGTTAGGGTAGAAGCATAGAAGGTAATAAGGTATGGTATTTAAAAAAGGGTCGTCTAGCACATAAAATATATATATATATTTTTAAAAAAATTTGCATACCGTTATAATTATTAAATCTTGAATTATTTTGTAATAAATAAATTTAAATGTATAAAACATATACATCTTTAGTTCAACAAAAACATCGTAAATTTGGCAGAATCTAAAACTCCTTTTGGAAAATAAGTAGCTTGGTGATTGCATTCAAAAGTATCAACAAAACTGTGACTCTGATGAGACGTACAAAAAATTAAACAGACTCTGTTCTAACAAAATATATGCTGAAACCGTACAGCATTTCAAATAAATAATATAATTACATGCACAAATTATAAAGATTCAATAAACAATACCTAGCTTTTAAGGTAATTTCATAAAAATTCTCCAGTCTTTTAAAATAAATATCAACTCCACTTTTTCCACAGTAAAATAGTAAATACAAAATCAATGTCTTGTGTTTTTACTAAAGTGTCCTCTGCATGCAAAGTCGCAAATTTTGAAAAATAAAAGTACTTATTAAATTAAAAAACACACTTTGTAATGCATCACTTTTGAATTGAATTAAATACTGACAGCCAACTAGGTTTCGCTTAGCTCAAGCTTCATCGGGGCTATTCTATTAACTGTGTTATTACAAATTGTGTTTTTTTTTTCATTTACACGTCACACCTCAAAATATTTGCTTCCTTCAGTGTTAGTGTATTTATTTGAAGTGACCAGGTGAGTATGTTTTTTTCTGTTGTGAATAACAAAATTAGATGGAGCGTAAGAAAGTGTATGTGAAGCTATACAAACCATCTATTTATAATTATTATAATAAATAGTTCTGAGAAAATTTAATTACAAGTGGTAAGAAAAATTATATTTTCATGTCAAATCACTTAGGTCAAACAAATGTAGCAACTCTAGACTATTTTACTGCGGATAATAAATCGTAATGTACGATCAGAAAAACCATGAAAGGGCAATGTTTATTGCGTCTCTATGAAGAATGTTACTTCGGAGAAATAAAAATATGTTTTATCTTTCCCTGACATATGGACCTAGATTTACCCGCTTGCTCTTTTTTATATTTGTACAAAACACATGGCAACCCTCTCCTGTTCCTCTTTGACCTGAGTGACGAGTGACATGACCATTCTTTTATTGCTTTACCCTTTGGAAAACCAAAAGAATCCACTTCGGAAATTATTTCGTGTTATACCTTCTGATTCTGTTAAAACAAAAGCAATGTTAGTTTTTTGTGCTCTATTTTGAAAGAAATTTGTTTAGGAATGTTTGTAAATAAATCAGACTTTCACGAAGCATGATATTTTTGTTTCTCGTCTTTTTTTCAAGAATTTTTTCGTAAAAACACGGATGTGTATTTTGTCAAATTTTTTTACGTAAACAACCCTCAATAATAAGACATTTTAAATTGACAAACGAATAACCAAGAATTAAAATAACACTAAATTACCAAACTGGAAATATCAATAATTTTTTTCTCATCTTATGATTTTTTAAAAAGTTACGGAATAAATCAATTTTTCATGGTTAATTGAAAACTATGGAGCAACAATATTGTGTCTTGTTGTGCTTAAAATAGGTACCTAAGTAACTGCATATATATGTATATAGTGAAACTATGGCATTCCCAATAGGAGTATGTTGTGAGGCTGAAGGTATAGTAGATGGAAAGGAAATAGGAAAGAGGAAGGTGGGGAAGTACTTGGCTATTCAGTTCTGGTGACCAAACAAGGTTAAAGCCATTTAAAACAATGTTTCAATTCTTAATGGTGGTCTTACACCAGGCCGATACTGAAAGTATCTCCCACTCTGGAACGTATAGTAAATATATGCCTTATATTATATTAAATTAATAAATTATGAGATAATACATATTAATTTAAAAAATGTGTCGGCTCATGCCGGGATTTGAGCCCGCGACCTCCAAGATTGATAGTTGAGAGCCATACCCCTCTACCACGGAGTGGACTTCCGTGGTAGAGGTGTACTCCGTGATTCCAAACAAACCGAGTAATAAATTCCATTCAAAAGAAGTAGGGCAAATGTCACTACACCAGAGATTTCTTTTCATGAGCTTTTAGTGAAACACGGAAAAAGATTATCTGATCTTTGCGGTTAATGTTGCGAAATTGATGCAATTCCCAAAAACAAACATTTTGACAAAGCAACCAACTTCTCAAAGAGAGGACAAACTTTTACAACTTTTCAAATGTTTTCGTGCCGTACGGTATAGCACCTAGTGGCATTATTTCTCTAAAACCATGCGGCGCGATCTCCCGCGAAAAAGTATAGTGAGATTTTTTGCCGCCAAATGTATATTTTACCGCCAAGAAGGGATTTGCGGTTCGGTCGCAGATGGCGCCCGTAGCCGTCATCCGACTAATTATCCTAATGGGAATTCGTCCCACCGCCACAGTGCCAGTGCTACAAGGATAAAGTGATTCTTGTCTTGGAGTTTTTGATAGAAGGATAGATGGTCCGCGGGGAGCGGGAGGCAGGCGTGATAATTACGAAAAATGGGAACAGACTTTTGCCTGTTATTATAATCATCTTGAATATTTCACTGAGTAGCGGTTAGATAGCTGTTATGAGTGGAAATAATGCTTGGAACAAGATTTTAGTTACAAAAAATAATGTCGATTTAACACCAACTTAGTTTTTAAATGTATTTATGTACAGCATATCGACATGGCGGCAGGAATAAAGCTTTCAGCTGATTACTTTACTTTAGGGAACAATTTAAAAGGTAAATTTTGTCTAGGTATACTCAGACTAACAGTAGAGAAAATGTGTTAATGTGAATGAAGCAAGGTCCGTGTTTCAAAATAAAGATGTACAGTGGTTTATTTTCTCTGCTTGGGACTTGCGGTTAACGGCGTGAGGGTTAGTTAGTTAGTTAGTTTTGTTTTTTAAACTGTTTTATAAAAACATCCATAGATTCCTAAAATTCAGTTAAAAAACACAATATGTATTTAAAACACACTTTAGAAAACTCTTTAAAAGTAATTTTACATTTGTAAGGCAAAATATCACAATATAAACTTTATTAGTTATGTGAACTCAGTACGTTTTCCAAGATCTGAGTTGTTTTTAATTTTTATCTTGTTTAATAAATAAGGAACAAAATTTTCTTTGAAAATATAATATTTGTAAGTTGCTATTGAAAAACAATCCTACTTATTATAAACCATATGAGTTAACGTAATAGTTAAAAATTTCGAATAGGGACAATCTCAATGACAATTCGTTTTCAAATATTTGATTAGGCAGGTGTATAATATTGAAAAATTGAGAATTAGAAGGTCCAAATAAACATGAAGATTTCACATTTGAAAAAATAATCTTTACCAAACCATTAAAATAGCCACTATCTTGCATCGGAAAAGGAATGTACAAACAAATTTACTGTCGAAAATAGAACTTTGCTAGGCTTAGTCAATAACCCATACGAAGTGAGTCCAAAATTTGCTTAATTTCTTTATGTATGAAATGTCAACATATTTATTAAAAAAATGATTAGGTTAGTAAATAGGTTAAATGTTGAGAAACATCGGAAGAACTTAAGAAAGGCTTTTAAATTTTGTATTTAGTTGACTTTATTTCCATCTCAATTCAAAAAGTCTTTAATACCATTTTTTAGCAAGGCATCTTTTGAAACTCATTCTCATAATAGAGGAAGAAAGAACTTGCACTAAGTAGATTGCTTTAAGTTTAATTTTTAAGCATTATGAGAAAATGCTACCACTTCATTATTATTTAAAGGTCACCGGTAATTAAGCCGCTCTGTTCAGACTGGTGTTGATTTTGTATTCTAAAACGAAAAGGAAACTGAATAAAAAGCGTACAAAAAATTTAGGTCGTTGGGTATATTTATTTTAACAATAAGTTATTAGATAGTTTCGTAAGTAATAAAGTAACACTTTAAGATTATTAGATAGATTCGTAAGTAAGAAAGAAACACTTTAAGATTATTAGATAGATTCGTTAGTAAGAAAGTAACACTATAAGATTATAAGATAGATTCGTTAGTAAGAAAGTAACACTCTAAGATTATAAGATAGATTCGTTAGTAAGAAAGTAACACTTTAAGATTATTAGATAGATTCGTTAGTAAGAAAGTAACACTTTAAGATTATTAGATAGATTTGTTAGTAAGAAAGTAATACTTTGAGATTATTATTCTAGCCAACGAAACTAATAAGATTTGAGATTGTTTAATTTAAAAAAAGGCCCACTATTCGGGAAAGCAATCTGGAGGGCGTTAAGTTAGCCCAGGATGTAAAAGGAGAGCAATGGGCCCTTACTTCAATATGATAAAAGGAAGAAGATAAAAAAATTGAATTTTTTGAACAATTCATCAAATTTCAAGCTCTGTGAAAGTTATTTTCAAGTTTTGTTATTATTTTTAAAGGACTTTCACAGAATTTCAACTTTGGAATTTGGTAAATTTTTCAAAGTAAGAATGTTTTCAATACGAGTAGGTATGCTAAGTAAATGAAAATAGGGTTTATTTTTTCCGCAGTCTGATTTTTTATTAATGAAACGTCTTTGGAGGAACAATGAACACAGGATCATCTCATTCCATTTGCTAATCTAAGTTACAGTCACAAAATCATATTTTTCGTTTCTTCAAGGTATCAAAAATAATTGTTTGCATGAACAAAAACGATGTTAATATGAAAATAATTGGCGCACACTTAATGGAACAAAAAGGGGTTCTTCAGGTTCTGATAATTAATTAAATGTATAATAATGATAAAAACAACCCTCTGGCAACGTTGGTAAATAAATAATCAGACGGAAAAATATTAATCCTTGAATTTTTGGTTCCGTTTCAAAATAAATGAAAAAGAAAAAAAAATAACAACAACTAAAACCGAGAACCGTAAGCAATGAAACACGAAAATTCAGTTTTCACACAGTGTCCCCCGGGAAAACTGCACTCGCCAACATTTGCGCATAGTAACCCCAGAAGATATAGTTGCCAATATTTACTACACAACATCGCTTATTCAAGTGAAATCCGACGCAGAACCGCATATAATTTGCCAAAGTGCAATTATATGGAGTAAAATGTGGATATTTTTGTTGATTATCATTTGAAAAGCAATACAATTTAAATTGGACAGCAAAACGGATGGTGGGATTTGAAAAATATATATGCCGCATATTATATATATATATATATATATATATATAAATATATATAGGGTATATAAATTTGACTCTAATTGCACAGATAAGGTGTTAAGGGACATTACCGTCCTACTTTTACCTGTGATTCCCTTGAATGTGGTCTCTTCTTCGCGGTGACTTTTCATACGTATTGAATAATTTTCATACGTAAACAATTTTTTTTTACATGTTATCACTGGTCACTGGTCACTTAGCTGGGTAATTGCTTTTCAACACATCTTTAAAAAGTGATATAAAGTCATTAAAAACGATGAAAAAAAAATGTAACCTAACATAACCTACTTAACCCAGTTAATAAAGTTTTTGTTTCATCACTTTCCATGACTTCATATAACTTTTTAAAGATGTGGTGAATTATCATTTTGGTGATTTATCCGGTCACCGCAGCAAATATACTTTATAAGCCAGAGTAAAGCTGGCCTCTCAGAAGCTGGGCGTACTGTACAGGGCCCGCAGATACTTTAATAGTACACAACTGCTGACCCTGTACAAATCGCAAGTGCGCCCTACTGTCGAATTTGGCAGCCATCTCTGGTCAGGAGCCCCAAAATACCTGAAAAAAACCCTTGACTCTGTGCAGAAACGGGCGATCCGTTTGATAGATTCCCCAATCTTAACAAACGGGCAATCTTTAGAGCACAGGCGTCAGGTAGGTATGCTGTCCTTGTTCTATCGGTATTACAATGGACGATGCTCTGAGGAACTAGCGTCATTGATCCCTTCGGCACCGGTGCGTAGTCGGGATACACGCCAAACGCGCGCCCAACATTTTTACACGGTTGACATTTGTCACATGAGAACGGGTCGCTTCTACGATTCGTTCTTAAGTTCAACAGCTCGGCTGTGGAAAGAACTGCCGGCCTCTGTGTTTCCTCCCTCCTACAACATGGGACTCTTCAAGACCCATGTTCACACCTTCCTCTCCACAAAAAACCCTCCACACAGCATCCCCAAAGATGACATAGGTCCTGAGGGAAATTATTTTCTTCAGGGCTTCCTGTGTGGAGTTAATATATAAAAAAATAATAATAATTATCTTAAGTTAATTAAATTGTTAAGTAACACAATTTGAAAAAATTAAATTAACTTGCAAACGCCGGGATGTGAATCCGCGACCTTCGGAATGCTAGTCGAGAGCCTTACCCCTCGAATCGGAGGCCATCAATACATTCGTTCTTTTAATAAATTAATACACACATGTATTATACTGAACCTACTATTTGCGAAAAAAGTTATGAACAAATTTAAGGCAGGTACGACAAACAAAATTCAAAATATATTAGACTCCCGTTCAGGTAGCGTTAATGTGGAGAGATTTGATATGATATTTGGTTCGGGAGCTATAAACTCCTCTCATATAATAAAGCCATGCCAGGAGTTTCACAATCTATGCAATAAAATTGTGCAACTCCCGGCATGACTTTATTACATGAGTCATCGCGGGAGTTGAACATATAATAAAGTCATGCCGGGAGTTGAACAATCTACGCAATAAAAAAATATTAAAAGCACAACAGCTGCAATTTTCCTTGCAGGCAAAACGAAAGCTTGTCTTATAGCGCAGCTCAAAAAAATCGTGCGTTAAAAGTAATTTACTCGTCAGTGGTAAGCTTAATGAGAGCTTTTGAAAGAGGTCAAATAATTCCTCCTGGAATAAAGCACTGTGGCGGAGAGGTAATGATGGGTCTTGTTTTGTCCATTCTAAAAAACCTAAGTCTTTTTATCTAAGTTAAAATAAAATTAAAAACATGAAACATGTCTTACATTTTCAGTAAATTCTAAAATATCATTGGAGACACGGAGGAATAATAATTAGGTTATATTGTGCCCTCGAGGAGCTTCGGAATAATATAATGCCCCGATGCACAGAATTCACACTTCCGTGTACGGCATTATAAACCTTTTAAGACCCTTACCCTCTAAGCCTCGGAAGGTAATACATAGTCATCATACATAGAAGCTCTTGGGCCGTGTACCTGAAGAGTTTGTGAATTATAGGAAAACACACTTTTGAAATTAATTAGTAAAGTGTGACCTGAATACTGCAAAAATACACAGTATTCATTGAAATACATATAAGACCTAAAAATCACAATCGGAATGAACGATTTTTTTTGGTGAAATATTCGGCTTCATAATTTTTTTTAAAAATGCATATATGTGTATGTATAATATCAAAAAATCCCACACAGGCATCGCCAGTTCGTGGTTATACTTCGTGTGGATATGAGTTGATGAGTGGATAAAAGTGTCTCGTTGTGATGATTAGTATCATAATTTTGTTAATGACTTATTACAAATAATCACTTAAAGCTACATACCAATATTTTTTTCAGATGCGATACAACGTGGTCTTACACCCATCCTTTGTACAAAATAATTCACTGTGGCAAATCCGGAAAAATGCCCAAAGTTTAACTGTATCAAATTGAAATGGTCCTTCGTTGGGATTTTTCATGTACAATTTTTACAATTAGGTTCCTGAAAGAATTGGATTAGAAAAAAAGTGAAATAGTAACCTGATTTCCATAGAGCCTCCGCTGGCTGAGCTTGGCAGCCAGTTCGCCAGATGTCTCTCCCGACCCTCCAGGGCTAAACCAGCCCAGGGCGGACCCAGTCACCAGCACAGATCCCAACAGAATCAAAGTCAATAATGCACCACACACCATTTTAGTTTTTTGTGATAGTACCATAGCCATGATGAAATTTTCTACCACAATCCACTTCAATTATTTTAACCCAATTATTTTTTTAGCACTGTAATCACATCATAGTCTTCTTTGAGTATCAATTAACTGACAAGTTATCTTTGATGTGAACTTATACTAATACGATAAACATATTTAAAATTTTGAATAAGAAATTGTTGGTTTTGGGTAAACACAGAAAAAAATAGTAAGCTTGTTTGATAAATCAACCACATCCATCATTATTTATAAAGATTCTACCAGTGATGGTTCTGACTTCTATAATAACTTACTTCAAGTGTCTAACAACATACGTATAGAGACACAAATAGGTGACCGTAAACTTAATTAAAATACCAATTAACTCGCACAGTTCGACTAATCTATCGCTGTTTCAAGGATATATTAGCACATATATTGGGATGCTTTGGACAGTTTTCGAATGCCATACTGTTTACGGTGCACATTTTGTCTGTTATTAACACATCTGAAAATAAGAGTTACTTGTTAAAATAACACGTTATTAATTATGTTAACTATTTTATTAAATGTTTAATGACAGCAAAAAATATAAAGATTTCGATAAAATATATTTTTTGAAATAATAATGATAGTCTTCGTGGAACTCTACGTAATAGAACTTTTCGTGAAACCCTTAATTTATAATATAAAATTACTTTCCGATTCTAAAAAAAAATTTTATGGTTTACTAAAAAAGTCTATTCATAGCGTGTTACAAATATTAATTTCAATCGGTTTTCTTAGAAAATCAAAAAAGACGTATTGCTCCCTAATATTCTTCGATTCTCACGTATTTCGTTACATTAGATGGGAAGCCTCAATAAATATTTTTTGGATTGGTATGTTTAAGTTTTCCGCACATAATTTATGAAAACATTTATTTATCCCGAATATTGTATTTATTTAAGGCTTGAAGAGGAATTTGTTTTATCAGCATTCCCAATCACATAAAAGGAAGAGCTTGAGTATTTGAAATAAGGGACAAAATTGAGTTACGCCTTTTCTCTTTTTTTTGAGGGTGCACCAATTTGATATATTTTTTTACATGGACCATTGGAGATAGTTAGTCCAATTTTTTGCAGTTTACTATTTTGACTTGTTAGTTATGTTCTAGCTAACAATATTTTATAAGATCTTAAATTAAAAGTAGAACTTTTATTTCAAACACAGGTTGCACCTTTCGAGTGGTTAAGATTCTCGACTTTGAATTCAAATATCGCAAATTAAATTTCGGTGTATGCAAGCATTTTTTATTTTGATTATTATGTTTATATCACGTTTGATAAATGTAAAATGTTATATTATAAAGCTTATTCGTGGCCCGAAACTGGGGTAGAAACTATCAGTGTTACAATTTGGGTGGCGGGTATGGATAATCCCCCCAGGGATGCATTGGATAACCAACATTCCTACCATAGGTCACCCCTAGTGATTCGCTACGTTTGGTGACTTAGCAGGGGTTCCTGGGTTCAGAGTGTGAGGTTTGTCTAGGCTTGGCAGCGGATGCATTTGTCCACCTACTGAGACTGAGACTTGTTGAGGGAGACTTTTACTTCTCCATCCGGACTCATCGCCTTGCACAGCAGTGAAAGGGATAGATTCATACATTCATCACTCATGGACATATTGACCCCCAGATTTCTACCCACCCCTACCCACCTCCTACCATTTCCTTTCCAAAACTTCCCCTCCTTCCTTTCCATAAAAGGATTCTCCACACAATATACCAAAAATGAAAAAAAAAAAAAAAATGACGTAGGCCCCAAAGGATTTTTTTTTCTTCAGGGCCTTCTGTGTAAAACGTTATTCGAAATGGCTTTAGCAACGTTTGTTGAAAATATCTGAATAGCCAGGTACTTCCTTCCTTCTCTTTCCCACTCCCCAATTGAGAGGTTCCATAGTCTCACTTGTTCCGTACAGTTGGGAACATCTTGAACTCAGATGCGGTAATCGCGTTAGTATCTTTATAAATCTATTCTCAAAAACAAACAAAAAACTGTTGAACGGTGAGTTTCTCGTCATAAAAAATGGAATGCATTTTCTGTGTGAAATTTTTGGATAAAAGCAACCAGTTTAAAATAACACTGTTTTCATTTTTGAGATAACTGGTTAACTACGAATCATACTTTATTGGATAAAATTTTACAAAATCGAGTACATTTTCAAAACTTTTACACCTCTGGGATTTTTTCTGTGGTCTAAAATCATAAACTCACCATTGCGGTAAATCAATAACGATAAGGCCTTTTCATGCACCCAATAACATACTAGATGCAATTATAACTTCCCTATTGGAGATTTTTTGGATGTTGATTGCTGTATTTCTCAGTACAAAAGGTTTTTACGTTGGTATTATGAAAATCGAGCAATTTTTCAAAGTACGAAATCAAAAACTTTTGTTTAAATTATGCGATTTAAATCAAGAACATTGTTTTAAAACAATGCATAATTGAAGATCTAATTAAAAACTACTTTTGTTTTCATATCAGGGATATTTAACACTTCTTTCCGCTGATATTCATGCCCTGCATATTTTTTCAGCCTTTTCCATATTACACCCGAATTGTGAAACGCAACGGTCAGCTTGCCGGGTCATATTTTAAGAAATTTAATAAGGATTTGCCCTTATTTGAAAGAAATCTCGTTAAAAAGGTCTTACTTTACAGTTGAAAGAGAACGGACAAAAACTAATTTCCTTTAGTTAAATTCCGAGGTAAACGCCTCAAAAGCTGTACCCGTAAAATGTTTCAAGTAAGACAAAAACCTGAATTTTTTTATGCG
This sequence comes from Hesperophylax consimilis, assembly GCF_061612785.1. Taxonomy (NCBI): domain Eukaryota; kingdom Metazoa; phylum Arthropoda; class Insecta; order Trichoptera; family Limnephilidae; genus Hesperophylax; species Hesperophylax consimilis. Next base: position 13,985,318 of record NC_142842.1, read on the forward strand.
TCACATGTTATGTATTTAAAAAATAGATATTCTTTAATAATTATTGTAAAATCCGTTGGTGGCATTTTTAAATTAAATTAAAATAAAATTTAATTATTGAAAACAATATTAGCGATTTCTAAACGAAAATCTAAAACAAAAAAAAATCAGAAAAGGATACGGTTACATCTAGGACTCTAACCAAAGACCATTGCCTTTCTGGGGTACAGCTCTACCACTAAGCTAATGGGACCCTATCTCCTTCGATCCCGTATCATACTGGCAACTAGTTCTGTGCTGTGTATGATCGCAAGATTCAACCCGAACTAAATACAATCTAGATAGCGTCTTTTCGATAAACATATTTTATTTGTAATTTTTAATATGCGACATCTATTGACTTTTCGGCAAGTCTAGGATGAATATTTATTTTTTTGGAATAACTTGGTGAGTAAAACTTCAAATTGTAATATTTAATTATTGAAGACAATATTAGCGATTTCTTAACCGTACCATTGCATTGCCTGAGCACTGCTCTACCACTGAGCTAATGGGACCCTATCTCCTTCCTAAAATAAAATTAATTATGTGTTTTGTTTTCTATATCTCGTGGATATGTTGGTCGCTGGCACCGCGATGGAGTGAGGTTGGGTATATTTTGAAAAATATAAGATAGGGGTCCACCCATGGTTGATATAATGTCATCTTTTTTTAAAATTATGCATTCGTCTCCTTTACTCGTATTAGTGGATGTTACTGTGGAGTTGAACATTAAATTGTTGCACGGGTGTGCTAGAAATTTTTTGTATTATCAATTTTTGCTGCTCCCATTTTAGGTAAGTAGATTTGATAACTGTGAGATTTTAGTAAAAATATATATTTCAAATATTGGTTTTAACAAAAAAAAAAAATTTTTTTAATATTTCACTGAAGAAGTAGATAATACTGATAAATATAAATAAAACTTGAGAAAATGGATAAAAGGTAACGGTGTCAACTGGGAACCAAACCCGGGATCCAAGAGGCATTATCCCGGTAAGACAGAGATCTTAGGTTCGATTCCCAGTTGAAACCGTTACCTGTATCTTGTTCTGCTTCATGTTTGTTTCAGATTTATCAGTGTTATATTTTTCTTCAATGATATATTACATGGATGGTTATTACCTTCAAAATTATCAAAAAGAAAATTAATTCCAATAAAAATGAATTGTTTTTTTTAATTTAAAAGAGTATCTACTTAATTGCGCTTTTTGCCTATGAGCAGAAAGGTTAAGATAAGCTTAAACATTTCATAAAGTAGGTAAAAACTATATGAAAAAATGAAAAAATGAATTTATCATTAAAGCACAACCGCAGATATGTAATTTTACAGGTACTATTATTTGTTAATAGGGTTTACTCCCAGTCGGATTATTTGAACAACTAAACATGGATATAGGTGATTTAAATTTTCTACTAGACTGAGATTTATGCTCCAAGATTCGGCGTCCGATAACGCTTAGGTATTTTTTTATTCCAAAGGCGGTGGTTTGTTTTTTTTCAAAGGCACCCCAATGAAGGGAAATATTAATGCTTCTTGATTGCAGGTTCCCTGTGATGAATTGCTGTATTGTTGTTTTGATCTACCTACTTCTGCTGTTGTTTATGTTAGTTGCTCAATTCAAATGTGATTTTCACCTACATCTTTTTGTACTCATAATAACTTCATTTTATTTCGCTGGCGTGATTATGTTCCGATAAGAATTTGGCATTTTTTGTATAACTCTCTAAGAAGGTATCCACCATAAACAAAATAATTGGAAATCTATCTTAGTACTTACCTACCGTTTTATGTAAAATTTCTTTACTTTGCAGCGGCTATAAAATCTTTAATATTATATTTAATTTTTGTCGAAATTGGTAGCTGAAATTCTAAAATTATTAATGTGTTGAATATTCTCTTTTTTTTATATTGTATGTCGATAATATACTATTGTAGGTATGGTTATTGGAGTGTGTCCCAATACTTATAATAACTTCAAAGTCAAATGTGGTTAATTTTCCAAATTTTCACTTTTTAAAGTGCGGTATGTTCGGGATTGAGGTAACGTATTTGTTTGCCTCAAACACGCTTTTTTAACACCAGTTCGTAAACATGATGACGACAAGCAAAAGTAAGAAATTCCTTATCTAGTTTTTGTTCTAGTAGAACACAGGCACTATTGATATGATCTGTGTTCGAGGCTGTGGTGTCACAACACAGAATCTTCACTTTAGCTACAAGATATCAATCAGAGATCGCGTTCTAAACTGTATAAATGTCCAATTTTTGCATATCAATAAGTTGTTCTCTGCTCCCAACGGTATTACTACAGGAAGATGTTATTGTTACATTTTCGAGCATCCAGAGTAGGCAACAGTTTTCCGTCCTCACTTTGGGTAACTCGTTTTGAAAATTATGTTTTACATTTCCTTTCTGTTTTCAGTGGAAGTTCGTTGGACATAAGACTTACTTACAGGAAATCCGTCAAAATTTAGTCCTAGGGACTCGATAGTAACTTGAATAATAAACACAGTGTCTCTCACACTTAACTGACACTTGTCTTAAGCTGCTCCCATTTTCGGAGTAATGAGATCTTTATTTTTTTCCCTTGTTCTAGTCTCAGATTGTGTGTTTTCTGTTACATGGGAAAATTATTCTTCTAAGTCCATACTTTCACCAGAAGTAGAAGGAAGTTTTGATCAAGTTATTTGATGTTTTACGTCCTCCACTAAAAATCTACCCGTATTTCAGCTTTGCAATTACACTGACACTTTTGAGTTTACTTCACTGCAGAAATTCTGATATTAATTACCATATGTATTCCTCATTTCCCAAATACTTATACGGAATGGAGGGAAATAATTATACCGAGTCAGTGGACATCTTTAATTTATCACTTAACAAATTCAAAAGATTGTTACTGAGGCAGTTTAGTTACGTATAATAATCATGTACTATATTAACACACACATACATATATTTTAAATTATAAAGAGGCGTTACTAAAGTAATAAATTATTTAAACTCAAAACAAATAAAAATACAAATCAACGCGTAAGCGTGCGCTCACATAAGATGCAATAGTCAAAATAATTTTTTTCTAAGAGTGTATTGATATAAAACATAAAGTTAGAGGGAGGTATACGTTACAACAATAATACTTTGAAGATTTCGGGACGCCTAAAGGTTATATTGTTTTTTGTTAAAAAAATCTGCAAAAATAGTAGACGGACGGATTCTAGTCCAAGAGACAAAAATGTATTCGCTTAGCACATTTCACTCAATAAATGGATATAACTTGGAATAATCCGCCTAGTCTTTCCTTCCTTCGAAAAAATATAACGTAACATCATACAAAAATGTAAGGTATGCAGAGAAACGGCGGGAAAATACGTATATCGAATTTTCCCACGTTTGGTTGGCCCTATTTATGTGACTAACAAAATGACGGGGAAGAAGCATTAAGGAAAAAAGAAAACAAATCCATAAAGCCTCGGCCATAACATAAAAGCCTGCTGAAAGTACGCCCTAGTTCTGTGGAAGATTACGCTACTGATAACTCCATTCCACGGCTGTCGAATGAAAGGGAAAATATTCTTGAAATGAAATGCCCGACACACGTTTATCCTTCGCGTTAGTATTTCGCACCACGGGTAAAACTAATTCACTTAACTTTCTCCGTTAAATCTAAATATGATCGCGCCAAAACCCGCTAGCAACCTGCCGTACTTGTACCTTGGCCAGGAGAAATATTACTACTATGGTTAATCATGTTAAGAAAACGAAACTTTCGGTAATGGGGTCATTCAATTCGACGCAGCACAAACTTTTCTCTTATTTTCGTGTTCAATTTGCTGTTCGTCAGAAATTTTCCTGAATTGGGACAAACTTTTAATAGGAATTTAATAATAATTGTGGTAAATTTGTCAATTGATGTTTGTTTTCCAAGGGTGTTGTTCAGTATTTTATTAGGTAATTTATCTCAGAACAAGGCCCTAAGAAATGTTTAAATTTCAATGAATAATTTTGATTTCTATGCAAACGACAATTTTTTTTGCTACAGAATAAGTTTGTCTTCGCCAAAAGATTTTTTGCTGCACAACTTCAAGTGAATGAACGCAGAAAAAGTTTCAAATTTGTAATTTGCACTGTCCAAACTTTTAATTAGTAGTTTTAACAGAATATGAACCTTCCAGACGATTTTTTAAAATAAACTTCTGTTTTAAGCTGGTGTTTCTTGTCATTATTGTTAAAACTAATTGGCCGACAGTTTTTTTTTATTGCAAAGCTACATGGTCTCGGAAAAATATGTAAAATAATTTGACTTGTATACTGATTATTCTGATTGTCGATATATTTTTTCCAGATTCTCGAAAAATCTCAATGTGTCAGAATTTTAATAACCCAAACTTATATTCATAAAAATTGATATTTAAAGATATCCATGATTTTTACTCACACGGAGCATTACATTAAACGTCAATATTTTATTGAAAGGCTGTCATATTATATTGGAAAGACATATAACAATATTATTTGTTCAACCCTTGTGATGTAAAGAGTACGTATTAAAAAACAACAACATAGAAAATTGATATTACAGCCTTAAGGGCTTCGAGCAAGATATTTAAAGAGGGTGAAAGTTTAGTCCATTTTTCTCTTCGATCCCCCTCTCTGAGCATCTGTATACACAAAATAAATCGTTTTAATCAATGCAATATTTTATTTTGTTTGAAGGATATAAATACGAAAAATGGTTAATATTTGATTAGAAAATAAACTAAGAACCATCGAAGACAATATTAGTGATTCCTAAACGAAAATCTGAAACAAAAAAAAATCAGAAAAAGATACGGTCACATCTAGGACTCGAACCAAAGACCATTGCCTTTCTGGGGTACAGCTCTACCACTAAGCTAATGGGACCCTATCTCCTTCGATCTTTGCCGGGGCACTATTTATCGCTAATATTGTCTTCAATAATTAAATATTGCAATTTGAGGTTTTACTCACTAAGTTATTCAAAAAAATAAAAACTAACAACTCGAAGAAAATCAAAAATGTCGTTAAAAACACTTGACATTTGAAAAAACAGTTCGGGTTGTTTTAGAGAATTTGAACAATTCATCAAATTTCCCAGTTAATTTTCAACGACTGTGAAAGTTCTTTTCAAGTTATATCATTATTTCAGTTCTGTGAAGCAACTGGCCTAAGTTGATATACAAACATAACTTCTATGGAACTTTAAAATTATTTTTGAAATTTGATGAATTGTTCAAATTTTCTCAAACAACCCGTCCTTAATATTTAGCAATTTGGTCTCTAGTAAAAGCTTTTAATGAATGAAATGAACAAAACAACACAATTTTGAAAAATAAGTAAAATATCGCATAATATCAAGATGCGCTCGTTGTTAATGTAAAAGTGGGTTGGGTAATAAGAAATTTTTTTACGAAGCAAATAGTAATTTAATGCTTTCGCTGTAATTACTATTTACTTCTACATATGTAATTGAGCTGCGGAATTTACCTACTAGTATTACAGAATAGCCACACGTTGTTAATGTTCCTATTATCTACGTGATTATTAGTATGTACCTAATAATAATCACGAAGATAGGAATCTACCTACTGTATCTAAATTGTAATAAATATTTACGTGTGTTTTGAATATTTAGGCTACGAACTGTACTTAATGGTGTTTTTTAAACAAATGGTCTACAAGTCACCTTACATTAAATTTTATTTGAAATCAATTTACTGTAATAAATAAATACATCAGTCTTTTAGTTTCGGAATTTATTTTTCCGTTCATTCAGTTAATTCTGAATAGTATTAAACTATAAGGTTATTTTCTAACTTCATCAGGATGGTTTAGAATTATCTTCAATTATAACACTATTCGTTTCTTTGTATTAAGAAAATGTTCTTACGTTTTGACTTACTTTTAACGAAAAAAAGAAAGGACCCATTTGGAAACGGCTGAATTCGATAAATCAGGGCGACGGGATTCTAGGATGTGATACAAGATAAATGTGTGAAATGGAAGCATTAAAACGTGTTCGCTTGCTATTTAATACGGAGGAACTAGGCAACCAAATATATTGATTATTTAGTTAGCTGAACGATCTTAAGCGTTAGATTCCCATCCATGCGTTGTGGGTTCAAACTTCTGCTAGTTAAGTCCTTCATCATAACATTTGGCATTTCATCTGTCTATAAATGTATTATTACGTTCTGTTTCCGGTTTTAAAAAGCTGTTATATCTACTTTATTATTCAAGCAAGCCTTACGTTCACTGGGTGGCTAACTTTTACAGGGTGGCTAGATTTGACACAGCTTTTAAAATTGTCGATACCAAAGAAAGGGAAGTTTAGATGGTTTGGGCATTTAGAGCAAATGAGAGAAGAAAGGAGTGTAAGGAGAATATAAGGAGAACGGTAGCAGAAGTAGGGGACGCCCGAGGAAGACATGGCACGACCAAATGAATCAGATACTTGAGTCGGGCCATGTCAAGAGTCGAAATAATAGAAGATTATGTGTGATACGATGTATGAATGTGAATGAGGCAAGAAGTGTGCGCCTATACCGAGTTATTTGGCGGTCTGTCTTCTCTGCCTATATATGTGGAGAAACGGCGTAAGTTAAAGGTTAGTTACTTACTGCCAACCTACCTGAAAATGTTTGACAAAAGAATTGTCATTAAGGTAGTGACATTTCTTTGTAAAAATTGTTTTAGATGTTACATAAAATATTATATAGCTTTCAATTCAGTTGGTAGGTATTTAAGTACCCACTTATAAATATTATGATTTCAGAGTAAATTTTGTTTGTGATTTACTTAAGAAAATGCAAGGTATTCTGTTTACAAAACTGTAGTTATGATGGAAGTAGAAGAAATATAAATATTGTCAAGTTATTTGTATGGGAATGGCTCATTCAATTCATATAAAAGAAAAATTTTAAAAAATAAAAGAAAAGATCCAACTACTTGATATGTTTAGCGTGTTTCTACGCTAGTGTTCAGTGTTCACCTAAGCAAAGTAGGCGTAAGTCAAACGATGGAACGGAACCGCTACAGGAAATGTAAGTATAGGCCCGATACAAGTTCCCAGATAACGCAAGCGGCCAATCGATCAGGGAGGCAAAAACTTTTCTGATTATTTCTGACGGCAGATTGAGATTGATGCATTTGGTGACACGAGCCGCCGCTGAAAAACTGGAGACTGTAATGGGAAGAGAGATGTCGCTTCTGATCATCAAAAAATAATTACGTTAATATCTTGAAGAGAACCCCTGATATAATTTTTCAAAATCTTAATTGAGATAGATAACGAAAGCAAATTTTACACAAATAATTTTTTGTCTTTTATGCTGGGTTTCCAAGAATTTACAACTCCTGAACAACGGTTTATCAGACAAGTGGGTACATAATTCATCAATGTCGGTTTGATGAATATTGTTTGAGTTAATTTATTTGAATACGATATTGATGGTGAGGACTTAAACGATTTAGAAATCAATACTTATATCCAAAAAGTTGTAAATAAATAATCAGTTATCAATTTTTTAACGATGGTAAATGATGGGTAGATAAAAATGTTCGATATAAAGTTACTGAAATATTATGTAACCTTTACACGATATAACCTTCATACCAGTGACAACACCGCCACAAAACCAAACATAATATGTTCGTTTCTAACGGTGTTCATGTATCAGTGTTTATTAAATAACATTATATTTTAGGAAAGTAAAAGCTTTCCGAGATTTTTATCCCAGTGAAACATTTAAATATCTTTTTTTTAAAGATCTTAAGTTTAAGAGACAGGGTTTTTATACAAAGTACAAAATGATGATAAAAATTAAGCCAACGTATCATAGTGGCTAGTGCACCAGACAGGTAGTTCTACGAATTCAATTGCTGTCTAATAATTATTGTTTATAATAATTTAAATATCTGATTAAAAGCCATTACGAATGAGATTTCTTTGATACCGCTCTTGGTGTGAAACACAAATCTAATTGTACTTGTTTTGTTATACCAGAAAACCTAAGAACAATTATATGGAAGTACTAATACCTTAAGGGAAAAATTTAAATCCATAAATAATACCGAAAGCTCACAATTTATTATTAAAGTAAAGCAATCAGGTAAACACAACGCTTGGTAAAGCCGCTTTGCTCCGACTGATGTATTAAAAACGCCCTTAACGTGTGATTATTACCCTGTGATTATAATCTTCAATAATGTAAAAACTTTATATTTTGATAATTTTATGGATAAAAGACATAAATTATAACAAAAATATAAAGCAGTTGTTTATCAACCGATAAACAAACATTCAAAAGTAAAATGTTGAGTCACAAAACTAGTTGTTGAACGTGTTTACAGGAATGTTACTACGTTTTTCTTAGCAACGACGCACCGCATGTAACAAAAGAAGATAATCTTATTACAAAATGGCAGACATTTCAAAGTTCTTCACTCTACCAAAGTTTAATAAAAATTTATCAGTTAGAGTTTCGTGTGTGTTATGTAGAATTGCGATTTTACAGTTTCGTGTATGTTATGTAGAATTGCGTATTTAGAGTTTTATATATTTTTTAATAATATTCATTACATTATATGCAAGTAAGCTTTTGACTGTCCAACTAGGAAGGTTTCCCGTTTTAGGACAGTCTAATTAACAGGTTCCAAATTATCTTAGAGGAATACAGGATTTCAGACTTGAGAAAATAATTATGTAAAAGCGAAGATACAATATGTTATGTAGAATTGCGTATTTGAAGTTTTGTGTAGGTACGTTATGAAGAATTGCGTATTTGGAGTTTTGTGTATGTTATGTAGAATTGCGTATTTGGAGTTTTGTGTATGTTATGTAGAATTGCGTATTTGGAGTTTTGTGTATGTTATGTAGAATTGCGTATGAAATCATTTTCGAAAAGTAATCTACCAATTTCTTTTCTTAAGGAGTTCTTATTTGTTGTCAGTGCCGTTGGAATTGATGAAAAGTTTTTATTGGCAACTATTTTGGTAATGTGTGATTAAATTTATACATCTATTCAATTTATAACTTCTAAAATGGCCACTTTGGAATAATAATAACATTTGGCTAATTTATATAGCGCGTATGTGTTGTTATTTTAAGAAACTATGAAAGCGTGCAGTAAATTTACGAAAACGACATGTATTTTTCCATTAATAATAATAATTTTTATTCCAAGATGTGGGGAGGTTAGTGCAATCCCACACGTCCCATGTAATACATATTTTTTGTACAATAGGTATGTGAAAAATGAAAAAATATATGAAGAAGAATAAATTATCAACAGAGTACAGCATTGCTTAAGTTTTGGATATAAGTAAAGAAATAACTGATCTTTCCATCATAACAGTTGTTTAATTTTTGCATTCACTTTAGCCAAATTAGATGAGTAATTTTGCTGGCCATTGTGTTTCATAAATGCAATTCGGAGTTTTAAGCGCCATTTAAGAATTTACCGGCATACTTTGAAATAATAAGGCGAACTTTCTCGATAGCTAAAACATATTATCAAGTTACCTTCCCCTGTGTAAGGGATGATAAGCTAACTAAAAGATAGTGGCCTGTTTAAAGCCCGCTTCAACTAACCATTTGTAGGGTAGTCGTTTGCACGTAACGCCTCTAATTTATGTAAGACAGGGCCATTATCGTTTTAGCCGTATTAAATATTAAAAATACATGCAAAGAAATCTTTTCAACTATTTGTGAACGATTTTTACAAATGTGAATATGGCGCACGTTTCCCAACTTCCAAGAGACAATTTAGTTATGTTACATTTTACATAGATAAGGTACCTAATTAATACGTATGTCAATAGAAATATTTTAGTAATTTAGTTTGGGATAGTTTTCAATCTTAACTAATTATGAATGTAAGTATGAGTAATAATAAAAAAGGAAGGAAGTATTTATAGAGATTTTAAAATAAATAAAAAAAATTCTCACGGATTGTAATGTTGTCATTTTGTCGTTCTGGCCATTAAGTACGCTTAAGGGTATTTCAAACATCGTTCCAATTCTGAATAGAATTTGGTGACCCGATCTGATTATCGTTATTATGACACTTATTGAGAAAATTGTAACAGAGGTTAAATATTAATTAAAAATAAATTGCAATATTTTGACTTTGCATAGTAGGTCAAGGCTCAAAACGGTTGGAACTAAATTTAAATCTTTCTAATCGTAAGGAAGAAGTTCCTGTTCACTTTCGGCTTAAACGGCACGAAGCCAGGGATTTATTTTTACTGTAGGACATATAGTGCCATTTGGTTATTTAAGCACGAGGGTGCTTCAAATTCCTGTTTTTATAAGTAGTGTTTACTTGACATTGATTTTTTTTTGCAAAATTACTTTTTGAAGATTGTTTAATACCCCAACATAACAGTAGATCAAACTGTCAACATTTTTAGACACTAGCAAATGAGAAATATTTTTCATCAACATACATGGGCAAGAACTGTTTTGTAGTAACTTAGCTCGTAAACAACTCAGAATTGATCAATTTATGAAGATAATAATAGTTGTACGCATGTGAAATCACTATGGCACTCAACATGTAGGTATTATGGGCTGAGTTTCTTAGGGTCGTTTCAATATTCAAATGGCGCAAATAACATAAAATAGTCTCGTCACCAAAAATCTACATTTGCTTAACAAATAAGGGTCGAAAGGAAGGTAAAGTAAATAAATCTGTTCCTGAATATTAAAACAGGGTTATCTTAAGGTATTTAAGGGTTGAAGAAGGATGTGGAATATTACGGCTCGTAGCTCAAGTTTTTACTTGAAAACTTTACTGCGGACATTTCGCTCACGCTGATAGTTACCCTCATCCCTAATATGCTCTCGAGCTTTTGTCTCCGATAATTTATAACACTTCTTAAGTATCTTTTGGCTCATTTAACCCCAGGAGGCTAAGACGTTATAACTAACGACGAATCAAGGCACAAATGTCACCCTATTAACTCTTCATTTGGTTAAATTACCAATCTCGTCTTGCAAAATTAACAAATTCATTAAAATATCGATGGACGAGTGTAAAATTAAACACTTTTAAAAAAAATATATAGAACGTAATAATCACAATAATAAAATTATCTTAAATTTTTAACATTACGTTAAAAACGTACTTGTTAATTAATAATCAACACTAAAACAAAAAAATGAATATTGTTGTTAATTAGATATTAGCTGTGTATCAACAAGTAGTAGTTTTATCTGATAATCACACATTATTTTTACACTGCTTTTTTATATCGTGTTTGCTGAACTAATAATAACAAAAACCAACCGCTTTCCAAGCTTTCCTTGTATTATATGACTTTTTGCTATTAAATAGTTTCACGAGTTATAAAGGCCAGAGTAAACAACGTTTTGCGTAACGTAAAATTATATCACATATAATATTACGTTTATAATTAAACCTTGGTTCAATTTCTGCGGCGCTTGGGTCATATTCATAAAAGAGTACATTAGTTAATTTTATCCAGCTGCTGCTCACTATCCGCAATATTAAAATAGTAAGGGCGGCAACAAAAGAGAAAACTCAGGGGTGGAATTAACGCCGTTTAAGTATTACGTCTATACCGGAAACACGGCCAACTAAGGGTTGAAACATGCCTCGGTGTAGAGCCTTATACCTAATCCCAAGATTGTGAGACTTAATTATCGAATAAGTAGACAACGAACGGGCTTTCGGGCGTGCGAGTTAGGAACTTTCGGCTCCGTATGAAAACAGAATTTCTAGCCCAGATAAACATCGCATAACGCGGCAGCAAAACGTTCGATGCTAATTACACTGATATTTATCACTATTCCGCTCACGTGCCGCAAACAAACGTATTTTGTTAGGAAATATTACATATGCGCTGTGATTTGACTCACTGAATGGAGTCAACAAGCCATGGTGTGACTTGGATTCTTTATTCAATCCAAAACGGTATGAAAACAACGGATACTACGCATACATAGGTATCGATCCAGTTTTATACCGTTCTAAAATTTATGAATGATCAACAAAATTCTTGATAAGTCAAATATTTTTCGTGATAAATGAAATATTAATGATGCGTGAAATATTCAACGCGTGAAATATTACACGTCAATTATTTACACTCACCAGTAAAGCCTGCCTGAAATTATTTAATATTCCTCGGGTTTTTATAAAATATTATGATTTCAAGCGGGATAACTTTATCGTGGCGTTAACTTGCTATTTTTGAGTTGGTGGGAGTGACTGAAATAAAAAATAAAACTTTTTAAAATTCTTCAAAAACCAAATTACGAGTGAATCCAAGCAACATACAAAACACGTTGATAATAATATCGTCTCATCAAGCAAACATTTTTAATAGTCACCCAATTTACTGATGATTTGAGCATGAGTCAGTACAATGTAATTGGCTTACATGATAGTCACATGTTTCTACAGAAGGAAACTGGATAAAATCAATGGAAATACCAAGTGACATTGGAAGATTATATAGGATGCCATAAATATACAAAGGGAGCAAGTGTCCATAAAAAAATTGAAAATCAATAACAATATCTCAATGCTCGGGAATCTAATACGTATAATTACTACCCATATTAATAACTTCTTTTTTTTTTAATTGGAAAAGAAAGACAAACATTCCCGGGTTACGGACAACCTGACAATATTTGAAAATCTCCTACTATCACCACCTTAAGCGGGTAATGTTGATTGTATTGTGATGGAGGACTTAGCAAGCTGAGGAATTGAACACACTACGCCTGGGTGGGACCCAAACGCGATGTCAACTCGGCCACCGACCGGTCGAATTGAGTGATTGTTGATTGTTAGATTAAGTGATTGTTAATGCGCAAAAAAATTGTGCAGTTCATATAAAATTAGCGAAACAATTTTAAAGCCAGTGCTACAGGAGATAGTTTTGAATTTAAAACTGCTAGCATTTATGAAGTTACAAAAGTGATAAGTGAATTAAAATATCTTTTTCCTGTGGTATTGATGGCTTGATAATCATGGTGTTTAAACAGTACGTTTCTAAGTTGACTGATCCCATATCTCATATTGTTAATATTTGTTTTAAGAATGGCATATTTCCTTCCGATTGTAAGAATGCCAAGGTTATACGAGTACTTATTTTCAAATATCTTTGTTTTAAACCACTTTATTACATTTATATACGTCGACCGGTTGAACTCAACCTTCATCAGGACAGTACAAATATAAACAGTTATTTTAATTCAATAATAGGTAGTAGTTATTTTAATTTAATAATAGGTAGTAGTTCTTCTAATTTAATAATACGTAGTATTAATATTAATTTAATGATAGGTCGTAGTTATTTTAATTACAATAATATTCATTATTTGAATGAATTTTTTTAAGTAATTATTTATAAATCGCTTCATCTATACGCTCCTTTTAGAACATGTTTAGTGGTTAGTACGAAAATAACCCTTATGAGGAGTCAAATCATTTCAACTCAAATTTTGTTTTGGTTATTATTAATTTCAAGCTTTGTGAATAATTCAACAGCATTTGATGAGTTCCCTAAAACTCTTAACGTAAGAAAACGAAATGAATTTGAAGGTTCCCTATTAAAGCCACGAGAGTCCAACCCAATCATTATTTTCACTAATTCCTCTGATTCAGTTTCTCTCTTGATTTATTTCCTTTGGTGAATATTTTTCCAACTATAGAGTGGTAATACGATGAAACCAATACGTAATATGCTGAATATAGTTACAATTCTATACCTTTAAATTAAATACACCTGCCTAAGTAATACACCCCAATCACACTTTTTTACTGTTTTTACATTATTCGAAATCTATCTTATACCGAAGGACGAATTATATTTAGGAAGATGAATTCTGATCAAAACCTTGTACTGTAGTACTGCCCAGCATAAAATATGCTTTTCTTTCCCTAAGCACGCTCATTAAAAAACACAAATTCATATTACTAAAAGAAATATTGAAAAGTCCAATTATGAAATGTGCGTGTGTAACCGTATCTAAATTTCTCTAATAAACAATAAACAGTGTTAATCTTAAATGACCTACCAGGTAATCATGGTACTGTATATTATCCTCCTGTACTAAATATAAATATATAAGAATAATAACATATAGCATCATGTTACAATCAAATGCATTGTTCATATAGCTTTGTATTAGTGATCGACGGAAGGTGGATGCAATCTATTAGCATTATATTGATGATAGTTTGTCTTGTTTATAGATAGTAATAACATAGATCAATGAGAAATGTATTTTATTTTTGTACAGCGCCCTTGAGGTGACTTCACAAAACGGCGCTTTACAAATCATCGACGTATTATTATTATTAATTATAACTAAAACAATGGTTTCTATTATTGTTTTCATTAATCGTTTTTGGTACGTAAATTTTTTTATTGGAAATAAATTTAAAGCCTTGTCTTCAAGCGGTAAGAAAAAAAAAGAGAACAAAAATAAATATATGTAAGTAACAAAGAATTTTCTTTAAAAATAAATACACATTGTCGTATTTATAACTAAATTTACCCATTTATAATTAAATTTACCTATGTATAATTTAAGAAAAACAACGCGATGCCAAATTAATCACTTAATATAAATAATCAACCATATACATATATTTATATAAAAATCCGTATTAACAGTTAAACAACACAATATAAAAATCGTTACTCCTACCCTTTTCCAATATTTATAATTCTCCCATTTATTAAGACAATTAGAACATGGTTGTGTCCCAGTAGTGCTTGTCTATAATTTTGAATGATATATCATTGTATAATATGTATGTGAAATTAATTTCTCGTTTTCGATAGCTCATCCACGTTTCAATTACAAGAATTTTAGACTTGTATAACCTTTAAATACAATTTCTGCCTTCATTTTACTCCGATAATTTAAATTGTTCGATGGATTGTGTTTGCAGTCTAAATGCAGTCATTTCTACATACATAAAACGAAGTTATAATGTAAAATATTTGTTCTTCCTGCGGCAGCATTTCCCTGTATTTACTGTTAAATGGAAAAAGTTTCCTCACACGGAGTATTCGATGCCAAAGGTTTTATTCGATAGGGAAATATGAAAAGATCTGTTTTACGTCTTTCATACTTGTTGATAAAACTTTGTGAGTATATTTCGAGATTCAACTTTGTATCCAATACCCTGGGTAGTAAAGATAATATGTGGTATTTTGATATTTTACCTGCACATTGCACGTATACTTTTCATTGAAATATTGAGTAGATAAGCACACGGTTTAATGTCTCAACACATAAAATGTCATTTTAAGCAAAGAATGTATTAAAACTAACGAAATTGAATTAAACCATTTAAAATTGTAACATGTTGTGCAAGAAATTAAAATAAATGGAACAAACTTTGTATACAATTAAAATTATGCAAATTTCGATTCGGTATATTCCTCATTTCCAAACTACGTGGTTTAATGTATTACATTTTGTTTTTTTTTTTTACGTTAATAATTAATTCAGCATCATGTGCCCATTTAAACAGATCGTTGAAGTCGGTTTGTAGTTCTTGAATCGCTTCTAGGTGATTTTTATGAGGTATTGTAAGTGCGATGTCGTCTGCGAAAATAATTCTGCGTGCTTTTCTAAATAGCTTCGACATTGCCGTTACAAAAATAATAACAACTTTAGAACCAAAGTGAGAAGTTTACTGATACAGAAATCACACAAACTGACTTTCTGTTTTATAGTTAAGAATTCGTCGTTCATAAATATTCACTCGGGTAGAAAGCAATATCGTGAAATAAAACAGACCAAACTTTGTAAAAATAAAAAGTAAGCGAGCTTTTATATAAGGAAGTGATTAGTTTTATGAAATATTCAAAATAACATTTTCAAGAAATTAAAGCTTTTATAATAGTTTTTCACATGAAAGAGCAAGATTTTCTCGTGTCAGGAATAAGGCCAAATCTTCTCAAGCGCTGTAAAACTCAGCGAGTGAAAACTTCTGTAATATATCGTATATTTTGAAAGCAATTTTAGTTTAAAATACAATTTAATGCAACTCATACAATATCTTCATACGAAAAGTTTAAAAGATTTTACAAGTTAAATATCTACCGTCCTCTGGGACAAGCATTATTTAAAAATTCTCCGGGGCTAAAAACTTACAAAAATACATTTATCAAATAAATAATGTGGCTACGGAGAGGTTTGCTTCAAGTTGTTTGTCGACGAACAATGTGGCTATAGAGAGGTTTTCTGCAAGTTGTTTGTCGACTAATACTGTTGCTTCAGAGAGGTTTTCTGCAAGTTGTTGTCGACGAATAATCTGGCTACAGAGAGGTTTTTTGCAAGTTGACTGTACCAAAAAAATAATGTGGTTGTCGACATACAATATTTACAAGTTATTACTTTTTTTTAAGTATAAAATCGACGAACAGCGTCAATTTGAAAACGTTTTGATATTCTAAATTTCGAAAATTTTGAACTAAAAAATGTTGATTAACTTTCAAGCACTATGGTCATGTCGTTATGTTTGGCAGCAGATCTCAATTTTATAAAAATTGGAAACGGGGAATGAAGAATTGAATCACTTTTAACCGGGACCTTTCGAGTATATATATACATATATATTAAAAATGGCGCTGATTGTCTATTTGTCGTGATTTCAATTGTGTCATTTCAACACGTCGTTTATAAAACTTATGTGTCTTAAATGATTAGTTTACAATGTCGAAGTATGCGTAGTAATATTCGTTATGGTGAATCATATATCAAATGAATGTGAAAAGCAACCCGATAGGACCAAACGTTGCAAAAAGTTTTTCGGACAAGGAACATAATTTGATCGTAGCACCCGGAAATCCGAACGATTGTTATTGAATAAGAAATCAAAACTCACTTCCGTTTCTTTTATACACTACTCTTAACCGAAATTCAAATTCCCGTAGGAAATCTGTTAGCGGTCCACAATTAATGGATCATTTGTTTAGGTTAATAAATATCGTCAACTGATTAACTGCAATACTTGGTATCATGGTAACAAATGATTGATCGTGAAAATGAGTTTTTCGAAGGATGGAATAGAAGGCACACTTTACGCTTTATGCAATTCGTCCTGGGTTTGATCGTATACGTACACAACATACGTGAATATGCTTCGTGATTTACACCAAATCAACATAACTTCCAGCATTTCCCGACGAACGTTACATACGTGAATTCTCAAAGCATTCAACTGCAAGAATCTTCATGTCTGTAATTAAGTTTCAATCTCCAGTTTCTATATTGAAAACAGTGTTATGTTGCACTCACGTAAGTACGAAAGAGATTCAAGAAAATTAAAAAAAAATGGTTATCTTGCGCAGACCTTTGGAGAAAAACGTATATTCTTTGATATCAAACTCCAACATCACCAATTATTAAGAAATCTCTGTTGAAGAGAAATTCTTGACAAAACGAACAAAATGTAAGAAATCAAATCAACCAGCGAAAATAGTATTATGACTGTGCAAATACAAAAATAAAAATCAACAAGATAAAAAAAATTACAAAGACAAAAGAAAAACTTTTAGCTCTTATTCAAGTTAAAAATAATTTGAAGTGTTTACATTTCTAATAAAGAGAATAATGAAGATTGCGTTATTAGGGCGTTTCTATTTGTTTTAATTAATTTAACTGCTTATTTAAAATGCTCAAGAAACAGAATACAGATGTTTTTATAATTTTTAAATAAAACCAATTTAACATTATTATTATTGAGTTCTGCAAGTATTTCAGTTTTTTTGTATTATTGTGACAGCCAAACTATCCTAAGCCATTTTTCACCAACATGTTTTTAAATTATTAAAAAAACTAAGGAGTTCAACGAATTAAACAAAATGACAATAAATAACTATTCTACTACTTAAATATCGCAATTTAAAATAAAATTTCGATTATGATGCATATTTTTCCACTGAGAATTTAACAACGTATAAATAAAACATTTTCAAAAGTGGTACTCAAATTCCTAAGCCTGTCGATATTTTTATATATAATGTGATAAAAATATAATGTGGAAAATTTTTTTTTTTTTTTCAAACTCTTTCACGTGGTACCAAATAAAAAAAATCTCAAAAATATATTTCAATTGAAATAAGCAGTTATTACTCAATCACCCAATAAAATTACAAACAGTTAATAAATTTGAAATTGCTCTCACGAAAAGTTATTGTTTTTGACTTGTACTCTTTATGCCAAGCAAAATAAATTTATAATCTCATAGTTGGTAAGATCGTCGATGGTTACATTTACCTTCTATATAATATAAATTGTTAAAATTGTTACTTAAAACTACTAGGTATTAGAATTCCGTAAATATTTGGTCTTATACTTCCAAAAGCTTTGTAACAAGTTTATTTTTTATTAAATATTTATTTACAAACCAACAGGGGTTCTGATATTATTTTAATTTACATCTCTTTAGTACAAACTATCCAAAAATAATTATTAAAAAAATATTCTGCTCTTGGTGGTTGCAAAATCAAAAAATAAGTTTGACTGCTCAAGCTATCATTTTTCAAAAAGAAGGTGAAAAAAACAATATTTCCGAACACTGCTGAATCTAATTTTAAAACAGAGTTATTTCATTTTGTATCAGAGAACAAAGAACTTTACTAGCACCTTCGTCCATTCGAGCACTATTCACCAAATAGCAATCAAAACACCATTTCATAGAAGGATTCTTTCTAGTATATTTTAGATAGATTCTTCTATCCTAATAGAAAAGAGGTATTTAATGAAACGCTTGAAATCTTCCAAGCTATATTTTTACTCGAATAAATCGGACTCAATAGTATACAGAAAAATAGATTTTCATACAATACAGTATAAACAATCATTTTTCATATGTTATAGACCAAAAAAGTTATATTATTGATTAAGTATGATTTAGATTTGAACCTACGCAATATATTTACGAATGCCAAAATGCTTTGTAAGAAATACATAATATTATAAACAAGTAAAGAAATATAGTTTTTGCGTGATTATACTATTCAAAACATTAAAATAAAACGATTCTAAGAATTCAATAAATACGCATATTAATTTAAAATAATAGATCCTTTGTTATAAATTCATAATATAAAATTTTGTAAAAATTTTGAATTACCACACAGGCATAGGTTGTCGCTAAGTCTTAGAACATATTGTGTTATAATGAGAGGTCCTGTGAGGAGAGTATTTTTAAGGAAAGGTTGAAATGAACTTGTTTTCTGGAAGATATCATTGTTTTTCAAAAGGAGAAAACCCACGAAACTGCAAGTCGAGCTCTGAAACATAACGAATCTTAAAATGACGATGCTACCGGTAGAGAAACACATTATTCTCACTTGACCTCCAGCTCCAAAGTACACAACTGTGGTGTTAAAAATAAGGAATCCATAAAAGGGAATGTTTTTTCCCACATGTCTGAGATCACGTATTTCGAGACAAAAAAAAACGATCCAATGATGGACATAAATTCAACAACCTTACACTTTTGCGTAAATTTACAAATAATGACAGTTTGCATTAAAATGATCGTAATAATTTGAATCGTAACAATACTAATTCAACAAACTAGAGTTACCTAGGAGGAATATTTAATTAAATTTGTATTAAATTAAACAGGGAAATTAAAGTTAGACGTTTCCATTGTGTGCCACTTTCAATATCTAGCCTGTTCGTCATGAATTTAATTAAAACTTTGTATGCAACGGAAGCTTTTTGTCCCATTTAAGACAAGTCGTGTGAGTAAAATCCTTACAGTGGGTTCAAGTCACACAAAACAGTGGGAAATAAATCGCGCGAGGGGCCCATTAAAATCCCGTCAGCTATTGTTTTATTTTATTACAGTCATCAATTCCAATGTTGCGTAAGAAGCCAAATTGTTTTGATCCGAACAACAATACGAAACAAACAAGATAGTGCTCCGTTGTGTGTGGAAAGAATTGTGCGGATGTAGTACGAATAATATTCACAATTATTTAAATTAGAACAGTGGAGCTAATAGTGCCACTAACTCAGAATCGTATTTCTTTTATATATCCACCGTTGTTCATGAATCATTTTGTAAAACACATTTAGATTATGATAAAAAGGCAATTTAAAAAGCTAAGGGTGGCTACACAATAATTTATCTACCTAGTTCACATTGTTCGCCATTTATTCGCCTCGGGGTTGATGGAAAGGGAATCGCATGAATTTTAAATAAATATTAGAAATTGAGAGGAGTGGCTTCGGTGCTTTCGTAACCAGAAAAGTTACATGTACGAGATATTGTTTTTGATGGTATTAAACTGGTCTAGTGAGTGTCAATCAAGTGGGAAAGGGTAAATGTGATACCCCGTGCAATCAAGTGAGAACATGTAAATATGGTGTTCGGGCAATCAAGTGAGAACATGTAAATATGGTGTTCGGGCAATCATGTGAGAAAAGGTAAATATGGCACTCGGACAATCAAGTGGGAAAAGGTAAATATGGTACCCCGGGCAATCAAGTAGAAAAAGTTAAATTTGGTACCCCGGGCAATCAAGCAGAAAAAGGTAAATATGGTACCCCGAGTAATCAAGTGGGAAAAGGTAAATATGGTACACCAAACAACCAAGTGGGAAAAGGGAAATATGGTACACCAGACAATCAAGTGGGAAAAGGTAAATATGGTACCCCGAGCAATCAAATGGGAAAAGGTAAATATGGTACACCAAACAACCAAGTGGGAAAAGGTAAATATGGTACACCACACAATCAAGTGGGAAAAGGTAAATATGGTACCCCGAGCAATCAAATGGGAAAAGGTAAATATGGTACCCCGATCAATCAAATGGGAAAAGGTAAATATGGTACACCAAACAACCAAGTGGGAAAAGGTAAATATGGTACACCAGACAATCAAGTGGGAAAAGGTAAATATGGTACACCAGACAATCAAGTGGGAAAAGGTAAATATGGTACACCACACAATCAAGTGGGAAAAGGTAAATATGGTACACCACACAATCAAGTGGGAAAAGGTAAATATGGTACACCACACAATCAAGTGGGAAAAGGTAAATATGGTACACCACACAATCAAGTGGGAAAAGGTAAATATGGTACACCACACAATCAAGTGGGAAAAGGTAAATATGGTACACCACACAATCAAGTGGGAAAAGGTAAATATGGTACACCACACAATCAAGTGGGAAAAGGTAAATATGGTACACCACACAATCAAGTGGGAAAAGGTAAATATGGTACACCACACAATCAAGTGGGAAAAGGTAAATATGGTACACCAGACAATCAAGTGGGAAAAGGTAAATATGGTACACCACACAATCAAGTGGGAAAAGGTAAATATGGTACACCACACAATCAAGTGGGAAAAGGTAAATATGGTACACCACACAATCAAGTGGGAAAAGGTAAATATGGTACACCACACAATCAAGTGGGAAAAGGTAAATATGGTACACCACACAATCAAGTGGGAAAAGGTAAATATGGTACACCAGACAATCAAGTGGGAAAAGGTAAATATGGTACACCACACAATCAAGTGGGAAAAGGTAAATATGGTACCCCGAGCAATCAAATGGGAAAAGGTAAATATGGTACCCCGAGCAATCAAATGGGAAAAGGTAAATATGGTACCCCGATCAATCAAATGGGAAAAGGTAAATATGGTACACCAAACAACCAAGTGGGAAAAGGTAAATATGGTTCACCAGACAATCAAGTGGGAAAAGGTAAATATGGTACCACGAGCAATAAAGGTAAAATATTCACATATTACGCTCAAGTATTTTTTTCAGAATTATGATCACCTTTTTGCATTCCAAATATGTTTTTACCATGCGGTACTTAGTATGGAGACAGATACGATTAATAAGCAAGTGTAACTTTTTGAGTAAACTTGCTTATTAACTAATAATACTTAGCGTGAACTTTTTTTGTCAGATTTTTTTGCCAAAAATAAAACCGATTTATTTGCCATAATGTATTGCTGTAAAGTATCTAAGCCTGGTTTACACGGGAACCTCATTTACGGAGAAAATATACACTTAACGGTACAAAAGGGCCTCCTGTTTGACTAACGGTTGCATATAAAATAAACGCCCGAGTTGCCACTGAAACTAAACTGAAATATTCTGACCAATCATTAGTTGGTGTCGCACCCTTCTTTCCTTTTATTTTATCCCATTACCTTTACCATAATTCAAACGTATTTGATAAAATGGAGATATTACTTGATGAGGTGAAGACATGAAAAGCAAAAAATAATCGGTTATATTTTTGGCAACAAAATCTGGAAAAAATATAATAATTTAAAAAGTATTATTAATTTGCTCATCAAAAATTCCTTATTAATCTATCTGTATCTATACCAAGTATCGCTTAAATGGTAAAAACACACTTTGAATACATACAAAATTACTTCAGCTTCATTACTTTTGTGTGTAAAACCATTTTTTCAAAACTATATAATGTTTAGTTGCAAAAATTGCGTCAAACTCTTTCTTTGTAGGCAATGTTGAAATTAAACTGATACATTTTATTGTAGTGTGGAGTTTTCTAGTTTGTTTGAAACACGAATTGAATTGGAATCTCTGTAACATTTTGAATTCGACAATATCAGAGCAGGAACCCCTTTTTTCCAAACAAAAAATACTACATCAATGTGTAAATCAAAATTTTTTTTTTTTGAATAATACATTTACATCAATTTTGGAGGCGGGTATGAATACCGTCGCCCCGGGAACCAATTATTGTGTAACCAACACCCAAAGGTGCCATAGATCACCCGAGGTGACTCCCAGGTCACTATGTTGCAGGGGAGCAAAGTAGAGATTTATTCGTGAGGTATTTATTCATACTTCTGTCACTCCTGGACACATTGACCTTTAGATTCCCAACCACCCCTCAAACCTTTTTTTTCCCTTTCAAAACTTTTTCTCCTTCCTTTCCCTAAAAGAATTTCTACACAACATCCCCGAAGATGACACAGGCCCCTAGGTTCTTATTTTCTTCGGGGACTCCTGCATGGAGCTAATGTAAAAATAAAATTTCATCACAGGAAAGAATTACTGGCTAACAATAATAGTAAATTCGTTAAATAATAAAGATATGAAAAAATATACATTGCATAAACTAAAAAAGAAATATGAATTAGAAGTTAGTATCATTGATAGTAATTATGCTCAGAATAAAATAGATTGACGCTAAAACTATGTCTAAATAAAGTAAGTTCATAGATAGCGACGGTTACAGCAATATACTATGACGTACTTGTGATTAGGTACTTGACAGTTGAAAGTACATATTTTTCCTTAGCCTAGAAGTGTTGCCATCCAAAAAATAATTTATTTCATATTTTTTGTTTCGATTAATTGGAAAACTTTGGAAAAGCATATTCCTTGTACATCGATATTTGTTTGCATTAAAAATTAACTCTTTTTCACGAAGAGCAATTCCAAAGTTGGCCTAGTGCCTGGGAACTTTTGATTAAGATTTGTGTCTTCTGTATGAAATATTCAAAGTTTTCCAACACCATCTGGCCTCCACCAATGGGATGTTTAAACAGAAAATTTCTCATTTGAGCATTTAACGTGGGGAAGTGAGCATCCTGCATAGAAGTTATCATGCGAAAAAACTTTGGCAAAACTTCACGAAATATAGTGAAGCTACGAATGATTTCACATTTAAAATATCTCTGTGTTTACGGAAAAAGAGTTCTTTGAGATTTTTTTTTCACATATTTGCACTAATTTCTTGATCGGTAGTACGATTAGGTAGGTACCTTACTCTAATTGTAGAATGTCTGTGTTATCAATAACACAAAAAGAATTCTTGTTTTCTTAATTTTGTTAACTTGTTTTTAGCATACATTCTACAAAATGGTTCATGCCTACGTGTTTTTAGAATAGGCATACGGAGGAAATCATTAAATTGATACATCAAATTCCAATGTTAATTTTCAAGTTCTGTTAAAGATTTATTCAACTTCTGTTATTATTTCAGTTCTTTCAAGCAGCTAGCCTATAATTATATAATAACAGAACTTGAATAGGACTTTCACAAAACCCGAAAATTAACGTTGAAATTTGATGAATTGTTCGAATTCTCCAAAACAACCCGTCATTGAAAAAGGTTTTCAAACCCTCGTTAATTATCACTGCCAAACAATTAATTAATTTATTTATCAAGGCCCTATTGGCTTTTAAATAAGTTAAGCAAAATGTGAAAAAAGAAAGCTCACATCTTAAAATGAGAAATTAATAAGATTACCAAATATAATTATATGTAGTGAAATATAAAATCATTTATAAAATGAAATACATAAAAACGAAACCAGTATATTCGTAATGGGTGGTCTCGTACATTTCAGAAAAGCAATTATGAAGATTTCGTTTCATCACTAATACGGAATTTTTATACACGTCGACAAAATTTCTAAATATATTACCAGAATTATAAAGTCTATTTATAGGTGTGAGAGCTTGATTATTTCTTTCAAAATTACCACCGAAAATTGTAGCATTTTGTCTCGTTTTTCTTGTGCGTACATACAATTTTGTTAAATTAGAAGTTAGTTTCATTTAATCTAAAACCTGTCAAAAAGTAGGATTGTTTTATAAGCAAGCTTGTTTATTTTTCCTCAAATTTTCAGTCTTGTCATTGGGGTACGAGGTCCGTTGCATAACATCCGAGCTGCCTCCCAACGTTTACTGCTGCAAATTGGAAGTCTGGGTGAAATACGGTTATTAAATTGTCTCCCAGGTCCGAAACTGAATATTTTAATAAAAAAAGATAAAATTCTGCAGGAATATGAATCAGTGGGTGCTTTTATCTATTGGTTCGCCATAACTTCGAATGAATTCCAAGAAAAATATAATTTCCCCAGAGTTACAAAAGACACGTTGTTTCTCTACTTTGAATAGGTAGGTACTAACGCCAACAAAAACTGTGTTTTTACTATGAACCTATTTTCAATATAAAAAAGTTAGGTTAACTTCCAACAAATAAGGCCTTTTGCTGAGATATTCCGGGCACACTTTTTCTACCTCCCCAGCGACTTCAAATGTATATCTCAACCTTTATTTTGTCCCGGGGGCTACCAACAAAAAATACGGTTGTGGTCCAAACTTACTTATTTACCTTGGCACATTAGAATCGTGACAGTACAACCAAAAAGATGTGGAAATATGAAATGCACTCAAAGTAAGTAGAGAACTCACTGAATAATTTTCTTATAAGAATAATCCACCCTAAATTTTCCATTTTGAGTTTTTTTCTAACTTAATAGGGCACCCTTTTGTTAATGTCGTGCCAAGGAAAAGGGACACTGTATTTAAAGAATAAAAAGAACCATCCCATGCAAATGAAGTGACTTAAACATTTTCAGAAATTTGCATAAAGGTAACGTAAAGCATTATACTTCTACCCTGGTTTAGGTAGGTACCTATTTATACGTGCCTTCTTATATTACTTGTTTGTATTAAAATATTTGTCTTTTTTTTAATTGTGCTGAATTACCACAAAAAATAACCAAAATTGTACTAGATCACTTATCAATAAAAAAATCCTTTACTTAATTTTGATTACCGACGCTATTGAAAACAGTGATACGCGCCCAATTTGATGGAGGGAAACAACTTGGGTATGCAAAATATTCCAACTTCAAAGTGAACTTTGATAAGGAATTCCAACATGTCTTCTTCGTAAAAAAAATCAAAAGATTTTGATAAATTACTACAACCGAGTTGGACGGCTCCATAAATCTCTCGAATGCACAAGTCAAAGATTGTGGGAAAATCCCTCGCCTTTCCCGTGAAAGTTTTCCGCCCCTGTCGGGCTAGTACCGCAGTGCAGGAACAAAAAGGACAAAGGAAACGGTTGCACTTTGGCCCGAATAAATAATAAAAAAGCACTGGCCTTTTTGCGACAAGTGCGCAGGTGGTCAGCGGTACGATAGTGATATTGCTCTATTATTCGATCAGATGGAGATTTTATTTGTAGGTAGGTTTTTAGAATCGGATGTTTATATGCGAGTGGATAACAGTTATGGAAATAGTCTTGGATAAATTATAAATATATATATATATATATATATATATATATATATTTTTTTATGTGTTTATTCAGTTTTTTTTTTATTTGTACACTGTATGTTACCGCGTCTGTATGTTTTCACTATGATTTAGAGAATTTCTCCCGAAAGGTTTACATATATAAGACATGGATATTATATTTATTGAAAGTAGAAAAAAGTCGAGTAACGCCGGGTACACCTCAACTAGTGTCATATAAAGAAAACAGGCAGAATAAAATTTACAGATTTATATAAGAGATATTCAGTACTCATAATAGAAGTTTATTGAAGGGGACCATATTTATAAATTTTATTTATATTCACCCAATTTAGTATACCTGCAAAATGAAAACTTTGGTAGCATGAATCAAAATCAAGAAAATTAATAGTCCTACTCTCATAAAACCATCATTAGTAAACAAAAAAATGGTAATAAAATACCGGAATAACAAGTGTTCGACTACCTTCTAAGTACTTATACTGAATTTATTTCAAAACAAGCTTGGCAAAGCAAATTACCATAAAATAATGACAAGTCGATAATAAGCCTACACGCACAACCCAGCAATTGACTTCCAATAGATAATAAATAACAATAATAATATTTTACAATGATACCAAAAGCATCCCTTTAACCTATATCGATTTACGTTTCCTGAGCGGAAATGGAAAATGAGGTCAGAAATTTATGTTCATTGGAGTTATTATTTGGTAGGTTCCGCAAGAAACTAATTTTAGAAGTTGTGTGTACGGGCGGTTCACTTTGCTATATAGATGATACAATGCCTGGCTTCTGAAATAAGTAAGGATCAATTTACGCGGAGATCCTGAGAAAATGGAATTTATTCAGTTTCAATTCCCAATTCTCGAACCAGGTTAACTTCTCACGGAAACTGATGACTTCAATAATGAGACGTAACACTGTTTTCTTTATACATCTTCATAAGGGTGTCTAAAAAGAGTTTGCCTGACTGATTCCAGAGAGAAAACAACGAAAAATGGAAATGTACCAAATAGACTAGTACGTTTTTAGATGCGAAGATTGATTAAAGTATTCATTTTATTAAGTCTCTAGTTAATGAAATTTATTTAAAATGTAAAGTGTTTTTTTCGAAACCGTTTAAAAAAACTTTACGATTGTATCTATATTTGTTTTTGTTATAAGAACAAATATTCCAGGGCTACAATTAACCAAATAGTATCTAGAGTCTCCCTACTCCCGTGAAATTACTAAATAGACGAAGACGCAACATACCAACAGCTTGGCAACGAAGAAATGACCCCGACAAGTCAACCAGTTCGTTTAGTTCGTAAATTATTTTGATACTGGCTTATCTTGTATATTCATTCTACATTACGCATCTTTGTAACCGTTTTTTTTCTTTCTTTTGGGTAGGTATTCAAGTATTCCGTGTGTATTTTTTTGCAATCGACTAACATCTCTATTCTCTGTTATCTTATTTCTACGTTATTAATAAACCTTTAAGATTTTTTGATTTTATTGAGCTACGAAATTTCGTTTTATCTATTATTTCAAATAAAACACTAAATTAGCTAAAGTTTGACACACCAAAAAATATTAGTGGTTCAGTTTTCACATTTTATACGGGTGTACCCAGACATACCCGACTTTAATCAATGATATTTTATTTATTTTATTTTATTTTATTAATACAAGACTTAGAGGGTACATATGGTTTTTTTGTTATTTCACCCTCCATGCTAGGGATGACCCTGTGTTATGGAGGGTGAATTTTACAGTTCTTGGGAGAATAACATTAATAGAGAATGAGAATAATATCAAATAATACGAGAATAATATCAAAGCTGATTTAGAGGATTGTAGAAATGCAGATGGCATTATGGTCTCCGGTGATTTTTTATGATCGAATCGAATCAACTGAGTGACCAGAATGTAAAAGATTTTTGTTTATATCAATTAGAAATCAATTTTTTTAATTCAAATGACCAAATATTATTCACCGGATACCAAAATGCCGGTGACCAGATAAATCATCAAATTGATAATTCACCACATTTAAAAAAAGTTATATAAAGTCATGGAAAGTGATGAAACAAAAACTTTATTAACTGGGTTAAGTAGATTAGGTTGGGTCAGGTTAAAATTTATTTTTTTCATCTTTTTTAATGACTTTTTATCACTTTTTAAATGTGTGTTGAATAGTCACTGCGTTGAGTTAGCATGGAACCATGTTCTGTTTTCTACTTACTTATCTGAACTATACATTCAATCCACCTAATATGAAAAGTTTTCATACAGAAATGTCCAATAAATATTTTTTAAAGGTAAAAAAGCTAGTAACAATATTTTTTGGAAAAGAAAATTTATTATATCGAAATGTAGATAAATTTTTTATTTATTTAAAATGGGAAATAACATAATTTAATAAGAAAGAAATAATATAACAAGAAAGGAAAATCCCAATAAACCACTCTTAAGTACTTCGTCATTAGGTACCTTAAATTTTGAAACTATACTTGGTTATAAGTTATTTTAAGGAAGATATGTACCTGTATGTATATATAACTTACATTGAAGTGTAAATGCAAATGTTATGCAATTCATATAAACACTTAAAAACGAATACATTAAAAAAAAAATAATTATTATAACTGTAACAAAACATTTGCAACCTAACAACATGACAACCAACAGTTGGATTATTTTATCAATATCAGTTTTTTAGTAGACAAGTTATTAACATTATTAGTTCCTTTTCCAACAGGTTTTAATCTTCTGATAAAATAGCCCAAATACATTTATTTTTTAAATCAAGAAGCACAATATTTTGCTAAAATTGTTCCGATTCTGAAAATGTAAAAATATTACAAACCATCTGCTAAATTAACGACTTCGGGAACGAAACAACGTTATCATTATTTTACAAATAAAAAATACATTTCATAAATTAATATCGTCAGTTTTGATTTTAAACTTTTCGCAATGAAGGTTTTTGTTTTTTTTTTTTTGTTTGAGTTTTGCTTTGAGTGGCTTCAGCCCACAAAACGATAATGCAAACTCCATTTATTCATATAATATTAAAGTTAACTTAACATTTTTGCCATTTTTAGACTTCTCCAGGAGAAGGTTTCTTTGTTATTTAGGGTGATTTAATAATAATAAATTATGGTTTCCCGGGGCCCAGTTCCGTCCAGGAACTGAACCCAACACCCTAACAACCTATGTCCTAGAATAATAAATTTACTTAATGTTACTGAGTGGAGAAAGGGTTCGATAACATCTCTTATTTTGATGGTTGAATGAATATGGAAGGGGTAAAAAAATGTACCCACAGTACGTTTATTTACTTTCCATCAATGTTCAATACCATAGCCGTAATACCATTTTCGTAAGGTCTAGCACACTTTACCCAAAATTTCAGGTCAATATTAACATAGTGTGTTAGAAATCTATGTCATAATATTAATCCTACAAACAACAGACTAATATTCTAACTCGTTACGACAATTATTAAGCGTTCAATATTGTAGATCGTTAGGTAAATCTCGTTTTTTCAAATTTCTTTTTTTTAAGCAATGATTATAAATGATATGTGTTCTCCTTTAAGGAAATACTAAATGTTTCTGCTATTACGCCACTCAAAAATATAGTAGATAAATAAATAATTTCCCGATAAATGAAGTAGTCGAATATGGCTTCTGAACAAACAAGAACAAGCCAGCTTTTCAAGAATCTACTCTATTTAATAACAGGTCTCATCGATGAAACTTGTTCAAACTATTGTTAAAGTTTTTGTGTAATTATCAGAAAAGTTCAAAGGTTTCATTAATTATTACGTAATTACTAATATTCACTTTATGTTGTTAGGAAAATATGTTGTACGTTTCACGTACTTTGATGAAAAAGTCTATTTTAGTAAATTTCTGAAATTAAGAAGTTTTTGTTTTTCTTTAAACAATAATTAAGTATCTGAACTCTCACTTAACCCGCATTGTCATAATTAAAAAAATAATAACAATAAAGCATATCACAGTTTAATTACAAACTTGTTCATAAATAAATAACGAACAAGATCGTTCACATTATTATTAAAACAAAATCGAAGATTCAGAAATAAAAAGCGTAAACGTTGGAATTTGCTTCTTTTTTTTTAAAGGAAACCTATATGATGTATTTTTTAACAATGTAATAAATGCACAATTCCGTTTGAAAAAAATAGGTCAGAGTAAAAACAGAAATACCAGGATATTTACATTGAAAGGTAGGAAATACTTCCTCCTGAAATAATAATGAAATATTGTTAGCTAGTGAAAAATTAACGACGTTAACTGTTCAAACAAAAGATTTATTCTCAAACCTAAAGTACGTCTGGGCAGTTAGGAAGGCTGATAATGTCCTTTGCAAAGCATAATAACTCATAATTGATTTGATTGTCCTGGAAACGATTTTTTATTAATTATTGCCGTAGTCATAAATCAATCCCGTATCTATGATTTGACGCTCTTCTAATTTGTACGAATAAAAGTTTTCATTTTCAAATTGTTTTACTTCAACCAGTAATTTGTTGTTCTTTTATTGTTTTGTTTAACATCATTATTTTATTCAATTTATCTAAAAATTACATTTTTTGCTGTCATTAAAATTGAAAAGTTAATTAGATTATCTACATAAAATAAAATATGATATGTAAATAAATAAAAGCATTATTACCATTGCAAAAGTAAGCAGTGTTCACAACATGATCTTTGAATATAACAAAGTTCAAATATATTTTTACGTTGAATTCACTTGACTTCGTTAGTATAAAAGTCTTTTGGAGAACTTTATTATCCTCGTTTTTCGATATTTTTTTCCATTATCAATAATATTTTCAATGTTTATCTGTTGGAATATTTGCGATATTCAAATATGGGTGAATCGTGTCCGACGGTAATTCCAACCCCGGGATTGATAGTAATCTAAAACCGACGACAGCTTATCAAATCGAACGAATTTGATTTCGTAGGCTTCGCGGCGGAACGCGACGGGTAAACAGCGGCGATAGACAAAACCTCCGCGCGCCGAACGAAAGTTGACACGACGAGCAAAAGTTTAGACTTGGCTTACGTGTATACGGGGTCTACGCGGCTACGGCGTAGCTCCGGGCTACGGGCGACTGTAGCGCCTCGCGCGGTTGCCAAGACTGGTGGCTGGCGGCGTCCATTGCGGAGCCTTCCCCGCGTTGCCTTCTACCCTACCAACCCACCCCTGGCAGCCCAGCTCTGGGGACCATTCACTACTCAATGTTTTTAGTAGTGTGCTCGCAGGATTGAGTGATATACACGGCCGCGTTGGCTGTCGTTTTAATTATCATTCGTCAATTTGTCTCCATTAAATTGCGACGTAAATTCTAGAGCAAACTAAAATCCTTTGTTTAGAAGTCCAGCAATTTAATTTCTCTTGTATACGCCTTTATTCCTTGAGAAAGATTACATGTTTACTCTTGTAGTTCTGAAATTTCCATACTTTTAATTTTGGTTAACAAGATTATTTTTCGTGTGAAATTTTCATCAATGTTCTTCTTTAAATTATCTTAATTTAAAACAGTCCTGTAAATTTAAATAAATAGTTTGTACAGCCATTCTTTAAAAAAAAGTTTGTACAACCATTATGTAAATACAGAGATTGTACAACTATTATTATAATAAACAGTTTTTACAATCATTCCCGAAAACAAAATAACTATTCTTATTCTAGTTACATAATTTAATTAATATTGAGTAAAAATTCGAGTGAATGTACTACGTATTGCGGTTGGTATAAAAATCGGAAAATAGTGTATAGGCAAAGAAAATTGTATGAACATCTTATTACGTATTATTTTTTAGCAAAAGTTATCAGCCTGAAACACCTATACAGATTTTCCAATCTATATAGGTGTTTGTGGCTAATAATTAGTGCTTAAAAATAATACGATATCATAACCTATTCAAACAAATCGAACTTTTTTTTATTAGAGATTTGGAGCTTCAGGACCTTTCATAAAAAATGCTTCAACTAGTTGAATTATCAATGGAAAGTTAATACTTTAGCATGTGAAGTATACTCGCCCTATACGAGAGCGATCCTAATATTATCACAAAAATGCTTCAAAGAGTTGAATTATCAATGGACAGTTAATACTTTAGCATGTGAAGTATACTCGCCCCAAACGAGAGCGATCCTAATATTATCACAAAAATGCTTCAACGAGTTGAATTATCAATGGACAGTTAATACTTTAGCATGTGAAGTATACTCGCCCCAAACGAAAGCGATCCTAATATTATCACCACAATGCTTCCACGAGTTAAATTATCAATAGACAGTTAATACTTTAGCATGTCAAGTACAGTCGCCCCAAATGAGAGCGATCCTAATATTATCACCACAATGCTTCTACGAGTTGATTATCAATGGACAGTTAATACTTTAGCATGTGAAGTATACTCGCCCTAAACGAGAGCGTTCCTAAGGTTATCAGCAAAATGGACATAAAATCTTATTTCATTCGCAAAAAGGGACGCACAGATATTAAAAAATGAAAGATTTTCAACGTTAATGAATTCAATATCTCTAGGGTCTCTCCTGGTTCATAATCTTTCGTCGTTTTTGATTTGCAAATGCGTTTATAAAATTTAATGCGTTCGGATTTTATTATTATTAATTTTTTTTATTTATTTGTTACATTTGTTGAAAAGAATGTGACTTTACTGAGGAACCCCGTTCTAAGGTCACATTAAGATTATATATATACCTCTTATTTTATTATTAGATATATAAAATATTACATATATATTATATATGTTAAATAATAAAATTGATTAGATATATATATATACCTCTATATATATATATTTTGAGGTATATATATATATACCTCAAAATTAATTCAACGATGTGTTTGATAATCTAATCTAACCGTAATCTTACAGTTAAATTATTATTCTGTATTAATATATCAGTATTATTCTACAACAGTAATAAGCAACGTAATGTTTTCAATCATTTTTCGGACAAAATATTCCAACCTCCAATTAAAGTTTTTTTGCCTTGTCATTCGTGTAATTTGAAACACAACCTCGTATGAGTTATGACAAATGAAATCGATTTATGATACGGTTGGTCTGTGTCCTTCATTAATAACATTAATCGGCGAAGTGGATTTTTTAGCTAGTATTCAAATATATTATGTTCTTTTGATATTATATCCACTACAAGCGACAGTAGCAAAAACAAAATTTTCAAACGTTTTTGCAACTCTCGACTTGCAAGAGCTTCACCTCCTTACCTTGTTTGTTTACAAATCCGGTTCAGTAACTCAATAGCTCAGATTTGCTTTGATTTTCAAAATTGAAACTGATTGTGGTAGCAATTATTCAGACAAGCGTTAAAGTAGGTACCAAATTTTATTTTTATTTTTAATCAATAATTTTATATTTTAGGGTACCTATTTCTTTTGTTTAAATTTTTGACAAATATCATATTTTTTTTTAGTTTACTAACGGTGTTAGGAAGGTAAATTACAGATCGTAAATATATTTTTTATAAATATTTTCAGCTTCACAATTCCTACAAGTATGATATCCC
The DNA here is from genome assembly GCF_061612785.1 of Hesperophylax consimilis. Taxonomy (NCBI): domain Eukaryota; kingdom Metazoa; phylum Arthropoda; class Insecta; order Trichoptera; family Limnephilidae; genus Hesperophylax; species Hesperophylax consimilis. The sequence continues at coordinate 14,019,033 of NC_142842.1, forward strand.
GTGATTTTTCACTGGTCTGCGCTATTATATCTATAATAAGCCACTTTCTATATTTGGGTACGTTATATTACTTCATGCAGACAGCATTACACAAATTATAAAATAAAAATCCATATAATATTGTGTTCAAGTGTATGAAAAATTCATAATTTGGCTTCTGTTTAGATGGACCAATATCGTTGGCACATTTGAGGGGTCCTAAAACTGAGATTTAAATTCAGTGCCCTAGAGAAATTGGCTCATCGCCAAACCCAATCAATAATTCACTGCAAGTTTACTATTCCGTCCGGCAATCTCTTATCCGGGATACATAAAATGTCAGTAAAAAAATTAGTGAGTAGCTACGCGCATATTGAACACCAAGTTTGAGGCGAAAAATGTCGTCTCTTTAATATAAAATCAGATAAATTAGCTTGAGGGGATTTCATCTCCGTCGCATTTGATTAGCGATCAAATTGACTCGACGATTGGCGCCATTTTAACTTTTTAACCCTTGGCAGACGGCTAATACATATATAACAATGTACTCGTGAATGGCCACGGGGACGCAGTACTATCGAAGTAATGCGTGGACGCAGCAAGACCGTCGTTATGTATTCATAATAATATGACGGCTAATATTTTGTAAATATCTCAAAGCCAAATATAATATTGAACAAATGTCAACGTTTTACTTAGGAATTTTCATGGAATGTGTTAAAACTTCTTAAAATGATAGTGAAATGCGTGAAAACTTCTAAAAGCTAGCTATATACACTGCACATTGTAGTGCACCTGAAGGTAGTCATGATTTCACTGAACTGCTATTGTAGTTGGTCGTATTTTAAGGGTTAACAGTTGATCGGTCTCCGTTTAACTGTAATTCTCTGCCCGTTTCAATTTTGGTCAGATTTTGATAGGAATCGAGGCTCGACTCTCTGTTGTACAGGTATTTTAATGAAGCTATAAAGAGCTAGGGACATTGACACTCTGTGCACCACTGTATTTATGCAAATTTCAATGGACACCCGCTCACTGTTAAAGTTTGCATAGTAAAAAAGAGTCGCTTCTATGACTCGTTTTTGTCGGATCCTGGAACGGGCTACCGGCGTCTGTTTCTCCTTAATATAATTTGAACTTTTTAATACCCGCATCAATGAATCCCTTCTTACAGCTCCTAGCCTAACCCGTCTCACAACGCTGCTCAACGGGTGCACGAACAAAACTTACTGATATAAAAAAGTTGTTAATTTATTAAAAATCTGCTCAAATTATTCGTTTTCCTGGTAAAAATGGAACTAGAGGCCTATAACGAATGATTTGACAAATTTCATAAGAAACTATCAGTAAAGCACGAATATGTTATGAGGAATTCGGAACACGTGTCCTTCAAAACAATAATATTTTACCATTGCGTCCATTATATTTATTTGGACAAAGCCACTTGCGTTGAACACCTGTTCAGATATATTCTGAATGACTAATATTGTTTAGGAACTAGTCACATTTTTAACAGTATCTTGACAAAAAAGCCATACTCATTTTTCTCCGTGTAGCGATATAGTTCCCCTGTCTGAACACTAATAAAGAAAGCAGTTATTCTGACCAGAGGACTTATATAAATTTGATCAATAGCTGAAACGGGCAAAAAAAACGGAGTTTAATAGCTACAAATAAAATTGAAAAAATTCAAAATTGATTCAGATTGAATCGTCAATCAAAAGTGACGTTGGTTGAAACAACAGAGCTTTAGTGATTAAACTCCTGATAGCCCGTAGCTAGTGAAGCCATGTCATAGTGCTAAAAGAAGATGGAAGGTGGAATAATAATAGGAAGGCCAAGTAGGAAGAACCCTGCTATTATGACCTGGTCACTTTACATAACAAACACCATTTTAAACAACGGCGGTCTCTCACAAGTGTCTTAGAATCCCGTACTAGTTGTCTAATATATCTACCTACGTATTTATATAAAATAAATTATACAAAGTGTTCCACGCTCATACCGTAAAACTTTGAGGGGTGGTTAGTCATGATAATCGGTTGATCGATAAAGGATTTATCGTTAACATCGATTACTTGACATGATTACCCGAGAATGACTGTAACTAGCTAACCCACACAAAAAAGTTTACGTAGAATATATTAAAAACACGTGGTTGTGAACCGTTGTTTGTTAATTGGCGATCTGCAGTCACGCTCGAGAAGGATGACAAGTGGTCGACATTATCGATAGAACCTTTATTGATTAACCGTGCCAGTTACTCAGCTGACCGAGTTGGAAGAAATACTAATTAATAAATTAATTAATACTAAGTTGTGTTTATTGGAACGCTTTTTTAACCTAACAAATAAAAAATATCATAAATTTTTTCAAAATGTCTGCATTTTTTGCATTGTTTTTTTATTAATAATCATCCTCCAAAGTTTCGCTGTATTAGCGTGGAACGCAGTGTTATAAATATAGTATATAGATTCATTTTGGACTGATGTTAACAGAATCTACCAAAAATTTCACAACATGATGTACCTATGTGGGTACATTACCGAGGCAATTTTATTATTATTTTTTTATTGATATGAACTATAAACTATCGCCATGATTGAAAATCATTTGATTTTTAATTTAACGACTATATGAAATGCCTTTGTCATAAAGCAACGTGGCGTAGGTATATTTCATGTCAGGGCAACATAAAAATTCCGGTAACAGGCCACGTGTGTATTATATTTTACAAGTGATTTTTTATTCGTAAAAAATAATGTCATAACCTTTCCCTTAATTAAAAAATAATTTACTCTAATCATGCTAGTCATAGCAAGGAAAAAATACACACCAACTAAGTGATAAATTAAATGATAAGTAGGAAATTTCTAAGTGGTCAACGTAAGGACATTTGCAAACTAAACACTTTTGAGCCTTTTTCATTTTGTCTGTAAGGAAAACTTCCAAAAAAAAGTAAAGAAAAAATATGTAGGTACTTAAAATTAAATTACTTATTAATTAAACATCTTTAATGTTAAAAAAATATTTTTTTATTTATTTATTTATCGTTTCTTTACATTGTATCTTTTTTTAGAATTTTGTTAGAATTTTTAACATCACTAGGACAAGCCTGTGTTGAGGTTAATAATTTTACAAAATATTAAAAAAATAGTGCAATGATTAAAGAGATTTAAAATAGTACAAATATTTAAAAAAAAAATAATTCAAATATTAAGATAACAATGTTGTTGTTGCAATGTTATTAAGATAACATGGTACCTATCAGCCTATTCATTACAATATAATGCTGTAAACATGGAGGGTGACCATGATATTTAATTGCAATAAAAATGTAACAAAATGTTATTTTTTTTAAAACAGAGAAGAAAGAAAGAGAGAGAAAAAAAATTACATTAAAAAAGAAAAGGATGAAAAAATAAACTTATTCAAAATATTATGCCACAGTTTAAAAGGACAAAGATGAAAGAATATTTTGGAAATCCTCGGATGGCAGCTATTTATTTCAAGCTATTTACTAACCTTAATTTCTAACTATAAAACTGAGCAAGCAATGATGATATAATTTTTATTTTAACCATATCGGATAACCAACACCTCTTCCATAGGTCACCCCAAGTGGTTTGCTACGTTTGATGATTTAGCAGGAGACCCTTTAACCTCTCCGGCTGATCTCTCTTGACGCATGGCCTTGCGTCGTAGCAAGAGGGTTAGATCATTAATCACTCCTGGGCACATTTATTCTTACCCACCCTTCATACATTTTCCTTACCGGAACTTGTTTGCTTCTTTTTCTTAAGGGGGGGCTAGGGTTATAAATTTTTTTGTTGCATTTTTTAAATTTTTTTTAAATAAATGCTTAATATGTTAAAAATATTGTGTTCAAATTTCAAGTTGATTGGAGCAAAATTGACGAAGTTACAAGTATTTGTATACCTGTCGGATTTTAATCCCTACCCGACCATACGCATAAGCCGAGCAGAGCAGGAAGCTGAGAGACAAACTAAAGAAGGCAGGATTCGTCGTAGACAGGAGCAAAAAGGTACTTTAGACATCATGGATGATAGCAACATCCTTTATGGACCTGGCATTGATGATTCAGTGTGAGGTAAGCCGATAAAATTTGCTTATAAACGTTTAATACCAGATTTTTTAGTGTTCAAAACTTTATAGCGTTTTTCCCACAACTCACGTTTTCAAAGTCGGTGACCGTCATAACTTCAAAACCACTGCACCGATCCTTTTGAAATTTTGAAAACTATTTTTGTACATAATTTACGAGGTAACGCTGGAGAGTTTTTTTCAAATTTGTTAATAATTATTATTTTACAATAACAAATTAGCCGATTTTTTTCACTAAAAATAGCGTTTTTCCCTTCAAAGTGTTCCAAAAAAGTGAAAAATTAAAATTTCGCAAAACCCTCCCAGCCTTACCTGGGAAAAACTATTATCTAACGAATGAACTTTAATTTTTTGATTTCAGATGACCCAGCACCGAGTTATGAGGGGCACCGCCATTCTACTTTTTTTTGAGACACGTCCGAATAATTGCTGCCATTGCCGTGTTATTTAATATTTCTCCGTGAAAATTTTATACAACATTCATAAAATGTCATAATTTACTGTCCTATTAGATTTAATAAAGAAATTTTAAATGCGTTGGCCCAAAGATTCACAAAAAAATGCCCTTTTTCGTACGAATTAACCCTAGCCCCCCCTTAAAAGATCCACTACACAGCATCTCCAAAGATGACATAGGCCCTGAGGGACATTATTTTCTTCAAGGAATGCAATGTTCTGATAGCAATGGGATGGCAGCGAGTACTGGTACAAGGTTCGGCTGTAAGGTGCGTTAATTTTGCTAGTGTACAAACTAATTTCTCGACACCACGCTTCTGGGAACGTATCCAATTTTATGCCTTGCTAAACAAGACGTTGAAGAGCATTACATCAAATCTGCTAGCTTTGTAGTTTCAATACAAAAATTCTTAGAATCAAGTGATGAACTGAAAGTGACCTGTCTCTGGTCTTTGAAACAGTTCTGAGAACTTGTTAGGAGCCTTTCAGTATTAGCTCGAGGGTAGATAATTCAGATGTATCGATTGTACTGATATCTGTCAATAAGCGTTGACTGCTCAATGTTTTTGTACGTATAAGTAAGTTACCTACGCAAAAGATTTGAAATGTCTTGTTTCCAAACATACATTTTACGAGTAGGTACTAATTCAATTTAAAGTTATAAAGGAATTGTATAGAAAGTGAATATGAAAATTTATGAGTTTAATATTGAAACAGTTTGATTTAAGATTTTCACGGCCAAAAGTATTGTTGTTATTTTTTTTTGGGTGTTTATGTACACTGTAACGTTGTCCAAAACGTTGGCTAAAGAAGGAGTTAGTGCAACACGGCATAACACCCCAAAAACAAATAAAAAAATTGAAACAGTTTGATCATTTTTTTCACATTCCAGTTTTTACCCAAATTTGCGTTATCCCTTGTTTTTGTTCAATTCCTAAAACTAACCTTGGACCAAAGCAAGAAAAAAAGATTGTAAAAAAGAAGATCAACGCCAGAATCATTTGTTTTTATTTTCGAATTTTCATCAAGTAGTCGTTGAACTATTGTATTGCCTATTGTAATCCCCAAGTTAAATACATTTAAAAGTGTAGTGTGGTGATTAGAAAGCAGTTCGAGTTGCTGAAAAAACGGTGCTTATTAAGATATACATCTATGAACTGTTAGTAGTGTCCACGGAACTTTCTAGAAACCACCAAAACTTTAAAAGAAACAAGCACTATCAACAAGTAAAGGCCTTCTTTTCATCGCTCTTAATTTTCCTTGTGATAAATAAACACGATAGCTTGATCCATTCTGCTCGTTAAAATACAGTCCATTACTAGTACGACGGTACGAAACAAAAATAAAACATAAATAAACGTTGACTGCTCGATGATTTTGTGTATGTAAGAAGGTTACAATTGTCGAAAAATTTGAAACGCCCTGTTTCCAAAAACACACATCAAAGTATGAAAAGAGTTGTACTAAGTGGATATAAAAAACTTATTTAAATGAAATGTCTTAAAACAATTGGTAACTAAATTATTGAAAATGATTTAGTTTCCATACAATTTTCTAAGTATCACTCACCAACAATAATACAAAAAATATGCATTAGGTCAAAATATATTACAGAAATGCGTAAATAATGAGTTTTTTATTCCACAAACAAGTTTCTGACGATGAATGGCTGCCATCGGTGAAGTTTTCCACTAATATTAATGTTAACGCTTATTCAAACGGAAAACTAAACAAAAAACACGGTTTGCTCACGGATTACCATCTGCCAGGAAAGCATTGAATTTTATGTTCAAATTATAATAATATTTCCGTTAGGTTTTAAGTACTAACGCATTTTGTATCCGTAGATGGAATTATTTCGTGTAAAGGATATTCAAACATATAAAAATAAAAATTGAAAGCTTTTCCTTCAATATTTTGTTTTATTTGCGTTATTATAATTGCCGGCTTAAATGTTAGATTGACTCCATAACCTAAAAACTGTATTAATTCTCACATAAATAATAAATAACTGAGAAGTTTAATAAATTCCTTTGAAACTTTTTAATACCTAAGGAATGATGACATTATGTAGTCGCGATTTTGAGGATAATAAATAATCACATAAAGTAACATAATTTTCAAAAAAATAAACACATAAAGTACAATAATATCCCAATATAAACACATTAAGTTACATAATATCCCATCATTGAAAATAATATAGCCGATCATTTTATCACTGCTATTAATATAAAATCTCATAAACGTCAGGTTGACTTTGCAAATAAGTATATTCAAATCATCTCACAAAAGGATATTGATAGACATATCAGAGATTATAACTGGAGTAAACTTATAGAGGAGAAGGATTGTATTTCATTATATGAAAAAATAAAATCTTTATTTAATAAATTTTACAAGAGTAGTTCTAAAACGATAGTGCAAAAACCGAAAACACGACCTTATGCAATAAATGAATGGTAAGCAGTGAATTATTATATCATATAAATAAAAGGCATTAACAATATAAAAAATGGAAAAGTACACCAACAAACAAAACATATGAAACAGAATACAAAAAATCACGAAACCTTGTCAATAAACTTATAAATAAAGATAAAACTAACTACTATAATAATAAATTAAAAAAACTGTTTTAATGATACAAAAAAAACGTGAGATGAGATAAATAATATTTTAGGACGTAAAACCAAAAACGATTGTGATGAAACAATAACACGATAAAAAATATTTACTTTAATATGTATGAAAAAATTTGTTGATTCTGTAGATATAAGATGTAAATTATAACTTATAAAAATTTTTATGTAACTAAACTTTAAGCACCTGTTGACAAGCCAATTCAATTGGCTTAGCAGGACTTGTTTGTTGATATGTATAAACTATTTATTCATTTAAAAAATATATATATAAATAAATACAAGTAACTTAATATCCCAATATAAGCACATAAAGTATTTATCATTTATTCAAACAGAAAATTTAGAAATCATAATTTTTAACAGTCTTTTGTAACGATAAATAATTATATTTCGATAGGTTAATTAGTTATATTTTATAACCAAAACTCCAAGCTTTACTTTAGTTTCATCGGAGGACGCCAGAATTTCTATTAAAATAGTTAATGATAAAAAAGAGCCCAAAAAAAGATTTCATTTTACAGGATTTTAAAAGACGTACCTGATTTATTTAACCAGGAGTGATTACTGAAGTTATTTGGATTAAAAAAAATTATGACGTTTTGGTCCCAGGTGACTTTTTTTTAATAAAAACCTGTTTATCCGAATTGACCTGCCAGGTAATTCTGTGTAAAATAAATACAAAAAAGTACACATTTCAATCATAAAAATATATATTTTTTAATAATTAAAAAATAAAATAATTATATTTAGGTAGGTTCTACTTTATCGCTTGTCTGAACAAAAATGACACTAGAATTCAAAATATATTTGAGTTTATTACGCAGGAATATTTCACATCACGCACAATACGCACCATATCACAGACAACCGAAATGAGTATGATGATTGGTGATACCGGATAAATTTGAAAAAATATGTTTGTTTTCCCATTTTCAAGAAATCATATTATTAAGACTCGAGTGTGTGAACTCTGTCCAAACATATGACTTCAAACTACGGAAACAAAGATTGGATTGTAGTTCCATCTACATTACGCTAGATAATAGCAACATGAAACAATATGTGTTTATTAATTCTGTGGGTGTTCACACAATATCCCCAGACATATAAGAGTATATAGATAGATAGTATATAGTACATAAGTATATTTACAGTTCAGATAAAATGAATCGCATGAAATTAAATAATAACGAAATGTAACATTCATGTGAAATTATCAATGATTTATTTTTAATTTTGGAAATTAAGGTACGTTTTTATATTTGTACCAATTTGGGAGTCGGGTTTGGGTACCGTTGCCCCGGGAACTATTTATAGGAAAACCAACACATCTGCCATAGGTTACTTAAGGTGGTTCGCTACGTTTGATGACTTGGAAGGGGTTTCAGGCGTAGAGGCGTATTAAGGATGCGCCTACATACTTGATCGGAAGATACTGTTTTAAGGAGACCTTTTTCCCGCCGCAGAGAGGGATAGATATATACGTCCGTCACCCCTGGACTCACTGATCCCAAGATTTCTAACCACCCCTTATACGTTTTTCCTTACCGGAACTTCCTCTCCTGCCTTTCCTAAATAAAACGTCCACATAGCATCACCAAAAATGACATAGGCCCTGAGGGATATTTTTTTCCTAAGGGCCTCCTTTATGGGATGAATGAAAAAGAATAAAAAAAGTTATTATGTTATTGTACAGGTAGGTAGGTATCTATGGCTACTGGTTGGATTAGTATGTATGTCTAGAAGGCTAAGAATGAAAATAATAACAAAATCTCTAATAATTGACGTCGTCAAAATTGCATATTATTTTCAGAATAGAATTTTGACGTAAACGTCGATATTTCTGGCTCACATTGTAATTATGAGCTATATATAGCATTGAGAAACATATTTTAGAGATAATATTAAGATAAACCATACTTTAAGATTTACAATGTCGTGTGATACGGAAAAAAGTTTTAAAACTATAAAGGCGAAGTTTGTATTTGTATTTAATTTATTGTATTTAATGATGGTTTTCAGAAATCAGTTGTGGTGCTTAGAATAGGTATCTATAAAATGAGAAAATGCTTTTGAAAATGTGTATATGTATTTATTCTATGCCGCTTAAATATTGTTTTAAATCCCCTGTTAATTTAAAACAACAAAACAACATAATAAACCGTCTACAATGAACATCTCAAGATCTCCGCCATCTGCCGGGCGGCTGAAGTAGGTACAACTCCGTCGCGGTTGTTCCGGGAATGTGACACACCCACGCGTCGCTATCCCCGCGAGTATCCGGCGCCGCACTACCACCCGTACCCTTACTTTCCTTACCGTACCACCCTCTCCACCTTCTGCTACCCGCTGCTCCGTCTTGGTCTCGGAACTGCCTCCACCTAAACGACTTGGCGTGCAGCGGTTAGGGCGCTGCGATGTACACTATTCGTTGTACACTACCGGTGGTAGTACACGCTTTCTATAGGGGCTAAGTGGCGCGACAATTTAATTGTAAGACAGTTTATTTTCGTCAAGAAAATGCTTGCAAATGTTCAGATGATTTTTTTTTAATTTCAACGAGAAACTAGGAAGCACTAATGACATTGCATTTACAACTACAGCTTGACAATTAAATGCAGAAATTTATTCTCTTGAACCAAATTTATTCGTTGACAACTAAAATATTATAGTTCAAAAAGCAGAAGAAAAGAATAAACTATTGAAATCTATAGACCACAATCATTCTCGACATATAGGAATACAAATTAATTTGTAAACATCGAAAGAAAAGCAATGCAAGCGATGTAGTTGTTTGTTTGTTTGTTTGTTTGCATTGAGCTGTGATATTCATAAATTAACTCCAAAGTTGATGAATTACCGCATAATCACCTGCATTCGTGCAGGCGGAACCGAGTTGGGCATCTGGTCGTACTCAAACTAATATTATTATAATTATGAAATTATTCTGCTGAAACTCGTATCTAAGAATATTTTAACTAAAAAATATGTAAACAATTAAAAAGCTTTATGACCCGAAATGAATGTTTTGTCAAATTAATATTATTTTACTCACATTCATTTTCCTATTCCAGCAAATTAACTTATGTTTTTTTTCCAGCTTTTCAAAACCATATTTTTTTAAATGAAAAGAAAAGTTTTTCTGAGTCTGAATTATTTGCGATCACTTTGCGCACATTAGCGGTCACTCGAAATATTTGTTCACTGAGTTCACGACAGTTTTTTATACGTAAGGTGGTGAAAGTTAGCGAAGCTCCCACAGCTTGAGCTTTATGACGAATGGTGCTTTTTACTGCCGGACAACTGACCGCCTGTAAGCTCTACTTCCACTGTGACAGAGGACGGAATAAACCGAGTATCGCAAAGCAAGAAATATAAATAATGATTTGGTTTGTTAAGGAAAACTAGCTTTCTGCTGCAACTTTGTTGTGGTTTTGCTGTCTTTTGTACTAATCGCCTTCTGGGAAACAGAATAATACGCGCACAAGAGACTGACTCCGGAAATTTTTGCTGCTTTAGAGTAACTGTCATTAAATCAAAAAAGAGTAAAAATAATTTCAGAATACGTTGCAATTTTTACGACGATGTTTTTAGGAATTCACAACTTCCAAAACTAATCAAACATGTCAATTGATTATTGATTTAAAAACATCTGCAAAACTGTAACTTTTTGTGGAAATCAGTATTTACCGAACTCTTTCGGTTAATTATTTATTTGTTTGTTTTGACCCTTTAATGAAACTGACCATACTGCCGCGCCGTACCATACCAATAGTATCATATTGATTACAAAAATTCATGAAATCATCAAAAATTTGGTGCATGGTTAAAAGAAGTGCATAAAAAATTATTAAAAGAATTTATTATTTAAAACAAATGGAAGAGTTTATCTCGCCGTACGCCCCTTGGAAGTTTAGTCATCACTTTAAAAATTGGCAAATATTAGCTGTGGTAATAAAATCAGCACCAGTCATGCTTGATAATTTAACTATACATATTATTTAACTTTGATATTTTTAAGACAATTCTACAAAAAACTCTATGGAATAAGTTGTTCTGAATTCAATGCTTATAAGTTTTTAGTTTATAAAAGTGTCACGGATTTTAAAAAAGTACTCGTTCAGTAATATTCAATGATTTTAAAGCCTACAAAAATCTCACCCGAAATTGTAGCGCGTGTTTCATCAAATACCTAAAGTAACAAGGGTGAAAAAAATCCACGAGTAAAAGCTTTTAAAAGTACTGCGCAAAGTGATTTGGGTGTGCCATTAACGGGTCTTTTGTGAATTAAAAAAAGTCCATACATATTCGTTGTAAAATCGAATTTTACTTCCCAGCGTAGGCCACCATACAGGGGCGGACAAGCTTTGTAGAATCGATGGATTTTCTTGCGGGCCTCTCATTTCCCGGGAAACTGTAGATTTGCCAGCCGTGATTTCAAAAATTTTCTCTTTTGACCCTTAATCAAGCAGACCATAAGTTTTTTTGCAAAAAAGGAAGCATTGAACACTTTTCAATCAAAATAAAGAAAATATTTTTAAAAAACTCTATCTCTTAGAACTACTTAAGATTTTACGTTTTGCGGTACACGTGAAGCATCTTACCGTTTATGGTAACGAAAATATATGTCGTCGGCTGATGACTATCATTATCCTGGAAGAGATAAAGTTCACTCTCTCTCCAGGTTGTTTTCAAAAAGTAACTATATATTTATATATTCTGAAATAAATATATGTGGTCCGCTGATGACTATCATAGCCTGATTGAGAGATAAAATTCACTCTCGAATTACATAGGTAAGATTTTCATTAAAACAGATTATTTTCAAAAAGAAACTATATATTTATATATTCTGAAATAAATAAATATGGTCCGCTAATGACTATCATAGCCTGATTGAGAGATAAAACTCACTCTCGAATTATAAAGGTAAGATTTTAATTAAAACAGGTTTTTTTCAAAAAGTACCTATATATTTAATAGGTTCTGAAAATCAAAATTCCCAACTTTTCTAAAATGAATCAAAATAATTATACTTTCAATACACATGCAGTATTTTGTTTCAAATTGCATTTTCAGAATTTATCTATATTATATGCAAACAAATTGATAATCGATAAATTTTATAAACATGAGTCTATGGATTTTCATGTCAAAAGTATTATCATGGCAGATGGGCACGATGATGGAAACTTTAATGCTGTCCAAAACCTTGGCTAAAGAGGGAAATAGCGCAACAAGCATAATACCCCAAAAATACATCACTATAAAAGAGATTGTGGGTTGGTTTTTCATATAAATCTACAGCTTTATTCTGAGACTGATAAAATTTTTCATACTTGACATTAAAACAAGAAAACTGTCTAAATGAGATTTAAAAAAACGTAATCCCTTTTCCAACCACCAAAAGCTGAATTTTGAACTCAACTTTCAAAATGAGAAGAAAAAAGATGGGGTAAGCGGGGTAATAGATAATATTAGTTTGTGAAGAATTTAAATATTTTCGTCTAATATAGTATACCGATTAGCACCTGTGGCCTTCTCTCAAAGTAATTGTGAGAACGATAATATCCGGATTTCACGACGCACGGGTAAAGTTCGATTGCGTGAAAACGCAAATTTCGTGGAAATATAATTACTCGATCTAAACGCATGTTACATACGGAATGGTTGGGAGCATTATCTACTTGACGCAAAGCGCTTTTAGGAGAAATTATGAAGATACCAGTCGCTATACGTCTGCTATCATAGAAGTAGTTTGATACGGGTTTACCTGTTCTTTTATGTGATTAATTTACTACTGACTTACACCCACCACACTAAGATTCTAAGTATTTCTTGAAATAGAATTTTAGCTCTGTTATAGATTATTTATATAAAGGGTAGTAATACAACTAAATTGGGAGGTGACCAAAATGGTATAGTAATAGAGTTTTGTGTTTAGTCCTATATTCTTATATTTAGTTTCCAAAACAATCGTTTTAATCACTGTTTTTAATCATATGTATCAACATATTTCGAAACCAATGGTTCTGTCATCACGTTGTAAAGTTAAATTGATAATACAGCTAGTTACTAATAAAACAGTGTTTTATTGCTCTTTTACTCCGTCACGCGTTGCTGTGTCTCAGTCTGTCTGTGCAGGTAGAAGAAATAATAGCGGGTGTTGTTTTACGTCCAACAGATGGCGCTGTTTTTCAATAAAAAAATAAAACATTATTTAACATATAGTATATAAAAACACATGCGTATTTGAATGGAACGCTGTGTCAAAATTTCAAAGGAATCGGTGAAGAACTTTAGGAGATTTAAGATTTTTAACAAACAAACTTTTACTTTTTTTATTTATACAGCGTTTCTGGGGGCCGGTGTCCAAGTTCACCATCTTCGTGAGGTGATTCTATATGATAGTACAAGTGAAAAAGGAAAATAAATTTTTTAGAAATTCGAACTTTTAGGGGTGCTTTTCATGCAAAAAGGTTAAATTGGTCCAACATGTGCGTCCGGCATTATTATTTTGCGTCGTTGCCTAACTACCGTCCCGTGCCTACTGCCGGTTCCCTCAATCAGTCTTGGATTCAATGATTACCATATGATGTGTCGTTAACTTGTATTTCATTCGCAAACCGATAAATTAATGAACCTAGCAGTGTTTGACTTTAAAAACTTGATTGTTATAATCAATATTTGTTAATGTAGTGTCTGGTGTGTATTTATTAAGAATTACTTAAAAACATCTTACTCAGTGCGTGTTTTCTCCAAACTTTTTTTAAAGATTGTGTTTATTTATTTTTAGACTACCTAACTGTTAAAGTTGTGATTTTTGTAGCTATTTTGTGGTAATTTTTTTATTTAATTAGTGCGACAATGCCTGGATATACCAACGAAGAAAGGGCAGACATTGATAATCTGTACGGGTTTTATGATTGAAACGCAAACGTTGGAATTTTCACGTCGTTTTCCAAATTGAAATTTGACTAACACTAGTTTTTTTGTTCAAACGTATGCACATATTTGCGAACAAGGTATAGGCAAAAGATCTCGAAACAACTTTTTTGCTAATTTACCACTGGCTGACGAAAACTTAATATTGGCTACAATTGTGAATGGCCCTACATTATCACTTCGTAGAATTTCTGTAATGACTGGTGTTGAGAAAAGTTCTATCTGGGATCTTTTCAAGAAGTACAACCTTCACCCGTTCCATTATCGTTGCGTGCAGGGCCTTTTGGAACATGATTGTGTCAGTGGTTACTCCGTATGCAACTTGAGAACCTGAACTTCATTGAGAGCATCCTTTGGACGAACGAGGCCTAGTTCAACAGAATACATAGGTGTGATAAACCTGCATAACTTGCATGAATGGGCAGAAGAAAACCCACGCTCCATAAGGCAGGTGAACCATCAGGTTCAGTTTTCTGTAAAAATTTGGGCGGGAATCATTAATAATACATAATATATGTGATGCCACCTAGACTTAATTCAAGACATTGTATGCATTTCTTGATGAACGACCTTCCCGTACTTTTGGAAGAAGTTGATTTACGAAGAAGACGTGAAATGCGGTTTCAATTGGATGGAGCTCCACCACATGATCATTGGATTGGACGTGGGAATCATTCTCCGTGGCCGGCGTGGTCTCCAGACTTGACGCGATTAGACTATGTTTTTGGGGTGCAATGAAGGACTAACTAGTTTACTCCAAAAAAGTTTATACCATCGAAAAACTTAGGTTACGTATTTACAAAGCCGCAGATGAGATACGCCACAACGTACGAATTGTAAATAGTATTTCTTTACGTTTACATGCTTGCCTGCAAGCCGAAGGTGGACATTTTGAAAATTTGTTAAATTTTTCAAAAGTGGAGTGATTATAACTTTTAAATAATTTTATTCAAAATATTAATAAATTTTGTTATTTTACTGCAGATCTCTTTTTGAAATGTAAAAATTACGTTTTATACCGATGTTTATTTGCGGTTTCCATGGATACGGGCACGTATATGCGACTTTCCCACGGTGAGCTGATAGCAAAATTTATCGGGTAAGTTTGTACCCCACACTAAGGATTTTTAGTAGGTATGTCGTTTGGTATGGAAAAAAAGTTGGAATTTAGAAAAAAGTTATTACTCTTTTTTACTCCTACTATCATGTAGAATTGCTTATTTATTGCCTGTATTTATACTGTAGATTATTTTAAAGTATGGCCACGAGGTAATTTTATGTAAGAAAGCAAAATACCTAAAAACATTTTTTTTTTACCCAAATGTTTTCTTTAAAAGATTACTATATAAGGACGTACAAGGGGTCCTAGTACATGCAAAGAGTTACTAACTCTAAATCTATGGAAAAAAGAACGAAATTGATGCAAAAATTAAGATAACAAAGACAAAAAAGTTAATTAGGCCTAATAAAACAAGACTGTTTTTCTTGTAGAAGTCTAAATCCGTTCACGGACATAAAAACATAAAAATCATTTTCTCAGAGAGCGCTCACAAAGTCTCGTTTGTTTAAGCCTAATAACATTCCACTACTTGCGAATTGAACATTCAGGTCACTGGCTGAAATAACTTTACTTTGGGGTTACAATGAAATAGATAGGCATGAAACAGTTTCAATAACAATTAGAGCGGGTACATTTCAGGTGAAGGTTTCACGGCGAGGGAGCAGATAAGGGCCTGGGATATAGTATAATAGTTCCTATAACGCTTTACAACCAACGAGCTGATTTCTCAATGACTAGCGAATAGTGGGCTGTCTCCAAATGGAGTTTTCATTTAGGGGATGTATTTCAGCATCACCACCGGCGCGCTAACTGAAAACGGCTAGTGTGAATGTAATTATATTGCTGTGATTATCACATTGTAATCAAATATACTAATATCGGGTGTCTATGAAATGCGTTAGTAATTGTTCTATGAGCTAAAATTTTATTTGAACTGAACTGTTAATTTCAAAATAGGATCCGACTGTGTGAAGAATTCAGACAAAAACAGAAATTTATTAGAAATGCCATTTTAAAAACTAGAACTAATCTATCGAGAATTCATTTCCGAATATTCCGACTATTCCGAATAATCTTTCACAGGTCTGCCCAAGTTTTTATAATAATTTATAAAGTCCTTTGGAGGTTCAGTTAAATGAAATTAGAGATAAAATCTCCAATCACAATAATAAATAAGAATGCTATTATTAAAATCATTAATACCTAATTAAAAAATAATCTCAGGTAGTAATCTAGGTGATATTGTGTAAATTATAAATAAATTCTGAATCTTGTAAAGGTTACACGTGAAATCTTTCGTAATTTTCTGTTTTTCTTTTTAAAAATTGTGCAAATGCTATTAACATTGCTTCAATAATTAATATATTTGGCTTGTGTTTGTTCTTGATAATATTGAAGTCGTCATAAAAATAATATTTTTTTACCTTATATTGTAAATTTTGCGTAACAATTTTATGAATTTACGAAATGATTTCATCTTGTTGTTTTCTGCATAGTGTAAACAAATTATTAAAAATAAAGCGACCTAGGGAGACTGAAAAAGGGGTCAGTGGAAGAGAAACGTTTAGTTGACGGGTCTATAACAAAGTCCATTTAATAATGCCTTGAATATGGCGTTAGGGAGGGCACCCTATATATCAGGAGACAGCTTGTTCCAAAGACGCGATGCTTGCACCATGAGTAAACTAAGAATATTTCACAATGTTTACATTAGAGTAGGTCTTGAATTTACCACGTGAACGAAAAGAAACCCCATTTTTTTGTAGAGTGGTGATAATGTTTATTATGGAAACATTAAATTATGATAGATAAATAATTAAGTATATCACACTCCAATCTTTTCTTCGAACTAGCGAAAATTAGTAAAACTGGTAGCGCTTCAACATAAAATAAAAATTAGGTATTTAATAGAGAACATTTAGTTAAGTTGGAATTTGGAGTCTCATAGAGAACTGTACTGGAATCTATTTTATTTATTATTTACATCAAGAATATTTTTCAAATCCCTTTGTCAAAACTTATCTCATACGGTGATGATACAGCAATATTAATGGAGGATTTTAACTAAAACGAAACTCAGAGAATGCCTGATTTATACATAAACTTGATCAAACATTGATTGGATCAACATTTATTATCGCAAAGTAGGTACTGACAACAGTTTTCACTCTTAAAAAATGCTGAGAGTTTAAATAAATGTATACATTCATTTAATTGTATTTGAAATTCAAATCTATTTAAGCCGAACAGCTTTACAACTAATGTCAAATATCTTAGTCTAGTCTAAGTGGAAATTAAAAAAACAATACACCAGTAAAAAGATTAAGAAAATTAATGTACATTTTTATTAGAATACAAAACATTTAAAATTTGAGACTATTTAAAACTATTTATTTTAACCCTAATTCTGTTGGTTAAAATGGAATTGTTGCGGTGGTTCTTTCAAAACATTCCTTTGCTATTAGAAATCATCCAAAGAATATTAATAAAAATAATTTTAAATAAACCACGCGATTACCCCATCATCAGATTTTTTCATGAATTTAAAGTCCCTTTACTACAAATTATTTATAAAAGATAACACTTTTACTTTTCGATAAAAACTTAAGGCGATACACTACATCGTGTAATATTTTAAATTTAGCCGCTATCAATAACAACCCTTACGTAGATGGCGATAAGGTTTAAATTCCCGCTTAACACCATCCGCCTGTTTTGATTTATGCAAGAAAAAAACATTGCCAAAAGGTGCCTTTTATTTTAGTTTGTGAATGTTCAGGCATAAATATTGTTTTTTTCCGATCATTTTATAAATAACTTAATTTTTCACACTCTACAATAAAATCATAACCGAAAATGGGTTCGCAAGTAGGAGATTTTGAACTTTAAAGCAGTTTTCATATGCCTATACATTATTTTTTTCTGGGCTTATAAAACGACTTATATAAAAAAAACTCTATTATTTCAAAGGTCAAGATATATTCTACTCGCAGTATTAAATTAAAGCATCTGAAACATTTCTAGGCGACCAAATTTTCAAACCAAAAACACATGATTTTGAATTACTACGTATGGCATCGCCTTAACATTTTTTTCGAACAGCAATAGACAAAATATTCTTGGCTATCCCATGCTGTAACAATATCACAACCTAATAATCTCACTAACATTGGAGTGAAATTGTCTAACTAACGGGTAATTTAAGATTGAAAATGAATTTTACAAAATTCAAAAGAAAAATAAAAACTCTCAGTAGTATTTCACAATTATTATTCTATTTAAAAATTTATTTTATATTTTTCAATAATAAAATTGAATGTCATCTTCTTTTGATTTTCTTCTTTTTATTTTTCCCTATCTTTACTATAATTTACATATCTTAAATCTGTTACATTTTCTTTTTTATGCAAGAGAGTAAACAAAAAACTTTTTAAAGCAAGTTAAAAAGTGTAAGGGTAATCACAATTATCATTAAATGAAACAAACAAAAAAAACCTCGTGTCATTTTTATCCTGTATATATATTTTTTGAAAATGAATGGTCTATAAATAATTGGCGATCTGGGCTTTTGTTTTGTGTTAGATTAAGATTTTTAAGGTAAAATCAGTTTTTTTTAAATTTATTTATGTTATAGGAATAGTTACTTTATTAATTTTATAAAAATTCTTACAAGGCCCCGTTGGCTACTTTTTTGACCAGTTAAATGGTGAAGCATTAAAAACTGTACGCAGAGGACTACTTTGCAATTGTCCCTAGTTACTGAGCTTCATACCACTTTTAGTGTAGATCTTCAATAACAACATCTACGAAGTGTAATATTTCCGAAAAATTATTGGAATCGATATTATTAGACAATCGGGTCGACCTACACTTTTTTGTGATGGAAATGATCTTATTAGCCGAACACCCAATTTGTTTCAGAAGAGGAGTTGTATAGGTACCTAATAGTTATTTTTTCACTATCCAATTGTTTCAATGTTTCTCTACATAAAAATATTAATTAACGATGAAAATTTTAAAATCATCACTGCGCTGCCACGATTTCCACATCATAATACGTTGTTGGTCAAAACGATCAACTCCTCCCATAAAGTCTGATATAATTTTCGGACAGGTTTTATTATATATTTCGCCCTATTCATTAATCCGTCTTACAGTATTTGTATTTGATAAAAAAACACCAATTAGTAAAGACAAATCCTCCTCAACATGAATAATTCGTATTGGGAAAACTTGATAAAAGTATGCTTCGGAGGCACACGACGCCCTTATTTCCGCCATTTGAAGGTGTTCGCAGTTGAAGAAGGAGTAACTTCTGGTGATTGTGTATTAGCAAAGTCAAGGTGATGCAATATGAGTAAGATTCTCGGCAACTCCTGCGTACTGAATCTCGAGGACTTGAGACTAACACTGGAAATTTCATCTTTTGTCTCCTCCCACCTCCAAATCCTCAGCTTGGTTCTCCGCAATTTCCTCAAACAATGTCAGGAACACACCTTCACCCTTGTATTCAAAGTCTTTCACAACAAAATATCCGCCTCTCTCATTTTCCATCCTAAAATAAAATATAAACTTCATATTGCGCTGCAATCTATGCTTATACTAATTATTTATATTAAACAATCAATAACTAATTTATTTCATTCTGAGATCAGTGATTCAAAATATGATTACAGTTTGAATGAAAACAAAATACTTATTGTTATCGGCAATTTTTACGGAAAATCATTTTATAAAATTGTCAAAAACTCGATGGCAGGAAAATAAAAACGAAAAATAAAGAATTATTTGTTTAATTATTATATTACTGTATAAAATTAGGTGAATTGCTGTTAAGAAATTATTTTTAGTCTCTATAATATAACACACAAATTAATTTTATGAAAAAAAAATAATAACTATTATATATATTATAACGGTGATATCTTCGTTTTCAGCAAAAACTAACGTTTTTCAAAAACCAAGAACTTAAAAACAACTGTTCTTGAAAAACTGTCAGCTATCGTGTCATTGGGACGCATCATGGACACAGGGCAGATATCTGACCGGGGCGCATTGAAACTACATATCAATATTTTCTAAACGTATTTTTCCTCATCTTCAGCCTCTAAAACATGCTCCAATTGGGGATTCCTTAGTCACTGCCCCCTAGCAGTTGGTTTTGCGAAATTCTATTAAATACAAAAAGATACAATGGTTTAAAAATATTTCTTTGTATCCAAAATATACCTTACATAATATTGTATCAAATTGAATAAAAACACTTTGTTTGTTCCGCAACTCGCAACAATATTGAATATAAATAATAAATCCGAAGCGTTAGACAACTCTGACAAAGGCAAAGGGCCTCCTCCCTTGATAATAATTGTGAGCACCTGCGGTGACCAAGATTTAGGGGAAGTCAAGTCTGAACATTTTCGGGTGTTGATAAGGGATGCTTACTTCTCATATATTACGTATCAATTTTGAGTTTAAGGGTTGGTGACGTTAGGCAAGGGTTGTTGATTAACAACTACACCCTCATCCGATTACAAAGGTTATTGGCTTTTTCTGAAAAACTTAAACGGATTTTCATTATTCATGTTTGTTTCCATTACGAAATGTCTAAAAAATGTACCTTCGAAAGTTTATTTTTTTTCATTTGTACACTTTATATTATTTACTTTTTCAATCTTTACCATGTAAAAAAACGTAAAGTTTGATGACTAATCTGGCAAAAAATCTGTCTAGAAAGAACACAATTTTTTTTTTGAATTTTTAGGCACTAGAAAATAAGTTTTTTTTTTTTTTTTTTTAAAAAAGAAAGACAAACATTCCCGGGTTACGAATAACCCAACAATGTTTGAAAATCCCCTACTACCACCACAGAAAACCGAAAATGTTGAAATGAAATGAAATGTTAAAGTACAAAAATAATTGTTAAAACTACTGACAACTTTCGTTATTGAGTATCAAAAACTAATTTACCTCGCGACCTCGTGACCTTGTGACCTTGTGACCTCGCAGTGACAATTTCCTTCAAGATTGTGATATAGTTGAACAAAGAAATTTGGATGTTGTTTAGTTTTTTGTTAAAGGTTCCGTCTGAAATGACACAATCGAGGAATCTTTGACAAAAAAACCAAATGTATTATTGTGGACTTCCGTTATTTTTCTCGCAAAAGGCGTTATTTTTTAAGTTCTCACTTATTCTATTGGGTCTGAACAATAGATTTACTTTATAAGCCTTCCATACCTCTTCTTTGTAAGCAAAATTTTTATAATGTATAGATCGTTTAGGAAACCTTAAAATCTTTCCCAATAAATACAATTCCACCATTCTTGAATAATAAAAACACTTAAGCAGAAAAAAAATTCTCGAAAAGCAAACTTATGTAGAATTTGGTCATAGTTATACAAAACGCCTCATTTCGTGAGTTTTCTCTGAGGTTGTTTCGAGTGCCTTTTCATGATCCTAGGTATATCTAAATGCGGAACCTTTTTGTTTAGGGGAAATAGCAAATACGTAACCCTTGCACATGCTTAGTTAGTTACTAGCCAACGTCTTTAAAATATACGTACTGGCTTATGTATTACGCATGGTGTACCTGTGCTTGTAAACTATTACGCTTTAGGCAAAGACTTGGTCGCTGGGAAATGATATTAATATGTAGTTTGTAAGTTCTTACATTCATATATAAAACTTTATCGCAGCGCATTTTCAAAGAAATAGGGTTTTGTTTGACTATTTAAACACTTCCTTTTTAAAGACAAAATTATAGTAACTGTTAACTAAAGGGAAATGTTAAAAAACAAATATTTATATTTTTACAATTACAACAACACCGTAGAGTGATAATGATGCTTAGTTAAATTCGTTTACAAATGGTTTACCGTTAGTAGATTCAAAGATTTTTTGTGTTCGTACGTTTAGGTTATTAATTTTTTTTCTTGGCAATGAAACTAATAAAGATGAACTTAGAAAATTTCGAATAAAATGTAAATTATTAAAGTATCTGCTATCTGCGTGGGCATTGCTTGAAAAAGGCAAAAAAACGTAACGTGTCATTTTTTACAGTTTTAGCTTATGATGGAAATGGCATTGCGAGCTTAAAATAGTAGAAAACCAGTCAAAAATTTAAAGAAAGTTCGCTTTCACTTCCTTGTTACAGAAACTCCCTATAGGCTTAAAACTAGACTCTGGCTTAAAAAATCACGCCCGTGTTTGTAAAGCGTGCACAGTTATTAACGTTTTACCGCTAAAATAATGTTATCTTCCCAAATAATAAAGAGCCTATTATTATATCATACAGCCGCGTATCCTTCCGTGAGACATGACACATGGCGTGATAAATTAGAAGACATCAAAATGTATTGTAATTAGCAAATTAAAGTACATAAACCTAAAAATATAATATATACATTTTTTTATATCCACTGCAACAAAACTTTAATACGGTAGTATTTATATTTCACATTCATCGAAAAACATAAATTTTACAACAACAGAATTAAATTTTGTAACTAAAAATATAAAGCTATTCTACATACAATCAATCAATTTAACACAGTATACAACAGCTATGTATTCTTAAAATACTCTTCTGACTATAGGCTACGAGAGCTCAATTTATTTATCTATACGCATCAAGAGGGGAATAGATCAATTTAGGAAACGCCGTGATCACGCGGCGATCGTGAAGGTGACAGATTACGTACAAAGAAATGATTTTCCGCGGCAGTTCCCCAATTGATCTGACTCACTCTCCTATCGAAGGAAGGAGAAGATTATAGCGTAGTGTGACACCTTAACATATAGTCTGTAGGTAAATACCTCAGGTGATGTGTCCTAGGTTTATATGAAAAGAAAGTTGTATTTAATGGGTTTGAAAAACAAGCGTGCACACTCCAGTGAAAATGATATATAAGCCCCAACGACTTTATCTAGCTTTGGACAAAGACGCCAAACGCAGTCAATGCGTTAAATATTTTCGCTACCGATATCAAAAAATTCGTACAAAATAAAATTAACTAGTGGGAAAAGGAAAAAACAACAAACATACAAAATGACGATATGATATCATATGCATTGTGAAAGTTTACATAGACGATTTATTGTTATCTATTAACCGATTTCTGATTTTGAGGTTGAATATTGTGTTCAGTATTTTATTAAAACACATTTTAACGGAAAATATTTAAATAGCACGGAAACTTACCATTTTGGAAAATACCTAAACATGCAGATAGAACCATGAGCAACCAGGTCGGGCATAATAATTCATTGTATAAGGTTATAACTACATTTCACCAATGCTATTCCAAGTTAAGGCCACCTTCTAATTAAATATTTTTCTTTAAAATATGTTAAAATAAAATACTTCACCCAAGATTGAACCTCAAAACCATAAAATGTTAAATAGATTATGAGAAATCGTCATTGCAAAATGTGACACCTTAGAAAATGGTAAGCGAAGTTATAACACTATCAAGTGACTAACTACACTGTGCCTGTATCAACGTCAGATACAAACCAATTGGCAATTGCAAAAGATTCAAAGTGATGTTAGAACATTGTAAAATAATGGAAGCTCTAAAAACGTGATTTTAGAACTTCGTCATACAACTACCTACCAAAATACGGCACAGTTATTTGACAGCTATTTTGGTTAAATAAATGAGCTAAAGTAATGGTTTTGCAATCAATGTCATTTTTTTTAAATATCAGTTAGAACCTTATCCAAGTGAAGTGAAGACATGACATTACACAATCTGAATCCGAGCTACACTATACAAAACCTAACCATATAAAACTGTTAAATGGCGGTCTTCGCACATATCCAGCCCACGTTATTTTTTTTAATATTACACCAAATTAAAGATCTGACTGAATTAAATGCTATCTAATATAGCATATAAGAGGTTTTAAGAGACGTACCTGACTAAATTAAATCAGTTATTACTAACCTTACCTAGAGTAAAAAACGTAAATGAAATCTTTGCCTCCGGTGCCTTTTTTCAAATACGAATTTACTGGTCACTCGGTCTCGTACCTGCCCAACCTCCATCCCGATCCTAATTGTCCAACACCTAATGATTTCTTATGTTTTTGGCGAAAAAAAGTCACCGGATAAAAAAAATCATCTACATTTTTTACTTATAGTAATGTTAGGAATAACTGGCTAAATTCTGTCAGGTACGCCTCTTAATACCCTGTTTATTTTTAATATAAAAAAGCATGATTTAGCATGATGTACATAATTTTTTTTTTGTATATTAAGTTCAATTTGAACCACGTCGTAAGTGCAAGTAGCGGTGTTGACATGAAAAATTCGACTAGGTCCTCCGTGTTTACTGTTGCAGCTCGCTCCGGTTAAATAGAAGCAATATCTTCTTGTGTCTGAATATTTCTGTAATATCTTTCAAAGGAATATCTTATTGTCGCTAACCTGCCGGAAAGAGCAAATGCAGGTACTGAAGATTTCGCATTTCATCTTCTGTTACTGTCGCCGCGACTTCTGCTGTTACAAATTATTCTGGGAAGAAATTGAAATGATATTAATGTTACTAGAACAAAACTGTGCCTGGAGTCAATATTAAAAATATTTCTGGTACATTTGTAGTAATGTATCTGCGAAATGTATTACTTATTGGAATAACTTCGAAGATTGTTCAAAAGAATCTATATTTATTTTGTAAGAAGACATTTCCTAAATTAACTTCTCAACTCAATTCTGATTACAAAGCAGATTGGTAGATTTTTTTTACAAGCAACGTAGCTAAAAAAAAACTTTTCTAAAACGGTTCTTATTTCAATTCTTACAGATACTTTCGGAAAATAATTTATTTTGTTTTTTGTAAGAATCAATCAAATTAAATAAAAAAATCTTCCTTAAGGTAGCTAAACCAAATTGAAAATACGGAACTTTCTACGGAAATTCTGTGACGACTTAATAGGTCTTTAAGAACATTTTCATAAAGGTTTCAACAAAAGAGCTGATTATCTCTTTCTATCTTATTTTGACGTTTTTCTAGCTTTTTGATTGAATTGAATTTTGATTATTAAGGACTATAGACACGACTCCTTTTATTTTGTGTGTATCTATGTGTTTTTTTAATCTGTTCAATAGGGGTCTTCGCTACGCATTGCACACCATAGTGATATTACTGGCCCAGTATCGTTACTTGAAAGTTTTTTTCGTGCAATCCAACCTTAGGATTGTTTGCAAAAGTAACGTATCTGGCAAAATTATAGATTTCATTTTGTCCCAGCCATGACACCCGGACACTTCAAGTTAACTTAAGGCTCTCAAACATTAAGGAGCTGTTAAGACAGCGTGCAGCGGCTGGCCGGAGCGCTGCCTACTTCCACAACACTGTAGGGGTAGGTAGGTAGGAAGGAGTGGAGTTTGTTTGGTATTTAGTACTCGCCCGCAGGGGTAGGTACTCGAACAGGGGTAGGAAGTGTTTTAGAATTTCCCGCGTCTCGTTTATCACCGGCCAGGTCGGTCTGCGCGATTGTTTATTGCAGTGCACAAAAACATTGAAATAATAGTGCAAGTTGCCCGCAAACTAACACTCTGGATAGCTTTGCAATGATACAAACACCACAATTTACAACTATATTTTAATTTCGTGAATATTTTTTTTAATTGCAAGTCAAAAAGTTTAAAAAAAAATATGTCAATGTGAATATCTGCATAGAAAAATTTTTGTAAATTTTTCAAAGAATTTTCAAAAACTGTTTCGTGATTGCCAATCTATGCTATTTTCTCTGATTTGTTGAGGTTTCGCAAAACAATCTCGTTATCTCACAAAAACCTTGAAATAAGACAAACTTTCCCAAGAAAGAAATGTTTAAAAAAATTACACAAACAAACCACATTATATTTTTTTTGTGAGCAATAATAATGAAAGGACCAAATAACGAAATAATAAAGTTCATCACTAATCAAAAAAGATCTGAAACGAGCGTTAGTTAGTAGGTGTTCACTACAAAAATCACTGATGACTAATCGAGCGTGCACTGTGCACACGTATATAAAAAGGTTTGGATGATTATTTATGTTTAAATCAATTTGATATCGCTGCTCCAGGAATCAATTACTAGATAACCAACACCCCTGCCATAGGTCACCCCAAGTGGTTTGCTACGTTTGGTCACTCAGTAGGGGTGCCCGCGTTCATGGGGTGAGGTTTTCTCTAGGTCTTGCCCACCTGCATCGTGGCCAGTCGGATCGCGAGAGACTGGCTAAGGGAGACCTTTTTACCTCTCCAGCTGGACGATAGACGGAGGGATGGATTCATAAATTGCACAAAATAATGATTTTGCACAAAAACAGCGCTATATAAATCATTCACATATTATTATTGTTATTAACGTGCCAAAAGATGACATAGACCCTGAGGCAGTTTTTTTCCTCGGAGTCTCTTCTGTGGAACTAATGAAAAAAATTAAACGCTTTTTTCAGCAGGAAAGAACAATTTCATAAAATTAACAATTCAAGATTAAAGTTTCTGAACTATATAATAAATTGGACATCAAAGGAGTCGAGTCTAGTACGAGACTCCAAGCCGCAGGGTCCCGTAGGTCGAACTTTGTGAACGCATAATGATAACGACCCTAAGTCACGAGGCAACCACATGGAATGGCGATAGTAAGAAATGCTAACCATTTGAGCCCTATTTGTATGAAAATCATTAATTTAGGACCCAGAGGTCTTGGATTATTTTTTTTTTATTTTATGTCTTAACACTTCGTTCCAAAGTAGAATATACTTGAGCAGATCTGATTGAAAAAGTAATTACACCCACACTAAAGCTAAGTTTAGTAATCTGATTATAATAGTAAATGTCCCCTTTATTATTTCCTTATATTCCTCACTACCACCCAGCTCAGTATCAGTGGTTCCAGACAGTTGGGACTCCTGTGACCTATGAAAAAAAGGAAACGGTTGCTGTATTGAGACTGAAAACCTTTTGTCGTAATTAAAATTTTTTTTTTTTTTTTCGGAATAACTTTATCGAGTAAAACCTCAAATTGTAATATTTAATTATTAAAGACAATATTAGCAATTTTTAAACGATAATCTGAAACAGAAAAATCAGAAAAGGATACGGTCACATCTAGGACTCGAACCCAGGACCCTTTTCTTGCCGGGACACCGCTCTACCACTGACTTAATGGGACCCTATCCCCCTCGGTCACTTTTAACTGTATCATACTTCGAATAAGAACTATCAACATTGTCTTCATTTTTTCACCGCACATTTTTACTGGCAACTTTCTTTATGTATGATCGCAAGATTCAACCCGAACTTAATGCAATCTTTTAGATAAACCTATCTTATTTTTTTTATTTTTAATGTGCGACATCCATTGACTTTTCTGAAAGTATAGAATGAATATTTATTTTTAGGAATAACTTTATTGAGTAAAACCTCGAATAGTAATATTTAATCTATTAATTAATTCTGTTTCAGATTATCGTTTAGAAATCGCAAGTATTGTCTTCAATAATTATATCCATATATACATTTTTTTTTAATTCAGACAAGCGATTAAGTAGGTGCCAACCTAACTATTAATGCATCAATTCAAGCAGAATATAATTATTTTAATTGTATTTTCATCTTAAATGTGTGTATATTATGGCTTACTTCAATAAGGCATTTTTAAAAGAGGAATTACGCAAGTCAAATTATCATGGAGAAAAATTAGTATTTGCTGATTTATTATAATCCTGATTAGGCCGTTTCCCAATAAAATGTTACCACAGTTCGAAAATATCGGAACACGTGTTTATTTTCCTTCGTTTGCCTTTTTTATATAGTTATATTTTTTTTTATTACATTTAAGATGAAAATACAATTAAAATAATTATATTCTACTTGAATTGATGCATTAATAGTTAAGTTGGCACCTACTTAATCGCTTGTCTGAATTTGATTTTAAAAAATGTATAATTTCACAAGACATAATGTTCCTCCAAGCATCAATCGGGCGGACTTATTTATTTTTAATTTTTAGAAAGATTGCTTTGTAAAATACTATTGTGTTATCTGGCAGGTGGGTTAATTTCATTCCCACCACCTCATATGAGTCGCTGTTCTACGAACTCCGAAGCGTGTATTTGCAAACTAATGTGCGCGCAGGCTCCGTGCAGGCAACCTGCATTTAATTAGTTTTTGTGTGTTGGTCGTTTGTTTATTTGGTCATCACATAAGTGCAGCCTAGTGCAATATGAAGAATGTGGGCTGTTGTAATGTCAATTATACGGCATTTTGCTGGTAAAATCAGGAATTTTTATTAATTTATATCAAGAAATAGCTATGCGAGAATGCATGCAGTACGCAAATGAATGTAAGGAATACCACACAAGAGTCCCAACTGCTCCCGACCGTTTGGCATAATTCAAAATTCATTGAAAAAAATATATTTATTGAATAATAATACAGAGTACAAAGGATATAGCTTAAAGGTAGCATCCTATTTCTTCCAGTTTGCCCAACAAATACACATTATATTACATAACCCAACATTTACATGTTAACAAATGTATGTAAATAAAAAACAGAGGTATTTAATTTATGTATCCCTTAACAATAAAAATTATAAGTTAAATTTACTTTTTTAATTTGGTTTCGTTTATAAGACTTTAAGGATGGGTCACAGAATTTGAACAATTCATCAACATTCAACAATCACTTTTGGTTTCTATGAAAGTCCTATTCAAGTTCGATAGAACTGAAATAAAAACAGAACTTGTAAAAAAAATTTGCAGACCTTGAAAATTAACTTTGAAATTTGAATAATTGTTCAAATTCTCTGAAACAACCCGTCCTTAAACTATTATCTATCGTTGATAACTATTCAAAGAATAAAATTCTTCAAGATGTAATGTAATTTTAGATATTTCTCTACCTGAGAGAGTACGGCTACTTACCGTGGCTCTATTCTTACGGCTTTCTTTTAGGTACCAATGCTCGGAACAAACCATTCCCGGGTCAAAAGCGATGTGCACACCGTGCATTGATAAATTTTCTTCAAATTGATTCGTAGATTTGAAAACTATCATAAAGAGCATTCATTCATTCATGTTTAAGATGGTCATATCCATCATTGACTGCACATAGACCGTTTTATCTTCAAGCCTGCAGGACTAACTTGCCATGGTCATATGCCGGTGGCAGCAATCTTGCTGTTGAACAGAATCAGTTTGGATATCGACATATTATTTAGCTTTAGTGAGGCTGCTTTTAAACGGCAAGCTACACCTTCAATTTTTTTTGTTTATTTTACTTTTGAATTTATATTTATGCTACATAATATGTTATTTAAAAACGCCATAAATTGAATGTTAATAAACAATAAAAATTGTAACGAATCCCCAATTGGGATTTGAATCACCAATGTTGTAAGGCTGAATGAAAGAAGTAGGCGGGTATATAGTGTAGGTATCAGGTTATTCATATCTGGTCGCAAACATGGTTAAAGCGGTTTCAAGCAACGTTTCTAATCAGAATGATTTGTTACCGGTCGAATTTGGTATTTTTTGAAAACATTTTTAGCCCATGGGTACTGGACCCTTAGTTTGTTGTTATAATTTTATGTTTACGTGAAAACCTGTCAATAGAATTTATTTGTATTGTTTATAGGTTTATTATTTACAGATGTAAAAAAATCAAATGCCCTTTAAAGTGTTGCGCTTTTATAATCCGATTACATACAACTTTCGAGCGGCACGGTACATTTTTTCAAGAGCACTCAATTTACAGATTGTAATATTTTCGAAGTGGATTATGCGTTGGTATTTGCAATAATGTTCAGTGACGCTTACAATTTGTAAAATTGTCAGTTATAATGTCCTAATGTAGGCACCAAGTGTACCTACTATATTCCAATGATCATGCTATGCACCAAACTGGATAGAGGGGAGATCATAAGCGGCTACGTCAGCATTTGCATGCAATATCGTTAAATTTTGGTGTGTTCTGCTAAAACAGCGGAGTAGGTGAAACAGCTCATTAAATATTAGTGCAATTATTAAACTGTGGTTCGTAGCCCGGTAAGCGTTTAAACCAACGCAAACATGCGGTGTTTTAATTCAATTACTTTTGCGTGTTCGGTCGGTGGCTGAGTTGACAAATGCGTCGGGTTCCAATATATAATCACCATAACATAAATTTAACGAATATTAATTATAATATTAAGTGGAACATATAAATCGATTGCGTGGACAATATTGCATTACGCAAAAGTTTGTGGATTTGGGAAAAAATTAAGAAAATAAATCCTTTTTTCGAATTGTGAGTCAACGAAGAAGATAATAATTCTGTTCGCTTTCACGTTTTAATGTGAAGACTTCAATTTATATGTTTTTAAATTAGAAAACTACTAGTTACCTGTATAAAGTAATGGAATAACTTTGTTGAAACCAAAATATACTATAATTTTTGGACACACAAATGTATTTTTTAATGAACATTTTTTTTATACTTGCAAGCGTATAAATAAAATTTCTAATCTGATTGATTTTGAAATGTGTTGGAGTTTATCAAGTGTTCATAAATTCATCACGTTTACGTACCCCATAATATACAGGTGGACGACGTTAATGAGTACGAACGCCCCTTTATACAGCGATAACAACATTCATTAGCAGGGAATAAGCAAAGTTGGTAAGTTAGCAGTTTACGGTAACGGCTATTATAATCTGAACAGTTATCACTTACAACATCACATGAACGATGAATAGATTTAATTAAATACCATATCTTGTACAACAAGGTCTCAACAGAGAACACATGAAATCCATCAAATCAAAAAAGAATTCTCTTATTACGCTAAGACGAGCGTAAATCAACTACGTGCGACCTAACTACACGAACTATCAAAGAGGCGAAGCCAATTAAAGTTATTATTTTTATGTGCAGGTTATAAAGGCTGTACGTATATGTGATTTGCGGTACTATGGGTGAATGATGTTGCAACACTTCGTGCCCAAAGTTTCACATTAATAATGGTTCACTGTTCATTTTGAAAATGCGACGAAAGCAACCACCCAGTTCAGGTATAATAATGACATCTTTCTTGATTTATGTGCTATTTTGATTGCGTGGAAGTATTGTAACAACTTCAGGAAGAGCAGCTCGAAATGTTTCTGTTAACCCAGATATAATAAGTGTTGATACTTTTCTGTGTTCACAGAAAGGTAAATGGTAGTATTTGATGCACTTATGAGAAGAAATGTGGTAGAAATTACATGAAATACTGGAAAGATTTACACACTGTGGAATGCCCCCTTCAAAAAGCTAGGCTTCCTAATTCCAACAATCAAAAATCCGATAGTGATAATAATGTAACGATTTCAATTATTCTGTTTTCTTGAAAATCATCTAAAGCGTATTTAGTATGGGTTGTTTCAATGAATTTATTTATTTATTTATTCATTTTGGGGAAATCTTCAGTTTACATTTGATCAGTTTGTACATAAGTATTATATAGTAAAATAAAACCAATGATGGATTTCCTCCTTGTGACTTTAGCTGAGACAGCATAATATAACAGCAGGAATATTTTATTTAAATTTGTTAGAAAGGAATATGAATTTAAAAATTTATGCAAAACAAAAGATTATATAAAAAACGAAAAATTTACAAAACAATACATTTATAGCCATGGAGAGAGGTTGCAGATATAAAACAAATCATAATAGAGATATAAACAATAGAGACATAAACGTTATTCACAAACCATCAGAGAAATATTCTTTTATGTACCTCTTGTATTTGGTAAGTTCGCAACTGAAAATATCAACCTTAGATAATGCTCTATTGTAACAATTCATCAAATTTCAACTTGTCTCTTTTTAAGTTCTGCGAAAGTTCTATTCAAGTTATCATGGGCCATTTGCTTCACAAAACCGAAATTAAAACAGAACTTGAATAAAACATTCACATAACTTGAAAATCAACTACGAAATTTCAACTCTGTAAAACAACCCGTAATTAGATTAAAATATTGGAACCGTCTATAAATCATGGTGATTATTTTTCGGGTTATTGTGCCATGTTGCGTATCCTCCTTCTACGGAAGTAGGAAACACAATATTGTCACACAATGACCATCATTTTGATTATTGATGGTTCATCATCGGCCCTGAAGATGGGCATTTTAACGCTGTCTGAAATGTAGGCTAGAAAGGAAGAAGCGCAACACACCATAATAACCCAAAATTAAAAGGGATAACACTCTGGTCATGAAAATCTCAAATCATATCCATATCCAAAAATCAATTAATTACACATTTAATTTAAATATTAATCTTTAGCATTTATGTTTGTAAATTCTAGGATCAATGAGTGATAACACGTGCAAAAATTTTACATTTGTTAGCAGTATCTACGTCCTTTAATGAAGTTTTAAATCTTTTTTTCTACCTTTCAAATGTTTTACTAAAAACCTATGATTGACTTTAAACTATCCACAATTAGTTTTATGATAATTACTAATCAACCCATTCCACGCTGGGGAATAAACAATTTTCAAAATCATTATCTATAAAATACACGAAAAGCGTAAAATGGCTGAAAATTAATTGGCCTGCGTCGCAAAACTTAACCGCTTAATTAATATTTTCATAGAGACTGGAAATTTTCTAGTGGAGGTTTGTCGAAAACAAGATTGCAAAGTTCAGGAGCACAGAAGCTGGTGATGGTGAATTGTGACTGAATGCTCGTAGCAGCGGTTTTGCAATATCGGAGGTGAACGGCCACACGACAGTTCGGGCGTTTGTTTCAAATTGTGGAATCACTTTACTGTATAAAGGGTCCCCGTTTATATGCGAATTATGTTTAATTTTAATTGGACGCCAGTCGTTTCAACCACCGTATCAGTATTACTAACCAGCGATATTATATTTAAACTTAACAAGTTTTTATCTGAAAGCGCTCCCACGGTATGATTAAAATTTGATTTTAAAAATACATAATACGTGTTCTATAATCCCCTTAAGCTTTCACTACATTCATATATAAATATTTAAAGCTTTTCACATATACCTACACAAATACTGTGTAATCCTGGTTTTACCACTCAGATTTGCCCGAAAAATATGGAAGAGTTATAGTTTTTGACATTTGAATGGATGTTTAAAATAACCATAGCCCGATATTGAAATGGGATGTGAGATTAAAATAATTGTGTTGTCCAGGAAATTCTAAAACTGACAAACCGTGCTAATTTCAGAACGCCAGAACTCACCGTCCGTGAGAGATTTTTCTGTTTCGTGGTTATATTATTTTTGAATCTTATTGAAAATTTCAAATCTGGGGAAAAGTCGGGTAAAAAGGACTATAAAGAAATTTTAGAGAAATTTATCTTATAAAATTATTTGTATGAAGCATTTATCTATCTGTTTACGTGTTTCACGTATCCTAAAGGTTCATACATTTCTTGTGAACACATTATTTTTTTGATTATAAATGCCCCGACATGCTATTTTAAGGTTTTATATTTTAAATGACTTACTGCATGATACAGAGACAACAGGATTTTGGTTTACGTTTAGTTAAAAATAAAAATAAATAAAAGTACAAAAATTAAAATATTTTATGTGAAGTTGCAGTTTTTATTGTGAAACCGCACAAGAGTCCCAATTGCTCTCATCTGTCTGGATCCAGTGAGACTATGGCATCCCTAATTAAGGCTGAAGGTAGTGGGGAAAGGAAGGAGATGGGTACCAAGAAGGTGGAGAAGTAATGATAATGAAGTATGACTTGAGATTTTCATGGCCAAAAGTAATAGAGTCCTGATGATAGACACTGTAACGCTGTCCAAACCAAGGTAATGCATGCATCACGGCACAATGCCCCAAAAATAAATTACTAAAATAATAATATTGGTTCATAATACATAATTTACAAGTGAAAATATGAAGAAGATAAAAAATTTATGCAATCGCTCGATGTTATGCGTTGCTCCTAAATAATAGTATTATGGTACATATAAATATCATACAGGTAAACTTATATTAAAAATGTCTATATTTCAGGTGAATTTGTCTCCAAATGTATGAAATCGAAAAGTAGGTGCATGTATGCGGTAGTTAGTCCCAAAATTGTTGTTGCAGCATAATACATTTTGTCTGGTTGCTCGATTCGGTACTTTGGTACTGTTGATGAGATGCAAGAATCCACAACAGTCTAGTTCCAAGTGAATAAATATATATATATATATATATTTTTTTTTTAATAATGTATTTTAAACGTACTTAGTAAGGATGTATAGTTTATGTGTTGAGTCGTGTAGTTTGCTGTTAATGCATCGTAAAAATTTGTGGTGCAACCGTTCAATATTCCCGACGTTTAAAATATTGTAAAATAACGGGTATACCTGTACAAATACTATTCTTTTTGAAAACCAAACCTTACGCCTACATGTATTCGCTGGAGGTACAAGCTATAGTGCCCCCGCTGATATATTGCTCCTGGGAGCATCAGTAAGCTAAGACTAATATGTAATTTTTTTAATTTAAAAAGTGTATCTTTAAATATATGATGATAAAATTATTAATGTCTACATGGTTACATTAACCAATTAAAACCCGCTGTATACAAATATTACTATCCGCTATTATTCAGTGCTGAAAATACAAAAAATATTTACTTATTTGTTTTATGACTGAGATTAAACCGACGCAGCTTGGTGGTTCAGAGCACCTGACCGGCAATCAGAAGGTGCGGGTTCAATTCCCGTCGGTGGCATTTATTTTTTCTTGGGAGATATTTTCAATTTGTATTGATATTTCATGCTAGTAGTTATTGCTTAAAATAATTTGTTATAATTATTAAGGTGGCGATTTTTTTGATTTTGTTGTTTTCTTCGTAAAACCTTTCATTAAAATTACACATCAATTCGGCGAAATAAAGGAACGTCATTTCCACGGACATGAAAGCGCAAAACTTCAGAAAGTCTTGATTATCAAACTTCCTTCGCTTGGTTATTCAATTTTTAAGCGAGTAAGTATTTGGGCCTACGTTTAAAGTTTGAATAACTGAACTTTACTCTCCTGAGATTACTGAAGCATGATTCGAGCCATGTAATTGGAAAGTTGTTGAAAAATAGGATTTCTTCCCACCTTTAATTCAAATTGTGACATAAGATATTCATTGCTTATTAAACTGCGATTTTTTATCTTAGTACGGGTTGTTTCGGAGAATTTGAATAATTTTTCAAAAAAAGTTAAAGTTCCGTGAAAGATTTTTTCAAGTTCTGTTGTTATTTCAGTTTTTTCAAGCATATAATGATATAATAACAGAACTTGAATGGAACTCTAATAGAACTCGAAAAATAACGTTTTAATTTGATTGTTCAAATTCTCTGAAACAGCCCATCATAGAACAGGTTAATGATTGTTATATTCAGTTAAACATTCTGGAATTATTCAGACGTCTTCTAATTATGCGCTGATAATTCAAACGTTTGCTCAAATAATATTCTAAAATTGACATGAATTATTGATGGGTAAACTGTACTTAAAGGTCTATTGACGAAGGAAAATCATAAATAATTTAAAATCATAAAGCATCACTCATTGGCAGACTGCAAATGGACTTGATATTTTCTGAGTTTTCTTAGAAGTTTGATAAATTATCCCAGAAATTTGAAATAATATTATTTAAGCGTACATATATCATCTTCGTAAACGAATCCAAGTAACAGATAGGCAATAAGTATGTTCATTTGACGTGTTTCATTACCTTTGCTGATAAATTTGTGACCACGGCTACCAAAGAGATCACATTTAAATTTGATTCTAGGCTAATGTTTTATTCATAAGTAATTTCTCAATATTTTATACAACATTTTTTGCTTCAATTTTTTTCTAAAGTCAACACATGATTTTGACATTATTTACTTTAGATAAAAATCTATATATCTTTGATGGGCGGACATAAGAGTATAACTGCAAAAGTGTAACTTTTCAGGAGAGCAAAAAGACATTATTATGAACCCAATTATTTTGCTACAGAACTCATATTTTGAGAAATGGGTTATTATTAACAGATTATTTAATCCATTTAAACACATTGGTGTTATTTATACAAATAATAAAGATATTCAACATATACTATTTGAACCATTGAAGATGGAACATAAATGTGTCCACTTATACTACTAGAACTAACTTATACTATGTGTACCACTCAATTAATGATATTAATTGGTCTACTTATATTACTGAGACCATCTTGTACTGTTTGTACCACTGAAAATATGACAGAAATGCGCATATTTATCTTATTAAAACCACTATTAAAAAAATATTTATTATTATTTTGTGAAATAAAAGTACAAGTATATTTGCATTAAAAAATGTATTTTAGCATAGACATTACACAAAAGTATTATTCGAATTGTTCAATATCCGGCAATGGACATCACCATCCTTAAGATTGATACACGGGATGAATTAATGGTAAAAGCGCCAAAATATCCTTCTTCTTTTCTTTTGATATTATCATTATAACACTTGCCTGGCTTAAGTGTAGGATTTCTATTTACTCGTAGATATGGTGTTGGCAAACACTGCTGCAAATCAAATGTGTAACTGACTACAGTACTGTCATTCTGGGCCCTCTCTTTGTCTGCTTGTTTAGAGACAAATGCAGAATCTGCTAAAATATGGTGATTTTTTTGCTCATTTTCAATATTTTTTTTCTCATTTGAATCCGCAGTTGTCTCAATTTTCATTTTGAGAACATCGCATAGATGGCATGTGTCAACTTTTGGCAACTTAAATTTCAATTTCAACTTATTAAATTCTTGAGAATATGTTTTGCGTGAGACAGGTTTTGTTGTCACGCTTTCACGATACGCATTGTACATTAATTGTATGTTTAAATGCGCAGGTAAATATTTTTTGTCCTTAGTTCTTCTGGTGTAGTGTGATTCGTAAGAGGGAAATGAATTTATGTGTTTTCTAACATTCTCCAGTTCTTCATCACAGTGTTTGTGGATTGGCACAATACTCCCTCTCTTGTCACCCTCAGTCAAGCCTGTCAAAGATTTATTTTTATTTTGAATGACTGTTGTAACAAACATTTGACTTTCATCTAATATTTTCATAAAGCAACCTCGGCAAACATTCCCCCTTTTTCCATTTATTTTGAAAAAAAAACCATTTGAATATTTTCGATTTTTTATAATAACTTCATTGGTAGTTCGCTTTATTGGTCGAACAGTTTCCATAGAATCAATAAGACTTCCTACATATGCTACTCTTTTTGAGTATTCTCCAAGAGCCCAATATTCAGTAAAAATTTGTTCTCTGATAAATTCTGGGATGCGTTCATTACATTTCATACGACAATTAGGTAAATTTTTCACGCATCTTTTCCTCACAGTTTTACTCTTAAGGGTGGTATAAGATAGACCGGTATTCCTTTTTGTTTTCTTGTCTGCTCTGTATTTTCTGGTATTCATAACCGCCTTTGTATTACTATCAGTTTTATTTCCATTTTCTGGGGTGTTACAAATACTGATAACTGGTGGTAGTAGTAGATTTTGTGGTTCCGTGTGGGTACTTAGTAAATCTTCACAGTGTGGGACATAGTTAGGGTCTTTATCAGTGTCGTCGCTACTAAAATCGCTATCATGACTTTCAAAAATGTTTTCGCTTACAATCAGTTCTTCATTTCCATTTGCTAAAGGGCATTCATTCATGAGAATGTCGTTTGAAGAGATAACTTCTCCTAGAATGTCAGTTTCATTATTTAATGTGGCTCCAAAACAGTCTGATGGTGTCCATCTAGAAAATAGTTTGTGAAAATTATAATCATTATGTATAACTAGAAACATACCAAACAATTATATCGTACAATATCATTAGAAATACAAATTGTATTCACAACATACCTAAAACTTGTAAAAAATTATTGTCAGACAAAGGCATGACGTCATAGCTTGTTGAAGGAATATTCATAGCTTGTCGAGTGGGCTCCAAAGCAACCTGACCGTACGTTCCTATAAAAAAATAAGTTTATATAAATTAATATAATGTTATAATAAAACAGATCAAGCAAAATGAAAAATAATTCATAATAATTATGTTAAACTTATCCAGTATCACAATAACTAACATTTAATTTCCAATGAAAGATTTACGTATTTTATATTTCAATAAAAAAAAAAAATATATATATATATATATACAATTGGTATATTATAATATGTACATTGTACATACCTATAACTTGTAAAACACTATCGTCTGACAATGATTGCATTTTCTCATTGCTTGATGAAAGTATATGCATTGGCACATTGTTAGATTCAATTTTATTATTTAATGAGGAATCCAAAACACCTTCATCAGGAGCTCCTATAGAATATAAATTTATGATACATTAACATTAATCTCAGATAAAGAATAAGGCACCATCATAATATTATTTAAGGATAAAATACCATCATATAGGTACATAGGTTAGGTATAGAACAGTTAGGTATATAGATAAAACAGGTATTTCTCTATTTTATTATAAACATTGATATAAAAACGATCTAAAGTTGGAGAAAGCCATACATGAAATTAATTTAATCTCTATTTGGTATCTATATGATTAAATGTATTCCTAGGTATTCTTTTTTTTGGGGTTAGAATTTGTAAACTTTTGTTATTAAATTTACTGATATAAATAGGAAATATTATCCAAAATTTATATACTTACCACAAGCCTTGTTTAAATTTTTCATCATTTCCATAAAACGCCGAGATCTTTTCATTTTGTAATAATAATTAATTGAGTTAAGTAAATAAATAATCCACAGAACACTTGATGGTCACAATAGTACAAGTTCATAGGCACGCCTAGCGACATAAATCATTTAGAAGTATTATCGGTGGATGTAACAGTATAAGGTACACTTATACTTATGAAGCAGAAGAAATGTGTCGAATTACTTTTTGCACGTGTGTACCATCTAGTACAAGTACTTTTATTCTGTTTGAACCGAATCTTTGAGCTAAAGAGGTGATTGTCATTACGAGTATAAGTGATCTTATACTTATGAGCTCAAGTATTTTAAGTTAGTTTAATAGGCACAAAGTTGTTTATTTATGTTTTGAGTACTGGTGGAACAATACTGTTAATACCATTGATTCCGGCATACACAAGACACATTTTCTCATATAAATCGTTAAATGGTCAAAAATGCAGTTATACTGTTATGTCCGCCCATCAAAGATATAATCCATGAGAAACAACTAATTCCGACTTTCAATTGGCAACATAGCAATTATTTATTGAGTAATTTTTTTTTTTAATTTGTTTGTTCATTTTTTTTTACATCTAGGTGTCCACTTAATTAATAATTGTACCGTTTTTTGTTTATAATATATTCAACTATATTGCATACTCGCAATATATCAACTACATTTTACCCAAATAAAGATAAATGTGTGCAACTAAACGCTCCCCCAATGTGAATCAAATCGTCATGAAATTCGCGATGCTGTTTTCATCTTGACTGTCTAGGATGTCGAGGTTCTCAATAAATGCAACCATTTCCAGTCTCACAATAATTGTCGATTATTATTTAATAAGAAATCATTAAATATATATGTGTAAGTTTTTTTATTTATTAAACTCGAACGAATGCGGGCAGTAACTATTAGAATTTCATTATAACTAATAGATTTCTAGCATCGCGTTTCACGTGTTCTGAATCATACTTAGGTACCTAATATATTTCAAAGAGAGAGATTAACGTGAATTTGATGTCAGTTTTGTGACGACTATAATACTGAAGTGCATCCCAACTATGGGAAATTGAATAATGAAAAGCATAACGAATGGAGCCGCGCAATGTCGGGGTGGATACTTAGGGCGGAAGTTTAAAACATTCACATGAACAAAGTTAGTACAGTTTAGCAGTGGAAGGTAACATCCCATCTCCCATCATCAGGGCCCACCGCACGCGCACTAACATCCCCGTGCGGTGGCGCGCGGTCCGCCCCATAATTCCGCACAATTTACAGCAGTAATTAAAGCGTACCTATGCCCCCTGTATTATGTATGATTCCAGATTCAAGTTGGCCCAACTCCGAGGCGGACTTTATAAAAGCGGAATCCGGCCTTATCGAGGGGAAGTGCGAATTGGAATTTTGTTCTTTGCGATCCGCGGAAATTAATTCGGCATCATCGCGAATAAATCCTCGGCGATGTGGCGAGTAATGGTGATGAAATTATTCGAGATCTCCCGAGAGAAGTGTAATGGAAAATTCAGCTCTATGATGTTTCCCAGTTCAAATCGGGTGAAGTTATTTTAAATTGCCGGGAGACCATTATCTTTTTCATTCCGGCATTTGAGTATTATTTTATTCGTTAAAAAACATAAAAAATGCGTACGGCATATTTACTCACATAATGTTCTTTAAACCACAAAAAAGGGCAAAACCTATAATTCTTTTAGGTAAAAATAGTAATAAGTTTTTTATGAAGTTTTTACAAAAAAAACCGTATTCTGTTAATGTCATCAGTATTTTAATTTTGTATTTAAAAATATTCTGAAATTGATCAATTTTTTTTAACCCTCGGAATACCATGAGTAAGCCGACAATCGCATGCTTCGCGCCGGCTAACAATATTTTCGCCACAACATGTTTTTTGGAGAAATGAAATTTCTCGTAAATGTTACCGTCTTATCCGAGAATGTGTTTATATATTTGTATATCTTTGTAGTTTCCCCAGGACGTGAAAATGTTTTTTTTAAGACACACAAAAATATTCTTGAGTTTTATTATATTTTCTATTTGAATTAGCATTCTTCTTAAAAATTAGTCACATACGGAATTTCTGACATGGATTTTTGCTACGCGCTTTTGCAGAGATAAAATAAAACAGTTAAATGAACTTGTATGTGACGAAATAACATGGTTGAATAATATTAAGACAATTCCTTGTCACGTGAATAAAATATGTTTTAGCATGATACAAGCATTTTTGAAGGTTCAAAATACCATACAATCGAGTCAAGAGCGCTGAGCTACATGGTGGATTTCTTGGCAGACTAGGGGTTAATTTGGCATTTATCAATATGAGAGAGCACATTCGCTCAATAGTAGCTTACGTAAATGATACATATATATATATGTGTATTTTATTACGGTTATAACGGTTGTTCACTTTGAGAGTTCATTTTAAAAAATTGAATAAATCAGCGAACGTTCAGCTCCAGCAATAACTTCATTTTTAAATACCTATGTAGCTTGACAAAACACCTCATTAAATCAGTTATAAAATTATTTTCAGTTTATTTCAATGGACGACCGCTCAGTGTACAGAGTTGAAGAAAGGCATATTTTTTCATCGAGCAATAAAGACTTCGCTA
Organism: Hesperophylax consimilis; assembly: GCF_061612785.1. Classification (NCBI taxonomy): domain Eukaryota; kingdom Metazoa; phylum Arthropoda; class Insecta; order Trichoptera; family Limnephilidae; genus Hesperophylax; species Hesperophylax consimilis. The sequence continues at coordinate 14,060,620 of NC_142842.1, forward strand.
AGTGGGCACGTACTCCTTTCTTTTATTAAGAGTGTCTTCATGCAATAACCAACCCCTGGCAGTGTGCGGGGCCCAAGACTTAAAATACTTTAAGTGAGTCAAGTCATAAAGGCTTTATCCCCCGACGACAAGCAAGTGTCGGTTTCTTTTGAGTCCCAACAAATTCTTGCCCCAGATGAGATATGAAAGCAGCCACTAACAAAGAAAACACACTTAAATTCTTCAGGGGTCCCATATTCGTTCACCCTTTCACGACTTTTACTGAATTATACAGTTACTTTATTTGGCAGAAAATAAAATGAATTCCTAATGTGGTAGCAAGGTCAATAAACTCAGAATAAAGTAAATTTGACTGCAAAATAAACTTCACATCACGTAACATATAAATATTATGATTTCCGCATTTCCTACAAGCTCTTGGAATAAAATGGTTATGGTTTGACGTATTTCTAACAGTCAACTATAAAGTCCGTTATTTAACAACACTAAATCATTTTTCAAAATACTGAACGCAACATTCATCTCTCTTCAAAACAAATTAATGGACATTTGACATATCGATGTATTTTTAGCTGGGGCTTAGGATAAAACTCAAAAGCAAAACTTAACATATTTTCATACAGATTTCACCCACCCATTGGGAATATTATGATGCTACTGAATTTACTAAGCAAAAATAAGAACGACAAAGGAAAAACGCAAGGATGTTTTCACACGAGAAGATCAATAATTATTGTATTAATTTATTATTTTAAAGATGAAATTAATGAAAATCTTATTTTTTTAATGAAGAAGAACTTTGCAAGACGTACGATTTATTTGTTATTGCCAATCTGTGAGAAAATAAAATCGTTTAAAATTAACTTCTAAAAAGCATGTTTTATATTTTGTATGAAGTCATCTATTACCTACGTATTCTAAACAAAGCATTTCAACACAGAAAACATTTGAATCACAATTCGATGTATAACTTAATTAAAATTAATTCTGCCTCTTTCTGCGATTTTGCATTGTTCAGAAATAGTACAATTATTAGTTAGCTCGAAATTCAAACATTTTAATTGAAACCCTTTTGAAGAAAATATGAAAAGGTCTATTTTTGATGAAATACAACATTATTTGTGTGAAAGAGATTTACTCGTTGACATTCTAAAGCACGACTCCTTTATCCCAAGAGCCTACTGGGTTAACAATTCTGAGGTTTTATTTCTTAATTAAATGCCACCGAGTTCATTACCAGTACTTAACAATAACTTGATTATTGTTTTGAGAGCAATTTTCTTCAACTACAAAATATTTCGACTCTTCTTTTTCATAGAATTGATAAATCATGATTTAATAAATAAATAAACAACAAAGAAACCCACTAAAACTAACAGTGGTTATGGATTCTGTAAAAAGGAATCCTCAAAAGGGTAAATAAGACATTAATATTTAAGCAATATTATCGTACTTAAGTCATTTCTAAATTATAATCATGTGAACTGTACTTTTTTTCAATACCACCATCTTCATAACAAGTCATCAAGAAAAACATTTAAACAGACCTCGCGTCCTAAAAAGTAGGCATATTTCTATTTTTCTCTTATTTAGTATATCAAAACAAAAATTTCTCTGAAATCATGAGATTATAAACCAATATTTAAAAATAATATATATTTCAATAACGGAATTATACCAACCGTTCAAATAAATGCCGCCACCTCAATGAAAATTTTTTTTTCTTACTTTCTTCAGGTCGGTAGGTACGATAGTATTATTTATTTTTTTTTTTTAAGTTAAATTTACACATGGTATTTATAGACTTGGAAAAAGCATTTGACAGGGTACCCCGAAGCCTGATATGGGCGGCATTGAGATCTCATAACGTACCAGAAGGATATGTGCTCTCCATACAAGATATGTATACAGACGTAGAAACACAAGTAAGATGCACATCAGGGATGTCACCAACATTTCCAATTAAAGTGGGGGTACACCAAGGATATGTCCTCAGCCCATTGCTATTCATAATGGTCATGAATTACCTAACGAGTCAAGAAATGAACAGTATTCTCAAGACTATGCTTTTTGCAGATGATGTAGTACTGATAGAAGAAAATCATTGTGATCTACAAAATAGCCTGGAAAGGTGGAGAAAGATCCTGGAGGATAATGGACTAAAAATTAACAGGAAAAAGGCGGAATATTTGTATTTACCATTTGAAGACCCAAATGCTGTAACTCCTTCGATGCAATTGGATGGAGTAACATTAGCCAACTGTGACTCATTTAAGTATCTGGGCTCACTCATCCACAGAGACGGAGGATGTGCAGCGGATGTCAACCATAGGATAGGAGTGGGATGGATGAAATTTAGATCCGTAACAGGAATTTTGTGCGACACGAAAATGCCAATAAAACTTAAAGGAAAGACATACCAGACTATTGTTAGACCCGCGATAATGTATGGCTCCGAATGCTGGACTATGTAAAACTCCTACTCTAGGCAACTCGAATCAGCAGAAATGCGAATGCTTAGATGGACGGCAGGAGTATCATTAAAAGATAAAATTAAAAGCTCACGCATTCGTGGTAGCCTGGGTGTCACTGACATAAACAGTAAGCTAGAAGAAGAAACGGAGACCACCAGACCACACAGTGAAGCAGGCAATGTCTATAGAGCTTCAAAGACAGTCATCCAGAGGTAGACCAAAGAACTCCTGGATGACCCAATGCTCCAAAATCCTACAAAGAAACGGCCTAGATGAAAGCGACACTCAGAACCGAAGAAGCTATAACCTGAGAACGAGAAGAGCCGACCCCAACAGCCTACCTAGGCAATGAGTTGGGATAGTGCTAGGAAGAAGAAGAAGATTTTAAGTTAAAAAAAATATACAAATTTCATTTTCTTATCTTAAAAGTACAAATTAAAAATTTAAATATACCTAATTGTTCTCTAGCTAACTTACGTAAGTAAATTTTAATTTGGATCGTTGATTTTAAGAGCACATAGTTTTTTCTTAAATATATTCATTCTATTTACTGAGTCGAGCTATTGCGAATGAGATGATATAATGTGTATACCTTCGTGGCCTATGTTTTTTACCTACTTTCAGTCTCTGTTGAATGTGTGTATAGTTTATTATGTTGTTTTGTGTAATGTTCATGTCCTTGCGATGTTTTTACAAATGTTGTGTTCTTGTGAATAAATCCGATTTGGATTTTGTAGATTAACAGGCATATTTTATATTCGAACAGTTTTCTGATTTTCAATAATTTCGTTTCTTGGTGTAGTTTTTTTGCGAAGAAATCTGGGCTATACTTAAAAAGTTTTTTTATAACTTTATTCGGTATTATTTTTAGGTCGTTTGACCCATTACCTCCATGACGATGTCTATAGGCATCAAAAAAATAGATGAAAAGTATGATTTTTTTTCACTGTGAATAAAGCTAAATCCCACCAAGTTGTTATGCAGCATTTACAGATTGGTATGTTAGCTTTCAATAATTAACATAATTTAATAAATTTTATTAATTATTCTATTTTTAATATTTTTTTACTAAAGCCCTGAAAATAGACCCATTTTGAAAAAAAAAAATTTAAAGGGAAAAAAATAAAACATGTGTGAATCACATATTGTTATCAAAAGATGAAATAGTCGACAACACTGTTTCAACATAGTATTATATGCATAAGATGACCGCTGGATGTCACTAAAATCAGGTGATGCCTGCGCGCAACGTTTGGAGGTTAGCTGTGACAGTGTTTTCATATGTTTTTGGTTAGCTTGCCTTCAAATAATACGGTTTTGTTGTGTTTTTATGGGTGATTTTTATTAAAAATAATAGTTAGTCTGCAGTTTTCGGATATTTTTAAACAGAGAATGTTAATGAACAGACGGACGAAGAGCTGATTGACGATGATTTGATGGCATATCACGACTTGACTGGAATCAGCCTTCGACATCCTCTGGTGCGAGTCGTAATACCTTGCGAATATCAATTTAAAATGCACCACCAGCCAAAAAATTAAAACTACAGTAAACTGTTGCGTTCCTGAACCGCTGAATGTGGTGCATCAAGATATGTACGAAAAGCTGAAGTCTTATAATGCTTTCCAAGTGTTTTCATTATTCTTTGATGACGAAGTGATTCAGTTTATTCTTGAGAGTATGATCAAATACTCTCAATTTAAAACCAATACTGAATTCCAGTAAGATATATACGAATTGAAGCGTTTTCTTGGTTTCTGTGTTGACCGGCTACAATAAATTACCATCTACCACAGATTATTATTCGTCTGACCCGACCTTGGGTGTAAGCGTCATCAAAAAAGGAACCAACGTCCACATTTCAAGCTTATAAAGCGCTATATACATTTTTGCGATAACAACAATCTAGATATAACCGACAGAATGGCTAAGGTATAGTAGCCATAACATAAACTTTTTACATTTTGAATTCTTCGACTAACGTTCCATCTTTATTTGTAGGTTCGTTCATTGTTTAACATGCTAAACGTGAAATATCTTCAATTTGGTGTTTTTGCACACAAACTTTCCATCGACGAGCAAATGGTGCCATATTTCGGTCGACATTATTGCAAGGTGTACATTAAGAATAAGCCAATCAAAGTTGGCTACGAGATTTGGTGTCTTGCTTCCTCCGAAGGCTACCTGTTTCCAAGCAATGCCATATTCCTGAGCATCTGATACATATGACCCCGTATTAGATCAAAGATTATCCTTCGTACTGTCTATGATGGAATATATAGAGTTATTTATGGACAATTTCTTCACATCTCACCATTTGATGTGTATCCTGAAGGATAAGAAAATGTGCGCTACTGGCATATGTAAGCCAGTTCGTTTCCCTAACCTTGAAGTTTCAGGCAAGTTGAAGACAGGAAAGTAATTGCCTAAAGGTGACATTTTCTTCTATATTTCCCTTGCGCATAGCGAACATTTACCTAGCAGGTGAATTTGATGCGGTGGTAGACGTAGAAAGCCAAACCCTCGTATGCCGTTGGTTAGGACAACCGTGAAGTAACAGTGGCCACGAACTATGATCGAATGGAGCCAGTAAGTCAAGTGCAGAGTTGGCAGAAGTTGAAGAAAGACAAAAAAGGCAAAGTTTTGAAGGAAGCATGCAAAAAAAATCGGTTGCCCAGCGTGCCAACACGAAATTATAAGTTGGGAATGGGCGGGGTAGACCTCCATGATAATGGTATACAAAATTATCGGGTCAACATTCGGTCAAAGAAGTGGTACTGGCCTTTATTTGCATCTTGCCTGAGCAGCACTCTTTTCAATGAATGGAAGTTGCTATGCTTCTTGCTTAGATTTTGTTACTTCTCATCATTTTAAAATGTTTTTTTTTTTAATATTGAATTTTTTGTTATTTTGCGTATTTTCCATTAATAATAATATTAATATTAATATTATTTTTATAATAATAATAATATTAATATTATTTTTCATTGAATTAAAAACAAAGGCAATTATTTATTTAATATTATCAATATAATTCATACAGTTGACTGCATTTTACCCATAGTTGACATAAATTTTGCTGAAGGGGGTTACCTCCAAGAGTTGCGTTTAGGCATCAATTTTCTAGACGCTCTGGCGAGAGGGCGGGCTGGTGGAAAATTCTAAAACTGATTTTGGGCTATTCTTTAAGCCTATACTATCGGATTATAATGATGATTCAAGTTTGTAAAAATAAAAATAAAATTATGGAGGTAATGGGTTAAATATGTAACTCACGTGTTTCCAAGTATTTCAATTAAAGTTTGGGGATTTTGAAAGGAGACAATGAAATGTGTAGGTTGTGATGTCACAGCGTTTATTTGAGTCAGTAGCGCAGTTGTGAGATGACTCTGGACCGATGACGAAGACACCAGACGTAAGCGGCGATGACGGCAGTGAAGTGGCCAAGGCGGTAAAATTAATGGCTCGACACGTTGGTTGCGTTGGAGAGGACCGGACTTGAGGATGTGTTCAGCACTGGCGAAGACGTGGAATCTTCCTGGTACTCCAGTGCGAATATGGCCGAAGGTATAATTGACCTGATCGGCAGATGCGCGGGAGATGCAGGCCGGTGACGATGTCACGAGAGCGAGGCGCAGACCGGCGAAGGTGTCGCAGGGTCTAGGCGCATAAGGAGCGTAGGCCAGGGATGATATCCAGGGCCAGAGCGCTTATGTTATCCCGCTCGAGTCTATGATCATCCATAGCCTTTCCTATAAGGTCCGTGCAAAGCCGGGCATAGTAAGTAGGTCCGCGATGGATCGCTGAACTCTTCTTAATCTCTGTCTACTTAATCCACAACCTACATACTTATTAAATATATAGCTTTTCTACACAGCTTCGCCCGATAATTGTATGCATATTTTCCATAAATGCAATTACTGAAAAACTTATGGGACTGGATTTTAATAAATTATAATTGATTATTCCGATTTGTCAGTTCGTAGTAGAAACCACGATCGTGCGAACTTTGGATTAAATATTTATAAAAAGATTGTATCCAACACGATGTCAGTCTTGAACCGGAACCGGACTGTAACAAACAAATTTACAGACGATGAAATGCAAAATTTCATGCTTTGATGAAATAATGACCAAATTCGTACGTTCATGAAACTCTTGTCATGTATTCAGTATAAATGAAGATCTGTAGAGGCCGCCCTAAAAAAGTAGTGGACCACCCCACTAAGGGTGGGGAGAGGGCGGGAATTTTTCGAAAGTACACTTCAAGTATCGTTTATATGTTTTTATTCGTGATGAATCGAATGGGACAACTACCAAGTCGATAGTATATCGGTGAGAAAGGACAGTTTTGGTAAAGAAACATTAACTAATTAATCAATTTAACTGAAATCTTATTTAAAATATGAAAGTGTGTTTGTTTGTCCTTCTTTCATGTTGCAACGGAACGACCAATCTAGGTGTTCTTTTTTGCATAGAGAGAGTTGGAGGACTGCGAAGTTACATAGCTTTTCATCCCGGAAAAATATTTTAAATTCTTTCTACATTAACTTCTTCCTAATACCACTTGAGTGAAGCCACGGGTAAAAGCTAGTAAATATGTAATAAAATTGTGTATTTCTTTAGTTTTAGTTTTTGACAGATGATTTTTCAAGTTACTAACGGTGTTCATTCGAAAGGTAAATTTCTGATGTCCCTAAGTAGCTAACAAAAATGTACTTGTTTAAAAGAAAACATCAAACTCTAAAGACAAAAATACAACGAGACATTTTAACTATAAATATTTTTAATTATTTACGAGAAGTTATCCGAAATATAAATAAAATTAAAGATTTCAAACTTCACGTTAAAAAAACAAACTTAAAATATAAACTGAATAATTTGGCGTATAAACAAAAAATAACAAACAAAATGACACAAGCCTGGCTTTATTATGGTGGTTCATCTTACGTATAAAATTAAATGAAATGATAAATATAATTTCTGTAATGTTAAATGGTCCTAGTTCTCTTTATCACTGGATGTTACATATTGAAACATACATTTAGCCTATGAATAACTATTCATCATTTTACAGTTACCATAATGTATAAACATCTTAAATAGTGTCCTTCAAGAGTCTTTAAGATATTCTGACTAACCACAAGTCGAAGATAAGTTTTGGGACTAAACCGCAGCTGTATTATATCTGTTACAATATACTTGATAGGTTATCAAATACCTACTAAAGTCAGCCATTACTCTCTAGTACATAAATACAAAACTTATTCAAGTACGAAGAACTTATCTTAAATATCTGAAGTTATTCGTGCAAATCGTGCCCATCAAGAGATAATGTTTTGAATATTATTTATTCGGGAAAATGTCGGGAATAATATTTTTTTCATTTAAGGCTGCCTTGTTCATGGAACGTAGATTCATCTGAGAATTTAATTTTCCCATTCTTACGCTAATGCGTTTAAAACGTTGAAGGAGACCAAAATAACAACTATCTCTTGTATTTTCAAGAAAATTCAAATGAAACTTTTCACCGTAGAAATGTTGAGAGATCGCTGGTTTCGTTCGGTGAGAACGCGAAATAATAACTCCACGTGAATATATTAAAAGCTACCTAAAACGGTCTTGGTAATAAAATATTTATTAACTGTACTGCGTAACGATCACAAGTCAACTGAACATACAAAAGATTAATTAGACAAATTCCTAGTGAGCCAGGTTTCTTTACTTTTAGGAAGAAATGATGGATCGCTGAACTCTTCTTAATCTCTGTCTACTTAATCCACAACCTACATACTTATTAAATTTATAGCTTTTCTACACAGCTTCGCCCGAGAATCATATGCATATTTTCCATAAATGCAATTACTGATAAACTTATGGGACTGGATTATACTAAATTATAATTTATTATTCCGATTTGTCAGCTCGTAGTAGAAACCACGATCGTGCGAACTTTGGCGGCATAAAAAGGTTGTATCCAACACGATGTAGGTGTTGAACTGGAACCGGACCGATGAAATGCAAAATTTCATGGTTTGATGAAATAATGACAAAATTCGTACGTTCATGAAACTTCTGTCATGTATTCATCTTGGCAGTATAAATGATGATCTGTAGAGGCCAGAAAAAAGTAGTGGACCACCGCACTAGGGGCAGGGAAGGGGCGGCCAATTTTCGAAAGTACACGAGTGAGGTATCGTTTACATGTTTTTTTCGTGTTGAATTGAATTGAATTATCAAGTCGATAGTACATCAGTGAGAAATGACAGTTTTTAGTAAAAAAACATGAACTAATTAATCAATTTAATTGAAATCATATTTAAAATATGAAAGTTTAAATACTAATTAAATATACAGCTTTTCTACACAGCTTCGTCCTAGAATTGTGTGCATATTTCCATAAATGCAATTACTGAAAAACTTATCTTATGGAGGTATTATAAAATAACAATGTCACCGAAAACCAATTAGTTTGGATGTTAGATTATAAAAGAACAGGTATTTTATTCACCTTAATCGTAACCGTTTGCCGTTTAATGTTTAGAAAACCTTAAAAGAGATTTTATCGAAAGTAAAAATCTACATTTTAATGTGAAAAGAGAGTATTCGCTTTTTAATATGAAATATATTTCCAACTGGTCAAATCCTTCCATTCAAAATCTACCAGTAAAGCAGTAAAAAACAAACAAAAAATATCGTTTTTCATGCTTTGGCGTTTATAGAAAAAGTCAGTAGTCTGGATACCTTATCCCGTTTCTTGGGTTATATTTCATTTCCTCAGATAAGCAAAATAGCACAAAAAACGCATTTCCTCCTGCCAATCCTTCTTTTCTTTATTTTATTCCCCTTGAGTGTTCCGGACGTTTTTCATCCACAGGTCATTTGTCGCTCGGACGTGATCTTCTCAGGTAAAAAAGGATCCAAGTAAGGTTTTTATTCAACCGTATATATATTTTTAAAGTAACGGGGTTTCTGTAAAACTTGTCCTCACGTAACCCATTTTCAGTTATTGCAGATTATCTTCTCTTTTCCTATGCGCATCACATTCAATTTTCAACGATCTTGCCTCCTAAATGCAAATGATACAGTTAAGGTATTTTATCTCTGATACAGTATCAAACCCTTCTACTCTTTTCATTTTTGGACTTAAATTGAATAGATTTTTGCAAATGCCTTACCCAGTAGTTCCTTTATAATAATTATGAAAATTTTATTTGTTTATTTTGAAATATAGAAAAACAAACGCATATCGTAGAACTATATTTAGAAATAAATAAATACAGTTAATCTGTGTGGATGAAGCAACTAAAACTATTATAGGATCCATCAACTATTTTTTTTCTGAAGCCTAATTGTTTTCGTATAAAAATTATAAATTTATAAAAGAGTTTATCCGGAAATTTCCTAAGAACTGTAATATGTACACGAAGAAAAATTCCTAATATCGAATATTGTAATTTTTTAAGAATCTCTTCAAATTATTCGTAATTCGATTAAAAACGGGATTGCAGGCCCGTAACGAATGAATTGTATGTGTTATCACGATGTCAAAAAACGTGTTTATAAAAATTCTAATATTTTCGAATTTCGTTACAGTATATTATCAGTCTGTGTATGAACACGTATTATTATATATTCGGAATTTACTAAAAGTTTATCAGGCAACAGCCTGCTATCCCGTTTTTAACCAGCTTACCAACAATTTTAAAAGATTCTTAATAAATTATCAATACACATTTTTCTCCGTATGCCAAGAAAATTTCTGGGAAAATCTTTTAGTTTACGTGGGAGATCTATGGGGATTTTATAAAAATATACTGAACGTGTCTTCCTATTTATGAAAATATGAACGAGACCTTACAGAGATATTTATGTATTTTGTAACTTAACACGAAGTCAAGTTCTAGTTCTAGGTAAGTAAAGTTGATACATAAAATAATCCCGGTATATTATTTTACCATGCGTACAAAAGCTAAGAAAAACGAAGCCAACACATAAAGGGCGCCCTTCACTTAAGTCGGATCGCAGAAAGCGCTACAAATTTCTACTTCTTCTAGTACTTTTAGTATTTTTCTGCCCACACAAGTTTATAAAACTAACCGCTTTCTAACAACGTGTAACCCCGCATTCTTATTGTCATCTTGACCGTTTTCTTTGCAAATCCTTTACGGCCGTTTCTGAGATCTGTTCTCGATATTTCCACGTTCCTTGGAATAGATGCCGGAGCACTCTCGGCTCCACAGGGACAGCCAATGAATAGTTGCAAGGCTTCATCCAGCGGGATAGTACTTGAAATACCCTTTCAAAATGTCCTACTCTCAATCGCCACCTGAACTCTTGTTAGAATTGTGAAATATATAACTATAAAAAATTTTGTTTGTAAAATCTCCTGATCACCACCTGATCAACTGTATGAAATAAAGATTTTTTTTATTATATTTTTTTTATTATAACACAAATAAGTTTGTTTACGTCACTTTAATAAATAACCTCTAACCTCTTTATATAACCTCTACATGTTTCATGAACAAAGTTCACCTCATCAGGAGAAAGTATATATTATACTAAAGTCAAAAATTAAATATTGATTACAATTGAACAGTGGAAGGGGTAAAAGTGGGCGGAGTTTTTCGGAATTAGGAAAAACTCCTTCCAGTGTTATAAACATGTACATTGATGTAAACAAAGTTTTTTTATTTTTTTTATTTTTTTTTATTGTTATTAAGTTTAATTTGTAGAACTCCATTTTATTTTTATTTTTTATATATTCAATAATATTGTTATTGGGTTTATAAAAACAGTTTATTTTTAAACAAGTTCTGCTGTGTAATTATTATTACGCGTGACAGCTGTTTCGCCCTCTGAAGGGCGATAATAACAGTTTGATAATGCCTTCAGAGGGCGAAACAGCTGTCACGCGTAAAAATAATTACACAGCAGAACTTGTTTAAAAATAAACTGTTTTTATAAACCCAATAACAATATTATTGAATATATAAAAAAAAAAAATTTAACAAAGTTATTTGTGTTTTAATGTAATAAATAATGACATCACAAAGTAATAGCTTTCAGAAGAAAATTTCGAAATATTAATTTTTTTATTGTGTATTCAACGAATCGTATTAAATGTTTCGTACGATCACCAACATTCAAAGTATTAGTTTCAATGCTGATATAAGCATTATAAATTAATCAATTGAAAATAATTCATTCATTAACTGAAGTATATTATAAATTAGAAACACTCAAAACACGACACGCGACACTAGGAATCAAACATGTTTAAACGACTGCTCTACTTATCCTAGAGCTCGAATAAATTATACACAATCTTTGAATATTTCACGTCATAAACTAAGGAATCTACATATTACTAAAGAAAATAAAAATATCGGCTGTCTTTTTAACAAATTAATTTTACTTTTGGAAAGTGGTTTTGAACATTTTCACCTACACACCAGTTAGTTTTCAAATATTAAATGCGACGCAAAAAAACATTGTTCAACAATTCTGATATTCCCTTTTCACTATCAACCTCCACTTTGTAACCGACAAAAGGCCCTTTGCACGGGGTTCGCTTATGCAGAGAATTTAAAAGAAAAACGATGGGATCTTCGGCAGTAAAGTCGACAACTGGCTACTGGCTAGCTAGTTCCCGAATGTGGGTGGGAAGGGGGAGGGTGTTGTTATCACAGTGGTTTTATCCCGAGCTATACTTCCCCAAGCCGTATCGATGGATCTCCAGATACTGGGGATAGGTACTTGATACCCGGTACATGCAGAGCGTGTGAACATTTGCAAACTTGAGATTGCCTCGGAAAAGATTTGTGAAAAAATAAGGCGTATTTCGCAAACACGCAACCATTTTAGATTCAGTCTCAAAACAGTCATGGAACGGAGAGATTTTTTATGCTTTAAGTTTAAAATGACAAAGAAAAAGTTACCCCTAGTTTACATCGACTACACAAAACTACACATATTTCTTACTTTGACTTTGAGATTACAGAACAGCTAATATTGCAAAACTAAGGCAGACTCGTAAAAAATCAAATTTATAAAAATAAAAGTAAAAAATAAGGGTTTCTAATATAATTATTAAATTAAATAAATGTAATAAAGAAATCGCCACCCCCGAGAACCGAATCTCGATCAGCTGTTATGACGGCAACTGTGCTTGGCCTCGATACTCGACGAAGTCATTCCACTCGAACAACGAGTGGTTCGACCCATTTGTTGTTTGAGGGGAATAACTTTTTACGTTTGGCTTACGTTTTTACTTTCGATGACGATTGCGAGCGGCCTGGATTGGAGAATCGATACCCAGAATATTATTATACCACTAACCGAAATGTTACGTACACACAACCGAAAACATATAGTTTATTGTTGAAATCTAGAATGCACAACCTAATTTTTATGTATAACTACCGAAATTATATTGTTTAATCATGTCGATGTTGTTCTATACTTTAATATCTATATCCACTCGAGTGATTTTTGGCATATTATATTTATAATAAGTTTGCAGAAACGTTTTAAAAAACGAATTATTTGGCTTTAAACCGCAGTAAGCAGTTCATATATTTCGGTACTAATATTTTGAGGAATAATATGGTAAATTTATATGTTCAGAACCAATCGCTCGAGTGGTTGTTAATACGTAGCCAGTTAGTATGACTATATTATCCCTAATTGGGGTATGCTGTGAGGCATTGATGTACAAAACCTAGTGAGGCAACAGCGAGTGGGTAGGAGAAGTAAATGAGGAAGAGGAAGTTTGGGATATTCCTGGCTATTCAGGTTTGATCCTAACCGCAGCTAAAGTTATTTCAAATAACACAAAACAACATTTCGATTCTGAATGGTTGTCATTAACCAGGACAAATATATAGACCGATATACTCAGAATATCTACAACTTTTATCAGCCATTGTTTTACCAAAAGTCTTTCAACCTCCAGAAGGTGTCATAATCCGACACTGTACCTCAATTTTATTTGAAAAAAATTGTCATCTGTCTAAGTCTAAGACATTCAATCTATCATTAGCATCGGGCCCTTTTCACAAAAAATGAAGGCCAGTTTCCCAAGTAAAATTTTCAAAAAAGGCAAAAAACGGATACTTTTAACTATAGACCCATTTGCATACAATCGTCAATATTTAAATTGTTTGAATTCTTGTTTTCTATCGAAATCATTATCTATCATTGACATGGATTTGTATCCAGTAGATCTACACCAACAAATTTAATTACGTACGAAAAGAATATATCAGACAGTCTGGATTTGCGATTGCAAACGGATGCAGCTTACACGGATTTCAGCACAGCATTCGATAAAGTTTCTCATAAAATTTTATTAAACGAACGAGAAGCAGGAAATCTACTGAAATATATTGAAACCTATTTAACATCTATAAAAGTAAGCGTAAAAATATCTAAACATATATCTCATGATTTTGAAGCTTCATGTGGGGTGCCTAAAGGTTCTTATTTGGGTCCGATTCTGTTATTGCTATTTATAAATGACATAGTCTGTATACATGATGGAGGCCATTTCTCGTTGGTCTGACGACTTGAAAATTTAAATTATTATAAGAAATATAATGACGAGTATATAATTGGTGTACATAGAATTAATTAAACATCATTAATTAGTTAAACATAAACAAATGTATATCCTTCAATTTTAATCGCAATTAAAATCCAATACTCACTGAATATAAAATGAACAACGTCAATATTTTAAAAGCATCATAAATAAAAGATCTGTTTCTCTTTTTTGATGATATGATGACATTTGTTCCTATATTGATGTTATTACAAAAAAAGCATTTAAATCTCTATTTTGTATTAAAATCGTCCAATGATTTAATTTGATACACTCAAAAAGCTGTACCAAACGCTATTCAAAAACTTTCTTGAAAATAATTCTCTCTGGTTAACATTATACAACATGCATTCACATAAAATTGAAAGAATACAGCGTAAGTTTTTAAGGCTCATAAATTATAAATTACATATTCAGCGCCCTAGAGGTGTTTTGCACAAAAACGACCTATGCAAATCATCCAAATATTATTATTATATTCCAATTGTTGATATAAATTAAAGTGTATTAATGCAATTTCTAAAACTACCCAAATTGACACAGCAAAGAAAAAAAAGTTTTATCATAATTACTGATCACTATCAGTCATTTAGTTAGTCGTGACTTAGTGAGTATGATTAATTATCACGTACCCAATAAATATAACACTAGACTATGCTTCATTTGATGTAGTTGCTTCTCGTACTAACTTTATGTACAATTCATGTTCTCAGAAATTGCACGGTGTGAGGAATGAAACATGACATATTTAACTTTAAGAAGCGATGTTCCTTTAAAACGAAACATACTTGAAGTCATGCAATAATCCTTAACGGCATTAGTTTGTAATTATGTTGTTAATTTGATTGTTAGATTATTATATCCATTATGTACTTATGTTTTTACAAACGAAATTTTATCTATGCATGTAAAAACCCAACGGGCCCTCAAATAAATCAATACTCATGATTGATTTTACGAAATCTCATTCTACTATTGCATTGGAGGTGAGTACGTATACTTGCTTTTGAGACATTTTGAATGAATAAGCTAGGAAATCCCTTCCTTGTAGGTATTATTAAATATTTATATGTTTTATAGTTCAAGTATTTTGAAAGATCTTAACTCTGTTATTTAAATATATGTGTCTGTCAGGTTCTGTTTTGAAGGAGATATTTTTATGTATTTAAAAGCAAGAAAGGTTGCAATAAATTAATAACAGCCTACAGTCTTTGTTCAAGCAATTTAAAAACAGCAAAAAAATCAGCTTTTAAAAAAATAGCACATACCTATTTCATAGAAATCCATTTTTTATTGTTTGTTATTTTTTCAGCAAACCCATCAATATACTGTAGATAAATAAAATATGCTCATAAATATTGTAACATGATTATTTATTTACATGCAATCTTTAATATCTTCATATGAATTACAAGAATGGAAGGTTTTACTTTTTTGTTTCCGCCTGAAAATAAATATATTTTAATATTGTATAAAACATTCTGTTGAGTGCAATTTGTAGGCATTTTTTCATTTGAAATTTTATGAAATTAACATTTTAAGGTGACATCTCACAAGTGCTACCCTGTTTGTATCTGTAGTTACAGAGTAAAGATAGAAAAACTAAAACTAAATGGCCACGTCAATAGTCGGGTTAAGGAAGGGTTTGTAGAAAGGGTGTTGTTATTATATAACTAGCAGGGACTCCAATTGATTGAATGGGAAAGGAAAATCCTGGTACATGGTTTTTATTTTGTATTATTTTCTTTTACTAACTGCACACAGGAAGTAGTTTCCCTCGGGGCCCTTGTCATATTTGGGGATGTTGGAATGCGTTAAACATACGAGCCGTTTTACAAAAGTCAAAGAAACGACTCATTGTCATTGTGCCGTCAACTTCTAGCAGATATTTTGTTCATGTCTGTGGTAATTTTTTCTATTTGATTTATGCACGTGTGATTAATAGTACAAGTTTTGTTCTGTATTTACTTATATCCTTTTGTTTGTTGAAAATCATTATCTGTAATGTGGTAACATTAATCACCAGTCACCACTCACGAGATTCTACAACAGTTGTTAGTTTCTCTTGAACCGAGTGAATTTCAAGACGTGAGGAATCTCAACAGATCCCTAAATAATTCACCGCTAATTGAGTGCTTACTTGCACAATAGCTAGGCTGATTAATTTCAATCTAGGGAAAGCAAATACTTTGGATATCTCAGATGTTAATCAAAGTTTGTAATAATTAGAGTGTCTTATACCGACAAACTATAACCTGCCGTGTTTAGATATTAATAATCTCAATATTCACCGTACCGTATATATTTATATTAATTACTGATTACATGTGCTCAGACGTCAATTTTTGTTAAAATAACTTACTATGAACGATAAAAAATGTATTTACTAAAATTAATTAAATAACTACGTTATTTGGAGAATCCTTTGTAAACACGAATGGTTCGTTGAGTTTGATACTCGTGCAATCCTCGTTGAATGTTTTATTTATATTCCAAGAAGCTTGGGTTGTGCCAAATTTTGTTGGTTTTGTTTTTTATTGGAAGTCAATAAGTAATGCAATCATTTCCATTATAAAAAAATCATTTTAACTGAACACTTCAATCTGCGCACTTATTCGAGTAGGCGACTCTATATTGCGGGAACTCTTGTAGTAAAAATCTCCAAGAATGTTCATAAACAAAGTTTAAACGGCTATCTCCTCGGTTCAATCAGAGAAGCTTCGCCCCAAATACATACCTTCATGTAGGAACTTTTCCAATAGATGGCAGCATCGGTTCACTGGAAAATGCTTTCGATAGAATTTGGACGGGTTTAGTCATAATTCCCATCCCTTTTATTACCATTTCCGCGCCAACGTCATCAAGACGAAAGTGTGGGAAATTGGAACAAAAGTTTCAGCATTTTTTATAGCAAGATTGATTTATTTTTTGTTTGAAAATAAATAGTTAAAATAGTGACGCATTTCACTGAAGTTTTTGTGCAAAATTGTTAAATCATTACCTTTCGTTTTTATTACTCCTTTATTTTTTCACATAGTTTTTACAAAACTAATAGGATCCTTTTTTACACACACGTATAATAGTTTACAAAATAGTTCTATGAAATAGAAACCGACATAATAGTTTGCTAAGTAATTGTATGAAAAATAATAACATACAGTAATTATAGTTTACAAAGTAATTGTGTGAAATCGAAACCCACATAGTAAAATAGTTTACAAAGTAATTTTATGAAATAGAAATTTATATGGGCGTGCCTGTTGGTAGATAATATAAATAATTAATGTACTTTATTTGAGAAATAATAACGAAGAGAAAGGTGTGTTTTATGACATTTTGAACTTGCATTGAGTGAAGCACATATTATAATTTACAAAGAATTTATAGAATTTTTAAAAATTAATCTTCCTGAATATACTGTTCATGAAATAGGCGAATGGTTGCTTCAAAACAGTATATAACTGTCATAATATTCTGTTTGAACTTGAAATCAGGGTTACATAATTTCAAAGACTACTTTGAAAGCTCGACTTGCAAACTTAGTATCTATTCTGCATGTTGATTCCTTTAGCATTCCGAAAGCCGATAACGTTGCTTGATCTACGTGTTGAATGCTGTAAATTGGAAGTTTCAAGAATGCAGGATCCAGCTTAATAAGACGAGGTCTTTTCGTTTATGACTGAATGCTACGATGGCAAAATTTAAACTGAAACCTTTCAGAATGCTGAAACCGAAGATTTTTCAGATGCTTAGAAAGGAACGATGATGAGTTATGCAATGGCGATAAATAGTGACAAAGCTTAATTTGTTTTGCATTTATATGTGCAATACATATGTTTATTGCATGACGGTAACAATTAGTTTGGTCGCTGCTGATGAATGGTATCTTGGTAGGTGCAGGGCCGGTCCTGAGCCAAACGGCGCCTGGCGCGATTCAAATTTTGGCAACCCTTGTCAAAACCAGTATACACCTAGGTAGCGGACAATAGCGGAATCGGAGCGAACTGCTCCAATTTCATAGGGCCGGCTCTGGGAAGGTACTAAACTAATTGTTCTTAAGAGAAAAAAATTGTACTAAAAGAAAGAAACTAATACCGAGAAAATACCACGAACAGAAACGTATGTAGTATATAGCCGCGGTTGGTTATTGGTGATGCTGATGCTGAGTTTAGGCTAAAATTTCAATTTTAGTAGGGTTTTTACGTAACAAATTTTTTCTCTACCGGAAAATACATAATAGCCCGATCAAATTTTAAGCACCCATTTGAGATAAAAATTGTGTTATAATCCTTACATTCAATGTTCTAACGTCAGTAGTAGTTTCTTAGAAAATCTGGGGGATTTAGCTTCAGATTACATTGGCGTACATATGTTTTTTAGGCGTACACTATTTGAGAAGAGTTGTAAGCATAAAAAACATTAAATCTATATGTTTCAAGTATCTTTCCATCAATGATAATTTCGTGTGAATTTTCCAGTATTATAGAAAGGAGTACAAAACGGTACACTTTCCGAGACTAATGTTCTTAAAATAGTCTACGTATTAACATTTTTAACCGATAAAATCCATCTGAGAAATTTATAGTGAGACTTCCCCGGAAACAAAGCAACTTAAGAAATGTAGTAATGGGATAGGAGTGTGGAGATGAGAAGAGAACTCCTCCCATGCGGATTGCTTATACTTTTATAATGCACTTTGGAATGGATCTGGGAATGCATTCTCAGACAAAATTTTGGCACTGAGTTCTGCAAATTGTTAGGAAATATTTTAAATAGTTCAGTATTATACCTACGTGCATACTTAGTTCATGCATTCAT
The DNA here is from genome assembly GCF_061612785.1 of Hesperophylax consimilis. Classification (NCBI taxonomy): domain Eukaryota; kingdom Metazoa; phylum Arthropoda; class Insecta; order Trichoptera; family Limnephilidae; genus Hesperophylax; species Hesperophylax consimilis. The sequence continues at coordinate 14,079,520 of NC_142842.1, forward strand.
GGCTAGGTTTTGTTTTACTCAAAATATCAGCATTAATTTATTGAAGTTTAAACATTAATGTACAATTTAATCATTGAAAATAATTGAGAACCAATAATGAAAAATACGAATATGGAATAAGATATTGAAAAAAAAAGATAACGGTCGCACATGGGACTTGCAATAAAATTTTCGTTCTGCCAATTGTGTTACGAACACCGAAAAATTTAGACAATTTTATCGATCTTATTTTTTCATTGGGTGTTTTTAATACTATTTACAGATAAAATAAATATCAGTGTCACAAATTATAATTGTTGTTATTTATATGGTGCAAATTATTGTATATTAGACCTGATCAAACTATTTTTTTTGTTTCACTTGAAATACGCGATTTCGTCATTCATTAGATTGTTATAGATTATGACACTCGATGTATCCCAACCACTTGTTTTGTGTAATTATCTTATTAATTACGCTTACATTATTTTATAAACGTAATTATTAAAACTATTTTACATACTTTTAAATAATAATAATAATAATACTTGGATGACTTGTATAGCGCCGTTTTTGTGCAAAAACACCTCAAGGGCGCTGTACAAACTTATAATACATTTCTACAGTGATCTATGTTATGACTTAACTATTTATGGAGAAAATATACAGTACAATACTTACCTGGTAGATGACTTGAGATTAAAACTTAATTAACATTATCTAATTGTTTTTGGCGAAATTTAGATACAGGATTTAGGACTTAATTGAAAAATTGAATATAACTGGACTTTCTCTTAGGATTGGTATATTTAATTTAAGGGTACGACAGCTTAAAAAGGTAAGTTTTTAGTTTAGACCTGAATTCTGTTGGACTTGTTATGGATCTTAGTTCCGGAGGGAGTTTATTCCAAGCCTTCGGCCCAGATACTCCGAAAGCGCGATCACCAAACTTAGTATTTGGCTTGCGCATAGGTTCTATCAGTCTGCCTACAGCTGCTGATGTTGCTGATCTAAGCGTTGACTGCCTCAGACCAGTGTTTTCCGGGAAGCATAGTTCAGAGATGTAGAGTGGGGCCATTTCATTGATGGATTTAAACACCAATGCAGCACAGTTTGTACTGGATTCTTTCAGGGCACTTGAGCCATTGAAGGTTACGAAGGTGTTCTGAAATGTGCGATAATTTTGAAACCCCGGTTATGAGCCGTGCTGCTGCATTAAACACTGATTGAAGTTTGTCGATTTGATATTTTGGAAGGCTGGCATAAATGCCGTTGCAGTAATCGAGACGTGAGACTACGTAGGAGTTGATAAGTAGTTTTGTTGCTTCTGAAGGAAGGTTTCTTCGGACAGACTTGAGTTGTCTTAGGTGAAAAAAACCGGTGCTTACAGTCCTATTTATTTGACTTTTGCACAAAAAGTCTGAATCTAAATTGACACCGAGAAGTTTGAATGTTGTTTTTGGGATGATATTGTCCTTCATTTGCTACTGAATTGCTAGAATCTATAAACGGGTTTCATTTCTTCGATAATTAAATTTACGACATTTATTATTTAGTCAATATCGCTATCAGTTTTTTTATATTTTCTTCTGGATGCAGACTATAAAAATCTTATATATTACTGTCAGAACACGCTATTATACGCATTAAGGGTTTTTTGGGTGTGGCCTATATCACCATATCGCTCGCTAAACAATTCCATACAAACATGTCACACCAGACAGATGATATGTTATAAGTGTGGGCGTTGCCTAGATGTCATGCCGTGATCTGCTAGCCAGAAGATATTTTAAAATGATGCCACCCCCATTCATGCGATCAATTTGAGAGCTGTAGTGGTCGCGCAGTTTTCAGCTGCCAAGATGACATTGGGAAAATGATATTGGGGTTGGGAGAAGATTGTAGCTTCGTGTGACACTACACCATAAAATCTGTTTAGGCCACGCCCAAAAAACGCTTGATGTGTGCAGCGAGGTCTGACACAGGCATTATCTGATTATATACATCTTTGGTATTCACTCTACTCTTAATTACTTTGCTTTCCTTTTAACGTTTCAAGTTGTGTATCGTCTTTGATTAAATCAAATGAATATATCGGGGCCCATTCACCTAGATTTCAATGCAGAGCGCTAAGTAAGTCTTAAGATACTCACATTAGATAACGTCTTAAAGTGATTGAACGTTCAAGTCCAACCTCTCGCATAACTTATCGGAAAGAAAACTCTTACAAACAAGAAATAGACCAACGGGCCCCTAACTGTGTAGTGTGTGTCCATGGACATAGGAAAAAATTGGATGTAGTTAGCTAGGTTTTACTTAAAAAATTGGATGTAGTTTGCTAGGTTTTACTTAGACGGCCGGCGTGGTCTAGTGGTATACGCTTTTGACTACAGATCCGAAGGTCGCGGGTTCGAACCCGGCGTGCGCAAATAAATTTTATTTAATTAATTTGTGTTATTTCACAATTAATTAATTAAAAATAATATATAGTATATTTGCGGCACGTTCCAGAGTGGAAGATACTCTCAGTATCGCCCTGGTGTAAGACCACCATTCAGAATTGAAACGTTGCTTGAAATGGCTTTAGCCGTGTTTGGTGACCAGATCTGAATAGCCAGGTACTTCCCCATCTTCCTCTTTCCCATCTCCTTCCCCTCTCCAATACCTTTAGCCTCACAACATACCCCAATTGGGGATGCCATAGTCTCACTGGCTCCAGACGGGAGCAGTTGGGACTCTTGTGCGGTATTACTGTAAAAAAAAAAAAAAAAAAAAACTTAAAAAATTGGATGTAGTTTGCTAGGTTTTACTTAAAAAATTGGATGTAGTTTGCTAGGTTTTACTTAAAAAAATGGACCGCATGACAAAATGAAACGTTGAGAAATTATCTTTATATGTATTTCGTGGATATGTCATAATTTAAATCAACCAAATTTTAGGGATATTTTCATACATTTCATATTGCAGTAGGGTTGACGACATCCGATGTAGGTAAAATATCCTTCTATTGGGCACGTTTGACTTTGAATTAAATGTCTTCAAGAAAATTTAAGTAGGAACTTAAATAAGCTTGTCGTTAATTAACTTTTTTAAAGAATGGTACTCGTAAAAATATGTGGCCACCTTCCTTGAATATTCTTAATAAGACATTTTTTTAAAGTAGTATCATGATTACGCTAGAAAATAACTCCTCATTCCAAAATTTTTGTTTAGGGAATAATCAATATTTTCAGTAGTTACTTATTTACGATGTTATGTTTTGAAAAGCAAATATTTGATTCATAATGCTATTAAATATAGAAATTTTTATTTAATTAATGAACAGTTAATATTATGTAACTACATATTTATTAAATTTTCACATGTAACAAGCACTTTGTGGATACATACATAATTAGAATTAAATGAAATAAAAATAAAAAAATACTTTATTGTATATATTTGTAATAAACAAAACCAACTGGTTTCAGTTCACCAGGGTTATATAGAACATATTAAATCAATAACAGAGTTACAAATTATTAATAGGTAAGATAAAAGAGAGAGAGATAGAAAACGGTAACTTTGGTGGGTGCGAGGGGGAGGTCGAGGTGAAAGTTTTGTTTAAACAATTAGACTTGTCAAATAGCCCCATTTTAAACATAATTTCTTCCTCTCCACCTACTTTCACCTTGACCTCCCTCTCGCCCACCCAACAAAGTTGGTGTTCTATCTCCCTTTTCTATCTTACCAATACATACACTGTAAATCTGTTTTTAATTTAATATGTTTTATATAACCCTGAGTGTTCAGAGTGAATTAAGTATTTGTTGTAATTATTTTTTGTTAAGGTTTTTCCAAAAAAACATGTTTGTTTTAACTGATAACAACAATTGTATAAAAATATTACTAAATAAAACCATGTTTAAGTATAAAGTAGCTTTTTGATTTACTAAGAGGCAACGACGAGTGCAAATAATTACCTAACATAAGAAATTGTTGATATCTCCGAGAGAAATTTGGCTGATTAGAGTTGCAAAATGTAGAAAGTGATCTCCATGGGCATTTGACCGATGTAGGAAGCAGTATGAAGGAAGTTTTCCTCGAGTTAACTTTATAGTCAGAGCAAAAACACGGATTACGAGGGTCCTAGCCATTGACCATTATATCGGAAACGCGTTGGCACGTACTCGTACAACCTATCTCAAGTAAGGACCCAATGAGCAGCCTTCGCTTTATGTAAATGTCTATTAAGTAAAGATTGAAATCTTTGGTTTTGATCCGGAATCTTGTTTACAGAACCTTAGCGTGTGTCGATGCTTAATGCGTAAGTCAGATTAATGATCCTGAATTATCACTGGATTATTGGCCCGCAGACTTATCAAAGAAGTTCACCGTTCGTCGACTGGATTTACTCAAATGCCTTAACTATCGAAGGTGAAAGGTCAGATACCGTGATGGAATTTCGTTGAAAGAGGGTACAACTACACCCCGAAATTCATTAATTTTAGATGTTTGCATAAAATAACGCTGTATTTTTCAATAAAATAAGAAAACTTTTTGTTTAATTGCTTGGTTATTTGTTCGCAAGTAAATTATGTAAACATAAATGCACTGACTTCCATTGCTATTCCCTTACTATATATCCACAAGTCACGAACTCACGACGATCTTTGTGGTCGAGCTGTTGATCCTAAGATCGGTTAAGATCGGGTTCGAATCCACGCGTTTGCAAAAGTAAAATAATCTATTATATTACTTTATAACTAAGCACGTTCCAGTGTAAAGTAAAAACTCTCACCATCGGCTCATGGGAACATGTTTTTTGTACTAATCGATAGCAAAATTGATGATAATATCTACTTATGTACTCTAATCAATTATTCTGTTTTCTAGCAATAAGCATTTTTCATAAGAACCACAGACAAAGGAATTAATAGACGAGAAGATAATGGCGAGGGGTAAAATCAACTGTTGAAGAACGAAGGGAGTGAAGCTGACTGGGATTCGTCAATAAATCAATCTGACAGTAAATAGGCATCTCGCATTATAATATCACCATTTACTTCTTAAAAGTAAAATCTGCTTTTGAATGAATAGACATTTTTACATGGGAGCACAAATTACTCGCCACGTTATGAACAAATTTGCGAAGTCCGAATTCGGCAAAAAAATTCTGTTTTATTTTCAGAGTCGAATATTTCGTTTAAGTATTTAGTTAAGACACTTTTATAAATGTTCATAATTTACTTCCCAGCAACCAACCAGCTTTGTGTTTCGCGTCCAGACGTTTCTCGATGTGATAGTAACAACTGATTCATATTATACGATGTGAATATGCTTAAAATAAAGTAAAATAATGCTTATATATGGAATGTAATACGACAATTGGGTTTATTCTCTTTTACACATCTATTTTTACAAGTTTTCATAGTACAAGTCAACATTTTGCCGTGTTATTTCGTAAAATGAACCGATGATGCCTCGACCATAGTTCGCACAAGAATGATGACGTCACGTTTTCAAATTTCACTTGAGGCCATACGCGAGCACAGCCGGCTCCAATGGAACCGGTATGGGGAGTGGGGATAATACGCTTTTAATCACTTAGGGCAGGTCTACTAATATTCATATGTCTATGATAAGAACCTAATAGCCGATTCTCTCACTTGATTAAGCGACCAAAACCTATCAAAAAGGTACCTACATAAGTGACATTATCGCTTAATACTGAAACGTTTCCATATTGATAATATTAAGCCCTTCAAAATCAAATATACATTTTCGTATATTAACACGACGTGACAAACAATATTGGATTCATAACGTGAATCCCAGGCGGGCTCGTGGGGCTTTATTGCATAAGTTTTCCATTGGCAATTCCGGGACAAGAGACTAGAGACTCCCTCGATAAATAGAAAACGTTCCTCTCTGATTGGCTAGATTTGTTGGATCCACTTATGCTATTATAATTCTGATAATATGGAACTAGTAAATAAAAACCTGGTACATTAACCGTTTGTATACATCGACTGCAAATTGGTAAAACAGCCTTCAAGCAACCGTTTTTGGGAATGTTATATTCTTTTGTGATTTCTCGAAAAATAATCTTCAACGACGCACAAAAAAATTAAATTGTAAAGTTATTTTTCTCACAGAAAACTAAATTTTGTCGTAAAACCCTTTTTTAGTAGATGGTTAAATAGAGAAGTCTTAGGTTTAGAATCGCGATATTTTACTTAATTTAAATACAACAATAACTTAAAACACATAAATTGAACACTAACAGATGTTTGACGTTCTCCCTCCCATATGTTTCTCCGTCACATTTACACTTTATAATGTCCACATAATATACATAAATATGGATTTCTTCTCATCGTGTATTGGGTCAACTGTAAGAAATAGAATGTAGGTAGGTACCTACATTCTAAGCTAAATCCTTCGTGCTTTTGTTAGTACAATAGCGCCCTTGAGGTGATTTCTCACGAAAACGGCGCCATGTAAATTAGCCAAATATTATTAAAAACTCAAGATTTTATAAATATTTTTACATACTTCTCCTACAAAGATTTATTTTGTTGTCTTAGTGAATTTGACCCGTTTCCAGTAAATATTACGATGAATATATGCAATGCATCATTAAAACATTCATAAACTATACGAGTTAAAAAGTGTGTTCTTCTAAAAACGCTTGAACCGTTAAAATTCATTCAGGCTTACATTCTGTAAGAAAAGAACAAAATAGTAGTAACTCATAGATTAATAAAATTGTATGATTATCCTTAACTTCGTAATAAAACTTCTAAATAACTTACACTTAATTCACAGAAGATGTAACATAATATGTTTTCATATAATTAAATCAAATGCCCGAAGTATTCTCTTGTTCGAAAACCGAAGCTTCCAAAATAATGCATTAAAAAACCACGGATTTTCCATGACCAGGATATAATTTCTTTCAGTGATGTTACGTATTAATCCTTTGGAATTTCCCACCTAGTGTTTCATAAAAAAATTACCTTTTAATCATCGAAAACGCACAACAATGGAAGCTTTAATCAATCACTTCTATCAACAATTCCGATGCCAGCACTAATGCATTGTGACAATTTTAATTGTACTCTTCATAGAAAAGAGGTGAGTTCTTGGTCATGGGATGGTCCCATGCTCTGGAGGAAACTCTTGTACATCGCGGGTGCAAACTGTGCCCTCTAAAGTTTAAGTTTGGACTTGCAGGATGGTCGCAACCTGGACACGAACTGTCCTGTATTTTAACATCTTTATTTTCTGTGTCTATATGTTTTATGTTTTATTGATAGTTGTTGATATTATTTACTTCAATGGTTAAATTTTTAAAAATAGTTTAAAGGGATTTTTTTATAGACAATTAGTGTCCGGAGAAACGAGAAAAAGTGCGTAATGTAAAAGCAAAGTATGTTGAAGTCGTTTTTATTTGCTTTGTCAAGGCGATGGGTCCCCGACCAAAATAAAACAAGGAGAGAATGAAAGATCTTACATTGGAAAATTTTATGAGTCAATTGTATTAGAATTCCGCTGAAGCTCAGTCAAAAAATGAAAATAAGAAGAAAAGTAATCCTAAACCTAGGAGAGATTACTTATATTATTTAATTATATTATCTTAAGAGATAACGAAAGCCCAGCTTTGAAGTCTGTTGTTCGAAGATCACAATTATCATAATGTATAGTAAATGTAAATAAGGGAAACAATCGTAATATATTTTTATGAAGTCCCTCGAAGTACTTTACATCTAACAGGTAGTCACAAGTCCCATTTTTCACCCTACCGACACTGTAGGTACAACACTAATACTGCGCTCAATAACACCGGAGACAGCGTACGTGATAACCTGGCTGCGACGGTAGACTCTTGTTAATCTAATATTAATATTATTGCCGATCTGAATCCGCAGATACTTATTATTGTGTTTTTTATTCACCTTCTTTTGAACGCTCTAAAAAAATTTTAAACTTAAATAGTGCTGTCAAAATAGTCGTTTGTGTTCTTGAATAGGATATTTTCACTGTTTTTTGTTTTACTCTCCAAGAACAGTATGATAATGAAGGTATTTTTATTTCATTTTAAAGACAAAATTTTCTATAACATTGTAAACTGTTCCATTTTTTTGCCGCCAAAACAAAATAATCGTTTTTATTCGTGAATTCTGCAGCGTTGACGTAACGTAGGTTGATATTGGCTGACAGCCATCTTACCAGATATTGACGTTTACTGTGTCATAATGACGTTGTAGCCAGTTGGAACCGTTTCTGAATGAGCAGTTTAGTCCGTTTTTCGTTTTGATCGGTCTATTCTATCAGCTTAACTCTCCAGAGAAACAGTGGGATGATAAGTTAGTTGTATAATTTTAATCAAGTGTATTTCAGAATAATTGACAAATAATAATAAGTCCTGTTTTGATTCGACCGTTTTGCATTTCCACTGTAAATTTATTAGAATTATATTTGTACGTTCCGTTTCCATTTAAATATGGTGGCCGTCTTGATATTTCAGTACAGATTTTTTTTTTAAATGTGAAATCGTCGTTTTTATTTAGAGATTAGTAGCAATTTAAATATGTTCGATGCGACATTTATAAAAGATCTGAACTTCTTGTTTCCCAGGTAATTATAAGTAAATAAGTAATAAGGGTTGCTTATTAGTTTTCCAAGGAAAGAGAGATCTCTACACGAGTTTCGGGGAGACGTACGAGTGGTGTATTATTAGTTGTTCTTTTTCCCCTCATCACGTTTTCCAGGTCGCCCGTTAATTCCAGAGTTCAGTGGGTGAATGGTTATTAGTTCATATCGGCAGGACACACTTGAGCTGGCTGTAATCCTGCGGCGGCGACGGACCCGCAAAGAGAAAATCCGTAGAAAAGCCATCTGTCGGCAAGTTCAATTACGAGATTTCCGAGTTCCCAGATTGAGTTGCGAGGTTGGGGGAGGGGGGAAACAATGAGAGGTTTGGCCTCAATAGAAGTGCTTTAAGATATAGATCTGGATTTTTTCACGAATTTAATCGAATGTTTTGCATCGATACCGTAAAAATAAAAAAAAATCTATTTGATGCATCTAATAATTTTGTTCGTATAAAATTTGATCTTTGGAATGAATTTTTCGAGTTAATATATTTTTTAATTTACCACCAAAACAGTTTTTTTTCTTATTAACATAAAAGCAATTATATTATTCTACCAGTATTTCAATGGAAGATGCTCCATGGGACAAAAAGGGTAACAAGCCAAACTCGCTCCCAACATTTGTAAACATATAAAATTTCTAGGCTTCGTTATTGAATTTAACAGCTCGGAAATTATTTGCCTACCTCCGTATTTCAAAGATCACACAGGCCCCGAACAAAATGATTTTTCTGAAGGTCTCCTGTGTTGATATAAAAAATATTTTTTTTGACGCCTTTCGAGATTTACCTACGAATTATATATATTTTTTCTCTAAACCGGAGATAAAACTTTCTTTATATTTTAATACGTAAACAAAACACAGTTATTTATGTTTTGAAGAGTTTGATGAAATCTAAAAGCACTTTTGCAGTCAGTTCATATTCGACGGTTAGCCAAAGTAGGTACTTATGTAGATAATTTTGCATTTCGTTTATGACTCTTTTTAATTAAATTTGTTATAATGTAATGAGATTATTTAAAAAATATATGTTTGCATTTTCCAGACTGATACACAACAACACTTACTTTATACATGAAAAGGATAAAACGAATTCTAATTTATTGAAATGGTGAAAACTATAAATTGTTAAAAATATATTATGAAGCTAAAATTAATCGTTGGAATCAGTGTAGTGGAAGAGACTTAAGCTTAAATGAGTCGATATTAGTATATATTAAATGGATTATATTTAGAACTATGTTATTCAGCATATACATTAAGCTTGCACTCTCACAGGAAACGCTAAGTAACATTGCATAGGATTAAGTGAGAAAACATGCTTATTAAATTGTTCACCACAGGTTTGTTGGTTATTATTTAAGAATTGTAATAAATAAGTATATACAAGCGTAACAGCAATTGCGATAGAACTTTTGTTTAATTAACAATGCTCTCGTTGAACAAAACTTACAATTTAATCTGTACCACAAAGAAAGCTAGCTGCTAAGGATCTCACTAAAATTAGAGCAATTCAGAATCGCAGATCCTATTTAGAATTTAAGAGAGGAATATTTCTTTTAAAATAATGAAGTTAGTTTTAATATCCTCTTAAATTTTGTTCCACAGCAAAACACATCAACCAGGCTCTTTTCTGAACTGTTTACTGAAAAGCTTTACATACGAATTAAAATTCTCCTTTCTCTTACCGTTTGTTTTCTATTCAAACTTCAAACAAACAATTTAAAAGCGATATAAGTAAAGTCATACCAAGCAATTTATTACAAAAATTGTGTTAGCTAGTAGAAGAATGTAGTTTTATAATTTATCTATACAGCTACTCCACATTTTGAACACTACCCGTATTTTAAAAAATTTCAGAAATTTTATTGTACGAATTGTATTCATAATTGAGTTGTCACTGGTTTGTTTACCTGAAACAATATTCTTTATATTTTTTCTGGTAGTTACCCTTCCGACGGCTAGAAAATTTTCTCATTTAATCAATACTGTTACCTTGCCAAGCATTAAGCCCAAACCGTATCTGAGCATGGCAAAATAAATGTGTCGCCTCGTTGATAACGAAAGCATGTCCACAAGTTGAGGAAAAGTAACAAGATTTTGGCTTATTTATTATTCTCTTTGAATCTATAATGTTTTCCAACGGTTTTTCTTTACTGGATATTTATCACGTGGAAAAGTTTGAAAGAAATGTATATTGGAACCCTAGTGGAGTACATAATTCTGGCTTGGTAGAGTGAGACTCACGTCTGATTTGTCCTTTCAAAGTTGTACGCGCTAAACCATAAATTATAAGGTTTGTAAATTCTAAGGGCTTTTGTGATACTACTGATTTTATAATAAATCATTCTTTTATCTGATAAATAAAAGTCAATGAACACTCTTAGGACGGGTTCTTTCACAGAATTTGAACAATTCTTCAAATTTCAAAGTTAATTTTCGAGCTCTGTTAATGTTCTATTCAAGTTCTGTTATTGTTCCAATATTGGCCAGTTATTTGACATAATTGAAATTATAACACAACATGAACAAAACTATCACAGAACTTGAAAATTATCTTTGTTATTTGAAGAAATGTTCAATTTTTGTAAAACAACTGGTCCTTAGCTTTTAGCATAAAAAACATCTAACATTGTTTATTACATAATTTGTAACCATGTTTGGTGGTGAAGCAAATTGAAAAAAGAAATAAAATTATTTCAAATTGAATAAATACGAGTGTCTATAATATTAAGCTGATACCATACAAGTAATCATTACATTCTTCAAATTTTAAATAATCCGTTTGTATATAGAACTCCGTTCTTCCACGTGATATACATAAGCTTTTAATGTAATGCATTTGCTAACGTAATGTTTTTGCATACTTTTTAAAGTTCGGGCCTTATTTCATCTGTCCACCTTTACAGAGGCTAACAAGTTGGATTGGCATTTAACAAACAACGAAACAAAACCCATTACAAAGTGTCTTTTGTGGCAGTGTTAAATGTTAACGTATCCCAAAGTCTAATCCCAACTTCGTGGTACCAGAAATCACGCATTATAAAGACAATATCACGCTGCTTATACTAAGCCGAAATGTTGCAACGCAGGCGCGAAACTTGAAGCCTCCACGGGGTAACGTTTCAGCACGTTGTTCGGCATAAGTCCACTAGTGATCCGATGTACGTGCAAGCCCATACGGTCACTGGTAGACAAAAGTTTAAATTAAAACCAGGATCAAGTGTATAAACACGTACAATACAGTCCAACTTAATTGTAAATGAATTACTGACTAAATCAGATGATCAGAATGTGAGCAAGGCAGAACAAAAAACGTGATCTGGGGCAACAAATACGATCACGTCAAATAATAAAAGCTACAAGAAATATCTAGTTGTATTATGGAGTTTCGAAAAGCCTTTTTTGAAAGTACCGCAACTACCTATAGTGAGGACCAAAGAAAATAATCCGAAACGCAATACTGATAGTAAGTAACTCCAGTGAAGATTATTATTATTATGGCTTAAAACAAATATATATATTCGTATCACATATCAACAAATGCCGATTCTGAATACATAAATTTTATTTTATGTATATTCTGTATGGAATTATTAAATTGTTATTTAAAAATGAATAATAACACACCAAAAGCCCCTGTCTGGTTCGCATCATTGGATCGGCGGCTTTGACATAATGATTTATTGGTTTGATTTTTTTTTAGCTATTATACATATAAGTTTACCAAATCTAATTTATTATTTACCTACAGTACACTTTTATCACTAGTGGCATTATCTTTCTTTCAATATGTTTCCTACTGAAACCATCAATCGGTGCAGGCCTTATGGTTTCCAGCAACGCATTATTCATTTATACAGAAAACTGTTTTGTGTATTGGTTTTGTCCTTTTTTGGAAGCCTAATTTTGTTGCACGTTATTGTATTATATTTGTGAAAATCCTTGTTTTAAAATAATTTTCTTTGAAAAATATTTTGGTAATAGGTTGTTTATTATTTCCTGTATAAATATCCTTGAAAATGTATTACTCCTAAGTATTATTCTCATTGTTCAATTTTGGAGAATCTGTAACTTATGTTGTTTTCTGTCATTACATAAAAAATAATATATTGTGGAGGAATAATTGAGTTGTATAATATAAAATTATTCCCGAAACACGAAATCTTCTTTCCAATTTTCTTTTTTGTATATTCGAATTCTTGTTAAAGTTTATTTTTACTCCTAAATATTTCATATCAGTAGCATTTTCAATAATATCACGATCAATTTCAATTTTGCTTTCACTGCTTTTCTTGATGATAAAATTATTATTTTAGGGATATTATGCTGTGTTGCGTTACCTCATTATTTAGCTAACGTTTCGGACAGCATGACAGGGTCCGTCATAAGGGCAGATGTGTAAAGTTTACGCTTAAAAACAAAAAGATAAAGCTAAATATGAACGTAGCGCTACACGGCATAATACCAATATACTACTTTCAGTCTTGAATATCTCAAATCACAACTAAAAATATTATAATTGAAAAAAAAAATATAGCCACCGAAAATTAAATGGAAAAATTAATGACCCACGTGTCCATGAAGTAAGGTCCGAAAACTTAATCTTGTTGATTTACAAAATTATAACTAGTTTTTACAGAATTGTTCATATAGAGTATTATTGTAGAAAGCAATCACTTTGTGGTTTGACATATTTAATAAAATAAAATACTTTTTTGTTTTAAAACGACGATATTTATTAATTTAAGAACCGACCGGTTTCGCTTTACTTAAGCATCATCAGGGTACAAATTAGTATTAATTTGTACCCTGATGATGCTTAAGTAAAGCGAAACCGGTCGGTTCTTAAATTAATAAATATCGTGGTTTTAAAACAAAAAAGTATTTTATTTTATTTCATATAGAGTAGTTCCACCACGGTTTAACGATGCGTTTATAAAGCATCGCGGCTGTTTGCTTAAAATAAACATACCTGCCAAAACAAACTATTGGTAATTGTTTAAAATAATTGCAATAAAAATGAAATAATCTCAGTTAAAAGTCAATAATAACATAATCACGTAAAACAATCATTAAACAAAACATTCGCATGATAACTCAAACCACCAGGGACCAATCTCATTTTCGTTTACGAAAGCTTATGTTCATTTTCACGTCGGATCCATTTTACGTTTCATTAAACTGTCGTTAGAAAGCCGGCCCCATCTTAATCACACAATCATTATCGAACATGCTCTCAATGAACAAGAGAGAGAGTATTTATTTTCGCATGAAACTAAAACCCGCCGCAGTCGGACACAATAAAGATAATGCAACCGAAGCTGGAACAATGCGGAATAGTTGCGAGCGGAAATGGAAGGCAAAAGCATTATCGGCCACTGGTCACAAAAGTTTAATTACAGAATGAATCTGGTCTACAGGGGTGCAACTGCGCGCTCACTGCACCCGCGCAGGCAGTATCAACTGCTTTGCCGGGTACTCGTAGCACCAGTTGCAGATACTTAATTCTGATTTACGAGTGGATTCAAGAGAAATGTTGGCTTGATAACTTATAGATTATCAGATATTATAGGAATTGTTTAATCGCAAGATATCCCTGGCGCAATTCGAGTTTAAGTGTGCATTCAATTCCATAATTATGAACAATCTTCCAACGTGTAATCCAATAGTGGAATTATTATGTAGTACGGGCACGATGATTGCTACCTTTGTTGTATAAATAATGTTTTTTTGTATGAGGAAGAGTACTTTTTAAAGGAGAGGGAATGAACATGGATCGTGTATGAGAAAGAAACGTAGCAAAAAAATGATCAAAGAGTACATACGTCGAAAAAATGTTCTATTAATTCTTCGGAGAACCTTTCATTGAAACACCTAGCACGGAAACGATGGCCCCAAAGTAGGTTTCCGTTCTTGAAAGACGGTTGTCAGCATGTATAGTGAGTATCCAAGATTCAAAGATTTCCACTACATCTTCAACTGAGCGTGCAACCCAAATAAAGATAAGTGTTTACTTAACGGAAAGGACCCGGTTGTCCTAATTGACAGCGAATCGTAATTAAATGATCAATCTTACATGGGTGTTGATAAAGCCATAAATATAAAGCATTTACTCTCTTGAATAGCAAGCGATAATTAAAAACGAGATATAAAAACTATTTTCAAAATTACTTGTGTTTGTCAAATTTCGGCTATTGCTGTTAGAAAATCTATATAAACAAGCTCTCCAAAATTTATGGCGTCGTATTACTCAAACAGTATTTTTTTGTTTGTATTTTCTAGTTAAACACGAGAATTTGCAGCAAAAAATAAATGTTTTTTTTTTTTTTTATAGTGTCACCTCACAAGAGTCCCAACTGCTCCCGTCTGGAGCCAGTGAGACTATGGCATCCCCAATTGGGGGATGTTGTGAGGCTGAAGGTAAGTGGGGAAGGGAAAGAGGAAGGTGGGGAAGTACCTGGCTATTCAGATCTAGTCACTAAACACGGCTAAAGCCATTTGGAGCAACGTTTCATTTCTGAATGGTGGTCTTACGAGTTAATAGACGTTCATTATCTTGTTATGATAATTATCTTGTTATGATAATGAACGTCTTTATATTGTTTATTGCGTTGGTTTTATTTGTAATTTTTTTCGACAGAATAAAATAGTTGTCTAGTAACTCCAATGAAGTCAGTTTTTTGCAACTTGTTTTACTATAAAACACACGAAGAGAAGCTAAACTACTGTATTAAACTGGCCTCAGTAAATGACTAGTGATAAAAAGTGTCGACAGAGTTAAAAATATTTGCGTGTGGCATTAACATCAAGCTAACACTTTATTTTTAACATATTACATATTTTTGTTTAAAAATAAATAAAATATCGGTTTATGTATAACAGCATTTAAAAAAAATTACACATTCACAATAAATACAATAATTACTTCGCCATTATTAATTTCAAATTAAAAGTTTTTACTTTGATGACATTTTATTCTTTATGAAAGTGGACAGTGCTACTTAAGATAATCAACGGTGAAGATGTTTGAAAGCAAGTAAATTGAATTTAACTGAAAAAATCAGTCGGTTGATCGGAGCCTGAGATTGATCGTTCGAATAGTTGGAAACAACGACCGTTATTATTATGATATTGTAATATCTATTTCTGAAACGATTTCCCATTTCATTAAGTAGTAGCGTATTTTAAAATTTCCGCTTCTTGGCGGTTCACGTTTTTTGTTTGTTTGTGGAGATAAGAAGTGGTTTCGAGTCGGAAGTTCTTTCCCTTTGTGCTCCGACTAAACTCGTCAGATGTGACGAACACCGTTGCACTGTTTGGGTGGGAACATTAAAATGTCGCTTCAACGCTTCTTTTCGACTTCATCTCTCTATTGTTCGGAATATTATATTATTCTCCTATCCTGTTGATTTCTTTAACAGTTGTTTATTTTGTTAGTAAACTTCTTTATCTTGAAATAGTAATATCTTAGGTATTCTTTGTTTTCTTAACGCATTTCGAAATATAGTTCTCTTTTATCATCTTTAATGAATTTTTTCTACTTTTAAGTTTCCTGGTTGCCAACTGCGTCGTAAAATAATATTATTTTTTCTTTAATTTTAATATATTTCTTCCATTAAAAAAAATGTTTCTACTTCACTTAATATCTTCAAAACTTACATGAATGATGCGAATGAAGTTCCAAAGTTAGAAGGACGAAACTTGCCCTGATGATAGCCAAACTCCGATAGAAGAAGATGCCATAAGCATTATTAGTTAATAATGAGCATTGCCTCTACATAAAATGTAATACACTTTTAAGTTTATTCATATCGTTTTCATATTGAATATTGCTTCAAGAGTTTTTAATTTTAATTAACATATTCCTTCACCCATTTGAAGGATTTCCCAAACTCAATCCAATGAATATAATAAAATTATTTATTTAGAATATAAATATTCTCAAGAAACCTTCCAAGTAATTACCAAACGCCACCCGAATATTCACAATAAATAAAATATAATTTTCATTGGATAGGCTTTAAATCACAACGGGGAGATGTTTGAATATAGGTAGAGCCTTAGTATTTAAATCACGTATACGAGCAACGTTTTCCACAAATCTACCAATTTAAATTACCAGGTTTGGTTCAAGGGTGTATTATTCGGATATAGCCTTTATTGGATTCAGCGCATAAGTTATACAGTTAAACGGATGGATTTTGCAGATTCGGTTTATTAAAAATTTTCCCGGTTTTTCAAAGCGTGCATTACTAAATTATGAAAAATTCATTTTGCTCATCGACTTTAAAAGTTCGATGATAATCGAAATAACTTGGGATGACAGTGAAAGAAAATCTGAAAAAAATCTCACTAAACAAAGAAAAAACGTTTGTTTCTTTAATTTATATGGGCACAATCAGCACATTTACGATTGATTGGAAAATAATTTGTCAACTCAATAAATTCTTTGTCGTAAAACTAGCTTTCAATCCGGCATCGAATAAATTTCATAAATTATGTTGCGAACGATTTTGTCAAAGGTTTAAAAAAAAACACAAATGAGAACAACTAAATATGATCCTCAGTACGGGAGATACCGGTGAGGATTTATTATGGGTCTTTTACTTGCATACTTTCACAAAAAGTGCTAAAAGTTAATTTGTAAATAAATAAATTATTAATATTTTTGCTAAATATAAAAAAAAAATGTATATTGATATTTGGAACAAAATGTGTATTTTTCTTATATTCGTGGTGTTTAAAAAACTTTTTCGTGACGTCTACAGATTTCTGAAACAATCCAGAGCGGAGTTGTTGTCGTTATGTTAAAATAAAATAATATATCTTTTTTTATGTAATATATTTTACCATAAATGCATGCACATTAATCAGAATTTGCAGTTCAAACTTTGGTTGGTACTAAATAAAGGTTTACCCCGGTACAAATAAGTTGAAAAAATACATTTATTGCTAATTCAAATGAAAGAAACCACCCCAAAACAAAAGTTGAATAGATACGATTTTCCGGAACCTGCAGTTGGCAGACTATAGTGAGCAAGCAAAAAGGACCGCACAGACCCGGTTTGGTTTGTGTCATGTGGAAAAAAATACAAATAATACAATCCGGGCTATTGTTTTCACTGTACAAAGAAGCAAATTGTAAAAATACTACACAGTATGGGAGGTTGGTTCCACCGATTGGGGCGAACTCTTTTAAAGTTGTACTGTGGCGTTAACCAGTAAAAGTGAAAAATTTTGGTTAATATTTTAAGAGCGGTTCCAAAGTACAAAATCTAGTTAACCGAACAATTCAGTACAGTAGCAATTCAACATACTTCTAAAGTGATATAAAGATGAAGATAAAAAGTGATGAAAAAAACTAGGTAAAATATATTCCGTTATGTTAGGTTTAGTTTCATCACTGTTAATCATTTTGTATTTTAAAAAAATGTATGTTGAATTGCCACTGTCCTGTTTAGTCAAGGAACCCAAAATCTGTCAATAAAAAGTACAAAAAAATTAACAAATAAGTTACGAACCGTACAAAAAAGTTGCAATGACAATAAGATAAATTTCTCAAGATTGAAAATAAGAACCTGACATATTGTTCTGTGAGTGGATAAAAACCATAGTTTAATGATGTCCAAGAATAACCGACAATCCCGCCCTAAGAAAACTATTATAACGGTGTCCGTGGTTAAGCCATAAGGCTCTCAAATTTCATTAGATAATAATAATAACATGGCATTTATATAGCGCAGTTTAGTGTCATTTCACTTCAAGTGCGCTTAACTACTCGTATAACAAACTTTAAAAAAAAAAGGTAATTTAGTATTAATGGTTCTTAAAATTATTCCTACAGTGTGCCTTACCCAATAAAGATCTAATATTATAACACTAAATACACTGTTTATACAAAATGATGACAAAACTTAGAATAACAATAACAGCAGGACAGGAAAAAACACGAATATTAAAACTAAAACATAACATAAAACAGGAGGCAGTTTGTGCTCAGAAATGAGAATTTTCTGAGCAGACACTTTAGAGACTCTGAAAGTCAAATCTGACCGAGGAGTCCATACATTATAAAAGTTCTTTTATATTTTTTTTTCTATTTTGTGCAGATATGTGATTTTTTCGTCGTTGGAAAGATGAATAAATATTCTTCTCAGTTTATCTTAAATAGTTTAACACGATTATTTATTATTAAAATGTCAAAATGTATGATAACTAATTTGATGGGATTTTTTCAATGACAGTTTATTTTTTATTGTATAAACTACACAGTGATGTTTTTTTACTAATTCCTCACACAAAATGAATTTGTTTCGCAATCTATATTTTTATCGAATTCTTCCAAAACTATGGTCGTTTAGATTCAAATTGTACCTTAGATAATTTTTTGTTAATTTTTTCATAATTGTTTTTTTTAGAAATGTCAATGTTTATTTCATAACAAAAACATTTAAAATTTATTTTTTATCTAGTTTCTAAAATAGTATTTCTTTTTACGACAGCATCAAAAATATCTAACACATTTTAGATACTTCAGCATTCCGGAAATTCATGAAATTTCACCGTCTCGTTAGGACTTGTCGGTAAAACTATTTTAAAACCTGAAGGATTAAATAATCTGAGGTGTTTTTGATGCACGTTGCACAGTGGAAGATAATCTTAGTATCGCCCCGGTGTATGACCACCGTTCATAATTGAAAATGACAATGTGACCAGATCTGAATAGCCAGTTTCTCCCCCACATCCCTCTCCTTTATCTCCATCCCCTCCCCACTAACCTTCAGCATCACAAGATTCCTCAATTAGCGATGGCATGTTCTCACTGCCTCCAGGCCGCTGGGTGCAGTTTTTATTCTTGTTTGGTATTCACATAATAAACGGTCAATGTGAAAATCACGATAACGGATTAACTTGATAACGGAAATATGGAAACATTTTGGAATGGCATTTTATCTATTATCCATAAATAATATGCATTTTTTTATAAAATGGGAGATAAAAATTAAAAACTCCAAAAAATAAGGTTGTTTATTTTTCAATTGTGATTTTTCAAAACTATTTATAAACTCTCATGTTAGGTAAGATGATATACATAGTGATATAAACTATTTATAAACTATAATGTTAAGTAATATGATATACATAGTGATATAAACTATTTATAAACTCTCATGTTAGGTAAGATGATATATATGGTGATATAAACTATTTATATACTCTCATGTTAGGTAAGATGATATACATAGTGACATAAACTATTTTTAAAATCTAATGTTAAGTAAGATGATATACATAGTGATTTAAACTATTTATCTACTCTCATGTTAAGTAAGATGATATACATAATGATATAAACTATTTATAAACTCTCATGTTAGGTAAGATGATATACATAGCGATATAAACTATTTTGTAGGATTATTGAATAATTATTGGTAGCAAATTTATTCTTTTGAAAACAGTTGTAATGATTATTTTAACCCCCTTGAGATTCATTTTTGATGTATTCAAATGTTCATCACTAACGTGAATTCTTTGTACCACATATAAAAGCGTAACCCAGAATGGTTTGATAATAATTTATTCCTTTTCAGGGATTTAAATGAAAGCGTTCCCGCAATTCTTTATCTAATTAAATATTTACTTTATAGAATGTATAAGTTAGCTAAACTAAACCACCCACGATTTAAAAAAAAAATTACAAAAAAACAAGACTATTTAATCTTTTCAAATTCAAAATATTTTAAGGTAGGTATACTTTAAAGAATTCATAATCCGCTCTTTCATAAATGGTGCTAATTAAATAATTTTAGGAATAAAACACTTTTTGCATGTTATGTTTCAAAATATTAAGGGTAAACATAACGTACGTTATAATTTACGAGTTCGAGATGGCGTTAAATTAATTTAATTCGATAAAAAGACACATTGCAAATTATGCTTTAAAATATTATGAAGAATTTTTCCTTTGCGCCCGTATATTCGCAATATAAATACGAATAAATAGTTTTATATGGGCAAAACTATTTATTCATATTCATTTTGTCCGTATAAAAGGATTTATAAATATTCATATTGCGTATGTACAGGAGCCAACAAATAATTCTTCAATAGTTCGTTAATAATATTAAATATATTATTTTAAAGCATAACTTGCGACCGGTCAGTGGCTGAGTTTTCATCGCATTTGGGTAGTCAATATAATCATCCCAGGCGTAGCGTGTTCAATTCCTCGACTGGCCAAGTCCTCCATCACAACACAAACAACATTTTCTCCTTACTGTGGTGGTAGTAGGAGATTTTCAAATATTGTCAGGTTATTCGTAACCCGGGAATGTTTGTCTTTCTTTTAAAAATAAATAAATTAAGTAAATAAATAACGTTTGTTCCTAAATTAATTAAATTATCGCCATTTATGAAAGAGCAGATTTTGAACTCTTTTAAATTTTCTATTAAGTAATGTTTTAGTTTGCTAAGTTATTTATTAGAATTTTTAAATCTACAACTTTTTATCAAATTCTTCATTCAAAAATTGTAAATAAATGGGTTTACAGATTTATGGAAATTTTATTTTATCACTACGCTTTGCTACCTTCAAATTTCGTACAGTAATTGAATAAATGATAAAAAAGCGAGAAAATAAAACTAAAAAAATGTGTTTTTTAAAAGCACTGTTTTTTTTGATAATATTATCGTTAAGCCTTTTGTTTTTATAACGAACGATTTACAATTTAGTTCGTTTCGGATTGTTTAAATTCTTTGTTCACTTTTAAATGTACTAATTAACTTTTAATGTAAACAAAATAAATGCATTTTTCTGTTAAAAAAATCACTATAGATAGATACTTTATAGCTGAATTTTTGGCTCATTAGTTCCAATTTTGAAAAGAGTTCATTGAACGAAATTAGTATGTGTCTTTGTGTTATAGATGTAAAAATTATTGCTTGATAAAAAATGACAAAAGTATGAGTTTATTAACGCTTGGGAATTTTTTTTTTGTGTGAAACCGCACAAGAGTCCCAACTGCTCCCAACCGACTGTAGCCAGTGAGACTATGGCATCCACAAAGTCTCACTGTGAGGCTAAAGGTAGTGGGGAGGGAAAGGAGATAGGGAAGAAGAAGGTGGGTAAGTACCTGGCTATTCTGATCTGGTCACCAAACATGGCTAAAGCCATTTAAAGCAACGTTTCAATTTTGAATGGTGTTCTTACACCAGGGCGATGATATTAGATATAATATACTAAAATATCTGTTTTTCGTGTTCTTTTTTAAATTTCAATTTCATTAATTTTTTCAAACATCAGTAATCTTCTAGCAAGTATGACATTTAAAAAAATACGGTCCAGAAAAACTTGTGCCTACCTACATGATTTGAGATTTTCACGGACAAAAAATTATGGTGATTTATTTTTGGGGTATTATGCCGCGTTACGCTACCTCCATCTTAAACCTGTAATGCTGTCCGAAAGATTGGCAAAAGGAAGTAGAGCAACACGGCATAATACCCCAAAAATAAATCACTACAATGCCTACCTATTGTATATTTGAAATCATTAATTCATTGTATTCTATATTTAAGTTGTGCAATGATCTTGTAAAAAATATCAGTTTTCATCTTGGCAAGTCTTTTAACAAAGTTGAGCAATAACATATTCTACATACTGCATTAAAATAATTGAAATATTCATTCAGGGGATTAATAGTTTAATTAATGAAGTAAGTGCTCAAAATGTACGAAATATTCATATCGTTATTCCTACTGGTTACCAAATTACCCAGTTCGCTGTATTCTGGCGCAATATGGAATAACAGTTTGTAATTAGAGATGATCTAAAATTAAGGGACAAACACAAGCTGTTTCCCCCTAGAGATTTCTTGTCGATGACTAAACAGAATTAAATTACTTCTACTGCGGATATACGAATATGAAGGTAGTCTTGGAATAATACACATTGATTTAGAAAGGGATAAAATGTTACTTAGTTAACTATATGACAGTAGATTAGTCTTATTATTTTATCCCTTTACTAAATATTTTAACTTAGTAACATTTCATCCCCAAAGTCGTATATATTATATAATTATAAAATGTTACTAAGTTAACTGTATGACAGTAGATTAGTCTTATTATTTTTCCAAGATGATTGCACAACTTAAATATGGAATAAAATTTAAGTTGTGCAATCATCTTGGAAAAATAATAAGACTAATCTACTGTCATATAGTTAATCGTTTTATGGTTCTAAATACTAGTATGATCGTTAGAGGACTATCTCTTTTCAACACATGAAGAAATGTTTTATTTTTTAAAACAGTTTTCACTTGACTTTGGGATGAAATATTTCAAAGTTATGTCACAGTAGATTTTACTTTTGTTTTTTTTTTATTGTGTCATGGTTTTGAACTAGTAGAACTATTTTTAGGGAACTATCCCTTGGCAACATATATAATTATAATTATG
This sequence comes from Hesperophylax consimilis, assembly GCF_061612785.1. Taxonomy (NCBI): domain Eukaryota; kingdom Metazoa; phylum Arthropoda; class Insecta; order Trichoptera; family Limnephilidae; genus Hesperophylax; species Hesperophylax consimilis. Next base: position 14,102,605 of record NC_142842.1, read on the forward strand.
TAATATATACGACTTTGGGGATGAAATGTTAGAAAGTTAACTACATCAAGGTAGATAAGTTTTGTTATTTTTCTATGTTGGTATAGTTTTGAAGTAGCTGGACAATTATTTTTTTAATGATAAAGTAGCATATATAAGACAAGGTTTTTTATGCATAGCACAAAGGATAACAAATTATTAAAAGCAATAATTAGTCGCCTGAAATATCCGTACAAATTGAAAATAAATCCCGAGTAAAAATAAATGAAGCTGACGGGAATTTAACCCGCACCTTCCGATGTCCGGTCAAGTGCTCTGGACAACCGATCTACGTCGGCTTATTTCCAACACGCCAAATAATTCAATGTGTACTAGTACTTCAATCAACAATTACTGCTTATTACATTTTTTTCACCTGTAAACAACCAACTTTATTTTTGTGGGCAAGCTTTGTTAGTGCTAAGTTTCCCACTAGGTGGCGTCGAGACATATTATATATACATTTGTTGGTAAATTTATCACTAACAAAGCCTTTCCTACAAAAATAAAGTTATAGCATATATAAGTTCCAGACCATTCTGTATTAGTGATTGGCAGAAAGCAAATTATGTCATTCTGAGTAAATCTTTATTTAGTATATGTCTGACATCTAAAGATGTATGTTATATAATATTTGAAAATAATGTGGTATTTTTTTCCACCGCATCGATTTCATCCAGCTGCATAACTATAAAGAGGACAATATTAGCATCTGGACGATGAGACAAAAAATAGGTTCTGACTTACTTATCTGGTTCCCTCTAATTTTGAATGTTGTTCTATTATCAGCGCCATCTTCACACAAGAACATCTGAACAACTCAACGAAACTGCACTCGTACCAGTGATGTGGGTAATTGTCAAAGGTATAAGCTGTAAGGTGAAATGTCGTAGTCTGCTATACAATGTTCACATAATTATAATCACTGGATTACGAGTCGCGCAATTTTGAATGTTCGTGGTATACCTATAATTGTGACTCTATATTACAAAAAACAATCATTTATAAATAAACGTTTTAATTGTTTATTTGTTTAAACCATTACAAAGACCCAAAAGCAAAAGAGGTAAATTAAAGATCTGTAGAATGCGTTCAAAAAGATGAAGATGGTTTGAAAGGGAGATATATAAATACGAATGTTAAAGTGAGCGCGCTAAAATTAAAAATAAAACGATTACAATGAATAGGCGTAAATGAAAATATTTAATAAAACAAAACATATTTAAAATAGAGGATAATCTCTCGGTAAATGTCTCTCGGTAAGTGGCATTTAAAGAAAAACTGTGACTATTTTCATACCTCTAACATGTAAAATAACAAAACCTGATGTCTTTTTAATTATTTTCGGAGCATACTTCCAAATTTTTTACTATCGAGGCAATTTTACAAGAGCTTAAAAACTTTTACAGTCTTAATAATAAAATATCACTTCACAACCGTTAAGTGGTGTTTTTGTTGCACATTGTAAAAATACTATATTAATAAAAAATGTATTCAACTGGCTGCGTAAGATCTGACAAAATAGCCTTACGGCAAACTCAGTCATGTGTCTGATGCAGCATGCGCATGTTTTTCCCGGGAAAATGCTTGATTTAAATCATGTTCCCTTCAATAATTTCTATTCTATTGATCAATGCACTATTATTTAATCATAATTCAATATATTTACTTTTATTTGTGTTACTTTTTCGTCAGTTTTAATTCATTAAAATTTTCATGAGGTTATTTCGTAAATACTATTTTTTTGTTATTTAAAAAAAATTTCAATGAAAGTAATTTTTTTGAGAACATAAATGCTTTCTGCATATAAATAAAAAATTTAAAAATCAACGTTTTGAGTGTGCCAAAATTAATTCAAAATGTCTGAATTTTTGGCTCTCCTCAGGGAATTATTACTATAATTTTTAATTTCATAAACATGATAAAAAGTGAAGTGACATTTTTCTTGCAATTTTTTAAATAATTGAACTGGGTGTTTAGAATTTTGAGTTCTGTGAAATTTTTTAAAAATGTTTTTCATATGCTTTTTTATAAAACTTTTTCATGTTTGAAATTAAAATATTATAATTTTTCAATGTGAAAATATATTTAAAATACAAAAATCTAAAATGTAATTGTATACAGTTTCTAAAACGTATTTATTTTTACGACATCTTCAAAATGAATGAAAATATACAAATATAAATTCCTTGGAAAAATTGTGAAATTATTATTATTTCAAGTTTATACAATAGATAAACAACCCTCTTAACTGGATGAGCGTATATAACTTATGTATCTTTCCACGACCTATTTCATGTCAGTTTTTTTTTTATTTTACGTTTCAATTATAAAGTGTTTCACATTCACGGTTTTTTAGTGTTTTGACCGAAAATGTTCAGTCAAAACACTAACAAAGGACACGGGTTCAAGTCCCGTTGGCGTCATGTATCTTTTATAAGGAGATTTTTCAATGTGGATGAGTGTTTCAGGCTTATAATTATTGCTTATAAAATAATTGTTACCCTTTGTGCTATGCATAAAAAATATTGTCTTAAACATTAGTTTACCAAAAAAAAAAAGTTAATATTTGACAAGTTCTAGTATCTTCACCAAAAAAATGTAGACACTTTGTCTCGACGCCATCTAGTGAGAGAGTTAGCACTTACAATGCCCTTCTCATATAAAATAAAGTTGGTTGTTTCAGGTGAAAAAATGTAAACAAGCAGTAATTGTTAAATGAAACACTAGTATATATTGAATTATTTCGCGGATAAGAGATAAGCCGCCATAGCTCAGTGGTCAGAGCTGTCGACCGGAAATCGAAAGGACACGGGTTCAAGTCCCGTTGGCGTCATGTATCTTTTATCAGGATATTTTTCAATGTGGATGAGTGTTTCAGGCTAGTAATTATTGCTTATAAAATGAAAGTGTTCAAGGTAGAATTTCGGGATGCGGTGTATGAACGTCTAATTAAAAATATTGTACAAAGAACTAGTCATACCTACCAATCTAATAGTGATAAATATTAAAAATTTTGTCATCAAGTATTTAATGTTAAGAAAATTAATGTTTATACACTTGATTCAGACGCTTTTGAAAAACATCTTAGCATAGGTGTGCCAATCTATCAGAATAAATTAAAACAAATACCACAATAAAATACAATGGCAATTATTTTTCGAGTGTAATTCGAAGTACATGAAAATCTTTTAAATCCATTAAGTAACCTTCGAACCGAGAAAAGCCAGAAAATAGATCATTCAAAACAAACGTGTCTCCCTAAAACCTAATTATATAATTCATAAGTGTGTCATATAGGTATGCACTGATATAACTAATTGTCCCCTTTAATGCAGGTATTATAATAATGAATGTGTGTGTTCCAACGGACTAATTTATAAGCCGCACCATCCCTATTCTCTCGAGGTTATCACGAACACGTTTCGGCAAATGGAGCTCTTCATATTATATACTTTTGTCTTCGTGTTCCGCGCTGTACTGCGGGGACAAAGAGAGCGTTCTTGCGAACTCAAGCAAGTTAGGCTTTTAGTTATGCCTACTCGTAAAATGCGGGTATCTAGCTTTGCTTTATTTTTATTGCAAAGCTAAAAATCTTATAAATTTAAGGAAAGCTCTGGCATGAATTATTTATCTATTTAATATCCACGGTAAAGATTCCTATACCATAAACAATAATTACATGTCACAGTATACAAGCATCAGTAAATTCTAGAAATATATATTTTTTAAATAACAATTAACCTCGGCATTTTATCGTAAAATGACAACAGAAAGAATAAAATTATTACAAGCTGTAGAAGGATATAATAGTGGGAGATGCAAACAAAATATGAAATACCGAGTATAAATGATTTAGGGTAAATTAATTTTCAATGAAAAGATATGACAGTGTAGTCTTCTAGTACCTACCTTACGTGCAGTTAAATAGATCCGCTACATCTGCGTATCTATTACAAACTACATGTAATCTAGGTACAAGCGAGAGTTTTAAATGCTCATTCCTGATATTGTTACATTTAAAAATGATTTTTTTAACAAGTAGTTCTTGTAGATATATGATAATCAGTGTAGTTTATTAAATCAGGGCTGTCTATTCTACCAATTACAATTTTAGTAATGAATAACAAGTCGGATATAATTCTATTTAATTATCTTCATTCGTAAAAAAATTGCGTGACCATATAAAAAAATCAATGCAATATTTTTTTTATGTGCGTGAAGCAATATTTCTATATAATACATGTATGCAGACCTTATACTGTTTTGATAACATTTTTATAAGGAATGAAAAACGTGATAACCTTGGTAATAAAACGATAAGTTCCTTAGCTTTGGGTCAAAGAGATGTCGATTTAAGTCCGGTGAAGGCAAAAAAACCTGATTCATATTTTACATTGTAGGTATTTAAATTGATTAAAATATTGTTTACTGAAATTTTCAGTATCATCCCATCCAAAATACTCCGTTACCTGAAATGCTTATGTTTATTTAGCTATATTTTAATAATATGGCTTAAATTGCCCGACACTTCCAGTGTTTCGCTTTCTCTTTTCCTTCCCACCCCTCAGATCCTCGCCGACCACCCTTAAAATTTTGTCAACACAACACACAGATGTAAATTAAATAGGCCCCGGGGCACAACAACTCAGGGTTCAACGCGCACTCCATAATTGGAAAAAATAACTTGCAGTTCCCTAAACAATGTTGATTATATATTATTATCTACAAGTATTTTAAACGTACGGCGCCCCAACCCTCTACGAAAGTTGGTCAGAATGATTATATTTTAACTGTGTAGGCATCGCTTTGTCTGACTGGGCTGCTCTCAATCAATCAATTTTATAAGCTACGAGAATGACTAGCAAAAGGTCATACCTGTATTTATGAAATAAATAATTCATATTTAGCAAACACATGTCACATTTAATGTCTGAGTGGGCAGCTTACCTGATAATACCTTTTAAAAAATTGCTTAAGCCTTAAAAGAACACAAAAAATTCCTGTAATTTACATTATTTTTTCAACAATTGGAATGAAACTTCAAAAAGTTTGCAAGTGCGCATTATTATTTATTTGTCGTCAACTTTGAAGTTCTTTGAGATATTGCGACGCCCCAGTAAGAATTCCAATAGAAAATTTGTCGTCCAAGAAATGTTTACCAACTGAGACTATGCAAAGTGAGTTCCTTCTGAAGTTTTCCATTCACGCTGAAAATTAACCAATAGTTTCAATTTCAACATTTATTAAAACCACCATCTTGTTCCAAGCGCGCCTCGCCATTGCGAAAGAAAATTTAATTCAATTCCTAACGGAAATATGCAAACGGAGCGTGAAAGGTCCGCTTAAAAATGTTGTTTTAATCTTAGATAATTATTTCAGTTAATTTCATTTCAATTGTTCTGAAGGTAATTGTACTTGCAAATGATAATAATTAAAAAAGAGGGAAATAATATTATTTTACTAAAGGTTTTAGTAATACTGACTATGGGAGCAACACACTCACCAGACATTGAATGTTAAAAAACATAGCCGGCACATCTGCCAGGTAGATGTGAAACATCGAAAATTATTTTTATTGGAGGAAGTGAAAATTTAAGTTAACAAGTATTTAAAATTTCACAGTCATTTAGATTTTTTTTTAATTTTTTTATAGTGAATACCTCACAAGAGTCCCAACTGCTCCCGTCTGGAGCCAGTGAGACTATGGCATCCCCAATTGGGGGATGTTGTGAGGCTGAAGGTAAGTGGGGAAGGGAAAGAGGAAGGTGGGGAAGTACCTGGCTATTCAGATCTAGTCACTAAACACGGCTAAAGCCATTTGGAGCAACGTTTCAATTCTGAATGGTGGTCTTACACCAGGGCGATACTGGTAGTATCTTCCACTCTAGAGTAGATCTACTATCCATGTTAGTGAGAATAGAAGCAAATATACCGCACAGAGTTTTGGCGCCCGGGCGGAAAGAGTCTTTCCGGGCAAGCTTGCACCCAATAGTCGGTAATAGACGCGCAAAAAGATGATTAACATAAAAAAACGATTACTTATGATTACTGATTGATTACTTATTCGATCAAATATGTGAAATGTTCTAAGCTTTAATACTTATTGTATTAATTTTGTTATTGTTTTTGAGATTCTTTGATTTTAAATTCCTTGAATAAGAACTTTTTAGAAAATTCAAAAACATTTGTTAGTTTTCTCGGTATTAAAAAAATTTCATTAATTCCGTTTTATTAATTAATTATATTTGTAGCGCGTTCATAAAATATACACCGAATTAAATCTGTTTTATCGTTATTGTAATGTTATGTAATCATGCTTATAAAAAATCTTGATTAAAATCATAATCGATGGCACAAAACATTTATCTTCTGGCGTATATTTTCTAGAGTTTTATCAATTCCGTGGAAAAAATAATGAAGGTTAAAAAAAAACAGACCTTCCAATGAAAAATAATAATAACTTTGATCCATTTGCATAAATGAGTAGCTCCATTAAACACACATAATAATCGTCTTTTATTTATGCTGGGACAATATAAATTTGAGGGGCCGCCAGTTGAAATTCCAATTGGAAATATGTGGCTGAATTATTCATAAGGCAGTCACGATGGCAAGTTACCCTCTCTTATTCCGCTTGCCCATCTTTGGGGGTAGATATTTAATGCCTCGGCCGGGCGGGTGGTGTTCTTAGTCAGGGCCTTTCGTCGGGCGGTGTTCTTAGCTGAGGCATTTCTCCGCCCGGCAGAGATCCGCCCCTGAGCCCCGAGCCCGGACTTAGGGCCCCGAGGTTCCACTTATGAGCCCGCGGTGGCGCAAATGCAAATTGCAAGCAAAGTGCTTCAATAATATATATTGATTCCAGACTATTGATCTAACTTTTGAGGCACAAAGATAAGAAGCAGTGAAGGATTTTTCCATTAATATTTCTTACCACAGCTAAAGAGAATGGGACCGCCGAAATCAAGAATCAACTCCACAACCCTCAGGCTTCGGAACGTCCATATATTTTCTTTAAAAATCCTTATTCACAAAAATTGTACAATGTCCAGCAATCAAAGCTACGACACACGTTTAGGAGGTATTTTTAATGGTTTTCTATCACTTGTATTCGTCATTTCAACGATGCGTCAATAATAAAAATCATGGTGTTATTTCGGGCTGCATACAGGTGTTGTGCAATGCTTTATAATTTATATAGGGTTTACAGGGTAATTTAATAGAAAAATGATCTAGAATAGCATATTTCTAAATTAAAACAACATAAAAGTGTAAAGTAATGTTTACAAACAAATCTAGCCTACCTTTTTTACATGCGCAAAAATTTTGATATTTTGAAACAATTTTAATTTTTTTTACCATTACCGGTTTTAGATTATTGCAGCCATCTTCAGACTGGTACAATTAATTCTAAAACAATGGTTTATATACATAACAATTAAGGGAGGAAGGGGGAGGATTAACAGGAGAGGTGTTCAATGATTTCACTTCAATTATGGATGGTTGTAATAAAATCATCGAATTCCACCCCTGATAACCTCCTACCCCCAAATAGTATGTATTTAAACCAAATTTTATGAAATCATTGCAGCAGTCTGAAGGTGGCTTTAATAAGCTGAAAAAGATAACGGTAACAAATAATATAAGTGCAAAATAGTTTAAATTTTTTTCAACATTTCATTAAAAAAGAATAACATTAACCCAAGATAATTTTCAGTCTTCTCAGTTTTTATGCTTTATAGGAGCCTATATAAATACTCCAAGCAATACTATGAATTGTACATAATAATAATATTTGTTGCATATTAAGTAGGTTAAAAATATACGAAATTGAGAATAATATTTTATGAAACCCTCTTCGAAATGTGTCGGAATAGAAATCAATAAATAAAGAATAAATCTTCATGACGTCCTGCATAGTAAAATAATTTATAATTTAATTGCTAAATGCCAGGTGTTATTTAAAAAATATTAATTCATTGCTTACGATGATCTGAATATATTATAAATTCTTGAACGTTTTAATTGGAAACTTTTCACAGGCAACTTCGTGAAAACTTAAGATTCGTTTGTTCGACATAAAAAACTTACAAGACCATTCATATTACATAAAAAATACTTTACTTTATATTATTAAATATTTTCTCTGTTCCAAACATTTAAGTTATTTATTTATTTAGTGATTTATTTAAGTTATTTAATCATTCGTTTGTTTCAAACATTGTGTCTACGTAGGTAAGTCGGCATAAACAGATTAAATTCTCTCATCTTAAAATAAGCTTTTAAAAATAATTTTTGGCTTCAAAAATTACTTAGTCTGCTCAAACTAGATGGGCGGCTTAAAAAATTGTCGATATATAAAAATTATCAATTCAATTTTTTTAAATCTTCCCGGCTCCCGAACATAATATCTAAGCCAGCGAAGTTTGGTCCGCGGTGGATGAGAACATTAAGAAAATTAGATTTCCAGAAAGAAATTGCTGACTTTAATTCCAGTAAACCAAGCACAGTATTCACAAAAGGGATTTTTATTTTCGCAGAGAAGATAGAAGGAACTCATAAACGAGTTGCGTTTTATTGAAGATCACGATTTTAATAGAAAATTAATGAGGATTTCCACTTTTCAATGTCTTGCGCAAGTCATGATTTTTTCTCGAAAACCTTTCAGCGGCAGAATTTTAAATTATAATTGAGCCGTTTTTCAGGTGAAATTCTTTAGTCAATCATTATATTAAAACAAAGTGGTTTGGGTAGGAATTATGATGAAATATTCAAGCAAACGGGACATCAAAATAATGCCTTTTTTGTATATTGATGCTCTAGCTTGTACATAATTTATTATGTCCTAAAATATTGTGTATATTTCACAAGCCATGGGAAGAAAAGAAAATGGGATTATGTTTTCAGTAAGATTTCTTTTCCCTAATAGTGTTAATATAAAGATTCTTTTTTTGACAGGTAAAATAAATTTTCAGACTTTTGTGTTTTTTTTTAATAATAATACGATCGTAACATATAATTTTGAATGACACCTTATTTGGAAAGCATTATCAACCCCTTTGAAGGGCAAAATGGCAAAATCTTAACCATGAAACAGATAAATCTAACTAACTAACTAACTAACCATCACGCCGTTTCCCCGCAGGGGTAGGCAGAGAGGACGGACCGCCAACAACTCGGTCTTAGCACACACTCCTTGCCTCTTTCACATTCATACATCGTCTCATACATACTCTTCTATTGTTCTGACTCTTTTCATGGCCCGACTCAAGTATCTGATTCACTTGGTCGTGCCATGTCTTCCTCGGGCGTCCCCGACTTCTGTTACCATTCACATTTGCATCGTATATTCTCCTTACACTCCTTTCTTCGCTCATTCGCTCTACATGCCCAAACCATCTAAGCGTCCCTTTCTTGATCTCACTCATTACGCTTACATCAGCCTTGCACTCTTTGCGGATCTCCACATTCCTCACACGATCATACATGGTTTTACCACACATACGCCTCAGGGATATCATTTCAACAGCATTCAATCTACTTTCATCCTTTCTTTGCCAGTTCCATGCCTCACTTCCATACATCAGGGTAGGTACCAGCACTCCATTGTGGACTGCTAACTTCGCTTCTTTGGACAATTTTTTGTTAGCGCCAACTGCGTTCAGTCCTCCATTAATGGAGTTACCTGCATTTACTCTTCTTTCAATATCTCTGTTAGCCTTCCCATTTCTCGTAAAGATGCTTCCTAAATACACAAACTCATCCACCTGCTCCAAGTATTCCTCATTCACAGCTATATTGCACACTGTTTTCGTACTCTCTCTTTCAAACACCATTACTTTAGACTTACTTACATTCATCATTAACTCATTCTTCACGCATACTTCGTTCATCCTAGACACAAGAGACTGCAGATCATCCATACTATTAGCAATCAGCACAGCATCATCAGCATACAATAATCTAAGTAAGCAAAACCTCTCCAACATCTTGAAATTTGCACAGCTTTTAATCTATTTATATTACTTTTTATCATTTCAGTTCGCTCCGCGAGTGAAATGTCAGTTTTAGGTACTGTTTTATGTACAAAAAGGTTTATTTTTTTGTTCTTTAAGAAAAAAATATACCAATGGAAACTCACGTAATACATAAATAAATTAAAACAGGACTTAAATAGCACCAAAATTAAAAAAAAAAATCACGAAAAGCTTATACTTTATGTTGTCACTTCATTATATAAAATAAACAATTACTTTGTAAACGCCACTTTTTATACCTAATGCCGACTAAATTTCGCTACAACCATAGCTTCATCAGAGCAGTATAATATACTATATAATTATACTGCCCTAACATAGTTACGGTTGTAGCGAAACCTGGTCGGCATAGGTATAATTTGAGATTTTCACGGCCAAACGTATTATAGTGATTTGTTTTTGGGGTATAATGCCGTGTTGCACTACCTCTTTCATTAGCCAACTTTTTGGACAGCATTGCAGTGTTCATCATCCGGGCAGATGTGCCACACATCAAAAACAAATCACTAGTCGGCATAGGTATAAAACAAAATTTGTGGTTGCAAAGTAATTGTTTTATTTAAAATTTATTTGTTTGACTGCTGTATTAACAAACCTCTCTAGATCAAAAATAAATGTGGTTTTTACAAATTTATTTTATCATTTCTAATGTATGTGTGAATCTAGAATGAATCCAGTGCTGGATGGTGTTTATATCCATCAACGAAATGGCCCCACCCTACATCTCTGAACTATGCGTCCCGGAAAACACTGGTCTGAGGCAGTCAACTCTTAGATCAGCAACATCATCAGCTGTAGGCAGACTGATAGAACCTAAGCGCAAGCCAAATACTAAGTTTGGTGATCGCGCTTTCGGAGTATCTGGGCCGAAGGCTCGGAATAAACTCCCTCCGGAACTAAGATTCATAACAAGTCCAACAGAATTCAGGCATAAATTAAAAACGTACTCTTTAAGCTATCGTACCCTTAAATTAAATATACAATTCCTAAGAGAAAGTTAAGTTATATTCAATTTTCCAATTATGTCCTAAATCCTGTATCTAAATTTCGCCAATAAACAATTAGATAATTTTAATTAAGTGTTAATCTCAAGTGACCTACCAGGTAAGTATTGTACTGTATATTATCTCCATAAATATTTAAGTAATAACATAGATAACTGTAGAAAAGTATTATAAGGTTGTACAGAGCGCCCTTAATGTAATTTCGCACAAAAACGGCGCTATAAAAGTCATCCAATTATTATTATTATTATGTGTTGTTCTGCAATAGTAACAAATACGTATCTCTGCATCTAAGATAAATTTACAAATAATATTGTGTCATATTTCGGGTTTCAACACTTCTTTACTTACTTTGCTTCAAATTCTCTATAAACTTAGACATGTCTTAAGTACGTCAGAAATATATCTGTTCCTCGAGATGAATACTTTAAGTAGAAATCTTTTTGGCTTGAAGGTAGTAAATAAGCCCTGTCACGTTCGGCCAAATGAGCGGGTCCGGGGAATGAACCTAAGAATTTATTATAGCCCAAAGGTCACTTTATAAATCTGCGAAAAGACCGGCGCTTCTGTTAACGGAGGGAGGAATAGTAGATTTATTCAAACTCGGGTCAAAGTATTAATACGATATTGAGAGTGCATAATAAATCTTGTCCAAATATATAAATTACTCGTATGATATTTCGTTAAGTTGAAAATAATTATTATGTGGGGATAATTAATTAGGAGATAAATCCTCACCCATGGTATATTTGTTCTAAAATAAATCCAAAATACCTACTTAGAAACTTTTTCGCGTTTTTATTATTTAGATATTGAAAGCACTCGTGAATTACAATAGCCCGGAGCCAGTGATACTACGGCAAAACCATTTCTTGGGGAATGTTGAGGGTAGTTTCACAGCGAAGTAAATGTGTGCAGGTATCTAATCAAATCAAATCAAATCAAATCAAATCAAATCAAAAATTATTTATTGTAAAATAAAAATTACAAAAGGTGTAGCTTATGGGTAGACCCCATTTGTTCATAATCATTCTAATATATTATTACAAACTAAATAAATTTACAAAAAATATTTATTTATTATTTTTTTTTTAGTTTAAAATTTTTAAACTTACTAGGACAAGTCTGTTTTGAGAAAGAAGGCTATTGAATGAAGTTTTGTGGAAGAATGTACTTGATTTCTTATAAATTATGATTTTTCTTTATAAAATTTTGTTAACTTGCTTAATTTTTTATAGCCTTACTAATAAAAAATTACTTCACAGCAGTTAAACGGTGTTTTTGTACATTTTACAATGACTGTACAATTCCTATTTCGAATTATTACTAACAAACATATATTTAACTGGCCGCGAAAGAACTGGTGATTATTACAATAAATAATTACCTAACGATAGTATCTAATTTTAATTTTAGTTCATTTCTTTCTGAAGAATTTTACTTTTGTACGCAACATTCATGGCAGCTTCCAAAATATAAATTATTTGGTAGGATTCGTTGCTTGACAGTGTAATATTTAAAGTCACTTGCCGAACTGCAGTCTCACGATTGCACCCGACATACAACAGAGTGACACCTTTAAATCCCTTGTTCATTTTTGAGTCCCGGGTAGGTAGTAGCTGGGGACTGGAGAGCACGAGGATTGAACTCCAATATCCTGGATGCTGCCCCAGAGACGTCACATTACATCTGAACTTGTTCCATGATCGAATATAAAATAATATGAAATCCTAATAAAATAATATGAACCCTAAGAAAATAAATTAATTCTTATTTTGAGAAAAAGAAATACTATTTAATTATTGAGACAATATTAGAGATTTTGAAATGAAAATTTGAAAAATAAAAATCAGAAAAGATGCGATCGCATCTAGGACTTAATCCCAGGAACTTCGCCTTGTCGGGGCCCTTTTCTACCAACTGAGCTAATGGGACCCTATTTCCTTCGGTCAATTTTAACTGGAAAGCGTGGAATAAAAACTGCCAACATAAAGGGCCCATTAGCTCATTTGGTAGAGCAGCACTGGACAAGGCGAAGGTCCTGGGTTCAAGTCGTAGGTGTGAAATTTTTTCTGATTTTATTGTTCCAAATTTTAATTTAAAAGTCGCTAATATTGTCTTGAATCACTTGCATGTAAAGATTTTAAATAACACATAGGTACCAGGTTTCGGTTTCATGAATTTCACGACAATTCAGTATAGAATTAAGGTATTAAATGTAATGAAATGAAGAAGATCGTTTCTTAAAAAGTAGTTACTTCGCTTGATTAAATAATTCAATTTGTAGAAATATTACACCAGAGACATTATAAACTAATATTGAATAGTTCCATTTTGCCCTGTTCAGAAACTAAATAAACTGGTAAAAAAAATCAACCCGTATAGAAAACGAAGTTTTTTTTTAACTATAACAATATATTTTTATTAAGACTTATTTATGAATACTTTTTTTTGGTTTGACTAATGAACCTTCCTCTCCGGAAACTGGTTATTAACTGCTGTGAACTTTTAAAACGTAACAAACAAACAAAAAAAATGAATGAGTATTGAACCTTCCTACCCAGGGACAGGATTCAACCGCGCTATTAACTGAGCCAAATTACATTTGCTTAGAAAACCATTTTCCACGTTTATTTCGTATATTAACGATAATTTCAGAGAAATGTATGTATGCCCGCGTGTGCACGTATGTATCTTTGTGATCAAAAATCTATTGTCATCGACAACGAGTCTATCTGCCAAGTTTAAGCACGATCTGATGTCGGTTAGTGGATTAATTTCCACTTTCAAGATTCCACTTCATTCATGTATTCATAGAACATAGAAAAGTATTTTCAATTTTTGGATTAAAAAATTAATGAAGTGTTAATGTCATAAAATATTACCAGGGATCAATCGATGAAACTTCAACAGTGAGAAGTAAAAGGATATGCCAAAAATTATCAAATTCACCTTGAAGTCATAAAAAAAAAAAAAAAAAACAAAAAATAGTAAATAGGCTCCTCAAAGCACTTAGCACCAGAAGAATCCCGCAGATTCCCATGGCGCAGAAAACTTTCTTAGAAAATCGAGCAATTAAATATACTGGGATAAAATTAGAAGCCTTAAAGAAAAATATTAAAAATTAGAACATGATAAAAAGCAAGTATTCGTGGAAATATTATTATCATCTGGTAACTAATCAATTACAAACAGAAAACCTGAAGAATAAGTAGCAACCAGATCGTTACCTGAACATTATTTGTTGAGACATTGGCTTAGGTATTTGCGAAATTGTGAAGGTATGGTATGCACAAATAGATAATAATCATAAAATTTCCTCCGAAAAACCTTGATAACTGAAATAACTCACTGGAAACAAATGGTTCAAAAAGTTTGCATTTCACAAAAGGATGCTTCCAATAATTCAGTACATTCATCGAACTTTTTTGTCTTTGTCATACGTGTATATTTGTGTACCTATCCCAATTACACTGTTGTTATTTTGCAGCTAGGCGCTACTGAAGTTAATAACAGAAATGGAAACCATCCTTCAAAGTAATTACATTTTGCAGCTAGGCGCTACTAAAAGTAATAACAAAAATGGAAACCATCCTTTAACGTAATTACATTTTGTTATTTTGCAGCTAGGCGCTACTAAAAGTAATTACAGAAATGGAAACCATCCTTCAAAGTAATAACATTTTGCAGCTTGACGCTAATAAAAGTAATTACAGAAATGGAAACCATCCTTCAAAGAAATTACATTTTGCATCTAGAAGTAATAAAAGAAATGGAAACCATCCTTTAACGTAATAAAATTTTGTTATTTTGCAGCTAGGCGCTACTAAAAGTAATTACAGAAATGGAAACCGTCCTTTAAAAAAATTACATTTTGCAGCTAGACGCTATTAAAAGTTTATAATAAAAACACATAAATTTGTTTTTGACTACGATAGTTTTATTTTCACTCTACCGGTTTCCGAAGATCCCTTCCTTCGTCAGGAGAATATTTAAGTTTTAAATATTCTCCTGACGAAGGAAGGGATCTTCCGAAACCGGTAGAGTGAAAATAAAACTATCGTGGTCAAAAACAAATTTATGTGTTTTTATTATAAATTATGATGAGCCACAAAGTGAATGCTTTTTACAATTACGCTATTAAAAGTACTTACAGAAATGGAATCCATTGTTAACGTAATTACTAGAGACCGGATTATATGCATTTGCATATTTGCATATGCAAATGCATATTTAGACCCTTTTCAGCGGTAGTTGCATATTTTAGCAAATAATTTGAGATCTTGCATATTTACGCTTGATATCGTTCAGATGCCTCACATAGCGACACTATAGACGTCAGATAGCAAGGCGCGCGGCCAGCGAAGCTGAGCCAAGAACTGATAACTGATCTTACTGATCGCTACGGCCGGCGGACGGAGCGGGGGGAACCTCTCTCATCTCCGCCTGCGCTCGCGCCTACTCGGCTTAATTCGGCTAATTGCCGAAAACAATTTATTCATTCGTATGAGGGGTGATTTGGTATATTTTTATGGTAATTCAGTGAATTGCGAATTTTGTTTTTGACTGGTGTTTTGTTTGTTTGCACGAAGTTGCACATTGTGAAAGTGAACCATGCCCCCTGATAAAAAAGTGCCCATACGTGGATAGCTGAATATCCTGGAATATTTACATACGACGGAAAAATTTTATACTGCCGAGATTGCGAGAAAAACATTTCTATCACAAAAAGTTCCAAATAGACCAGCATGTCAAAACCAGTGATCATATCGCAGGAGTGCAGAAGAAGGGCCCACGACAAAAAGTTTTTACAGTGGCAAGTAGCAGTAACAGTGAAGTAACCTCCAAAGGTAAACAACAAAATCACTTTAGCATGGATCTATGTGAAGCATTTCTTGCAAGCAATATCCCTCTATACAAACTGACAAATCCTGCCTTGAAGGATTTTCTCAGAAAATATTGCATAAATCAAAATATACCGGATGAATCTACTTTACGTAAAAATTACATACCATCAATTTATCTACATGTGCTGGAAGAAATACGCAATGAACTCAAGGATAACATCATATGGATTTCAGCTGACGAAACCACCGACACTTGCGGCCGTTACATTGCAAATTTGATTGTTGGTGCATTAAAACTTGAACCTTCACCTTCCTATTTGGTGGCCTGCAGAGAACTTGAAAAGGCAAATCATTCTACGATCGCCAGATTTGTGAATGAGGGTATAAAAGAAATATTTCCTGAATCTTCTGCGGATGAAAATGTGTATGTGTTGCTCTCAGATGCTGCCCCCTATATGATCAAAGCGGGCAAAGCCCTCCAAGTATTTGATCCCAATTTGATTCATGTGACGTGTTTTGCTCACGGAATTTACAGACTCGCCGAAGAAGTGAGATCCACGTTTGCGAATGTAAATAACCTGATTTCATCAGCAAAGAAAGTGTTTCTTAAGGCGCCTGCTCGTATAAAGGCCTACAAAGAAAAACTGCCGAATATCCCTTTACCTCCTGAGCCAGTAATAACACGTTGGGGTACATGGATCGAAGCTGCGATGTTTTACCATGAACATTTTGAAGCCATCAAGGGTGTTATCAATGACTTCGATAGTGCAGAGGCTTTGGCAGTTTTCCGGTGCAAAGAATCGTTTGACGACGCCATTATTAAAAAAAAACCTAGCTATGATTACCACTCATTTCGCCTACATACCTGCAAGTATAAAAACACTTGAAACTCCTGGATTGGCGTTGAATGCATCTTTTCAGGTTATGAAGGAAATTCGCCTTATGAATTCCTCGTGGCCAAAGCTATTCCCGAGTAAACTCAAAGAAAAATTTGAAAACATACTGAATTATCGTTTGAACCTTTGTGCCAAATTGATAACTTCATCAACGGGGCAGGTGAAATTTTGCCCGGAACAATAAGTTCAAAAATCGCACCCAAATTTAAATTCTGTCCAGCCACATCAGTAGACGTAGAATGTTCCTTTTCCGCTTACAAAAATATATTAAGCGATCGTAGACACAATTTGTCTACAGAACATTTAGAACAGTACTTAGTCATATACGTTTTTAAAGGTAAATTCTAAATTTTATTGTTAAATACATTTTATAATTCATATTTTCGAAAATATAATTGTTATCCTTGAGAACTCATAGCTTACTAAAATAAAATAAAATATGTAAAAATACGACTTCCTGTATTATTTCATGTTGCATATTTTGACCCTTTTTATGGATTTTCGTGCATATTTTAGCTATTTTTATTGCATATTTGCATGCATATTTTGGGCTATTTTTGTTGCATATAATCCGGTCTCTAGTAATTACATTTTGCAGCAAGCGCTACTTAAAATAATAACAGAAATAGAAACCATCCTTTAACGTAAATACATGTTGTTATTTTTCAGCTAAGCGCTACTAAAAGTAATTATAGAAATGGAAACCATCCTTCAACGTAATTACATTTTAAACATTTTACCTCTGTACAATTATGTGAAAATAAAATTATAGATGTCACAGGTGGACAAATTCCTTCTGCCAAAATAAATAAACTGAAACATTTCCGAAGGATTAAGCTCCAGGCATTTATTCCCTAAATTATATTTACTTTCCACTGAAATACTGTTCCGGGTGAAACGTTCCTTAATGGTTCGTTTGAGGGTAAAATCTTGGGTTCTACGTCTTCAGCGGCTTCAAGAAGTCGATAAATACTCTTAAGTCTTTACCGTTCTTTCAGCAGATGGGTTCTAAAAGGGATGTTGACATTTTTATTATTGTATCGGATCGACGTAAATATGGACACTTGAGCAGATGAAATATGAAAGGCTCGAGGAGTGTACAAATACAATATCCGTACAAAACGTATTCGAGATAAAGAAATATTTCCACCTTCACAGAACTACCCACGCAAGTGATTTAACAAAGCCAAAGGTCCGAGTGATAAAATAACTAAAGAAGTATAAAAATAAGATTAAAATAGTAAAATATTGAAAGGTTAAAAGAGAAATTAATGTAATGTAAAAATTCGACATGAATATATTAATTGTAATAAATGCAAACTGTGTCACTTCATTAAGTCAAATTTCATCAGATTCTGTGAAATTACAATACTGAAATATGATGCTTTGATTTTATAAATTTTGCTGCAAAAATTTCATTTATTAAAAGGAACCATTTCTGTTGGGGTGTGGGTTTTCATTTTCCTTCCCGCCTTACTTAAATTTTCACTTTATTTCTTAGATAAATCACACCAAAAAGATGAACCGAAACATCGCACGAAATAATAACCTTACTAACCCATCACGCTTATAAACTCTTTTCTCTTTAAGTCCCTGATGGGTGCCATAAATTATTCCATTTTTCATAGGAGAATTTCCCTGCCCAGCCTCCGAATATAATATTTCCCTATAATCTTAACAAATGCCCGACTTTCTTAGATCCTGGCTTAGAACTACCAGTTACCAACTACTTAACTACACAACTTAGTAAAAAGGTTTCAAGATCATTTTAAAATATATATAATTAATTTAAACCGGTTAACTGTTTAAAAGTCCTTGAAATTTTAATGTGATTGTCTTCTTTCATAAGAATTCTTTCTGGTACCTACTGTATAAAAATATAACGATTTTTTTCTATTGCAATTATTGATAAGCTGCAACAATAACTAAACATTCGAAAAAGAATGGCAAACACTAAATTAATAATTTTCTTTTAATATTAATTATTAATTTAACCCTGATGGGCTTTTATCAAAGATATTAGAAGAACGAGATGTGCTATGAGCAGTGCATACTGTGTGGAATTGTTTTGCCCAGTGTCGCCGGTTTTGTTCACCAATACTACTGCGCACCTTCGCTTACGCTAAGGAATCCGCACTAATACATAGAACAGATTTCTGTGCGTACACGTCCCGATAGTATTCAAAGTACCCTAATTAGGTAGTGCTCCGCCTACGGTCCGGCGGCCAACATAGCATATCTCGTTCTTCTAATATCTTTGGCTTTTATATAATTCACTGCATAATACAGTGCCAACAGAAGGTTTTTGTTTTTAAACTAAAATATAACAACACCAAAATAAATTACCAAAAACTTTAAAACCGAACTTAATACATGGTATATATAATTTTCCATTTAGATTTACATAATATAAGAAAAATGATAAAAAATAAATTAACCAGTTTTAAAAGTGTAGATGGCATAAAAATAATATAAATTTATAGAACAATTGAAAATAATGAAAACATGTAATCGCTCCTATGCGACACTGATAATAATATAAGCTTCATTGAAAAAACATGTAGTCTAAATAATTGGATGGCGAGTGGGACTATGTCACCCTTATTTTATGGAATTTCGGGCTGGGATTGAGGAATATACAGAAATTCCGGTTAATCAGATCTAGTCACAGCTATTACCATATGAGGCAACCCATCAATTCAGAATAGTGACCCCTCACAAGGGCAATAGGCGATTTCCACACTTTTTTTTGATTTTTTTTTATTTTCTACAAACATTTTTATGTTTAAAAAAAATTCCAATAAAGAATTTTCGATTCTGAGAAGGGGAAAACCAAATTCATTAAGAACTTTATTTATATTATATGTACCGTAAATGATGTCATAAAGTAAAAAAGCTTATCTAAAGGAGAATTAATAAATTATACATAGTGGAAGTTACTTTCAGTATCGCCCTGGTGTAAAACCACCATTCGGAATTGAAACATTGCTTTAAATGACTTTGGCCGTGTTTGGTGACCAGGTTTGAATAGCCATGAACTTCCCCATTTATTTTCTGTCCCTACTACCTTCAGCTCCACAACAATAGTCTCACTGGCTCCAGACGGTTGAGAGCAGTTGGGACTTTGACGCGGTTTCACATAAAAAATATGAAAATACGAAAAACCCTTTTAATTCGGGCCACCAAAGGTAAACTTCAACTTGAAGGATGTAGATCACGCCTTAAGGTCTGGACCATCATTCAAGACGAGATAAGGGGCAATGCAAGACAATGGCCTTACCAATGAAACGACCTCGTAAAAAGTTACGAATATCTTCTTTTCTCAAAGGAATACTGGCTACCTCGCCGGCTTCCTGTTCTCCTGATACTTTGCATAGAGAATTCTCTCGATTTTATCACATCGCATTCAAAGCTTTAAAGCATTTCTGCATTTATTACAAATAACATAAAATATAAACTGCCAAAATTGTACGTAAATAATAATATATTACAATGGTTCAATTCTGTAGTAAACAGTATCCGTTGTTTTTTATGAGAAATCTCTAAACGACACACCTTTTGGATTTATTCGACGCTAACAAACGAATATGCCTTACTTCGGCATATAAAAATACATAAGAACAAAGTAAAGTTAAGTTAATAAGGATTTTATAACTTTTACGTGACAATATTTTTTGGTGTTTTATGTGAATAGTCGAAATATATACAAATACTATAACTTTTGACTAGTTATATTCAGGTAAATAGAATATGTGATCTATTTTGTAACACAATACCTTTGTTTACGTTATAGAAATATTTCTGGGGCCAACATTACATTTAGAACTCTTTGGAAATAAGAACAAAACATTAAAAATATTTATCTCAAGTTTATTTTGTACGAGCACAAAATAATATTATTCCTATTGTAAGGTGTACCAAAACATGTTTCGTTATTGGAAAATAAGACAGAAAATAATTTAATTGGAGATATTGAAAGGGTACGTAAATAATAGATAAACCTAGGAAAAGTAAATTGGAAAAACTTTATTAAAATTTGAAAATGTGATTTATCAGAATGTTACGCGAATAAAAAAAATTTCAAGATTATTATTCACATTGTTTTATGTATTAAAGAAATATAGTAATTATGTACATATAAAATCGTATTTACATTGGGTTTTAATATATTAAGAGATTTGAATACTACTCTTTCATAGAAGCGTTAGTTTGTGTTTGGAAGAGGAGTGCACAGTGCGATTGTAGTTATTTATAAGTGTTTAATAATATGATAGATATTACGTGTTGTAGTAAATATATTACGGTAAGTAAGTAAAAAATAATTATATTATATGTTTGTAAGATGTGACATGAAGTCGTGTAAGTTGTTAAAGTAGATAAGTAATATACTTTATACAGATTGGTGGTTATTTTTAATAGTAATTCATGTGAAAAGAGTTTAAATCTAATTAAATCACACTGATGGAAAATTTTACATATTCATACATAAATTAATACTTCAGAACCTTTCTGTCGATACGTGCAACTGATCGATACTTAATTTCAGGATTAAGACTGCTCTATTTCCATTCAGGATTTTTTCAGATGCTGAAAAGATTCAATACGATTTCGCTTAACATACAATCCGTGTTACTTCTATTATTTGCCTTGGACTAGGTTGGATCTGCTAGATTTAGGTGGAGCACGTAGCAAATTTAAAAACGTACAAAAGTATAGGGATGTTGTAGCCCCTACCTTTCGAGTGAATAAACTGCGCACGGACGGACGATTGTACAGTGGATATATTATTAGAGGAGCGCCGTGCAAGGGTCCCGAACAAAATATACCCTGAACAACAAACATACTGTGCAAGTGTACAAATGTACACAAGCACTACAAAATATCTATTTTAATTTGTTTGATAGCAATAAACCTACAGCAGTCGTTTGTTTTTTATTTAAACGCCCGAAAGGAAATTTCTACTGGTTCACTTTTAAGTTAATTATGAAAGTTTCTACCCGTGAATTCATCCTATGAAGTATGATGATGATGGGATTTATTTTATTTTGAGATGTAAGAATGAAGAGTAATGGAGAATAGAAACAGAAAATGAAGAAGCCCAACAATAGCTAAGGGTTCATTATATTTTCATTAAATATCAGACGTTTCAGTGGAGTATTGAAGCGGAATAAACGACCCGCATTTTCTCCTCAACAAAAGTGCCGATTTTTAGGTAAGCGGCGCAATATGTCATATATAAGTGAACGGATTACCGTCTTCCAAACTTTAATTACGCCGTAGCTCCTTGGATTTTAAATCACAAAAACGGACAGTTCAAAACGTTGGACATACCAGTCATAAGAGAAGCCAGCCGCCAAGAGCCAAGTCTTGTTTATAGTGAAGTTGTTACTTGTTACTTACTATATATAACGGTGACATTTGTACGGGATGTAATTAACACTATCGTAATTACGCTAAAGTTATTCAGCTCAAGAAACAGGCGCTTCTCTGTAACATACAGCATTGTAATATTCAGATTACTAGAATCGGTTCGTACGTGTTGCTTAGCTTACAGAAGCGTTTTGCTTTTTCGGGGCACAGCTCCCTGCTCCCTGCTCGTTGCTAAGTACACAGATTGCTTATTCAAGACCGGCTTTCGTTACGTACATCACATGTACAGTACAGAACATGTACAATATGTACATTCGAATGTGTAAAGAAGATGAGATTCTTAAGTTTTGTTGTAAATCTGTCATGACAAGTGTACATAGGCACTTTCCGGGTAATTAATAATTCCGTATCTCTTATGCCGCATAATTGAATGATGAGCCTTCTAAGAAACACATTGAAATTCATTCAACATTTATTCAAATGTTGGAGTTATATTATGTTCTTGAAACACAAGGCTGAAACATGTACGTGAATATTCATGGCTAGCAATAATAATTTATGCGTTTATGGAGTGTCTATACAATCACATCTATATTTTATTAATTTCTTATCGTGACTAATAAACTAAATTTTGGCGCACAATTCACCATGATTTTTCAAAAAATACAATTATGTAAACAAATTAATACAATATTGATATTTCAGAAGTATCTAATGAAACAAAAATAGTCGGTTTTGAAAATAATTTATACCCTGTCAACGATATTCAGTCGAACACCAACACATATTCACGCAATCATTTTTACGGAAACCGCAATACCATGTAGAATATCTATTTATTTCCTCGCTTTCTGGTTACGATTTATGTGTTTTCGATATAATCGAAAACCCCTATGCAAACAATAAATTCAATAAAGCTTTGCTGAAACATTTCGCGATAAATGAATGCATTTAAATGATTCACAGGTGCCGCCTGGAACTCCGAAACTAAATAAACTTTTATTCGTCCAGATTATGCGTAAATCAAACCTTTTATCGAACTTAAAAAAATGTGAAGTAATTTTACATTTTTAAGTTACATTTCGAAATGGTACACCATTGCAAATATACTGCAATTAAAGCCGTACCACACATTTGCAAACGTTATCAGAACCTGATACAAAGGAGTTTTACATATATCAGATATATTTTAGTATTTATTTAGTATATATTTTAGTATATTTTTAAAAATATTTACATGAAAATCAATGAACCCACTAGTGGGGTGTTGGGCTGTTCAGCGATTGGTCGGCTGGAGTGGCCATTTGTCACTTTTTTTCAGACAGTTGACCTATTCCAAATTGCTATGCTTTTTTTATCGCAATTCGTAGATATTTTTTTTAATCCAGAATGCTTCCAATTTGGAATTTGTTTTGCTACGAAAATTAACACAGTTATTTACACAATCACTTTAATGTGAAAACAGATTTAATAGTGCTATTATTTTTTTAATATACTTAATCCGTAAATTGTTAACTCTTCAACACAAATACTTACATTCCAACATATATTAATACGTACATATAATGTGTTATACGCTAAATTTATAGAACATAAAATTGAAGTGTAACAAAATATATCATATTACCCTTTGTACGTTTTCAATTCTTGAAATAAATATCAGTTTGTAATAAATTGAAAAAAAACTTACCCTTCAGCTCAGGTAGCGTAATGTTTCACGAAAATGAAGATTGTTGGGAAAAACATGTACACATAATACATCCATGGATAAAATGTCAATCATCATCAAGTCAGTTCAGATAAAAGAAATACTAACGTACAGGTAAATCATTTTAAAGAGACCCTCCCTCAAAGTACAAAGGGTATATAAAGCTTGTAGGTATATCCTATTTCTTAGGGTTAAAAGCACACATATATTTTTGATTAATTTGGACACTATAAATTATTAATACTTTGAAATCATGTGTCTAAATATAAATAGGTGTATGAGAAAATAATTTTTTTTTGATCATCGCTTTGCACCCATTATCTTTGAGCATTTTAGGGGTAAGAGGGGACTGCCGGCGGATGTTCCGAAAATATTTGAAACAAATATATTTTAGCGTGTCATCTTTAAAGTGATTTGCCTGTACATAACGATCATTCCTGCTTCTAAAAAATTTCCCACAAGATGATTCTACGCAGAATGATTGAAGTATTCGTACATATCTTTTACAAAAATTGAATAATGTATTTCAAATTTGTCGTTCCTTCAATTGTTTTTCAAGGAATTGGAACAAAGCGTAAAATATTAATTAGGAAGTTACTTCTGAAAATTATTTTACAAAATTTAATTAGAAATTGTTGAGTAATAATAAATTAATTAAATATTTTCAATGCTTTAAAGCAATCTGTGGGAATAACTTCTCAAATCTACTTTGCTTAGTAAAAGAAAAAAAAATGTTAGTTTTTCTTTTATACTTTCGATAATATTATCAAATTTATAAAAATGGCATATATAATTATGAGCAAGTTCTTCTGTGTAATTATTACTACGCGTAACAGCTGTTTCGCGTTCTGTCGGATCAAACTGTGACCAGACCACTTACAGACGACATAAATATGTGTATTATTTCCGTATAGGTACTTATAACGAAAAAAAGCTTTCGTTTTTTATTACCTACGCCATTATTGATTTCCGAACAAATGTCGGAAATTATTAATGGTTATTAATTACCCTTTAAAGTTTCCCCACCTATTGTATTGTTTCATTTAGACTATAGGTCGTTAAAGTAAGGTTTATCTAAACTGATAATTTGGATGCCTCAGGACTTTTCTTTTCTCTGCATATTTATTTCACTAACTTGTATTTTGTATTCTATAATAATTGAGCTCGGCTTAGACATATCTGGAAGTGGCAAGCGAATAATATTTTTTGTTCATTTCCAATTGCTCTAAAAGATCGAGTTTACGGCCTTTATTTAGAATGTTGGAGGTATTGGCTTACGTTTTACATCAATGAGTGAGTGATTTTTATATAGGAGATGTTTGAAAAATTGTTTCGGTATTTTATTTTTATATTCAAACGATCGCATATGTACTTTCAATCTAATACATAGGATTGGCCAGTTTGGCGTTGCAAGCGTCACACTAAAGTTTATAAATGCCGCTAATTTTTAGTTTGTGTACTTTAATTTTCTAGTTTTAAGACACCATCTTTTTATGTGGAAGGCAAAAATACGTAGGCGACAATTTTCTTGTATTTAGCGATTTGTTTTCGTTAGAAGTAGGTACTTACGGAAATAATATAAATTGTCGTAAGTGGCCTAGCCACAGTTAGATAATGCCTGTCGAAACAGCCATCTATCACGCGTACTACTAATAAATTGAACCATAATATTATTTAATATATAAAAGAAAAATCTAATAATTAAATAGAGTTCTACAAATTAAACTTGACAACAATAAATACATTTTATGAGTGTTTGAAAAATGTGAATTAAAAACTTACATGAAAGGCTCCTTGAATGAGGGGACCGGCTTGACCTACGAAGAGTGTTGAAGCAGAATCGAAGACCAGCTCCAGGGGTTCTCTCTTCACGACTTGCGTATCGAACTCGTTGCAGTTGAAGTATAGCGTCACATTCTCCGTAGTCACCTTCAGAGCTATCCTTGTCCACTTCTTCACGAAGCTCGGAACCGAAAAGCTGGCGATCTTCTGAGATCTGATGAACGAGTTGACATCTGTATACAGCAGTGAGATATTCATCAACTGTTGTCCTGCCGGTACGATCTGCACTCCTAGTTGTACCACTTCTTCGAGTGGGTTCAGCACGCTGAATAGGAATCCCCCTTCCTTGTTGGAAGGGCGGACAGTGGTAGTGATGGCGAATTCTGGGTAAAGCTTCTCAGGAATGAATAGTCTGTATGGAGACTTGATTTTAGAGCCCGGCTTTAACCCGTATGCGGGAAATCCGTCGAGCCCTTCGTCGAAATACTGGAATTTGGGATCGCTGAATGGCACAGCGATGGCGTGGAGCAGGTCATGATCTTTAAGTTCTGAAACAAACAAAAACTAGCATCAGCATCTTGTGAGAGGATAGCGTTTAGTATACACTGAGGAGTTGGACCTGAACAATTGTTGTCGACACCTGACTATTTCGGGATTTGGTGTTATTTTTTTTGTAGGTTAACTTTGGGAGTACCAAGAGGAAAGGCTGAATAGCTCGGGGATTAACGCGATGCCATGCGTAGTAATGCAAAATCATATGTTTTTGGTTTGAAAATTTGGCCGCCTAGAAATGTTTCAGATGCTTTAATTAAATACTGCGAGTAGAATATATCTTTGCCTTTGAAATGATCGAGTACTTTTCAGATAAGTCTTTTCATAAGCCCAGAAAAAAATAATGTATAAAGCCTATGAAAACTGCTTTAAAGTTCAAAATCTCTCAATTACAAACCCATTTTCGGTTATGATTTTATTGTATAATGTGGTAAATTAAGTTATTTATAAAATTATCGAAAAAAATTAAATAATTATGCCTGAACATCCACAAAATAAAATAAAAGGCACTTTTTGGCCATGTTTTTTTCTTGCATAAATCAAAACAGGCGGATGGTGTTAAGAGGGAATTTGAACCTTATCGCTATCTATGTAAGGGTTGTTATTGATAGCGGCTCAATTTAAAATATTACACGACGTAGTGCATCGCCTTAAATCACCAGTATAGTGTTGTAGGTATCATAGTCAAACAATATATTTTTATTTTTTTATAATGGAATCACTTCTTTAATCGGTCCTCGAATTATGATATTTAATCATTGACAACAATATTAACCATTCTCAAACGAAAAATCTGAAACGGAAAAATATTCGATCGCTTCTTGGATTTGAACCCAAGACCTCTCTCTGTCTTGCCGATGCATTGTTATGACTACTGAACTAATTCAACCATATCAACTACGTCATATCTAACTCTTTCATACTTCGGCTAACCAACATTATCTTCATTAAAGTAATTTTTTTTACTGTTGTCTTTATGTGTCATTTCAAGATTCTATCCTAGTTAAATTGCTATCAAGATAGTTTTTTGGATAAATATTTCTATTTCTGTTGTAATATGCGACATCGATTGACTTTTTACAATTCTTGGAAGAATATTTATTTTTTATAATAGAATAACTTGTTGAGTAAAACTTCACATTGCCTTATTAGCCTGTTCAGTATTTACTTTTTCACATTTTTCGTTTGAGAATGGATAATATTGTCTTCAATGATAAAACATTATTTTAGCCGTTGGAATCGTAAATCGTATAGGTATATTATTATAACCTTTAAATACGCCCCCGAGAGAACATTTCAGCTTTCCAGCATTCCTAGTCTATGTGAAAAATAAATTTCTTGTATGAGCATAATTTAATTTGTTTGCTGTGCAGGGATGCTGGGGAGTATTAGTCATTGAGGCACTTAACTTCGCTTTAAAAACGTAGAATCGTGAATACAGAAACCCGTCTGGCCTTTTAATACAGTATCACAAACGTGATGGGGCCTTTAAGAAATACTATCCACGCGTTTAGGAAACCAAAAAAGGTCTATTGTAAAAATAGTAATATGTTGTGGCTTCATAAAAACAATGATATTATTATGTTCCCATTTAAAATCTTTAACTAACCTTTATAATATTAAATAAATAAAACCGAGATAAATGAAAAAGCACTTTATAAGGTATCCCGTTTCACTCAGACTTGTTTCTGTCATAACTTAAAATTCTGTAAAATGAATTTACTCCAAATAGAAGAAAGAGATCTCTTCAAACTTCAATAAAAAAACTTTGCGTTGGTGGAAAAAAGTACAACAAAAGTGTATAAATTAGCTTTGTGATAAAAATGACAATGATTCTATCTCTCGGGGCCCGGAAAGATTGGCTTGACAAATTGCGAAAACTTTGAGGCCAAAGTCGCAAGAAACTGTTAGGCTTTAAGCCCGCCGCGATTTATGAGAAACGGAACATAATCTTTGACAGACGACTAAGCCTCTCACATTTCACTCGGGAAATTCCTACCTAGATTTGTTCCCGGGGCGGCATATCTCATACAACCCAAATATCTGTTTTAACTACATACTGCTGAATAGAGCTGAGGCTAATAGACGATTGCGCTCATCCCAACTCCCGACTCCCGATTCCCGGTACGTACTAGGTACCTGCTAGCTACTGGAGGAATGTCAATTATGTGATGTATGAAGAAAGAGAAGGGCTCGACAACCTTCACCCTTTGACGACAGTAATAATTGGTTTATGGCGGTCAGAACAAATTAGGATTTATAACGACTGTGGTAAAACATTCCCCGAGGACAACTTTGTGGTAAAACATTCCCCGAGGACAACTTTAAGTAAGATTTCTCATTTGCCCTGTCACATGTCGTCAAAATGTTTTAAGGCATACCGCTGAAAGATCCATTGTAACCTTTCCCTTTTCTCAAACACAATGCAACAGAAATATAGGTTACAACATAAGCAGGAAAAACATTATTTTACCAGCGTATAGCATCGAACCGTATCTATATTTCTCTAATAAGCAATGAAAAGTGTTAATCTTAAGTGACCTACAAGGTAAGTATGGTACTGTATAAAAAGTAAATAAATAATGGTAAAATTTGTACATTCTATCATCACGTTTAACAATCAAAGGCATTGTACATATGGCTTTGTATTGGTGATCGACGATCCGGTGGATGCAATCTGTTCAAAGCCACAAATTGATAATAGTTTGACTTGTCTATAGTTTGTCATAATATAGATAATTGCAGAAATGTATCATATATTTGTACAGCGCCCTTGAGGTGATTTTGCACAAAAACGGCGCTTTAAAAATCATCAAAATCTTTTCCGATTTTGTTGTCCGGGTTAAATCTTCCCCACAGGAAAAACTAAACCCTTCCACACACTTTTCCATATCTGATCATCTAGTCAATCAACATTATGCAAGTGCATTATATAAGCAAAATAAATACAAAACAATACAAGAACAACACGTCAACTCACCAGAGATCAAATGGGAAAATAATTCACCGACTCCAGATATTTTCATATCAGAGGGTTCAGCTCGGTAGAACTTCTTACAGGGCCTATAAATCCTACTGATCCCTCAACATAAATATTTAAAAAAATCTTTCGTTATCCTACATGTATTTAAAATGACTCATTTTTGCATTTTTATGTATAAATTTTTGATAGATCTAATACGCCTAAATTTTTAATGAGAGAGCTAGGTATAATGCCAGTAGCCGAAATAACGAATGGTAATATTTTTATAGTCTGAGAATGCATAATTCTTTTTATCTCATTTCCTTTATCTGTGTATTTTAATTAAGTATTTATTATTTATTTCTCTAGCATTTATTTTAATTAAGGTTTTCGTTCAAGTAATTAGGTACAAGTCAAAAAAATATCATTTACTTTGATTCAGTATTCAAGAATGCGCAATACTACTTTTCATATCAAAGTGAAGCCTTAAACCAAATAGACTTTTCTAGAAGTGACCCTTGGAACACTGATTATAAGAATACCCAGCCTGTTTCGTGCAAATGCATAATGACCCATTAACAACAAAGAGAACATTAAAAATGCGACAAATCTGTGGCAAATTTCTGTGTACCATCAAATAATTGTTTGTAATTTTAGTTTTACATGACAAAATCTAAAAAAATATCGCTAAGATGTCGCTATTCCAAACTCCTGTAATATTCAAAAATCTGTTAATGAAAAAATAAGAAAATACACAGATTTAGGAAACGAGATAAAAAGAATTTGGCATTCTCAGACTATAAAAATATTACGATTCGTTATTTCGGCTACTGGCATTATACCTAGCTCTCTCATTCATAATTTAGGTGTATTAGATCTATCAAAAAATTAATATGTAAAAATGCAAAAATCAGTCATTTTAAATACATGTAGGATAACGAAAGATTTTTTAAATATTTATTTTGAGGGATCAGTAGGATTTATAGGCCCTGTTAGGATTTCTACCGAGTTGAACCCTCTGATATGAAAATATCTGGAGTCGGTGAATTATTTTCCCATTTGATCTCTGGTGAGTTGACATGTTGTTCTTGTATTGTTTTGTATTTATTTTGCTTATATAATGCACTTGCATAATGTTGATTGACTAGATGATCATTTGTGGAAAAGTGTGTGGAAGGGTTTAGTTTTTCCTATGGGGAAGATTTAACACGGACATAAAATCGAAAAAGATAAAATTAAATAATCCAAAATAGAATCCGAAACATCTTCATCCATTATAGATAATATTTTAATGAGTCGGAGTTGACAGCCTCTGCTAAGAATGAAAACGTTGAAATGACGAAACCGGTTTTATGATCGGATAATTTCCAGAATTTCCTTACGGGTGTGGTTGTCAGAGGCTATTAAGTCCTTATCAAAGTTATACAGTAAACCAAAATCGTTCTCGTGAAGATGTATTAATTTAGTATTCACAATACGTACACGCAATGAAGATCTTACTTCGCGGAATACCAACATTCATTATGATTTAAACAAGTCCGTCCAAAAAATTCAACAGAACCTTTTTTTCTAATTTAACTTATTTACCATATTATGTCCTATTTAGTTTTCCAGTGGAAGCTAATGAATTGAATAAAAACAATATATTATTAACGAAATATTCGACGATAGCACCATCTCTCCGTAACTGAATGAAACATTATGACGCTTATTTTAGCTAGGACTCATTTTATTTTATTAGGTAGGTACTTTACTCTGGTCGATAAAACAGTGCGTGTTATAAATTCATAGAGCTATAATTTATGATTTTGCTATGGTTTCAGTAGATTAGCTTTTCCCCCGAGCTTCAAATGACGGTTCATTTTAAATGTCGCTGTTTTATTTACTTTCATAAAGTATAATATTATTCAGTTCAGTTCGTACTATTATGATGAGAAATTTTTATGTCTTTGTTCCAGGTAAGTACAATAAATTTAGACCGGACTGGCAACATCTATTGTGGGCTTTTTCAGGTTATTTTCAAACCTTTACAAAAAGATGTTTCATTTATTTATATTATCACATTAAAATGTTGAAATACATAGATGGGTGGGTACATAAATAGGTATATGTTATAATTTCTTTAATAATTAATGTGTTATTTTATTCCAAAAAGAATAAATGAAAGTATAATAATAAATAACAAAATGTATTATTATTCTTCTTATTAACATTATCGTTGATTTGGAGGATTTTGGCAAATTTTATATTTTTTGTCGCACTTATTTGCACTCTATCATACCTAATTTTTTAAACTCTTATATTTTATGTAACCTATATTTTGCTAAATCTGACATTTTTATATGTAATCTATATGTATTTTTTTTTTATATAAAATGTATAACTAAAAAAATAAAGATGTACATTATTATATGTAAAAGCCCTATGGGCGTTTAAATGAAATAAATAAATAAATAAAATTATTAATACATTTTAATAATACATTTTGTAAGTATAATAATAAATAACAAAATGTATTATTATTATTAATAATACATTATAAATAATTATTATTATTGACATATATATGTTTATATTTTTAACATATCATAATCGAGTATTATATCGATTTCTAACAAAAATCTTTAAAACTGCTTCCATATAAGCACAAATCTAGCAAAACTTTCAAAAAAATTGTCTACGACCTGATTTTTTCATCTATGATTATAAATTTAACATATATGATTAATTTTTATATTCTACATATAAAAATGAATAAAAAAATATGATAATGAAGGTATTTTAATTTCTTTTTATATTTACGAATACATTTTCTATAACAATTAAAATGTGCCATTTTCGATTTTCCTCCAAAACGACATGTTCGTTTTTATTCGTGAATTAGGCGTGAACTGACGTGACGTCACGCTGGGCGACATTGGTGACAACACTGACAACCGTCTTACCAGGTATTGTCGTTTACTATGTCATAATGACGTTTTAGCCATTTGGATGTTACAAAATGGGCGGATTTAGATAGTTTTTTAAATAAATAATTATGAATACAATTATTAAAATTACATATATTTTTTATAATAATCTTTTCAGAAAAATGAACTTTAAATCTTACACTCATTTTTAACGGTATTCTTACTTTGTAAAAAATACTCCATCATTGGGAGTTGGTCGAATTTTCCAGTCCACCGATAACCCTTGTACAATAGCATACAACATACAACTATAATATAAATCATGTTGTAGATACAACATAAAGATTTTGAAGTTGTTGAAAACTATTTATGTTATTGACGACTGTATAGATCTATTTTGTAAAATTTAAATCAAGCTAATATTTGATACTGAGTGCCAATCATCAACCTTTGTGTACTTGTAACAACTTTAGTTAGAAACCTATCGGTAGACATAAATTACAACATTATTACGTTTGTAAGAAGAATAAATAATTAAAGTAAAAAAATCCTGCCGTGAAACCCAAATAAAAGGTGTTCCACTGTGAAACCATACACATTTTTTACTATTCTAAATCTGACATTTCAAGGTTACATATTGCAGAAAATCTCTCATTAATTAATCATTAATTCTAAAAAACTAGATGGTTCCAATCGAGAACGAAAGAAATTTTAAAGTGCAATAGTATTCCCGAATTCGTAAGCCGCCAGTTACATGAAATACGCAGCTGACAGAACTGGGTTTTACGCAGGCTAGTAATAATAATAATAATAATAATTGGATGACTTGTATAGCGCTGTTTTTATGCAAAATCACCTCAAGGGCGCTGTACAAACTTATAATATATTTCTACAGTGATCTATGTTATTACTTAACTATTTATGGAGATAATATACAGTACAATACTTACCTGGTAGGTCACTTGAGATTAACACTTAATTAACATTATCTAATTGTTTATTGGCGAAATGTAGATACAGGATTTAGGACATAATTGGAAAATTGAATATAACTGGACTTTCTCTTAGGAATGGTATATTTAATTTAAGGGTACGACAGCTTAAAAAGGTAAGTTTTTAGTTTAGACCTGAATTCTGCTGGACTTGTTATGGATCTTAGTTTATTCCAAGCCTTCGGCCCAGATACTCCGAAAGCGCGATCACCAAACTTAGTATTTGGCTTGCGCTTAGGTTCCATCAGTTTGCCTACAGCTGATGATGTTGCTGATCTAAGAGTTGACTGCCTCAGACCAGTGTTTTCCGGGACGCATAGTTCAGAGATGTAGGGTGGGGCCATTTCATTGATGGATTTAAACACTATCCAGCACAGTTTGTACTGTTTTCTTTCGGGCACTTGAGCCAGTGAAGGTTACGAAGGTGTTCTGAAATGTGCGAATATTTTGAAACCCCGGTTATGAGCCGGTATAGTAATATAGTAATAACAGAAATATAGCAATAACAGGAGACATTTCGAGGCTCACATTTTATTTCCAACGAATTCGAAACAATATCTTTA
The DNA here is from genome assembly GCF_061612785.1 of Hesperophylax consimilis. Classification (NCBI taxonomy): domain Eukaryota; kingdom Metazoa; phylum Arthropoda; class Insecta; order Trichoptera; family Limnephilidae; genus Hesperophylax; species Hesperophylax consimilis. The sequence goes on from NC_142842.1 coordinate 14,136,245, forward strand.
TTTTAGTATTTTCTAGGGCAAATTCGATCGTACTTTCGTCCAATACGCTGGGGCCGTGCGTCGCATATTTTTGTTTACGCCTTCTTCACTTACGTCGTTATGATTCCGGTTTTATTTTAGCGTTTTTTGTCGTCTTAATAAACTACTTCTCGGCCGGAGATAAAAATACGTTTAAATAAAATGCTTCAAAAGTTCACAACTCATAATTATTCAATTACGCTCCAAGGCTAAGAAGAAATATCTAAACAAGTTTCAAATTTTCAATTGCTAAAATAAAATCTTTATTTAGCGGTTTTGCCTACACCCTGTATAATGTATAGCTCTCCAGACCTTCCATTTTAGGAACAAACCCACAGAGCTGTGTTGTGGGCGTGCTCACATGCCCAAAGAAAGCTCATTTTTACTTACTTCTGATAAAATTTATCGAACAATTTTAAATATCGAAATAAATCTTAAATTGGCGTAAACGGTTTTTTTTCAAATGGGTAAAGATCACACTTCTAGGCGATATCCATTATACCGATATCTATGCAGTCCATGTATCAAACCATCCCATATATTAGAAATTTCAGCGAATTTGCCGTGAATATTGCATTTTCATATTTTCCTATCGGGAGGGATAGCTAAAAAGTATTGGCGGCTTAACTACACGTGTCGTTATTCCTGAAGTAACATGTGTTGGGTTATGATTGGCGTGTCGATGCGATGACTTATCGTTGAACATATTTCATAATTACAACGCTAACTCGCGTAACGGATATCCCCAATTTTTCCGAACGTGGAACGGGCATAACGCGGCCATGTTGACGAAAAATAAAAGATATTTTGTAAAAATGCAAATTTTTACTATATTTGGAAATGTGGCACTTCTTTCGCAAGTATAATTATACAAAAAATAATAATTATATGAAACAAGTTTCTGTAATGCCTCAATCATCACCTTTCCTTCGTTAAGTTGTATTTTATTCTCGACCATAGACATATGAATATTAGTAGACCTGCCCTAAGTGATTAAAGCGTATTATTCCCCACTCCCCATACCGGTTCCATTGGAGCCGGCTGGGCTCGCGTATGGCTTCCCGTGAATCTTGAGAATGTAACGTAATCATTCTTGTTCGAACTAGCGTCGAGCTATGGTCGAGGCATTTTATGAAATAACACGGCAAAATAGTGGCTTGTGCTATGAAAACTTGTAAAAATAGATGTGAAAAAGAGAATAAACCCAATTTTCGTATTACATTCCATATGTAAGCATCATTTTAAGCTTATTCACATCGTATAATATGAATCAGTTGTAGAAACATATACTATCACATCGAGATACATCTGGTCGAATGTAGCTATTCTCAAGTGTGCGCATCGTTGTTACTGGGAAGTAAATTATGAACACTTAAAAGTGTCTTAACTAAATACGTAAACAAAATATTCGACTCTGAAAATAGAAGAAATTTTTTTTTGCCGAATTTGGACTTCGCAAATTTGTTCATAACGTGGCGAGTAATTTGCGCTCCCATGTAAAAATGTCTATTCATTCAAAAGCAGATTTTACTTTGAAGAACCAAATGGTGATATTATAATGCGAGATGCCTATATACTGTCAGATTGATTTATTGACGAATCACAGTCAGCTTTACCCCCTTCGTTCTTCAACAGTTGATTTTACCCCTTACCTTTAATTTCTAGTCTATATATTCATATGTCTGGTTCTCGACCAAGTTTTAAAAAATTTTTCGAATTTTTTTCTTATTGAAATTTTTTTATGTGAATACCGTTCAAGATATACAAATATGAAGCAAACGCCCTGTCTGTTTTAAAGTTGAATAGGTTAATAGTTCCATTTCAATTATAAAGTAACACCAACACAACTTACAGTCAACTAACATGAAGATGAGGAAATCAACGAACATGAAAATCAGGATGTTGAAATAAACAAACACGAAAATGAGGTCGACAAACATTAAAATGAGGAAACCATGTAATACCAACTACCTACAATCCACTTCGGAACCGGAATCTCTAGTGAGGAGGACTGTGAATAATATTAATAAAATAGGTGTTTTAATAGTCGTTATTAAAAACGCATCACCAACTACAAAACACGTATAACTGCGAGCGAAAATACCTTTGTGACTTGAACAGCTTGTTTACGAACAATGAAGATATTATTTGCTTATAATAACGTTAACTTCCACGATACTAGGTACGCATTAGGTATATTATAGATTCTATGGGAATGCCAACGCACCACCCACGTAAAACACCCATTGGTAAAGAAAAACACTCTGCAAACTGAAAATAAGTAAGTTTTCAAACAAATTCCACTCAGACAAAGGTGTGCAAATTTAATAATGCTAGATCTCTCCATTCAAGAGAATTTGTTACTTCAGCACACAGATTAGTTACCTACTTTCCAGTTCAGATGTTAGCTTTTTACCGTGAAGCGTGTCAGTGCATTATAAGTAAGTTTCTGAAATGTCGTCTTATCTTCGCTCACCACTTTATAACTTCCGTCGCCGCGTGAAGTAGGTCATAAAGGGAAACCAACAACACTGCAGATAAAGCAAAACCAGACGAAACTTAAGGGTTTAATACTTATATCAATAGAATAAGCTGAAACTATACTATACATCACTCAAATCAACAAAGACAAAAGATAAACACGTGTTCGTGTACACCGCCGGACTGGTCCGACGCAATTAAAAAAAAAACACAATTTCCTTTAATCAGGTTATGGTAATCTATGATAAATTAGTGCAAAATATTCTATGATTAATTAAAAACATAATATCTTAGTAGGAGCAGGCCCAGTAAGTGAACAGTGAATTTTAGCAGGGAGGAACTTTTTGAACCATTAATTGAATAACCAACACCTCTGCCATGGGTCACCCCTAGTGGTTTACTACGTTTGCTGATTTGACAGGGGTGCCAGGGTTCATCGGGTGAGGTGTGTTCACCAGCTGCATGGCGTGCGGAATCGGGAGAGGCTGGTTTGAGGATACCATTTGACCTTATGACGTAGTTACTTCAAGAAATGTCGATGCACCTTGTTTTTGTGCTATGACAAGTTTACCGGCGGCAGTGGGAAGATCGGAACAAAAGCAAAAAATGGTCATTAACGTGAATTTCGATTTTTGCGGGCTGGTGCAGTTTTTGGCGTGACTTAAGCCGGATTTTGCCTGGAATATCGGCAGTATATATGGAATATCAAAAGCAGTTTTTATTTTATTTTAAAAGGAGTTTTCAAACGAGTCCGTCATTCCTCCCATTGACGACGTGCTCTCCTGCACTATTTGTCTACAGAAATTAGCAAATTAGCTACATGGTTGGTGCGAGCGTCTCTTTCGTTGGATGCGCGATCGGTGTTGCAAACAATTTATTTACGTCATTATAAATATGCGTGACATTTGGGGCCCTATATTAAATTTGAGTTACAACCTTCTCAACTAGTCCCTCGTCCCATCGCCTTCGCATTGCGTCGCAGTGGGATGGATATATAAATTCGTCCGTCACTGATGACACACATGAAGACACACTGATTCCTACCAACCCCTCATACCTTTTTCCTTTCCAGAACCTCCTTTTCTTAAAAAGACCAACCACACAACATCCCCAAACATGACATCTGCACCGAGGAAAATAATTTTCCTCAGGGCCTCCTGTGTAAGGTTAATTTAAAAAAAAAATGAAACTAAAGAAGTTTTCCATTTAGCAAACAAAATATTATTATCAGCCAGTTTCAGGAACACATTAATAAAAAATAATAATGGATTTACATTAATATTGATATGATAAACTTGAGTTAAACTATAAAATATGATGGTATGGCTTGTCTCCCGGCAGTACCTACCCCCCTTAATGAAAGGATCAATAGCACTAAATATCTAGTTTTCTCGATTTTCGAATGAAAACCGTTTTTTCCATAGTTTGAGTAAATGGTGTCAAATTTCATTGTGTTTTGACATTTATGTTGTAGACAGACAGAGAATTAGTTGACAACAAGCAATGGAGCGGAGGAACGCGGATTTATTGTTACTGCTTATTTGACCAATTTCAGGTATGTTGTTTTAACGTAGCGTGAATTTCGCAGTCCTGCACTATGTGCGCGAACAATTAAGCGTTTAGCTGAGCGTCTCGTGCAAACTTTCAAATAAAGTTTTCATGAAAACAGAGAATATTTTTTTTAATTGTAAGAAAATGGCAGCCAATTCACATTATATCATCACTTTTGCCCCACCTTGTATTAACTCAAAATATGTAACTATTAACAATAAATACTATCATAATTTAGGAATGTTGAAAATAACAAATAATATTTGTAGGTGTCAAAATCGTCGTTTTACTTCAAAACATAAAATCCAAACCCAGTAATAAAAGCCGAATAAATAATTGAACTGAAATGCGTTGTATGTTGAATGTTGATAATATGCACTCCAGACAATTTATTGCGCAAACTTGAACATACTACCTAATGCGAAAGGGTTAAAAGGGCATCAGATAAACATATTTATTACAGGAACTTGGATGTGTGGGGGGCTTTATTTCCCAGGTTAAACGACCCACACAATTTTGTCCCCGGCTGATTCATGCCTGGTGTACAGTGTTTGCCGTGTATGGTGCACCTTAGCACTTAATCATCCCACGTCGTATCAACTCAATCTCACAAGAACAATAATATGAAGGTAAATGAGTTTCGTGAAGGGTAATTGAATTTAATCTTTGCTTTCATATGAGCATCAACAACTGTGAGGCACAATATTGTTTCCTGTAAGAATCAAATTAAACGAGTAGAGATTACATTTCACTTATAAAACGATACTTTCTACATACACACGTCTGAACAACTAATAATAATCATGAAAACTGTTGAATTACTCAAACTCGGTAAAAAAACTATAGGTTTACGCAGAAAAGTAAATACGACGAAAAAGTTCCGTAACATTCCAATTTCTTATATTTTAGCGAGTTACCTACAAATATTGTAAAAAAAAGTTAACGGATTCCATCAATAAAAACCAAAGGGCTTTATATATTTCCAGGCAACCTACATTATATAGCAAATTTAAAGTATGTTTAGGGATTGTAGGTTAATAGTGTTATATTCAAATGATAGGGATAGCAGGTTAATAGTGCATTATTAAAATTACAGGGATAGGGATTGCTGGTTAATAATACATTTTTCAAATGATATAGATAGTGATTTTAGGTTAATAGTGCATTATTAAAAATAAAGGGATAGGAAAAGTTCGTTAATAATTAATTATAATGATTATAAATATCTCCGTTAAAGTGAAACTCAAAACTTTTAAATTGGCAACTTGTACGGTCAATTTTATAAAAAATACATACTAGATTTTTACGAGAATAACTTTTTACATTACTTCATATACAGGAAGCCCGGAGAAAAATAATTTCCCTCACGGCGTTTGTCATCTTTGGCGATGCTGTGTGCCGATTGGCTTTGACCGCACATGTAAATTGCTTCCATATTTCGTCCAAAAATCGCTTTGTGTTCTTACCCAATTTCACCCGTATTGAAGTACTTATCTTAGGACATCCAATGTGGTTTGAATAACATCATATTGTAAAAAACGCCCTTGGAATTAATATTATAGTAGAGATCTACCACTCGTGAAAAATGAACCGAAAATTTTGTAAATTTAAAATATGTGAAAGTAGTTACTTAGGGTCATAGCTGTTAAGTAATAAGCCCTTATATTGGATTCAAAGCGTATTATCTAGGCTTGTGGTAATCACATCATGTCGATGAGAAATTTATCGTATCTATTGAAACAATAATGATCCTATTTGTTACTTAATTACACTGCAAGATGACTTGACATACAACAAGGACCCTAGTGATCTCCTCAATAGTAATGTCTATTCGAGGGTAAGGCCAGGTTTGTTGAAACGCATTATTCATTTAATGGAAAATAAGTTTACTAACTAATTTATAATATTACATTAGAGTATGGTATGAAATTTTACGTACCTAAGATGCGTATAGACGTTATTTTGCTTTTGTAATATATAATAGATATATTACTTTTTAATTATTCAGTATTTTTAAATGTCATTAAGCCATTCATTTTTTTTCAGTAATGAGCAAATTTAATGGTGGATAAATATTTGACAGTTGAATGATTGTTGTATAGTTATTTATAGTTTTATTAGATAATTACGGTTAGTTTATTGTTGGCTTACTAGCAAAAAATGGTAATTTATATTTTGTTTTTTCTGAGATGTTGGAATTTTAATGTTTGAAGAACTCCATAAATCAGCAATCAGAAGAAAAACACCCATTGCATTTCTTCATATTATGTATTATTGTATAAGACGCAGATAATAAACAATGTTTTTAAAAAGTAAGGCACGCTTTTAACAAAATATTGACGAAATTACAACTTTAACTTGTCAGTAGTTTAACAGTAACGTTTAACGGTTGCGATATTTTGCAGTTACCAACTTCTGTTAGTGACCCGACGATATATAATGTAAATCATTAACTTATTTATTTATGCAAAAACTTATGTTAAGAACTTTTCAATCGGGAAATGTGTAAATATCTCGATGTTACGGTAACGCTAGCTTGTCATCTTGGGATCTAAAGAAACTTTTCGAACTTGGAATTATGTAGGTTAGGTTGAGCTTATTGCTAAGTGGTATTTTCTTCCTACCAAATGACAGTAACGAATGAACAGTAGAAATTTATTTATTTGCCTGCGCAACAGTTACAATTCCGTTAAATTGATTAAAATATGGGTATTGTGTTAAAAATCTGCCAAAAGGCAATGAAGCTTGAATTCAATGATTTTAAATGTTAATTTTTCAAACGGAATAATGCGATTTGTGAAAAGCTTTAATAAATGATTCTTGGTACATTCATTATCCAGCGCATCATTGGTATGATTCAATGACACATTTTAATAATCCAATTAGTTAAATGATTGTGGATATATTTTTGTTAACACCAATGAAAATAATATGGCGGATATAATACATTATTATATTGTTGGTTTTAATATTAAAAGCGGTTCGGAAATTCATTTACTTGGTACACCATAAAGGATCTATTTTTAATAATCTGGATAAGTGAATTTTTTATCAAAAAAATTTATTTACATTGAGATACATAATAGATGCGGGGTATGGTATACGTATTTACTCACCGGAGAATTGCTATTGGATTTGTTTAATGGAAAAAAATATGGTTGAAAAGCGACATGACAAATATACTTTCTTTGCACATCATTATAATAGCATAATTTATTTATTCCTGAATGTAGGGAGGTTAGTACAATCCCACAAATCCCGTAAAGAGTGTAGATTCATAATTTGCAAACAATGAATATCATTAATTTGATAGAATTTAAAAAGAAAAAAAGGAAATAAAATATTGAAAACTAAAAGAGAGATTAGTATGTTGACAAAAATTATAAATTAACATGTTGATAAAAACATCAAAGTATATATGGTAACATCATCGATTTCTGGCACCAATATCTTCCTCCAATTTGCTTCAATACTCGATGCTGAACTCTGACGGGATACTATGTTTAGAACATTTGAAGAGTTATTCATCCTTTCCCTCATTTCTGCAACCCATGTTCTCATTAAGGCTGCAAATCCGGGAACTCATGCTTTCGCAAGCGTAGAGGAAGCACTGCATTGACTGGGAAGTCCAAACAGCAAGCTGTGTGTATTATTATACTGCACCCGAAGCGTTTCTATGGTTATCTTTGTGTAGTTGGCCCATAGATCGCATATGTACAGGTAAGTACAAAAGGCTGAGAAGAGCGTCCTTTTCACCCGTGAGCTGCAGAGCCGAAATCTTTGGCTGAGCATATTTGATTTTGTACTCAGTGCTCGCTTCTACCTGTCGATGTCGTCATCATCCGTCAACTTGTTAGTGATGATGTTGGAGTGAAGTGATAATCGCAAAATTGTATTACGAGTAGATAATGTGATATTAAGTTATATACAATTCCTTAGGTCACAATATGTGATGTCAAATATACAAGATTGGCTAACTAGTAACCCAGGGAAATCTTGATGGAATTCATAGGAGATGAATAAGCAACACATCATGCTATTCCGCTGAGATACCTATACCTGAATACAGCTTGATGTAATAAGATTATTCTGATATAGCCAACCCTCGATAGTAAATAACATACAAAAAGGCAATATGTAAATTATTTGTGATGATCCTGCCAAGTACATATGTTACGTACTAGAAAATTAATCAGAACTTCTCGTTTGAACGGTACAGCGAATAAAGTTAAAGTTTTGAACGTTTGACGGCCTAGGTGGTTGAGTGGATGCGATCCTTGGCTAAGAATCCGGATGTCGTGGGTTCAAATTCCGGCGTGTGTAAGTAAATACGATTTGATTAAGTTGTAATATTTCATAATTTATTCATTTAAATAATGTATGGCCATACCACCATTCAGAATAGAAACGTGGCTTGAAATGTCTTTAGCCGTTTTTGGTGACTATAGAACCCGCATAACTGGCTCCAGACAGTCGGGGACAATTGGGACTCGTGTACAGTACTCACAAACATTTTGGGACGTCGAGGTGACCACGTCGCTGCATACAAATTTAATTAAGAAACTGAAATGCATTCGGAACTTCTTTCAAACGATTGTATTACAAACGCATGTGCATTCTGAAGTCAATTGTTACCTTATGAAAAATGAAACAATACGTTAGTCATGAAAAATATACATTACAATTTTATTATACTATTGTTGTCTAGAAGTAAAAATTGGCTTAGTATCTTCTATGGAAAGATATTGCATTATTCTTGTTAATTGAATTATGTTTGTTTTTAATAGGTTTTAAACTATTCCTTTGTCTAACATCCCTTTGGTTAACCATACTTTAAGTTTAAAAGTCTTCTCATAATATCAAACCGCAAATTAATTGCTATCTACAAAAGTTTTCCTTAATTGCACTTGAATTAAAAGATTTTTTATTTCCACCCCATCAATTTTCCGTCACACGAAAATCATTTTACCCTAACATATCTACTGCCTCTGGAAAGGTAAATCTTAAAAAATCTACTACAATTAATTATGATTATTATTTAACGTACCTCTGTTTATACATTTTGTTGATTAAATACTTTGGATACTTATAAGTTTCAAAGAATAAATAATTAAATATCAATTGGAAATATTAGAGCAACTTTTGTCCTCCGCGGTTTGTCTTCTTGAGCGCGTGCCAAATGATTATTCAGAAAGCACGTTATGTAGACATTAATATCACATGTCATCTACATTAATTATTGCTGTAGGAGATAAGGAATTAATGCCCTACGTATGTACATTTGATCAATAATTACTACCATCATTCTAAACAACATCTTTGTTCCTATTGAAAAATCAAGAAATGTAAATTGACTTGCCAAGACCGAAACCGAGAAAATTTGATTCTACATCAAAAAATATTACACATTTCAAATATAGAATTAAAATAATCATCTTATGGAATATAGAACTTAGGTAGGTACTTATTTGCTTAAGGGGATTTGAAAATGTTATTTCTATAACTTTAATAAAACACAACTTGTATTGCAAGGAAAATATTGTGTATAAAAATAACAATATAAGGTGTACGGGGGTTAAGTGTACGAACTCCAAATGATAAAGATAAGTAACTTCGAAATTCCAATATTTTATGAAAGTTTTCAGGTTAAATTTTTCAATTGTTTGAATGAAAAAAATAATATTCTTCTTTGGAAAAATATTTTTGTATGGGAAGAAATAATGTTTTTTCGAAAAAAATATTGACCTTTTTTTACTTCTACCATCATGTACAATAATCCCCCAAAGTTGGTGCACTTTACCCGCGGACACCCTGTAAACTGTACAGTGTACATCTCGTGTTCGTCTTCTGATTTAATTAATTTTCGAGCTTCTAAGATCACTCTCCCTTCCGTAAATTAATTTTCTGTAATATTTTGAATAGCGAGTATCTTTAGCAATAATTGAAATATGAAAGGCATACAATTCATTATAATAGTGTGCTTTACAAAAGATTCGATGTGATGCTCAAGGAATGGGTGATTATTTTCATACGTTTACTGTAAAACATTTGAATGAATGTGCATTCATTAATCGACGAAAATTTTTTCAAGGCTATTCATAAATAAAGTAATTCTTAAAGGTAACCAGAATTGACCCCTTACTGAAACGATTGTGATAGTGACACCTACGCATTGCTTTTTTACGGCATGTCTCAATTTTATTATTTGCTTTCATATAATAAAATAGAGTTATACGGAGATTCAACCTTCAATTTTATGATTTAAAAAAAACATGTTAATTCTATATCAAATTGAGAAATTTTATATTAAAATGATGAATTTTATATTAAAATGAGAAATTTTATTTTAAAATGAGAAATTTTATATTAAAAAGAGAAATGAAGATTTTTATATTAAAACGAGGAATTTTATATTAAATGAGGAATTTTATACTAAAATGAGGAATTTTATATTAAGATGCGGAATTTTATATTGAAATGAAAGCACTAAAAAAGGTTTCGAATAAATTATCTTTTTTTTTTTAAATTCATTACCTAATATTATATTTTTTTAAATACATTTTTTATGTGACACCTCACGCCAGCGCCTCGAACGTAAGATCGACAGTGGAAATATATAAAATATAAATGGACAACGTTGTGATTCGGGTTCAGGTAGGGGGAGATGTTTTAAAATAAAAATCATAAAACAATACACATTTACTTTACATATTTTGCTTTATCCATTAAAAAATTAATCAAAGTAGAGAAAAAGTCGACACATACGACGGATTCCTCTTTGAAGTTTTATCGGATGCATGTCCCATGAAAGAAGCAAAAGGTCAACCAAATTACCTTTGCCTTTAAGAATATCCTCGGAGATGGAGATGAAACATGGTAAAATCATAAATGTTACAACCCCTAGATTTTGCAGCATCTTCGCTATAAGAGAAAAATTCCCACAATTTTCGTTTCCGCTCGTTCCAGGAAGTCGAACCGCCGGCAATTTCCCCCAGGACCTCTGTGGGGGCTGTTTGCAACGCTTTCATAATTCATAGACTTCTGCCATCGCATCAAACAAAACCTTAAATTGTTTATGGTCGTGTTGGTCCTCTCCAAACCACGAGGCAAAATGTGAAACGTCAATACGAAAATTAATGTTTTACAAATTTACTTCAACTTTTTAACTGGCTTATTAAATCTGCAGCGACAAACAACATAAAATTTAACCCTGTTACTTTATTTTTGTTTTACAAAAAAAATTTAAAATATATTTTTTTTAGACCAATAAATTTTAGATTATCGAACAATGCTTACGGTGAGTTACACACATGAGTTAATTAAATTATTTTCATATACAACATTTATTTTTCAACATATTATTAATTTCTTAGATATGTTTGCAACATATTTGGTTTGAAAATATTGACGAAAGGATTTTCAACAGTGCTTTGAATCTACCATAATACATAAAAATTACAAAAAAATAGTTGGAATTGCTTGCAAATCCTAGTGATAAAACCTGTGAAAAGTTCATTACACAAGAGTTTCGTTTCGAAAGTTTTTGCTTTTCCTTAAATACAATGTCTTCAATTTACAGTGAAGTTATGCCTCTTATTCTCTTAGCATTTTGGTTACAGGAATTTAATACATCGTTTAAGATGCAGATTTCTAACAGGATCTTAGGTTTAATTTAAATTGAATTCTTAGCTTCAATTTGAAGAATGTACTATTCAAAAGGCATTCTCGGGCTCGGTGGCGGCTTGATTTTTCTGTGTATTAATTATCTTCAGTCTATTAATAAATTATACCAGTTATATCATTTTGCAATTAAAGTCAATTAAAACAAATAATAAAGGTGAAACAAATAAATAAAGCTTTACTGTGATATTAATTAATACACTATAAATAATATTTATTCAAACAGAAAGTGTTAAAAAACACAAAAATCATAATTGTCAGACAGATACCTCCATTGCGAATAATTCATCAAATTTTATTAACTTACATTTCCCTCAAGGGGTAGGCAGAAATGATAGAACTACCACACCTTTGTGCTTCATTCACATTCTTGCATTGCCTCATACATATTCTTCTTATTAAATACACGTTTTATGAATATCACTAAAACTGTTTAATTTTTTTCTGTGAGAGGTGTCTCATTTTTATTTTTGTAAGATATTCTGATGTAATGTTGATGTTGTGTTATGTGTTCATTGTAATACAATATGAAAAAGACAACATGAATGAGCCAACTTAAAATAAACTACATGAAATATACAACATGAAAGATACAATATGAAAAAGATAATTTGAACGACACGATACGAAGCAGACATTACGAAAACGGCAACATGAAAGAGACAACATTAAAGAGACAATGTGAAAAAAGACAACATGGAAGAGGCAACATGAAAAATACAACCTCCAAGAGACAAGTGAGTAAGATGTATGTGCAGTAATGTAAACGTATCCAAAACAAATTTATAAATTATATTACTTCCAAATTCAACAATAACTTTGAACGTACATTTGAAACTTTGCAGTAAAGACGAGTAAACAATAACATGGACTGTACCGAACTTCTGTCCCTTATTAATTTTAACTTACCTTTGAGACGTACACGACATACAGTGCTATTCCACACGCTTAATTATAAAATAAATGCAGCATCTAATTCGCCAATTAACCGAGCTCTTCATACTCTAAATAATATTTGTCTATATTTGTCTAAACTCTAACATTGACATTTTTTCGGATTCACTGCACAAATTCAAACGTGGCATCATCTCAATAATTTAAACTGTTCAATGCGCATACATGCAAACAAACAAACACACACACACACACACCCTCACACACACACACACACACACACACACACACACACACACACACAAACACACCCTCACACACACCCTAACACACACACACACAAACACTTCCACATTACCCAACATGAAGTATCTTATTCCTGTATATTGTTTAATCTCTATAAATCATGTACTGTTTATTTCTATAATATAAAATAAAAATACACATGCACATTCTCTATATCCTGTGACCAGCTTACCTATAAATACACTGTATTCTATATAGATAATATTTCATTATAAAAGATTAATATCCCGCCATATCTTGGAAAATAACCATAAAAATCTTCGAGTCCCGATCATTTCGTGTTATTACATATTTAATTTTGTTAATGATTCTTTAAAATTAAGTTACACTTACATTCACACGGAGGGTGGCGCGAACTTGCTAACTATTATTCTATCAAGCCGTACCTAGACTCGAACAATGACTACAAATTAGTATATTTGCACAGTATAGACAGATCCAATTTGGTTAGACAACAAAATGAAGACCTTGTGAGGTCGGCAAGCCGGAGTCGATTGTTTACATAGCTTTGGGACCGCAATTCAATTAATCGGTTGACAGCCAATCAAACAAATCATTGGCTATTATTGTATATATGACTTCACTTTTGAAAAAAGTTTTAATGAAAAAAGAAGCCTTCATTAATTATTATCAGAATAAAGTTAAAAACAAATGGAATACCTCAATCTAATCTAAAGGTCTGAGTGTTTCTGAATCTGTTAGAACATTACTAATTTTTTAAAGTCACAAGAGTACCAACTGCTCTCAACCATCTGAAGACATTGGGGTATCTTGTGAGGCTGGATGTGGTGGGTATGAGAAAGAGACGGGGAAGAAGAAGGCAGAGAATTACTTGGCAATTCAGATCTGGTCATCAAACACAGCTAAAGCCATTTCAAGCAACGTTCTAATTCTGAACGATTGTCTTACACCAGGGCGATACTTAGAGTATATTCCACTATGGAACGTGACTCAAATATACAATATATATTTTTGATTAATAAATAATGAAATAATACAGATTAATCCAATAAAATTTACTTGTTTACGTCGAAAATTGATCCCGAGACTTCCGGATTGCAAATTGGAAAGCCTTACCCCTTGAACACATTATATAGGCCGTCATAACAATATAGAGCCTGGGAAGTAATAACTTTTTTTGTTACTAACAATATTTTTTTGAATTCTAATTATTTCTAATTTTTTGTGAATTCTTCAATGGAATGCTGTTTAAACTTTTCTTTTCTTTGTTTATGTTAATGTAAGTACTTGCATACTGCTCACTAACCCCAGATGCACGGAAATTAATATCAGACAAAATGCGTTTATATGTATTTTTTTATTTATTTATTTGTTTGTTCACGCCTTGACGGCTTTTACATGCAAGGTAAATCATACAGGAGCATTATAACAAGTAAATAGCAGCATAAGAAGTATAACATAGTAAATAAAATAATAAGCTGAGCATGAAAGACATAAGTAGGCACAATACAGGTAGGTTTTAGAATACGATAAGTAAATTGTATATTGTATAAAGGAGTTCAACCACCAAATACTTATTTGGGCTCAGGCTACAGTACATTCAGCAATTATAATTGTCACAATATTACACCAAACATAATTACAAACATACTCGAAGCATACCGGTTGGCAATGGTGTAAAACATTTTCTAGGGATTTATAAAAGTAGGTAATATTCTTGTAATTTAAAATATATAATTTGTTTTTTTTTTTTTAAGACAAAAATAAAAGGTACACAACAATTACATACAAAAAGAAGTAGGTATTATGAAAATAGTTACAGAGTATTAAGTTTGTTATTGTTAACAATCAACAGGATTTTTGCTTAATATCTGCATACATATACGCTTTTTAAAGTAAGCGATGTTTTTATTAAAAAATCTATCAACAGAGCATGTTTCATTCCCCACACGATGCAATCTCTGTAGACAAGAGTTGAACATAAAATTAGTGCGAGAAGCAACTATATTGAATGGTGCATGAAGTCTAGTATTGTACTTATTGGGAACTTGATAATTTATCATATTCACTAGTTCAGGGCTGTCCAAATAACCGTTGATAATTTTAAATAATAATAAAGCATCACAGATTTTTCTTCGCTGTGATAATTCAGGTAGTTTAAGCAAGTGCATTAAATAATTATAATTTAAATTTTCTAATGGAATATGTAATTTGTAATTTATATGCCTTAAAAATTTGTGTTGTATTCTTTCAATTTTGTGTGAGTGTACATTGTATAGAAGCGACCAGAGAGAGGAATTATACTCAATAATGCTTCTGACAAGTGTAATGTACAATGTTTTGAGTGTATTAGTATACATTAGATCTTTGGACGTTCTTAATACAAATCCGAGACATTTAAGTGTTTTATTCGTGATTGCATCGATGAACCTGAAGTATGTTCAATAAGAATTTTAATGATATGGACATATTCACCTTTAAAAGATATGTAATAGCTAACATTAAATAATTTTAAATATTCTACTTGAAGTTATCATGTTGTTGCTTTGAATCCTTTCCAGTTACTTACCTTCCAATTTATACTCATGTGTTCAATTTAGTTGTAGGTATACATTTATTATATTATTATTGCTATTGTGTAGTGCTTTTATTGATTGCTGCTGTGTTGAAATTTTACAATACATTATGTTTTGAATTTTAGCTAGTTATTAGTATATCAGTTAACTTTAAATTTTTGAAATTATTAATTATTAGTATATCAGTTAACTTTAAATTTTTATTTATTTGTGTTCTTACATCTTATATTATTTTTTATTTATTATTTACAATATTGTATTTTTTGCAAATCTCTCAGGCCACGGGTACAGAACCCTTATTTTTTTTAATATTCTTCTCTTCTAGTCTAGTGTACTTTTCGGGCCTGCACATTCTTAATTCATCAGATTTCGAGTTCTTTCACTTCGAATTATGAGTTTTTCAGCGATTTCACTATTGAAGACATTGTACATAAAACGTATTATTTTAATTATTGAATAATAAATAGGTTCGAAAACAGATATCGAGCCATTGGAAAAGCGAAAAGAGGATTTGTTGCACCATCAGTGATTTTTGATTTATATCTCTATTTAGTCGAATTAAATGCATTTTTAAAACACATAACGTTATAAGGTTAAAATTCATTCTCATCCATTTCATCTATATGTATTTCTGTCCATATCAAGTAGTTTATTCGTTTGTCTAGTCCTATTATGAGTACTTTGGCTTGTCATGCCAGGTGCCCTATCCCATTCATGTATTTAAATACAAATTAATTGTTCTTGCCTGCATTTCAAAAACATGCTTATTTATTGTGAATTTAGTTTCCGTCAGGCCGAGATTAGATCCCGATTCAACTTAAAAAAACCATAATTATTGCTAAAGTTGCCCAATGTACTGATGGATTGATCTGCCAACTGGATTTTTACGAGCCTTACTAATTAATTGCAGGAATGCTTCGCTTTTAGGTTAGTGAATTTTTCCATATACATTTAGACAACATCCGATCATAATCCTTGTGGTAAAGATACGCCTATAATTTAATTTAATTTTTCTATGGTTAGAATGTCCATTTGTTTGGGGGCTTTTTACACGCACCAGGCTAAAAAAATTATTTAAAGTTATCTGAAATATCGAAAAAAAAATTTAATTAGCTTACTATTTCAGACATTCGTGTAGAATTCACCAAAAAATTAAAGAATGTTTAGGTAATAAAAATTAAAATAAATACTTAGGTATATTTATAATTTCTCATCGTAATAAATAATAACTTGTTGTCTAGTAAGTTAGCTAAGAGCTTCACAGATGCATTCATAGAGGGCAGTGCAAAGAGCTTGCGTGGAAGTCCGCAAGACGGCAGCTAGTAGCCAGTAGTCGCCAGGACCAGTTAGAATGCTCCCAGACAAACTTGGTGTTTTCAGATCTCATTTAGCCAGCTTCTAGTTGGTCGACCATCGAGTCATCATTGTGATACGCGAAGTATTAATAAATTTCTAATTTAACACAAAGAACGTACTATTTAAAATCTCCTTCCACGACGAGTTGGAAAACTGTTTGTGGGAACAAAACATAACCTCAACTTTTCCTAAATTAGCTTTAAATTTGCACAACACGTTCTCAGAAATTGAATAGTTCAAACAAAACAATAATACAAATTTACACATATATTTAAATTTGAAGGTGAGACAAACAATTGAAATTCATATTACTTTTGGTCTATCGTTGGAAATTTCATCGTACCATTTACTCATAAATAGTTCACAACATTTATTTGCTGTTATATCTGAACACTGAACTAGCTTTCATTATTTTCGCTATAAAGTGTTCTGAAAAACTTATCGGTATATTTATATAATCAACATAAAACAATTAAATCAACAACTAATGGCTGCGGATTTATTTATAAAAACGGTACTTTGAGAAACGGTACATTAATAACAACCCAAAAATTAATTACAATAATTTTTAAGTTTTTGCCATAAAAATCTCAGAACATATCAGACTTCACAATTTTACACAAATTGTGCTCATTTTCGTGTTTTAGTTTCGCCGAGCAATAATTTTTTATAAAATATATTTTACAACAGAAGCTAAAAATAATTAAAAAATAACAAAATATAAAACGAACAATCCAATGTGGGAAGGAAATGATGAATAATGGATGTAATACAATGTTGGTGTATATGGAATTCATGTTCCTCCACTCTAAACACATGTCTTGATTGTCTACTTGTGTTGATAGCGTGTGAGCTTATGTAACGTGGGGACTGGAAGATGAATCGGATGGACGTGATTAAGATGGTAAATGATAAGATGTTATTTAGAGAGTTTTATGAATGGTCTTATTCCTAAAAAAATAATAAATAAGTGTGAGAGGCCATTATAATTTAACATATATAATATAATTAGGCGTTTGAAGTATGTTAATGGTTTACGCTATTTGATTGTTTTGAGAAGAGAAATGGAAAATGTGTATGTCTGCAAATAAATCTAAAGAATAATGGAATATTATAAATTAAACCACCAATTAGGCCACTAACAAATTTATTTATAACCCATGTTTTTCTTGACGTAGGAGATGATGATGATTAAGAAGCCGCTTTTTATCGATATGTCATATATTTTTTTATGATTTTTTTAGGAAAATGTGCTGTCAACAAGAAATATAATTATTAAGCTCAAATTTTACTAACAAAATTCTTTTCTAAGCTTTTCGAAGCGCTAATATTTGTTAGTGTTACAAACATCAAATTGGCTCTTTCATAACCAATCTGCATTGGAAGAGCAAGGTGGTGGGTAGACAAAGTAAAAAATTAAGAATGACAGAAATAAAGAAGAAAAAGGGATTATTTTGACAACTCTCTTAAAAAGGTTGTAAATATTCAAAACGCCACAGAATTCATGGACCCATCTTACATATTTTGCATTTGAATTCTACTAAATTTTGTTCATAGTTTTCTTTGCAAAGAGCCAGTTCCTTCAATGCCAAGTCGATTGGCTATTTCACAACATTCGCTTATAATGTTAAATTACCCCAATATCAATCACACGTAACACAAAACTATTTTATTTTGTGTGGACAAAAAACAAAAATCCAATTGTATTAATTGATGGAGCAATAGATTCAACTCACCACAGATTTTGTCATAAATCAACAAAGTAATAATCATAAATTTACTTTTAGGGGTAAAGGCACATTTTTTTAACGTTTCGTCTGCAAACTGTCAAACTACACAGGGTAATCTACGAACAATATTGCTACTAAGAATATAAATACAATTTGTCAATACTACCCAATGTGTTTGGGAGCTACTGACCCTTTCAAAACACGGCACCTTTGGGTTACTTCTCCTCTAAACAATAAAAAACCGCTGAAAAAAAAAACGTTAACAGAGATATATTAAAGAAATTAAGGGTTCTTCCAAAACCTGTGAGCCGTTAGTAGATACACATTTTAATTACTTATTGCACACTACCTAAGATAAATGACTGTGCTAAAAAAACTCTCCTAATAGTCTCTTAACCGCTACTAAATGCACTAACGGCCCCAGAGAGACAAATATATACCCATTATTTAAATTTACCGCGCACTTAACTGCACTCGGAAATGAGATTTAGATACAATTGCAAATCAATTTCGGATACTGAATGAAATCGTTTATGTGCGAGAGTATTGTGCCTGGATTTGGCCGGGAGAATTATTACGCCTGCCCAAACAACAACATGTTTAGTTAGGCCAGAATCCACAAATACTGATAGGGTTGGGAGCTGTACACACTACAAACTACGAGATTTCACTGTAGGCTAACCTGTTCTATACACAACTCTGTACTACACACTGCTCTGTAGTCTGTACTACTCTGTAATGTTTAGACTCCGGATGGGTGCAGCCATGAAACCATCACACAATAGTGCAAACATTCTGCCTGATGTTTATGTCAAAATTTGTGGCCTTCATAATACCTACCTCTTTCGGTGATTGCACAATGCACATATCAAATTACGCAAATAAATTTTGTTTCGATATTCGCTGTTTGGCAGGTGTTATGTTTGTTAGGTAATGATAGCTTACTTTGTAACAAAATAACATGTGCATTTGAAACCAGGATACCTATATCGTTTTTTTTAAACCTAATATATTTGGATGATTTTTGTATAGCTGCGTTTTTACAAAAAATTACCTCAAGAGCGCTGTATAAATATTTTGTTATTACTTTCGGCTACGCTTAAGTGTAGCTGTATTGAAATTAATTTGGTGATTCGTGAGCTTGAGTTTAATCATTATCTGTAAATGCTATGTCCGCGTATCTTTACTAAGACTGGTACTTAGATAAAGGATTGATATCTTCTAATTTTGATGACTTTAAAATTCGTTTCAGTTGCATATTCAAAATGTATAAGCGTCATTTCAGTCAGCACTATCTCCGAATGGTATTACCGAGTACTTGCTGTTGCAGAGGAAATCTTGTGCAGTTTGAAAACAATTGAAGTCTCCAGCCATTCCTATTTGTCGCCTAAAATCAAGCTTCAGTTCGTTCGGCATTGATCAATTTTTGTAAGTGTGCATCTAGTGGCAGAGTTTAGACAACTCCACTCAAGGGCAGTTTAAAAAAAAATAGCTTCCTTATTTCCACAATTTGCCAAATTAATCTTATCGTCTTATAAACAAGTCCTGAACTGTTGACAAAAAATAAATAAATATTAAAACATATGAATTTTATGGTAAAATTTTATAATGTAAAGCTATTTAAAAAAATTACATAAAAATACAATGAGCGCAAATTTGTTGTTTCTACAATAGTTCAGCTCTGATAAATATTACATCAAAATTGTAATAGTACTTATTACCACTACACAAAGTATTTAACACAATGTTACTTTGTTTTATTCAAGTAACAGTTGCGTTAGGTAACAAGTTACTAAAACCAAAAGCTCTGAACTCCAAGTCAAAGTTTAAGGTCTAAATGCTCTAAATATTTTTTTTTCAATAACTCACAACGAACTAAATAATATTTCACATACTAGGTTCCCTCTCATATAATTGTATTTTCCTGACAACTGCAGTGGCAATTCCGTTTTCACGGTTGACTAAACCGGCCAATCAACAAACCGAATACAATAACCAAACCGAATATCAAAAAGGTCCCTAATTACGATACACCACTGATATTGTTTACGTCCAGCAATTAGTACTTGCAACAAAACATTTAACGAATACGATTTATTTAAATATTTTACTTTAAGCCAAACTAATAATCGAATCTTGTAGTAAAAGTTGTTGATGTTGCCTTTACTTTCGATTACAAATCTTTTAATATTATTTTACATACAGGATGTTAAGGGAAGAAATTTACTTATTTTAACCAGTGATTCCTGACATTATTTCGAGTAAAAATGTGAATTTAATTTTGGAATGGTAGGCTGTGACCAGATTGAACATGTGGAAAAAATTGTCTTAATTATGAAAAAAAAAGTCACCGGGTATTTTTTAATATCATTTACATTTTTTAGATGCTCAAATAATGTCAGAGATCACTAGTTAAAGTAAATCAAGTATGTCCATTAAAACCCTGTATGTATAAAAAAAATTTTAAGCTTTCAACATTATATAAGACATATTGTAGAGGTGAATGCATAAACTCGAAATATCTAAATTTAAAAAAAATTACTTTTTTTAGAAAAATAATAATAATAATTTATTTAATTCATTTTTTATGCGTTTAGCGCTGTTTTTTTATTTGCTAATTTAGATCTTTAATTTTTTTTTTATTTGCCTTCTCAATTTTTTTTTGGTTGAGTATTGACGTAAATAGAAATGCATTCAGTAATTTTTTATCGAGATTTGCAATTTTTCAAAAAACTTTTTGATTAGTTTACTGCCCTCAAATATTTATAATTAATTAACAATGTCACCGGGAGGATTTTTTTTTCATTGTTGTTTATTTAAAAATGATTTTCCACTCTAAAACAAGGTGGAAGGAAATGGTGGTACCCGAAAAATGCCTGTTTGATAACACAAACAATGATGAAAGGAATTAATTCACAAATCAGAATAAGTTATTTCCATTGCTCGAATATGACAACTAACATATTGTAAGCTGTTTGGAATACGATATAAAGGGATTATTGTATTGAACGTCTTCAAACTTCGCATCACCTTACATTTGATTTGCTTTGCTTTGCATAATATTCATGCAAATTCATGTTGATGGGCTCCAAAGCACCGTATGCCCGATATTTTCCAAGCATTGGTCCCTATTCACGATCCATTGTCAGCGAACTATTTCCAATTGAATGCATCACAATATTCAAGTGAATCGGCCACTCGAAATAACTTCTATGGGAATTCTAGCACGTTTTCTAAACCAAAATTCTTCACCAAAAATCGTACTGCTGTGATTCTTTTTTATTCAAAATAATATGTGAAGATATTTGCGTGACTCGTATTTTTATATAAATTCGGTTTTTCAAATAATATCTTAAGCGCCTCGAATAAGAGAGAATTCGTATTATTTTTACTTTTTGGAAAAATATTCGTCAGATTTTTTTCTGGGCATTTTTTAATGAATCAGAAAAAAAATTATGGTTCATTGATCTAAGGTTTAACCGTTTAAATCAGAGGTTCCCAAAGTGGTCTATATGGACCCCCAGGGGTCGATATCGGCATGCTGCGTGTCTATGTCTATATTTATTATGATATATGTATTTTGTAAAATTTTTAATTGAGGTATATAAATAGCAAAAATTCAAGAACAACATTTCAAATTGGAAGCCACCAATTTTCCTAGTTCCCCAACTTGTTTTTTAAAAACGTCCAGGGTAATAATGACGTTCAACATTTTAATGCACTTCACACAGACTTCAAAACTAAGTTTGAGGACATTTTGACTATGAAAATGCAACGTTGAAGAATCGGATATCATGTGACAAGAAAAACTGACCGGAATAAGCACTGACAAAGAACTTAAGGGGCAGTTCTGTAGGGCAAGCTACAGAAAGAAATTCCCGTTGCTTATCTTGCTTTATTTTCATTTGGTGTTATACCTCACAAGGGTGCCCCTTTCTGCACAATGTAAAGACAGAGCAACTATACCGCCACCCGGTTGTTGGGCAGACAAGGGAAGGGAATATTTTTACTAAATAGTTTTAGGAAAATTCAATATTCGGCAGGCATTACGGTAAAAAAAATTGGCAAGTGGTCTACGGGGCAAAAAAGTTTGACAACCTCTGGTGTAAATGGTCTGAGACGAAAGAACGTCGCCAAAAAAAATCTAATTCTGCAAAAAATTTAGGAGCCAAATCAAAAGGGTGCTTTTTTAAAAACTGGGGCGATAATGCCAATAAAGATGTCAAACAGGGGTGGAAATTGCCATATTAGTTATAAGTGGACAGTAATAAACGAAAAAACAATTAGATGTTTCGGTTTTCAATATTTCCTTCTATTCACAGAGGTTTTTTAAAAAATCGTTTAATAGTTTGCCATAAAACGTTATTACTGAGGGGTAATATGTAACTTTATTTCCCTTTAAAATTGTTCTTCAATTCTAATAATTGTCCATTGACAAAAGACTTTTAAATAGGGTATTTTCAAAATAAGATTTAATTTTTATTTTTATGTTGATAAATAAATTCTCTATAACAATTTAAAATGTGCCATTTTCGAATTGATACCAAAACGACATGTTCGTTTGTATTCGTGAATATGACGACGTTGACATCACGCCAACGTTGGTTACAGCCAGTCTTACTAGCCAGTAGCCTTTTCTATGTCATAATGACGTCGTAGTCAGTTGGAATCGTTTGGGATTGTGCGGTTTTAGATCGTTTTTGAAATCAATAATTACGAGTGAAAATATTAAAATTTATATTTTTATAAATCACAAAAATAAACTTTAAATTTTTCAGGCACTCAATGGTAATTATAGTTTCTGAAAATACTCATTCTAATGAGTACATTCTCTAATTTAAAAATAAAGGTTTTCGAAAAATTTTAACAACAATCTTTTTTTCAATTGCGAAATACTATTTTATTTGTCAACTGTTTTACTTAAAATATAATATACTGGCCTTAATATATTATTTTAATATGAATCATTTGAAACGTTTGCGTATAAAACCCTGTAATTTTTTTTATGTCTTTTCTAGTTTACTCAAAACTGTATCAGAAAATTGTACAGTATTAAAAAATGAGTGAGAAAGAACTTTAAACAAATACTAACTTGAATGTAATATATTATGATTATTATATATAATCCTTCAGACGAAGCTCTGGTCGGGAGCTTAAAAAGCGAGCTTGCGAGTATGGCAGTGCCATCTAGCGGCTTAAGCGCGAACTACAATCTCACAAATCGAGTGTTAGGGTACAACCTTTCAACCTCCTACCCGTGGAATGGAAACTGCTCTGCAAAGGATAATCACCGCATTCTACCGGCAAACTGTGTAATTTGAAAATAAAAAAGCTATATTTCTGAAGCTCGAATATGTTAAAAGGTTGGAGCATTACGTTTAATAGAAAAATTATTGAACTGTTTTTAAAAAATATATGTTTTTCTCTTTTAAAGATTTTTTTTTGTTTTATTTATTTTCAGTCAACATTAACAAGTAATCATCATCGAAAATTAATCAACATTAGTTATTTGTTAACGGTCTAAGACAAAAAGTTTAGATTAAATTTCTAAGGACGGGTTGTTTCACAGAATTTGAACATTTCATCAAATTAGAAAGTTGATTTTCTGAAGTGCTATGAAGGTTCTATTCATTTAATATTGTATATAATTATTTACAGAACAGCGATGAAATTTTTGTTTTCATTTGCGAGACTGCATTTTTAAAACTTTTCAGTCGACAAGAATGAATGAAAAGTTTACTATGCTTAATAACTAATTAGGTACTAACCATTTATCACACCATTTCCCCCGCCGGGACAGGCAGAGAGGGCGGACCGCCGAACAACTCGGTCTTGGTACACAATCTTTGCCTCATTCATATTCATACATCGTCTATGTTTTATTATTATATCTCACATTTTTATAAATATTGTCTTTCCCTACTAAGTGTACATACTTTCATCTGAAATTTAAGTATAAATGATTACTTTTTATAAATAGTAAAATCTAAAAAGGAATGGTGATTTCTTTGAGTATAGGACGACTATTACTCACTGGTCGAGGGGTAAGACTCTCGACTGGCAATCAGAAGGTTGCGGGTTCGAATCCCGGCGTGCGCAAGTATTTTTGTTTATGAATTAGTGTTATTTTACAATTTGTTTATTACAAATAACATACAGTAACTTGCGGCTCCAGAGTGGAAGATACTCTCAGTATCGCCCTGGTGTAAGACAACCATTCTAAATTCTGACCTGCAAATCCTGATACAGGAGAAATATCTTGGGCTTATTGATAGCTATTGATAAACACCTAACTTTTAAACAGCATATTCAAGATATTACAGATAAAATCACCCCCCCCTAATTATAGTATTTAGCCGGTTATCATATCTATTACCAAATAAAATTTTAAAAAAAGCTCTATATTGTAGCCTCGTACATTTACATTTAAACTACTAGATTGAAATTATGGAAAAATCCATATGAAACATATATAAATGAACTACAGGTAACACAAAACAAAGTAATCAAAAAGCTATTTCACTTAAAACCTAGAACATCCCTAAAAAATTATTTATTGTTTTTGTGTTTAATTCGTAGAACTCCATTTAATTTTTTATAAATTTAATTTAGATTAAATTTGATAATATTATTATTAAGTTCTGCAAGTGTTTTAGTTTAGTATTACTGTGACAGCTGTTTCGGCTGACAAGGCCATTTTCAAACTGTGGTTAGTCCACATTGAGACGACGTATTTATACTATTTCAAATGTAAATTTTGAAGGTGCATACATTGATTTATTACTGGTTAAACCGATGACATGATCTATTGTTGGTTAAACCAATCTATGTTTTCCCCTCAGTAAATGGTAATGAGTTCTATTAATATTAATAATAATATTATTATTAATAATAAAAACAGATCCTCAAAATTCGCAGAACATCTCTTGGTGAATAATCATACCCCACTTAACAACAAGGGTCCTAAACCATTGCATATAGAAAAAAAGGGCATTAGGTTAAATTTACTTGAACAATTAGAAATCAATAAACGAACGAATGACCCAAATTTAACACTAATTAATAAAGTACGGAAAATAATTTACTCACCACTTCTCAGTATTTTCACAAAACCCAAGCAGTATAATGCACCCAAATAATTCATAGCAATAAAGTCATTAGTAAATAATTAAGAACTCATTACCATTTACTGAGGGGAAAACATAGATTGGTTTAACCAACAATAGATCATGTCATCGGTTTAACCAGTAATAAATCAATGTATGCACCTTCAAAATTTACATTTGAAATAGTATAAATACGTCGTCTCAATGTGGACTAACCACAGTTTGAAAATGGCCTTGTAAGCCGAAACAGCTGTCACAATAATAAAAAACTAAAACACTTGCAGAACTTAATAATAATATTGTCAAATTTAATCTAAATTAAATTTATAAAAAACCCAAAAAATTATATATGTAAACAAAACTATTAACATTAAGAAAATTATATGAATATAATACATGTCTCCTTATATACAAAATAAATAATAAACTCATACATAAAAATACAGAAGTCATTAAAACGTCCCAAGTACACACACACTTTACACGGCAACACGATAACATACATTTAAACACCATACATACTCATTATGGCAAGCAATCCATTGGTTACGAGGGGAGCAATATATATAATTGCCTCCCAGACAAATTTAAAAATGAAAAAAGTGTAGGAACATTTAAAAAAAAATTGTTCACTTTTATGCTCAATCAACAAAACAATGAAAGTGAATAATTTCTTTAAGTATTTACATTAAAATATATATACTTTGAAGTAAGATTCTGTATTTCAATGTTTATATAGAATTCTGCAAAACGTGATGAAAAACCGATTTGATGGAATTCATTGACATTAATCGTAAAGATTATTATTTTATTTTAATTTTCGTTTACAGAAAGACTTGGTGATGTAATAATAATAAACGCAATACCTAATATCACTTAGTTCTAAAAATGTATATAAAATTTTCAGCCTTTTCAACCCAAGAAAATACTGCCCGTTTTGAAGCTTTAACTAAGCTCAGATCCCACTAGCAACCTGGGACCTCTTCTACTTTCGGAAGTAAAATATTTTTTTCTAAAGCATTTTACCTCCATAAGCCCCCCATAAACGCACCACTAGCTTCAAACTCACATTACAGGGCGTCCCCTTTATCTTTTACGATACAATTTTCTCCCTCGGAGGAAACGATCCTATCACCAAGCTATTTATTTCATAACTCCCACAAAGCACGCCTTAATTCTTCCTATAAGAACTTTGGTGCATTTTCTAATAGAAAATAATGTAATACGCTCGGGGGTTAAACAAAGTACAAGTATTGAACCATCGAAATAAATACAGCATAACAACTTTTTTAATATCGTTACAACTTCTTTGTCAACTTTTCAAGGAATTTAGAGTGAATTTATAGAACGTATTTACAACAAGCGCATACACATGATGAGGGGACATTGTAATTGTGGGATTTTGCGAATCGCATTGCTCTTTCAAAAACATATTTTCTTTATTTATTCATTTATTTGGTACAATATTTTTTACATTTTAAGTTTTCCAGTAATGTAGGCCTCACTGTGTGGCTTGCCCGTGCTGAGGCCTTCATTTTATAATATGAAAATATAATCTACATAATACATTTAAAGAGAAAATAATACATTTAAAATAAAAAACTACATAAAACATAATAATTTATTTAAAATTAAAAAATAATACATTGAAAATAATCTTATATGTTTGTCAGTGATGTGTGTTTATATTGGTTTTGTGTTTTACGTGTAGGTTTTATTTTTATTTTATCCTATGAAATTTTGGTAATATTGTCTTTTTTGTTCTTTAATCCATTTTGTTATTTTGTGTGTGAATTTATTTTAATTTTCCTCAATTTTAATTTCAAGTTCTACACTGTTGAAAGCTTTTATAGCATGGTATTGGTACTGTCTTTGTCCAAAGCTTGAATTTACTGTCGGAGTTTTTATGTTTTCTTTGTACGCTTGTCTAACTGGTCTGTTAGTATTATTTTGTGTATGTTGAAATTTAAAATATAATAATTATTTTTTGTTGACAAATAAGAGAGATCTAATAAACTGTGGCGAACTGGCGACTCGGACTTTTAAGAGCAATAGAGTTCTAAAAAAATGTTGAAAAATTCGACGGTATAGAAGTTGTTTCGTACAATTTTAAAAATAAGTTTTCGGCTACAACAAACTCAATTATGCCATTTTTATATATTTGCACTTTAGTCTACCCAAAAGACACGAGCCGTCACCGATAATAAATGCAATAATATTGATATCAATGATTACAATTATAAAACTACATTTCTCGATGCAGCGCTGATAATTTTGCTGTAATGTACCTTTTTTTATAGATAAATAAATAGTAATTGGGGATAAAATAGCAACTTTGAATCAAATGCTCCCAACCGTTTTCACCAGTGAGACCATTGTGAGGCTGAAAGTAGGCGGGAAGGGGAAGGAAATGGGGAAGTTGAAGCTGGAGGGAATACCTGGATATTCAGATCTGGTCACCAAACATGGTTACAGCCATTTAAAGCAACTTTTAAATTCTGAATGGTGGTCTTACACCAGGACGATACTGAGCGTATCTTCCACTGGAACGTGCCACAAGTATACTATATTTTATTTTATATGGTAATTTGTGAATTGTACAAATTAATCAATTACTTCCACACGCGGCGACCTCAGGTTTGCTAGTCGAGAGCCGTCAAAGTCGCATCTTCTCCAAGCTTAAACGTTCCAATAAAATCTTGTTTATCAGAATTGACCTGCCGGTTAAAAATTTAAATAAAAAAATACACGTAAAGAATTATTAATCAATTTAATATTGTTGGTACCTACTTGATTGATTGCCTGATGTGATTTATAATAATCTGCTCCATTTTCTTAAATTAAAAGTACATTTAACTTGAATAATTTTACCCGTGACGCAGGAATATACTTTCAAATCACGCATGCACCGACAACCTAAAATAGAAAGTTTAAGACGAGACAATACCCTGAAATAAAGCCAGAATCGTAACGACGTAAGTGAAACTACATGCCGTGCAGAAAAATATGCGATGCGTGGCCCTTTGTACATTGGACGCTCACTCCTACGATTGAATTTGCCCCATCAAATCTTAAAAATAAAGTGGGAATCTCAACGACATAAGTAATGAATTCGTGTAAAAACATATGGACATACGGTCGACATTACCCCAGAAGGCGTAGAAAATCGGTCTTTCCGTTGGGTTTATTTTAATTATTTCTAAAGAACGTATTACTAAAATATCTAATGTTTCTAGAGGAATCATTTGGGAAGTTACTAATTCATCGACTAGAAAAATAAAATCTGGTATTTATCGCTAATTTTATAGTAAAAAAATGTTTTATAAAATTTTCAAACCGTTTTACATAAAATATGGTAATGGAAAGTCCTGTGTTTATTTATATTAAATATGAATAACTTTAATCCGTAGGAATCCTTCTAGAAACATTTGAGATCTTAGTAAAACGTTCATCAGAAATAATTAAAATGTGAGCTTCGAGTAAACCCCCGTTATTAGAGTCTTATGTCACCTTAATAATAAAAGATATCAGAGAAAAACTTAGACCCTATGCCAGCTAAGAGATCAACCCGTTGTTCTAACTTAATCATATTGAAATAGCGTGTTTAACAACTTGGCGGTATCCGTCATTAGGGAAGACCGGAGGAATGGAGATAATATTTCTGTACGATTAAACATAAAATTCTACTCTCTAGATACCTACCAATCTGCCCTCCGAAACGTTGGCACTACAATGGCTATGGAACGAACTTTTTGGTTTATGCAGTACTGACGCCCAAACCTGCTGTGCAATAAGTGCATCTGCCAATCTTTGTAATAAATAATATAATAATAATAATATTTGGATGACTTGTATAGCGCCGTTTTTGTTCAAAATCACCTCAAGGGCGCTGCGCAAATTTATAATACATTTCTACAGTGATCTATTTATGTTATTACTAACTATTTATGGAGATAATATATACTACAATACTTACCTGGTAGCTCACTTGAGATCAACACTTAATTAACAATAACTAATTGTTTATTAGTGAAATTTAGATACAGGATTTAGGACATAATTGAAAAATTGGATATAACTGGACTTTCTCTCAGGAATGGTATATTTAATTTAAGGGTACGACAGCTAAAAATGTAAGTTTTTAGTTTAGACCTGAATTCTGTTATGGATCTTAGTTCCGGAGGGAGTTTATTTCAAACCTTCGGCCCAGATGCACCGAAAGCGCAATCACCAAACTTAGTATTTAGCTTGTGCTTAGGTTCCATCAGTCTGCATACAGCTGCTGATCTAAGAGTTGACTGCCTCAGACCAGTGTTTTCCTACTTATTTAATATACTTTTTAACTATTGCAATCCGATTCCATACCATACCTAGGCTCTAGAGAAAGATACATTATATATTTTTATTGCATTACACCTATTCGCAGTCATGTCAGAAGGATTCTTGTTATTTTTGTAATTCTTCTCAATTATACTTTTAACTTTTGCAAATCGACAAAATTACCATACCGAAACTCCTTAGATTAGATTTCACAAATACGCTGCCATGTTAGGTGCAATTTTTGAAATTTTAAATCCTTTTCCTTAGATGCATTAAAAAATAAAACCTTCGTTTTGTACGAGCTCACAAAATTAAAAATTAAAAAATATTTTAATAATATGTACAAAATCTTAAAAGAAATTTAACAAGCATATAATTTCAATAGAAAGTAAGTGGATTGCACAGACACTGAATAATGCTCTATGAATTCAACATTCATCTCACAGACTGAATGAGAAATGAGTTCGCCTGAACTATGGATTAAATACGCAGATACATATTATGAATATGCATGCTTTCCTCAACTCCATAAAACAGAATTATAAATTTACTTGTAAAACCAAGTACTCGTATGGAACCTACATTAAAGTTTCGTCGAAATAAATTTGAGTTTTTTTTTTGGTTGTGGTTCCACAGTTTCCCAGCAGAGCTGTTAAGCATAATAATATAATGTAAAATAATACTATGAAAACCGTGTTCATGTGTATTATAAAGTAGGAAACCATAAAGGAACCCGCGGCAGGATAAGCCGTTAAATGATTTATACATTAACTTTGGTAGTTACCAAGGTACGTATTTAATATTTTTATTATCATTATTTCATAAGTAAGTTAAAAGGAAATTAAAAATAGATTTAACGGGTTTGAAAGGGGAAATCCTGGTATAAACACACTATTCTAAAACTATTAATAAGATTATGATTTCTATGTAAATATATACAGCGGATTAAGGAGACAGACAGGCAGTTACTTTACACTGTATAAACATTTTTTTAAAGTAGATACCTACATATGTACATTAAATAACACTCATCCATTTATTCACATAATAACAGGTCACTCGAGATTCGTTAGTTTTTATTCCTGATTTGAGTAAGTACCCGGGTTCCTACTTTATTTAATGTATCGTTATTTGTTTTTGTTTTTCGTCTAGTCCATTACTATAACACCACAGGTATATCTTTTTTAAATATTGTGTAAATTATGCCATTGTAAGGTCAGGTCTCCAATGACCTAGTTAGGTTTAAATTGTAGCAAAAACTCAAATAGCTAACAAATCTATCAGTAATGAGAATTATATTAAATGGAAAAATCTTAAAGGACCACAGATTTTAAAGCAACTTTCCTTTTAAGGAAGACATATTTGTTTTAAATGATCCTTTACTATTCATCAAAAATACATCTAATATCATTAAGTCTGTCACCAAGACGTCTTAAAAGTTATGATGAAAAGTAATATCGGTTAGTTCTAGGCTCTCGGCTCCACTTATCGGCTATAATTAAATTGGAAAGATGCTATCAATCTTCTCATAAAATCAATCACATTCAATTCAAGTTCGTGAGTAATATACATTATAGTGGGGAATTGAATATCGTTCATGCTTATTCAATAACATTTTCACGGGCTTTCTGTGAAATCCAATTGTCGGGTGTTTTGACTTGATATAAGATGAGAATTATCTCCGACGCATCGTGACTCAGCTAGGATTACACAGGGGTATCAATCACATGATTTCATTTTTTTATTCAAATTTATAAACGAAAAGAAACATTTTTTAATTCTCTATCTAGCAAAAATTGTTTTTTTCTGAAACCATAAACTTTTATTTTTGCGCCTTTTTAAACATTCAACGATAAATTTATTACTGTTTTGATATATCGACAATAGGGAAAAGAGGGCCTGTTACGCTTGGTAGTTACTCAGTCAGTTCGAGAATGTCCTTCTTAGCATAGTGGTCTGTGCATTTGACTTTGGGTCGGAAGGTTTGGTTCGATTTTTGCAAAAGGACGGCATCCGTGGTCGAAGGTTAAGGCTCTCGACTAGCAAGTGGGAACTTGCGGGTTCAAATCCCAGCGTGCGCAAATAAATTTATTTGATTAATTTGTGTTATTTAACAAATTACTCAATTAAATAATACAAAATATATTTGCAGCTCATTCCAGTTGCTTGAAATGGCTTTGGCCATGTTTGGGGACCATATCTGAATAGCCATGTACTATCCCACCTTCTTATTTCTCATTTCCTTCCCCTCCCTACTACATTCATTCTCACAACATACCCCTATTTGGGATGTCATAGTTTGACTGGTTCCAGATGTTTGGGAACAGTTGCGACTCTTGTGCGGTTTCACATAAAAAAGAAGAAAAAAATGTACCTACATTTTACTAATGATGACATTTGAAGATGGCAGTGAGGGTAACAGGCTGTAAAGCAGAGATAATTATTAATGTATATACCGCGCCTCAATATGGATAAAAAATAAATAAAAAATTCTAAAGCTTCTCGGAGAAATTAATTAACTAATTCTAAAACGGAGAAAAATTACTAACTTACTAACGATTTTAAATATTTGTAATTTATTAAGAATCACTTCAAATTATTCATAATCCGGTCATAAACGGGATTGCAGGCCCTTAACGAATGAAATGATAGGTTTTCTGAAAAACTTTTAGTAAGATAGCAATGTATTGTCACGAGTCGAAACACGTGTTCATAATAATACCAACATTTTCGCATTTCGTCATTCTATACAGATGCGTGGGCACGTGTTCCGATATTATTACGAATTGACCAAAAAAAAAAAGAAAACCGCCTGCAATTCCGTTTTCAACTGGATTACCAATAATTTTAAGAGATTCTTAATAAATTAGCAATACTCATTTTTCCACATGTATTAATGAAGCATTCTCACAATCATCCAATCTAAAACTATTCATGTATTTTTTAATCTAAAGATGTGTTATAAATTAATGTACCGATAAGGAGCACTTCTTAACACACGCTTTAAGGCATATGTACCTTCTCACATTTTTCACACTACCAAGGGTTCAGTCCTAATTACCAACATCAATGAAACTTCATAAATATTCATTCCCTTTCGACGGTAAAACATTGTTAACGAGAACAGGGTTCCGGTTAGTAAAAAAAAAAGATTGCTCCTTGTTAATATAATGATTAAAGGGACCCATTTGTCAGCCCTGCGGCATTCCGGGACTGTGGTACTATGGGTCTATGGACGCTACAGAAAGCTTGTAATGCATAAATTTATCAATGTAGATAGGTGCTTTCTAAGTGCGTACTTCTTCAATATTAAAGAGATGAAACGGGATGTTGCCTGTCTACCAAACTACTAGACCGCCAGTATTCAACGGATAACTCAAATAAAAAACTGTGTCACAATTTTTTTTTTAAGTTAATGTATATTGATCTCACGTAAATTTCTGTTTGCAAAAAGAGTGTATATATTTAAATTAGGTGTAATGTATGATCTTTGCGACGTTAAATATTTGATGATTTTACAAATTAACATCTGTGAGATTCGACAAGATTCAACTATATTCCTAAGAGCTAATCGATCTTGTTAGTAGAAGCATGTATAATTTATTCATGAAAACTAGTTTATAATATTTAAGAAATTTTTCTCATCCATCGTGTTTCAAGAAACTATTGATTTTAAATATGGGTAAGAAAATATATGAATAGATCAATTTATTCAAAGAAAATAAATAACTTTTTACACACCACTATTTAAGGCGATGCACTGCGTCGTGTAATATTTTAAATTGAGCCGCTATCAATAAGAACCCTTACGTAGATGGCGATAAGGTTTAAATTCCCGCTTAACACCATCCGCCTGTTTTGATTTATGCAAAAAAAAACATGGCCAAAAAGTGCCTTTTATTTTATTTTGTGGATGTTCAGGCATAAATATTTAATTTTTAATCGATGATTATATAAATAAATTAATTTGCCATATTATACAATAAAATCATAACCGAAAATGGGTTCGTAAGTAGGAGATTTTGAACTTTAAAGCAGTTTTCATAGGCCTTTACACTATTTTTTTTCTGGGCTTATAAAAAGACTTATCTAAAAAATAGACGATTATTTCAAACGCCAAGATGTATTCTACTCGCAGTATTTAATTAAAGCATCTGAAACATTTCTAGGCGACAAAATTTTCAAACCAAAACCACATTATTTTGCATTACTACGTATGGCATCGCCTTAATCAAAATAATCTATATGTTTCGACACCAATGGTTTCTTCTTCTGGATAAACGTACAATAAAAAATGTATAAAGAAGTACCCTATAGACGTGAATATAGTGATTGATTAGGTATTGTTATAAAAATAATTATATAATTGGTAATTATTCGATTGATATTACAAAATCATTTATATTTTTTTTTCATTAACCTGGAACCATTGCATATATCCCATGTGGATACATTATTTATAGCTAGCTAAATATTATTTGATTAGATATTATATAAACAGGTTTCATAAGCCTTTGGATATGCGCTGAATGTTAGCACTATTTCAGTGAATGTTCTAAAATATTACAAAATTATTTTACAAGTAAGTAGTAAATTTTAAATTATTTTAAGGTTGACAGCGGTAAAATAACAGATTTGAATATAATAATGTGTATTATACCAAGTCTAACACACTGACCTATTAAATAAATTCGGTAATAAATCAACCCGTTACAATCGGGAATTCTTCCCGGGATATGATGTTACAAGACAGGTGTCGAGGTCGGAAGATATCCCCGTGTCACTCGCGTCATAAATCTCTCATTTCTAGCGGCCTTTTCAATTATATTTCGTTGGGCTTCACTTGATAAAAATGCCCATATTTAAAAACTAATTTATTCATTCAAACGGCAAAACTATTGACACTAGAATTAATTAACAGATTATTTTTTGAATCTTATTTAGGCAGTCTTATAATCAAAATTATTATAAATGATAATTTTGTCAAGAGTATTATTAATTTCAATTCAAATCTCCAATGCAATAGAGGTGGGGACAGGTTTAATAACTAACTAACTAACCATCACGCTGTTTCCCTGCAAGGGTAGGCAGAGAGGACGGACCGCTAAACAACTCGGTCTTGGCACACACTTCTTGCCTCATTCACATTCATACATCGTCTCATACATACTCTTCTATTGTTCTGACTCTTGACATGGCCCGACTCAAGTATCTTATTCACTTGGTCGTGCCATGTCTTCCTCGGGCGTCCCTGACTTCTGC
Source organism: Hesperophylax consimilis (assembly GCF_061612785.1). Classification (NCBI taxonomy): domain Eukaryota; kingdom Metazoa; phylum Arthropoda; class Insecta; order Trichoptera; family Limnephilidae; genus Hesperophylax; species Hesperophylax consimilis. The sequence continues at coordinate 14,171,486 of NC_142842.1, forward strand.
TACCATTCAAATTTGCATCGTATATTTTCCTTACACTCCTTTCTTCACTCATTCGCTCTACATGCCCAAACCATCTGAGCGTCCTTTCTTGATCTTACTCATTACGCTTACATCAGCCTTGCACTCTTTGCGGATCTCCACATTCCTCACACGATCATACATGGTTTTACCACACATACGCCTCAGGGATCTCATTTCAACAGCATTCAATCTACTTTCAACCTTTCTTTTCCAGTTCCATGTCTCACGTTCATACATCAGGTTAGGTACCAGCACTCCATTGTAAACTGCTAACTTCGCTTCTTTGGACAATTTTTTGTTAGCGCCAACTGCGTTCAGTCCTTCATTAATGGAGTTACCTGCATTTACCCTTCTTTCAATATCTCTGTCAGCCTTCCCATCTCTCGTAAACATGCTTCCTAAATACACAAACTCATCCACCTGCTCCAAGTATTCCTCATTCACAACTATATTGCACACTGTTTTCGTACTCTCTCTTTCAAACACCATTACTTTAGACTTACTTACATTCATCATTAACGCATTCTTCATGCATACTTCGTTCATCCTAGACACAAGAGACTGCAGACTTTTTAACTATTATTTTGAATTAGTGTTTTATTATATAGAAACTTGAAATATTCATCAGATCAAGAATCTGTTGGGTACTCTCAAGACTTTCTTGCTACAAATTTAATTTAATAGACAATTTTTAAACATTTTATTTGAAACAAATTATTTAGACACCAACCAATTAGATCACATTGTTAGGAAAACTTAACAGATAGAACAAGATATTGAATATAATTACACGTATATAATTTTATTTATAAGAAAATATATTTTTACAAAAAGCAGATTGTAGTAGGTATTAACCACAAAAATCTAAAAGGCTCGAGACATCTGGATCCTAAAGCCAAATTCTCATTACTCACCTACTAAGAGAGCTACTTCTTCGTGAAATCCGTTTTTCAACACCGATAATTTCAACTCACAGCTTTCATGAAATCATCAATTAGTACGGTATTTTTTTCCCGAGTTCGTCGCTCTTGGGGTGTAATTTTGCAATCGTTGTGGACAAAATTGAATGTTAACGAAAGCTCGTTTCGGCAGGTTGGTGGCTTTAAATTACCCGACCAAGCCGTCAATCAAACCCACTTAAAATTAAGTATTCAAGTACTTCAAATATGCTTTATCTTCTTTGCCTTTGGTGTGGAAGGGGGTATTCATTAAGGTTTAATACACAAGAACTTGGTCTCGATTCTTGACAAGAAATTGAATTCGTGTAAGTAAGGTAAATGTTTAACACAAAAATACGAAGGTCAAAGGCTCTTTCAATAGAGATAGAAAATATATTTAGTTTTTGTTTTGTCGACTAATTTTCAATTAAATATCATCGAATGCATATGCATTAATTAAAGATATTGATCACTGATGATATTTAAGCCAAATCATACATACAAAAAATCGCTGGTAGCACAGACAATGAGTGTTCAACTATTAAAAGTTCTTAACGTAAAAGAAAGTTTTGTTTGTATCATGAATATTCACAGTTCTGCCAGCATTTTCAATCGCTCAGTAAATTTATTATGTTGAAGTCTTGGCTTTTAAGAATGAATGAATACGAAAATTGATCTCTAACGATGTTGTAGACCGTAGTTTTTCTATGCTACACCAAGATATTTGTGACACCCCACTAAAGAATTGCTCCCTGGAGCTCGCTGAAGTAAAACCCATATTCACTTGCATGATATGAGGTATATTTATCTACCCTCGACTTCTTATAATGCGACAGTTAGACAAAACAAACAATTCAAACCGAATCATTACAAAGTAGTGCGAACACTACAAACAATATTATATGTACATATGCATGCATTTTTTTTAAATTTAAGAAGTATTCTTTGAATATTGCAAACCAAAATTTATTTCTTGAATTACGGGCCCTAGAAATTGTTGAAATGTTTCAATAATTCAACAATCATCTAGAATCACCTCCTGAAGATTTTACCCCGGACACCCTGTATTCTATTCATTTTTACGTAAGACTTCACATAACAATGCGGGTATAATTCAGATTTAAAACAAACAAAAGCCTAATGTGATTTTTTTTACTATCGGAACTGAGACACAATATAAGTAAGCTCTGTATATGAATATAAACTATCTCTCTCAAAGTCTCTCGTGGTTCGGGACAATGAATTATTCATAAGTATCTTTTGTACTTGCCTAGGGCTCTGCTCGGTTAAGAGTTCGACTCGTTCGAAAAAAAATAAGACCACAAATTCGACGTTCCCATAAAAAAGTTATACAACATTGTTTTAGTCAAAACGTTCCGCAATTTTAAGATGCTTCCCTTTCGTTAAAACAACATTTGCATTTTTTATACATAAGTAAGGCTTACTTCCTATAACAATCATATCTTGTGTTCGGATTGACCGTAATTTGAGATCGTTTAAATAAATTTTCTTCTGTTTTTATTTCACGTTAACGATATCGTTCGCAAAAAAAGTTTAACCCTTTTTTAGAAAAGTGTTTTTATTTCGTCAAACCGCTATTTTGTAAATCGTTAAGCTGTGTATTAAGGCGAACCTTTGAGGTACATCTAAGTGTAAAAGGCCATGGGGGGCATACGTCAAAAGATGTATATGTCTGTAATCTGTAAGTGACGTTGAAAATGTTGTCGCGCGTCGGACCTGGGGGGGCCCTGACTTTCCCTCGGCCAGCTCAGAAGCGGGGCATGAGACGTCTCTCTCATATTCAGGGTTCGGGGTCAGCGCGGGGCTCAAGAATCCATATCCCACCGTCTACACAAAACACTCCTATACAACCGCTATCCCCAAATGAAAGAGGTTAGGTTTTTATAAATCAACATTGTATTTGAGCGGCAAAATGGACATTACATGGGGGAATGACAATAGAATACAGGTTGTTACATCCTAACTAGAATTATCATCAAAGGGTTCCCTAATCTCTCTCTGGGAAATAATTAACAGCTCTCTCTAGACCGACAGGCAGCGTGGACGAATTTAGGTTATTAGCGGACACATTCAAGGGTAATAGGAAATGTAAGAGACTCACAGCATGGTGTTGTCGGGGTATCCTGTTGATTGCAGGACGGTGCGCCGTGTTTCAAACAAACGGTGCCAGCCTGTCGATGTTCAAAGCGCGACATTGTCGTACATTTGGCTTCTCGGCCGAGCGGTGCGAATTGGAACGCGGGCGCCGAAACGAACACACGTCCAGCTAGGTCAGAGGTCGGCGCGTAAGAAGGAGGAACGAGGAGCTCGGTCGCCGGGGGTGGGGGGAACTGTAGCGGATCTTTTGCGCGTTACGTTTGACCCAGCAACTAGCCTGATAATTCCCGCTACTCAAGTTGGCAACTGTAGGATCTTTGCGCCTAAAATCTGTTATATGACACCTCCCCCCGCGCTCGTAAAAAGGGCGACGTGGTAATGGAGCATCAGGGTTAAAAGATCCTCTATGTGCCTCCCTTGGGGTTTTTTGACAAAACAAGAGTTGCCCTTAGTTTGAGAGACTTGGATGGCCAGAGAGATGCCTAGCTAAAACATAATGACTAGCTTATGCCATAGGCTAGGTAACAATATTTGTGGGGAGAAATGAGGAAGGGTACATAGCATGTTTGGAGCAAATAATTTTGGGGAGAGAGCAGGTGTGGAAACAACAAGTAAAATTATGCAATTAGAAAACAAAAGACATGGTTATGCAATTGAAAGACAAAAGACAAAATTATGCAATTGAAAGACAAAAGGGCATGGTTATGCAATTGAAAAACAATAGACAACATTATACAATTGAAAGACAAAAGGGCATGGTTATGCAATTGAAAAAACAATAGACAACATTATACAATTGAAAAACAAGAGACGGAATGTTAAGGTGTGATTCTAGGGTTTCATTGGTCTGGAAGCTAAGTTTGCGTTGCGTTGGTTTTTTGGTTTCGAAGAGTTGCGAAGGAAACGAGATTTCACCGACTCTAAAAGATTACATTATCACTGTAATCTGACCCATTGAGATAACACTCAGGAGTACACTTAGGCCTTGGAAAGAACACTTTGCTTCGTTGTGGGCGTTGATGTTTGCGAAGTGGGGCTGTGGTTTGCGGGGCTGCGGCTATGGTTACAGTGGTCATTGGAGAGAGTAGTCCAGGTTCCGTAGTTATGCCAGTACGAGTCCTATGTGCTATTATGGTGGGCACGGATCGTATGTGTTGGTTATCGGAGCATAATGTAGCTTAGGATAACTTTTTAGAGATGCGCAGTTTGTGTTTACTGGAGGGGCAAAGGGTAATTATGTTTCACCCATGACCTGGTATGTGTCACTGCATGACAGAGCAAGAGACGGTATAACTGGCATTGGCATTGAGGGCAAGAAATTTGAACTCCGGGACTAGCGTGTCCGAAAGGTAGTTCAGAGTGTCATAAAGTATAGTGGGACAACTCGGCTTGCAGTGGTGTGACAAACGTCATACATATGAGTGGTATTGTCTGTGCTTTCAGGAACAAGATGGAACAAGATGGAACAAGTGTGTAGCGAGTAGTAGTCGAGGGGCCTTTGTAACCACAGCGCAGGCTGCTAGGAGGTGAGGCTCAGCTTGGCTGCTGGAGATGGCATCCGCCTGGGCTTCTTTTTAAATCCGGGGGAATTATTATTAAAGCAAATTTCTTGAAGTTTACCTGCCTAGGGACCAATGAAGAAAAGTTTGGAGAGAAACAAAATGTGTCCAGAAAAAATAAACAAACGAGGTTTAACTGCCGGTCCGGAGAGTGACGAAGAGTGTGAGAGAGAGGTAGAGAGAGGTTCCTAACTAGTTTTGATTACATAAACATTATCCTTTATTAGGATGACTTGGCGTTTGCCGAATGACAAACTGTCTTGGTTGAAAAAACAACCGGCCTTCTTTGGCCTATGTTAACATACAGGTGGTAACATTTTCGTAGGATTTCAAAGAACAAGACAAAAAAATTCGTGAACGAGTCACGGCAACAGCAGGGAAACTAATTCATGAATAAAGGTTGTCAGAAAAGACAGACGATACGCCAAGTGCGTATCATACATATTCAAAATTCATGAATGTGTTTCGTTGAGGAGAGAAAAAAAAAACAACATACGTGAAAGGTGAGGTAGGAAGCCTGTTGGTGACCGGAACAATTACCGATTCGAACTCGAAGTGAGGGCGAAATATGGTCGACAACAGATTTTCCACTTCATACATATGCCTGAGGGCATGGGGGTAGGGAGTGGGAGGAAAAAGGACGGGAATTGAGTTACGAAATTTGCTAGAGACTGGACTAATTTCCAATTCAACCTCTATGTGAGAGTGAAACATATTCAACCAGCAGATTTCCTGACTCTTTACATTTTAATAAAGTGGATTAATTTTAAACAGTATTTGAATACACATTGTACTAAAGAGGCTAATCTTTTGCGTGTATTTGGCAAAAGATTAGGGGTCGTTTTAAACTTCTACATGATTGTGAGAAAAGACAGACCCTAGTTCCAATTTCACAAACCTGGGATTCTTCTTATTCGTTTCCCAGACGACGAGTTTAGTGGTTTTGTGCCCATCGATTAACTCCTGCGGCACTATGCCCCATAATTGACAGTGAAGCTGAAAACTAGTCCTTTTGGGATAGTAGATATTCCTGGGCTTCTTTTCTTTTTGGAAAGCAGCAAAAACAGGAAGTCCACGGGCATTGGCGTTGAACAAAGAGGTTTCTGTGAAATACTTACGTAGTTCACATATAAAGGTTTGATATTATTTCGTTCGCACGATTCATGGTGAGTATTGTAACGTCTTCACGTATAGTGTACGAGTATGCAGTATATGCAAGGTACAACTCAATTATAGACAGAAGTCAAAGAGTGTAAAAACAGTTCCTTAAAGGAGATGACGATGTCGATATTATGTCGTTCACACGAATCACGGTAAGTATTATTATTACGTCTCCACGTCTTGTGTACAGGGTTGTACACAATTATACACAAAAGCGGTTCTCATGACATGTTAATGACACACGACCAGATTATACACAAGGGCGGTACTCATGGCAAATTAATGTCACACGACCAAATTATACACAAAGGCGGTACTCATGGCAAATTAATGTCACACGACCAAATTATACACAAAGGCGGTACTCATGGCAAGTTAATGTCACACGACCAAATTATACACAAGGGCGGTACTCATGGCAAGTTAATGTCACACGACCAAATTATAACACATGGTTATAAATATTAAGTAATTGTAACGAACTTCTCGTGTAGTGGTGGATTTTTTAAGGATCTCTCCTATCGCGTGACAAATTTTACATTTAAATATAATTCAACAAAAGCTAGCAGTATCATTTGATACTGTTTGCAAAGATTTGTTAGATTGACTAACTCCGTAGCCTGGAGAGGCGTACGATGGAACAATAGAGAAGATAAACAATTTCAATGTTACTTCATTTGTTACAAGGTGCAAGATGATGGTAGGAGGTATTTCTACTTACATCGTGCGATGGGTGAGAACAGGCCCATAATGGCTTTACATACTGTTCATTGTAGCGTGCAATTGGGTTGCAAACACTTGGTTAAATGGTGAGACAAAGGTTGGGTGTTTATATTATGCAACGATGATCGAACAAAGTCCTGTTGATTTACGTTGTGATATAATTATTTGCGTTTGAAGATCAGGATAACCGTAAGGTTTTACTAACCTGTCCCGTAGGGTTGAAACGTGAGGTACGAGACATACGTGACGTAACAGTAGAGAAAAGAAATCGAGATCTCGTCATACAATAAAAGACCTTAATGGGTTTTACATACTTTTAGTTGAAGCGAATCCAGTTATGGTATGTGGTTTTATAGGACCGACATTTGGTTTTCTTTTATAAATACAATTTCCCAAAATGGATGTGTCAAAATCCGATTTTTGGTAAATGTGAGCTTGGGTAGGACGCCATCAATTTTTGAAAGGAAAAAATTGAAAAAAAAATGAAAAAATTATATACATACAAAGAAGACAATTATGTGATTAATTGCTACTTGGTTCTTGCCTTTGAGACCACTATAGGGTTTTACATACTCAAGGTAACGTTGAATTGGACAAGAAAGAATTAATGGCTGTACTTGACAGGTTTTTTTTTTTTAAAAAAAGGGTCGGTATTTAACACTTTGGAATTTACAAAATCCGAACTCTTTTGGATGGCACTCTTATGAGTGATTACCAATCGTTATTTTACAAGGACAAAAACAAAAGTGGGGTGGTTCTTTCTAACACGACGAAGGGAACAAAAATGAAACGAAAATGGGGTGACATGACATAAACATTGCATAGTGTAGAAGTTGAGAAGCAAAAGCGGGTTCGCGACTTCCCGGCGATTGTAACTCGAAAACGTGTCTCTATTCTAAAATGATCAGTTTCAGAACAGGTGAGAAAATAAAACGTAAAAAGGGAGAAAACGATTGTCGTGAGGGAAAGAACGTTATTACAGGAATAATATTTCATGGTCATAATATGTTAATATACATTTATTTACAAAGGTAGGTTAAACTCGTTTTTGACGAATAGGTTGACATGTAGTTGACACTTTACACGCCTAATTATGGTAAGACTTCATAAGCTTACAATAGTTTGTGATAATACACAATGGGTTAGTTTAAAGTTGCTGGGGTGGTGGGGCAGTTTCAACTGTCTCCTCACTTCCAGACTTTACAATGTCCTTAATATGGTAATTACCAGTATGTTTGCCAGAGGAGTCGGACAGGTAGTAAACTAAGTCCGATATTTTTCTTACAACCTTGGCCTTGACAAAACGGGGTGCCAGCTTGGCAGAGAAGTACAGGGCTCCTTGAGAGAGGGTGTTATTCCTTCTCCAGACAACATCGCCTACATTAAAAGTGATGTGTTTCCTACGTAGGTTATATCTGTCCGCACTTTTTTGGTGGGCCAGCAATAGGGCATCAGTAACTTCACTATAAATGGCAGTAAGTTCTTCCAAACGATGAGCGTAATCAACGGCAGGATTGCTTGTGGAGGTGGTTGACGTGGGGAAATTCGTGTTCCAGTGCGATGAACCATGTACCACCTGTTCCATACCGTGTTTTAAAAAGAAGGGGGTGTAACCAGTGGATAGGTTAACAGTGTTATTCATGGCAGCTTGAATTTTATCTAAATTCTTACACCAATTACGTTGGTCTTTGTCAACCAAAATGGCCAGAGCTGTGTTAATAGTCTGGTTATACCTTTCGACAGTGTTATTTTGGGGAGTGTACAAGGTATTATAATAAATATCTTTAATCCCGTATTTAGCAAGGAAATCTTTAAATTCTTGTGCTATAAACTGTTTTCCGTTGTCAACTATTACGGTTTTGGGTGTTCCGTAGGGTATGAAAATGTGTTTTTCCACAAGTTTGACAATGGCGGCGGCGTTGGCTCTTTTTAAGGGGAAGATCCAACAAAATTTGGTAAAGATATCCACAATGCTGAGTATATGCATGTGTCCAGAATAACTCCTGGGAAAAGGTCCGACGAGGTCCATAGATAACGATTGGAGGGGTCTATCAGCACGTTTGGGTTTTCCCATTAGGCCGGCAGGGGGTGCCGTACTATGTTTGTAAGCTTTACATGTTTCACATTTGGAGATGTAGTTGCGAACTTGCTTGAAAAGACCAGGCCAGTAATACTTCAAGGAAATCTTTTTATACGTCTTGAAGGTTCCTGGGTGTATAGAGTCGGGGGCACTACGATTGTTGATGATTACTTGTTTTCTCTTTTCGAGGGGCACAACGAGTTTCCAAGAGTAATCTTCAAGGATGGACAGTGGGGCCTTACAATTGCGATATAGTTGTCCTTCTTTTATAATAAAATTGGGAAACTTTTGTTGATTGTTTTTGCATCCTTCATAGATTTTGAGATACCATTCATCTTTTGTGGATGGGGTAGAGGCAATTGTATCGATGTTTAATGTGGCAAGTTCAATTCTTGACAGGGCATCTGGGACAATATTGTCCGCACCTTTACGGTGGATGACATCGAAAGTGTATTGGGACAAGCGAGAAGCCCAGCGAGCGAGTCTGCCGGAGGGATTACTTAGAGAGATCAACCATTTCAAACTACTATGGTCTGTGACTACAGTAAATTTGCTACCGTCTATGTAACCGCGAAAATGGTGAACAGAATCCAATACTGCCAGTAACTCTTTTTCGGTGATTCCGTAATTTTTCTCGTGTTTATTCAAGGTGCGGGAAAAATAGGCTACCGGGTGTTCGCCATCGGGGAATTCCTGAGTTAGGACTCCACCGATCCCTACGTTAGAAGCATCCGTATGGAGGGTAAAAGGTAGTTCAAAATTAGGACAATTCAGGACAGGGGCTGTTTGAAGAGCAGTTTTTAAAGTCGTAAAAGCTTCTTCGGCTTCAGTAGACCAACGAAAGTTGCTGATACCTTTACGGATACCAGTAATTTTGTTTAATGGGGCCGAAATAGTGGAAAAGTCTTTAATGAATCTCCTATAGTAACCTGTAAGTCCAAGGAAACCTTTGACTTCTTTCGCGTTTTTGGGTCGGGGGAAATTTGCCATTGCTTCCACCTTAGTAGGATCTGTTCTCAGACCTTTTTCGTCGACAATGAATCCCAAATAACGCAGGCGAGACTTACAAAATTCAGACTTCTTTAAATTGATGGTTAAACCAGCAAATTTAAGTTGTTGAAAAACTTTTTCCAGCATTAACAGGTGTTTTTCGAAGGTGTCACTAACGATGATGAGATCATCAAGGTAGCAGAATAGGTTGTTGTCAACTTCAGGGCCGAATAGTTTGTCCATCAGCCTCTGTAGTTCGGCGGGGCTATTTTTTAGACCAAAAGGTAGCCTTTTAAAGTGGAACATTCCCCTACCAGGTACAACAAAAGCAGTTTTTTCGCAGGATTCCGCATCTAAAGGTATTTGCCAGAAAGCTTTGCTTAGATCAATGGAAGAAATGAATTTGGCATTGCGTAATTTGTCTAAAGTTGCGTGAACGAAAGGCAGTGGGTACGCGTCGGCTTCAGTGCAAGAGTTCAATCGTCTACTGTCGAGGCAAAAGCGTGCAGAGCCGTCTTTTTTTGAAACCAAAAGGGTTGGGTTGGTCCAAGCACTTCTGCTGGGAACTACCACTCCCATTTTCAACATTTCATCAAGTTCATTTTCTAAAAGTTTCAATTTTTGGGGGGCTAAATTGTAGTAGCGTTGCTTGATTGGTGGGCCGTTGGTTTTGATGTGGTGTTTTACCAAATTAGTTAAACCCAGTCCGCATTTTTCGAAAGATATTGATTCAAATTTGTTGATCATTTCCTTTAATTGGAGAGCCTGGTCAGTGCTTAGGTTTTCGTGAGGAATTATAGTGCGAATCTCACCAACTTGAGCGACCGGAGGTTTTTGGCCAAGAGTATTAAATACTTGTGGAGCAACGTTAAAAGCCTTCCAGAAGTCAACGCCAAGGATGAAATTCTGGGATATAGAGGGTACTATTAGAAAGTTAATTGTAACTGTGTTATTGTTACATTTAATTGGTAATTGCAGAGTACCGATGACTGTCTGGGGAGCATTGTCCGCAGTTGTCACGAGTGTAGGTTTGGAAAAAACTTTAAAACCGTTGTTAACAAAAGGCAGGTGGGCATTGTTGCCAAGGCAACTAACAGATGCACCACTATCTAGTAGTCCAGAGAAGGGGACATTGTTAACGGAGAAAAGGGCATAAGGTCTTCCATCTTTAGCTTGTTTGCAACAAACCGAAGAAACATTTAAGGTCTGGTTAAAATATTTAATGTGTGATAACCAATCAGTCCATTCCTTAGACCTTGGTACAGAATGAATACCTGAGAGGTTATTATTTAGTTTTTTGGTTTTCCTGCGTGAAAATTCGGTGGGGGTTTAGAGAAATCCACTTGAGGTTTAACAAAGTGAGGGTCTTGCAACCTTTCCATGTTATTTCTTGATTTTTTGAAAATTTCACGCAGTTCGTCGCGTGGAGGAGAACGATCCCTGGAGCGATGTCTCTTTAAGGTTCTGGGTTCTTTAGCTTCCAGAAATTTGGCCTGCTTGAAACAAGTGGTAGCTAGGTGACCTACTTTTTTGCAAAAGGAGCAAACTTTTTTGTTGTCAAATTCTGGTTTTAATCCAGAAGGACGGCTTGGTACAGTGATATTGTTCGTGGTGGTTTTGTTGTTTTTCCTGTCTTGGTGGGATTCCAAAATGAGGCAAACTTCGTTTAAATGGGCCAACGACACAATTTTCTGTGAGGTGATAATGTTTTCATATCTTTGTAGGAGGCCATCAGTTATAACTGGTAGTAATTCGGCTTCCGGGACAGGGTGGGAAAGTTTGATGTTGATGGACTCGGCCCTTTCTATGAATGTTGCCACCGTTTCGTTTACTAATTGTTTAATGGATAGTAACGATAATTTAATTCTGTGTTGGGCCTCTGATTTGCCGAAGCTAGTGATCAGGGCTGATCTGAGTTTATTCCAGTCCTTGCATTTTGATTTTTGTATTCGGTGCCACGGGATTAATTCTGGAGATATTAGTTCTATAAAGTTTTTCTGCAGCACGTCAAATGGAACATTTTTAATTGAGGCCGTTTCTTCGATTCGGTCAATGAAATCCAGTACATCAGAAACACCGTTATATTTGATCTTCCAAGGAGTGAGATCGTATGTTTTTTCTTGTGCCGTGATGGGTGCATTGTCTTGTTTTACTGTAACATGTGTCCTGGTTTCTTTGTTAGAAACGGGGATTTCCAAAACTGGGGTATTGGGTGCCTTGTCTTCACTTGCAACGGATAGGTTTATTTTCCTGATGAACTTCTTGTTGAATAACAAAGCGTATGCTTTCAATGCCGACTTTGATTTGTTTAGTGGTGATATTCCTCTGTCTTTTAAGACGGCTTGTAGGTGCACTTTGGATAAGTTGTGTACATTGGGAATGACACCCATGTCCAAAGATGTAGCCATTTGATTGGAATTCATTGTTAAAAAATGGTTTAAAAAAGGAAAAAAAAAACTCCGAAATTCTTCTAAGTTTTTTTGAAGAAAATTTGGCCAGGGGGACACTTTAGGATTTGCATTATTTAATTTTGTGGGCACTATTCGCACTTATATTCACTGCACTCGAGGAAAGGCACGAAAAAGGCACAAAACACAGCACTTTAGAAGCGAAAAAACACTTTTGATGGAAAGATTTTATATTTGCTTCATTTACTGGCACTAAATCGTGAGATTGAACACACGTTCTTATTATTGCGTCGAGAAAGCACTTCTTTGCAAAAAAAACACTGCACTTCTGAAGTTAATTTGAAACAATTCACTTAAAATCACTTTTATAACAGTCAATGCTGAAAAAAGAATATGGACAAACACCGTACCTATATAATTAATCGGGATAAAGAATTATTTGTGTTTTACAGGTTGTAGCTGATATATTTTTTAGAAATCAGCTTCGATGGGCCGTTGGGTGTATTGTGCTTTTTTTTTAAAAAAAATCACTTCCGGTGTAAAAATTGGCTTCACAGTTCTAAATCCTGACTGTTATTATTATGGTGCAATTTATGCCGAAATTAAAACAGTGGGTTTGTTTTGTTTAAACAAAGAACACAGAATCTATGTTATTGAAGAAACATTATGTTCAAACTTTCGTTATCACAGCGTTTTGGCGGGAATTTCGCGCGTCTCTTTTATTCGTTCGAGAGGATTCCTATCGTTATTTTTTTCGCGGCAAAATGCGCTTGACAACAAACAAAAGTTCTCGCGGCGAAAATGCGCTTGGCAACAAAATTGCATAGTACATGTTTTCAAATTGGGGGCAATCGTAAAGGCAATTTTGTGCAGTCGGGAAGGATATGTTTAAAAAAAAATTCTGCCCTAAGTTGGTCGCCAGTGTCGCGCGTCGGACCTGGGGGGGCCCTGACTTTCCCTCGGCCAGCTCAGAAGCGGGGCATGAGACGTCTCTCTCATAGTCAGGGTTCGGGGTCAGCGCGGGGCTCAAGAATCCATATCCCACCGTCTACACAAAACACTCCCATACAACCGCTATCCCCAAATGAAAGAGGTTAGGTTTTTATAAATCAACATTGTATTTGAGCGGCAAAATGGACATTACATGGGGGAATGACAATAGAATACAGGTTGTTACATCCTAACTAGAATTATCATCAAAGGGTTCCCTAATCTCTCTCTGGGAAATAATTAACAGCTCTCTCTAGACCGACAGGCAGCGTGGACGAATTTAGGTTATTAGCGGACACATTCAAGGGTAATAGGAAATGTAAGAGACTCACAGCATGGTGTTGTCGGGGTATCCTGTTGATTGCAGGACGGTGCGCCGTGTTTCAAACAAACGGTGCCAGCCTGTCGATGTTCAAAGCGCGACATTGTCGTACATTTGGCTTCTCGGCCGAGCGGTGCGAATTGGAACGCGGGCGCCGAAACGAACACACGTCCAGCTAGGTCAGAGGTCGGCGCGTAAGAAGGAGGAACGAGGAGCTCGGTCGCCGGGGGTGGGGGGAACTGTAGCGGATCTTTTGCGCGTTACGTTTGACCCAGCAACTAGCCTGATAATTCCCGCTACTCAAGTTGGCAACTGTAGGATCTTTGCGCCTAAAATCTGTTATATGACAATGTAAAAGCAGTTGAGTCGCTCTGTTGATTGTCGCGTTCTGGTAAATAAAAAAGGGCATAAGATCTCCTTTGGGGTATACTTCTTAGGAACAAATAAGATAACCTGTTTCAGTATAGGCGTATTAAGGCGAAGTTTAGTGCCAAATCACTATTTTGATTAATCTTTATAAGGAATTGGTGTACATTATGAATACCAAAAAATATACGTTTAGATATATTCAAGGTTTTCCTATCGTTTCGCTTGAATAGAATACAGATAAAAAAAAAACTCAATAAAAAATATAAATGTAAAGTACTAAAAATGTATGAACGCATAGAGGAAAAAACTTAAAAAAATACTGAATTATAGCTAAGATTATTTTTGACAGTGCTTGAAATCGAACGTTTCTAGACTCACGTTGTGTAAAGCTGCACAGGACTGTCAAAATATATACCCATCTGTTTAACGGGAACGATTTGACATCTATGATCCATAACTCTTCGTATACAAAATCCTTTGCTTTTAATCAATGCAATTAAATCTAGCAATCCCAACAAGATCAGTTGCATTATTTCCACCTCCTGTTTCGACATTTTTAAAATAACTTTTTTATTGATGAAAATGAAAGAATTTAAAAAGGCTTCAATGTCGCTTCTCCCAGTTGGAGCAGTGGCCCAGAGTTCAAGTCTCGGTTACAACCTTATTTCTTATGTCTTCTTCATTTTCACATCCTTTGAATATTTTTATATTGTTTCAACAATCATCAGTTGTAATGGACATTTTCAAAACTGTAGTGATAAGTTAGATTAATCATTCTTTCACCACACATACTTCAGACGTCAACGTATCTCCATAGAGTGATTATTTTCATTCAATCTTTACTCGAGATCACTGTGGGCAATGTCAGTGTTCACGGCTTAATTAAAATTATGCATTTGCTTAGGTTGTTTCGTCTCTGAACCATCAATCTGACAAAGGATCCATGCAGTTTTTCAAAGTCTGCCAACTGTCAGATTATATTTCAGTCAAGGTAAATCCTTAAAGCGGGTGGTTCGTTTAGTCGGAATTTATGGGAAACATCATACGAGAATTGCGTTTTGAACGATGTACTCGTAAATAATAATAATCAACGCGCTCTTGAAATATGGTCGCTAATTTATCATTCAGGGTAGGTTTGTTTTAGATACACGTGAGAATTACACTTGAAAATGGTGGCACTAACAGTTTTAAGTAAAAAAAATTTGGGTGTGTCAAGCCTACGCAAGACAGAAGTGAAACTTCTAGTATTCCTCTCTCTCTATTTTCATTTCATCATCTCTATTTTCTCTCTTAGGTTAGTTTGAAAATTAGAGGTTAAATAATTCAACGACGAAGCATGGATTTGCTTTTTCTAATATTTTCTTATAGATGAATGACGTTCGATTAATGTATAGTTCCAAAAATTTTCAATTTATTCACAAGTATACAATATTACATAAATAACAATATTACAATTAAAAATTACAAAGAAATTACAATGACAATTTACCAATCATGTGCCATTTTCATTGTCAATTTCATGAATATCATTTCCTAATGTCGTGATAATTGGGTTATGGTAACTAAAGTGCGAGATATATACATGAGCACTTAAATCCTTAATGAATCGTGCAAAAACTGCATCGATTGTTGTCCCGTGTCTAGTCGTGCTAGTGTTCCTATCATTAACAATATCCAAATTGAGGGTGTTTTTGAAAAAGTTCAATAACTCTACAGATTCTTCCCTCGCAAAATTAACATTAAAATCTCCCGAAATGATCATAGGAATTTCGTGATAATTCTTATTCAATAGCCTCGAACCACCCTCTGTGTATGGCAGAAGCACATGGTGGATAAAATCTTTGATATCAGTAATCGATTTACCTGGTGAGATATAAATTGACACCATAATAATTTTTTCCCCATTAGCCAGAGAGCATTCTGCAGCACACAAATCCCCAACGGAGGATGTATGACTAGAAACGAATTCATGGTTACGGGCATGAACGTCATTATGTTTTACCACAACATGTTGGAGTCTATTTACATTTTGATATATACCGACACCACCCGCTCTAACACTGGGTCTCTTGTATTGTACAATGCAATCAAAATTTTCAACATTAACATGCCTGTCATCGTCAAGCCAAGTTTCGGAAAGCATCAATATGTCCGAATTTTTTAGAACATTACCTCGTAAATCTGTTGCATGTTTGTTAATACTTTGACAATTGAATGAGAATATCGTCATATCTCCTTTCTCAATATTTTCTAACAGTACTAGATCGAGAGTTTTTAAACGAACCGTAGAAAGTCTGTCAAATTCTCTTCTCAATTGAGCTACTGATGTGTCTTCGCGTCGTCCGTGATGGAATAAAACCTGATTTTCTGCAGGCACAATATAGAGACCTTGAGGACTTGTAACTCTTGATAAAGCTACATAAACCAAGGATTGCGAATGTTTCTTGCTATACGTATACACAACACTATCGTACGTTCCTCCTTGCGACTTGTGAATAGTCATTGCGCATGCTGGCTTAAGTGGAAAATGGTTTCTCTTTGCTTGGATTTTACTGTGTGATTTAGTTTTGTATAATGGGAAAGTCGCTGACCTACGACTTATCGGAGTTGCGTCATTACTTATTCCTAGTCGAGTAGCATATTGAGCTGTTTTACTACGTGTCCGTCTTCCTACACCTTTTGGAAAAATTAGCCAAACTCTGATAATTTTGTGGCTTTGATCATCTAACTCAACATAGACCAATTTACCGACTGCTCCATTTGCTAATCCATCTGTTACATCGATATTCGTTGTGATTAAATATGGTTTGTTCAAAGCAAAAACGATTTGGTACGG
The DNA here is from genome assembly GCF_061612785.1 of Hesperophylax consimilis. Taxonomy (NCBI): domain Eukaryota; kingdom Metazoa; phylum Arthropoda; class Insecta; order Trichoptera; family Limnephilidae; genus Hesperophylax; species Hesperophylax consimilis. The sequence goes on from NC_142842.1 coordinate 14,188,001, forward strand.
GAGGCCACCAGTATCAATTGATGACAGTTGATGTAGTTTGAGTCTTGCATCTCGTTCTTTTTGAAAATCATTACCCCAACCGATTATTTCGTCGTCAGCGATAGAATCTTTCTTATTCTCACATGAGTTCAATACAGAAAGATTGTAAGTATCGGCAGAATAATTATCATAGTATAATCTAACTCCATTGGGACAAAGATTATGGGCATCCTCATTCGTAACGAACCTTGATTCAATGAGTTCCAGTTGTTGTCTGGTCAAAATTTCCCCGTTACCAATTTTCGTTAAGGCTGATGAGAAACATTCATTTTCTTGTCTCATAACCTCTGTCAGTTCATAAAATTTAATACTCCTCCATAACTGATTACCACCTATTCTTTGTATTTTTTGCTTATAAATAGGAGTTGCTCTCACTGGTGGCAATTGTCTCAAATCTCCGATAAAGATCATATTCATACCACCGAATAAGGAATCATAATGACCTGTTATCTCTCTCAGTCTTAAATCTATTCGTTCTAACATCTCAGCACCAATCATACTCACTTCATCGATAACTATTACTTTCACGTACTTGAAAAGTGTTCGATATAAAAATTTCAGTTCATTTGTGTGGTGTATGTGTGTAAGGGGGACAGCATGAGAGCGAGACAGCGAGTACGAGACGTATATAAGAGATCGTATGAGCGGGAATGAGGCTCTCAGTCCAGAACCGTGATAGTCTTCTTACAAATAAATATTATAATACAAGCATTGTTATTATTGAGTATGTAGAGTTAACATACGTTACAGTGGCGCAGCACGGTAGTTCGTAAATTATTAAAAGTTTACGGAGAATCAGATGATTCAAGAAGATTATTCGAATTTTTGGTGATCACAGTATAGTCTGGCGCTTTTGGGCGTTGGATCGCTAAATTTTGAAGGAAGAAGAAGAATAATAAAAGGCTATCAAATTGGAGAATTCGCACGCAGCCGAGGCGAGCACGCAGATCGGGCCGGGCAAATTGCGCGGTAAAAACGCAATTTTACACGTGTGTGGGAGCCGACATTGCAACATTTTGTCGAGAGTACACCGTTACACGGGGTACGCAGAAGATCCAGGATCAAGATCGGCATCAAGGGTGAATTGGCCGGAATCCGGGACCGGGGTTCTGTCGCTACAGCGGGAAGGAAGACCTTGGAAGGTGATCGTGTCCGCAGCTGAAGGGAGACGGAGCCAGAAAAGGGTGCTGAGACGTTGGTGATTCACAGGCTCAGGGCAGGGGCTCGGAGCATAACCTCTGGAAGGGCTGAGATACGTATATTTTATTCAACTTGTTTCAGTTCTTCTCCCAATGGAGGCGATTTGTAAGAATTTGGGGACGTTCTGTTACAGAACGGGAGACTGGTCATTGTTCAGGGAACGATTGGATCAGGCCCTCATTTTAAATGATGATAAGTTGTTGTCACCAGAACGCAAAAGAGCATTTTTGCTGAGTTGCCTCACGGAAGAAACTTTCTCTCTATTATGTGATTTATGTTTTCCAAAAAAGGTTTCTGTTTGTTCTTTTGAAGATTTATGTAAATTATTTGATTCACATTGCAAACCAGTTAAAAATATTTTTGAGTCTCGTGAATTATTTTATAAATGTAAACAGTTTCCTAGCGAATCCGTTAAAGATTACGCGGCTAGATTGAGAGGGTTAAGTTTATCTTGTAATTTTGAGCTGAGATTGGAACCATGTTTAAAGGACATATTCGTTATTGGGATTTCTAATGAAAAATTGAAACACAAGCTATTCGTAGAGGCAATCGATACTTCTTTTACGGATTGCATTAATCTAGCGGCGACGTGGGAACATGTTGTGGCTTTTAAAAAGGTAAATCCGAATTTAAATGTTGTTCATAAGGAAAGCGAGTATTTCCATAAATCCAGGAAAGATAGTCCTTCCAGGAATAAAAATTCAATGCGGAGTAAATCACCGGTTAATGGTACGTTAAAAACTTGTTTTTTGTGTGGAAAAAAAAATCATTTGCAAAAAGATTGCTGGAAAAAAATTTTGTGTAATCATTGTAACAAATCGGGTCATCCTAGTAATTTGTGTAAATACAATAAAAATTATGTAGGTACTAAAAATAAACGGTTGAATTCGGTGTTCGTGGTTAATAATAATGTGGGGCCGGAACCCACATATATAGATTTGTTAATTGGTAACATAATATTGCCGGCGTTGGTAGATACGGGGGCTGCGATTAACGCGATACCATATGAAGTGTATTTAAGATATTTTGTTTCTTACGATTTAGAAAAGTATAATGTTCATTTGTCAGGGTATGACGGAACGCAGTTAAATGTTTTAGGTAAAGTGAATTTAGAGGTGTCATTTTTAGGTAAAAGTGCGAAAATACAGTTCGTAATAATTAAAAATGGTAATTCTACAATAGTTGGTAGAGATTTTTTACAAGTTTTCGGTATCGGATTAAGTGGAATAAATTCTGTAAAATTCAGTGAGATTAATTGTGATAATCATCTTGTTTTTCGTGAAAGTTTAAAGAAGAAATATGCTCATGTTTTTTCAGAAAAATCGGGTAGGCTTAAAAATTATGAGGCAAACATTGAAGTTAATTCGGACTTTAGGCCAAAGTTTGTAAATCCGAGGCCATTACCTTTTAGTTTACGTGAGAAAGTAGAGATAGAGTTACAGAGAATGTTGCATGAAGACATTATTGAAAAGGTAGAAATAAGCGATATTGCAAGCCCGATTGTTGTTGTAAAAAAGAAAGACGCTTCAATTAGGATTTGTACTGATTTCAAAACAACATTGAATCCTATGTTAGCGAAGTTGAAATACCCACTACCTCGTATTGACGATTTAATTTCATCTCTGAATGGTGCAAAATATTTTGCTAAGATAGACTTACGAAATGCATTTGGACAAATTTCATTGAACGAAAAGTCTAGAAAATTATGTGTGATTAGTACGCATATAGGTTTATTTGCTTATAAAGTATTGCCTTTTGGCTTAAGCACGAGTCCGGCCATCTTTATGCAAGTCATTACGGCGATAGTTGGTGGACTTAGGAACGTTCGTGTATTTTTAGATGATCTACTTTTATTTGGGAATTCTAAAGAGGAATTATTTTCTATTTGTGAAGCAGTACTTAGCAAGCTAAGTGATTGCGGATTAACTATTAATGAAAATAAGTGTTCTTTTCTAGAAACAGAGATAGAATATTTAGGTTATAGAATTTCGCAGAAAGGAGTTATGCCTTTAGAAAATAAAATATATGCTATTACCCAAATGAGTGTACCGAAAAATGTTTCGGAACTTAGAAGTTTGCTGGGAGTTATTTCCTACTATAGGTCTTTTATACAGAATGTGTCAGGTATTTTGTCTCCTTTATACCAATTGTTGAAAAAAGGGATAAAATTTGTATGGTCTCAGGAATGCAATATTGCGTTTGAGCAAGTTAAGAAACTGCTGACGTCAGACAATATTTTGGTGCATTTTGACCCACAATTACCTATCAAGCTAATTACAGACGCGAGTGATATAGGTATATCTGCTATTATATGTCACGTATATGAGAATGGCATGGAAAGACCGATTGCATTCGCTAGCCGTTTATTGTCAAAAACGGAATTGAGGTATTCCATTCTAGATAAGGAAGCGTGTGCAATAATATTTGGATTAAAAAAATTCTTTCAATATTTATATGGTAATAAATTCGTTCTAACTTGTGATAATAAAGCTTTGGTACATATTTTGAACACTGAAAAACAAGTGCCAATACTAGCGGCAAATAGGCTACAGCGCTATGCGCTGATTTTACAAACATTTGACTATAATATAGAATATGTCAAGTCGGGTGAGAACAAAGCGGATTTCTTATCTAGGTTGCCGGTCAATAGTAATAATAATTTAAGTGATTGTATCGACGAGGTCGACGGTAGCGAATATTTCTTAAATTATATTGGTAGTCTGAACGTTGATAAGATTGAATCGGATTTTTTAAATATAATTGAGGCGGAAACGACAATTTCAAAAGAAACGATGAAGCAGTTTTCGATTAAAGATGTAAACATAGCAACCATTATTGGGTTCGTAATCAATGGTTGGCCGGATAAAAAGTTTTTAAAGGATGACTTGTTAAAATTCTGGTATTTTAGAAATAAATTATCGACTTATGACTCGTGTTTATTTTATAATAATAAATTTGTGGTTCCGAGGGAATTAAGGGAAATCATATTGAATTTCATACATCAATCGCATTTAGGTATTGTTAAATCTAAAAATCTTGCTCGAAATTATTTTTTTTGGTTAGGGATGAACTCAGAGGTAGAAGCAACTGTGAAGCAGTGCGTTCGATGCTTGGAGTGTTTACCCACTCCATGTAAAGTTGAGTTACAGCCGTGGCCAATCAGTGGATTAATATGGAATAGATTGCATATTGATTTCATGGGACCTTTTGGTGGTTACAATTTTTTGATAATCGTTGATGCAACTACAAAATGGATAGACTGTCACATCGTAAATAAAGTAGATTCGTTTTGTACAATAAAAGTTTTGAAAAGATTATTTTCTAATTTCGGAATTCCGGAGCAGATAGTAAGTGACAATGGTACAGCGTTCACTTCAACAGTTTTTAAGGAATTTTGTCATAATTTTAATATTAAATCGTTGACATCTCCTGTCAACCATCCAGCTTCTAACGGACTTGCCGAAAATGGGGTTAGAACGGTAAAGAATTTTTTTTTAAAAATTATGATAAATAATAAATTGCCTGCTGATTTTGAGGATAAACTTTTAACATTTTTGGTTGATATTAGGAATACGCCTTCTATGTCTACGGGGATTGAACCTAGTAAATTAATTTTGGGAAGGAAAATTAGATCAATTTTTAATACAATCATTCCAATATTAGATAATGTTGAAGGTCAAGGTTTTAAAGGGATTGATAACACGATTAAAGATAAGATGTTATTGAGTCAGCAAAAACAAAAAAAGTATTATAGAGGAAAGAAAATTAAAAAGTACTTTGATGTTGGATCTAAAGTTTTAACCAGGGATTTGAGAAGTGATAAAAACAAATGGATATTAGGAGAAATTTATAAAAGATTGGGGAATAGGGTTTATTTAGTAAAAATTATGTCTACAGGACAAGTGTGGAAACGCCACCATGATCAAATTTCAGAGAGGAAGGTTAGGTGGGGGGAGAGTGACAGGTCTGATGATTTGCTGGACCTGGGTCCACTCTCGGACGTGGACATGACCAAGTTTCCTAATTCCTCTGATTTTTGCAGGTCACCTACACCATGGGAGGGGAGGTTACGCCCTCGAGGACAACGCCCATGCTACACCGAATGAAGAGTCAAGAACATACATAATTACATATAAATTGGAAATTAAATACATAATGGAAATAATTAAATATATTTGGCTTATATAAATTTGTAAAAATAAAAAGATGTAATTATGATTTAAGTGTGGGGGTGTGGTGTATGTGTGTAAGGGGGACAGCATGAGAGCGAGACAGCGAGTACGAGACGTATATAAGAGATCGTATGAGCGGGAATGAGGCTCTCAGTCCAGAACCGTGATAGTCTTCTTACAAATAAATATTATAATACAAGCATTGTTATTATTGAGTATGTAGAGTTAACATACGTTACAATTTGATAGTGGAATTCGATTCGCCGGTGATATTTTGAAAGCCGTATGAACTGTTGTGCCCCCAATAGCTACTGCTGCCTTTCCTGTTGATGCGCAAGCAATATAAGCGTTTAAATACCCATCAGTATTAGAAAATCGGTTGAAAATCTCCATTAATAATTTGATGGTGAATGTTTTTCCACATCCTGCTGGCCCGGTTAAGAATAAGTGTAAGGGTAATGCGTTTTCTGTTTGATTTAAATGTATACAGTGTTGTAACAATTCGAATTGCTTCTCATTTGTTAATCTCATTAAATCATTAAACTTGTCATTCTCCATAATGTTATCTTTTTTCCTGGCAATTGCACCAAGTTTGTTCAATGATGCTTGCCGCAAATCAAGATTGGCAATTGAATGGGGATCATTCAGGAGTTGTTCATACGGATCAGGCTCTTGATGGACATTCACTTGATTTCGGTCGTCATCATAAAGAAGTTCTTCACGACATAACTGAGCGCATATTTCCATAGTTTTAGCAATGTCTAAATTTGACTCGAATTCTTTTCTACGTTCCATTATTAATGCCTCATTCTGTTCAAATAATTGTAGAAATTGCATGTCTGCTAAAACATCTGTTTCTTCAACTCTAAACTTGAGGTGTAAAGTAACCATCTCCCTCTTATAGTCTGCCAAGTCTTTTCCCATGTCGTAATTTCTATACCTAATTATTCGTGGTATTCTCCTTTCAGAAATTTTTCCTTTGGGACCTACATTATATTTCGAAACAAATTGTGCTAACGTTACGTCTTCGAGTTCTTCCGGCCTCTTCTCATATTTGTCAAACCAATTTTGTTTCCAAATGTCAGTGCAATCGTAACCAAGTTCTTCAAGTTCTTTATTTGTTTTCCTAATTCGTTCACGCTCTTGTGGCCAGAGTGTTGGTATGTAAACGACTGCTACTGACGTTTTAGACATTGGCAACCGCAATAAAAACCAAGCGGCCTCTTGACTTGTCATTTCAACACTATTGAGCACGTTAACACTAAGTTTTCTGAGTGCCTCAACGATATCAAAGTCCCGATTTTCGTCAATAACCTCTACAATTTGTCGCTGCAAATTGCTGATGCCTCTATTAGTTTTGTTGACATATTCTACAACGTATTGTGCGCACGAATACTCTTCAATAATATATTGAAAGTCCATGTTAGATCCTAATACATTTAACAAGAAAGGATTGAAGAAATTATACCATTTTTCCGAAGGAAGTCGTTTAACAAATACTCGTGGTCTCATTATGCCGGCTCGTATAATGTTAATGTACTCTTCATCCGAAGTAATTAAGTTGCAGTCATAAAAATGATTAATGCTGTCATAATCAATGTCTTCTAGATTTTTCCTGATTAATTTATAACGATTCTTTAGCTCTCGAATTTGTGGATGATCTATCTCCAATGGTGTGAGAATGACAGTTTTACGCATGGGCATAAAAGGTGCATCAAAGCGGCAAGTGGGAGAGTGATTCGGTTGGTTATTTTTGTAGCACGTAAATGTATGTTTGTGAGTTTGAAGTCTAATATTTTCTGAAGCTTCAGCTGGAGAGACTGACATTAGAGTATCTATGAGGGATACAGTAGCCTCGTAATCTGCGCCTAGTGGATCGTTCGGAGCATTGTCTAACCATATAAGTGAATGAACATGTGGACTACCTCGGTGCTGAAATTCGATGCGCTTGAAGAAATTGATGACTCTATATTTTCCAAATGGACTACATTTTTTCGATTGTAAAATTGAAAAGATAACGTTAATTAATTTATCGAAATGGAGTGCGCAACTAACTGCATCTTCATTAATCAAAGTTGTTTTATCAAAGTAATTTAAATTTTCTAGTTGCTCTTCTGTCAATTTTACACGTTCTTTCAAGAAATGCAAAGTCTGTAACAATTTTTTCCAACCGATTTCATTTGCACTCATTGTTAAAAACATTGTAGGTCTCCCTAACTGACGCATCATTGCAAATAGATTCCGCTTGCGCTCAGACCAATATGCAGCTGAATTTGGAATCGGTTTTAAAAAAGCTAAGTTCTTATCTAAGCAGTTGTTAATGTAGTCCGGAGACATAATAGTCTCTTTACTTATATTTGTATTTGTCCCAATGTGTTTGAAAGTAATCTTTAGAGACTCGCTGACCCTCAAACGCATAATTTTTGCCGCAACGTAAAGAAGTTTATTAGGCGTAACTCCTCTCCTGTCAGAACGCCGTAATTCACTCGTGGCAATCATGAAAGGCGTAACACTAATCTCTGGGTTGAACTCTCTAAATTGTCCGAGGTAGATCGAAGGGAAAGAAAGTTCTTCTGCGTGTTTATCGAATAACAAACTTTTCGGTACGTTTCTTTCACCCGGTGCGATTTGTAAGAATTTGTCTTCGTTCCAGAGCAAAGTATGCTGCTGCGCGACAAGACTTTCTTCGATTGGGATATGTTCGCTCAATTCCTCAATGTTAACCACTTGAGGAGCATTCCTATGATCAAACATCTGAGGAGAGACATTCTCATCACTGTTAAACGTTGTATTGCTAGATTCTCGTACAGGCGTGTAGTCTATTTGAATATCTTGCTCAATATTCCCGAGAAAAGAGTTATTTATGGATATTTTATAAAATTTATACATTGGTTGATCAACTAGATACCGTAACCAAGCTTTAATTTCACCTTTTTTCACCAACCCTTGCAAATAACTCGACTTATGGATTAATTTCTTTTTAATGTGTACGTTGATGCAAAAATCGTCATCCACATGTCTTGGCAAAACGCTCACCATATTATCTACCGAGACAGGAACATTGATGATCTGGCCACTTATGCAGAACTGACCGTTAACGTGTCTTATTCGCCGTATTTGCATGAATGGTAGTCTAGGCGAAATTAATCTTTCAGCAATGAGGTTGAGTTGAGGCAAATAGGCTGGTCTTTCCGGATATTTGAAGCCATTGAAGGTCGCTAGCGTTGGAATTTTCTTATTCTGCATACTCCTTTTGCATGTAGTACATAGTTTTGCATCAGCAATGTTCGCAAGAGCCTGGAAAATATGTTAACCATTAATTTCAAACATTGATAAGAGTTACGACATTAAGAAAATTATGATAATATCCACATTATGCTTTAAACATACCGTTATTTTTTTAAGCATCGTTTCATCAGCGGATGTCGCCTTTTTTAAATCCTTTTCGAACCAAAGCCGATCGCAAACGCTACAAGCATAGCCGAAAGGATTTTCCACAAACATTTTTTGAAATTGTTTATGTGCAAATTTGTGATTCACATAGCCACTATAGGGAGGCACAAAGTCATTATCAAATTCTCTCGGTGGCCCATCGAAATGCTCTCCAATATCCATGTCGGAATCAACATCACTCAGTGATTCTCTATTCGGGAGTTCATGGTCATCGTGTACATTCTGTTAACAGAAAATATAATTTACTGGAAAACTCATTCGAAATCAATTTTTTCATCTATAATGCAATTTTTCAGAAATTGATACGTACAATATTGGCATTATTCGCATCATCATCATTCGGTTGTGTAGTTATGGCTTCTTGGACAGGAGCCTCTTGTATCTCATCAAAATCCTGGAAAAATTAATACATATTGAATGTAAATTTCCAAATTTAATTCAATGTTAATTAATAAATAAATTTATTCGAACAATGTAATCATGGCATATCAACTTACAATTTCGGAGGCATTAGTTTTTTTTTGCAAATTTTTATTTTGCTGCTGCCTTATTGAATTCTGGTGAATATTGTCGGGTTTTGGCATGGAATGTTGGTTATGTATTTGTGCTGCATGTAGGACGTATTCTGGACCATCATTGGGACTCAATAAATTCGCAGTACACGTAGAATTTGGAACGATTTTCCGTTTTTGAAGTGAAACTTCTTTACGCGCGTCATGCAATTTCGAGGACCGGAGTAAAACCGACTCATGACCGAAACGAAAATGCGGGTACCCCCACCACCGATTAAAGTTCATTTGATCTAGTCAAAGTTTTGAAGTAACATATAAATGCTTCTTAGCTCATCCCGACAACTGGCGTTGGTGGTGTAATGGTCAGCATAGTTGCCTTCCAAGCAGTTGATCCGAGTTCGATTCTCGGCCATCGCACATTATTTTTTTGTTTTTAACGCCTTTTTCATTCAATATCTTATTTTTTAGTAGGTCAGAACATTTTTTAAAAGAAAATAATATTGCAAAATAATAAAAACACTTATCTCACTGTGATAAAACATTACTCCGCTAGAGCGCGCTTTGTGTTATTGTGTTGGATTAAAATTATTATCTAATCCGTATATTATGATAATTGTATTACATTTATTTAATTAATTTATTTATTTTGATAATATGTAATAATTTACAGAAAAAAAAATTAAAACTATCTCCCTCTGATAAAATATCCGTTCGCTAGAGCGCACTACGCGATCTTGTGTGGGATTCTATTTCTGTACATTGTACATTATTTTTAAAAATATATTATATTTTGGGTGTGATGTAGGTAACATTATAAAACATAACAAGCTCTCATATTTTCAGAACCTACATAATATAATCAATTTATGCGGCTTTGCTTACAGTTGGTGCTCAGCGTGGTTGGCTTTCAATCAGTTAAGCGAGGTTCGATTCTCGGCTGTGGCATTTTTGAAGTGAAACCTTGTTGAGGTGGGGGAGCCGCTCACGAACGTTCTCTCTCTTCTCTTCTTTCCTCTCTCTCAGACACCAGCGAACTGCGCCACGCCAAGCATCAGCTGAAACTAGAAGTTTCACTTCTGTCTTGCGTAGGCTTGACACACCCACTTTTTTTTGATGGAACTGGAGCAGGTGTTATAGCTTCAGCTACCGCAGATTGCCGAAGTTTTTGACGGTCTCTGTATGCTTTACAACGTTCTGCTGCCGTTTTAGCTTGAGGTTTGGGAGGCTTTAATTCTTTTTTCCGCTGTCTGTACCGCCTGTTGGCCATTGCTTTGATTGTAACGACATTCCTACATCATATTTCACTGTTAATATAATCTCGCCAATATATTAAACAATCCTATTCCAACAATACTACTATATTGTGAAATATTTATCAACTCTTATAGGTTATATTTACCTTATGTTAATGTCATCACTGTGTGAATCAGACTCTCCTCTTCTTTGGTGATTCTCAGGGGATATTTCCTCTTGTGCCACTGATGTGTTCATCACCTCTATCTCGTCACTACTCATTTTTAACACTGAAATTCTGTACCAAACCGTATGAACCACAATCAATTACGTATTTCACTCGTATTACACTCACGACGCAGTATACTAACAAAGCAGCTGATGCTTGGCGTGGCGCAGTTCGCTGGTGTCTGAGAGAGAGGAAAGAAGAGAAGAGAGAGAACGTTCGTGAGCGGCTCCCCCACCTCAACAAGCGCATATGGTGAGAGAGGGACAGTGAACGGTGAGCGGTGGTGGGGGTACCCGCATTTTCGTGTCGATCCTGACTCGGTTTTACTCCGAAATCCATTACGCGCCTAAAGAAGTTTCACTTCAATAATAATTTAATTAAATACTAATTATCTTCACAGAAAATTATTTTCATTATCTAATTACTTTTGTAGCCACCACACCACATTTTTGAGCCTAGTTTTCGTATTATCTAAAATACGTATAAATTTATAAATAATATATATATATATATACATATATATATATTATAAAACAGGTAATCTCCTAGTTGGACAGCCAAAGATCACTGTAATATGTAATATGTCATGTTTTTAAAAAAAATAATAAATAAATAATAATAATATATATATTTATACGTATTTTACATAATCCGCAATATATATTATTTTCTATTTATGTATAAATATTTTTGAAGTGAAACTTCTTTAGGCGCGTAATGGATTTCGGAGTAAAACCGAGTCAGGATCGACACGAAAATGCGGGTACCCCCACCACCGCTCACCGTTCACTGTCCCTCTCTCACCATATGCGCTTGTTGAGGTGGGGGAGCCGCTCACGAACGTTCTCTCTCTTCTCTTCTTTCCTCTCTCTCAGACACCAGCGAACTGCGCCACGCCAAGCATCAGCTGCTTGGTTAGTATACTGCGTCGTGAGTGTAATACGAGTGAAATACGTAATTGATTGTGGTTCATACGGTTTGGTACAGAATTTCAGTGTTAAAAATGAGTAGTGACGAGATAGAGGTGATGAACACATCAGTGGCACAAGAGGAAATATCCCCTGAGAATCACCAAAGAAGAGGAGAGTCTGATTCACACAGTGATGACATTAACATAAGGTAAATATAACCTATAAGAGTTGATAAATATTTCACAATATAGTAGTATTGTTGGAATAGGATTGTTTAATATATTGGCGAGATTATATTAACAGTGAAATATGATGTAGGAATGTCGTTACAATCAAAGCAATGGCCAACAGGCGGTACAGACAGCGGAAAAAAGAATTAAAGCCTCCCAAACCTCAAGCTAAAACGGCAGCAGAACGTTGTAAAGCATACAGAGACCGTCAAAAACTTCGGCAATCTGCGGTAGCTGAAGCTATAACACCTGCTCCAGTTCCATCAAAAAAAAGTGGGTGTGTCAAGCCTACGCAAGACAGAAGTGAAACTTCTAGTTTCAGCTGATGCTTGGCGTGGCGCAGTTCGCTGGTGTCTGAGAGAGAGGAAAGAAGAGAAGAGAGAGAACGTTCGTGAGCGGCTCCCCCACCTCAACAAGGTTTCACTTCAAAAATGCCACAGCCGAGAATCGAACCTCGCTTAACTGATTGAAAGCCAACCACGCTGAGCACCAACTGTAAGCAAAGCCGCATAAATTGATTATATTATGTAGGTTCTGAAAATATGAGAGCTTGTTATGTTTTATAATGTTACCTACATCACACCCAAAATATAATATATTTTTAAAAATAATGTACAATGTACAGAAATAGAATCCCACACAAGATCGCGTAGTGCGCTCTAGCGAACGGATATTTTATCAGAGGGAGATAGTTTTAATTTTTTTTTCTGTAAATTATTACATATTATCAAAATAAATAAATTAATTAAATAAATGTAATACAATTATCATAATATACGGATTAGATAATAATTTTAATCCAACACAATAACGCAAAGCGCGCTCTAGCGGAGTAATGTTTTATCACAGTGAGATAAGTGTTTTTATTATTTTGCAATATTATTTTCTTTTAAAAAATGTTCTGACCTACTAAAAAATAAGATATTGAATGAAAAAGGCGTTAAAAACAAAAAAATAATGTGCGATGGCCGAGAATCGAACTCGGATCAACTGCTTGGAAGGCAACTATGCTGACCATTACACCACCAACGCCAGTTGTCGGGATGAGCTAAGAAGCATTTATATGTTACTTCAAAACTTTGACTAGATCAAATGAACTTTAATCGGTGGTGGGGGTACCCGCATTTTCGTTTCGGTCATGAGTCGGTTTTACTCCGGTCCTCGAAATTGCATGACGCGCGTAAAGAAGTTTCACTTCAAAAACGGAAAATCGTTCCAAATTCTACGTGTACTGCGAATTTATTGAGTCCCAATGATGGTCCAGAATACGTCCTACATGCAGCACAAATACATAACCAACATTCCATGCCAAAACCCGACAATATTCACCAGAATTCAATAAGGCAGCAGCAAAATAAAAATTTGCAAAAAAAAACTAATGCCTCCGAAATTGTAAGTTGATATGCCATGATTACATTGTTCGAATAAATTTATTTATTAATTAACATTGAATTAAATTTGGAAATTTACATTCAATATGTATTAATTTTTCCAGGATTTTGATGAGATACAAGAGGCTCCTGTCCAAGAAGCCATAACTACACAACCGAATGATGATGATGCGAATAATGCCAATATTGTACGTATCAATTTCTGAAAAATTGCATTATAGATGAAAAAATTGATTTCGAATGAGTTTTCCAGTAAATTATATTTTCTGTTAACAGAATGTACACGATGACCATGAACTCCCGAATAGAGAATCACTGAGTGATGTTGATTCCGACATGGATATTGGAGAGCATTTCGATGGGCCACCGAGAGAATTTGATAATGACTTTGTGCCTCCCTATAGTGGCTATGTGAATCACAAATTTGCACATAAACAATTTCAAAAAATGTTTGTGGAAAATCCTTTCGGCTATGCTTGTAGCGTTTGCGATCGGCTTTGGTTCGAAAAGGATTTAAAAAAGGCGACATCCGCTGATGAAACGATGCTTAAAAAAATAACGGTATGTTTAAAGCATAATGTGGATATTATCATAATTTTCTTAATGTCGTAACTCTTATCAATGTTTGAAATTAATGGTTAACATATTTTCCAGGCTCTTGCGAACATTGCTGATGCAAAACTATGTACTACATGCAAAAGGAGTATGCAGAATAAGAAAATTCCAACGCTAGCGACCTTCAATGGCTTCAAATATCCGGAAAGACCAGCCTATTTGCCTCAACTCAACCTCATTGCTGAAAGATTAATTTCGCCTAGACTACCATTCATGCAAATACGGCGAATAAGACACGTTAACGGTCAGTTCTGCATAAGTGGCCAGATCATCAATGTTCCTGTCTCGGTAGATAATATGGTGAGCGTTTTGCCAAGACATGTGGATGACGATTTTTGCATCAACGTACACATTAAAAAGAAATTAATCCATAAGTCGAGTTATTTGCAAGGGTTGGTGAAAAAAGGTGAAATTAAAGCTTGGTTACGGTATCTAGTTGATCAACCAATGTATAAATTTTATAAAATATCCATAAATAACTCTTTTCTCGGGAATATTGAGCAAGATATTCAAATAGACTACACGCCTGTACGAGAATCTAGCAATACAACGTTTAACAGTGATGAGAATGTCTCTCCTCAGATGTTTGATCATAGGAATGCTCCTCAAGTGGTTAACATTGAGGAATTGAGCGAACATATCCCAATCGAAGAAAGTCTTGTCGCGCAGCAGCATACTTTGCTCTGGAACGAAGACAAATTCTTACAAATCGCACCGGGTGAAAGAAACGTACCGAAAAGTTTGTTATTCGATAAACACGCAGAAGAACTTTCTTTCCCTTCGATCTACCTCGGACAATTTAGAGAGTTCAACCCAGAGATTAGTGTTACGCCTTTCATGATTGCCACGAGTGAATTACGGCGTTCTGACAGGAGAGGAGTTACGCCTAATAAACTTCTTTACGTTGCGGCAAAAATTATGCGTTTGAGGGTCAGCGAGTCTCTAAAGATTACTTTCAAACACATTGGGACAAATACAAATATAAGTAAAGAGACTATTATGTCTCCGGACTACATTAACAACTGCTTAGATAAGAACTTAGCTTTTTTAAAACCGATTCCAAATTCAGCTGCATATTGGTCTGAGCGCAAGCGGAATCTATTTGCAATGATGCGTCAGTTAGGGAGACCTACAATGTTTTTAACAATGAGTGCAAATGAAATCGGTTGGAAAAAATTGTTACAGACTTTGCATTTCTTGAAAGAACGTGTAAAATTGACAGAAGAGCAACTAGAAAATTTAAATTACTTTGATAAAACAACTTTGATTAATGAAGATGCAGTTAGTTGCGCACTCCATTTCGATAAATTAATTAACGTTATCTTTTCAATTTTACAATCGAAAAAATGTAGTCCATTTGGAAAATATAGAGTCATCAATTTCTTCAAGCGCATCGAATTTCAGCACCGAGGTAGTCCACATGTTCATTCACTTATATGGTTAGACAATGCTCCGAACGATCCACTAGGCGCAGATTACGAGGCTACTGTATCCCTCATAGATACTCTAATGTCAGTCTCTCCAGCTGAAGCTTCAGAAAATATTAGACTTCAAACTCACAAACATACATTTACGTGCTACAAAAATAACCAACCGAATCACTCTCCCACTTGCCGCTTTGATGCACCTTTTATGCCCATGCGTAAAACTGTCATTCTCACACCATTGGAGATAGATCATCCACAAATTCGAGAGCTAAAGAATCGTTATAAATTAATCAGGAAAAATCTAGAAGACATTGATTATGACAGCATTAATCATTTTTATGACTGCAACTTAATTACTTCGGATGAAGAGTACATTAACATTATACGAGCCGGCATAATGAGACCACGAGTATTTGTTAAACGACTTCCTTCGGAAAAATGGTATAATTTCTTCAATCCTTTCTTGTTAAATGTATTAGGATCTAACATGGACTTTCAATATATTATTGAAGAGTATTCGTGCGCACAATACGTTGTAGAATATGTCAACAAAACTAATAGAGGCATCAGCAATTTGCAGCAACAAATTGTAGAGGTTATTGACGAAAATCGGGACTTTGATATCGTTGAGGCACTCAGAAAACTTAGTGTTAACGTGCTCAATAGTGTTGAAATGACAAGTCAAGAGGCCGCTTGGTTTTTATTGCGGTTGCCAATGTCTAAAACGTCAGTAGCAGTCGTTTACATACCAACACTCTGGCCACAAGAGCGTGAACGAATTAGGAAAACAAATAAAGAACTTGAAGAACTTGGTTACGATTGCACTGACATTTGGAAACAAAATTGGTTTGACAAATATGAGAAGAGGCCGGAAGAACTCGAAGACGTAACGTTAGCACAATTTGTTTCGAAATATAATGTAGGTCCCAAAGGAAAAATTTCTGAAAGGAGAATACCACGAATAATTAGGTATAGAAATTACGACATGGGAAAAGACTTGGCAGACTATAAGAGGGAGATGGTTACTTTACACCTCAAGTTTAGAGTTGAAGAAACAGATGTTTTAGCAGACATGCAATTTCTACAATTATTTGAACAGAATGAGGCATTAATAATGGAACGTAGAAAAGAATTCGAGTCAAATTTAGACATTGCTAAAACTATGGAAATATGCGCTCAGTTATGTCGTGAAGAACTTCTTTATGATGACGACCGAAAACAAGTGAATGTCCATCAAGAGCCTGATCCGTATGAACAACTCCTGAATGATCCCCATTCAATTGCCAATCTTGATTTGCGGCAAGCATCATTGAACAAACTTGGTGCAATTGCCAGGAAAAAAGATAACATTATGGAGAATGACAAGTTTAATGATTTAATGAGATTAACAAATGAGAAGCAATTCGAATTGTTACAACACTGTATACATTTAAATCAAACAGAAAACGCATTACCCTTACACTTATTCTTAACCGGGCCAGCAGGATGTGGAAAAACATTCACCATCAAATTATTTATGGAGATTTTCAACCGATTTTCTAATACTGATGGGTATTTAAACGCTTATATTGCTTGCGCATCAACAGGAAAGGCAGCAGTAGCTATTGGGGGCACAACAGTTCATACGGCTTTCAAAATATCACCGGCGAATCGAATTCCACTATCAAATGAACTGAAATTTTTATATCGAACACTTTTCAAGTACGTGAAAGTAATAGTTATCGATGAAGTGAGTATGATTGGTGCTGAGATGTTAGAACGAATAGATTTAAGACTGAGAGAGATAACAGGTCATTATGATTCCTTATTCGGTGGTATGAATATGATCTTTATCGGAGATTTGAGACAATTGCCACCAGTGAGAGCAACTCCTATTTATAAGCAAAAAATACAAAGAATAGGTGGTAATCAGTTATGGAGGAGTATTAAATTTTATGAACTGACAGAGGTTATGAGACAAGAAAATGAATGTTTCTCATCAGCCTTAACGAAAATTGGTAACGGGGAAATTTTGACCAGACAACAACTGGAACTCATTGAATCAAGGTTCGTTACGAATGAGGATGCCCATAATCTTTGTCCCAATGGAGTTAGATTATACTATGATAATTATTCTGCCGATACTTACAATCTTTCTGTATTGAACTCATGTGAGAATAAGAAAGATTCTATCGCTGACGACGAAATAATCGGTTGGGGTAATGATTTTCAAAAAGAACGAGATGCAAGACTCAAACTACATCAACTGTCATCAATTGATACTGGTGGCCTCCCGTACCAAATCGTTTTTGCTTTGAACAAACCATATTTAATCACAACGAATATCGATGTAACAGATGGATTAGCAAATGGAGCAGTCGGTAAATTGGTCTATGTTGAGTTAGATGATCAAAGCCACAAAATTATCAGAGTTTGGCTAATTTTTCCAAAAGGTGTAGGAAGACGGACACGTAGTAAAACAGCTCAATATGCTACTCGACTAGGAATAAGTAATGACGCAACTCCGATAAGTCGTAGGTCAGCGACTTTCCCATTATACAAAACTAAATCACACAGTAAAATCCAAGCAAAGAGAAACCATTTTCCACTTAAGCCAGCATGCGCAATGACTATTCACAAGTCGCAAGGAGGAACGTACGATAGTGTTGTGTATACGTATAGCAAGAAACATTCGCAATCCTTGGTTTATGTAGCTTTATCAAGAGTTACAAGTCCTCAAGGTCTCTATATTGTGCCTGCAGAAAATCAGGTTTTATTCCATCACGGACGACGCGAAGACACATCAGTAGCTCAATTGAGAAGAGAATTTGACAGACTTTCTACGGTTCGTTTAAAAACTCTCGATCTAGTACTGTTAGAAAATATTGAGAAAGGAGATATGACGATATTCTCATTCAATTGTCAAAGTATTAACAAACATGCAACAGATTTACGAGGTAATGTTCTAAAAAATTCGGACATATTGATGCTTTCCGAAACTTGGCTTGACGATGACAGGCATGTTAATGTTGAAAATTTTGATTGCATTGTACAATACAAGAGACCCAGTGTTAGAGCGGGTGGTGTCGGTATATATCAAAATGTAAATAGACTCCAACATGTTGTGGTAAAACATAATGACGTTCATGCCCGTAACCATGAATTCGTTTCTAGTCATACATCCTCCGTTGGGGATTTGTGTGCTGCAGAATGCTCTCTGGCTAATGGGGAAAAAATTATTATGGTGTCAATTTATATCTCACCAGGTAAATCGATTACTGATATCAAAGATTTTATCCACCATGTGCTTCTGCCATACACAGAGGGTGGTTCGAGGCTATTGAATAAGAATTATCACGAAATTCCTATGATCATTTCGGGAGATTTTAATGTTAATTTTGCGAGGGAAGAATCTGTAGAGTTATTGAACTTTTTCAAAAACACCCTCAATTTGGATATTGTTAATGATAGGAACACTAGCACGACTAGACACGGGACAACAATCGATGCAGTTTTTGCACGATTCATTAAGGATTTAAGTGCTCATGTATATATCTCGCACTTTAGTTACCATAACCCAATTATCACGACATTAGGAAATGATATTCATGAAATTGACAATGAAAATGGCACATGATTGGTAAATTGTCATTGTAATTTCTTTGTAATTTTTAATTGTAATATTGTTATTTATGTAATATTGTATACTTGTGAATAAATTGAAAATTTTTGGAACTATACATTAATCGAACGTCATTCATCTATAAGAAAATATTAGAAAAAGCAAATCCATGCTTCGTCGTTGAATTATTTAACCTCTAATTTTCAAACTAACCTAAGAGAGAAAATAGAGATGATGAAATGAAAATAGAGAGAGAGGAATACTAGAAGTTTCACTTCTGTCTTGCGTAGGCTTGACACACCCAAATTTTTATTTAATAAGGTGTATTATATACATGTATACATTTGTATAATGTTTTGACTGTCCAACCAGGAGGGATTCCCGTTTTAGGACAGTCAATGGTCAGTGTTTTATCACCACATTATTAAATAAAGCTATTTTTTGGATGAAATGTGTTTTAAATAAGATATTGATTCGAACAGGAAATCTTTCGGCTTTAAAAAAAAAAGTTTTTATTTTGTTTGTGCTTTGCTCTCCATTAGATATCAGTTTTTTCAGAGGTGTTGGGTTCAGACAAGTTAGGTTGGGTTATGTTAGGTTAGGTTAGGTGAGGGGTTAAGTTAAAAAAATAGAACGACTTTCATCAAATCAAGTTCCTGTCAATAAAATGCTTGGTTACAAATTTGGCAAAATATCAGCTCAATAAATTCACAATTTCGGTACATAAATAACAAGATGGTTGCGGTTATGATCGTAAAATTCTTTATCGTTTGAGTGACTTGTGAAAATTATTATCTTGGGACCGTCAGAAAAGGTATGAAAAAGTTTCCGACCGACAATTCCCCCGGGATTGGATCCCGGGTAATTCCCGGGATCAATCAGTCACGGCCCCACAAACTTAATTCCAATCGATGGCAAGTAATCAGGGCTTGCCAAATTTCAATCCGACAAGGGACCCATAATATTGATGGAAAAATAAAAAATTCCAGAATAGTGTTGGAACAGATCAAGTGACAATTTGAATATTTTGTGGAACTAAATTGATTTAGAATAAGCATTGAGAGCAGAACATACAATTGAAAACAAAATTACATAATATTATACTTAAAGGATAAAGTTTTTATACAGTTTTTGAACGTATGAAGGTTGGAAGTTTGTATTAAGTTCCAACGCTAGTTATTTGTTTAAGATTATACTGTTTAATGATGTGACGCCCAACGCCCAACATAATTCGCAAACAGTTTAGGATTTGCGGAGAAAACTTCTTCCGTTGCTTTCTTCCGTTGCTTATTTTGTGTTAATTTCATTTATTAACCAATAAATCGTTTATATATATAAAACTCAATTCATTTTGATTCAAACTATCCAGCATCCAACTGAAAATTTGCTTAATTACAATCCGAGCATTCATGCCATAAATCAACACGCCTGTCAAAAGAGGTTAAAAAAAATAATCCAATTTCAAATTTGATTGAATATGAAAATATGAGCTGACAAACAATGATATGTTAATTGTAATGTTGTATTTTTTTAAGGGCCTCCGTGGTTGAGGGTTAAAGCTCTTGACTAGCAATCCAAAGGTCGCGTCGTGCACACATAAATTTTATTTTGTTAATTTGTGTTACTTCATTTAAAATAACATATATTATAGCTTTAGCCATATTTGGTGACCAAATCTGAATATCCAGGTACTCCCACCACCTTTGTCTTCCCCATCTACTTCTCTTCCCCACTACCTTTAGCCTCACAACATACCCCAATTGGGGATGCCATAGTCTCAGACGTTTGGGAGCAGTTGGGACTTTCGTGCGGTATTCAAATAAAAAAATTAAAAACTCTTGCATCTAAGAACAGCAACGGCAGTATTAAACTTCGTAACGATAGATTCTATAAGAAGGATTTTAAGCATTGGAAGAATATTTTTAGTTTAAATGGGTCATCAACTTTCGACAATACATATTTTCATAAGTTTACTACACAAGCACACAGCTTTTAACAAGATCACAATCACAATAAAGTGCCTTAGATATATGAGCACGAAAATATCATTTTATTTACGAGTAAGATTAACGTATGTGCTTAAAGCACAAAAGATGCATTCGTTTTGATTTATGACGTTCATCTCATGTGATACACGACTAACTGTGAAACTAAAGCAATTTTATTCAGAAAAACATCTGCTCTAAGAAAAATAAATTCCAGATTTTGACACCCAAAAGAAGTGCCACGAAGTTTTATTACCACCTTATCATAAGTAATATTAAACCATAAAATACACATTTAAAACAAGCCCTTTGTGGCACACATCTGAATTGAATAGGCGCAACATTTTATCGTAAAAGCTCAATTTGTCTACGAGATAAAGCAATTCGGTCTAAATTCAAACGAGGAAGTTTTAAACTTGTATCAAAAGCTACACAAAACACTGTAACGAAACAAAAAAGTGAACATGCAGAGCAATAAATTTGAATTGATCCATGGGATCAGGAGAATAAAGTGATCGTGTTCAGCACAAGGGCGTACGTACAAGTTAACGTTAACTATGTTAAGCCAACTTTATAATTATTTAAAAGTTTTTTCGAAGTTAATATCAACGGGTATCTCGTGATAAATAACTTTTTATTGGCTTTTAAGTAATGTGACCCAATACCCTGATATAATGTATAGGTAGGTATAGTCATTTATTATGAGTTAGTCCGCTTTCCAGCGATATACAAATGTATATAGGATGTGCTATACATATAAAACCCATATTTTATCGTTATGTGACATCGGCATTTTTAGTATGAGCCAATTCGCTTGAAAATATTTTTTCTTGTATCTCCGGTAACAAGTTCTTTTTTTAAAGATCGTACCCTGAAAAATCGTTCCTGCTTTACCAATAGTTACCTACATCCGTCGTAATCCACCAAAAACCATTCCCCCTTTACCAATAGGTACCTACATCCGTCGTAATCCACCAAAAACCGTTCTTGCTTTACCAATAGGTACCTACATCCATCGTAATCCACCAAAAACCATTCTAGCTTTACCAATAGGTACCTACATCCATCGTAATCCACCAAAAACCGTTCCCGCTTTACCAATAGGTACCTACATCCGTCGTAATCCACCAAAAACCGTTCCCGCTTTACCAATAGGTACCTACATCCATCGTAATCCACCAAAAACCGTTCCCGCTTTACCAATAGGTACCTACATCCGTCGTAATCCACCAAAAACCGTTCCCGCTTTACCAATAGGTATCTACATCCGTTGTAATTCACCAAAAACCGTTCTAGCTTTACCAATAGCATCTACCTCATCAGTACCTACATCCGTCGTGATCCACCAAAAACCGTCTCCGCTTTACCAATAGGTACCTACATCCATCTTAATCCACCAAAAACCATACTAGCTTTACCAATAGCATCTACCTCATCAGTACCTACGTCCGTCGTGATCAACCAAAAACCGTTCCCGCTTTACCAATAGCCACCAAAAACCATACTAGCTTTACCAATAGCATCTACCTCATCAGTACTTACATCCGTCGTGATCCACCAAAAACCGTTACCGCTTTACCAATAGGTACCTACAACCATCGTAATCCACTAAAAACCATTCTAGCTCTACCAATAGGTAGGTACCGTCGTTTTCTATCGATCGCATACGATATCGAAGTAGAATTTGGGTTAGGATATGGCAACGAATGGGAATAGTTAGTAATTAGATCTTGCCAAGTGATACAGATGATTTTATTCAATAATAATTCATTAGAACCAAAATCCCTTTACGAACCAAATTGTAATTTAGTTATAGGGAATTGCATCAGCACACATTTTCAAAATTTGTGAACATTTTTTTATTATTTGAATCGCATACTACTTACCTAAATGAAATTGATGTTATTGGAGTACTTATATTAAATAATATATGACAATGATATATTTATTTCTTTCCGGCTTAGAAAAACTTGTCTATTTTACTCTTTTTTATTTTTTAAACTTAATTATAAGATTCCTGTAAACCTATCTAGTAACCTGCCAATTCCATTTTTTGGAGGTATATAAAATTTAAGCGAGGCGGGTGTGTGAACCATTCATTGGATAGCCAAAGCCTCCCCAATATGTTCGCTGCATTTAGTGACTAAGTAGGGGTGGCGGGTTCATGAAGTGAAGTGAAGGGTTCATGAAGTCTGCACACCAACTGCGTGGGGGCCGGATGGAGAGAGGCCGGTTGAGGGAAGCCCTTTGACCTCTTCAGCCGGATTCTCTCGACCCATCGGCTCGCACCGCAGAGCGATGGATGATTGATACTGAACCCCTGAATGCAATCACCCCTCATACAATTTTCTTTTCTATAAATACCTTTCAACAAAGCATCCCCAAGACGACGTAGGCTCCGAGAGAAATATTTTCCCTTTCTTCGAAAAAAATGTCTGTTCCACTTACGTTATTTCAATCCAGTTCGATTACGTATAAATTATTTTCAATTTCATTGAGTGTGGATTATATTTAAAAAAAAATAACGTTTAGTTTAATCAGCATTAAACACGTTCAAATAAGTATTAGAGTAGCAAATTACATCGACAACCTTTTAAAGCAAGAATGTTCACACAAAAATACAGAATCATATCATATGCAGAGCGCTTTTCAACCTTTAAAATGTGAAATAAAAAGCTTGTTAGTGAATAGTTAAAATAAATTAGGTAGGATTAAATATGTTGATGTGTCCGCACGCCACTGAGATTGGGGTCAAAGCCAAGTAATGTCACCCCCGCCACCCCACTTGTCCGAGCCTCTTTCTGTTAGCTGCAGCCGCCTACCTTTTATACTGAAATATCGGGGGTCACTTTACGGCCCGTACTTTAAAAGCTCACGCCCATAAACATTCTCTTTATATAATCCAGCCAAATTAAATTTATCTTCTGTCGGAGCGAAAAATCGCAGTATCCGTTATGTTAAAGTGATATTTTTCTTCGAAAGATTTTTTCATACCACCCGGGGCAATTTTTTATTTGAATGCAATCAGAAATCTCAAACAGACTCATAAATTCAATATTTACTTGACATCCACCCCACTTAACAACGGTTAATAACATGCACCAAGGTTCTAAAGCGAACATTTTAGAGTTCATCACAAAACAAAAAGTTCAAATCGATCAGATGAGGGTTTTTTGTGATTTGGAGATTTGGAATCTTAAATTTAGGAGTGTATACTTTAAAATTGGCTATTTAAGTTCTGTTTAAAAAAAATTTCTACTATACCTTCAAGATCCAACAAAATACTCACAAGTATTTAAAGTAATCCCAAAAAGAGGTGGTGGACGTACGTCATCGACTATCATCCTGTTCCTTCTCACACGTCTTGTGTGAAGATTAAAAAGACAGAAAATAACAGAACGATTGCATTACGTACGACATCTCTCTGGGACTACTGCGGGAAGAGGAAGAGAATAGATAAATTGTTTTAATTGTAATAAATATCTTTATGTCTATAAAGATGAGCTTATTTTAATAATTTTAATCCAGCAGTCATAGAGGTAGGTACATATAAGTATCATGTGGTGAGATTTAATGACAACGATTTTTATATGGAAAAAATGAACTTCGGTAACAATATGGTCACCCTAAACCTGAGACAAGTTTTTTTATAGTGGAAATGTGAAGACATGGTTAACCGTAAATAACGCTAATTGTTTATGCAAACCGAACGAGGAAATAAAGAGCCATTACGGTTTAGGAAACAATCCCATCGATCTTGGATCTGTCTTTTGAATAGGCCAATACAGTGATCAAGGACAACGGTAAAGTTGACCTGGAGAAGCTGGAAGAGAAAGATTTCTGGGAGCCAAAATCAACAAATCGTTGAAAATAGATAGACATTTTCAAGAGGCTGATGCTCCATGTGGAATATGTTATGGAAACTCCAAGTATCTTAGTAAGTTAAGTAATATAATAAGAATAATTTGTTGTAATATTAAATAAATGAATGTAAGCCAGACACATAAACATAACAATTTAAATGATTCCAATCTTAAATCTCAATTATTTGATTTTAATTTCCAAACAAATCTTTCGTAGCATTTCAATGCATCCAAAACCACTGGGTAGAACGAAGGTCACGTAAACATGATCGTAACGTTTAAAATTCAATGTTGCATTGAGCGCTGAACGTCTTCTGTACGGAAAGTGAAGATATGCATGAACTTGATGCAACCGATATATTGCATCCAATGCCTCATTATGTATAATAGGTCTGCAAGACTACAAACCCAAGCATTAATGTGTATTCAAGGACTTTCTTTCCTCTTGAATGGAATTTATGGAACAATGAATCTTGTTGATCTGTCAAGGTAAATTATATAATTTTGCGATGGTGTTTAAAATACTGAACTGATAAATTATTGACAACCCCCGTAGTATTGTGGCCTACGCATTTAGTTATAAAATAAGTTTAGTTATTTCACAACAAAAGCTTTTGTTATCATTAAAATGACATCTTTATAATTGGTCCGCCCATGGGAGTAATTCACTGAACTCGTTAAGTTTGATATTTAATAATAAAATAATAAAAACTAATTAAAATCTCCATATTCAATAAACTATCGAAAATTTTAATCGTTTTATTAGACGTAAGGGTGCTTTTTTCATAAAATAAATATTTTTTATAATATTGCACGAAATGATGTTTAAACCATGTTACCGACTCCTAAAAAACAACAAACAATGGATACGAGCATATATTTCCTATACAAGGTGTCAGGAGGTAAACTGCACTAACTTCGGGAGGTGATTCTGCATGATGGTAGGAGTAAAAAAAGTTTTCAGAAATTCAAAAAATCCACCTTTTCACTTGAAAACTGTCTTATAACACTGCAATTCAAAAAAGTTATTTAATCTTTGTATCTTATACTGTCATCTAGAATCACGTCCTGAAGTTAGTGAACCTTGTTTATAAAAGCTCACATAAATACTAACATTAATAATATGACCTAAAAAATTAACCAATTACTGTCTATATAATGTATTAGTATTGCTTTACTTCATTCGTTATGTATTTTATTATTTATTATATTGAAGAAAGGTGAAAAAATGAGGCAAAATGCTCTAGTCATATTTTTAAAACTAAATATTGATCAAATAAACCGGCAATTTATCTTTTCATCACTCAGCTTTCCGCTTCCTCTTGTCTATCGCCACCCTAAAGTCTCCCAAACTGACGGAGATTTCTCAGAAGAATTCTATAAATCGATTAAAGCGTGACCCCTTGAGTACATTAACTCCATAAATCTATCCGCACGGTCTTCTCAAACTTTTAGAGTGTCACTGCATTGATTTATAGTTCCTTTTAGCTATCGTAAACTTTTTATCATTTAGGTGTAAATCTCTCGGGTGCAGAGTGAGGAGAAAACTGTGAAAAGCTTCCCCCTTAAATACAGTTTGCCAATACATTTAAGCGATCGACAGAAAGCGATTAACGAACAAATTATTTATCATAAAACTCTTCAAATTGATTCAAAGCTAGATTTTAATGACCAAAATCTCATAAACCAATAATATCGTGTATTTTTTTAGTATCGAATGAATTTTATGTGCAATTAAGAAAAAAATTATTACCATGTACCAAATTAGGTTTGCTGTCACATTTTTAGTTGCTTTTTTATAGATTGTGTAAATTTCTTTTCTAACTCCAATATTCACACGGTATTAATTTATATTATAAATTATTTTAATTTCACACGGTATTCTCACCATCCAGTATTTACTGGGATGAGCATTTCTCTTTTCATCCTACGAAACAGATGGGAAAAAATAATCGTCTCCATGCCAAAGTCCATCCTTCAAAACTGGAGTCAAGTTAGTCTCTCAGAAGCTGGACGTTCTGTAAAGGGCTCGTAGATACTTTAAGAGTACACAACTGCTGACCCTGGACAAATCGCAAGGCCCCTTACTCTAATCTGGAGTCCCAAAATACTCGAAAAACCATAGACTCAATGCAGAAACAGGCCGTCCGTTTAATAGATCCCCCTATCTTAACTAACGGATTATGGAAATGCTGTAATTATTTCACCGGTAAATCAATGGATGATGCTCCGAGAAACAAGCATCATTGATCCCTTCGGCACCGGTGCATGATCGTTAAGTACGCTAAATGCGCGCCCAATATTTTTACACGTTGACATTTGTCTTGAGTTCAGCTGCTCAGCTGTGGAACGACTTACCGACCTCTGTGTTTCCTCCCTCCTTACTCCTTCCTTTTTTAAAACGACCCTCCTCACAGCATCCCCAACGACGACAAAGACCTTGAGAAAAATCATTTTTATAACCACCAGATTCTGTACCAGCAACTCTATAACTCTTCCCTCACATTGCAAGGAGGGGGAAGAAAGAATCGAACTAGGAACGTTCAAAGAAGGTCATATAGGCAATATTTTATCCTATGGAGGGATCAGATAAATAAAATCATCGAAAGGAGAGGGCTGACAAACTGACTAGCCCCGCTCTGCGAAGTCCTATAGATCGCGACCCACAACCTTGTTGAATAAAACGTTACAGATAACTATATTTATCAAAACCCAGAGATCTAAGCCGCCGACACACCTACGGCAAGGGCATTGTTTTTTGTTTTATATTATACTATTATAATACGACCCTGAAAAGAAATAAAATTATCATTCAAGAATAAAGCCCATTCTAGAATACATTGACAAATTAACCATTGTTTTGTAACGCCCATGTCTGAAGCCACATTACGCGATTTAAGATGTAATCACTTTGATGCAATCTTTGATTTAAAATAACGAACGTATTTCATAAGTAAACACTTTTTGTTGTGAGAAATACTATTTTAATTATTTGTTTTATATTTATACCTAGCTGTACCTTGTAACGCGTTGCCGTGGCAAAGTCTTTCTGTGCAGATAGAGAAACAATAGCGCGTGATGTCGCTGTTTTTAAAAAAGGATGTTTTTTTCCTGTCACAGGTCACAGGTGACATATATATGATATAGGTATTTAAAAACATACGCGTATTTGAATGCAATGTTGTGTCAAAAATTCAAAGCAATCGTCGAAGAACCATCGGAAATTTAAGATTTTTAACAAACGAACATTTTTTATTTATATAGATACTTGCTGATGTTTGATACTGTCTGCGGCATTGTCTGAGCTTAACACAAAGTTTTTCGAAAACAGATGTAGACGCCCGGAGAAAAATAAGTATTGCTAATTAATTAATATCCTGTTAAAAAGGTGATAGCAGGCCATTTCCTAATAAACTATTAGTGCTTTCATAATATATCGGAATACTTCTTCACGCAACTGCGCCTAACATGTTATTATATAATGACAAAATGCAAAAATACTATATTTTTTACGAGCACGTGTTTTTTTTTACTGATAGTTTACTAGGAAAAGTATTAATTCATTCGTTAAAGGCCTGCAGTCCCGTGTTTAACAGAAATACGAATAATTTGAATAGATTTTTCATAAATTAGCATTATTTTACCTCAGTTAGTTTTCTCCGTAAATGTGCAAAATTTTATCAAAAATTTTCTGGAGGGATGTCTTATTCGAAATAGCATGGCATAAAAATCAATTCCACGCAACCCGTCACAGACTTCGTTATATAAACAGATACTCTCACTCTCGTCAAATGTAATGTCTATGGAACTGCAATATATTTCGAAAATAGTTCAGTCTCTTTTATGTCTACCACTTTATCCTGTCCGCCTTATCCCGTTTACATAGTATTACAATTTTATCACAAAAATATGATCTTGGAATAAACCGGGCATTGGTCAAAAGTGTTATTTTTTTATATCTGACCTAAATCAGCGTAGAATGTAGTCATTTTTGATACATAAAAACCAAAGAAATCTGCGCATACAATTCTAATGGAAATCACTGTAAACAAGGTTAAGTCGATGAACGAAAAGCCCATTATTATTTTTTTATCGACGATGTGCAATGAATTGTGTATACAAAGTCTGGTTGTAAACAAAATTTAAACTGTAATAAACATTCGTCTCTAATAAAATAATGTTTATTTCTGCATTTAGATCGTTTGACTCTGATCTTTCAGCTTAATGTTAACTGTTACCAAAAGAAATTTATTTATTTATTTAAGCTTTTGTGTTCTGGAGAGGAATTGACAGAAGAAGGGCGATAGTAGACTGGATGCAGTGGAAATGAGATCCCTAGGGCGTAAGTGTGTTAAATCGCGTACTATCGTTTTGGAGATATCTGCCAGGCAAGGCCGATGTAGGCGTATTGAATTCGATGAAAAGAAAGAGTTGCTTACCGGTGGCGAGGGATGCTGGACAATATGTCTAGGTAAATCTAACTGCTATCAAATATGTCTAGGTATATCTACCTGCTATCAAATATGTCTAGGTATATCTACCAACTATCAAATATGTCTAGGTATTCCCATCCCTACCTGCTATCAAGTATGTCTAGGTAGATCTACCTACTATCAAATATGTCTAGGTATATCTATATGCTATCAAATATGTCTAGGTATATCTACATGCTATCACATATGTCTAGGTATATCTACCTGTTATCAAATATGAAGATCTATAGGATGTTACATTCCCATCCCTTAAATCGTAATGTTAATACTGTGTGATGAAAGTTTGCACCGTTGACGTTCAAAATAGGAGGGTTCAGAATAACTCACAGCGCCCTTGAGGTGATTTTGAATAAAAATGGCGCTATAAAAATCATCCAAATATTATTATTAATTTACTATCTATTTCTGATTTCCACTCTGAAAGCCCGGGCAATGCCGGGTCTTCAGCTAGTTGTAAAATTATTTTTTAAAAACATTTTGCGTAATTTATTTAAAATCAATAAAAATATTCACAAAAAAATTGACACATCTTCCGAACATTTTTAGAACGTAAATAATAAAAAAGTAATATATTTCTCACGCATTTCTGCAGATGACGGCTAAATAGATTTATTGGTGGTTGTACCCTAGTCACACTAGTAAACATATTTCGGTGGTAGTCCCAAGCTGTTCCCAGCTGGGTGCCACTTTTTATGAACAATCACTTTTATATAAACATCAGTCACATTTTTAAGGGCTAACTGGCACGGAATAATGAAATTAAGGTTCTTGCCATCGACGAAAAACTTTAATTTATCTTCTTTTTTTTTATTTCGAAAAAATATTTTCACAATTTATTCTTTTAAAATACACAAAATATAAAAAAATTATAACATTGTTACAAAAATACATAGTGAATGGCGAAAAATACATGATTAAATTTTGTCACAATCATGTTTATCATTAGATTTTCGTAAGTGCTTTTAAATAAATACTAGTTTATTTCGACGTACTTATTCATCATGGAGAAGTCCATGTTTCAAGAAGTCTATAAACAGACTATTCAATTCTATTTTGTAGATAAAATTGTAAAGTAAAAATTCCTCAATCTTCATCCGGCGACATTAAATTACAATAATTGTATATCAAATGAAAAATACACTTTGTAAAACACCACTTTTATTTTGAATTAATATTAACAGCCAACCAGGTTTCGCTTAGCTCAAGCTTCATCAGGGCTTATTATATCAACTTGACTTGATTCAACTTGAGTTGATATAATAAGCCCTGATGAAGCTTGAGCTAAGCGAAACCTGGTTGGCTGTTAATATTAATTCAAAATAAAAGTGGTGTTTTACAAAGTGAATTTTTCATTTGATATATAATGTCACATCACAAAGTGTTTGCTTCCTTCGATAAAAAAAAAAAAAACAATAATTGTACCCTAATAATAATTTACATGAAAATTTTGACAGACCGCACTCATCACTTTTTTATGGAAAAAA
Source organism: Hesperophylax consimilis (assembly GCF_061612785.1). NCBI lineage: Eukaryota > Metazoa > Arthropoda > Insecta > Trichoptera > Limnephilidae > Hesperophylax > Hesperophylax consimilis. Next base: position 14,218,839 of record NC_142842.1, read on the forward strand.
TGTGTTATATTTTTTGAAATAACACAATAATGTCTTTTTCATCACTTAAATAAAAAAATTTAACCCGTAAAATACTACCTAATTATACCTGCATACTTAATATGCCGCCTCTTATGGATGCACTCGATCTCCTATTTCGGAAACAGAATTTTTTTTAATAAAATTCCCATTTAATATACCTAACCTTAACCATAGAGGAAGAGATATTACAAAATTTCAGGTCTAAACAACGACTACAATAAAAGTTATCACAATTTAAAAACGCGTAAGACCATTGATGTATTATATTTAGATAAGACATGAAGTGGAAAAATTGGTTCCGCTTTTTGACCTCCAACTGACCTCCAACTCTCCCAACGCTGTAACGTAAACTACCGAAACAGGTCTCGCGCACCGCTTATCGCTGTCTAATGGTGAAACAAGTTTCGATGAGATAATAGTACGCAGTAACGCCTCTAATTTTACGTAAGACACAATTATTATAACTGTGTTTCTGGAAAAGGGTTAAGTAGATATATATTAGATATTTATAGATCTTTTATTGAAAGCACCTTTCACAGTGGAAGATACTCTCAAAAACGCTCGGTGATAGACTACCATTCAGAATTGAAACGTTGCCTTAAGTGGTTTTAGCTATTTTTGGCGACCAGACCTGAATATACAGTTACATCCCCACCTTCCTCTTCTCCCTCTTCTTCTCCTCCATACTACCTTCAGCCTCACAACATACCCTAATCTGGGATGCCATAGTCTTACTGACTCTAAGCGGCTGGGAGCAGTTTGTAGTTTGGACGTTCGGTATTCGCACAAAATTCGAATAACATCCTTTTTCGCCATGATTTAAGTCACATTAATGTAACGTAAAATCAGTCAAGTGAATACAACCATCAGATGGTAATGGTAATAAGGTCAAATTAGCCGCAGTAACAGTTACTTAGACACATGAAAGGGTTTTGTTATAAGCCCTAGCTAGTTAGAGGATAACGAAAGAATACATAAAATCAAAAAACTGTTATTTACAGCATACATAACATAACCAGCATGAGTACTGGCAAACCGTCCTACTCACAGCTCTATTGATCTCCTCTAATGATAAAAAAGAATAAAAAAAGGAAAAAAATAGTGAAGCAGTCACATTACAGAGCTAGTATACGGTATTATAGGTTGCGGAAGATCTTGCGTCCCCGACTGTTTCTACCTTTTAAACCCCTTTCAAAAACACTCCTTACACAAATAAGAACAAACTTTGAAATTTTCATTGATTTATAATCGATCTACAGCGATCGACTACTTTTCGAGGTTTTCAAGCACAAACATACGAAGGCTGAATTTTTATACATAGCTGACATGTATCTGGCATTACTCTGGGTTGTAAATAATTTTGATTAAAGTTTTGAGGTTGTGAATTCTAAGATAAACATCGACTTTTTTCTACTTTCTATAAATAAACATTGTATGTTCTTTATATATACCTACACACTTTCCCGAAGGAATTCTCTAAATGATAGTGAAAACTCTATCACAATCAGTTGCGTAGTTTAAAAGAACAAAGCGCACAAACAGATAGACGCGGATAGCGATTTTATATTATACTATTTAGAGATTCTATGTACCTACTCAACAAAATCACTTTTTAAACGGTGTTAAATGTTTGTGATATATTTAAGCAAGCTTCTATTCCCAAAATGGATACTAAAAAAATATCTTAGAACTTCGAGAATTCCATAAACGAATGAGAACTGTAAATCAATTACATCTTATTTTAAAATAACACAAATGCAAAAATATTATAGTTACAAAGCCATAAAAAAACAATATAACCCCTTCTGAATTACCCGGAATTATCAACTAATCAGAACAAAAAAATTATAATAATACGTCTTCCGAATCGCACTGTATTATCGACCAATAAAATAAAATACCTACATATTGTATTTTCCAATAAGAGGTGTTATTTTGAATAGCCCGCTATTTCGGTAGATGTTACTTTTGAAGCTGTCATTTTTTGACATTTGAAAAGTAGAAACTACGTTTTTAATAAAAATGGAACGATACACGCTTCAACAACGCATTGAAATTATTAAAATTCACTTGAGTGAATCAAATGCAAATCATCTTGAGTGATGAGGCCCATTTCCACTTCGGTGGCTTCGTCGACAAACAAAATTGTCGCATCTGGGGTTCGGAAAACCCAAGAATTATTGTTGAAAAGCCTCTCTTTTCTCAAAATGTGACTGTTTGGTGCGGTTTATGGTCCGGCGGAGTCATTGGACCTTACTTTTTCGAAAATGAGGCTGGAGCAACAGTTACGGTGAATGGATTGCGCTATCGAGAGATGATTAATGATTTTTTATGGCCGGAATTGGATGGTATCAATCTGGACAACGTTTAATTTCAACAAAACGGCGCTACGTACCACATACGCAACGAAACCATTGATCTTTTACAATTGAATATCAATATAACACCTTTTATTGGAAAACCCTGTATTTAAAAATGTTTCAAGACTATGTACCTATTATGAAATATCCAAGGAAATTTTTTTTTAAAACAGCGTTAACTAAATTACGATTAAACTTTTTATATCAAAGTTGCAAAAGTGAACGAGGCTTTAAGTTAGTTTCATACTTGAAAATAAATTATATTTTTAAATTTTTATTTTTGCTATAAAACAATGCACAACAATTTAATTAAATTTTGTGAATATAGGTTCAACGCTCTTCTGCATTCTGCCAGATTTCTAATCAATCCTTTGTTCTTTTGATTGCGATTTAATTCCAACATCAAACGAACGAAAAATAGTAAAGTATTTAATTGTATGGTAATGCTTTTTGCCCGAAAATGAATGAATTCCTGTCGATTTTAATTAAAAAATTCCCTTTGATTTCTATGTAGAAAAGTAATTTATTTTTGACATGTTTGTGGTATTTTAAAATAAGAACAAATAACAAAATATTATTTTAATCATTGATGAAAACATTAGCGACTCGCAAAGGAAACTTAAAAAAATATTCAATTCTTAGATGTTACTTTCAGGATTTAATTCTTGGATATGACCGATTTTTTTTGTCATTTTTTTGGTTTAACTTTTGTTTGAGAGTCTCTAATATTGTTTTCAATGAATAAATAATACAATTAGAGGTTTTACTCACTTAGTTTTTATTTTTATTATTTTCAACCGATTGAAACGGATTTGGTATCACCGCACTTGGAATGCTTAATACCAATTGTGTTTTATATTTCAGGGAAGAAACAATAGCCTATTTATAAACATTTTTGACCACACATGTTCGCTTGAATGTCAGAAAAATGTAGTCGAAATTGTCTAATAAAATAATATCATAATGATGAGTAGCAAGAATCCTTCTATAACTGATTCGTTACAATTAAAAAAATAATCGTTAAATTCTCGTTAATTTTAATTCCTATTTTCATAAAAGTCGATTATGATGTATATGTATGAATATTTAAAAGCTTGACGTACAATAATCGATGACTGATTGTGTAAATTATTTTTATTCTAAGAATTAATATTTATAATATTATTTCAAGTTTTTAAATAACTTTTGGACCTATTTCTCATCTCTATATTTGGTTAAATTGTGAACAAAATGAAAAGTCAAATCACATATTTATGTATGATGAATAAAAAAAACGAGATCGGAACGCTTCTCACGAATATTAAAGTATTTTATTGCATTTATCGGTGGATGCATTTAAAATGCATGATATTTAAAGATATTTTTCTCTCCATGGATTGAATCATTTAGCGGCGGAACGGAGTATGTTGTTTTTTGTTCACTAAACTGTCAAGAGTCGGCCTTACGCGCGTGGATAATTAGCTGTCACTATAAACTATCATAGTTATGGCAGACATTAGCCATTCAAATTAATTTAAAACCCATCTCATTACATTCTTTCATTTCGTCGGCCGCATCCAATGATGAACAAATCACTAGATAATCCCCTCACCTAAATCTATGCTAAAAATACAAACCGGTAATAGTTTCTAGAAGTTTCGACATTTTTTCCAAAAGTTATGGACTTATGGAATCAGATGCCAGTAAAATATACTTATTTTCAATGGTATGTATACATATTTCTGAGAAAAATTACTATTAATATCGGATAACATCGTTGGCCAGGAATTACTACAACTTTGTTTTTTTTTTTTAATTAAAAGTACTAATTTCGGTTGCCTGTACGTCCTGTTTAAGTCTGGTTATGGACTTAAAATATGCATTGAAATTAAGTTTTTTTTTTTTTAAATTGGATATAATAGTGTGAAGTATTCAGATAGGCGATAAAGTACCTGCCTATAACATTATATTTTAAACAAAAAAAAATATTTGTCATTTCTAAAATTGAAACTGATTTTCCAAGAATATCTAAGAATTCTAAGAAAGTTACCAAAAATTACGATATTTAGTCAAATTTGTGCATTGAATGTTTGAAAATAGTACCAATGTATCTTCCGCTGATTGTTGTGGCTAACTGAATAAATGCGCACAGAAGTCTCTTAAAATTCTCATGTGAAATTTGTGACATTTATAATCTTTTTTCGTTCTATTTTCTTAGGGTAGGCACAGTTTATCAGCCAAAAAAACTTCTTTATTTAGATTTATTGGGTCTGGGTATGATATATATATTTTTTAAATTAAAAGTACTCTCTGCTGTATCATATAGCTATGGTTACTGCATTCAACAAGCCTTACACGTTCACACATTCTTCTGTCGACAAATAATAATAATTATTACCAGTGTTTTAGTATGCTAGATCCCAATTGAGATGTTAATATTTCGTTCGCCACAAGTCGAATGCTGTAATGATCTGCCCTTTCTACTTCAAACTTTTCCTTCTCTTCTTTCTACGATACATTTTCCTTAAGTCCCGTAGGTAACTTTTCCATAAGGCTTTGGTTATATATATATCCGGGGTAGGAAGGTCCTCCCTGCCGTCTTTTCTTTATTACACACCCCTTCAAGTGTGTACATCCTAGTTTGTCTACGTGACGTACGACCTTGAACGTACTCATTTCACGTGACGGTTCAGTATAAAAAGGCTTCACCGAACGTTGTGTTGGGTTTTTGTTTCTCGGTTTAGAAACCTAGTTATTTATGTTTTGTGTGGTATCCCTTGGTTCTTTTGAGATAGAGTGAGTTGAATCCATTACCGCTGTTTTTCAAAACCATTTCATAAACCTTATCTTCTAAGTCGCCTGCTCACCCCCCCCTAGCTACTCGATTCTACCTATCGTAGGGTAATGTGAATTAATAAAGTGTTAGATTTTATATATGTGATATACATACGATAAATTTATGGTGTTAGTTGTCGGCGCCATCCATGTATATATTTTGGGAGGGGAAGGAGAGGAAAGGAAATGAATTTTTTTCAAGTTAAGATTGACTCCTCCTCTTACCAAACAAAACTGATGGATGATAATTTGAGCAAGGCGATCGATATCTGCGTGTCTGGATATCACAACCGGCCGGGTCTCCCCTTGTTCCAAATCGGCAACCTTCACGCCAGAATAAAGAAAACCAGGTCTCATCACCAATTTCAGAATTGCCCCAATCTCAAACACCTCCAGGAAAATCTACCTTACTGAGTGTAGAAGGGGAAAACCATAACATCCCTTTATCACGAATCTAGTCGCGAAAATGTGACACGCAAGGTCCTAAGTTACGTGCCACCTCCAGAAAACGTTGTAACTCCCACGCCGTCGGGGATTTACATCCCTTTCTAGGTCAATACACATATAACACACGACGATCTTGTCGACATTCTGCCTGCTTATTAACGATAGGTTGTGTGCCTACCCATTCAGCCAATTATCATGTGAGATATATGTAAGGTCTACTCGATATGCCAAATTTGGGATGAGGACTGTCTGTATTTTAATATTTGGTTCCAGTATTTATTTTATGAGGTTACTAGCATCCTCGTGTATTAGGTATGGGTAACTTCTACTGAATACCTATCCTCTCAGGTAAGGTATAAACGGATAATTGGTTTGATTTTTTGCATTTAATTTAAAGAGGCTGCCTACCTCTCGAAAGATACCTGTTGAGAAAAGTTGTTCGGTTGGTAGTTTTATTTCGGAGATTACCATCTCCCTCTTTCAACTTTAGATTTGTTCCTTGTGCATCCCAATTCGTAACTTAGAAAGTCAAATAATAGATGAAAAGTATTAAATTAGAAAGTCAAACAACAGAAGAAAAGTTTTCATTTTGTTCCGTCTGGTTGCATCCGAACGCTTTCAATTTGGGACGGCATACGCTAGCAAAACTTCCCCTTTGACTGACTGTACTCCGCGCCTCTCGGCCTATATATGAAAAGTCATTGGCCTGTCTCTCACTCACAGCTGATTGACAATCCGTCTAGGGTATTCCTTTTAATGATAACATTATTTGGGCGGCAGGTGTCGTAAACTTAGTTGTATCCGTCTTTTAAAGGGGGTCCTCTGGAATTTAATAAATAATATAAAAAAACTCACCCTGTTAGTCTCCTCCAAATCCTCGTGTGAAACTTACCTGGTTACACTATATAGCTAAATCACTTTAATTTTCGACCTCCTCCCTACGCTTATAAAAGGGTAATTAAATATTCCTGTAAATAAAATTGTACCTCCCTAATCTGTTAGGATTCGAACCCACAGTTAATAATCTATTTGATTCTCTGGTTTTCGGTCTCCGTGGATAGAATGCCATCTCGCCAAATCAATAACTTAGCCCGATTAAACACTTCCTGCCTTTAAGTACATTCACTCTATTTTAAAACGCAATCAATATTTTTATTATTTTCATGTTTTTAAGACAAGCAATCTAGTTCGAACTGTATACGAAATCACGTTTAAATCAACACAACTTTATAACACAATCGCGATTGCACAACACCTGGCGCCCCTGAGGTGGGTTTTTACAAAACGGCGCTCTACAAATTATCCAATTATTATTATTGTCATTATTATTAATTGTTTTCCCACTGAGTCGAATCACTTTCACTTCACACAAACACCGGATCAATAATCTTTCACTTTAATTCAATATTCCGCAATATTCTCTAATACCATTTGAATTCAATAATTAACTGCAATTTCAAACAACACTTCTGATTTGTATCCCTTTCTCGGGGCTGTCAATCCACCCAAGTTCCAAACTCGACTGTCCTCCGGTCTCTCCTTTCCCGTGGGAATCTGTTTACTCAAGGCCTGTCTGTCAATAAATCTTCCGTCGTTGTTTAAACAAAAAAATTTTTGGAGTATGTTTGTCTCGTTTATTTTATGTGAGTATCCAAACATCACAGCCTCCCTTTAGTTCTAAGCCCAGCGGGTAATCTCGCTTCCTCGTGTTAGTCGATGGGATTAGAAATAACTATAGGTAATTTACGTTTCTCGAATACCTCTGTATTTATTTTTTTATTTTTATTTTAAATTTTATTTTAATTCTTCCAAAATGTTGAGCGCCCCTGTTCTTCGGTTTTTTCTTCGCAACCTACCATCTGTTTATTTTTTGGTTTCCGTGATTATCGGCTTGTTCTACTGGTGAGTTTTTTTCCGCCCTCAGCTTTTTCAAGTGTTTCGTGTCGCTATGGGTAGAAATTCAATATGTCATGTCACACTTGTTTATTTTAGAATTTTAAACTCCGAGTTTTGTTTATTACATAACAGTACTTGACTTAACTTTGTGTTTTTTTTCATTTCAATGCGTTATTTGTATTATGTTCGAGTGTTATTTATTTTCATGTTGATTTATTTTGTGTCCTCGGCTGTGATCCGATGGTTTTTTGTCCGTCTGTGTTATTTATGACTTAAACATTCTCTGCCTTTTAGATCTGGAATAAACAATAATTGTTTACAGTTATTCTAATATCAACGGTATAAAATATGCCATATACTTCACGATATCCGATGCAATGTTTATTTTAGATTTGTCCCAGCTATCTTATTCTTGTGTTATAATTAATCCGATTTCGATGTTTGTTTATCCTTTGGCTTCGTTGTTTATGAACATTTTAGATGTTTTTTGTCGTCACAATGAATTCAATGTTTTCCGGGTCTGTCTGTTTATTCTATTTTGCCTTTGAAGTACGATGTCTCTGTTATCATTTTTGACGATAGGTACCATTTCTTTTGCTGTTAATGTGAATTAATAAGGTTTATGAAATCCATTTTTTTTTTTTCAACAACAGTAATGAACTCAAACCAGCTTGTATATCTATCTCTCCTGGTTTGCGGCATCAGATGTAATGATCTGCCCTTTCTACTTCAAACTTTTCCTTCTCTTCTTTCTACGATACATTTTCCTTAAGTCCCGTAGGTAACTTTTCCATAAGGCTTTGGTTATATATATATCCGGGGTAGGAAGGTCCTCCCTGCCGTCTTTTCTTTATTACACACCCCTTCAAGTGTGTACATCCTAGTTTGTCTACGTGACGTACGACCTTGAACGTACTCATTTCACGTGACGGTTCAGTATAAAAAGGCTTCACCGAACGTTGTGTTGGGTTTTTGTTTCTCGGTTTAGAAACCTAGTTATTTATGTTTTGTGTGGTATCCCTTGGTTCTTTTGAGATAGAGTGAGTTGAATCCATTACCGCTGTTTTTCAAAACCATTTCATAAACCTTATCTTCTAAGTCGCCTGCTCACCCCCCCCTAGCTACTCGATTCTACCTATCGTAGGGTAATGTGAATTAATAAAGTGTTAGATTTTATATATGTGATATACATACGATAAATTTATGGTGTTAGTTGTCGGCGCCATCCATGTATATATTTTGGGAGGGGAAGGAGAGGAAAGGAAATGAATTTTTTTCAAGTTAAGATTGACTCCTCCTCTTACCAAACAAAACTGATGGATGATAATTTGAGCAAGGCGATCGATATCTGCGTGTCTGGATATCACAACCGGCCGGGTCTCCCCTTGTTCCAAATCGGCAACCTTCACGCCAGAATAAAGAAAACCAGGTCTCATCACCAATTTCAGAATTGCCCCAATCTCAAACACCTCCAGGAAAATCTACCTTACTGAGTGTAGAAGGGGAAAACCATAACATCCCTTTATCACGAATCTAGTCGCGAAAATGTGACACGCAAGGTCCTAAGTTACGTGCCACCTCCAGAAAACGTTGTAACTCCCACGCCGTCGGGGATTTACATCCCTTTCTAGGTCAATACACATATAACACACGACGATCTTGTCGACATTCTGCCTGCTTATTAACGATAGGTTGTGTGCCTACCCATTCAGCCAATTATCATGTGAGATATATGTAAGGTCTACTCGATATGCCAAATTTGGGATGAGGACTGTCTGTATTTTAATATTTGGTTCCAGTATTTATTTTATGAGGTTACTAGCATCCTCGTGTATTAGGTATGGGTAACTTCTACTGAATACCTATCCTCTCAGGTAAGGTATAAACGGATAATTGGTTTGATTTTTTGCATTTAATTTAAAGAGGCTGCCTACCTCTCGAAAGATACCTGTTGAGAAAAGTTGTTCGGTTGGTAGTTTTATTTCGGAGATTACCATCTCCCTCTTTCAACTTTAGATTTGTTCCTTGTGCATCCCAATTCGTAACTTAGAAAGTCAAATAATAGATGAAAAGTATTAAATTAGAAAGTCAAACAACAGAAGAAAAGTTTTCATTTTGTTCCGTCTGGTTGCATCCGAACGCTTTCAATTTGGGACGGCATACGCTAGCAAAACTTCCCCTTTGACTGACTGTACTCCGCGCCTCTCGGCCTATATATGAAAAGTCATTGGCCTGTCTCTCACTCACAGCTGATTGACAATCCGTCTAGGGTATTCCTTTTAATGATAACATTATTTGGGCGGCAGGTGTCGTAAACTTAGTTGTATCCGTCTTTTAAAGGGGGTCCTCTGGAATTTAATAAATAATATAAAAAAACTCACCCTGTTAGTCTCCTCCAAATCCTCGTGTGAAACTTACCTGGTTACACTATATAGCTAAATCACTTTAATTTTCGACCTCCTCCCTACGCTTATAAAAGGGTAATTAAATATTCCTGTAAATAAAATTGTACCTCCCTAATCTGTTAGGATTCGAACCCACAGTTAATAATCTATTTGATTCTCTGGTTTTCGGTCTCCGTGGATAGAATGCCATCTCGCCAAATCAATAACTTAGCCCGATTAAACACTTCCTGCCTTTAAGTACATTCACTCTATTTTAAAACGCAATCAATATTTTTATTATTTTCATGTTTTTAAGACAAGCAATCTAGTTCGAACTGTATACGAAATCACGTTTAAATCAACACAACTTTATAACACAATCGCGATTGCACAACACCTGGCGCCCCTGAGGTGGGTTTTTACAAAACGGCGCTCTACAAATTATCCAATTATTATTATTGTCATTATTATTAATTGTTTTCCCACTGAGTCGAATCACTTTCACTTCACACAAACACCGGATCAATAATCTTTCACTTTAATTCAATATTCCGCAATATTCTCTAATACCATTTGAATTCAATAATTAACTGCAATTTCAAACAACACTTCTGATTTGTATCCCTTTCTCGGGGCTGTCAATCCACCCAAGTTCCAAACTCGACTGTCCTCCGGTCTCTCCTTTCCCGTGGGAATCTGTTTACTCAAGGCCTGTCTGTCAATAAATCTTCCGTCGTTGTTTAAACAAAAAAATTTTTGGAGTATGTTTGTCTCGTTTATTTTATGTGAGTATCCAAACATCACAATGCCAATGAAACTATGAAATTTATGCCAAAGAACAAAGCATCAATTTGCACGAGCGCTCTTAACAGAATTATCGAGAAGTGAGAGGCTCAGGCCAATATCGTACCGTCTGAGAGTATAACATTGAAATTTCGCCATTTGTGAGTGCCACTCGTAAGTGAGAACTGTTCCCTTAATGATAAGTCACTGAGGCATATGTTTGTGAAACCACGTAAGACCATGAATCAAATGTAGAGATCCGGAAAGTATTCAACGCTGATTCAAGCGTAATAAATAAGATCGAAAGGGACCCTTAGATGGTTAGAATATAATGAGCGAATAAACGAAGTAAGGAGTCTAGGGAAAATACAAAATATTTTTACGTGAAAATGAATGATAGAAGAAGCACAGACACCCGAGAAAGACATAGCATGATCAAGCGAATCAAATATTTGAGTAGGGTCTTGTCAACAGTCAGAATACCAAAAGAGTATATATGAAAGTATTTGAAGCAGTGATTACGTGCAAAGATATAACGTGAAGAAACTGCGTGGTAGCAAGTTAGTTAGTTCATTAACAATGTTTTATTCTGTAATCTACTATAATAATGATTGATTTTTTAAAAGTATATTTTATTTAGCTTCAAAATTTTAACATTTAATATCTAGGTACTCTAAAACGACTAAAACTACTATAACAATATTCCATTACTATGTACTAAATTTTTGTGTCCCGATAAATTTGTCTTAGGAAGACATCATATCGTTGCGGCTTCTCGTAGGAAAGTCATGAACTGTTATATTAATACTAATACGTTTTAACATTTTATTTTTTAGCTTATAAATGAATAATAGGGTACTACGAGTATGTACTAACGTTGCCACTTACTCAGAATAATGAGTTGATGATGCATTGTTTTTATTGTAGTATATTTGCTACAGCACAATGTAGACCTCGGTACAATGTAGTTTTTGTTTTAAGGTCTAATTTTCCCTTTGTTTTACTGAAGGCCCCGTAGTAAGCGTTCAAAGATGGTTTGAAATGGAGATTTGTAAATAAGAACGTGAGAGGGAGCGCGCTAATATTAAAAAAAACGATAGTAATTTTAAAAAAAATGATGAAAATATTTAATAAAACACGACTCATTTGAAATAGAGCTAAAATCTCTTGACGAATGCTTTAGTTGCATTTAAAGATACACTGTGATTTTTTCATGCCTATAACATATTAAATAATAGAACCAAACGTGTTTTTAATAATTTCCGCAGCTTAGTTTGCGATTTTTTTCTATCGAGGTAATTTCATATAAATAACGTTTTGGCATAACAACTGTATAGATATTATCTTCAAAAATATTTTTTTTAAACTTAAAAACTGATTTAAAGAGAAACTTTCTATCAAACGGTAGAAATTGGGTATGCGGGGGCTTTAGATGTTAACCTTATTTGCATTTTTTTTAGTTCATATTTGAAAGTTAGTGTCTTAATTTGTTATCGATTATAATTTCTTCAACTTTCTAAATATTTTGATTTTCTATGCTTAGGGTAATAAGTTCTTTTAATTTTTTATCTATCACCATGAATTTGCTTTTAGTTACATGGAATTTTAGATTATTTATACAGGATGTCCGGAAACTCGTAGTACAAGCGGGAAACTGGTGAATCTACATCACATTTGGAGTCGATTTTGTAGTATTTTTTTTTTGATTTGAGCTTTCGTTATCGAGTAAATCGAGTTAGAAGTTGATTTTTTTTTTTTTTTAATCAAATTCTTATAAATTATTACTGAAGATCAAAGTACCCAACTAATTAAAACTATTTTAAAGTAAAACAAATGAAGAAACTCGGATTTGAAGCATTATTTTATTTATTTATTTCATTTTATTTCATTTTATTAACGCCTAGAAGGCTTTTACATATACATGTTATGGGTTTTGTTGTTCAGTAGCATTATAAAATATTTTAATTACATAGCATAATAAATTGAGTATGAACTTACATAACAATGTGTAGGGTTATTGTTATGGTGTTATTATTTTATAAACATAAGCAAGCAAAGTTTATTGTACAAAGTACGTCGGTTGAATATTTTACAGAACATAGGTTAAACTAATACATAAACTTGAGAAAAATATAACAGATATAGGTAGGTAGTTAAGTAGATACAATTCAAGTATATAGTTACGGTGTTATTGGAATTTGGACAATGAGTTCGATAAGTTTATATAAATATAGTGTAGTTACAAGAGTACAATAATGTAAGTAGGTAATACACACAAGACAAGTAAGTTTGTTATTATTATTATAAAGATAAACACTACAGTTTGTTGTAAACCATTTTGAAATCACCCTTCATTTAATCCGGTGTAATCATAAAATATTTCTGCTCTGCAGGGTTAAAACATCTGTTGTTCAACCCTAAACACCAGGAAAAACTTTAACCCTAAAATAGCCGAAAAATATTTTTTTTTGTTTTTTTTTTTTTTGTGAAAATGATCAAATCAAAAAACTTTATGTTTATTTGGGTTCCCCGTGTGGTGTAGATTCTCCAGTTTCCCGCTTGTACTACGAGTTTCCGGACACCGTGTATGTAACCATTTAGATAATTAATTCTCTTCGATACTTTTATGTGTGTCTCCGACGAAAGACCACCATTGATGATGGAATCGTTTCTTTAAATGGCAATGACTGTATTTAGTTACCAGATCTGAATCCTTCCCCTCCTTACTTCCTACAGCCTAAAATAACGCCGATCGGGAAACCATTGTCCCACTGGTTTAAAGATTTGTACGGCGTTCACACAATGTACAAATAACACTCGCAGTTCAATTTTTTTAATTAGCTCTTAGTAAAATTTAGTTTTTCATAAAAATGCAACTTATAATTTCAAACAAGTAATTTTTTAAACTTATTATTACTAAACCGAGTTTTCTACACTATTTAAAACTTTTCAAACTTTAAAACAAAACACTTTACAAACTGGTATTGTGATCACTAGGAGATATTGTGGACATTCTTGATCTGAGAACATAGTTATTATCGAAAGATCTTAACATGTAGATATGTAGAACATGCAGATGCTGTGTGATGGTTCCGGAGCTAAGACACTCAATCAAAATTATGACAATAAAAACCTTCCGTGACATCTTACACACATTTTATGCAGCACAACAAAGTCCCTGTTAGATATTCGGTCGATATTCCTGTCCCGGTTACTTGAAACAGGTTCTTTTGCTGTCATCGAAACTGTCGATTTTATTTTTCAGAAGAACCGTAATTTGGAACATTTAATTACATCAAAAAAAAAATAATTTTGTAAAAATAGTTCTTCTGTGGACACTGTTCTCATTTCTGAGAATCCTCGGGAACGCGATTCGTTTATATCCAATAATTCATGGGTCGGCTCGCACTTCGAAACGCAAATGTACAGAAAACATTTGATTTTATAATTCATTAAAATAAAAATATATAATGTACAGAAAACATTAGATTTTATAATTTATATATATATATTAGGGTGTCCCAGGACATAAGGAAGAATTTTTTTTTCATGAATTTAAATATGCATACCCTCTTATTTTATTCCATTTGATCCCAATAACTCATATAATAAATATTATTTTGATTAAACACCGGCAACCCGTGCCGACTTGATGCCAAACATATGGTACAGAGTTAATATGGAAGGATTTTCAACTTTCATTTTTGTCGGACAAATAAAATTTAAAAATGCACAAATGTTCAATTATGTAGTATTTTATATTTATAAATGGTTTATTGATTAAATTTTTTCTTCATAGTTTGTTTTTTACAGTCAGGATAAATCTTCCGGTGTTCCTGAACGCATCGTAACAAAAAATATTTTTGTTCCTCTTCGACCGTGAGATGCAGCCATGAAAATCTTGCATTAACTTAACAGTTCTTTCAGCTGTATCATTCACTACCCTCAGCGGCGACACCTTCTTTCTGACTTCTTGATACGAAGCATTATTTGACCACATCGTAGGGAATTCGTTAAGAAAACTGTTTTCAGACGATCAAACCAATACTTGCTGTTGACTGAAATGAAGTAGTAAATATTTTTCTCTGAAACAAAAGTCACTAAATTATGATATGAACACAAACCTCAATACAAAACATAATTTAAACTACTTAATAAACTTACCATACAATTTACCATCAAGATCTTCCTTCGATGGGATGTAACGTTTGTCATGGGTTGATAATTTTTTTTTTTTGATATTTCGAGCATTTTTATTTTAGTTGTTTGATCCACAGCGTCGTCAAACAGCGATAAAATAGATCCTTCATCGGTCAAATACCATAACTGCTTACTGAACAGAGATAAAGCTGCCATTGAGATGTTTTCATCAATTTTTTCTTAAGCCTTCATCGATTTCAAAAAGCACAAGTCCTGGTAAGGTGCTTTAACTGCTATAATACATTGTAACCATGGCTTGACATAGGATGTTACTATGACTGTTCATACACATTATTGCCTGTGCAAACGTCTAAAAGTGCCGCCTTATCTTTACCGGTAAATTTAAATTGCGCACAAATTAATGATATTTTCAAGGAATAAAGCGCCTTTGCCATCCATCGAGCACCTGGAGGCCGAATCTTAAATTTTCTCGCTGTATCTCCTCCTAAAACTATCAAACAGAGCTCTAAAAACTCTCAATAGTCATCTCCAAGTATTTTTGTTGTCAGTGCAGTACGGTAAAAGTCAAGCAAATCACCGATTTCGGAAGCGGTTAGGTGCAATGTGAGATTTTCTCTGTAGCACTGAATTTTATCGGGATCAACATTTTTACAGTTATCTCGAAACTTTTTGAAGAGTGGTATGTCAGGGCTTGTAGTCACTTGACTGATTTTTACTTCAAACACAGCTTTTGTTACCAACTGTGGCTATATTTGGTATATATTGACAGTTAAATTCACTTTCCGGATATTGTAGAACAAAACTTCAAGAAGTTGTCCATTAGATGGCAGTTTAGAACCCGATATTTGGTGTTTTGCGACTCCTATTAAAATATACTTTTTTTAGAAGTGCGTAAATCTAACAACATCTTGCCTGAACGAGTGATTTTCGTTTACTAACAAAATAGCAAGTTACTACAAGCTCATCAACACGTTTGCTCGATGGCGTCTTAATGTACAAGTACTGACATCTTTCGATGCAAATCGGCACGGGTTGCAGTTGTCCAAAGTAAACGAATTTTTTTTTATAAGTGTTTTGTCATTATTAAAACAAAATTAGAGGGTATGCGTTCAAAAATAACAACTTTAATTTTTTTGGGACACCCTAATATATATACACTCTTTTTTCGGCGTTAAAAATACATTGAAAATCACCCATAGTTCGTACAGGCATGTTTTTTCTTTATTTAATTTTTTCATTAAGAAGAAATGCACGACTTTTGAACTTTAAAACAACACTGATTGAGAGAGAGAGGTAGCTGACGTCACATAACGATGAGCATTTATGGAGCGCCCGAGTGCTAGCGAAATATCCCGAATGGATAACGCGTTGAGTATTTACGAATATGCCACAAGGATGGGATTTTTTTCTCAAAATTTCTCTATTATTCTCCCTCCCTCCCCCCCAACTCCTCCGTTATCCGTAATTTTTTTTAGGAACCGATTGTTAAAGAAACTAGATAAAGAACCGGTTCCACATCTTTCCGGAATGGAACTGGCGGTGACAACCCACTTCAGGTAGGTATCAATCACCTCTAGTCCCTGTAGTGCCTTTAGGCGTATGATCAATAAAAAAACGGGATGTTATATTAACACCATCTGATCCAGCGTTGAGAATTAATTACCAAATGATTTATGGACTAATTATTAACCTCACGCGTAGGTGTCAAAATGTGATATTTCACAATAAATCGGTTACTCTGTGGTTAAGAGACAAAATACCTTGAAGTTAACTGTCATGCTGTGATACAAAGTAAATTTTGCAAAAGCTTGCTAAGGATTAGAAGGATTAAAAAGGATTACTTAAAAGGATTGCTTTTGCTCGTAAAAAATATGAAATATGAATACCTTTATCTAAGTACATAATACTAAAAAAAATGAATTTACTTCACAAAAAAACATACTTTAATAAAGATAATACTTATTAATTGCTCCCTCTTGTGGGTTATTAAATACAGTCTGGTCTAAAGCAACTTGCTATTGGAACACATGTTTTAAATTTAAGCTATTTATAGGGAACAAAGGTTGACTATGATGTCGAAGAAATATTAATACAATAATTTATTATAATCGGTAGCTTTCACTGCAATTGCATACTATACATAAATATGATTCTGTGATTTATGATGCCAACATGTTGTTGAAGGAAAATAAATTATGTATTATAATTAAATTTAATGTCATGATTTATTCACTGGAATGCTAACAATTATTGTAACTTCTGCAATAATGATTATTAATGAGGAATGAGATAATAAACAACCATTTTATTTTTTGAATGGCTTCTTTCTCCTGTATTTTGTGGAATCATAAAAAATCATTACGCAAATGAAAACATAAAATGCATTGATATTTTTATTACTTACCGCTGAATCTGCCTCCAAAATTTGATTGTGACAGTACTACTTGCAATGTTGTCAAACAAGTGATGAACCTGAAACAATTAAAAAGAAGTTACATTTTATAACTTATCTCAACTCAATTACAAACACTATTTCCAATCAATCTGAACAATCGCTGATTTACAATGTTATTAAATATATGTAAAGTGGCTTAATCAATAATGAACGTAATTTTCGAGTCGGTATTCGTATTTATAACAATTGAACACTGTTAAGGCGAAGCTTAATGCTAAATCATTATTTTGATTTATTTTTTATAACGAATTGGTGTATATTATAAATACCAAAAAATATGTTTTAGATAAATTGAAGGTTTTTCTATCGTTTCGCTTGAGTAGAATACAAATAAAAAAATAAATTACTTATTATAAAATATAAATGTAAATTACTGAAAAAAAATATTTTCAACAGAAATGTATGAACGCGTAAAGGAAACAACTTTTAATAAAAACAGTTTTATAGCTAAGATTATCTGTGACAGTTTCACTTGATTAACTTTTTTGCTTTCTTATAAAATTATTTATAAAATAAATAAAAACCAGTTTTGTGTTTGAAATTGAACGTTTCTAGACTCCGTTTGTCAAGCGATTTTAATGCCTATTACCTACAATATAAGGTATACCGAGAATATACACATTTTCGGCTTGTAGCTTCCTCTTAATAATAAATCCGCGTAACTCGTACAAAGCAAATTGATAAAAAAAATACTGAACAACAAGTGATTAAATTAAATGTTGTTTTATGAAAGCTTACATGTAATCTACACTGTAGAGGTATTATAGTTTAGCAAAATGATTGTATCTAGTGGAATTATGCGAGAGCTGAAAAATATTCAGAAATTTTATTGTTATTCGTAGTAATGATTTTTTGTTTTGTTTTGTGAATCGGTGAGTTTTGATCGCCGATAGAAGACAAGCTGTTTGTTGCTATTCCAGCAAATTTAATAGTATGCTTAATTTTTCTGTGGAAAAGTGAACGACTTTATAAACTTCAAAAAGTCAAATCAGCCTATTTATTCATTAATGTTTCTGTGACAGAGTGTTAAAATTTCTTAGTTCTGGTACATAAATTACCTATATTTAACAAAATACTTAGTAAAGTTTCCATTAAACTATCCAGAAAAGAACATATTTTCACCTTTAAAAAATTCAAAGCATCACAAATCAGACGATTATTGTCAGGTGGCCCATATTACGTTGATTGTTACAGAACAAGCTTAGCAAATCAATCTTAATCAGCTTTAAAAAATCATAATAATCGCTGTACTTAGACTTTTTCTTACTTAGTATTACACTTTAAAAAATAACATGGCACGGGAATATATTTATAAATTAGAAAGTGTAACGCCCAATAAGAGGAATATAAGGAGGGTTCTATCCTATATGTATTTGGAATGTCGGGAATGCTGTGCGACATGAATTGAAGAAGTTAAAGAAAATAAGTGTAATCATTTCTGACTGGGCACGCTCTTTTGCGGTTACTTTTCTAAGTGCTAACTTCTTCGAATATCTATTAATTTAGTGATCGCTTGACAAGCTTTGTTGCATAGTGCTAAACACGTACTAAGAGAATAAGTTACAGAATGTTATGTCGTGCTTAAAATAGATAAAATAAATTTGCAATTTTACAAGAACCATCAATTCTTTTCTGTGAACGTATATATCAAACATTTATATTACTTTCTCGTAACACTAAAATAATTCATAGAAGTGTGGGTGGGACCTACAAGTAATGCGAGCTTATGAGGATAATGTTCGATTAGTCCTATTGAATTATGGAATGTTTGAAAGCTCTTCACGTCCCTGGATGGTTATATTAAAAAATACAATAACCTATCAACTATCTGTTCATCGGATGTTCAACACATTAAATAAATACTTTGCAAATAATTTCCATTTACCTCCCACGACGATAGTTCAATATGATCGGACAATAAGACATTGTTTGAATCTTGGAAAATAATATAAAACAGAATTGATTATTCAATTCTTTGTTGTCTTCTTTTGGTTAAGGCTTCAGTCAATAATCTGTTTGATTTCTTAAATCTGAGAAATTCAATATCTTAATATAATATTTGCAAAACAACTACAACCCTTCAGAAAGAAACATTGCTGAAATAGGCCGTTCAAAATGTCTTTCTTTTTTTATTTCTGAAGTTAGTCAAATTGAAAAAAGAAACGATTTACTTTTTCTATTGAAAAAAAATTGTATTGAAAAAATGAGTGATGTTTGGTAATAAACATATTTTTAAAATAAATTAATGAACAAACTAGTCAAATTAAATACGTACGTTTAAAAAAATGGTGCCCACAAAAATAATGGGTTATAACTTAGATAAATTTGATTAGTTAATTTGATAAGTTTTAAATTAGAAAAATTGTTAATTGTCAATTGAACACGATTAATAACCATGTTTTTATATTACCATCTCCTAAATTTCCGTTCACCCTACCTTTATTCATAATAATATTTATAAATATATTTTTTTTTATTTAGACGCCTTAGTTGCCCTTTGATTCTAATTGAATGTCTGGAAATATTTGTAATACAAATATAATTATAATTGATAAAAATTATTTTTTGAACTTTATTTAATTATTTTTGCATAATATCTAAGTTTTTATCTTTTCTCACTTCTGATTGTTATAAATTTGTCTATGCTTAAGTCATTCTAATATTTCGTTCTAATTTTTTGGTGTATGTTGAATCTTGGTAATGAAACCATTCGGTCGAAATACATTGTTAAATATTTGCTATTAAAAAGGTGAATAAAAAAAGTGATTGATTATCCTTTAATTCTAAAATGTATTTGTTTTTAAAAAAGAATAAAATAAGTGAAAAACATATGAATGAGAGATGAAACGAAAACATTTAAAATATACCATAATATTATTATTATGACACTCGTAAGTCTTCTTAACACATCGTAATGTGTAGTGGTAAAATAATAATTTTAAAAATCCATCGAAAAGAAAAAGTATCTGGTAACTGTAACTAAAAGAATTAATTTCCTCGGATATTAAATTTAATGCATAATCACTGTCCTTAGAAACCCACGTACACGTCGGTATGAACGAGTAAGCTTCAATATACACATAATAATTGCTCACGTACATATATCCCGCCTTAACCTTTCTCCCACTGAGTTAACCTATAACTTCACTATCTCCTAAAGCACAAATTAAATGCTCAAAAGACACCGTTAAGAAATTTACGCACGTCCAGTTTAATTATACCTAAGTTAGTTAATTTTTCTCCTTCACTTTTAGTTTCCCAATTAAACCAAGATTTATGTTGGCGTCGGAATGTAAATTTATGACAATAATTTTTGTCCAGCTCTACACTAGTATTACAGTATAAGAGTGTTTAATAATTGTCTGACAAGTACACGCTTAGGGCGTTACTTAGGAGTTATTCCCTTTGTTTACCATAAGATCAGCGTAAATCCTACGGTAAACCTTTGCCCTGCAGTGGAAAGAGGTAGGTATGATATTTTAATTTATTCGAATCAAATTTGTGATACTCATACGTACTTGATCGAAAAGCTTTATATCATTTAATCCGATCTAATTTGAATCACAGCCAACGTTTTATAGTAGTTAACTATACGTATCATTACTTACTGACATGGACTTATAAATAGGTTCACGTTCCTGTGAACGTGAACGATGATACGATGAAAGATTGTAAAATAACTGTAGTTAGTTAGTTTGTTCTTTCAACGTGAATGGAAATATAACAAGACGACGGTGTAAAAAAAAAATGACACTATCAGATTAACGTAACCAATCTAATTATCCAACGAACGTGTGAGAATGTACACGTACTCGTAAATAATGGAAGAAAAGTACGAAGAATAATGTGATTGATTTTAAACGTAAATCTTCTGCAGTTGATTTATCGCGTTGTACTAAATATGTACAAGGAATCACGTTACGAAATGCAAAGCGGTTAGAATTTTAAATATTCGGTGTTTTGTTGAGTAAAATAACTTACAATTACAAGATGGGATATTTCTATTTGTGTAACTTGTAATAATTCTCCTTGGTGGAAATAATTATTAGTAATTTAAGGAAAAACGTTTAAAATTGGTTTTCATTATACTCGTGAAGATATACATACTCGTACGCAGACGCGATAAGCTCCCATGAATATTGTATTATTCAGATAATATGTAATGCCTCAATAGATTAGTATTAACTTCGTGCTAGACTTTTGAAAGAAATTGTGAGATAATAATTATAAACGTAAATGCTTTCACGTTTTGTACTGGTACCAACGGTGTATATTTCAAAGATAATTTTGTAATCTTATACGAACACTGATATATATATATATATATATATATATATATAAAATTTTAGGTACTATATTTACTTGTTACAAGTTATTTGTTTATTAATACATACATTATTATCACAATGACATCGTGCTACTTCGAGGGCGCTAAATGAAGATGTAAATCATCCTTCAATGTGAGGATAGAGAAACACAGTGTTTATAAATGTTTACAAATGGTGCACTTACACGGCGCATTTTACCATACATTCTCGTCACAGGTATGAATGCAAACTTTTCTTTTACACTATAATAGTAGGTACATACTCGTATAGAGCTAAGGTAATCTTTCTTTCAAAGAAGGCACTAAAAACGTACTCTAATCCCATCATGTTTTTTTTCACTGCCATGTATAATTAAAAACCAATTTTTTGGAATAAACAAAATGAGTGGAATAAAGATATAATTTGAGATATTCACGTCTAAAATCTGTGTTATCGTGATAATTCTTTGAGTTACTAGACGTCTACACCGAAACTAAATACGCACAAAAAATAATAGGGTTAGCGCTTGTAATATTATATCACTTCTACATACATAAACAAACACTTCACCATAATCTACATTTTTGCCCTGATGATGGACACTGTAAAGCTTTCCAAAATATTGGCTAAAGAATGAGGAAGCGTAACACGGTATAGTAATCAAAACATTAATCACGATAAATGTCTTCTTCTTTTAGGTGGTGGGGGGCTCAGAGGGGAATATCTACGTCAATGAGTCAGTCTAGGGCCTCATGCTTCGCCCTGTGGACCTCACAAATCCCGCCGGGGAATTAATGCAGCGGACATTCTTTGACCACACATTCACACATCTCCGACTTTTCACGGGTCTACCTGTGCATCATGTAGGCATAGCGGCTGTGGGAGGACCTTATCCTATTGATGACGGACCAGAGTTTACGAGGCAGTGAGATTCCAGGCTGTCTCTAAGTGGGGTCTGGCGCAAGATGGGAATTTCTCACGTCGGCCGATTGCCAATTAATTTTCCACCTATATTTCACCTATGTTCCACCTAGTAATTGGAGGAGCCTCTCTGCTTCCATCCAGAAGGGTTTTCAAGACTTCAGGCAGCATACAGGATGAGAGACAACAATATCGTGCAAAAATATTGCGCTCTTTTGCAGCGCTTTCTTGTATTTTTTTTTTATATTTACTCCACACAGGAGGCCCTGAAGAAAATAATTTCCCTCAGGGCCTATATCATCTTTGGGGATGCTGTGTGGAGGGTCTTTTTGTGGAGAGGAAGGAGTGAACATGGGTCTTGAAGAGTCCCAAGTTGTAGGAGGGAGGAAACACAGAGGCCGGCAGTTCGTTCCACAGCCGAGATGTTGAAACTAAGAACGAATCGTAGAAGCGACCCGTTCTCATGTGACAAATGTCAACCGTGTACAAATGTTGGGCGCGCGTTTGGCGTGTATCTCGACTACGCACCGGTGAGGAAGGGATCAATGACGCTAGTTCCTCAAAGCATCTTCCATTGTAATACCGATAAAACAAGGACAGCATACCTACCTGACGCCTGTGCTCTAAGGATTGCAGTCCGTTTGTTAAGATTTGGGAATCTATCAAACGGACCGCCCGTTTTGCACAGAGTCAAGGGTTTTTTTCAGGTATTTAGGGGCTCCGGACCAGAGATGGCTGCCAAATTCGACAGTACGGCGCACTTGTGATTTGTACAGGGTCAGCAGTTGTGTACTATTAAAGTATCTGCGGGCCCTGTACAGTACGCCCAGCTTCTGAGAGGCCAACTTTTAGTAGGGATCACGGTAAATATTTTTTCCTTAAAACGAAATGAATTAAAAATAGATAAAATAAAGGTTAAAATTGGTTTTTGTTGAACTTATGAAGAGAGGAAAAACATATTCATATATCCCAAAGCAGACGACCTGTTAAGGCGCAATAAGCTCACATGAATATTTTATTTTCTGTTTTATTCAGATTATAATACTACAAAAGAATCATTGAAAGTTTATATTATTCATATTTCACTTACGTCGTGAAAGTTTTAAAGAAAAAACCCATCGAAATTCTATTGCTTATCTTACCGAGAGAAAAGATGAACCCGTGTTTTCGTAAATAAACAGTTTTAATTTTTGCGGAAACCACTTTGTGGCTCGACATGTTTGAAATAAAATAATAACTTATTTGTAACCACGAAATTTGTTTAATTTATTAAGACCGACCTGTTAACACAATCATCAGAGTACAAATCAAACTAAAGAAAACTACAAATTAAACTATTACATTACAGTTTTATATCATTAAAAAGTTCACACAGAATTAAAAGTTATAAAAACTTTAAACATTCAAGAAAAAGTATTATCAAGCAAGCAAGCGATTCGAAATGTACCTAACTAAAGCAAAAAACTTCGATCATTTCAAAACTTGTTCAAGTTCGAGGCGTTTAATTATATTAAGTAGGTAGAAATTGTTTATTTTTATTCCGATTTACTGCAACTATATTTATAATCAGATGATGTCTTTAAAGATAATGGTCGAACTTAGTCATATTTTTTAATAGTGTATCCAGAAAGTGGCTAGAAGAATATCGGAGGTAAAAATAGAAAGCGTAGGAGGGCAAGATGTCCGCTGCCATATTCCTGGAACTTTTATTAAACAAAGGTCCTCGGAAAACTCCTTTCAAAACTCGTTTGATATCTTTTCTTGTACTTTCAGTTTGGCCAGAAAGAGGTTAGTGAAAATGTGGCTATAATTCGGAGGTCTGAGCGGACTCGCTGGATCCCTTATTCTTCAACCAAAGCAATATAGCCTGACGGCAGTTTGAAGTGTAAACCTTTTGTCCTGTACGGAGAGTTCATAAAAAGCAGCTGACGCGTTTTAGGAGAAAATTGAACTTACAAAAAAGTGTTTCGCTGTAAAGATATAATATTAACTAAATAAGTTTTTATTGAATTCTTTGAATTTGATACGCTTCTATAGCAAGTATTTTATTTGCGTAAAAGGTGAATTTTCGTGTTTCCACATATTTTTCTCAACATTATTTCAGATGACAAAGGATTTTTTTTTATATATTATTCAAAAAAATCCAATAAACACGCGTTTTCCAGCCCATTCATAATGAATATTCATAAATTAAGTGTATATCTCAATGAATTAAACACTTATTTTTAAAAAGAAATCACACAATCATTTTATATGTGTTTTATTTTAAAAGAATCAATATTGAATAACACCATAGTTATTCAAATTGACAAGCCAATCGGGGAAAAAGGAAGGTCTATTTTTATGTGATTTGACATTTAATTAATCTGAAAGTAAACAGGTAAATCGAATTGTAATACCACTATTCAATCCTAGAAAATAAAATCTACTTTCAATGTAAAAAAACTTGAGTAAAATTAAAAGTTCGGGTTTGTTCCCAAAATTTGTTACACTATTTAGTTAGACCTTTTTAGAAAAAGTTTCATAATTTACCCACCTCACTCATTTTTACCATCGCTACCCCATGCGGGTCGTTTAAATTCGAACATTCAGATCCAGTATAGGAAAGTCCCACAATGTACTGCGCTGCAAACTCTTGCCTTACTTTGGCGGAATTTACTTTTTTGTGTATGGTCTGGTTATTTCAGTGTGCGCTCTTCGGCGGTGAATGTACAACTGGTTTCGTAGCTTATTCAAAGCATTCTCGAATATTTTTGGTCTGGTTACGAAATGACTTTCCCTAAAATGAGATTTCATATCAATTTGGATGTCTACGAATAAAACCATACGTCGAGTCGTGAGAATATAAAATACGTATTTAACTTGTGGAATACGCCAAGTACATTGCTATCATCAATATAATTAATGCTCCACTAGCAAGTATATCTTTGTGGATGCCGTGATAAGGAGAAGAGAAAATGAACCCGGGTCATAAAAATAAGGTATTACTAAGGAATCCTTTATGCCATTTCACAATCTAGCTCATCGTGAAAATGACCCGTTCGAAATTCTCACTCTAAAATATCAGAATGCTTATGAATGTCGAGCGCCGGTTCAACATGTTTTCCGACGGTGCAACGGCGTTGAAAGGATTACTGAAATTGCTTTCTTTCTAAAACAATAACACAAACGATAATAGCTTTTTGTTTATACTAGCGCAGACCAGTGAAAAATCAGGGAATAATCTGAATTACTGACAAATCAGTTCCAATTTTAAAATAATAATAATAATGACAATAATTATGAAAATGACAGTTAACATAATTTTTCGTTAAATATTTATATTAAAGGTAGCTACTTTCTTGACTTAAAGCATATTAGAGTTAGTTGAACAAGAATCATAATCAGACCTAAAGAATACAGACAGACCCACAACCGAAATGTTTATAAATTTAAATACATTGAAAATCATTTAAAGGCGAAAATGAAATATTGAATAAATGCATTGTCTTCACTGCAATGTAACGTTTTCTCATCCTTCAGAACTGCAAATCGAATAAAAAATACTTACCCAACGTCATTCTTTCTTTCGATTCTTTCGTGCTACGAAGAAACAATAAATGGTTTGAAGAGACGTAACCACATTTTGATTTTCATACTTAGACTTACCGGACGGATTTAAAGTGCAGGTGGAAACGTTTTATGGCAAGATGTTGTCGAATTCACCACATCTTACGTAGACGATGTCGCCTGATGTCACTAAAGTCAAAACATTCTACGGTGGATAAAGGCGTCTCACCCTTGGAATGGTACGGATTTAAAGGTGCAGTTACACGCAGGGGGTGCATTTAATATCTATGGTGAACGTAGAATGTAGGCACATTGCCAGATGGTTGCTTTCCACATTACAGTATGAACGGAAAAGCAACAACCCCACTTTTTTTTTTAATATCGTTAAATTAATTTTACTCAGCTTTACAGACGACCTCCGTGGTTGAACAGTTAAGATCATGACTATATGTCGTGGATTCTGTTGTACCTCGGAGTTTTACTCTCTTGTTAAATAAAACTCCGGCTCAACAAAACACTTGAACTTTAATGTGATCGATTTACAGTGGGCATATCTTAATTATCAGGCGGTTGGGATAATATAGACCCCGACCTTGAAGTTCCCACCTTATTTATCATACACTCGAGATCTACAGGACTCGTCAGCTAAACGCTATCTATGAGTAACCTAATAGAATAATCTAGTGCCATCTATGGGTGAGTTCTTACACTAATATCAAGGATATTACAGATTTGAATCCAGGCGTGCGGGATTAAAAAAAAAAATAATATGTATTATTTCACATACTTTGTAGTATTTTTGTTGCACGTTTCGATATGGTAGTCTCACATTGTATTGCTTGAAATAGCCGTGTATATATCTAACCATCTAGGTACTTCCCAACCTTAATCTACTGCATCTCCTTCCCCTCCCCATTATCTCCAACCTCACAACATACCCCAATTGGGGATGCTATAATCCCACTGGCTTCCGACGGTTGGGAGCAGTTGTTGGAACACTTGTGAAATATTCACATATATGAAACCTTTCAATCAATCGTAAAATGAAAGTAATACATTTAGACATACCAATTTCAGATTTGTTCGTTAGAGGTCGCCTGATTTATTAATCATTGCGTCGAGACTTTTTCTTCCCGCTGTGATACGGAATATTTACCCGAACAATTTATTAAACTGTAAAAATATTAATAGAACAAGATTTTATAACATAACATAACGCACCTTAATGATGTTAAAACATTATTAATTTATTTTGTAATACGTTAGTATTTGTTGGAAGTTATGTAAAATTTACCAATTTGAAACGGAAATTTAGAAATCATTCTATTCAAATTATAAATAATAATGTTTAATAGAGTCGAAAACATTGTACATTGTGAAGGCTGAAAAGGTGATCAAGAGACCCAACTACTCCCAACTGTCCGAAGCCAGTTGGAATATTACTTCCTCAACTGGGATATCTTGCGATACTGAGGGAGGTGGGAAGAGGAAAGATATGTGGAAGAGAAAGATGTGAAAGTTTAAACGGCCACCAAATACGGCTAAAGCCATATTAAGCAACGTTTCTGAATGAATTAACAGGCGTCCTAATAAACTGTTTAATAAATTACGAATATATTAACACGATGTCGGAACACTAGCCTTGAATGAATGAACATATCTTCCAACGTGTCTGACTGCCAAAAATATGAGAAAAATCAAATGCAAAATAATAATGTTAATTTTGAATTTTAACTATGTGAACGATAAAAATGAAGCATAATAATTAGGTCCGAATGGTCGACTGCTTAAAGACATTGTCCCGGTAAGACAGTTATCCTGGATTTTATTCCATTTGAGACCGTCATCTTTGTGTTTTGTTTTGTTTCATGATTCGTTCAGATTTATTAGAATTATCTTCTTCTTCAATGATAGATTCGAAAATCGCAATAAATAAATAAATTTGTTTGTTTTTCTGATAGATGTTGTTGTTTATATCATTGATCGCATGTTAATATTTCAATAATAATTAACATCATAACAGAGTGTCAAGCTCTAAAAACATCAAATAGTATTTTCAAAATCGTCTCGAATATTCAAAGGCTGGTCAACGGGATTGCCTGAGGGAACGAGAATCTTTCGCTTCGCCATTATACCAACCAATTACGATCTTCAGGTTTTGTATTCGGGAAATTGTCACTTCCTCACTTGCCCATTTCAACTATTCCGAACACCCGTTGAACCGCACCTCCCCACGCTCTTTCACCTAGACCGCGAATGAATATGATTGTCCCCTTTGTCGACTATTATGAATGTATGTAATTCAGCCGACAAAAAAAGGATGTCGCATTTAAATAAAATACTGCGAATATAATGGCGGGTCCTTTTGAAGCCGTAGAAGTAAATCAGTTTTATATCAAAGCGGCAGTGACGTGCAGTTGTTATTTTTTATTTTTTGTAATTTTAAACTGGAAAAGGTTTTTGGTTTTTTAAAATTTGAAAAGTTTTTTTTTAAACCAAGGGATTCCTACTCTAGAGTTTGGTGTCATATATGTGTATGTATTAACACAAGGGGCCGTACGAAGTGAAACTGAAATGAGAATTGAATAGTAACTGGCTATTCAGTTCTGGTCACTAAACACGGCGTGATGTCGTTCTAAGCAAGGTTTCGATTCTGAATATGATGGTTTTCACACCAAGCGGTGATGCGGATTCGTAAAAGTCTTATTTAAGTTTCGTTATTATATTATTATAGGCCAGTTACTTGACAGAACTGAAATAATATCAGAACTTGAAAAGAACTTTCACAGAACTTGAAAATTAACTTTGAAATTTGGAGAATTGTTCAAATTCTCTGAAACAACCCGTTTTATTGTATCTTTCACTCCGAAGCGTGGTGCAAACTTGCTATTTGTATCTATATATTATTTAATACAAAATATTCGTGAAATTCGTAACTCACTGAAAACAATAATAAACAAAAAACGATATCTCGGTCCCGTTTTCAGGAGCTTACCGTTCTACCAAGAAGCTCGTACTTTATTTATTTAGATATTTACAATTTTTTTAATGATAAACTAACGTTTATAAGACAAGGTTTTATGCATAGCATAAAGGATAACAAATAATTATAAGCAATAATAAGTCATCCGAAATACTTATACAAATTGAAAATATCTCCCGAGTAAAAATAAATGCTTTATTAAATGATATATTAAATGCCGGCATTTATTTTTACTCGGGAGATATTTTCAATTTATATTAGTATTTCGGATGACTAATTTTTGCTTATAATTATTTATAATCCCTTATGCTATGCATAAAACCTTGTCTTATAAACGTTAGTTTATCATTAAAAAATAATAACATTTGACAAGTCAAAATTATTTCACCAATAAATGAAGATATCATATGTCTCGACGCCATCTAGTGAGAAATTTAGCACTAACAAAGCCTTTCCTACAAAAATAAAGTTGGTTGTTTACAGGTTAAAAAATATAATAAGCAGTAATAATACACAGTTCCTTTGTTTATTTGCTCGCTTAA
The DNA here is from genome assembly GCF_061612785.1 of Hesperophylax consimilis. Lineage (NCBI taxonomy): Eukaryota > Metazoa > Arthropoda > Insecta > Trichoptera > Limnephilidae > Hesperophylax > Hesperophylax consimilis. The sequence goes on from NC_142842.1 coordinate 14,248,462, forward strand.
AATCAGGCGAAAATCGACCATTCTCCCCCTGAAGTCGATAGGACACTAGGTTCGTTTTGGCGTGCGAGAAAAAAGTTGCCTTTCATTTGTTTCAGTGTTCAAGCAAAAGGCGACCGAGACGCCTCTCTGTATGCAAAGAATTCAAGTTCAATTTTGCGTGGAAAACCCGAAAATACGAGTCAGTATAAGTTTGTATGAAAATGTTTACTAAAATATTCGTTCGGGGTAATTTGTCGACAAAAATTTGAGTAGCATCTAGCGGCGGAAACTGGAAGCGCTCGCGGCGCGCCATACGAAAGTGCGCAGTGCTCTCTCCGGCCGCCAGGTTTGCCCAACACGCAAAAAAATGATTTAATCGGGAGAGCTTCGCGGCGAAAAAGAAAGTCACGTGGTCAAGCAAAAACCACGTGGTATGCTTTTTTTATAAAATCTACACGCTCAACTTGATGATTGCAATCCGTAGCAAATACGCCGTCTGCCTTTAATATTATCGAAAAAATTCATCCTCCGAAGGTTAAGGAACGTTATTCGGCCGTCCCACAGATGGCGTTCGGTTCAAAATGTCTCACAGTAACCGGCTAAAGTTTTGACATTTGCCATTTGAACCGAAAATGCCAACGATCGGGCTTTTGGTTAATCAGAGATAATAGCCGATCATAGACTAGCAGCGAAATGTTGTGAATTCAAATAAACAATAAAATCTGTGTAGGTACTTACTTTGGCAGTATATTTTTTTTAAAATCAATAATGCTTTTGAACGAAATAAAATAAAGTTTGGTAAAAATAATTTGACACGGATACCGTCGCCCCGTAGTGAAAAACTACATCAATAGCGTCACGCAAATTTTTAATTTCTACCAGGAGCGCAGAAATTGGAAAAGGTTAGCCTGGGAGCCATTCATATTAAAAGTTTTCATCTGTTTATTTTTTAACGAGTAGGTGCCTAATTGCGTTATGTAAATATTTTTTCGGTAAATTTTTAATAGTATGTGCAGGTACCTACACAGATGGAATTCAAAGAAACAATAAAATATGTGTAGGTACTTACTTTGGCAGTATATTTTTTTTTAAATCGATAGTGCTTTTGAACGAAATAAAATAAAGTTTGGTAAAAATAATTTGACACGGATACCGTCGCCCCGTAGTGAAAAACTACATCAATAGCATCACGCAAATTTATAAATTGTACCAAGTAGTAGTAGCAGTAGTAGTAGTAGTAGTAGTAGTAGTAGGAGTAGGAGTAGTAGTAGTAGGAGTAGGAGTAGGAGTAGTAGTAGTAGAAGTAGTAGGAGTAGGAGTAGGAGTAGTAGTAGTAGGAGTAGGAGTAGTAGTAGTAGTAGTAGGAGTAGGAGTAGGATTAGTAGTAGAAGTAGTAGGAGGAGTAGGAGTAGGAGTAGGAGTAGGAGTAGGAGTAGGAGTAGGAGTAGAAGTAGGAGTAGGAGTAGGAGTAGGAGTAGTAGTAGTAGGAGTAGGAGTAGTATTAGAAGTAGTAGGAGGAGTAGGAGTAGGAGTAGTAGTAGTAGTAGTAGTAGTAGTAGTAGTAGTAGTAGTAGGAGTAGGAGTAGTAGTAGTAGGAGTAGGAGTAGGAGTAGTAGTAGTAGAAGTATTAGGAGTAGGAGTAGGAGTAGTAGTAGTAGGAGTAGGAGTAGGAGTAGTAGTAGAAGTAGTAGGAGGAGTAGGAGTAGGAGTAGGAGTAGGAGTAGGAGTAGGAGTAGGAGTAGGAGTAGGAGTAGGAGTAGGAGTAGGAGTAGGAGTAGGAGTAAGAGTAGGAGTAGGAGTAGTAGTAGTAGTAGGAGTAGGAGTGGTAGTGGTAGTGGTAGTGGTGGTGCAGGTACCTACACAGATGGTACCGGGTAGAGGTCATACGAAAAACCGTACATACGATATGGGTATCAAATTACGCGTCTCGACTTACAAAATCCGAATGGCTCAGTGAAAAAATGATCAGAAAGCTCCTTGGCACTTTTTTTTCTCAAAATATCTATTTCTTTCTATCCATACATATATTTTAATATATTTGTGGTCACACACTCATAGTTTCATTTATATGCCAAAATACATATTGCATTTTTAAAAGTTTTTAAATTTTGCGTGTTAATTGAGCAATTCTTTTTTCAAAATAACAACTTTTGAAGAATGTCGGTGACAAAAACCGTACATACGATATGGGTATCAAATTACGCGTCTCGACTTACAAAATCCGAATGGCTCAGTGAAAAAATGATCAGAAAGCTCCTTGGCACTTTTTTTCTCAAAATATCCATTTCTTTCTATCCATACATATATTTTAATATATTTGTGGTCACACACTCATAGTTTCATTTATATGCCAAAATACATATTACATTTTTAAATTTTTTTAAATTTTGCGTGTTAATTGAGCAATTTATTTTCCAAAATAACAACTTTTAAAGCATGTCGGTGACAAAACCGTACATACGATATGGGTATCAAATTACGCGTCTCGACCTACACAACCCGAAAGGATCGGTGAAAAAATGATTACTAAGCTCCTTGGCACTTTTTTGTCTCCAAATATACATTTATTTTTTTAAATTTTTAGTAGACCCACACTCCTTGCTTAATTTTTACCCAGCCTGCAACGGACAAAAAGCTAGTAAGCAGTAATTGTTGATTGAGGTACTAGAACATATTGAATCATTTGGCGGGTTGGAAATAAGCCGACATAGCTCAGTGGATACAAAGCACCTGACCGGACATGAGAAGGCATGGGTTCAATTCCCGTTGGCGGCATTTATTTTTACTCGGGAGATATTTTCAATTTGTATTAGTATTTCGGATGACTACTTATTGCTTTTAATTATTTATAAATTTACAGTTAAGATGATAGGAGTATATTAAATTATTAATGATTAAAGTACCTATTACGTGTTTCTATACAATATCTTGATAATTTCGTCTAGTATGAGAACGGTTCTTAATCTTAACTGCTCAATAAATAAGAAGAGAAAAAACAATAAAGTGGAAAGAAAAGAGAAATTTTGAAATCAAGAATTATATGTTCACGCACTTTAATTGAATGTAAATAAAAGTTTAATGAAAAATTATATTGAAGTATTTAAAAAAATAATATTCCACGCTAAAAAATTTCATAAAATGAATCACGAAAAATATCCGTGTATGGTAATTTTACGTAGTGGGTATTTGTTGTGATCGCTCGATTGATTGATTGGTTAGTTATTTGCTGCATTAGTGTTGTTGGCTTCTACGTGAAGAAGCGTAGCGCGCCTTTTTTTATTTAATGTTATTTAATTTTATTTATTTATTTAAACCAATAACGGATAGCGATTTGGGACTATTTATTTTACTATTTAGCAGATTATCTAGAAACAATAGATCTGAAAGTGTGCGGTAGTACATTAGGTGCAGTTTTGTTGTATTTTTTTAAAATAAATGTTTCAAAAATTTATTCTGTGTACTTTCTACTAAATCTATGTGTTTAGTATTTAAACACTTTGGAATAATACCTACCATCATATTCTATCATACCTACTATTCATTTCTTTCCTTAAAAACAGCCTTACCCACGTTGGAAAGAAGATTATTTTTTTTTCACTTGTAGCAAACACTTTGTGGGTATACATAATTATAATAATTAAAATAAAATAACTTTGTTAAAATACCACTTTATTGTATATATTTATAACCTTTAGGTTATAAATATATACCTTTAGGTTATAAATATATACCTAAAGGTTATAAATATATACAATAAAGTATAGGTAATAGGTTATAAATATATACAATAAAGTGGTATTTTAACAAAGTTATTTTATTTTAATTATTATGAAGATTATTTTGTTGCCTTGTAAATAATCGCAAGTTAGTACATTTTTCGCATTCGTGTGTTCGTGGCGAGCAGGGGCATTCGTTGTGTCGTCGTGAATTGGAGTCGTATATTCACATGCTTTGTGCTCTGTTATGCAAATTATCATCTCGTTTTGGAGAAAATTTTCACCCTGTGTACAGTGCCAGTTCGTCGAGAGCCAAACTGCAGGGATTTAAGGTAGGCTGTTTCCATCATTCCATATTTCCCGTGATTTTCAAACCCAATTTGATGTGTTTTATATGTTCGCATCGTTTTTGATTTGGTTTACAGTCCATTCCGTGTAATAGAATACGGTACATTATTTTTACCTTGTATTGAGGATTTCATACTGTGAAAGCGTACTTCAGTGACTCATGACTAATTAATGAACAAAAAACATTTCTTGACACTTTTGAAAACGTTACTTGTTCTTAATAGGAAACCTAGCAGCTTGTAGAATTTCAATATAATTTGTTCGATGTGCTTATCAAGAATTAATTTGCTATACAAGTAAACACTTAGATTTTTAGGAACATGTAGATAACATCACGCTTTATATCTATTGCTGCACATATGTGTAGAAATATACATCAGCAAGTGTACTACACGGGATCATTTTCAATTTAATATCAATGAAAATAATTTTCTCATGATGCATTCACAAACGCCTTTGACACCTGTTGATAGATTAACCGCGCGTGTTGACCCAACAACTTTATTTTACCGTTTCCATCCGAACGATTTGTTGTGTTTGAAATATTAACATTTTAAAGACAAACAGTTGTGGTTTAAGTTATTTAAAAGCATTTATAATTGAACAACGCATTCTTATTTTATTACAAACATGTAATTAGTTAAAATATTTTATTGTGACATTCTTTATTGTGATATAATTGAAAATACATTTTGCAATAATTCAACTTTGGAGTTTTTTTAACAGCCAAAAAGCAAAGGTAGGATTTGAATAGTAAGTATAAAATTAAATAGAATGTATTCGTGTGTTTAAAAATAAATTGGGAACTTACGTTGTACGACAAATGTAATTATATATAATTTTAACTAGGAAAAAACAATGTAATTTAGACAATTTTGATATTATTTTCAATACTTTATAACGAAACAATCATTGTTTAACATTAGGCAGTGATAATTAGCATCTCACTAAATGTTAATGATTGATTATCAGTTGTGTAAAACTTATTATACGTATATTAGTGCATGCTTTAAAAACTCTTTTACCATTTTATCAATTCACATTATATCCACAGTCAAATTGGGTGGAAATGTTAAATTGTTTTAAATTGGATAACTCGACAAACTGTTTACTCATAAACTGGTTTTGTAAAGTTAAACTTTTGATCTGAACCACAAGACAATTGGTTCAATTGGACGTGATGCCTATACGCGTGCAATACTAATTTCATATAGATATGAAAATTTCCATCTCTTTGTTCGGAGAAGTCTTTCACTGAAGCGTTCTATCAGCGATGTTCATTGTATTTGTCAAGCCTTCGTCTCGTAGAGGTGTTCCAGGCAATACAAGGTGTTCTGGTTGAAATGAGGAACATTTACAAAAAATTACATATACCTTTATTTCAGTAATATTAGACATATGATTGTTACATTTGGAAAAACATAAAAATATGTCGTAAGTTTTTTTTTTTATAGTGAATACCTCACAAGAGTCCCAACTGCTCCCGTCTGGAGCCAGTGAGACTATGTCATCCCCAATTGGGGGATGTTTTGAGGCTGAAGGTAAGTGGGGAAGGGAAAGAGGAAGGTGGGGAAGTACCTGGCTATTCAGATCTAGTCACTAAACACGGCTAAAGCCATTTGGAGCAACGTTTCAATTCTGAATGGTGGTCTTACACCAGGGCGATACTGGTAGTATCTTCCACTCTGGTAAAGTAAAGTATAGTAAAAATCACCAAGCTATCTAAACGGCAATTTTATATATTAATTGATCGAGATATTATATTCACTACAAAATCGTTAATAATTTACCATTTTAATCTAAACTCTCGTATAAACCAATTTATTTTATTTTATTTTTGTTTTTATTTTTTTTTCACTTGTAGGAAACACTTTGTGGGTATACATAATTATAATAATTAAAATAAAATAACTTTGTTTGAATACCATTTTATTGTATATATTTATAACCAACTGGCTTTAGTTCAACCCGAACCTTCATCAGGGTTAATAAAAACATATTAAATTAATTATGTCTCTTTTTTTTCATACTTTTAACCTTACTACTATTTACTGATTATACCGTTATACTTACATTTATATTGTTGCATTCCTTATGTTGCTGTATTATTCTCTGTAATTTAGTATGTGAATGGCACATGTTGTGCCGTATATGTGAAAATAAATAAATAAATAAATAAATTACAGAGGTATTTTATTTTGTTTAACAACAGTCAAGCGCAATTTATAATCTTATATTATTTTATGAAATATTGAAATAATATTATAATGTAACCATTAACAATAATTTTTTTTTTTTAATGATTAACTAATTTTTATAAGACAGTGTTTTTAAGCATGGCATAAAGTATAACTAATTATTATAAGCAAGCGAGTAATTATTGCTTTTAATAATTTATAATAAAATTATTATATGTGTTTAAAAAATTTAACATTCAATCGTATATAAGCAATACATATACAAAACTATAACAAATACACAGGTGAGCTGATTACGGAACTCTGTAACATTAAACACCATTAAATTTACAGTACATGTATTTCTAACCTCACCCTTCACAATTTGTATTATCCTTACATGTAACTTACATGTTACAGGCCTCAGCACGGGCAAGCCACCCAGTGAGGCCAACATTACTGGAAAACTTGAAATGCAAAAAATATGTATTATTATAATGTATTATACTCAATGCCGCAGCCGGTATTTAAATATTTAAATAGGAAGCTTATTTTTCCTGCAAACATTCAGACCTGAAGTGTTCTTCAAATACCTACATGAGAAACATGGATTTCAAGTAAGATACTAGCGCAGACTTCCAAAAATCACGGATCATCTGAATTCTTGTCAAATCAGTTGTAATTTTGAAAATTACAACTAAAATTATTTTGTCTAACAATATTATACTATGGGTAGGTACTTTATCGCTTGTCTGATTTCTTCAAACAATGGGCGGTGCACCGAAAACCATTCTAGATCCATTAGGTTTTCAAGGCACAAAAAGTTGTGGTAAGAGTGATGGGTACAAAACTTTAAATGTATCCATCGACAGCCTTATTCAAGGAAACAAAATTATTGGATGCAAGGCAGATCAATATACATGCACTTATAATGTACTATACGAACAACCTCAAGATTCACAGTCTTGTAGATCACAGTTATACGACAAGACTAAAAATAACACAAAGAGTGATACCAAAAATGAATACATGGTTTGGACAACGATTTCATATATTCTTAGCGGCTAGGGTATTTAATGGATTCAAACAGCAAAAGCAATATAAAACGGACCCTCTTAAAAATCGAATTAAAGTATGGCTGATACAAAGTGGTAGAACAGAATCGGAAAACTTCCTGAATAAAATCATAGTCTGACTGAATTGAAAACGGGATTGAACAGGACTGTGCTGATGACTGGACTGGATATGACTGGACTCGAGGACTGGAGATGCAGATTTAGAGTGCGCTGTTATGCAACATGACGTTTCCGGATTTGTCTATCAACACCGATTCACCCGTTAATTTTGTTTTAATGTTGTGATTGTTCTTTTGTATTATGATTGTTTTAATATTATTAGTTTTACTACTTATACTCATATCATCGTATTATTGTAAATGTTATATGTTCTTAGTTGTTCTATTTTACCACCATAAAACGGGCATTTGCCTAGTTTGGGGTATTTAAAAAAATCGATTCCAGTTTTAAAAATGACATTTAACCCTGCGATTTCTAGTCGCGCGATTAATCGCAGCGTCCAAAAATTTAGTTCAACTTTTATTATACGCGTGTGGTAGTACCAGTCTTTGAAACAATGAATTTTATTTTAGTGTCTGAACAATCACGCGACTAAAAATCGCAATGGAGTTCAGGTCTCAAATTCTAAACAAATCTGAATCAGAGTTTTGCAGGCAGATAGACAGATCCACAACTGAAATAAGTATTTTTGGTTATGATTTATAGTTTTTATATTAAATTCGAGTAATAAAACTTTTATGAAATTTGATCAACCTAGTAAAATCACGTGGGCTTGCTAAAACCTATTATCAGATTAGCCTCTTGTTATCTTTCCAATTAGGTACATAAAGATATAATTTTAAGGCCCGGTATCTTGAACTGTCATATGTCACATCTACTCGAATTCTTCAAAAATGTATGATGAATCCGTCAAGCCCACATTAAACACTTATATTTCATACTGGCAGCTTTAATGTGAGCCATTAATTAAAATTTATTTTGGATTCGGTTGATATATAAATTATTTAATTACATAGTGTCTAATTGTTGATATTTTAATTACTTTTAGTTTACAGCTGGGGAGATTTTTAAATGTGCTTGTGATTTTAGGGATTATTAATGTTTCAGTAAACCCAAACTAAATAGTATGTTGATTTTTTCGGGTTATTATTATTTATTCATGTTCTCCATATAACGGTTCTGTGTATATATATGTTTCAGAGAAGATTACAAATTTGAGGTACATCTAAGTGTAAAAGGCCATGGGGGGCATACGTCAAAAGATGTATATGTCTGTAAGTGACGTTGAAAATGTAAAAGCAGTTGAGTCGCTCTGTTAATTATCGCGTTCTGGTAAAAAAAGGGCATAAGATCTCCTTTGGAGTATACTTTTTAGGCACATATAAGATAAACTGTTTTTTTTTATAGGCGGATTAAGGCAAAGCTTAGTGCTAACTCACTATTTTGATTAATCTTTATAACGAATTGGTGTAAATTATGACCAAAAAATATGCTTTAGATAAATTAAAGGTTTTTCTATCGTTTCGCTTGAGTAGAATACAAATAAAAAATAAATTACTTAGTAAAAAATTTAAATATAAAGTACTAAATTTTGTTTTTCAATAGAAATGTATGAATGCGTAAAGGAAACAACTTAAAAAAATACAGTATTATAGCTAAGCTTATCTGTGACAGTTTCACTTTTTTGCTTTCTTATAAAATTATTTACACAATAAATAATAAACCTGTTTTGGGCTTGAAATCGAACGCTTCTAGACTCCGTTTGTCAAGCGATTTCAATGCCTATTACCTACAATATAAGGTATACCAAGAATATACACATTTTTGGCTTGTAGCTTCCTCTTAAGTAGAGTTACAGAGATTGGCTTAAAAAAATATTTACCTTAAAATATTTTCGGCGTGGTTCTAAGGTGTTGAAATCGAGCATTATTTTTAAATTATATTGGATACAGCAATAGATAATGGTAAGGATTAACCCTCTTTTGTACTTTTTTTCTATTTTTAGGATACGGTTTAGTTCAGAAGTGGTCTAAAAATGGAGCTATATTCAAGGATACTGGGAACAAGGGTTCATATGTTCTCCGTGTTATTGCGATATGTAAGTAAAATATGCATTCTTATACCAATATCTACATAGAGTACTGGGGTTTTTTTACTAACAATGATTAAATATGTTTAAAATTTTTGCGGTTAATGTTTCCACGAGACCATTGTCTAAATTAAGATTGGACTCAACACTTGAAGTAATTGTATACTGAATTTTGCTAATCTATTCCTGCTTTTTGTGTAATTATTTGTGGTAGGATAAACATAAAATGCAGTGATTATTGCATTAAATCCTCGCTATCATATTTCTTATCGCATTAAAATTTGACCAATACTTTTTTTACGACATGGTTCCTCCTGTAGGTGTACTTGAGAGATTTCTATGCATAGCAACATGGTGACAAGAGAGGTTGTCTGCATATATTATATGCCAACATTGTATGCGGGGACGTTATATGCGGCTGCTGCATATCGCTCCAAACGTACATTCAATAAATAATATAAAACGTGCAGAAAGGCTACGTCTTTAAAAGGAAGCCACGAATTATAATACGACTTGACGTCGCCGAGGAATATTTATCATTTTTCCAGAGAAATATATTTGCACAGAATTATTGAAGCTGGCAAATCAAATATCTCCATATATCAAAGGAAGGCTTCTCGTTTTGGTAATCGATTTTGACATCGGGTCTTCGTGAAAGATTAAAGGTTTTTTTGGAGAAACATGTTTCAAACGAGATAGCTATCTCAACTGTTCCAACGTACTGGAAGTATGGAAAACCCATTTGTATGCATGCTGTGAAGCTAGAAGAAAGTAGGAACATCTGGCTACTCAAATCTGGTAATTTATTAATCGTAGCTAAAAATATTTAAAGCTACAATCATTCGATGGTCTCTCAAGAGATTATCTTTCACTCTGGAACGTCAAGTATTGACTTAAATCTTTTATATTATTATATAATAAAATTATGCAATCACGCTATTTAACTTACTGCTCTTCCATAGAGTTCATCACAAGATGCCACTAATTATTGATTTAAAGACGAAAAGTTTGCTGTTAACCGAAGAGATAACTACTATAATGTTTCAATTATTTTAAGCACCATAAAAAATCATTTGGCAAAAAGCATTCAATCCATCGTACTATCGGCCTCCATGATTGAGTGGTTACGATATTCGGCTACGAATCCGGTGGTCGCGGGTTAAAAATTAATTTTTGTCATCATATAATAATATTTGGTATATTTGCGGAACGTTCCAAAATGGTAGATAATCTCAGTATCGTCCTGGCAAAAGATCACCATTCAGAGACAACACGTTGCTTGAAATTGCTTTAGCAGTTTTGGTTACCAGATCTGAATAGTCAGGCACTTTTCCACTTTCTTATTTCCCATTTCTTTCCCCTCTTCGCTACCTCGAGTCACATAAAATACCCCAATTGAGGATGGCATAGTGACTGACTCCAGACGGTTGGGAGCAATTGGGACATACGACGTGATGGTTAGTTAGTTTTTAGTAATGGCGATCATTACTGTATTTAAATATCCAATTTATTATACCGATTTTTTAAAATAAAACTGACTCATTTTTGTCACACCAGCTTTATAAGAAGAATCTATTTAAATGACTTTTTTGCTTTCTGAACGAACGATTCAAGTCCAAGGATTATCCATTAATAGTCTGTAAGACTGATTTATAAGAATTTATTCCGTGTGTTATGGAATTTGCATCTCAAAACCAGTGTTAAAATGTCAAACAAAGCTCTTATTCTCTTTAGCAAATGTGTCAGTCGTCGTATGTCGTATGCAAAACCTTTTAACATAAAAAAACAACTATATTTAAAGAACAAAGCCGAACGCAAACATATACTTACATTTAAAATATTTGAACTTAAAATTACGATGAAATAATTACACATGGTCAAAACTATTAATTTAGTTATGTATAACACGGCTACAAGAAAAGGTAGATTTATTTTAAAGGCGGACTTTAAAGGGGTTAAGTATTAACTGAGAGAAGCAAAAAATAAATGAAATATGTTGAAATTAATAAAATACTTCGTTTTTACCACTTTTATTGTTTATTACCAACATGTTTCATGAGCAACGCTAAAATTAAAAACCCTGAAGAAGTGAGCGTTGCTCATGAAACATGTTGGTAATAAACAATAAAAGTGGTAAAAACGAAGTATTTTATTAATTTCAATTAAAATGGTGCCACAAAATAAGTTTGCTGTGTTTGAAGAAGAAATGAAATATGTTTTTAATGTACACGAAACATTTTTTAACGAGATTAATTAAAACACCGGAGACCAGAAGATGAGATTCTATTGAACGCCTACATGCAGATTTTTACTTTTTGAAAAGGTGTTTCAGAAACACATTTCACTTTCTAGAGCCGCATCTCGACATGCGAGTACTTTCACATTCATACATTCCCCGTAATTCTATAAAAGGACGCCTCCCAGGGTACAATTTGTCTCCCTTTACTGCTGCTAGAATAAAAGGATAAAAAACACTTACACATGTACGAAATTTTCAGCCTCGCATGTGTAGTGGTTATACGAGTATGCCGAGATATCCTTACTACGGTGAGAGGCACACAATGTCCATTATAAAGCTTTGAAAAGGTCTGGAACATTCAAACGTAACCTTTTCTGCATAAGATGTGTGCTAGGAATGTCCACACCATACATATGAATTAAATAGAATCACTAGCTGTTAAATGTTTGTGTTTGTATCATTAGTGAATTATAATCTTAGATTAAAATCGTTAGAGAACTCTTCAAAATTTTAAACTCTTGGATTTTTTGGATAGCGCCGTTTTGTGATACAACTCTGTCCTGGAAAAAATCCTTGCTTCATCCACATGCGTGCATCGTTTCATAAATACTCTTCTGTTATTCTGTCTCTACATGAACAGACTCAGCACTTGATTCACTTAATCGAGCTACTATATCTACGGGGGTCCCCGACTTCTACCAACACTTCCCTGTAATGTATTCATCTTACACTATTTTCACCATTTATCAGCTCTACTTGTCCAAACTATCTAAGATTATTTTTCTTAATCTTGTTAACTACAATTGATTTAGTCATGTATTCTTTCCAGATCTCTAAACTTGTAATACGGTAAAACATAGTTTCATCACAAATATGCCTAATACTTCTACAGCATTTAAGATTTAACATGTAGTCCCATATTCAAGTAAACCATCTTGTTTACCTGCATTCATTCCAAACCATGGACACCCAGATTGATAGACTTGCCCAAACATGAAATCCGGATATCATTTCGATGAGCTGAAGGTGAACCCCATGACCATATTTTTGGCTCCAGGAGGGTTCGAGAATGCTTTGAATAATCTACGACATCAGTCGTACGTTGAACGCCTAACAGCCCACATTGAAATCACCAGACTCTTCGCAGAAAAGTAAAGTTTGTTTAAGTAAGGCAAAGGTTTGCTGCGTAGTCCATTGTGGGACTTTTTCTTTGCAACATCGGAATGTTCGCGAAAACTGTTAAAAAACCGATCCGCCTTCTAATCTGGTTGCGTAGCGACGCTAAACATGATTGAAGTGGGTAAATTACAACACATTTGTAAAAGTATCTAGCTAAATAGTGTAATAAAATATTCAGTTTTAGAAACAAGCCCAGACTTTCATCCACTTTGGGATTTGTAGTTGAGTTTTTTTACGCAGCCAGACTAATAATTTGTAAGCAAAATTTATTTTTTACAAATTATAGAAAGGAAGACGGTCTGCCCCCTCCATGCTCCTCGCAACTTGGTTTTTCCCCCTTTTATTGGTGGACTAGTCCATTAATTTGAACGTCTATGGTAACACTGTGGGCCAAACTTTGAGTGCATTTAAATTTGACAGAGAAAAAAATATTTTCCCCCTTTTCAAAACTCTTTTGTAGGTAAAAAAAAAAACTATATATATGTAACGATATGTTAGACATTTTAATATCTCTGTAAGCCTGTTGATTGTAGACATATCAAATTATCCATAATTATTCATTGAAGCATACACGACTACATCGGTCAAATATTAATGGAGCAATTATTGGCCGTAATTTTGATTACCTTCCGGTTTAAATGAAAGATTATGTTGTCATTGAACAATTTGATGCATTTGATCTGATAGAAAGTGCATTACAAAACTTTGAAGCCCAAAAAAGTTTGTTAGTTACCACTTATTTTGTATCAGTAAGATTTTAATTCCATTTACGAGTAGATAAAATCATTTATGTCTAATGATTGTGTTCAAAATTCTTTATAAGGCTTAATTACGAAAAATGCATTCACCGGGTTAGGTATAATATTTTTATGATTTATTATTATAACCTAACAGCTGCCGCCCATAAATGGTAAGAAATCTCTTGAAGAGCTGACTTAATAGTTAATGACTTAATAGTTATAGACGAGTGCACTTAAGTTTGATTTCAACTATAAAAGGAAAAACTGCATTCACTATCATCTAGGAGTAACTCATAATCATTAGACTACCATCAATAGATATATAAATGTAGTATTTAATTATTTTAATGAACCAAGCAATACTTAAAGTGCATACCAGTAAATTTAATGATAGCTGTTTTCCAATTAGCAAAATTTAATGTATTTTCATAGACACAGTTCTGATAATATAAGAGATAGCGTGAGCAATGTGATCATACTTCATTATGGCAATTCCCTTCTAATGGGCAAAAGAGAATAAGGCTTTTAATTGGGTTTTTTTAACGATGACTTCACCAGAGTCCCAACTGACTAGAGCCATTAAAACTATATCCATTCATTCGGTTTTTGAGAATTTTTTGAGCTGGAATGAATAAGAGGTAGGAGAATTTAAAGAAGGTTTTAGTTACATAAAAATCAGATGTACCAACGAAGGGTGGTTTTTCTAAATGTGATTGTGCGTTATATTGATACTGGAAGTATGGTTAAAAGTTATATTTACTCAATTAACGGCCTTCGTGGCCAGGCAGTAAAGCTCTGGACTCGCAAGGCGGAGGTTGCGGGTTCAAATCCCGGCACGCACAAATCATTTAAAAAATAATAATTTGTGTCATTTCACAATTCATTCAGATTAAAAAATATATAGTACTTTTGCGGTACGTTCCAGAATGGAAGACTTTCTCAGTACCGCCGTGGTGTAAGTCTACGATTTCGAAATTTGGCCATGATTGGCAACAAGATCTGAATAGCAAGGTACTTTCTCACCTTCATCTTCTCGAACTTCCTCTTCCCTACCTCCTTTCCCCACCGCACTACCTTCAACCTCATAACATATATAAAATTGCCCGTGTATAAAATTTAAAATTATTTTATGTACATGTACATCAGTGTATGTGAAGCAGTAAATATTATTTATCTGTAAAATCGAGCATAGCGAAATTTGCACAGCTTTCCCTTCTGCAATTTAAACAAAATATTACATTATTTTGCAAATGACATATAAAATTACATAAAATTTATAATGAAAATCAAGATTTCACATCTATTTAGAGTAAACTCCGCAAGTTAAAATGCGGAGAAACGTAAAAAGGTAAAAAAGTTTAAACACAAGTTTTTTAAGAAACTTTACAGAAAGAGAAATCTAATATTATTATATGATGCGTTTTATTAATTTTACAAGGTATAATAATTGTGAAATACTATTGAAAGACTTTTTTATTTTAATTTAGAATTTTTTTATAATTTGTTTCCAATCTCATATTAAAGGGTTGAACCATTTCACTCCAACATATTTGTAAAATTGTTGGACTCTGGTTCGTGTTACAAAGATAAAGAGCCAAAAACATTTAGGATGGGTTGTTTTACAAAATTTGAACAAGACATCAAATTTCAACGTTCATTT
This sequence comes from Hesperophylax consimilis, assembly GCF_061612785.1. NCBI lineage: Eukaryota > Metazoa > Arthropoda > Insecta > Trichoptera > Limnephilidae > Hesperophylax > Hesperophylax consimilis. The sequence continues at coordinate 14,263,665 of NC_142842.1, forward strand.
TCGGGTTCTTTGAAATTACTATTCGGTTATTATATCACTATAGGCTAGTTGCTTCACAGAACTGAAATAATAAAAGAACTTGAAAAAATCTTTCACAGAACTTGAAAATTATCTTTGAAATTTGAAGAATTGTTCTAATTCTCTGAAGCAACCCGTTCTTAGTCTATTGCCGTTTGAAAAAATTTTTCAATGTCGAAACAATCTGTGTGGATTTTTAAAAGATCTTTTTTAAAATAATTTGTAGTGAAGGGACCTTAAATTCTTTAAATAATATGTTTTTTTTTTTTTTTTTACAGTATTACCGCACAAGAGTCCCAACTGCTCCCGTCTGGAGCCAGTGAGACTATGGCATCCCCAATTGGGGTATGTTGTGAGGCTGAGGGTATTGGGGAGGGGAGGGAGATGGGGAAGAGGAAGGTGGGGAAGTACCTGGCTATTCAGATCTGGTCACCAAACACGGCTAAAGCCATTTCAAGCAACGTTTCAATTCTGAATGGTGGTCTTACACCAGGGCGATACTGAGAGTATCTTCCACTCTGGAACGTGCCGCAAATATACTATATATTATTTTAAATGAATTAATTGTGAAATAACACAAATTAATCAAATAAAATTTATTTGCGCACGCCGGGTTCGAACCCGCGACCTTCGGATCTGTAGTCGAAAGCGTATACCACTAGACCACGCCGGCCGTCAAAATATCATTGTGTCAATATGTTGGTGGGGTAATCGCATGGTTTATTTAAATTTATTTTTATTAATATTTTTTGGATGATTTCTAATGGCAAGAGAGATATTTTGAATACAGATTGAATTAACGAAAAATAAATTGTTCTTAATAGTCTATAATGCTAAAATTTAAAACGTTTCATATCCTTATAAAATATATAATAATTTTTTTAACCTTTCTACAATTGTATTGATTTGTAATTTCCTGTTGATGTTACCATCTATAATTATACCAATGTATTTAATATTAGTTCGGTAAGTACGGAGCAATCATGTATACATACATTTGAATTTAAATTTCAATTATCTGCATAAACATGTATGTACATGTTTGAATTCTCAGGGATACCATTTTTATTATGAGTGAAAGTTAATACAAATGTTTTGTCAGTTTTTAGCAATAGTAATTTTTAATCGAACCAATTTTTTATCAATTTATGTCTAATTCAGCCATTCTCTGAGTTTCGTTTCAGTTAATATTGCTGGATCATGAGCGAGTGATAATTTGGCTTAATAGAAATTTAATTTTTAAATAATAATTAAAACAGGTTCCAATACAGTTCCCTGTGGAATGCCAAAATCCATTGTCTTTGAATTGCTCATAAAACCAAAAAACATAAAAAATAATTACTCTCTATCAAGAGATATTTTTTAATCGACGTTAAAGCACTACAAGTAATACTAATTTATGCTCGTTTGGAGATAATATTACGAGTTGAATGTGATATTATGTCAAATGCTTTACTTATCTAAGCTTTTTAAGTTCAAGCAATGTCCACGCTAAGCAAATCTTTTCAGCTTGCAACGCATTTTTATCGAACTTTTTCAACTGTAACAAAAAATAATCTGTCCAAAAACTCAGACGGAGTCGGACATTTAATGTCTTGGTAGCTTTAATTGGTAGCCTAATTCAGGCTACCAATCTATTAGTTGACTATGAATGCAAATTTCAATTAAAACCAATGCGTATGAACAAAAATATGAAACAAATATCTAAACATCGACTGCAATTCCTACTATTTTATGTGAATACCGCACAAGAGTCCCAACTGCTCCCAACCGCCTGGAGCCATTGAGTCTATGGCATTCACGAATTAGAGTTTGTTGTGATGCCAAAGGTAGTAGGGAGGGGAAGAAGATGGGGAAGAGGAAGAGATCTGTTCACCAAACACGGCTAAACCCATTTCAAGCGACGTTTCAATTCTGAATCGTGGTCTTACACCAGGGCGAACTCCTGGTTTTAAATCTTCAAGTAAAAAGTTAAAAGTAAATAAAATTTACTTGCGCACGTTGGGATTTACACCGCGACCTACAGATTGATAATCGAGAGCCTCATCCAGCGACCACGGAGGCCGTCAAGTGTTTTTATTATTATTTTTGCTCTACCGACTATCATTTCTTGTGTAGTAGATTCTTATAGAATTTCTTTTTAATCTAACAAGTACTTTGTCGGAGACCTTTAATTACTCGTATGTAAAGGTAAGGTATGCACCATTACAAATTTTAATATGCCCAGTGAAAAAAATATACATTCTCATTATATATTTTGTGAATAGATTTTATTCAAGTACTATTGTGAATATTGGTGGTAGGTAACGTGATAAATATTGGAATATGTTAATTACATAAATAATAAATCACGCAAGAATTCTCATTTCATAAGATTAACATATGAACCTACCAGCATTGTTTGAGAAATATAATATTTTTTTAAATAAGAGAAATTCATAAATCATCCCATTCATTGAGTTAAAAATTCATTGTGAAAAAAATTATGTTCAACTTTTGCATTCGGGCACAAGGTTATTCGAATGTTAGCCTGTAGTCTGCATAGCCTGTAGGAGCATACTTAATTTTAAATTAATTACTACCGGTGTGTTACAATATACTTACAAATGTCAATATACGATAGTGAACTTTAGAAAACGTGTTACACTCTTTCCAAATAATCTAAAAAATACAAAATCAACTAAAATTCTTCGATTTATTTAGCAATCCGAGCCTACTTGTCTGTAATGATGTGCGTTAGTTATTTCTGCTTGAAATTTATCACGTTAAATGAACTCAAATTTGGTGAGAATTTTCTAAATTTAAACTGACTGTTCAGACAAAACGATATATTTGGTACCTACCTATAATCATAAATGTAGTGTATTTTTTAGTAATTAAATATTTGAAATATGTATTCCCTTTGTTTAAACATTTGACAGATTTGATGATTTTTAAAGCTTACTAACGGTGTTAATTATAAAGGTTAGTTTTTAATCGAATGTGATAAAATATTGACTTAATTTGCTTTTTTAGGCAAATATATTATATGAATACTTTCAGCTTCATAAATCGTACAATTATAATATCCCATGATTTTTCACGGGTCTGCGCTAGTCTAATAATAAGTATCGTTAATTTACACTTCATAACTATTATTATTTATAATTAACATTTACATATTTATTTAAAGGAGTGGTGTGGAGTGTGGAAGCTGCCATGTTATGTATGTGATAAAACAATAACATAATAAATTGTATTGGGGAAAACCGGTATCAACAATTTACATAAAACATTAAAAAAATAATACAAATATTTAAATACTTATGTAAATACAAAAATAGCAAGAACAGGTTTAATTAATTCACCCACATGCATGAATAAAATATGTTTATTTAAATTTCGTTAAAATAAATTAAATCAATATCAGTGAACAAATATTGAGATTTCATATATTTTTTCGTAAATATTATGCATAACAGTCCTAACACAGGTCAGTAAATTTGTATCCAATGCATATACATCTAGTATTATGAGCAAACATAGAGCAGCTAATCTTAAAAAAATTTATGATTATTTATAAAAAACATATGTTCAAGTTGATTTTTAATTTGATTTAATTCGTTGATCTAATGATTTGATTAGTTGTAATAAATACCTGCGATAGTAGTATTAATTGATAAAACTGTGTTTTATTATTAGTTTACATACCAACCTTAACTCTCTATCAAAAAAGTAGGTATATTTTAGCCTACTGGCTTTCATTTACATGTGTACGCCTCTGAGACGTATGTTAAAGCTTTATGTACCTTTAAAATAGATTAGGCTTCTAGGGTTAATAACAAATTTGCGGTATATTTGAATTGACAGTTGAAAGTTTTTTTTGTATAAACGGCTAAAAAAGTGAAGAGACAGTTTTCTTATTAATTCACTACACAAAAGGAAAGTTTTTTTTCTAAATATAGAATTCTATTAACATTATGGACGTTTCGAGTCGAAATGACTCTGTAAGTTTTTTGTTAACATTTTCATGTTTGATTTTAAAGTTTTATTTTTTTGAAATGTTATTTGAAATACAATCATTTCAAATTTATCTGGTTTCTAAAATGGTATTTCTTTTATGAAAACTTGAAAAATAAGAAATATATAGCATATTTTAGGTATTAGCTTTCCGAAATTCCATGAAATTTCACCATTGTGTCGTTGGGACTTGTAGGTAAAAATATTTAAAAACTGAAAGGTTAATGTCTTTTCCCAATCGTAAAAGGTTTATTGTATTAATTACCTCTGATATGTTTATTAAGTGATCACCTGATTATTTACCACATTGTTCTGGTATCAGGTAAGTTTTGAAACTAACCAAAAAATAAATCCGGTGAAAACCGCAAAAATAACGGTTAAAAATACTGTGTCTGCAAGTCTTCTAAGTCTGCAATATGAACTAAAGCCGTGTACTACGGGCTTTAGTTAAGTTAGGGCAGCAGTAGCTTTAACGAGAGTGTGAATCATTTAAACCTAACTGGCCTTGGCTTATTTTCTTTTCGCGTTTTACGATTTGCGGTGGCGATAAAATGTTAGGTGGTATCAATATTTGAAATTCCGACTGACCGCACGCCCTGAACGAGGAAAGTGTTTGCACATATTACCGTTACCAGAATGTTCATATTATACGGGAATAAAAAAGCGTTATTATTTTAAAATCTAACACATTTCTGATTTCTTTTGTTATTTAATATTTTTCTTCTGAAATTCTTTTGAACAATTATGTTAAAAAATCATTAATTATTTTTGGAAGATTCTGAAAAACATTATTGTTCTACGCGTGGGTTTAAAAACGGAAGGTTCAATTGCTTTCTCATAATTTAGAAAAAGCCTACACACTACGTATAAATAAATCTTCAATTAGTTTCAAAAGATCTAAAATGTGTAAGAAATTACTTTACGTTATTGTGAGTGTACCGCTAGTACATGCTAGAATCGCATATGAAAATAAATTACTCAGGCAATGAGAAATACACATTTGAATTAAAAGAAAACACGTAACGGTTAAGAACAAAAAGTCGGGGCTTACTGTTCTAAACAGTTACAAACATGTAAATTAAAATGATTTTAAATGATGGTACTTTAGGTCATTTTGTTAAAAAAATTCTCTTTCCTTAGAATACATTCTTATATTAAAAATGAAATTTTTTTATTTTATTTTATTTCATTTAAACGCCCATAGGGCTTTTACATATAATAATGTACATCTTTATTTTTTTAGTTATACATTTTATATAAAAAAAATACATATAGATTACATATAAAAATGTCAGATTTAGCAAAATATAGGTTACATAAAATATAAGAGTTTAAAAAATTAGGTATGATAGAGTGCAAATAAGTGCGACAAAAAATATAAAATTTGCCAAAATCCTCCAAATCAACGATAATGTTAATAAGAAGGTATAAAATTAGTTGATAACAATAGTTTACAAAGTATGTAAAAATAGTTCGCACATACTCCGTTTAAAGTTGGCCAAGTTCAAATTATTGTCAAATACATTTATATTATTTAAGTATTTGTTACCAAGACTGTGTAAACGTTGTATTGGAGAGTGAAAACTATAGTTGGAATGAGATGTATGTATGTAAAATGTTGATATTTGCCTAGTTGTTCGTGTAGGTATGTGTAGATTTATTAAATGCAGGAGTTCACAACAATCGAATTTAGAGTTCAATAATTTTAATAAAAAGGTTAGGTCGTTTATTTTTCTTCTGTTTTCTAATGTCGGAATATTTAAATGATTCAATAATGACTGGTAATTTATGTGTTCTAAAGGGATGTTAAGTTTAAAATTGACGAAGCGTAGAAATTTTCTTTGAATTCTTTCAACATTATGAATATGTACATTGTAGAAGGGTGACCAAACTATGGAGTTATGTTCTATCAGGCTTCTAACAAGGGATATGTACAATAGTTTTATGATTTGTAAAGATTTAAAGTTTTTAATTGTTCTTAATATAAAACCTAATGTTTTCATACCCTTATTCACAGTTTGTTGAATGTGGGCCGTAAAGTCTAGTTTCTCATCCATTATTATGCCAAGATCTCGCATTTCCTTTACTCTTTCTAAATTTGTTTTATTTATTGAATAGCCAAAAAATTGTGATGTTTTTTTTCTGGAAAAGGTCAAAATTTTGCATTTTTCTACATTTAAATATAAATTGTTTTGTGAACACCACTTATTTAGCATGTCTATATTAGATTGAAGAACTTGACAGTCGTTTAATGAGGTTATTTCTTTATATAATTTAATATCGTCGGCGAATAGCAGTACATTGACATTTTCAAAGCAGTTGACTATGTCATTTATAAAAACAATAAATAAAATTGGGCCAAGATGACTACCTTGCGGTACGCCACTAGTGGCCAAAAATGGTTTAGATAAAAAAGATTTTATTTTAACAAGTAAAGTTCTACCAGATATGTAGCTACTTAACCAGCTTAACATATTTGCTCTGATTCCTATAGCATGAAGTTTTTGGATCAGTACTTTGTGAGACACTTTATCAAAGGCTTTCGAAAAATCAGTATATATACAGTCAACTTGTTTATTTTTAGAAAAAGACTCCAATATATAGTTTTGAAACAGTAGTAAATTTGTTGTAGTTGATTTACCTCTAATGAAGCCATGTTGTTTGTCATTTATTAATTTTGTTAGTGTAGGATATATTTCTTCCAAAACTAAAGATTCAAAGATTTTGGGTAATACAGATTGTATGCATATTGGTCGATAGTTTGAAATGTCAGTCTCGTCACCTTTTTTAAATATTGGAATAATATAGCTGGATTTCCAGTAGACGGGAAAATATCCAGAGGATAGTAGGTGGTTAAATAAAATGGTTAGTGGTTTAGACAATACGGAGGAGCACTGTTTTAGGAAAATTGGCGGGATGGTGTCCGGGCCTGCAGACTTGTTTATGTCTAAGGAATTTAATTTTTTTTTGCAAGATTCTTCGGTGATGTAGCAGTCTGTTAAATGTGTGGTTTTTTTGAATGTGTATGAAGGAATATTTTCTTCTAGTGTTTCATCATCATAAACATTTTTAAAGAAGTCAGAAAAAAGATTTACAATGTCTTGCGTATTGTTGGCGTATTTGTCGTCCATGTGCATTTCTGGAGGATAGTCTGTGCTGTCGTTGTTTATTTTTTTAATAAATTTCCAGAGATTGTTCGAGTTTAAGGCTGTGTTCTCGATAGAATTTATATATGTTTTATAACAGATTTTAGAGAGATCTTTGCATTTTTTCCTACTTTCACTGAAATTTGTATAGTCGATTTTCTTCAGAGTTTTTTTGAATTTTTTATGAAGTATTTTTTTTGTTGTAGTGAGGCTATTAGTTCTGATGAGAAGTAAGTTGGATATGTATGTTTTTTAGGAGTAAATAGTGGTACATATGATTTGATAGTGGTGGAGAATATTGAATATAGATTTTCTAAGGAATCGTCAGTATTAACATCAGACAAAAAAGACCAGTCAACATGCGAAAGATGAGAATTTATAGATTCAAAATCTGCTTTTTTGTAGTTGAGAGTTTTTTCAACGGGTTTCGGCTCGACGCCACATATATTTAACTTAATATAAAGAGGGGGGTGATGGTTATCAACAGGTAACAGAGGATCATTACATTTCTCAATGAACAATTTAGGATAATTTGATATTGCTAGATCTAGTAAGCGATCATTTATGTTGTATATAAAGTTATGTTGTAAAAGATTTAAAAAATTTGTCATATCTAAAATCTCACGTGCACGATCATTTTGACTTTCATTAACAATGAAACCACTATCACTTGTTTTCCATTTTAGGTTAGGGAGGTTGTAATCCCCGAGAATAATAATTTTAGAGTTAGGATATTTGTAGAGTAGATTTTCAACGTCTTCGCTGTGGCTTCGATAGTTTCCGGCATCAGATAGTGGCGGTGTGTATAAAGTTGCAATTATTATCTTTTCTACAGTGGTATCAATTTGTACAAATAGTTGTTCGAGTGTATTATTTTTTGTTTTGAGTTTTCTTGACATCAATTTCTTCTTTATTGCAATTAGTACTCCGCCTCCCCTTGTTTTGGAACTGGATTTAGAGTTTCTATCGCAGCGAAAAATTTTGTAGTTGTTGAGTCCGAGTTCTGTTGATTTTATTTCCGAGTCGAGCCAAGTTTCTGTCAGCACATATACGTCGTAATGGTGTAGCGATATTGTAGAACGTAGTTCATTTAATTTGGTGCGTAGTCCCCGCGCGTTCTGGTAGTATATCTTGAGTTTGCATCGTTTTTTGGCGGTGTTTGCACTATTTTAGGGTTTCCGTTTACATATTTTATAGTAATATCATTTTCGCCATTTGTCTTTCGTTTTTCCAGTTCTTCTCTTAGATTTTTTAGATGTTTTTGTTGAAAAATTGTAGCATCGGGGTATATCCTTGTGTTGTTTTTTAAAAGATGACGTTTACTTAGTAATGTTCTGGATGTTGTGGAGTTATTGAATTCTATTTTAAGGGACCTTGGTTTTTCAACACTTGGTTTTCCAATGCGGTAAACACGTAGCATATCACGGTTTGCGGTATCATCGAGAGCAGAGATTAAAACCGTTACCTTGTTTTTGTCATCTATTAATTTTTTGGCCGCAGTCGTTTCAGTGCTTTCGGGTATATTACAAAGAATGATGTTTTTAGCTCTTTCGCTACGCTCATTAATTTCAGAAATTACCTCGCAAATGTCGAGGTTGTTTTGTGGGGCTGGGATATTTATTCCGATTTCCTTATAAGCCCGTAATTCACCCTCTAGACTAGCAGTTTTATTAGACACCGTTTGCGCCAATCTACCAATAGCTATTAAGAAATGACTTGTAATTGGGGTTAGTTTTGTTATTTGGTCTTTCGTGAACTTATTTGCTGGATCCGTTAAACAGGTATTAAATGCAGCCACAGCATTTTCTACATTTGTTATAAATGATTCGACATCCATTATGGTAAAAATTGGATTGCAAGTAGAAAAAAGGTTATTATTTTTATTTAATTATTTAACTGCAATGGTTTCACTCCCCTGAAAAGTTGGTTTACTCCGAGTACCTATGTAATATGTCTATGAGTACTTATGTAGTTACAATACACTGCGAGACAGTAAGTTTGACAAGGCAGGTAGCAATAATAATCTTCCAGATATTTGCACTGAGTCACTTTTAATTATTATTTTGTTTTCACTTTTGACACTTTAAAATCACTCTTTTTAAAGATGTAAGACCAGTTACACTTTTGGGCAATTGAAGCCACGTTTTAATATACTTTTCGCTGCTTTTGAGTATATAAATTCACTGGTTTTCTATTAATTTGTATAGAGCGAATATTTGATGTGCTCACCGTGTGTTGTTGTATATAAAAAAATAAACTCATGTTAATAATTTGTCGTACTATGAATCCGCAATATACTTTACCCATACGAGACCTTCAGTATAATATCTCCTATTTACCTGAAAATGTTCATGTTTAAACGTGACGTCTTGGGAACTCATTTTGATACAGTGATGTCGAACTTCGACCGATATCTCCCATAAACGCCCATGGCAGATGATAAACCTTGTTATATCTTATATTAGTTCTCATCTGGCTAACCCTTTAATGTCTAACATCATATGAAAGCGTTTCCATCTATAAATTACTCTAATCGTAAATGGAAGTTTTTGATGTCGTAAAATTAAGGGTAAGATTTTACGCAAACGAAATTTTGGTATGTATGAAAAAGATAATTGTTATGGAAATCGGAATATCCACAAATCTACAAAGATATAGAAAGTGTATTTTTTTCATCTCGCAAAGATAGCTAATAACTAACAATCATACCAACGTTAACTTGGAAACTAATTAATTATCTTTTGCGAAACTAATTAATTAAAATAATTGCTTGATTTATTACTGAAACTACAAAAATATGGGATTATCTCCATGAAGCGGAATGAACAAAGTGTCATATTTTCCAACTCACCCCTTAATTTAAAATAGATGGATACACTAATCGCCTTACTAATTCGATTTTTAAACATAAGTTCAACGTTGGTGTGGTAAAGCCGGCCTTGAGCCTGGTTTAAGACCCACGTTTTTTAGTAAGGCTATTAAGATTTTAAACCTCTTACACTTTTCGCGTAAGCAACAGATAACTTATAGTAAGTTATTTTGAGGTATTATGCCATGTTGCGCTATAATACTATTATATTTACGGAAGCGCAACACGGCATAATACCTCAAAATCACTATAATACTTTTGACCGTGAAAATTTCAACAGATAAATTAACTAAAAAGTGGCCTGGTTAAAATGGAGTAAGTTTGTCTATTGGGAAAGGGTTTAAAAGAATGCCGTTAACATTTATTATAAAAATAACAATGAAAGTACCTACTTACCTTCAGGGCGTTTTGACGTAGCATTTAATATAGTGTTGGCTAAAAATCAAATCTCGGTTAATATTTCAAAGATAAAGAAAACATTGAATAATTTTAATTAAAAAATCATGAAATTCAGAAACCTCCTCCCACAGGAAGAGAAATCAAAAATTAATTTGGCTTTAGTGCTTTAGAAATCTGTATGTTCTTTGAGACGGAGGCCTTTGAAATAGCTCACTGTTTACTGGACCCGTACTCCCTTGTTACAAACAGTCAAGGGCGTACCGTTCACTTTCACTCAAACAATAAAATAATATTACTTTCACTTTCATACAATAAAATAAAATTACGGAAATTTTTCAACCGGATTTTTTATTTTTGTAAATTCATGACATCGTTCAAAAATTTCTTAAATTTTTTTCCTCTTCAGAAATAGCATTATTCGCAAAGGTTTTTAAAAATAAAATAGTTTGATTCTGAAAGATTTTTTTTTGAAAGTTTGTATAAAAATATCAATTTTAGTTATAAGTTGTTAAAATATAATTGGTACGCCACTGGATGTGGATACAAGGAGTAAACCTCAAAACCACATTACACAACTTGTCGGAGTTTGCCGTAGGTACTTAGTGCTGACGGTATTTAGCTAGGTGAGTACCTGCCAACCATGCTCAACAGAGTTGTAAATGACACAGCATAACAATGAAATTGTCTACAATAATCTTAGTAATATTTTGCGTAAAAAATTACCACGCGAGTACTTTGCATAGTAATTACCTTGGTACCGCCTAGAATAATGAGCTTTAAGGACTACTTAATAAAGCTACATATTTTAATGTCTAAAATACGACATAGATTACCTACCTAGAATTAGGATGTATCAAATAAGCTTTTCCCTTTGTAGTTTCTATATTCTTTAAATGTTTTTCTGTAGTTTTTAATTTGGAATTTTTTGTATGTTTATACATTTTTATGTTGAAAGAGTTAACCGTTAAAACATATGACTAGATGACAGATTTGTTTTATTAATTTTTTCATATTTTCAATATCCAACATTCAAAAAATGTTGTATCTTGAACGATTATGGCTTGTTATTTTAGATATGGCCTCCATGTCTAAATGAAACACATATTTGACTTTAATTGTACGTTGGAAGTTCGATTTCTGCCAAAGTTCAAAATTATTGATAAAGTTCATCAAAAAAGTTGAATGTTCTCATATTTTTACAAATTCTGATCTAAGATACGTTATTCAATTAAAAATTAATTTCCCTAGGGAGCAATGTAACAAATCCTCCCTATTTATACCATTGCCTTTGCTGATAGTCTAACAGGCAAACACAAGCTTAACCCATGAACCTTGCTTCGCGTTACATGCGCAAAAAGACACGACTTTTGATAAAATACGAACATTCTTACGCTAATAGACATACCCGTATTATTTTAAATATTATCTTTTATTTCATTAGTAAAGTTCGTAGTTTATTTGGTACAAGACAAGTGAACTTTGAAATTACGCCCATAATTATGTAATTAATATGAACAAGAATACAAAAACAAGAGTAAGAAACAAAACCGGTAATTGATCCGGTAAATAAAATGATAAGGGTTGTTACAATTATATTAAATATAACGATGAGCGTTATTACAATTATTGGTCTAACTAATTTATTGGTCTCCTTAAAACTAGTGAAATTTTGAACCCCGAAGATTATTTCGAAATACGAAAACACTCTCTAAAACGAGTTCAAATAGGAATGTATTAATTAATTAACAGAAACAGAAATTAAAAAGATAACGGTCACAACTTAGAATCAATCCCGGATCTGTTGTCTATTCTAATGTCACCATAATATATGTTTAACATTTTAAGTTTGTTGTTATTTCTCTGTTTTAGAATGTTTAGTAACTATACCTAATGGTATTCAAGTTTATTATTTTAAGTTTGTTGTTATCTTTCTGTCAGTAACTATTAATGTTATTTATCTTGTTGTTATCTTCTGTTTTATAGTGTTTATTAAATATAATGTTTGTTAAAGTTTGTTGTTATCTTTCTATCTTGTATGATCTACTAACTATAATGTTATTTAAGTTAATTATTTTAAGATTCTTCTTATCATTCTGTTTTGTTTAGTAACTATAATGTTATTTAAGTTTGTTGTTATCTTTCTGTTTTGTAGTGTTTATTAAACATAATTTTATTTAAGCTTATTATTTTAAGTTTGATGTTATTTTTCTGTTTTGTATACTCTAGTAACTATAATGTTATTTAAGTTTATTATTTAAAGATTCTTGTTATATTTCTGTATTGCATAGTTTAGTAACTATTACGTTATTTAAGTTTGTTAAAATGGTTGTTAGATTAGAATCTTTTTGTTTGGCTTAGTTTACTCACAATAATTTTCGTTAAGTTTATTTTTTAGGTTTATTATTATCATACTTTAAGTTCAATATTTAGGTATTATAGTACCTAAAATAATATGTTTCCCTACAAACAACAAATAATGGCGCTACTCCCCAATTCAAACACGAGATAACATTTCTCAATTGAGTTGCGCAGTTTTGATAAAAACTTCTCTATCCGTTACTAGCCTTAAAATTTCAGTGTTTTTTAAATGTGTTTTAAATAATTTAAAAAAATAATAATAAAATATTTTCCTGGTACACTTGTATTATCTTACACGGTAGCATAATTCATTATGAAGGGAATTTTTCTGCATCTGTAGCTTTAGGAACCCCGCGTTACAAGGCGTGGGTAGCCATGGCACAGTTTACGCGGAACTTTATAGCTGAATTTAATAAAATCTCGTAACGATACACATTTGGAACACATTTTCGTAAATATTATTTTAAATTGAAATTCTCATCCGAACCTTTGTTATTTTTTAATTAATGCGAAAATTCCTGTTGTAAACACTAAAAGGACAAACAAAGGCCTTTGAGCAATGAGGTTCATTAAAAGTTTTCTTTGTGCTCGCATGATATTTAATTTTGTTTAGTCTTTCAGCATTATGGTACATTAAGCCAGATGAATTACATAAATGTCTTTTATCATAACTTTCCTTCGCCAACCCTTCCACCCCAAGGAATGAGTACCTAGCAGTAAGAATGCCAATGTACCTTCATGCTCGAGTTACATTTGTTTCTTGGTAAATATGCATGATATTTAAATAGCAATAAATAATTAAATGCTAGTACCGACCCTGATGTATGGCTGTGAGACATGGAACTGGCAGAGGAAGGATGAAAGAAGACTGAATGCTCTAGAAATAGAGTTTCCTGAGGCGTATTTGTGGTAAAACAATATATGATCGTGTGAGAAATGTGGAGATCGGCAGAGAATGCAAGGCTGATATAAGTATAATGAGTAAGATTAATAAAGGTTTAAGGCCTGTAGAGCAAAAAAGCGAAGAAAGGAGTGTAAGGAGAATATATGACTAGAAAAGTTGGGGATCATATACTTGAGTCAAGCCATATTAAGAGTCAAAATAATAGAAAAATATGTATGGGACGATTTAAGAATGTGAATGAGGCAAAGAGTGTATGTCAAAACCGAGTTGTTTGGCGGTCAGTCCTCTCTGCCTACTCCTGCGGGGAAACGGCGTCATGGTTAGTTAGTTTGTTAAATATTCCATAAAAACGACTTTTATTAATAAAATTCAATATTAATCCTTCAAGATCAGGTTTATGTTTTTTCTATGGATATTATGACAAAATAACTCAAATCCTCTGAAAATGTCACCAACGTACCATTAGGCTCGAATTTCAATGTTATATCTTTGGAAAATAGCGATTTTTTATAATACAATATCTCATAATGATATTCTAAAATGCCTAGCTCAGTGTTCAAGCTAATTTTGTTTCTTGGAAAAAGAACCTTAATATCTCATATTAAACATTTGTGTGTATTTAGAGGTAACCGAATAAATCATCACAATGATAATTCATTACATCTTTAAAAAGTTATATAAAGTCATGGAAAGTGATGAAACAAAAACTTTATTAACTAGGTTATGTACGTTAGGTTAGATTAAAAAAATATATTCATCGTTTCTAATGACTTTATATCACTTTTTAAAAGTGTGTTGAATTGTCACTGTGTTGAGTTATCATGGAACCGTATTTAGATACTTATAAACTCAAGATTTGGTTGTTTCTTCGGAATATTTTCCAGTCGACATTTCATTTAACTAACGGAGACAGTAGGTAGTTTTTCCTGTTCGCACTAATTTCACATGATGCATATAAGATCAACGTAATGTCGCCAAGCTTCGTGCTAATAAGACTGCCATGACTGACGTACTTCCTGTAATAAACTGTAATCAGATATCATGGGAGGAAAAACCTGATCTCAAGAAGTCACACATAGTTATGCCAGCTTCAGTGAACATCTTTTCTGTAAGATATCATAAACTGCGGTATAAACTGCAATATTTAGTGTGCATCCAGCCGGATGAATGGGGCACTATCATTGTTAGTTGTTAAAAGCGCTGAATTTGCAGCAGTCAGAAACAGTCACAACCACAAGTTTTTGAAGTTACTATCATTTAACTCTACATTACGCTATTTCACAACGCTGTGTTTAAACAAACACAAGTCAGAATTACGAAAGGACTTTTTTTAAATTAATTCTTCCATAAAAAATTATCTTTGAAGTTCTTTGTGGGTAAATAAATAACGGCTTTACGAATATTGATGCTGGGTCTTGAATAATATAAGGCTAAATATTACACTTTAAATTTTTATGTAATTGCTAAGAAACATTAATTACACCCATCCTTGATCAAATAATAGCTTTTATCTCGTAAACTTTTGAAATTAGTTGCTACCGTCCACGCCAACGTACTAAATGCTGAATTTACGAGCATTAAAAATATAATATTTGCGTACTTACTATATGATGATACCTTTTCTATATTTATCAATGTTACGTAATACAATTGTAAGTACTAGTACCTGATAGTGCCCATGTTAAATATAATGTGCATATATAATGCGCATACGATGCGAGAAAGGAACACAAAAGACCTTTATTAGCTCAAGTCAAATCAATACTTGAACATAAGCTGTTTTATATTAGTCGACGCTGGCCCTTAAATAATTCTGCAACATGGAGGAAAGTCAGTCCAATCAAATATAAATTACTGACAGAACTAATAAAATATACGTAATTGTAAAAAGCATTTGTGGCTCATCATAATTTATAATAAAATTTATAAAATATAATTTATTTATTTTACATTTTAAGATACGTTTGTTGAAATAAAACGTAAGACGTAGTTTGTTGTATTTCGGACTAAGACATTCTGTTCATGTGTGTATGCGGACGCAAACGTAGGTATAAACCCGGAGAACTTTTGTTTGTGAAACAGAAGACCTCCTGTGTAAACCTTCGAGACTCTTGTCTAATGGAATACAAAGTTTACATTAAAAACATTGGATGGCGTGCAAGATAAACGTTACAATCGTGGTGTTTGAACTCAACGGGGAAGCAAGCTGGTTACATAAACCTCAGTCGCAACCGTGGCATCTCAGGAGAGGACACAATAATACTGGCACACTAGCACTGGCAGACTCTTCTGAGAAAGTGATAACTAGATTCGATAACGCCGGAGCTTTTATCACAATGCGGCTATGCAGATAACTTACTCGGTTGACTACAAGCTGTCTTAAGTGACTGCGAGATGTTTATATTTACTATGCCTTGAGATATTACAGTAAATTTAATATGAGTCCAAAAGTATGTAATATGAATTCAGATTTTTTACATTGAATTGTTAATTTGCTTTTACTCCTTACCCACATATTGCTTCTAGTCCTTTTTCACCTTACGGATATGCAGATAAATTAATGTGTTGATTACAGACTGTCATGGTTGACTGTGACGCGTTTATTTTTATAATTCTGTGCGATCAGATATTATTTAGTTTCTTCAAATTGAATTGCTTATTTGCGTTACTTCTTACATACCTGTAATTTTTGAGCTTAGCTGATTGGTTATATAAGTTTTTAGACGATGTAGTATTTGAGTTTCATCCAAAACTGCTTTAACCGGTGAGGCTGTATTATCCTCAGTAACATAATATTATGTTACGGTTAAATAAAGTAGTAAAGCAAAGGAGATGTGAAAAAGAAAGTTTGGGAAGTACCCCTCGTATTTGCTCGTAGCCAGTGGACATCCTTACTTTGAGAAACGATATAATGGCTGGTAGAGTAGGGGAGGGAAAAGAGATTTGTTTGTGAATTGAAAATATTACAGTTTTTTTTTTATTTAAACCCGTTCTTTATATAAAACATATGCATGGATTTATACAAAATAATATATAGGATAAAATATTAGTAATCTGACCAGTAAATATACTCTAAAGACGGGTTGTGGCATCATATATACCATTTTCACATACGTACGCCTAAAAACCACATCTTAGTATATTTTTGTAACACACACACATTCCTTAACTTAACCTGTACAGATGAACACTTAAAAGATTTTCTGAAACCTAAAAGCTTAAATATAACCTAATAGGTTATACTTGTGTCTTAATAAAAACACAACTTTATGCGAAGACTAACAGTTTTGGTTTGATAAAAATTGAGCCATTCTTCATGGTAATAATATTCACAAGAGAACGATTTTATTTCCAGCCTCATATTTACAATATCTAAAATGAATAAAAAATGCGTTCACTTGCGGCAAATGTGTTCGGATCATAGAATCCTTCAGGTGGTGGTAGAAAGCGTGTAGAATTGCCAAATTCATGTTTCGCGTATCTGCTTCTAGGGTGCGCCCAGGGGGTGATTGAATTTTTTATCATAGCTTTATTCCCCACAATACTTCCCCTATTCTTATCAACGAGGCGAGAAGATATTACATTACCTAGGTAACCGCTAGCTCTCTGAAAGCATGATATATGGTAGTGATTTTCAAATCATGCCATAATGTCCCCTGCTATGGAAAATATCGCGAAAATTTTCTCCATTTATGGATGCATTAAGTCCCCCTTCATCAAAATAAAGAGATGGGAGCTTAAACTCTCTAAAGGCTTCATAAATCTTTAAAAAGTCACCCCTGTACCTACCCTTGCAATTTCAGCTGAACGCGTATTCGATTTGTTGAAGATTTTAAAAAAAGACTTCTTTATGTTTTGGTTAGACAAACAAGACAAAATATTACTTTGGCGTTGCGTATTACTTTCCATGTGTATCTTTAATTATTTTAATCGCTTTCAGTTTTCAGTGCTTTAAAGATATTATAAGTAAACTGTATTTGAATATCCGATTAACGACCATTAGACCAATTGTTTGCCTAGGTAGACAAACAATTTTCACATCATTTTAATTGCTTTTTATTTTCCTCAAATATTTCTAATCCATGATGTGACTTGACTTAATGACATCGATGGCTTACAACACACAAATATTATTATATCTGCGTTTACCATTATTTTAAGATAAACGAATTGTAGTATTATAATCTATAGATGATATGTGTTTAAATAAACTAAAAATGTGTGGATCGGTATAGTTTTGTACTCAATTTCTCTTAAAATGAGATATGTATATAAAATATGTTGTTATCCAAGGAATCAATATAGAGGTCTGTATCGAGTATTCAAATACGTTTTCAGTGTGTACAAACTGAAACTCGCTTTTGTATCTTGTCTCGGTGAAATGTTTTTTCACCTTTTTTAACACGTGGGACGTTAGCCACCCGCGGTTCTTCAGAATTGATACGTTTCACTATGTTACTAAATCTACTTGGGTTCTACTTGAATGAATCTATATAACGTTGGCGTAATGGTTGGTTACACGGTATCCATCGAAATAACAAGTTTCGTGAGAATATTATTATTATAATCAAGGCATTTCGAAATGTTCGCAGACCTCCATGACAGAGAGGAAATCTCTTTGGCTCTGGACCCTGTGGTAGCGGGTTCGAAAACTGAAGAGATATGCCAGACATGGAATTTTAGAACATTTATTGGATTTAAATTGTTTTAAATTTGATTTAATGGTATTTCATTAGCTTATTTTACTACATGTTCCTGCTACCTAATAAAAGTATTAAGAAAAGAACGAGTTGTTTTGCTTAATTTTTTTTTTATTTGAAGCAGATATTTCGTGATTTGACATCATAATTAAAAATAAAACAATAACTTTGTAAACACCAATAATACCACCATAATAATAGTAAAGTCATTAACAACCAAATAAACCTACAGAAAGTCTAAAACTCAGGATGTTCCCTATTGATAAAGAGCCTTCTCTTCCCGATACCCCACCAACCCCTACCTCTTCCACTCGAACTCATCCCATTTTTTGTAACCCACTGTTTTCAGTGGGTTTCGAAAAATGGTCTTAAAATATACGTTCTTTTAAGCACGCATATTTTTAAAACACGTAACTTATAATTTTAAATTTCAGTGGAGTATTTGTACTCTCCTGATGAAGCTACTGTTATAGACAAATACAATAAAGTATAAGGTTGAAGCGAAGCCAGGTCGGCAGTAGGTATAAAAATAGAAGTGCAGTTTACAAAGTAATTATTTTTTTAAATTTATTACATAATTAAAGCTAAAAATTAGAATACTACTTAAACCTATTGTTTTAGCTTCCATAATAGGTAATTGAATTGATACGGGTTTATTTCAGGGAGACCATCATTTAATTTGCATTTTTTACTCCAATTAACGGCAGAAATCACTTGTTAAAATAATTTAAGTACGTCGCTTAACACCCTACAAGTAATAACTCTGTTTTAATTTATATAACATAACAACAGACCAACAGAAAAAAAAGATCCCATAGCTAAAACACTCATCATAGATACAAAAGTAATGTGATACCCGTATTCAAATACTTTAACCTTTATTCTGAGTGGGGTCTAGTTTTGGTTGATTTTGTTACCTTTTATGGATAGTATAGCATAGAACCCAATAGATACATAATGTATCGGGAGAAATACCAAAATAATATCGAGAATTTTCATAAAGTGACACTTTTCTCATTTCCGTACAGTTCAGTTATCTAAAATTATGTATTTTAAACGGTTGAATTTTTCTAAATATCCGCATGACAAAACTGAGAAAATAGCTAACGGGCAAGAGGAAATAATTTTTTTTTTCCGAACAAAAATCGGAAATTCGAAGAGCATAGATTTTCTTTTCATTTTGCAAAAACAAGAAGTCACTTCACGCGACTGCTAAACTACCAACAACCACCATTTTCCCAGAGGGTGTAGAAACAGAGGAACACACCCCACCCGCCTCTGTCTTAGGACATAATTCTTCTTCATTTACTCTTCTCTTTGCTGTCTTGGTCGTGCCATGTATGTCTGTGGCTTTCCCGACTTCTGATACCTACTTGCGTGTAGTAAAATTTTGAATTACTTTATGAAAAATATAAGCGTAAAGTACTTTTTTTTTCATTAGAAATGTATGAACGCACATATAAAATATATTTAAAAAAAATTACAATATTAAGAATATAGTAATACATATAAAAGTGTCCCCGTATTAATATTATTTTCATTTCCCAGATAAATTAATGATATAAGCATGAATTCTCAATTCAGATCCTTGCTCATAATATGAACATACTTAAGGCGAAGCTTAAGCCCCTCCATTCCGAATTTCTATAGATTTACAATAAATATATATAAACATATGTCTTGAACATGTTTTTGAGATTATTTAAAAAAATATATGTTAGTTATGAAGATAATATCTACACATTTTTAAAGCCGAAACGGTAATCATATGAAATTCCTTCGATAGAAAAAATCGCAAAGTGTGCTACAAAAGTTATTAAAAACACATTTTTCTGTTATTTGACATGTTATATGTAAAAAAAAAGGTTTGCAAACATAGTGTATATAAAAAACAATTTGAGCATCTGTTGAGAAATTTTAGCTTTATTTTATACGCGTCGTGTTTTATTCAATCTTTTCACAATTTTCGCTTAGTTATTATCGATTTTTAAATATAATAGTTTGTCTTTTCAAAACAGCGTATGGCAGATTAGACGTCTTGAATTTAATGAACCTTATTACTTTGTGTGTACCCACGCGTAAGACAAGACAGACTGATCTCTATAATGTTCGAAAGTCTGCAAATAATTATTTCGAAAATTTGTCAATTGAGAGGCTACACAGACTAGATAATAAGTATAGTTCAATCGATCAAACAAAAAATCAATATGTTAGAATATTTGTAACTGATCTACAAAATTATTTTTTTCTTACATATATAATTTTACTATATTCCATAAAATACCCAATCAGGCGTAATAATTTTTTGTTGATTAAAAATTTGCTTTACAACAAAGCGTTCTTGTCAATTTTCATAATAATGTTAAATTGGCCTCCGAATTGTTTGGCTAAAAAATTGTCCTTTACATCCGAATTAATTTTGTACCAAAAGTTTTAAATCTGCAGTGGTGTACTAAATCTTACATAACTTTTAAACTAAACATTCAAACGAAACATTTTTTTTTAATTTACTTGTGCATTGAATCAAGGTATGTAAAAAATATATGCAGTAGTTAAAAAAAATAAAAATATGTTTAAACGAAGATATAAAAATATTTTTTTTACAAAAACCATTTTTTTCATAATTGGATTAAGAAAAGTTGTATATTATACAAACTTATTACCATAATATATTTTTTTGCAATTTGGGCTCTTGTTAGCCGCCCACCATGCGTTTTACGAACAACCTTGTCAATTCCCGAACAGAACGCCATTTTGAAAAAAATCAATGACGCTTAAATAAATATTTCAATCGTAAATATCAGGTAAAAACTGTACCAATGGAGTCCTGCCAATTACTACGAAATAAATGTTTAATTATCTACAGAGCGATTGGTATTTAAAATTTTAAACACAGATGTCAATAATGTATCCCTTTTTCGTTTTTAAGCCGATAGACATCAGACTCGCCGGGACGGCGTCGTTTGATTTTAAGACACATCGCCGTACACACGCCGGGACGGCGTCGTTTGAGGCCAATGGGTTAAGATATGTTCTGTATAATACTAAATTTGTCACTATAAAGGTTTGCTAAATACTAACATGCTTAATAATAAACATTTCGTATTTATTTTTACTAATATCAACAGTGTTACTAAATATTGTTCCGCTACTATTTTCATAGTATTTTAAGTGCCTATCTTCTACTCTTTTTATTACTATTACTATTACTTGAATATACAACAACTCTCAACGATAACTTGTATTGTACCTGCTTATATTGTCCGTACTCGGCCTATTATTCTATGTAATATACACTCATTATTGTACTCCTTATCAACTTACCTTAAACATTGTATACATGCAAAAGCCTTCATGGCGTTAAAAAATAAATAAGTATATAAATATTACCGCGCTTCCTCTAAAATTCGTATTTGCATATCTCCCATTCAAACAATCTTCTCCGTCCCTTTGAATGGTTAATGGATTAATCTTTACTGCGATTCGATTTAAATTATTAAAATAAAAATAAAAATTTGAAAAAAAAAATTATTAATTACTTTATAAAAAACATAAGCGTAAACTACAAAAAAAAAATTTTTTTCATTTGAAATGTATGTATAAATGTACTGTATGAACGCATATAAGAAAGAAATTTAAAAAAAAAACAATACTCTGGCTTAGATTATATATGACAGTTTCCTTTGATTATCTTTTTTCTTTTTATGGAATTATTTACAAAATAAATATAAACCGGCTTGCTTGCTTTTATGCTTGAAATCGAACGTTTCTAGACTCCATTTATCAAGCGATTTTAATGCCTATTACCTACAATATGAGGTTTACCAAGAATATACACACTTTTGACTTATAGCTTCCTCTTAAGCACACTAATTTGAAAGGGTCACTTTTCTCACACGATACAAGCTTAGTACGTACATTCCAAATAATTGACTGCCTATGATTTTACTACATACATAGTGTGTCTATAGTAAATAAAGATCATCATCAAACGTTTATAAATTTCCGAGAAATTCCAGCCAACTAAATATATACAACTATATACCATCTTGAAAAGTTGCCCAAACAAATAAATACTCTCACTTAATGTAACTATTTAAATCAACAACACGAGTTAACACTTTCTACGAGCTATTTATTAGTTGTGAAATTTAAGAAATGATTGCACATTTGTTTTAACCCTTTCGTACCTTAATTTTAAAGTGAAATTTAACACTTTTAACAATTCTTTGAGTAAGTAGGTACTTGACTTGGAAGCAGGAGTGTTAATATTTTTGTCAATTTGACACATTGAAGAACCAATGAAAAAAATATTTGTAAGCCATAAAAATAATATTTAGAAACAAGTACAGAAAGAACACATAAGAACGCTCCCGATTGACATTTTAATTAGTTTTGACGTACCAAATATAAAACAAAAATATAGTTTTAAATAATACGGAATCCTCTACTAGAAATCACACCACTAAACAAAATAACATAAAAACTTTCTAACAAAAAAGTTATAAAACCACATTCGAACAAAGAAACTACATTTATTTTGCAACAAAACTCAACAACATTCTTCTCCCCCAGATATAAAATGAATAGAAAATTTTAATGCGTACAAATCGAGAGTAAAAATCTGGCTGAAAGATGTAAACGACAAAAAAAAACTCAAAAAACACTGAAAACGACGAAGAAAATAGAACTAAATAACTTTAGTCCATCTCAGCACTACTTAAATTTTCCATAATATTTTAAATGCACAATGTTTTATACTGTCGCAAAATGAAATAAAATGCTTTCGTGACTTGTAGCTGATTAAATAAATATATATTTATTTATTTTATGTTTTCAAATGTATATCTTCAAAGAACAGAAATAAAAATGTTAGAAAAGAAGAAATTTGAATCCAGCTACGTCAATATTACTGTATACATAGTATTTTCAATTTGAGAGGTGAGTTTGGGTATCGCTGCCCCGGGAAGCACTTATTGGATGACCAAGACCTATGCCATAGGTCACCCCAAGTGGTTTAGCAGTTTGGTGATTTAGCTGGGGGACCAGGTTCTTCGGTTGAGGTGTGTTTAGGATGTGCCTGCCCATCAGCTGCGTGGCGTGCCAGATCGGGAGAGGCTGCTTATCCCTAGATTACCACCCAACCCTCATACCTGTTACCTTCCCAGAACGTCCTCTCCTTCCTTTCCTTAAGTAGGATATAGATGACACAGGCCCATAGAGAAATTATTTTCCACAGGGCCTTATGTGTGGGGTTAGTGAAAAAAAATAATTGTTTTATTAATTTTTCCCATAATTTAGTAATATTTCAAAATTTCCCTTTATTACATAAAAGTTTCATTATACCTACGTTATTTTCTGAAGCATTGAGCTTTACAGAAGCCCTTTCCAACGTCTGTTTTCTGAGAGCACTAAAGAGTCGGATGAAACCTTGTTTTTATAATAAGATGATAGATTTATCGCTCTAGTAATTAAGGTAACAAAATTTGTATGAAGGATTTTTAACGTGAATTTCTTTTTGGCCACTCCATCTATTTACTTGTGCGTATATCCTTATTTTCTTATGTGTCAATTTTCTGTGAATTGGATTTAGCGTGATCGATTCCTACTTATACCAAATGAGCATAGGAGCTAATGCTTACGTTTATAAACCTTTAGAATTTTCTGTCATAGCAGTCGGAAGGAAAATTGACTAGTATTTCTTTGAACAGTGTGACTTGCAACAGTCGCAATGCTCATGCGCCTTGACGGAATAAAAATGAACTATCAAACACAGCTACCATCTTTAAAGCATGGTTTGGGGAAGGATCAAACAAACTAACTTATAGACAAATGAAATGCAAAGTGGTAAAGTCAAAACAGTACTTCGCTACGCTCAGTCAGTAAATGAATAGTTTAGCAAAATCTAAAAGAAAGGGTGTTTTAATGGGTTAAGATTTCAAGGTATGGGTATCCCTTCTTAAAATCACGGATTGGATCATACCTTTTTTCACGGAAAAATCAATTAGCCTAAATATTAAGGCTAGATGAAACGAAATGTAAAAGTGTTCGTTGGGTACAAGAATATTAATCTTACAGGTTATAAGACTAAAGAGCGTTAAAGAACAAATAGCATCTAGTCACGAACATCGGGTTTCAAAACAAAATAACGGAGAAGATTTTAAGCAGTGGCGTGGCAATAAACTCCCGACCCAAAAGCATTTACGTGAACTTGCAAATCTTCTCACAGTTATCAGTCAAATACACAATTCGTTCCTATTTGAAAAAGAGTAAATGTAAGAATTAAATAAATTGATACATACGAAAAATGGTTAAATTTAAAAAAAATTACAAATATAATTTTATGTAAATAAAACAAAAATACTTGATGTTGAGTCACTTTATTGATATATTTTATTGTCTATCGGTTTCGGTACCTCCTTACCATCATCAGGACTGTTATAAAATTTATGCTATTAAATACAGAAGTACACATTGACAGTTAACTGTTAACTATCAGCCCAATTCTAAGTATTTTCCCCATTACTTTACTTACCCCACGTTGCTGTCCCCCATCTCTCTCCCACAACTGACGCACTTTCCCACTCTGGTATACTGTTTTTTTTTCTTTTTTGATAATATGTGTACTTCTGTATTTAATATCATAAATTTTATAACAGTCCTGATGACGGTACGGAGGTACCGAAATCGGTAGATAGTAAAATATATCAATAAAGTGACTTAAAACCAAGTATTTTCATTTCATTTATTTAAAATGTCAAGTCTCAATGTGTTTGATTCTTTTCAAAAAATAAATTTTATGACTTCACAGTGCGAGAAGCAAATTATTATCATTAGCTAGTGAAGCCAAAAATTAAATTAATTAAAAATTTCTCCAGTTCGTTATCTAAAAGTCTACAATGTCTACATATCATCATGTTAAGAGTTCTGGTAAAAAAATAACGAAATGCTGCTGCAGACTCCAAACACAAACCATACACCATTTTCCAGAGTGGAAGATACTACCAGTATCGCCCTGGTGTAAGACCACCATTCAGAATTGAAACGTTGCTCCAAATGGCTTTAACCGTGTTTAGTGACTAGATCTGAATAGCCAGGTACTTCCCCACCTTCCTCTTTCCCTTCCCCACTTACCTTCAGCCTCACAACATCCCCCAATTGGGGATGCCATAGTCTCACTGGCTCCAGACGGGAGCAGTTGGGACTCTTGTGAGGTATTCACTATAAAAAAAAATATAAAAAAAATACACAATTTTTCTAAAAAAACTTCGACAGATTATATCAATTTGAATTTCAGTCTCAAATCAAAATTAATACAAAATATTAAGGGAATATTAGTACTTATTTAAGTCTACATCTTCATAAGATGCCACCGTTACGCCCGTGAACGAGAGATATTTTTTCCCCATATTTCTTCAATATTCGCTACAAAGGGCAATTCTTATCAAATCGTGCACAATGCTAGCCATCCTTTGTAAGGTGTTTCTATTCAAAAATTGTTGCATAGAAATTACAGAGTATCTTTACGAATTCATAACGGCGTTTTTAATAAAATAATTTATTAACAATCAACAAAGGCCATATTTTTTTATAATATTGGTGGATATCGATAGGTATTCATCTTTTCACTAACGGCATTGAGGTACGATTAATAAACGCATGATCGTCTTTTTATTGAAAGAAATTTTCATGACGAACATGTACATTGTATAAATAAAGATTTTTTTTTTCTATTTTCGTAGAAAGCAATCACTTTGTGGTTTAACATTTTAATGAAATAAAAACAATATTTTTTTGTTTAAAACCACGAATTTTTATTAATTTAATAAATGGCATTAATTCATCCTTAAACTTCCTAGACCTATCCTTATAATAATAATAATAAAATCGATTTTAACATCTTTCGGAAACCTACCTACACCGATATTGTCATACATAATACATCCAATCATCCTTTTTCACACAAACACTCAGCATTTCACTCAATGGTCCATCGCTTGGTCACTATTCCATTAACTAATATTAATTTCTCTAACGAATTATCAATAATTAAAAAAATAGCGTCTAATAATGGATACGATCCAGATTTTATTGATAGAATTTTAAGTAAAAAACTAAAACAATTAGCAGTTAAAAACTTCTTATTCGCGAGTCCACATAATATTAATAATAATAATCTTCCTTTCAAATGGCGCCGTATTCTGTTCATCAATAATTTTTCTTCCTGCAGTATAGTTAACCTTCCTTCTGAAGTCAAACCGGCGTTTTATACGAACAACAATTTAGGTAAATTTTTAGTCAATTCTCAAGATAAAGATGACACACTTAGTCATGCAGGAATTTATAAATAAAATTGTAACAATTGTCCAGCGTTTTATATCGGGAAGACAACGCTTAGTGATTCATCTATCTGAACATTATCAAATTGCAGGCCCTAACTACATCCATATATTATATTAGGAGACCCAAAGCTTACTCTGTTTTGGTTCGGGGATCACATGTTTCATCGGCATAGAAAGGATAGAACCCCTTTTTCTGACCCCGTACGTGACGCAACCTAAAGCGTCACCGTACAATATATGTGTATGTATATTAGTGTATATGTATAAAACTCCATTCACAAACTCATATATACTGTAAAATTATAAATATTTCATTAAGTTACGTTGCCTTAAGGCTCCGTAGTAAGCTTTCAAAAAGAAAAATAAGAAGGTTTGATAGGAAGATATGTAAATACGAATGTTAGAGGGAGAGCGCCAATATAAAAAAAAACGATAAAATAATTAAGCAAAAATTGCAAAATTATTTAATAAAACATGATTAGTTCAAAATAGAGAAAAAATCTCTCGACAAATTAGATACAATATGATTTTTTTCATACCTATAACATGTTGAATAACGCCGAAACAAGTATTACAATTATAAAAAGCGAAATACTCTCAGAACTAAAATTAACATTAAAAAATGGATTTACTTTTTAAAAAAATAATATAAACATACAAATTTCAATCAAACCCTTCAATAATGAAACGAAAGCCTTGGCATTAGAGATCTTGGTGTATTTTCAGATAAACCGGGCTGGACCATAGATTTTTTATTTTTATTTTTTTATTGCTTTATTTATTTTCATTTCTTTACACATATTATACATATTAATAGATAGTATATAATCACACAATATATAATACCAAATAGTATACACAAGAAATGAAAACCCACTAAGGCACTGCCTGAGTGTGGGTAATATAAAACGATTACTATATTTCAAGTACCTAAAGTATAACATACATTAGTAGAAAAAGTTTTTTTTTGTTTATAGTTATTATAAAAAGTAAAGAGAAAACATTATGTACAAAAGTTTCAGCAAGTGAGTTGTAGAAAAGATCAATAAATTTATAGTAAAAACGTTTCAATATCTGTGTTCGAAAAACGAACAGGGGTTGGAATAGCCGACTCAAGGGCTATTCCACACAGATAACAAATCAATTAATTATACGGTTTTTGACAGGCGAATGCGGAAACACAATGCGTAACGTTACTTCACAAGCAACTTACCGGTGAAATGATGGTGAAATCTGCATCAGCCTCATCTGTCAGCACTGGAACTGAACTGTCGTTCGTTATCACTCGTTATTTTAGATTAAATTGCGATAATAAATACGTATTATGATTATTCCGATAACACAACCGGGGATCGATAATTGACAGGTCGAACCGTTTTTGTGCAACTGGCTGGGCTCACGGCTTTCCGTCGTTTTAGCTGACTTGTGCGAACTTAAACTAAACAGTTCAAATCCTGACGATACGATTGGTTAGTACACGGCCTGTCAAAAGCAATTGGCGTTACGGAACATTCCGCCCACCAAAATACAACAACGTGTATTTTAAATAAAATTTAGAAACAAAACGGGCAATGCTGTGGAACGTTGCGTGAACGAAGAAACAGTAAAAAGAGAGAAGAAAAAGAAAAAAAAATATATTAATAATAATAATGAAAATGATAAGAAAGAATGCGCCGCGGAAGCGAAAATGATTAGTCACATTGACTAGGCAATGGACATAATTTGGGTAATGGTCTCGTGAGAAGAGAAACATTCGATGTACGAACCGTAGCGATACGAACAACGCCGTCGGGGCCTGGATGGCAATGTTCTCGATGTAGAGCGTCTATCACAAGAGAAGTAAGCTTAGATTCGCGAGGAAATAGGGCAGGATGTTTATACTCGAATTCGAGCCCAGATTGAGATAACCTGCCACCCACCCTGAGTACACCGTGGTCGTCAATGAAGGGATTAAGCTTCCGCATTTGTTTCGACATAAGGTTGCCCTCTTTCAAGCGTGTGATATCATTATTAAAATGTACATGATGAGTGCGTTTAACTACTGTCAAAAGTGAAGTGTGAATTTCGGCACGGTTTAATGGAAGATACAAACGACGAGATTCTTTATTCTGTAGGTTGTATATGAATCTAAGACAGTAACCGAGAATGCGTTGGATCTTCCGAATCGAAGAAAATTTAACTAATAATAGGTCCACCAGATTTTCGTCCTGTTGGACAAATAAAGATCGAACTCGTTCCTCAGAGTGAAGTTCAATTTCGTCGAAATTGCCATCGAACAACGGCCAAGAATCGGATGACTGGATCAGCCACGAAGGCCCCGCCCACCATAACGTGTTATCGATCAGATTGGCTGGAGATTGACCACGAGAAGCGACATCCGCTGGATTATCTCCAGATGACACGTGATGCCAGGAAGTCCCTTCGAGGGCATCTTGAATGTGACTGACACGGTTAGCCACGAAAGTCTTCCAGCGACACGAAAGAGAACGTAACCAGGCGAGCACGATGGTTGAATCCGACCACGCAAAGGTATTGGAGATCTGAAGCAATGGTACGTATAAATCTTTGACGAATTTTAATAGATCTGCTAGAAGAACTGCCGCACACAGTTCAAGGCGAGGCAATGAAATCTTTTTTGTGGGGGTGACTCGAGACTTGGCGCAAACCAAATATATTTGGACTTTATCGTTAACATCCATGATTTGCAAGTAAACTACCGCGCCATATCCAAGTTCCGAACTATCTGAGAAGTCATGAAGTTGACACGACTCCATGTGAGGGAATGACACCCATCGAGGGATTTTGAACGACTTCGAGAGCGGTAATTGTTTAGTATAACGATCCCATTGACGAACAATTTTAACAGGGGGGGTGTCATCCCACCCAACCTTTAGAACCCACAACTTTGGTACTAGGGATTTGGCGAAAAACGTCAAAGGGCATAGAAAAACGAGAGGGTCAAAAACCCGAGCGACTTCACTGAGGATAGTGCGTTTAGTGCACTCGCGATCGAGGCATAGGACTTCGAATGAAAATGTATCATGTCGTGGCTCCCACTTTAATCCCAATACCTTGAGAATGTGAGAGTTATCAACATCCATGGACACCAAGTCATTGAGGCAGTATTCCGGAGGCAGATCGGCGAGTAATTCTGGTTTGTTACTAGCCCACTTCCGCAATTCGAATTGACCTCGTTTAAACAGCTCAATAACTTCGGTTTTCGTTTGTTGAGCTTGTTCTAAGCTGTTACAACCGGTAACGATGTCATCTATGTAAATATCCGAAGTTAGCACACGACGCGCTAGCGGTAAATCATAACCTTCATCTTTGGTCAACTGTTTGACAGTACGACAGGCCAAAAATGGGGCGGAGGAGACACCATAGGTTACAGTGTTTAGTTGGTACTCGTGGAAGGGTTCCGACGAATGAAAACGCCAAAATATTCTTTGGAAAGCGCGATCTGGTTCTAGAACCAATATTTGGCGATACATTTGTCGTACATCAGCAGTAAACACTACCGATGGTATACGGAATTTTAGCAAAAGCTCCAGCAGGTTCTTTTGAAGCTTTTGACCGATAAGCAAGGTATCATTTAACAAGGATCCGTTAACATCCGTCGCTGAGGCGTCGAAAACGACTCTTAAGTAAATGCTAGCGCCGCCTGGACGAAGAATGCAATGATGAGGTATGTGATACTTTCCCTTGTGCAAATCTTTTCCAGGAACACGAGTCATGTGACCACTGTGTAAATAATCAGTCATGAAAGCAGAATATTGTTCACGTAAGGTTGGATTTGCTATGAGTTTGCGCTCGAGTGAATGGAATCTACGTAAAGCGATCTCACGCGACCCTGGAAAAGAGATATCCCTTCCACTTTCTCGGAAAGGCAAGGATACGATGTATCTTCCCGAAGATCCGTCCCGTGAGTGGTCAGTGCAGTACATTTGTTCACAAAGTTGTTCCTCATGAGTGAGGTGTGAAGACTGGGGAATGGTGTCTAACTCCCACAGTCGCTGGACCTCTTCGTGGAGCCGGTCCTCGTTAGTAACGATGAAAGATTTCGTTTCGTGAGCAGTGTCCGAACCAATTGAACCTAGAAGAAGCCAACCAAATGCAGAATTGAAAGCTGATGGCTGACGTGGACCACCATTCACATTACCAGGTCTCAGAAGACAAGAGAAAACCTCAGCACCCAGAAGAAGATCAATCGGTCCCGGTTTGTGACAGTCAGGGTCGGCAAGAGGCAAGTCTCTCAACTGATGCCACGATGACTTATCTAGACGAACAGTTGGCATGTTGCCACAGATACTTGGCAGCGTAAGTGCCTTGATGTTGAAGAGAACCCGTCCCTTAACACCGATCTCTAATTGAATGACTCCTGACGTGGTTGCGGAAGATTGGCCTAAGCCGCTAACTCTCTGAGAACTGGCTTGACGAGGGATGCCTACGAGCTCCGCAGCACGATCGGTGATGAAGTGAGCTTGACTGCCCGAATCGATCAATGCGCGAAAGGTTTGGAAACGGCCGGATGAATCGCGAATGCCAACATTGGCGGTTGACAATAGTACTATGGACTTGTCTCCTAAGTTGGTGAGGACCTGAATTTTAGAGTCGGAAGAAGGCTCCTGGTCCGTAGACGCCGTGGAGTGTTGATACTGATCTTCCAAAGAAGCGTTTTCGTCTCGATGGAGCAAAGTATGATGTTTTTGCTGACATTTTTGACATGTAAACAAAGATTTACAATCTTTAAGATAATGAGAAGAATGAAGACAATTGAAACACCAACGGTGTGATTGAACAAACTGTAGGCGATCCTGAACTGACTTGAGTGCAAATACCTTGCACTTGGAAATGGAGTGGTCTTCCCCGCAACAGGAGCATTTCAGATAAGTGGTGGAGTTCGAGGACCTATTTGTTTTAGGCTGTCCTTTCTTAAGATCGCAAAGAAGCGCTGAAGTGCGTTTTTTGGCAGCCTGATTAAAGTTCCGTGCAAGAGGTTTGTCAATAGTACTGCTATCGCGAGTCGAAAAATGTAAGTCTCGTACAAGAGCTTCGCATTTGTTATAAAGAAACTCTTTGAGTTTCAAATATGAAGGCAGGTCGGTAGGAGACTGCAGTTGTTCGAATGCGCATCTTGTAGGTGAATCTAATTTCGACAGAATTAAATAACAAAGCACGAAGTCCCAATTATCTATTGGGAGATCCAATTCTTTTAAAATTGTTAAATCCTCATTAAATACATCGAACACGCGACGAAATTCAAAAGGATCGTTAGGCGGAAAATTTAAATTTAGCATTTCCCGCCAACACGTAAAGGCGAGTTCACGCGCGTTACGATAGCGCGCGATTAATCTTTGATATGCTTCAACGTAGTGAGCTCCTTGTACTGGAAATGTCCGAATTAACCCTAAAGCTTCTCCAGATAAACATGAGAACAAATACTGCATGCGTTCGATGTTGGATAAAGATTTGTTTTCATGAATCAGAGCGTTAAACATGTCGTAAAATTCGGGCCATTGCTTGACATTTCCAGAAAATATTGGAATGTTTATTTTTGGTAATTTAACGTTTGTGCACGCA
This sequence comes from Hesperophylax consimilis, assembly GCF_061612785.1. Lineage (NCBI taxonomy): Eukaryota > Metazoa > Arthropoda > Insecta > Trichoptera > Limnephilidae > Hesperophylax > Hesperophylax consimilis. The sequence continues at coordinate 14,295,980 of NC_142842.1, forward strand.
TTCGCGGTCTTACAATCGAGAGGCTGACTGGTTAACTCCTGGTAAATTTCGACAATTTGATAATACATCTCGTCAAAGGTTTCACGAATTTTATCCTCATCAATTTCGTTTGTGTCATCTAAAGCTAATATTTCCGCGTGAGACGTTTCAAATTCAAGAACTATCTTTTCCAGAGTAGTATAATGCGCTAACAATAAGTTGCACTTAGTTGCATCGTGCAAAGCGCTTTTTGCTATTTCATGTGTCTTGACTAACCTATTATTCGCTAATGTCCGTTTCCGGCGCAATATTTGAATGGCTGGGGCCATGTTGAATAAACGCGATTGGAAACGTACCTAAAAACGAAACGAAATAAATGATAATAATTTAATCTATTATAATTATATACGCGGTAGGTCGTAAATACTATGAAATCGTAAATACTATGGTCGTAAATAAACGAAATAAATGATAATAATTTAATCTATTATAATTATATGCGCGGTAGGTCGTAAATACTCAAGAGCTAGGTACCTACCTAATTACTGTTCGAATTGATTATTATTCAAAATTTAAGAAACATTCCACAGCATATATCCGTTTTGGCATAGATAGATTATAATCTTAAAGTTCCCTAGTTTCGGCACCAAAAATGTTCGAAAAACGAACAGGGGTTGGAATAGCCGACTCAAGGGCTGTTCCACACAGATAACAAATCAATTAATTATACGGTTTTTGACAGGCGAATGCGGAAACACAATGCGTAACGTTACTTCACAAGCAACTTACCGGTGAAATGATGGTGAAATCTGCATCAGCCTCATCTGTCAGCACTGGAACTGAACTGTCGTTCGTTATCACTCGTTATTTTAGATTAAATTGCGATAATAAATACGTATTATGATTATTCCGATAACACAACCGGGGATCGATAATTGACAGGTCGAACCGTTTTTGTGCAACTGGCTGGGCTCACGGCTTTCCGTCGTTTTAGCTGACTTGTGCGAACTTAAACTAAACAGTTCAAATCCTGACGATACGATTGGTTAGTACACGGCCTGTCAAAAGCAATTGGCGTTACGGAACATTCTGCCTCATTTAGCCATAATTTTACCTCTTTAATATATTCTATCTTTTTATTTATCATTTGAGTTTGTAGTGGCAGAAGGTTAAATGTAGATTCATCTGACCTTTTTAGATAGGGTAAAAACTTATAACGACGTAAGTAAATTATTTATATATTTTGAAAATTGGGATCATGAACCTTCTTAGAAAGAAGATATTTAAACATTTCAGTCATTTATTTGGTGGACATCTAAATAAATCATTTATTGATTTAGTTATTTGCGAATATAGGACTTTTTTTTCAAACTAAACATTTCAGAAATATCATGAATAACAAATCAAGCCAAAACAAAAAATATTTACAAAATTCAGCGGGCTTTCGGAAAAATTCATAATTTAAACCGAGTCAATATCTGAAGTACATTGATTCATTTGGGTTTTAAAAAATGTCCGGGAATTGGAGAATTTTAGAAATAAATATTGGATACTGCCCGAAGATGTGCTTTAACTCAAAACCCTGAATGGTTTGAAACCACAGCGTTCATTTGTTCAGTATTCATGGATTTTAATCAAACTTTCTAGGCATTGTAGTCAAATTTGGAGAAAAATATTCGTGGATACTGAATACGTAATAAATAATATCGTAATATGTGCACAAGAATGGAAGATGCTGTTCAAATGTTTGCATTTCCACAATGGAAATGTGAAATTCGCTATTCGACTTTGAATGCATATTATCTACTATTTGATTTTGTAAAATACGAGTAAACAGAGCAAAGGGTACACATGTATTTATGTATGCAGTCTTAACATAATATTAATTTGTTTATAATTTACAAAAAGAAAATGCATTATCGTATTTTATTACGAGACTAACAAAACGATTAAATCAATAATCTAAATTTAGAACATAAGCGATTTTCATTTCTATCATAAACGGTATCCATATACTTGAGGAGATAAGTGAACTTATCAATGGTCGTATCAAAACATAAATCCATACATCCGAAATTTAGAAAAATATCTCAAAGAATATTTGTTTCTTGATTTCTCAGACAAATTTAATCAAAAAGATAATTCACTTCAAACCCACAACATCCACAAAAAATAATATTTGGAAACTGATTTTGAAACTGCTAACATTAAGAAAACTATATGAATATAATACATGTTTCCTTATATACAAAATAAATAATAAACTTATACATACAAATACAAATACAGGAGTCATTAAAACGTCCCAAGCACACATACACTTTACACGGCAAGATGATAACATACATTTAAACACCATACATACTCACTATGGCAAGCAATCCATTGGTTAAGAGGGGGGCAACATATGTAATTGCCTTCCAGAAAGTATTAAAAATTTAAAAAAATGGAGAACATTTTTAAAAAAATCACTTTTATTCTCAATCAGCAAAACACATGAATAATATTGTTATGTTATGAATTTATTTGTAATGCAATTAAAAAGTTTATTTATTTTAGTTTAATTAGTGAAAATTTTATTTAATTTTTTCTGGAATAGAAACATTAAAAAAATAACTGTAAAACACGTTCAGGCTTGGGGAATAATGAGATTTTACCCAAAACATCATTTACGGCACTGTTTTCAATATAAAATTCATTATTTCGTTAAATAGTAATCATGTAATCAGAAATGTTGAAAACTTAATTTACAATATATACTAGTTAATTGACTCGGCTTTCGGAGAATTAAATAACCGTTATTTCAAGTAAAATCACTGCAATGCATTTCCGATTAAATGATAGAAGCAATATAAACACTTTCACATCAATTCCCGCGGTTCGTTGTATTGCTAAATATGCAGTTAAATTTATAACAGCAAATTTCACTTCCATTTTGGCAACCTAACTAATTTACGACGACTCCTTGCGTTGATATATTCAAAAGTGATCGATAAAATGAAAGGTTAAATTTTGTAAAAAAGTGAATAGGTACTGCAAATAATTGCACTAGCTTAAATAAATCATATTTCATTTTTATATTCTCGCTGACATAATAATTGCAGGTATTAATACAAAATGTTTTCATGAATATGATGTAAAAAAAATTGATGAGATCGTTTCTTTAGATCCTAAGTTGCGAAATACTATAAAAAATTTACTCCCATATCCTTCGCATAACTATTGATTTATGATTCAATATATTCAAAGATGAATTTTTTTACGCCCTCTTGCTTCCGAAACTGTCATAAACTTGTGCAATAATAATAATAATACTAGGGCATATCTACACAATTTAATCAGTTCTTCTTCAAGACCTACTAGATCCTTTCTGTTTTGTATATTGTTGTTCAAATCGAACAAGCGTTTGGGGTAAAGCTTAAAAGCTATAAATTCTTATGGTTGGAAGTTGAAAATTCAACTGCAATTAAATCCTTGTATTTATATGAGAAGTGAGAGATACTCAGTCATTATGCAACCTTTACCTCAACTCATTAGGGCCTTTTATCCTGCGTCTTCATCCTGAAGCGTTACATCTCTCAATGGTAGTTCATACATTTTAAATATTTACTATCAACCCAGATACTGGTACTTTACGCCACAAGGACACTGACCTAAGAATAAGGACTAATCACATGGATTATTTACTGTTGCAGTTAAATATCTCATGTTGACAGAAAGCGTTTTGTATACTGCGGAGAACATTCTTTAACTAAATAGTTGTTTTTTTTATTACAAGTAGTCCTATAAGTAAATGTTCTCGTTAAATAAATATTCTTTTGACTTTCGTTCATAGAACACAGCGGAAGAAAGCAAAACATTTCAGCGGTTTTCTTTGGCTTAAAACTTTTTTAATTATCACCTGCATAGGACTTATTTATCTTCTCAGGCCATTTACAACGAAATAATTAAAACACAGAACGTTGAAAGGGGAATTTTATAATGATAGCATTGTTTTGTTTAGCTAGGTAATTAATTTGAATCTTAATTTACGGTTGCGGATAGATTGTTAGAAAGATGTGAAGTTTAAAAGTTATGAGTTTCTGCCATCAGTATCCTGCCTCCGTTTTAAAGCACCTGGTAGATGTAGATTCTTGATTCACGAGCTTTGGATAGAGTTTAAAGCTTCATGAATATTGAGTTTATCCCTGAAATAGATCTTATTCCTCCCTTGGAGACGTTTCTCTATTTGCATAAACTCGCACACTACAACAATGCACTATTTTGATATTATTATGGAGATCAAAACTTTATTGTTTAGCTAAACAAAATAATTGTCAGGGCAAGATTTTTTACTCCAATTACATACTATATACGGTCCCATTCTAACTCAATACAGTGACTATTGAACACACTTACAAAAAGTGATATAAAGTCATTAAAAACGACGAAAAATTTTTTTTTTTTAACCTAACCTAACCAAACCTACTTAACCCAGTCAATAAAGTTTTTGTTTCATCACTTTCCATGACTTTATATAACTTTTTAAAGATGTGATGAATTATCATTTTGATGATTTATCCGGTCACCACTATATACGACATTGAAACAGAAACGATTTTATTTCTGAGGTTCGCCTTCTATATTTATACAATATACAAGGTGGCGTAAAAGTCCTCACTCTATATCCCAAGACAGTAACTTATAATAAAATAAAATATTATGTAATTAAATATTATACATTAAATATTATCCATTATTATTATTTCGCGTTCTTGGGGAGCTTAGCAACTCATGCAACTTATATTCTGCTTCTAATTACTTCGCGAATGTCAAAGTCTGTACGACATAAGACGCCATTTGCAAAAATGAGAGCATCTTTCGAAAGTGTGATAACTTTTACGCCATCCTTTATTTTAGTGTAAATGATCCGTAATCGGGCATAGATACATTGAGTATTTGCTTTTGAAAACTTTCCCATGGAGCCATGGTACCTAGCTCAGCAGTAAACATACAAACGAATGTAGTTTCATAATATGAATGATGCGCTATAATTCTAAGTAGGCAGGTGCAGCTCTTAAGTATTTTATTTAGTCATTGAGGTGCACCATTGGTAGGTACGTCCTACATTCTCTCGCACAAATTGATAGAACTAACTCTTGTATAGGCTTAAAAACTACTCGAGTGCCGTTCATGTTACTTTCTAATAAACATGGTTCATATTTTTGTCTTACTGTTTATCTGGACAAGGTTATTGAAATTACTAGAAAGTAATAAGTAACTTTTATTAACTACTTATGAAAAATAATACAAATGTTTATTTCGTTATTTTAGGCCTGTCCATGTGTCCATGTCAAGCAATACACCAATTATGAATATATTGAAGAAGCTAATTAAACTGCTAATACTCTTGATTTTTTTTTATAAGATAAACATTTCTTGGTAACGAATAACTTGATGATGTATGAAAATCACATACTATCATTACAGAAAGCGTAAATGTTGTTTGTGTCGTGATGAAGGTCTTAACCGGCCAAAAAACTAAACTCGTGACGCCTGAGTGGGAACCAGCAGCGATTTTAACTCAAGACATTTTAAGTTTTTAAGTTATCATCAATAAAATTTCCCACTTTTGCAGAGGAGGCACCTTTATAATAATAACATCAATTGAACAAATATGTATAGTAGTAGTTTTACAGGACAAAATTAAAAAATAACTTATATCATTGATGTCGCTATTCCAAATTCCTGTAATATTAAAAAATCTGTTTCTGAAAAAATAAGAAAATACGCAGATTTAGGAAATGAGATTAAAAGAATTTGGCATTCTTAGACTATAAAAATATTATTATTTGTTATTTCGGCTACTGGCATTATACCTAGCTCTCTCATTCAAAATTTAGGCGTATTAGATCTGTCAAAGAATTTATATATAAAAATGCAAAAATCAGTCATTTTAAATATATGTAGGATTACGAAAGATTTTTCAAATATTTATATTGAGGGATCAGTAGGATTTATAGGTCCAGTTAGAAGTTCTACCGAGCCGAACTCTCTGATATGAAAATATCTAGAGTCGGTGAATTATTTTCCTATTTGATCTCTGGTGAGTTGACGTGTTTTTCTTGTATTTATTATGCTTATATAATGTACTTGCATAGTGTGGATTGGCTAGATGATCATTTGTGGAAAATTGTGTGGAGGGTTTAGTTTTTCCTGTGGAGAAGATTTAACCCGGACATAAAGTCGAAAAACAATTGGTCAGCGCCCTTGAGGTGTTTTTGCACAAAAACGGCGCTATAAAAGTCATCCAAGTATTATTATTATTATTATAATGTCATTTTTGTAAAAAATAACATCAAGGGCGTCATCTCATTACAAGTTTTTCAAACACAAATTAATTTACATTCTGTCCATAGTGATGTTTAAGAAAAACATAACGGACAGCTTTATTAACATCAATCAAATAATATAGCAAGAAAAGCATGCACATGCGCACTACATCAATTCGTTATACATTGAATCACAAGAAGAATCCATCAAGTTCGTATAAGTATGCGTTTGCCTATCGAGAGACGGAAATGTTAATCTGCAAAGGTCATAAGATCACGCACAATATTATACGAATAGCATTATTACTGATTGACTCTTGTAGGCATTATGTATGTATAAAGTGGATGGATAGTCATAACATAGCAGGTAGTACCTTTTAAATGACATGTAAAAATATTCGTAAATAATTAGCCTGTCGTATTGTTGTATCGATCGAACAAGTGTTTTGTAGCTATGTAATTTACAAACGACCTGTGTCATCAGATCGTCAGTACTGGGCCAATAGCCCGGTAGATGTTTCTTTTAAAGCTGTCATTTTTTAACATTTGACACGTAGAAACTACGCCATTAATAAAAATGGAACGATACACGCTTCAACAACGCATTGAAATTATTAAAATGCACTTGAGTGAATCAAATGCAAATCATCTTGAGTGATGAGGCCCATTTCCACCTCGGTGGCTTCGTCAACAAGCAAAATTGTCGCACCCGGGGCTCGGAAAACCCAAGAATTATTGTTGAAAAGCCTCTCTATCCTCAACGTGTGACTGTTTGGTGCGGTTTATGGTCCGGCGGAGTCATTGGACCTTACTTTTTCGAAAATGAGGCTGGAGCAATAGTTACGGTGAATGGATTGCGCTATCGAGAGATGATTAATGATTTTTTAAGGAAGGAATTAGATGGTATTGATCTGGACAACGTTTACTTTCAACAAGCAACGAAACTATTGATCTTTTACGATTGAATATCAAAATAACACTTCTTATTGGAAAACCCTGTAGTAGGTACACCGAAGATATTATATTTATTATATTAGTGTGGTTATTTGCAGAATCTTTCAGTCAGAATTATCATTCATATTTTATCACATACCTTGTACAAGATGAATCTGAGAGTGTATTATATTTGAAAACGTTATATTAAAATGGTTTAATTATGTTATCATCAGTCAAATCTGTCAAAATACTGCCTTTTCTAGTTTAAAAAAAACGTTTTTCTTATGTTGCGGTTGCCCATATAAAAGCTTATTATTGTTCAAAACATTGATTACAGGTAAGAACATTCAGATATTTTATCGGTTAAAAGCCTTATTGCAAAATTCAGATATTATGTTGAATTTCTTTACACCAACATTATCGACAGTTTTTTTTCGATCTGGTTTAATTTTTACGTATTCAAATGTATGGATATTATTTAAATACTTGTGAAGAATTTGGTTGAATGCCAGAATGCTTTTTTTTCGAACAAAAAAACCTTATTTATGGCTGAATTAATTAGATAGTCTAATTTTTATTATTGCCTCAGTTTAATTATCTAAGGTTGTTGATCTGAAAGCACCATTTATAAATATTTCTATCCTATTTGGAAATGGTAAAGTATGTATTATTACATTTAAAAAATGCCTTGCAGAAACACCGCAAAACATTTACCGGAAACCATTGACGTGACTTTGACAAAATTGTATTATTTTGTGTATGGCGGTACGCGACATGGATGATTCAACAAGAATACCAAGTCGTGGCTTCCAAAGTGAAAAATAGCAAACATCTTCTCATATATTAATAGTCTGGCGGAATGTCGGGTGAGCCGCCGTACGTGTCCCCTGTCTACCGCTTGTTCACCGCTCTCCGGTGAATATCGTTCTTTTTCACCAAATTCACTATATCAAATTTTGCAAACGTTGAACTCACCACGTCGTTGAACCAAAAGGACGCTATAGACTGCGTTTGATGTGATAATTCGTGTAGATTTCACTGTTCAAAGAAGAAATTAATTATGATTGTTTTTTTAATGTCACGTAGCTTCCTTATTTCCACGCTTTAACGAGACAGTTTTAACGCTTACTGATAACGAACGCGTAACTAGCGTCAGTGATATAAATGAGAGGAAATTGAACTTAATTAAATTACAAAACAGATAAATTATAGGTAGGTACTGTAAGTAAGAATTCTACAAATGTACACGAAATGGAATAGATCCAAATTAAGATGACGCATAGGAGTAATGTTAGTTATCGGTGAACACTCACAGCAATGGTAATTGGAGACATTTTGTTAAATTTATATTTAATATAATAGGATGCCTGAGATCATGTTTAAAGTCCAATGTTGAACCACTAAATATTAATCAAATATTGATCCTTAAAGTTACGTACAAAAAAAATCTGTTATCCATCCCACCTACTATATAAGGAATGTAATGTTATGTGTATAAAATAGCTATATTTCACTCAAATACTTTGTAGTTTTTTTATCAATATTAAATTTGCTGAAAAAACGGAACATACGCATGCAACTAGAATTTGAACTTTGTGGCGGTACATACTAAAACTTATTTCGGTCAAAGATACTATTTATATCATGCACTTATGTTTAATATTCTTCCAAATCATATTAAGTCTACCAAATCCTTAGTTAAATTACAAAATATAATTAAGACGTTTGTATTGACAGATGTCTTAATATTTATTCATCCTTGTCCTTTCTTAAATAATGACATTTTTTATAAGTCCCATTTGCTAAAAACTGAATGCCACCCTAGCTGTCTTTATTATCTACTTGTTTCTTCTTGGAAATAATGATTTAATTAGTTTTAGTTCAAATATTCTTACAATATACTTTCAAATTACTTAAATAGATTTATTTTTCTTTCTTTTTGAAATATTTTGTGTTTGTATGTAGTATCACTTTATGTTTGTGATAACTCTATGTTTGCTTCACTCAAATGTAAATTGTTAGCCTTGATACAGATTTAGTCCTAATGAGGTTAATTTTTATGATAAAAACGTACAGTGAGTGTACAGTGAATTTATGTACAGTGAGATGCATTAAATAAAAAAAATCAATAGATACATTAAATTAACGATATCATAAAATAAAAGTTTATAGTAGGTAGGTATTTTCAAATTCGATAATATTTGTTCTTTCAATTTCTAACCCTTCGTTTGGGGAAAAAAAGATTATGTGTGTTTTTAATTTTTTTTATTTAAAAAAAATCAACTTATTAGCTATGTAAAATTCCTGCAAAAGTTTTATGCTCTCGAAAATTTCGGAAATAAAAAAATGACTTGTTCTAAACAAAAAACATCTTATTCGATAAGCCCACTCGATATCGTAAAATATCAAAACCCTTCTGAATATTCGTAGACATGCCTTCATGTAGCATGATGCGATGAACAACGTTGTTATGTGAAACTAATATTGTAACTGATTAAACGCATCGTGTATTAGTTGCATTGTGTAACTTACCCTTCAGTTAATAGTTAAACTAGCATTAAGCTCCCGGTTGTGTAACTCAAACCTCGGGCCGTGAGGTCAGAAACGAGAATTCTCTCGATCCAGTCTATAATGATAATAATCACAACTTGCATTACAAGGCGATAATCGACCTTTTGGTTTAACGGTCCTCAACACAAACGACATTTTTTTTGATAAATGTATGTACATATTACAAATTTATTAAAAATATTGTTATATTTAACGAGAAAAAAACAAAAAAAAAACATACTTATTTTTAAATACATCTATATATATTTCACTTTTGTTTTTGATAATGAATTAATACAAATCTTGGAAGCGGAAATTAACTCACTTTCCGACATCCGACCGTGCTGAAACTCGGCATATAGACTCGTTGTCAATGACATTACTTTCTTTTTTTGTTATTTGTTTTTGGGGTGTTATGCCGTGTTGATGCCATGTTTATTATGTGTTATACCAAATAAAACATCTGCCCTGATGATGGACACTGCGATGCTGTCTGAAACGTTGGCTAAAGAAGGAGTTAGCGCAACACGGCATAACACCCCAAAAACAAATAACAAAAATTCTTTTGGACGTGAAAATCTTAAATGACATTACTTTCTATCAACTTTCGTAAACACGCGGACATATACGCATTTCTCGGGCATCGGAATATATTATAACAATTAAGACGAGAAAAAGCCATGTATTGGCTAGATCCACGGTTAAATTTTCCCTTTCGAATGTCTAAATTGAAGTGGCAATCTTAACGACATAAGTAATGAAGTCATGTAAAAACAATATTCAGCGCACTTCCTGACGTAATGGTCGAATTTGCCCCAGCAGGCCGAGATAATTGATCTTTCCGTGGGGTTTATTTTAATTATTTTTGATGAACGTATTACTTAAATTTCAGATGTTTCTAGAGGGATCCCTCGGGAAGTTACTAATTCATCGCCTGGAAAAATAAAATCTGGTGCTTACCGCTAATTTTATCATTAAAGTAAATTTTTCAAACCGTTTTATATAAAATACTTTCTTGGTAATATACTGTTTTTATTAATCTTATATACACATAACTTGTATCCGTGAGATTGTTCTAAAAATAAATATTCACTTATTCATCGTATTCGTCGGAATTAATTAAAATTTGAGCCTGGAGCGAACCTCCGGTTTTATGTACGAAATAAATGTTGGTTCTACACGATCGGCATCTGGAAACGTCGGTAGCGCTTTCGACTTTGGTTCCTGAAGATTCAATCCTTAGCCAACCCAAAGTTTCAAAAGACATTGTAAAACATATGCATTATGGCAGAAAAACTCGTTTATTAAGAGTTTTTTTTCATTTATTGGTATCAGTTTATACTAAAATATTGTTGTAAAACATAATGATCTTGATGTTTGACCCTTTACGACCTTCCACAAGAAACCGAAATCTTATAGTTCTTAAAAATAATTACCTACGGTTTTTAAGATTCAATCAACAATCTGAGAGTAAAAAAAGCAATTCTGCTACCCTAACGAAAATATATTTATCTATCAATTTAAAATTCTAATTATTAAAATTTTCTACCTTATAACTACTTATAAGTACCTTATCTTATTTTTTTTCTAGAGTAGCTGAGCTTTTTGAAATCAGATAAAATAATATCATCTAATAAATTCTATATTATATAAGGTATTTAGCGAGTTCAAATTAGAAATGAAGACATGGAAAAAGAAAGAAACATGCGTTTATGTTAGAATAGCAGAACCGCATTTTTTATGCGTTATTGTGCTCAGATCTTCGATTGGATCTTAAAAAACGTAAATCTTTCGTAAACGTTAGTCGTTATGGGTCAAATTTCAATATCATTATGTTTTACAACATTTTAATATAAATTAATAGTAATAAATGTCAAGAAGTAAGTAAAAGGTATCGTATTTTCTAAAAAAGGCTTGCATATCAAATAAATCACTGAACAATACTGTACACTTGATATAATGCGAGAGTGCTTAGACATTAATAACATACATACCTTCTCTGGGCAGGTGTTCACTGCGGGTTATTATGTATTCTCAAGACTAAACTCAAGCCATTATTTGTACTACCACACTGACAGACCATTATACAATAATTCTATCTATTACAAAAAAAAATACATATGTAAACCAAAAAAAGAAATCACTCCTAACGAAATCTGAAACAAATTGGGAAAACGTCAAATGCGAGTTAACAGTGAATGACTGGACAAGCCTTCTGGAAAAAGATGATACTGATACTGCTTGGAGTTATTTTATAGAAGTTTTACAGAACATTATCCTATCAAACACCAAAACCATAGAAAAAAAGTTATCTCATAAAAATTTACACATTAAACCTTGGATTAGTCAGAATATTATAAACTCAATCAGAAAAAGAGATGAACTGCACAAAAAAGTCAAAAACAACCCTTATGATATCCTAACACTTCGATTCTACAAAAGATATCGTAATACATGTAAAAATGTAATACGTTATGCTAAAGAAACATTCTATAAAAACAAGATTGATGAATGTAATAATGATTCACGTAAACTCTGGCAGATCATAAATGAAATAACTAATGCTAAAGCCTCACATAATGACAATAGCATTAAGGAATTAAACATTGATGAGATTCCCACATCTTTTACAGAACACCCGGACAAACTTCTTGACTTTATAAACAACTATTTTTGCAATATAGGCTCAAACTTAGCAAATAAAATTAAACAAAATTCAATTAGTACTATCGAAAATACAGTGAGGATTGACGATGTAAATCAAGAAAACAGCCTCAATATTGTCAAGATAACAAGTGATGAAATAAGAAATATTATAGCCTCCCTAAATATAAATACTTCATCGGGAAATGAACTGATATCAAGCAAATCAATTAAATATCTACAAAATGAGTTAATCCACCCACTGACGTATCTTATAAATCTGTCAATATCAAATGGTATTTTTCCTGCTTGTCTTAAAATTGCTACGATCATTCCAATATATAAAAACGGTCCCAAAAATGATGTATCAAACTATCGACCAATTAGTATTTTAACTACACTATCAAAAATATTAGAAAAAGTTATAAAAAAACAAATGCTTACATTTTTGGATTCTAATAAAATATTATCATCTACGCAGTATGGTTTTAGGGAAAACCTGGGTACTGGTGACGCTATAGCTAATGTAACAAATACAATTATTAGAAAATTGGATGAAGGCAAAAAATGCCTAGCAGTTTTCATTGATCTTCAAAAAGCTTTCGATACCATTGACCACGAAATACTGTATTTAAAACTAAAAAAAAATGGAATAACCGAAACAACCCTAAACCTACTTAGAAGTTACTTAACGGGAAGAGAACAATTTGTACAAATTGGTAAAAGAAGGAGCAAAACTCTACCAATTAAGTACGGTGTCCCCCAGGGAAGCGTATTAGGACCTATACTATTTCTAATTTACATAAATGACCTTATGAATCTTCCAATCAAAGGAAACATAATGAGCTTTGCAGATGACACTGTAATTTTATTCCATGAACAAGATTGGACAAGCACATATAAGGAGGCTGAACATGGCCTAACTGTTCTTCAAAACTGGCTTAAAGCAAACTTCCTTACATTAAATGTGAATAAAACCAAATATTTAATTTTCTCCAAAAACAAAAGAGGACAACCAATGAATGAGCATATACTCAAACTACATGAATGTCAAAAAAAATTTCCTCAATGTTCCTGCTCGATTATAACTCAAACCAAAAGCATAAAATATCTTGGTATTGAAATTGACGATAAACTACACTGGGATTCACACATTGATCGAACTTCAAAAAAGTTAACTAAACTCATCTACTTCTTCAAAAAATTACGGAACATTTTGTCAGCTAGGGATTTAAAGAGAGTTTACTATGCTTTATGCCACTCCAAATTGGAATATGGAATAATAGGATGGGGCTCAGCAGTATCAAAACATATAAAACAGCTGAAGGTAACTCAGAATTGCATCATAAAGACCATACTAAAGGTTCCCATAAGGACATCAACAACAGAAATTTTTAAACAATTTGACGTTCCAAGCATACAGAAAATCTATGCCAAAAACATTTTGGTACAACACCTCAAAAATAATTCTCAGGAAAACACCTCACATACTCATAATACCAGAGCCAAACAAACAGAGATACTAACTATACCAAAGTGTAACTCTACCTTTGGACAAAGAAGCTCTGAATTTTTAGCAGTAAAGGTATATAACAAACTCCCACTTAGTATCAAACAAATCAATACAAAAAACAACTGCATTAAGAACATTAAATCTTGGCTTAAGGAATTACCGGAAAAAGAACTTACTAGCATATTTAAAACATCGTCGTAGAAGTTTCTGGAAACCCTTACCCAAAACATGAAGTCGAACCATAGAAGTCGCTGAAAAATTATTCAAAACCTAGTCCCCCTCAGCACAGGATCTCCTAGTGAGGAGGACTATAAAAATCTATATCAATTAATCATATAAATATATATAATTCTTATAAAAATGTTTAAAAAAATGTAATATAGTAATTAAAAAAAAAAAAAAAAAAAAAAAAAAAAAAATTTAAATACCTGTACGTATATCTGTGTAGTGTTTAAAGTAGGCATACTTTAGCCATTCATCTCTGGCTAATTGTTTGTGACTAGAAAGTGAATCTGAATGGGACCCTTTATAAAAAAACCTTTGCTTAATGTTTAATGGTTGCTCATTAGGGGGACACTAAATACTTTGAACGTGTCATTATTCAAAGATGCTCTTTAGACCGTGATGGAAACATCTTGTTACAAAATACACAGCCAGCTTAATTTGATAGATTACGCACGTATCTAAGAAAAAAATCACTATTTACTCACCCAAGTAAAAAATAAAAATTACATTCTGTTGGGCTTAAAAAAAACCTTTTGCAAAAAAACTGAGTATAAAAATAATATTCTTTATTTTTAACCAGCTTTAACGAGTAAAAATGGTAAAACGATATTATGATTTTGTGTTTAATAATAGATGTTTTTTATCTTTATAAGCTTCTGGCTCATATAGTACTTTTTTGTAATGTTTTTATGATTTTAAGTACGTAAATCACAGTTATTATTAAGTTCCTCGAGTATTTTGGATTTTGTTATTGTGATATAATTAAAACTCCGAGCTCTGAAGTTCTCAAACTTGTGTTGCTTCTGACATGCAGATTCTCCCATGTATGATGAAGAAGTGCCTAATATATTGTAACACATTAACAACGACAAAAATCAACGTTAAAAAGTTTCTTTCGTCATTAATATTTTTAGCTGTGAATTTCTCCACATTCCAAAGCACCCACGAAAAATGTAGGCAGATGATGTAGTCAGTAAGAGTTTGTTTAAATAGGTGTCTACCGAATTATGTTTTCTATAAACAGCAAACGAAATGCCTCCCAACATTCTCTTCAAAAATTAAAAAGCGTTTGTTTTTCAACTGTATTTCTAATAACGTTGTTGACAAAAGTTAAGCACATCAAACATGCACAGTGGTAAGTGGCTTCTTACGTTGGTTCTTAAAACCGGTTAAGTGTTTTAATGGTTTAATCTCGATGATTTGCTTGCATAAAATAGTCTATAATTTGAGGAAATACAAATCCGCTTCCAGTGTCAACACACAATAATTTATAATTTAATTGAGAGTTGTATTATCGGTCATGAAGCTGTAACAGGCTGTAAATGGATGTAACAGGTAAGTTAAGTAGGTACCTACCGAAGCAAATTTCATTCCATACTGGAACTTTGCAAGGATTAGTCTTAATTACCATGTTCTCGGGTTCTCAAGTTAAGCCGAGTTACTTTAGTGAAACGATTAAGGTTTTGTTGAATATTAAATCCTTAAACTTAGCCTGCTGCGTTCTTTATACATTTATTAAGAATTCAAATGGCTAAATATTACTCTTTTTAAGGTTACGGTGTACTTAACTTGACATGTTTTGGAAGGTTTTTGATTACATTAATTATTTATAATTCTAGTTTCTTGAGACGTTAGACGGTTTTTTTTTAGGCTAAAACTTTTTCGCTTGAATTGCGTCGCTCGGGATGCTAACAAAATTAATTCTCCGAAAACAAGCTATCCGAAAAAGTTTCGCAATAAAATTGCTAACCGTTCTGAAAAAAGATACAGGTTTGTTCATATTTTTCAAAACAACCAAATAATACCCACCAAAGCTTAGAAGTCAAATATTTGAAAATATCAAATAAGTACAAAAATAATTATCTGTGTACTGCCATAATATGCTGCACAGATGTAGAGCAGGCAACTTCATTTGGAATGTGTAATTAGCTTAAAGGATGTGGGAGAAGAAAATAAAAATGTTGGAAAGAATCCAGCTCTTCAGATCTGGTCACTAAATAAAGCTTAATCTATTTCTAGAAACTTCAAGATTATTAATAATGGTCTCTTAGTAGTGACAAATAGTAGTAACTCGGTAATAGTGAGTGCAAAAATATTTTTTATTTTTTATTTTTATTTTTTTATTATTTTAATATACATCATATGGGTTACATTAATACATACATATTTTGCAAAATATAATATTAAGGTTCATATATGGTCATGTATACCTTATCAGAAAAGAGTAAATGCACTTTATGCAATAGTAAATTACTTTAAGGCGATGCACTACGTCGTGTAATATTTTAAATTGAGCCGCTATCAATAACAACCCTTACGTAGATGGCGATAAGGTTTAAATTCCCGCTTAATACCATCCGCCTGTTTTGATTTATGCAAGAAAAAAACATGGCCAAAAAGTGCCTTTTATTTTATTTTGTGGATGTTCAGGCATAAATATTTAATTTTTTTCGATCATTTTATAAATAATTAAATTTGCCACATTATACAATAAAATTATAACCGAAAATGGGTTCGTAAGTAGGAGATTTTGAACTTTAAAGCAGTTTTCATGGGCCTTTACATTATTTTTTTCTGGGCTTATAAAAATACTTATCTAAAAACCACTCGATTATTTCAAAGGCCAAGATATATTCTACTTGCAGTATTTAATTAAAGTATCTGAAATATTTCTAGGCGACCAAATTTTCAAACCAAAAACACATGATTTTGCATTACTACGTATGGCATCGCCTTAACAGACAGAGAGATACATTCATTTGCTGTCCATTTTCGGACCTAGAAGACAGCCGTAGCTATAGCATACTGCGGTCGAAAAACTGAAATTTATCTATTTTTCTTAAATCGTGTGTTGGATATTGGAGAGTTCTGAGAAAAATTAAAATATGCAAAGCCAGCGAATAGTGGATTTCTATGCATCACAAATCGATTTCCCCTCCGTACAAGTTATATAAATAAGGCATGACGTAGAAGTACTCTGTCATACGGATCCAGTTCTAAGTAAACATGCCTGATGGGCAATCGGGATCATCGGGTGAATACTTTATGGGGCATTTGATCGTTTGCGATTCGGAAAGCGTGCACTGTACAATGCAGCCGGCGTTTCCCCTACAATCTCGGAGCTTTCATTAATCTTTCAATTTTCCAAGCGCCCTTTTTATTTTTAAACGTGGCCGCTTTGTGTTAATCCGCACTTTGCTGAATGTTTTCAGCTAATTTACGTTAAAATACATGTGGTGAAATTTGCATACTTGAAATGGGTATTATGATCTTAAAAATCTTTGAAGTTGTGCTTAGTTTTAAATGTAACCATAATTAAGGGAAATTTCACAACATATTTTTGTTACATTTGAGTATGAGTGGCTAAGTAGGTAAACGAACTAAGTAAATTAAGCGTTAAATTTTTGCTAAAAACTTATTAAAAGTGTGTTATTTGAGACTATTTAAATAAATTAACCCAAAACAAATGTAGAAATCCGTATTCATGTTTTAACAGACACATTTCAGAATCATACTTTTAGTCTCTCAATTTTGAAAAAGTATTCATAAACGAGTTTAATTGACAAAGATAGAAAGCGTAATACCATTTCTGGATCATTACATTTATATTTTTTTCTAAAATAATATGATCCGCAACTTGTTTGAATGAAGGAAAAAATACTTTAAAATTACCCAAGAAAATTATTTAATATCTTATTACGTTACATGCTTTAAATTGAAACCTTTGTTTCTTAAACAGTATTTGCATGGAATGCAATCTGTTTGAAAATACTGTGAAATCATCCAAAAAAACTATTCAATATTTTCTTACATTAAATGATTTAAATTGGAACCTTTGTGTTTTTTAAACAGTATTGGCTTGTAATGGAACCTGTTTGAATGAAGAAGATAATAATAATATACCAATTTAATGTCCTAAATCCTGTATCTAAATTTCGTTAATAAACAATTATATAATGTTAATTAAGTGTTAATCTCAAGTGACCTACCAGGTAAGTATTGTATTGTATATTATCTCCATAAATAGTTAAGTAATAACATAGATCACTGTAGAGATGTATTATAAGTTTTTACAGCGCCCTTGAGGTGATTTTGCACAAAAATGGCGCTATACAAGTCATCCAATTATTATTATTATTATTAATTATAGCCATGAATTATCTTCTTACATCAATTAATTTAAAAAGCAAGTTGCGTTTGTAAAACTTAACTAAATTTATTGACCAGTTTGAAGAATAATAAAGAAGAAAAATCAGTTTAAAATATGTTGAATAATTTCATAAATTAATTGATTTAAATTGGAACCTTTGTTTCTCAAAATTTATGCGAGCCCTGGCTAGTAAAGGAACCTATTTGAATCGAGAAGAAAATAATTTTACCTTAATTTAAAATCCATTAAATATTTTCTCACATCAAGTGATTTAAAATGGAACCTTTGTTATTTAAACCTTATACGAGTACTGGATTGTAATGGAACCTATTTGAATCAAGAAGTATATAATTATATTATAATATAATTTTACCCCAATTTAATATCCATTCAATATGTTCTTACATCAATTGATTAAAAAGCAAGCTGCGTTTCTAAAACTTTACACGAATTCAATCTTGTATTCAACCTGTATTTATAAAGAAAAAAAATACTGCAAAATCAGTTTCAAAATTCGGATCACTTCACAAGAACCTTGGATAACTTAACAAGAACCTTGCTTTTTATTGAACCAGTTTGAAAGAAGAAGAAAATCACTGTAAATCGGTTTATAAATCCATTGAATATCTTCTCACATTAATAGATTTAAATTGGAGTTTGTATTTCAAAAACTTTTCACGAGAGATTGAATCAAACCGTTCATGTCATTCGCTTTGAGACCCGCAAAAAGAAACTGCAAAACTACTTTTATCGGATAAATGCATTTGATTGCAGTGTCCACGAATGAAATACTGCACTTTTAGTTGCCCGTTAACGTATTCAATGCGGTGAATGTGAAGAGATAAGTAATTCCTTTCAGATCCGCTTCTCAGATTCCTTGAATATTTAAAACGGTACAATGATTAGTCGGCATTTTGGTTGCTAAAAGTGGAAAGCTTCTGATGTCAAATTTATTATCGTTTGAATACATTTTATTTTATGGGGCGTCTATTATACATCATTCATTCATCGCGAATACTATTTATCGCTAATGTAATTGACCATAAAAAACAGTCCTAATAAATATCAAACATAAGGATTTTTTACGAAAATTCTCAATTCAACTGACGTAATAATCTGAAGATAAGATAATTGACGACTTCCGTGGCTGAGTATAGACACTTATCTTTTGAACCGCAGGCATCGAAAAATTTAAATCTAAACAAATGGGGTTTTAACCCTTTGCACTCGAAAGGTTTTTGGTATGTGCATACCACCAACAAAAATCATTTTTATAGAAAATAAATCATTTTATTTGAAATATAATTAAATATATAGAAATAAAAATAAACTTAATTTTTTTTATTTGTTTTGGTAAAATAGAAACCCATAACTTATTACTATTTAATTTTACTAATTTTATTCTGGTTAAAGTATATTGAAAAGTTAAAAAAAAAACCAGTATATTACAAATATTGAGAAATAAGACTTAGCGGCGGCACTCAAGTAATATGGCAAACCATCCATGCCGCTCCTATGGCGGAACTCGAGTGCTAAGGGTTCAACATTGCCAGCATTAAAAAATAATAACATAAATATATATAATTTGCAGTATATTACTGCGCCTGGTCATTGAACGGCCACTTGGAATGACTTAAGATATGTTTAGTGAACAGAGAAAGTAACACTTGTCCACATTCATCAAGAAAATAAATATCAAAATCGAGGATGCTATGATTCAACAGTTTAAAATTTAGTTCATGCCGCATTGCATTTCAAACATATATTTTCATGAGCATGTCGGTTTAAATCTACGCTCTGTTTTTCCCTGAAAAAGGATCACGATTTCGAATCGAAACGCAACCTAAGGTGGCTTTGTCCATGTTTGGCGACCAACTATAAATAACCAAATTCTTTCCAAGTACTATCTCCTTCACCTCCCACTACCTTCAAAATATACTGCAATAAATTATGAATGCCGTAGCCCCACTGGTTCCGCCTATATTGTAGTTATAGTGTGGGAACATAGATGTAAATCAAAATGATTATTTAAATAAATCCAATGTGGAAAAGGTCCGTGAAATTATATATATTATCTCGTATATATATATATATAATTACGAGTATACATCCATATAATTGCAATACATTTAAATCATAACACACATGCATTATACATACTGCACTAAACTTATATTTAACTTTCATATATCTCTCTCATTCCTACACCAATTTTCTTAATTAATTTGTCTTAAAAAATATTTTATAGCTGAATATGAATTGTTTAATTTAATTGTATAATTTAATAGGCACAATAATATAGTAAATTAAATATATTACCCACGCATAGGCTGCGCCTTAGTAGGTTCCCATTATTTGTATTGATTTACATAATATTGTATGTATTTAAGGCGATGCACTACGTCGTGTAATATTTTAAATTAAGCCGCTATCAATAACAACCCTTACGTAGATGGCGATAAGGTTTAAATTCCCGCTCAACACCATCCGCCTGTTTTGATTTATGCAGGAAAAAATCATGGCCAAAAAGTGCCTTTTACTTTATTTTGTCGATGTTCAGGCATAAATATTAAATTTTTTTTCCGATCATTTTATAAATAACTTGATTTGCCACGTTATACAATAAAACCATTACCGAAAATGGGTTCGCAATTGGGAGATTTTGAACTTTAAAGCAGTTTTCATAGGCCATATACATTATTTTTTTCTGGGCTTATAAAAAGATTTATCTAAAAAATACTCGATTATTTCAAAGGCCAAGATGTATTCTACTCGCAGTATTTAATTAAAGCATCTGAAACATTTCTAGGCGACCAAATTTTCAAACCAAAAACACATGATTTTGCATTACTACGTATAGCATCGCCTTAATGTAAAAATTGGGAAAATAAAGGAATTAAAAAATAATAATAAGAAAAAATAACAATTATTATTTTATTCAAACTTCACCCGCCATAACACAGTAACACCCCGGTATGGTGTGTGAAATAATACAAAAAATGTACCTACTGTAGAATTTATTTTTTGCATTAAATAAAATAAATTGTCCAAACATTAATGTTATTTAGAATCGGTAATTGATTTTCTTGCAGTTGTTTTATTTTCATTATGTATACAGCAGAGCATTACAAAATGGACATCGAGCAAGTAATAGTCTTATTAGAATTAATTGAACAGGTTGCTTTTGTAGATCAATCATTATGTTAATAGATTAATTGACCAATGGTTCACTGTTGAATTCACAAGAGAAAAACGTTTCGCTTCCTTTGAAGAATCTTACTTTGTAAATATTGCACGTTCATTGAAACGACATCTGGTTACTTTGTAACACAACCCACACTAGAGCCATTTATATCCAATGTAGACTTTCCTTTAACAGCTTAGAAAAGATGTTGTAAAAAATGGTGTCAATTACATAATGAAGTTTGGTAGTTTAAAATCATGTTTAACCGTTTAATAGTAATCACACCACCCAATGGGTCCATCTTTATTTTTATTTATACACATATCTACCTACTCCGAAACCATAATATCGAATCCTCGATAATGCCAAATAAGATTCAATACACTTGCGCGCTTATCGCGTCCTGTCTAGTATTCAACGTGGGTAAAAACGAAATCCAAGCTAAATTCTTGCATGATAAGAACTTATAATAGTACCTACTTAAATATATTATGTGTTGTGGACAGCTTCAATACCTCTCTGAATAATATACCAACTCTCACTCTTATAAATGCTGTATCATGCATGCAATACTTATTATAATAATTCTTAATTAGTCTTTACTATCCAATATTCTAATACGATTTTTTGTTGGTTGTTTATTTTTTTTTGGTCTAATATTTTACATTTCATAGTACAATCCAGTGATGTTGGCCTCAATGGGTGGCTTACCCGTGCTAAGGCCTCCATTTTATAATCCAAAAAATATACCTACACAATACATTTAAAGAAAATATATATAATGTTGGTGAAGAAAAAAATATATAAGATTAAGATAAATTTAAACTTAAAATACGAATTTAAAATTAAAGTAAAATAAAATTTAAATAAAAAGAAATTAAATTAAATAAAGTTAAAATCGGTATATTATTTATATTATACGTTGTGTGTGTGTGTGAGTGATGTGTGTTTTATATTGGTGTTGTGTGTTACGTGTAGGTTTTATTATTTTATGTTATGAAATTTTGGTAATCTGATAGTATTAATACCCTTGCGTCTGGACGATGTAGGCCCTCTGATTGGTCGAATTCAAATTACTGTTTCGCTTAAATCCCGAAAGGGGGTCTGCAGGCAAAATTGGACCACTCTGCCAATCTGGCGGTACAAGAACGAACCAAATGACTGGCGCGTATATTTAAATATGCATCTAACAGTACGCAAGATTACTGGACCATTAACAAGCGTTTAATTTGAAGATTTCTTCTGGAAGCTTATCACTTTGTGATAGCATTATTTATTTTATTAAAACATAAATAACTTTGTTTACATCACTTAGGGCGGCTTGCACCAAATTTTATCTTAAATTTTATTTAACTAAACGAATTTAAGACCCTAAATACATTTAACTTAAATGCGTTTAGTTGCGTCCTGCACCACGTAGTTCGGTGGCAATTTTAGTTAAACGTATTAACGCGTCGGTAAAACAGTTAGCGCGTGGTTACCGCCATTAACGAGTCGATAAACAGCTACGATGTTTCATTTTACTTGAAGTGTCAAAGTATTTTGTGATTGTGTGTGGTTTAATAGTGTGTTCATTTATTTTATGAAGAAAAAGTTAAAGCAAACAGACATAATGATGAAATAAGACAAAAAGAGCTTCTGTTGTTGGAATTGAAAATAAAACAATTATCCGAGTAATTTTGTTTTTTATTTCTTTTACATATTATATTGTTTTAAAGTATTATAAGAATGCTGTAGGTATGATTAGAAGTTTACAACCTTGCAAAGTACTCCTCGATAAGGAGTGTTAGCTCCAAGTTACGAGCACCTAGCTGATGTTTTTATTCGTGTTAAATTTTAACTAGGGTTGTTTACTTCTCTGACTATAAACGGTCTACATTATAAAATTAAGGAAATTATAAATAAATTATACTTATATATATATTCTCACGATGTATATATATATATATATACATCGTGAGAATACAAATCCCAAATGTTCATTGTGAATACAAATCAAAATGAGATAGATTTTAACTACAATCAGAAATCGAAGGGATAAACTAAAAAAATGACATTACTGCTTTATGAGTAGAGCTAAACACGTTTAACTCGGTTAAACAGCCCCTTTTGGGTATTTAACTTTGACAGTTCTTTAAACGCATTTAACGACTTAAATTTTGTGGTGAAAGACGCCAAGTCGACTTAAATCAAATAATGTGTTTAAAATAATATTTAAACCAAATTTAATTTATGGTGCAATCCGCCCTTAATTACATACAACCTCTACATGTTACATGAACGAAGTTCACTTCATCAGGAGTAAGTATACATTGAAGTCAAAAATTAAATATAAATTACAATTGGAAAGAAGAAGTGGAAGTAAGGGGGAGAGGTAAGAAAGGGCGGTAAGAGTGGGCAGAATTAGGAATTACAATATCGTTAGACCGGAAAGACCAGATGAGTGGGAAAATATTTAAAAGAGGGTTTATAATTTTTTTTTGCTTTTAATTATATCTGATTTTATATTGACATGTTTTCTTATTTCTAAAATTTCAAAATTATTTATTTGCAATGCTATATCCTGTGTGAAGTATTTTAAGACCTGAATTTTCATCAAGTGTGATCATTATTCAAAAGATGATCAAACTCAGATTCACTATTACCATTTAGAGCTCGAGATATTCTTTAGTTCTGACTTCAAAGTTTCTATTGGTTCTACATTTGTAAAAGAAATTACAATCATCCCAATTGAGTTTATAAACTCCCGATTTTTTTGTTTGATTATCGATATCTTTATTATCAAGAATATATTTCTTCATTTTGTAAGTGGTGTAAAACGCCGGTTGAATAGTACCAGGAAAGTTTTTATTTATAATTTTGGTAATATCGTTATTCACAAATAGAATTCTACGCCATTGTTTATATCTATCTTTAGAAACAGGGTAAATTTACCATTTTTAGAGATCATGTTTAATTTTTTTATTTAGTATTTCAACTATCAATTTATTAGAATAACCGTTATAAAATGCTATTTGTTTTATGAATATATTGTTTTATGGTTATTTGTTATTTGTTTTTTCGGGTCTTAAAATACTTCACACAGGATATAAAACATCGCAAATAAATAATTTATATTTTTAGAAATTAGAAAACATGTTATAAAAGCGGATATAATAAACAAGATTTTTTTTAATAAACTCTCTTTTAAATATTTTGCCACTCAACTGGTCTTTTCCGTCTAACGATATTGTAATTCCTAATTCTGATAAACCCCGCCCACTCTAACCTCTCCCCCCTCCTTCCACTTCTTCTTTCCAATTGTAATTTATATTTAATTTTTGACTTCAATGTATACTTACTCCTGATGAGGTAAACTTCGTTCATGAAACATGTAGTGGTTGTATGTAATAAAAAAAGTGATGTAAACAAAGTTATTTGTTATTGAAATAAAGTTTAATAAGATAACATTATATTATCTATTTCCGTTGTATATCAATGCATATGTACGCAATAAAATATTAACATTATATTTATTTATTTATTGGACAATTTGTATAGCGCCGCTTTTGTGAGATATCACCTCAGGGGCGCTATATTGTAATAATCTATTTACTCACCCTCTTTCTGTGAATGACCTAATATGTACCTATTAAATGTAACTGTTGTTATTATCACTTAAACTGGGCGAAGCCCAACCAAGTGCCGCCCGCAGGGCCTAGCAGCAAAAAACCCGCGGAGCGGGTTTTTAACTGCTAGTATTGTATAATTTTGTTCTTTAATCCATTTTGTAATTTTGTGTTTTAATTTATTTTTTGTTTCCCTCACTTTTATTTTTAGTGATAGACTTTTGAATGCTTTTATAGCATATTGAGAGTACTGTAAGCACTAATATTGAAAGTCTGTTGGTTTCCCGAAAATAAAATACATAAAAAATAACTACAGAAAGCTGCTATTTGATCTGTTGGTCTAGATCTGAACATCCTGTACTATTTTTTACGTCCTCTATTATGATCCTATGTTTTTTTTCTTACAAGGACTTGCTCCTTTATTCTTCCATCTTTATAAATTCATGCACTTACGATATTTTGTTAATCCAAATATAAACCACGTAACTTACATCCATTTTAAGTGACAAACTACTGTAACAGTAAAACGAGACTAACGAATTCTTAAACTTTTTAAAAATATTTTTCCTATTCACACGAATATGTTATTGTACGAAGTTTTAAAAATATTTTCGACTATCAGACTAGGCAGCTATGTTATGCTATTCTAATCATGGTCATAAAATTTAAAAAATAAAATTTATTAAAAAACTACATTATTTTGCACGTCCAAAACCAATGTGGTTCCAACTGCTATTTATGGCCTCAGAATGAATTCCTTATTATAATTATATATTTAAAGTGTTTATTATCCCAGCCTTATATCAGCATTCTCGGTATGCGTGAGTGCATTTCATATGTAAATATTGTACCTATTTTGGATATTTCCTTCATGCCTTATGCATCTGGTTTATGTATATAATGATAGAAAAAAATCAATATTATCTCATTACCGGTAGGATTTATCTAGAAACATGAAGTTATTTTTATCAGACATGCGTAAATCGAGTTTCATTACAAAGATGTTTAACAGCTTATTGAAATGATCTATGATGATTATTTTAATGTAATATCACGAGGTGGCTATGAGAATAATTTATTTACTTTCTTCCTAATGATGGAGTGGAACTAAATAATTTTCAAATTACACCCCGTTACTTACATGATAGATAAATTACTACTAGGTTAGTTACATTAGGAAGATAGTAATATCACATAATTACACACTGTATACATTCACTTGTCTAGAAAATCTCGACGGCAAAAAAGATTACGCTAACCGACTTCATTTAACCCCTCATGTTAATTTGTTCGATTTTGCGAACAAACAGTTATTACCCGTAGAGTTAATTTGTTCGCTTGGAAAGATCTCATATGATGGTTGGAATCGTTGTGTCTCCCTTACTGTCTTAGAGAAAAATATCATCTAATCGGTGTTAGAAAGAGAAAATACTACACCTTATATTCAAATCTAGAAGTTTACTTAAACTGTCACCTCTAAGTTAACAAAAATAGAGGTGACAGTGATATTTTTAACACATATGTTTAATAAAATATGTTTTCATTCGTTATCCGTAGTTAAAGGTCAATGTTTAGACGAAAAAACGTATGGTGATCCATTTTTTAAATGTTTTTTTATGTTTGCGCTAAAAAATTAAATGTTTGAAATTTATGTGTTTTTTTCTAACAACAAAATTTTGTAGCTCATTTCATCACGTTTCAAAATCAGTTTTTAGTTTTCGGATACATTCAGAAATATTCTATTTATTTTGTATTTTATTGCAAACCATTTATTTTTAAGATTTTTCTGACAGCGTTTTTAAAAAATATAATAGTCAATATGAAAGAGGCCCGTGGGGTTAATATCTTCTATGCCTTACAAAAGTGGCACAAGTTAATCGCTAATGTTCTATTCATCGTTCGACAAGCATACATTAGTATGTTTTACAGCTTTACAAACAATTGAGTAATTTTAAACGCTCTGCAACAGTAGGTATAATAGGAATGTTCTTGGTTGTAAGAAATAATCCAAATGAGCTGAATAATGTGTTACTGATGCAATGTGAACTTCAATACTGACGGCACAAGTTTCTTTTATCAATAAATCAATGTTGCTAATTCAATGCTATCTGTTGTAATTTAAATTATATGTTGTTTTGATAGATCTACCTATTTAACAAATGAGTTACAAGTTACACCTACTCGATCAAAAAAACGTGTTGATGTTTTCAGACGCAATATTTCTTCAATGAATAAACGTAGGTAATGAGTGTGCTATGTAATATTTATACACGTCATATCGTGATTTAAGATCAAACGAATATTATTATTGTCTTAGAAATTCAATACAAAGCCCACGACTGTAGGTCGATACTTTACTGAACTGACATGACACCCCGTTATTATTATTTTTGCCTATTTAGCGGACGTATTGAACAATAATTCATCAAGCGCCCATTGGCTCTAATAGCTCCTACAGCGATAACAAATATCTCTGTTTAGCCATAAATAACAAGAAACTGGCATGTACTAATTATGAGCTTGCATTTAAAATGTATTTACACGTATTTTGTTTGTGCACGTTATTTGTTGAATTGTATGAATCTATCTACATAATAGTAGATATACTTCTTGGTATTCTTTGCATAAATGCCAACAGTCATATTATTCCGAAACTACTTCAAAACCTTGATATTTTTTTACATTAACTCCACACACGAGGCCCAGAGGAAATAATTTCTCTCTGGTCTGTCATCTTTAGGGATGTAGTGCGAAGGGTCTTTTTAAGGGAAGGAAGAAGAGGAAGTTCTGGGAAGGGAAAAGGTATAAGGGGTGGGTAGGAAACTGGAGGTCAGCGTGTCCAGGAGAGACGTATGAATCCCTCCTATGGCAGAGGTGTTGGTTATCTCAAATAATGGTTCCCGGGGCGGCGGTAACCATACTCGTCGTCCAAATTGTAGGTTTAAATCTGAAAATAAGTTTGCGTGACCTTTTTAAGCTCTCAAAGGGTGAGATCCAGCGAAATAACATTTAATGATACAGCGTTTTTCCTCATTGGAGGTATTCAATCACCGTTCTACAAGTTTAGTTCACTGCATCAATTCTATCATCAGTTATAGTAAATAAGACATAGGTATTGTTGGTTCAATTTTCAATCAATTGTTCATTAAAAAGAGTGTTGAAATCTTGGGCGACGCCAGGTAATAAAACTAGAATTATATATTTTTAGAAAGTCGTACAATAATTCAACGCTTATCTATATTTTCACGCAAAAACTAATGCGTACTCAAGGATGTATCTTAGTACAATTTATTACAAATTTTGCAACACGCCTTAATTTTTTTGGAATCTATTATATCGAAAGAGCATTCTAAACGTTTGATTTCATTAGCTATTGGAAGGTTTATGAAACCAAGGCGCTGTCCAGACACTAAGGTCTTGTGATCGGGCTTTCGGAGTAGCAGACCCCAACGCTTTGGATAAACTCCAACATGAACGGAGATTGATAAAAACATTATAAAATTCTACATGGAATACATCTCAACTCTTCGAGAAATCATGTCTATAACCACTCGAGTGCTCGCGTCACTAACTGGAATATGAGTTTAGTGATCGAAGACATATAAATTGATTATAGTGCTATACAACCAATGAATTCATCTATATTTTACCGTTTATCCTATATTTTTAAGATTTATTAAAAATATATTAACAAACCGTAAATGCGCAAACTGTGTGAGTCAAATTCGCATACTATGGAGCGATCACTCAAGACGTTTTGCAAACTCGGCAAAATTCAAACTTGGTCTTATTTCAGAACTAGCCCATACTACCATAATTCGACAATGCAATATAGGGTATCCGGGGGTTAAGTGCACAAACTTCTGGAGGTGATTCTACATTATGGCAAAAAAAATAAGAAGTTAAAAAGTGAAATTCATTTTTTAGAAATTCAATTGTTTTTTTTTGTTATTTAACACAAATATTTTTTCCATGGAAAAATATTATTTTTTACAATTTTACTTTTTTACCTGAAAACTACACTAAAACAAAAAATTATCATTTTTACTTGAATTATCAAGTACCCGAACACCTTTAACTTCTTATTTTCTGTTTGTCTTATAACCATTTAAAATAATGATTAAGTTAGAGACAATCATATAGCTACTATAGTAAATTGTTTTTAAAATGGATTTTTTTGTTAAAATAAAAAATCTAAAATAGAAGAAGGTAAATAAAGAAGAGTTCTGATGAATGAAAGGATGTGAAAGAAGATATATAGAGCCTGAAACATTGATGTGTCGTAATTAGTCAATGGCCTTTAAGCATATTCGAAAACCTCTTCCATTCTTATCGTCATTTTTTTATGAAAGATAACCTTCTAATTTAAATACCAGTATTTTTAACTTTTTACAACTATTGATTTCATGGTTAAAATAAATTTCATAGTTTGCATTTTTCGGGTCAAAACGATCGAAATCTGGCGGGGAAAGCGTGACGTCATACGTTTCAATCGGTTAACAGAAAGGTTAATCCCACTCTATCTAAATCTACAAATACCATTTTGAATATTTAACAAGATTTCCAAAAAATTTAATTCTTTTGCAATAATTTGTATACCGCAGTGGTAATCCGTGTACGGGTCCATGCAGAGCAACTTTGTACAAAATTGTCTACATTCTAATGCGCGCGGCCAACCGACACGTGATATAGCGGTGTAGGTTCTGTCAGAACCCGCCGTCCAATCACAGGGCGTTTAAGTCTCTTACGGTTTTTATTTTAATAAAATACATAATTAAACATATATATTCAGAATCAGCGTTGGTTGATCTATATGAATATATGTTTGTAAAGTCCTAATATTTTTCACACAAGCTCCCTATTATCATACATAGGCTGTGTTGTATCATTATACCTGACATAACGAAACACCAAGTATTATACTAAATATAAAATAATTATCATTATGATATGACTTATCTTCATTACGACTTATAGTGGAACTAAATCATTGGCTATGTATTTCAGTTGCTTTTTGTTCGGCTTGAGAGATATTTACATTGATTCGTAAAGTTGTTTTCTGGTAGAAACCCTGCAAGATAAGCGGACTATCAACTTTCCTCAGTAATAAAAGTTTCCTTTCCTTAGTAGTAATTATGCAGTACTACAGTTAGAAATTCTGAAAGATACTGTCGTTGAATACGGACATGGTTGAGTATTGTAAAATCATTAAATCGAATAGGCTCGCCTTTCAGCAAATATATAACTTTTTAAAGATAATGATGAATTATCATTGTGATGATTTATCCGGTCAGTAGTTTTTTGATACTTGGACAAAACAAAATTATCCAAATGTGTATTGTTGTTAATATTACTATAATATTTAATACCTGTTAATTGTTAAATATACCGTTTTATAAAGTACGATGTATTAGTCGAATGAGGAAATCTATAATTAATTTCTCAGTGAAAAAAGCACATGTTTAAACTAACTTAATTGTAAACTGTTGATTTCCCTAAAATAAAATGAATAAATAAATAACTTTACTTGTTAAAATAATGCAAATAAATATGTTTTTAATAGCCTTCTAGAACACATTGAGTCGTATAATTCCTTGTGTACTTTTAAAAAGAATGTTAAATTATTTGTGCTAGCCGAGGAATGCCAACATTTTTTTCGTCTTTTCCTTTTTAAATTAGTGGCATAACATGTATATTTTTTCAACCTTTTATAAAGTTTATTTTCTCTGGTCCTTTTTAAACTAATATGTTACCATACTTTTTTGAATCAAATATCAACACATTGTCACCCTACATGTTCACTACATTATATTATAATTAATTGGCTGGAAATAGCTTAATAGGTACTATGTAGGTACCCCATTTGTAGAAACATTAATGTAACAATATTGTTCTCTCAATATATGATTTTCGTATTATTTTGTAAAATTATTAACTCCAACACAGGCTTCTCCTAGAAGATATTAAAACTTCGAACGTAAAAAAAAACACAATGTAAAGAAACAATAAACAAACAATACCCATTTGGATCATTTTGTTTTGTCCAAGTATCAAAAAACTGGTGACCGGATAAATCATCACAATGATAATTCATCACATCTTTGAAAAGTTATATAAAGTCATGGAAAGTGATGAAACAAGAACTTTCTTAACTGGGTTAAGTAGGTTAGGTTAGGTTAGGTTAGGATACGTTAAAAAAAAGAAAATTGTGTTGTGTTATTATGGAACTCAAAAAACTATTGGAAAAAAATCCGTCAAAAGGTAGATTAAATGTTTTAATAAATAAAATAAAAATAATTAAATATATCAGGTAAAGAAAATTATTAGAATCACGTAAAAAAATATATCTTTTTAAGTTTTGGTATTTTTTTTTTAAATTGAGTAAAAAGTTTGTACTGCGTACTTTGACAACTATAATGATATTAGCATTCATTCAATTTCGACCCAAAGTTTTCTTTAACGAAGTTTCCTACTTCGGCGTACACGGCACAGACAGTGCTAATTTACTAACCCACAGGATTATTCTAAGTTTTAGCCCCATATTTATATTCAAGCTTCTATACCTTGCAGGCTAGCGTCAAACAGAACAATCCTTTGTTTTGATTTTATCGTGTTTTTAAGGCAATTTTAAAAACTTATTTGACAATCATAAGGGTTGAATTGTTGCATCCGCTTTCTAAAGACCCTGCAAGAATCAATATTTCCGCCGAACTTTTGTAATGATTATAATGTATATATATCGGATAACAACAACTAAACACAATTCAAATTTACTTCTTCAATATTCGCAAATTCAATTTCATCAAAATTTACATGAAAAGTAATTAGATATCAGTTCTTGATTAAAAATATGTTTCACACGTCAATAAGGATATTCCAATTCAAAATACCCTCTCAATTGATGAATTGGCTTCTCTCTAAGAGACTTGTCTCTATTTATCCGCTCAGAACAGAGGAGATAAACGTGGGACTGACAGTAAGATAAAGGAATGAGATAGGATAGATCCTGTGTTGGAACAGCTGTCAACTAAGAATGAAGTGACAAAATACTCAAATAAATAATAAAACGTCAGGGAAAAATGAATAATATTATTTGAACAATATTAATTTGGCCGGTCGGTGGCCGAGTTGACATCGCGTTTGGGTCCCACCCAGGTGTAGTGTGTTCAATTCCTCGGCTGGCTAAGTCCTCCATCACAACACAAGCAACATTTTCAGCTTACTGTGGTGGTAGTAGGAGATTTTCAAATATTGTCAGGTTATTCGTAACCCGGGAATTTTTGTCTTTCTTTTTAAAAAATGAATTAATTAAAAAAATATATTATGACGCCATTACCATTAATATCGTAATATCGATTCGAATAGATTATTTGCACGTTTGTTAAGAATATATAGATTCATTCGTTTTTACATCACTGGTTGTTCAAAACCGTGTAAATATGTATATATATGCATCGTTTTTTAATAGACCTGTTCGATAACTAACTAACTAACAATCACGCCGTTTCCCCGCAGGGGTAGGCAGAGAGGACGGACCGCCACACAACTCGGTATTGGCACACAATCCTTGCCTCTTTCACATTCATACATCGTCTCATAATACTCTTGTTACATGGCCCAACTCAAATATCTGTGTATATGTGTTCCTCTGGTGTAAATTGAATTGGGCGAGTCCTTTTTTATATTATTATACTTAGTTAGTTTAAGGTAGATATGTACATGTATGCATATATAACTTACATATTATTGGTCATGCACATATTATGCAATTCATACAAATACATAAAGACGTACACATACACGTACACAATAATATTAAAGCAGAAATAACGAAAGTAAAACATTTTTAACATAATATCTAACAACAATAAATAAACTATGTACACAGTAATACCCATAAATTTTATGCATACATCTTAGAATGCATAACCAATTATTTCTCGTGAAGAATATACGAAAATCCTTATTCTACATTCTAATATCCTGGGGATACAATATTCCCCAATAGAAAATCAAAGCAATTCGCGTTTTATCGGGGTGATTCTATTGCCACTTAGAAGAGAAACACTTTTTTATAGCTGTAGGGAATAAAACAGATACGTGATGTGGGCCAATAAAATGATATCGCTGGCCATAGTCATCTCGTAATGCATAATTGAATCATAAAACTACAAGTCTTTTGATTACTTTAATGCCTTGCTTGATTTGAAATGAATTGATCTCCAATTGAATCTAACTGTGAACCGAACGATCTAATTGAGCTATCAAACATTTTTTATGGGTTGGAATCAGGCGATATTTTTTTGTCTGTCGTTCACCCAACGCGTTAAAATAAAATAAATTTAACACGTGTTTTGTGTCGCGGCACATAAAAACAGAGCTGATAGCTGACAGCCGAAGATTGGTCGGTGACATATTCGAGAAAGTCGTCGCACTTCACGACTTCCAAACCCAGTTATGCTACCTGATGATAGTCATTCTCCGATAGGAGAGATCACCAAAAAAAATACAATAGTCATAAAAATTTAGCAATAATTTCGATAAAACTGAATATTATATTGAATTGTATATCAAACAAATGCAGACGAGGACGAAGTACAAACTGGGCCTAGATTCTCGGCGAAGTGGGTCAAATCACTAGTTGTTCGATTGGAATGACTTTTGACGTATGGTATAATAATAATAATAATAATTGGATAATTTGTAGAGCGCCGTTTTTGTGAAAAATCACCTCAAGGGCGCTGTACAATTTATTTCCTAGGATCTACATTTGTTATTTAGACCAACTGTGCCAGCACGAGGTTCGTCATCCATTCAGGCATGTGTCTGCCGCCAATATAGCGCTGACGTGACTCTGCTGCCAATAAAAAGCGCTGACACAACATCCTCACATAGACAACAAACCTTGGCAGCACCGCTGTGACGCTCGACGAAGACAGAAGATGGAGACTCTGCTGCAAGAATCCTAGGTAGCGAAGGAACTGTACCAGCTGCTGCAGCGAGAAAGACTACCCTGTCCACCAACTGTGCCGGCACGAGGCTCGTCATCCGTTCAGGCATGTGTCCGCCGCTAATATAGCGCTGACATGTGTCTGCTGCCAATAAAGAGCGCCGACACAACATCCTCACATAGATAACAGACCTTAGCAGCACCGCTGTGCAAAATCACCTCATCCTAGTCTACCTTAGTCTCTCCAGTCACCTCCCA
The DNA here is from genome assembly GCF_061612785.1 of Hesperophylax consimilis. Classification (NCBI taxonomy): domain Eukaryota; kingdom Metazoa; phylum Arthropoda; class Insecta; order Trichoptera; family Limnephilidae; genus Hesperophylax; species Hesperophylax consimilis. The sequence goes on from NC_142842.1 coordinate 14,330,287, forward strand.
GCCATTCATGCCACCTAGTGAATCCTCTCGACACTTTCAGACTCCTTCCTGGCTCCAATATCTAAATAAAATACAGCAAAAAAAAATTACAATTCTTTCTATTGTCGTGATCCGACGATTTCACACCTCTGTCTCAGACCCTTAGGGCTCGCTTATCGCAGGCTATCATAAGCAAAATCTTGAACCAAAGTCAAAGTGAAGTTTATGTGTGTCATCTGTAACAAAAAAATAAACAAAAACAGAAAATAAAAACAAAAACAAAAACAAAAAATAATTATTTATCTTCGACGAGGCTCAAGAATAATAATTTCGACAAGTGTATGTACTTTCAACATTGCGAGTGGCCTGAATTGGAGAATCGATACCTCGGTCGCTGAACCAAACTAAGACCATTTACATCAAAGTATCTATTCCGAATTGGGTTTCCTCGTTGAGAGTATCTTTTGCTCTAGAAGTAGGTGCAATATTACAACCTTAACAATATGTATGGGTATATCACATTATACATGCACGCTAGGGTAGGCAGTTGGAACCGCAAACAATCAGTCTTAAATTCAGCATTTCAACCTTAATCAGACATACAACCTTAAAAATCGTGTTAATTTAACCCTTACGTACGTACACCTTCCTGGTCGTATTCCTTTTGATCTTCCAGTAAAACTCAGCTATTAGTAACAATTTTTTGTACCTACCGTTTTAAACTGACATCGCTCATCTTCACCCAGCAGTCAATCGTTGAGAAATGCAAAGCTATAAAAGAGATCACAAAACGAGCGTAACTCAAATACATAATATTATTGTAGCCCTTTTCAGTATAATGCTCTTTTTACGATCGTACTCGTGACTTGATTCCGGTGAGGAATTTAAAAAAAATGAGGATGCGAGGGGCCAGAGAGACGTAGTAATTTACTTTATATTGGATATATATTATTTAATATCTTCAAAAACAGTAATGGGACATTTTTTTAATTGTGATCGATTAGTGAATAGTTTTTTCCAGGATTACATTAATTACATATTAAAAAAAATATAGCTATTGCACAAAACTCTCGTTTGGGGGTGTGTATTACCCCCTCTGGTGCGTGAGGGTTAAGTGCAAACATTGCAGTAATACGAGCTGTTTGTACTATCGCAAAACGTGATAGATGTTTCTAATTATAGGACAGGTCGGTGGCTGAATTGACCTGAATTGTTTGGGTCCCACCAAGCGTAGTGTATTCAGTTCCTCGGCTGGCTAAGTCAATGAATTCCATCACAACAAAAAAAACATTTTTCGCTTACTGTAGGAGCTTTTCAAATATTGTCAGGTTATCCGTAACCTGGGAATGTTTGTCTCTCTTTAAAAAAAAAAAAAAAAATTAGTTATAAGATCACCCCTCAGTGGGTTATTTGATTAAAAATTATTATTTTAAAAATATTCTGAAAAAAAAACTACTGTCACTTAATTAATCTCACAAATATCCTTAGTTTTCCATAACTTCCTTTCTTTTTTTTAAATTTATTATATTAATATATTATCCTTCACTACTATCAAAAAAAATACTACAGCAAACATACATTTATGTACAATGAATTATTTAAGTACTAACTAACAACAACATTTATGTACACTCCCCTTCCATACACAAGCAAATGCTTTCAATCGAAGAGTAGTAAAAAGACCCAAGATGTAAAATGAATTATGTACCATACACACGTACGATTATTTTTTGCAAAAATTTTGCTATCAATTAACTATAGGTGTATGAAAATATCAAAGTTAACACGCGCCTGATCCGGTAATTCTTTTGCGTCATATATGCAGGGAAATGACATGATTTGTTTTGAGGCGGAAGAAACAAGGGAAGGGAAAGAGAAGAGAAAAGATTTACTATTAACTCTTTCATTTGTGTGGAAAAAATAATATTCTTCCTTGGAATCTTTTTTTTGTGAAAAAAAATGGGTTTTCGAAAAAAGTTATTTGTCTTTTTTACTTCTACCATCATGTAGCATCACCTCCCGAAGTTTGTGCACTTTACCTCCGGACACTCCGTGTCTTTGGAGGAAATCTATAATTGGTTGTATTTTAAGTACAATGTAATAAATTATAAAATTCAACCGTTGATGTCCCGAAGATTAATTAATGTAAATATGTTTTTATTCGACGATCCGAGAAGATTTAGACATCGAATATTCGCTACCCTTCGTAGAAATGAAGGGTAGCGGAGAATGAATACCTTTCATAGAGATAAGTTGAACATCGAATCTCCGCTACCCTTCATCGAAATGAAATCGCAATGAAGTAGCTTCGTCGTATATCAAGAATGCCAGAAGATCGAATTCTGCTGATATATCTTTGTTTTATTCCAGAGGTAAGACGTACAGTAAACCTCCCCAGATTTGGTTGAGAAAAAACTCCAGGAGCTGAGCGAGGGGAGACTGGGCATGTAATTATGAACGCAGGCCACTGAAGAAGGCTGAACAGGGATTTGAAGATGCATTATAGATGAAATTGGTGCCAGATCCGATGGCAAGGAAAAGAAGTTGTTTGCATGTACGAAAAAATATCTTAATTTTTTTCTGGCTTAAAATTTTTTAAAATCATGTTAATAAGTTTGAATCATCAAACTGCTTGAGGTATGTACGCCATTTACGGGAATAACGATATCGGACTGCTAACATTACAAAAGCGACTGTCCAAGAGCTCAGGATCCCTAGCACAAGCATACCGTTAAAAATTTAGTCGACCCTATGAGTTTTTTTAACATTTCCAATCATGAGCGTAGATTTCCAACGAACAAACAACAGTTCAAGTTGACTTCTTAGTTTAGTCTATGTTATAAGGCATATCATAAATTAATCTATTTTTAACTAAGTGCTTCTTATTCTAATAGACTTATCTAATTAGCTAATGTTACATTTACTAACATAACCCAATCAAGGGTGATCTTATAACCTAATTAGAAATATCGATGGTGTTTCTCGATAGTATAAACAGCCCGTATTACAGCGATGTTTTCACTTAACCCTCACGCACCGGAGGGGGTAATGCACATCCCCAAATTAGAGTTTTGTGCATTATTTTTTTTTTTTTTTACATCATATCTATGTAATTCAGATAATCCTGGAAAAATTATTCAGTAATAAATTTGATTCTATTTTTAAAGATATTAAATAATATATATCCAATATAAAGTAAATTACTCTCTCCTTGGCCCCACGGATCCCCATTTTTTTTAATTCCTTACCGCAAATATGCAGTAAAAAGTAAATTTTACGGAAAAGGGCTACAATATTTTTTTGTATTTGATTTACGCTTGTTTTGTGATTCTTTTACAGTTTTGCATTTCTCAACGATTGACCGCTGGGTGAAGGTGTAAGGTGGGCGATATCAGTTTAAAACGGTAGGTACAAAACAAATGTAACTAATATCTCAGTGTTACTGGAAAGATCTCCGTGAAGCAACTGGTCATTTCTTTTTCGAAAAGACATTTTTAGCTTTCATGTAAAACAATTCTTAGTAAATTTCTGTATCATAAATTTTTTATATTTTTTAATATCACGGACTTAAACTTACTATATACTGTTATGAAATGAACTTTCTTACAATTAAAACATTTAACCCCGCAATATTTTCTTAAAATCAAGTACTTTGTATATTTAAATATTTTCATATGGTAACCCCTTGGGGGCGTTGACCATTATCGGGAGAGGCGGAGCGAGGCCCCAGTCCCCAGCTCCGACGGAGGGCAGAGGCTCTCTTGGTTTCTAGCTTTCGCGAGGATAGGTTGTTTCGAGTCTCCGCTTGGAATTCGAGAACTGCTTTGCAAAAAAATGTTTTGAAAGTGTTTGCCACCTAAAATTAAGTAATAGTATTTTTCGAATCACTTTTTCCTCTGCTGCCACCCTGGACGTCTACAAAATCCTCGTCCTGCGGTATCGTTTCATGTTTTATTCTATTTATTTCTGTCTTTGCTCTCTTTCCATAAATTTAATCTCATTTTTTATTCTTTTAACCGTCCACAAAGAGATTTAAGCTTTTCCTACGCGAAGATTCGAGTGCTGTAATATAGGTCTTCTTGAAGGCATGTTGTAGCACCATAATAAAATTGTTTTATTTCCATTAAACCCCTTTGTTCTATCCACCTATAGGAGGCGGCTGTTCTCTCTTCATAACAACGAACTAAAGACACGAAACCTTCTTGAGCTAGCCCGGTTATCTTGAATATTGTATATTTCATTTCCCTACGCGGTTCGATTCCGTGGAAACCCATTATCTAACAATACGTATACACCAGGTATTTTCTGTGCCTAAAATTCAAAATGTGTTGAACGTGTGGGAGGTATCTTTTTCAGAGTAGAAATCATATTCAATTACACCGGCGTGCATCACACTTGAGTGGTACAATTATATATTTATGAACATTTGTTATGACAGCTGTAAAACCTTTTGTATAATGCCCATCACACATCCAGTCAATAACATAAAATGTTCATTTGAATTTTCCAAAATATAAGTTTAATTTTTACACGATACTCAATGGAAATTTACTTGTGTGAACTAGAAGATCGTGGTTTGGTAAAAAAAAATGAGACAAACCACAAGACTACGTACCACTGACGAGCTGGACCGATGGTTCTCGTACGCAACGCGTGGCACTGCAGCGTCCCACAAAAGCGGTCATTAGAATTGCGGGAACATTGATTTTTAAAATTATAATCAAAACAATTGTAAAAATTAGATTAGATTATTATTTAACACTTTTTTCTGCTTTTTTGTGATAGTATGAATGTGTGAGCACGACCAGAACAACAGTTGAGTTAAGTATTTCAAATAAATTATACGTAAATCGTGTCGCATGCTGTTACGTACCTCCATAAGCAAAGAACACGTTCAAAAATGTATAACGTCTAATTTGAGAGAAGATGAGCAGTACCCAATATTTTTTAAATGTAGAGTAAAAAATACCTTAACTAGCTCTACAAAAGTTGAAGAATACGAATAGAAATCTAATCAAATAAGTTTCTGACCCCCTACTTTATTGAATGCTCAGAATAGAAAAGGCTATTTTCGTATTTCCTGTAAGAACCCTATTTCCGATTATTTGATAGCATCGTACATCTTTGTGAAATGTAATAGGAAACATCAATAACCAATAACCATAGAAACAGCCTATCTTCAGGTCTTAAAAATATATTCAATTTTATGTATCATAATAGCGTATAGTATCTCATATTTATCACATGTAATATTTTTACTTTTAAAAGGTTGATGAAGTCCTTTAAAAAAACCTTCATTTTGTAATTTTCTACGTGATGTAATTTGTTTAGTTTGGTCAACATTATTAAATAACCTATTTTGTTAGAAAAGCATTGAAGCCATTAATTGTGTATAACATTAAATTTAAAGATGTCCTTTTTTATACAATAAATAATCAAAAATTATCATCTACTCCTACAACTTCATCTCATAAATCATGCAATCAAATTTTTTTAACCATTAAAAGAACATTTTTTAATGTGAATACGGTACAACAGTCCCTCCTGCTCCCAACCATGTGGAGCCAGTGAGACTATGGCATCTCCAATTTGGGTAGTCGTGAAAGTAGTAGAGAAGGGAAGGGGATGTGGAAGAGAAAGCTGGAGAAGAACCTGTCTATTCAGATCTGATCTATAAGCGATTATTAAGTATAAGATGTAAATATATCTTTTTTTTGTTTTTTTTTATTACTCTTTTATACGTGCTTTTACATTGATTACATATGGTTGCATTTTTTTACTCGGGGTTAGTAACAAGCAATAAAAACAACAACAAAAAAATTTCATGTTAATAATTTTTGAAATAGCAAAAATTAATTAAATAAAAATTTTATTGTGCATGACGGGATTTGAACCCGCGGATTGCTAATCGAGAGCCTTACCCCTCGACCAAGGATATCAAACATTAGAAGAATAAGATTTCATATATTTTTACTCATTATAAATAATTCTAGTCAACGTAGAAGTACCTCTGCGATGTCCCCAGCAAAATAGATAATTTTGAATGAATATTTAGAAACCAACTACCTAGCATTGGTCTCTTTCCAAACCGTGGAATCTTTAATGCCAATATATCAGAATTATTCACAGACATTGTAAAAGCTTTATTTTAAACATAGTTTTATTGTTATAAATATAAAAAGTTATTTTGTTTTGAATAAAAACGCCCATTGGGTATTTGATACGAAGATTCACTAATACTCGCACAGCGGTGAATACAAAGACTAAAACATTAGCTACTTGGCCACAGAAGTCTTTCAAATTGGCTATCTACCGATATACTTAAAGATTGTGGAAAAAATCAAAGAACCGAGCCGAAATCACGTATTCAACGCGTTTTCAATGCTATATCCATAAAACATTCTCAATCGATGTAGGTGTGTACGATGGAATATAACGACGGTAATTTACGGCAGCGTAAATTACGAATCCAAGCAATTGTTCGAATGAGAATAGGTAAGGAATATCTAATAATCTCTCGTACTGTCATTTGATCATACGCATTACCTTACTAATAAACTTTTTTTAAATTTTACACATGATAAATAACCATTTACGATACATTAATAGTTTTTCATCAATAGTGTAAAATTTAAAACACGTTTATTAGTAAGGTCCCACATATTTCTTTTTTAAAAATCCGTTAGTGAGAAAAAGTAGTACAGTAATCTAAAGGTGAACAAAAAATGTGACAAAAATTTAAAATATAAAGATAAAATTATTTAATGTAAGTCCCTACCTACTAAAAAAAGATGAAAAAATTAATGTAGTTTACTTTAAAATTACTACGAAAAAAATTTGAAAATCTAGAAAATCTGAAGTAAAAAGCAGTAAGCGTAAAGTTCGTACAATTTAAAAAGTGTGTAGGTTGACACCGACAGATAAATAGAAAATTTTTAAATTTAATTTTGTTTTATCCAAAAGTATGTTAAAATAGTGTACTACTTCACAGAAGTTATTTCCATGGATTAGGAGTCTATTCATGGGAGATATACTCCTATCAAATATTATTACCATGGATTAGGAGTCTAACCGAGGAAAATAGAGTCCAATCAAATGTTATTAACATGGATTAGGAGTCTCTTTTCCAGTTTGTATCAAATGTTATTACCATGGATTAGGAGTCTATTCATGGGAAATAGACTCCTATCAAATGTTATTACCATGGATTAGGAGTCTAACCGAGGAAAATAGACTCCAATCAAATGTTATTACCATGGATTAGGAGTCTCTTTTCCAATTTGTATCAAATTTTATTACCATGGATTAGGAGTCTATTCACGGAAAATAACATTTGATGCATTTTGAAATAACAGGACGTAAGAAAGAAACAAAATGGTCAGAAAGAGGAAGAGAAATGGTAGTGTTAAACCTACATATAAGTACAACACTTTACGTTCGTGGTTCGTGGTCTTATGAATGAGTCCGTCGGGCAATAAATGTAAACGATTTTTTACCTCTCACACGACGTGGAAGTAGATACTGACCTCCCTACTCATACCGTCTCGCCTCCACGTAACGCCCATTGACTATTGACTTGTCCACCGACCGATGGTTAATTTAATTCTTTCCATCGCCATTGTCTGACATCTTACTTGTTCGCTTGTAGTATTAGAAAAGATGATACGAAAAAATTTATTCATTTTGTATAATAATAATATTTTGCTGATTTTTGTAGCACCGCTTTCGTGAAATATCATCTCATGGGCGCTGTACAAATATACATATTGCATATTAAATAGGTACTGAGACGGAGAAAACGTTCTGAAATGAAATACTTTTAATTTATTAAGAATGTTGTCAAATTATTCGTTTTTCTGTTAAAAAAGGGACTGTGGGCCTATAATGAATGAAGAGTTCCTAACGAAATATCAGTCAAAAGCAAATGTTTTGTGAGGACGGCGGAACACGTGTTCGTACAAATATTGATAGTGATACTAAAATACTTATATTGTAGCATTCCATCATGATATATATTAGAAAAAGAAAACATGTTCTCGATATATTCTGAATGACTTATATTTTATCAGGAAGTTTGCATGTTCTCACTTTTTTGAGATGATCATTTTTCTACGTGTACATGTTTTTTTTATCTTTATTTTTTTAAATTTTTTTTTTTTTTTTTTTTTTTTTTATTTAACAAAATAGGTAGACCAACAAAGCTGTTACATGCCAGCTTGTCTGCAGGATCCACCTGGACCTAGGATAGATTAATTCGTTTTCACGTAAATTAAACAAACACTAATAAAATAAAATACTTTTTTGTTTTAAAACCACGATATTTATTAATTTAAGAACCGACCGGTTTCGCTTTACTTAAGCATCATCAGGGTACAAATTAATACTAAACAAGAAGTTTACTTGTGCACTTATGTAAATGTATTTTATGACCGTCTTTGTGTTGCTTATATTTGTATCATGTTGTCTCCCTCTATATTTTGTTATATATATACACACATTATGTACTTCTTGTTTAGTATTAATTTGTACCCTGATGATGCTTAAGTAAAGCGAAACCAGTCGGTTCTTAAATTAATAAATATCGTGGTTTTAAAACAAAAAAGTATTTTATTTTATTAAATAAATATGTCAAACCACAAAGTGATTGCTTTCTACAATAATAAACAAACACTATTTCTAATTTTCTTATGCACTGTGGGAAGTCAATCGTAAGTGGGCAAATACCATTAATTCTTATTATGGTTTAACTGTATTTATCTAGTCAATAAATACAGTTAAATCCACTTCATACAACATCTCAAATCTGTACGGTTTTCCTATACTACCGTTATTAGGTTATATACCCAAATAGGTACTCATTGTAGATAGGAATTTTAACGTATTCTATGTTTACTAGTATTTTTAATTGTTGCCAGAATAATTTTCTTACCAAACAAGAAACATGTTGACATGTTCACTTTGCAATGTGTTGTTAACATTCTGCTATTCTAATTTTGGGTCAATTCACTTGTAATTTGAGGTGTACATTGCATCGGGACAAACGCATCGCATCTTCCGAGTTGGTCAAACAGCGTGGTGTGAACTGAAACGTGAAGTGCACACACGCCAACAATGTTTGAGCCCGCACGTGCATCAGAGCATAATTTCCATGTGTCGAGAATGTCAACAACTGTTAAATTGTTGTAAACAATAAACAATGGCGATATACTGACTTAAGTGCTCGGGCGCACTTCGTACCTATTCCAAAGTATTACATGATACTGTTATTAGAAGATTTTAGCATAATGATGGCAAAACAATAAACATACAAAAAAAATAATCAATTTTAAGCTCAATAAATTCTATCTATGAAGCAGAAAATCTGTTTGAATATCTCCGAAATGGGTAATAACTATATTTTTTATGAAGTTTGTATCAAAAAATTTGAACAATTTATCAAATTTCATAGTTTATTTTAAAGTTCTGTGAAAGTTATATAGAGGACTTTAAAATTAACTGTGAAATTTGATGAATTGTTCAAATTCTGTGAAACAACCCACGCACACGGAGAAAACTTATTGATTCAAAATATTGCTAATTTATTAACAATCTCTTCAATTTATTCGTTGTCCAGTAAAAACGGGACTGCAGGCCCTTAAGAAAAAATAATTGACGAATTTCCTGAAAAACTATTGGTAAAATACCGATGAATTTGCACGACGTCGAAGCACGTGCTCTAAACCTAACATTGCATCTGTATATATTATTAATAAAAACGCAGATGCATGAACACGTGTTCTGGTATTATTAGGAATTTAATAATAATTTATCGGGAAACGTCCTACAGACCCGTTTTTAACCGGTTCACCAATAATTTGAATATATTTTTAATAAATCAGCAATACTATTTTTTCTCAGTGCAATTTCTACTGTGAGTAATTGTTTCTGCTTGGAAAATCTGATAGTATTATTACGCTAGCGTCTGGACGGTTTCGGCCCTCTGATTGGTCGAATTCAAACCTGATGTTCGTTAAATTCTGCATAACTTCCATAGCAAAATATTACGCACTCTAGGGTTCCATGAAAATGTCAATCCTTCCTTTACTGGCCACTGGAGTAGTTTGCCTATTGGCCGACAGAGCACACCTCTGGCGGCATAATAGCGAATAATTTCATTTGAAATAATCCATAACAAATACCTACAATTTCATCTATTAAAACTACCGTTTAAATACGCATTTAAAAAGAAAATAATCATTTGATTCAACTTAATGACAATAAACAACAACTATTTGCATTTACGATTTATAAAAATATTGATATTTAATATTATTTACGTAAATAATAATTTCGCACCATTTTGACAGAACACCGATATGAAGTTCGCGCATAATACGCGTTTTTTTGTATGAAGTGTAGGCACTGCCAACCCAATAAAAACATGAAACACAATCGGAAGGTGATTGTAAAATTAGCCAACAAATCTGTAATATGTACGTATATATATAATAAAATGTAGTAATAAAGTGATAGGTTAGGTTAGGTTAGTTTGTGTTATTATAGGTTATAGTTAATCACTTAAACTTAAACGAACTTAAGTTTACTTAAAAGTATCACTTAAACTAAGTGCCGCCCGCAAGACCTTTCAACTGCTAGTTAATAATAATTATGTTTTGTACCTAAATTAGTATTTTATGAATAATGAAAAATAACACCTGAAAACTTCTTGGTCAAGAAGAAATGCACGCCACTGGAAGTAAATAATATTAATACTAATTCCTGCTGTATGTCTGCGATTCAGTTAACTCTATCTAGAGCTCGGATTGGCATTAAATGTATGTGTCGTTTGCAAAATTTGAACTGTTTGATTAAGGTGCCTACTATAATTCAATATTTTAATATGGTAATTGTTTGTAATTAATTCAAACAATGAACCCTATACCTTTGTATTGAAGAAGATAGAGAATTGTTATTTTTAATATCCAGTCAAGCGATTAGTATCATTTGCCATCTTATTTCATTAATACCATTTCTCAAAATATTAAGATGGAAATATATAAAACTGCCAAATGCGGTTTAAAGACATTGAATCAACCTAGATTTTACCGCTTATCCCATGTTCTATAAATTTTGCACATTATGGCAAACGTTTTTGCACACTCGGCATAATACTAATATGTCAAAAATCGCTCGAGTGGAAAAAAGTATATAATTTTTTTTATACATTGATCTGCTTCGTTTTTACCCTTAATAGAAAATAATATTCTCTTGGTTCCGAAAATAATTATTACGAACCAAAATATACGTCCTTTTCTCTTAAATTCTTTTCTCTGCAGTTTCGAAGAGTTTCAGTTTCTCGCTTGCAACTCTCTCACTGTTTGACTTAGTAATAACTTCAGTTAGCTTAGCGTTTAGCTTTTATGCGAACCTTGAGACGTGAAACGTCCATACACTATATTGTTTCCGTTGTTTCGATACGGGAGAACTTTCTTTGGCATTTTCCCATCAAATAATAAATTGTATCCGTCCGTTTGCTTTCCCGAAAATATAATCAGAAATGTTTATCGACATAGTTTACGACTGTTTTCTAAGGAGTAATATATCATCTCATTGTTGGGGAAAAGTTAAACGTTAAAAAATATCAAGTCTCTTTCAGAGATATCGCGACAAAAGGGTTGGGTCATCAATCACCTCTTTTAAAGGGGAAGATAAAAATCATTGTTATGTCCTTTTAATGTACCTAAAGTTCATATTTTCGTTTACTTAAAATTGGGAAAAGGCTTCACTATAGCAGATTTATTTAGCTTCGGGTAAGGAATGTCAATTGATTTCATAAAAAAAATAAAGGTACCATTAAAATAGTTAAAATATATTTATTTTTGATGATTATATATCAAAAGACGAAACCCAGATTTCCTATAAAATAATATTAATAAATGTGTAGTATAAAATTTTGAACTCATGAAAAGAGGTTAAAAAGAAACGTTAGTAAAATAAATTAATGATATTACGTTTTGAAGGTTTATATTTTTTCAAAATTATTTATTACTAACTAACTAACTAACCATCACGCCGTTTCAACAAACAACTCGGTCTTGGCACACATTTCTTGCCTCATTCACATTCATACATCGTCTCATTCATACTCTTCTATTATTCTGACTCTTGACATGGCCCAACTCGAGTATCTGATTCACTTGATCGTGCCATGTCTTCCTCGGGCGTCCCCGACTTCTGCTACCATTCGCATTTGCATCATATATCCTCCTTACACTCCTATCTTCGCTCATTCGCTCTACCCCAAACAATTTAAGCGTCCCTTTTTTAATCTTACTCATTACGCTTACATCAGCCTTGCACTCTTTGCGGATCTCCACATTCATCACACGATCAAAGATGGTTTTACCACACATACGCCTCAGGGATCTCATTTCAACAGCATTCAAACTACTTTCATCCTTTCTTTGCCAGTTCCATGCCTCACTTCCATACATCAGGGTAGGTACCAGCACTCCATTGTGGACTGCTAACTTCGCTTCTTTGGAAAAAAAAGTTGTTAGCGCCAACTGCGTTCAGTCCGCCATTAACGGAGTTACCTGCATTTACCTTTCTTTCAATATCTCTGTCAGGCTTCCCATCTCACGTGAACATACTTCCTAAATACACAAAATCATCAACCTGCAAGAAGTATTTCTCATTCAGAAAAATATTTATATTTACAGATAATCTATAAATTTGATAAATTAAATACATAGGACAACAATTTTGTACAAAACAGTACTAAAACTACGAAATCAAAAGCAAGACATTTGATTTATTTTTTCTTGCCACTTAGAGAGTTCTGCAACGCGTCTGTATATATCGTAACGTAAATGCTTCACGGTATTTTATTCATTCGTGCATTTGTTTTTACGATAATCTTTGCAATCCGGTATATGAACATTTTAATATCCACAAAGTAATTATCAACAATGTAAATTTCGATTTATAACAGTGATTCTTTTTGAAATTAAAAAAAGACATTGAAGGCATTAACGTCTCAACCCACGTCTCCATCTAATAATAAACAAAGTCAACTATCGATGTTAACTCATCCTCCCACGCATCTGTGCAAGTTTTTTATAAGGAATATTTTAATAAACTTGGGCGATTCATTTAGGTATATTGGTACAATGAACACATACAAATGTACGGAAATTTACCATAGATTAAGTTGCCACACGTGGAATTTTAATACATATAACATTTTGGACCCTGCGCAAATAGACGTCTCCTTAACAAATAAGTCGTAAATGTAGTCCACTGTTTGTTTACTCACAACAATAAACATACATAACTTATAAGAGAAATTCGTTAAGAGATTCGGTTTGTAAGGTAAAATTTACGTTTCAAAACGACGTAGAAAGTACCTACCTCAACAGTGTGTTAAATAAATAATGTCTTCTCTCAAAACATTTTTAAAACAACTTGAATATTTTTTACTTTAACTCCTCACGTGATATGTCATCTTTGGGGATGCTGTGTGGAGGTTCTTTTTGAGGAGAGGGAGTAGTGAACATGGGTCTTGAAGACACCCATGTTGTGAGAGGGATAAACCGCAGAATCGTACCACGGCCGAGCTGTTGAACTCAAGAACGAGTCGTGGTCATGTGACAAATGTCAACCCTGTACATATATTGGTCACGCGTTTGACGTGTTTCCCAACTACGCACCGGTGTCGAAGAGATCATCTTTCATTGTTATACCGGTAGAACGAGGACAGCATACCTACCTTACGATTGTGTTATAAATATTGCAATCCAATTGTTAAGATAGAGGGATCTGTTAAATGAACCGCTAGTTTCTGCACAAAGTCAATGATTTGTTTCAGGTATTTTGGAGCTATAGACCTAAGATTGCCAAATTCAACAGTTAGGCCTATTTTAGATTTATACAGAGTCAGCAGTTGTGTACTAACAGTTATTTTACAAGAAATAAAACATACTTCTTATTTACAGAAAACATTCAGTATCTCATAATCATTTTTGAGATTTGTGAGATTGGGGGATTTATGTATTTATTTTTTATTTGTGAAAAAAACAGTGATTCCAATAAATACGAGTACATTAAACAATTACATACATTTATATACCTTTATCAAATCAGATGCGATGCAGCATCGTGTTAAAAAATATTTATTCGAATCTTGAATCCATTGAGATTCGACTGAAAAATGTCTATCTCAGAAGGAAGTTGGTAAAAGCGTAGTCATTCTCCCCAGAGGCACGATTGGTAGGTTCGTCCAACCTCTTGTAAAAATAAAAAGCCTGTGCTGCATACCTCGAAGTTATCGGAAACATAAAACGCTACAGAACACCAGGATTGGAAATGTGTCCATTGAACAGTTTATGTGCTACACAGCATTGCAAATAAACCTCATACCTTATAACACTTAATTTATGTCCCATTTGAGTTGCGAGAACTTACGAAAACGATTTATAAGTTAGTATTCGTAACTTGCATGGATTACTTATAATTCATCCGAATGAATGTTAAACATCAAACAAACATGTTTCGATTCTTGACAAATATAATCTAAAATTTCTAAATTGAAATTTTGTTAATGCCCATCTCTGTTAGGTACCTACTCGTTGTTCGTAGGTGTGTTTATCCATTTACAATAATAAAGAACAGAAAATTTATGGTGTTTGGTACCATCGTATATGGAAGTTCTGCTCAAAAGAAAAAAGAAATGCCATTCATTGTATTTCCGCACACAATTAACAACGTCACATATAGCAACAGATAATATATGACAGCAATAATATTTAAGATGTTGTCAAATAAACATTACTTTTTATCTCGTAGAATTAATATAACTAAAATGGTGATGTGTATAAGCGAGGAATTTCGAAACCTTTTATTAATTTTATTGACATTATTAACGTAAAGTTTAATCACATCATCGTCGTTCACAGGGGGACATCAAAATGTAATCATTCGAACTTCATCACACCCCACATCGTTGTTTAACCGCAATGGCCTTTGTGGTTGGTGGGTAAAGCTCTTGACTAACTGGCCGAAAGTGACGAGTTCAAATCCCGGCGTGCGCATGTAAATGTTGTTTGATTAATTTATATATAATATATAGTATACCTGCGGCACGTTCCAGAATGGAAGATACTCTCAGTATCGCCTTGGTGCAAGGCCACCTTCAGATTTGAAAATTTGCTTAAAATAGCTTTAACCGAGATTAGTGACCAGATCTGAATATTCAGGTACTCCCCCACCTTCCTCTTCCCCATTTCCTTTCTCTCCCCACTACCTTCAGCCTCACAACGCACCCTAATTGGGGATGCCAGTCACACTGGCTCCAAGCGTTTGGAAGCAGTCGGAACTCTGGTGCGGTATTGACATAAAAAGAAGAGCTTTTAGCTTATTTTTAATTATTGAAATGTTTCTATTATTGAAATTGCATTCTATTTCGAATTGGTTTTTCGACTTATCCCATCCTTAGTTCTGCATGGATTAAAGAATAACACAAGAAGTGCCTTGTGGGCGTGTTTCGTTATCCAAATATAAGCCCAATTTGGGCCAGTATTTCGATGCAGAACTTTGTTTCACCACGATTACGAAATCAAATGGCATGTCAATATATAATTTCAGTCAAGCACAAGAAAGACATACCGCAGGCTAAATACTCTAGAACCAAAATTCACTAAGTCAGTGGTACATTTGTTACCATTAAAATTTTCGGTGGGAGACACTCCTAGTTTTACAATTTATATTTTGGTCGTCGGTGTATGTATCCATATTCAATAATAAATTATAGAAAATATGATGTATTGTACAATACCAAAACGATTATGTTTAATTATAATTCCCTAAAATGGTTGTAGAAATAATGTTATTCATTGTACATCGAAATAAAATTTTATTGAACATGTCACACACACAGAGAGAAATATCATATTATAATGGTGCAGATGTGTCAACATAAACATGACCTTTTATCTCGTACAATTAAATATCAAATTCATGTCTGCAACACTTCCTTTTGGCATTTGTAGTTTCATACAATATCTTGACCTAGTCCATTGAAATATACTTATCACAAGTTGATAAGAGAGAACGACAATACTTTATTTCATTAAAAAATGCTTAATTGGAAATTCCATTAAATAAAACAACGGAGTTTATTATTAAAACAAACATACATAACAGGCCTACAATTTCATTGAATGAAAACTCTTCTTTATTATGACAGAATGTGTTGATGTTTGATATCGTGACTGATAGTAAAACTACTACTAATTAATGTAGGTATAAGAAACCATTCTGATTAATTCGTTCAACTTCTGAAAAAACTACTAATCAAATTTATTCGGCGCCTAGCTAAATACTATTATCGTACATAAACGAAACGAAAACAGGGCTTTTTTTCTCGTACAAACAGTTTATATTCGAGACAGCCTAAAAGCAAATACGTATTATCTTTGTGAAAGTTCATAATAAACGTTTACCAAATAAACGAAAGTAATAACCTTTGTTTAAATCACTATATTTTCGCGGGTTCAATCATCTCTTATGTAGCTCCTCTGTGATTGCACAAGCAACATTTTCTGCCTATAATGTCTTAAGTCATAAGACGGAGACCACCAGACCACACTGTGAAGCAGGCAATGTCTATAGAGCTTCAAAGACAGTCATCCAGAGGTAGACCAAAGAACTCCTGGATGACCCAATGCTCCAAAATCCTACAAAGAAACGGCCTAGATGAAAGCGACACTCAGAACCGAAGAAGCTATAACCTGAGAACGAGAAGTGCCGACCCCAACAGCCTACCTAGGCAATGAGTTGGGATAGTGCTAGGAAGAAGAAGAAGAATGTCTTAAGTTATTATTAAGCTATTCGTTAAACGGAAGTGTTTGTTTTTCTTTTTAAAAAAATAATTCAAATAATCGGAATTTAATTGCATCAATATCGAAAACAAAACACATTTAAAAGTGTATAAACTATTAAAACAAACATTTTCTCATGTCTCGAATTTGTTGAATTGGAATAGGTTTTACGAGTTCGGCTTAGAGTTCACCGGTGCAACGGATGTTAGCTGTTTCTGTGAGTTTTATTACCAATAAAATATATATATATATATATTGGATCGTAGTTGGTCTGCAAGCAGAATGTGGCAATCGGGCTGGAGGTCAAGATATCTCTTTTAATTCGATAACAGTTATGGCCAGTTTAATCTTGAGGTCAATCAATTTCATATAATATTACTTTACGCAATTTATGCAAAGTTAATATTAAACTTTTCTTATTCTCGTTCATCTAGAAGCCGAACTTTAGAATGGTTATTTAATTTGCATCATTGAATCACGTAGAGCGAATTTGCATAGCTGCGCGTTGGGGGCATTAAAAACGAATAAACTATATTTATTATTTAATCGATTTATGGCAGGTTTTAGTGTATGTCCTGCAGACTCGGAGACCACCTTTAATGAAATTGCTGTAACAATGTATGTATTGTACTTAACTAGATTAAGTATTTTTTAACCTTTCTCCTTTTTCTCTCGCATATTCTTCTGCCTGAAAAAATTATCCGGATGGGGGCTTCCAAGTCTTACTAACTGTGGGCAGTGAGATTCTTATATTATACTTTACTATCTCATAAACAAGTGCCTACGTGAAAATGAATAAAATTACTTACTAAGATTTTCGTAATTTTTCAAGGTTAAGTTTTTATCTAAGGTTCATGTCATTCTTTGATATTGGTTTAATACCCTGGCGGGGTATACTGTACAATTATCAATAAATAAGTTCTAAGTATAATTTTTTGGTAATGCGTAATGTTTCCATTCTTCCCGGCTTCCGTGGGCGCACAATAGATTTTACGAATTCGATATCACCGATAATAATAATTGACAACAATGAAACATAATATATAAAACTAGTTAACTCACGGAAATGATAAATACTTGCGTGTTTTGACACCCGAAATAGGTAAATAAATAGCGTTTACATCCTTTATCCACCGTTCCCAGGATGTAAAGGCAATTATTTTCATCCGATGTGTCCGTTACAGAAACCGCTAAAATAATTATTATTGTACAAAGGTATAAAACAATGATAAAGGTGTATCTACATTGCAATTTTATACAGGTTCACGTGGGCATTATATTCCCATGTCGGGTTTATTTTAATGGGGAGTCCGCGTAGAACATTTCGATTTCAAGAGCCCACCTATTCAGTGAATTGAAAACGGGCAACACCGTATTAGTGATGATGATCAATGTGATTATTATCGAGTGATTTCTTCCAGTTACTCTTAGTCCTATTGAATAGCAAGCTCACACTAACATGCATATTTATATTATTTACTTTTGATAGAATTATTGATTTTTAAGTAGGTACCTACCTATTATAATGTTAGGTTATTTTAAATTACGGCTTCCGTGGTCGAGGGGAGTAGGTAACGAGTTTAAATCCCAGAGTGCCAAAGTAATATTTATTTGATTATTTTTTTGTTTATTACACTACACTACATTTTTTGTTACATTTGTATTCTGACAAGTATTCAATAATATCACAATACAAAGCATATATCACAAAACTTGTCATTCATTGAACACATCAACTATATAACTAATAAGGCTTTAAAGATGCTTGGCTTCCTTTGAAGAACTTTAACTGATTTTAAGTCCATAGATTGTATGAGAACCCTCTATATTTCATTAGTCAGAAGTCAATTGGAGTATAATTCACCTATTTGGTCCCCTTTATATAAAGTTCACTCCAATAATATAGAAAGAGTTCAGCACAAATTTCTTAAGTACGTAAATTTTAAGCTCGGAATTCCTATTATTACAGGAAATATTATTATTTCCTGTAATAATAGTTACAGGATTACATTAATTATGTCAGTTTGATGAATCAATTGCATCTAATAACACTGTCTGACAGGAGAATTATTTCAGACCTGGTTGTGTTACACAGAGTCATTAACAACTTAATTGATAGTCCTGCCATCCTTGCCACTATTAAACTACATGTGCCGACTAGGAATACAAGACAAAATATAACATTCTTCTGTAATACATACTCGACCAACTATCAGACACACTTACTGACCAATAGGATGCATGATCTGGGCAATAAGTATGGGGGTGCTATTGATTTATTTATTGACTCCATATATAGAATTAAGCATAATCTACACCAACACTTTGTTGAATCCTACAAATTAGAGTAGAGTTGGTAAATTAGTTTTAATGTTTTGTCTTATATGTTATGTTGTTTTAATTTCTTTTTTACTTTATGTTACTCTTACGTTTTACTAATATTGCTTCATATTTTTTAATATTTTCTCATTATACTTGTAATCACAATTTTACAAGTGTGTATTTTGTACCTTCTTTAAAATGGATTACATCTATTTACTGACAATATCTCTTGTATAATACATATTCTCCTATGTACACTGCATCATGTATCACTTCTATGTGAAAGCCTTTTTAGACGTATATATATATAAATAAATATGTACGACCTGAAAACAGTAGAAAATTAACGGAGAAATTGGTATGGACCCAGCTACAAATTAGCTATATCCGAATAAAGTAATGAATGACAAATTGCACATATTTACACTAGTAATATTATGATTTCAGAATATCTTTTTGATGAAATACATGATTCTTACAATTTCATAAGTTTTTCTAGTTTCAGTACATTCCAGCCCTGTAGAATGTGGAACCTATGTACAAAAGTAGTTATGCGTTCATCTTTCTATTTTTTCAGTCCATGGTAACAATTTATCACTATCGTACATGATACATGTGTATCTTATTTAAATGTGTTCAGGTGTTATTATGTCTTGTCAGGCCGATATTAGTTCCTAGTTAGGCAGATCGTCTGTTCTAAAGAACCAAATTGTTGTGAAAATGCTTATGAACTGTGTTATGTAAATAAGTTACTAATTTTTTACTAAGGTAATCATTAATGCACTTAGTAATAAGTATAATTTTAGGTGACATAATGTTAGAGTTTTTCAGACTCCCCTCTACCCAAAATATTCAATCATTTAGTTTTTAATGGACCGATGTGGGACTTTTTTAATATTTAATTCTGTGGTGATTTTATTAAAGAATTTCGGACACAGACATATATGAGTCTTTTGATACTTTGCCATGTTGCTCCTCGGGACCATGATGTCCCTTCTGCTGTTACTTCTTGTAATACATTTTTATGGTAAACTTTATTAAGATTTACCGGGTTTTGTGTACGTGAATAATGACCCTTCTTATGTAATTATTTTGTTTTATTTCACAACTTACTAACTAAAAATAATATATGGTATATTTGCAGCACGTTCCAGAGTAGGAGACACTCTTAATATCGCCCTGCTGTAAGACATCAACTTATTGTTGAAACATTGCTTGAAATGAATTTAGTCATATTTGATGACCAGATCTGAATAGCCCGGTACTTTTCCACCTTAATCTCTCCATCTCCTTCCCATACCCCCTACCTTCAGCCTCACAACATACCCCAATTGGGGATGCCATAGTCTCACTTGCTTCAGGCGGTTGGGAACAGTTTTTTTTTAAATAAAATAATTTGTAGTAATTATTATCAAATACCTAACACAATCACTCTACCTATAGGAATCGATTTGAAAGAAAACCGTTGACGCTATTGGTATATTTTCACTATATGTTCCTTACGTGATATCAGATTATGAAACTTATATCAAACTAACAATCAGTACACAGTAACACTCCCAGCTTACAATTAATTATTTGTACAAAAAAAAATCTCTATAAAAACGTCAACGTATATTTTCGCTCTACGACAAGGTCTAACCTTATTTAGACTCGAAGTCAAATACCTACACGGACCTTTACGTTACGAAAGTTAATAGTCCTTTTTTCCTAGAGGAATATAATCTACCTTTATAGAGTATTATAGACACATTTGTTTGATTTATATATTCAATAATAATATATCACAGGATGAGCTTTAAAATAGTCAAAATGGGTGAGAGCTTTTTCAGCATGTAGGTAGATACCTTCACATTTCATCTCCACGCAAAGGACGTATGTTCTTCTTCCATATCTTTTTAATCCCACACACGGCTTTAGTTAGTAAATAATAACTGTTTTATCTTTCTTTCTTTGACTGTCCAAATACTTGCTTAGGAGGTTGATAGTCGGATAACCATCTTACTAAATTTAATTTATACGACGAACTCTCACAATGCCATTCATTGAGCAATAAAACGTTCTCGAAAAGGGTGCCTTATTGTTTCCTTCTTCGTTGAAATCGTGAACGGAGATGTGTACAGAGAAAGAAATATGCTATGCATAGTTTAGATAAAGCAAACAAAGCGAGTCTGCAGCGAAACGATGAAAAAGTTTACGAAATATTTAGGTAGGTTCTACATAATGCAAAGGTAAGACAAGATCCAGTGATGTAAATTAGATTTAAATATTGTTATTTTAGTGTTATTTAAGTTCTCCTTTGAGAGTTTTTTTAAATGTAAATACCGCATAATGGTTATCGTACAAATGTTTAGCACCTCTAATGCTGCGTTTACATTTGGAACTGAAACGCGAGCCGAGCCTCGAACTATGTGAATACGTTTCGGCTCGCAAATGTATTCGCGCCATAAGGTGTCGCATGTCGGCGCGGCTACGGATGGGCGTCGGCTCGGTTATGGCCGGGCAACAACTCGTGCGCTTATTCCGTTAATCTAAATATAATATTATTATTACATTAATAAAAATTTAATGTTCGTCTGTTCAAAATCTTAAGTCTCCGAAATTTCTTCACCGATTGCTTTGAAATTTTGACACAACGTTGCATCCGAATACGCGTGTGTTTTTATGTATCTATAGATGAGACCTGTGACAGGTAAAAATATGCTTTTTTGTCACCCGTGATAGGTAAAACCACGCTTCTTTGCGCCATCTGTTGGACGTAAAAGCAACACGCGCTATTGTTTCTCTATATTCACAGACAGGCCGAGCCACAACGATGCGTGGCGGGGTACAGCTAATATATATAAACGCGGCGGCTCTAAAACGCGACGCGCGGTAACTGCGAGATACACACGAGCCGCATGCCGTTCACTCAGCTCGTCCCGAGGTGAGGTGATGCCGTTACGATAAGAGTTAAGATGAGTTAATTAATGTGCGTTACAGTGTGAAGTTTCACATAAAATAATACTGAATGGCTCGAGGTGAGGCGATGCTGAGCTGGTACCGTGCTGATGTGTGTTCGACAACCTTCAGACTTACCTTCAGTACCAACTGCCGGTACCCAGTAGGACTATGGTTTCTGCAATTGGGGTATGTTGTGAGACCAATAGAAGTAGAAAAGAATAGGGAGTAGCGATGAAGAACGTCAGGAAGAAGCTGGTTATTTAAATCTGTGAGGTGATTCCAGTTCTACTTGAAGATAAGAAATTATAAAATGAACTAATTTTTCGTTGCCATCCGAGAGAACTGGAATCACAGTTAACGAAAAGGTCGTTAATTTTAAGTTTAAGGATAATTTTGCTGTCATCCAAGAAAACTGGAATCGCGTTTAACTAAAAAGTCGTTAATTTTAAGTTTAAAGATAATTCTGCTGTCATCCACGAAAACTGGAATCGTAGTTAACGAAAAACTTGTTAATTTAAGTTTAAAGATAATTCTGCTGTCATCCAAGAAAACTGGAATCGCAGTTAATGAAAAAGTCGTTAATTTAAATTTAAAGATAATTCTGCTGTCATCCAAGAAAATCGTAATCGCTGTTAGCGTAAAAGCCGTCAATAATTATAAGGTTAAGGACAATTACTTAAAAAGCTATATCAAGCAACGTTTTGATTCTGGTACAGTCAGGTGATTCTGTGACTATCGACCGCTCTGGAACGTGCCAAACATATTATATAAGTATAATGAATATAAATTTCATGTGAAATTAACTGCATAGGCATAGTGAATTTATTTGCGTATGACGGTTTTCGAACCCGCGGCCTCTCGATAAAAAGCAAAGAATCTTAACCTCTCAGCCAGGGGGGTTCTCGAATACATACATAAATCCATTCGATATAACAATAATTTGAAGCATACATTCTGTCATTAAAATGATTTGAAAATTAACGAAAGCATGCTTTTTAGGAATTATATCAACCTTCGTAGTTCTTTCATCATCGATGGATAGTGGATACTCAATACAAATGTTTACATTCTATTCCAATTTAATGTCGTTGAATAAAACGTCCGTATGCTTTATTTACTCCCTACATTGCTGAAGGAAGATGGAATGTTGTTAGGTTTATGTCGAATGCATTTCAGATCACGAAGAATTTGTTTGAAGTTTATGGACAGGGATTCACTTCCTTTTGTTTCGTAGGTTTATTTTATTTTTCTCGTTATACGGTGCTGTTATATTATGTGTTGTAATGTGTTATTTCGTTTGATTTTAATAGCCATAGAAGAATTCATTTTAAGAAATAAGATGGCTGTAAAAATAAACATATTATTGAATACTTCATGTCACCTAAAGGGAGTTTAACAATTCATATTATTAGTTTTCTATATAAAAATGAGGTAAGCAAAACAGCAAAAATGAAGACTATTGATTATTTATTGATTTCACTGTAGTAAACACTAATAATCCAAAAAACTCTCAGCACTGTTGACACAATCCCTCACAACTTCGTACAGGTCCACTTCTTCAGAAACCGAAAAATTATGATTCACCCAAATTAATACAGCATAGACAACTATTTTAGAAAAAAATATTGAATCTTTTATAAACATGCTGTAGTTAACATTAAAAGGGATATTTTAATAACAATAATATTATTCAATAAACCTATCACTATGTTATTGTATTCTCTTAGCGAACATACATTTTATGTATCTAATATAATATGTTATATAAACATGCATGAGCAACCTTTTACTTCTACCTGTTTGTTGAAACGAAAGTACCTGTCTACGTCTGGAAATGTGTCGAGATAAGAAACTCACCAATGTCCCATGTTATAGCTAGTCTAAGAGGAACAACTTCTGAGCAGCAGACGGTAAGCCATTAATCACAAACTTTGATACCGATTTTGAAATCACTCCATCAAACATATCATGGCATTTGATTCCAATGGATAATGCTAGCGCACCTAAGGCTTCTGATAGAATTAGATACGGTGTATTTCTAACCCAATAAGTCTTTAATACCTGGAGTACCGCTTGCATTTAATAAGAAAGACGCATTATGTGATATTGTATCTGGTATTAAGGAAGTTATGCATGACTGTAATATATGGCCTAAGAGAGATAGCCAGGGGCGTTCGGCAAACACAATAATAATTGAGAACAGGTTATTTTAATATGTGCTTTCAGTTTCTGTTTGTTGAAATCTGAATGCATTATCGTTAAGCTAACTTGCGATTATTTGCAAGACTTAGAAACAACCAAAGAGGACGAAAGTGGTTTTCTGGTGACACTGGGTGTGACCATTTTACCAGCGTGATCGTAAGGAATGTAATTGATAACCGTCACAAACAATAAAACTACTGAACTGAAGAAAGTCAAGATAAGAAGAGAAAACTAATAGATGATTTAGTGCTTACATTTGCTAAATGGTTACAGCCTAGCGAAAACGCAGAAACTGCAACGTATGAAGTTTTACTTATTGGGTTCATAAATGGAAAGTGCGGAAGAGATAAGGCTTGTTTGTAAACGAATAAGTCGCTTCGTTCTGATACAATCTTTAAACGATCGTCATAAAGTGCATGCGCAAGGATGTGTTAAAAGGAACATAATAAAAATTGTTTATGGGCTCGGGAATTTGGCTTCTGCCCGAGTTAGAGCTCATAATGGTGGTAAACATGTCAATGTTGGTGGATAAATTTAGAAAATGCTTTATGGTTCCCATAGGAGACAATTAACGCTCCAGTTACAAAAGAGTTTGAAAAATGGACGCGTAAAGTTGTCAAAATAGACATAGATGTTGTAAAAGCAATTAAACAATACGGTTTTGTACCAATAATTAAGCAAGTTTTAAATAAACATATCTTCACAAGGTTTTTTTATGACACCTCTTAGATTAAAAGTTTTATCCATAATCTTTCATGGAACAAAAAGACTCAGAGTTACATCACTTTATATTTTACGTTCATGATTTTAGATGGCAAGATACCCGCGACACAGAAAAAAACACGTGTTCCGAGCTCATATGCTTGTAAAACTCTTTGCAGTGAAATTCTTTCTAAGATTGAAAGAATGACAACGAAGGTTTTTAGGTAAAATTATTATATTTTGCTGACAAGATGAGTGATGAGATACGAAGCTTTCTTGGTTTATACGTACGACTAGCACATGCTTAAAATGTTTACCACATATGTGTTAGTGTCGGAGACGTGCCTTGACTTTTCCGATTTTCCAGAAGAAAAAGCTTGTGACTGATATTTTTAAACCCCGAAAGATTTTATATGGAAAAAAATTGTGTGGATAGGTACTATCAACAAGCTCCCTCGTGGAAGAAAACTTATTTCAATACAAGTGGTTATTATTTCAATTAAAATTACATTGTTTGAACACCACTTTATACATCAAGGTATAAAATAATGAGAAAAAATCACCCAGTTTCATTTCAGCCTGAACCTTCCTCGGGCTATATAAATACATGTATTTGCATAAAGCTACAAATGTTTGTATTTCAAAACAAATCTGTATAAAAATTTTAGAAAACTGTAGGTTTTGAAGTGGTTTTAAAGTATCCATTCGATCGGAAATAAGTGATAAGATTGGGTAGCCATGAAATAAGACTGGACAGTTGAAAAATTTTCCTAGCATTAAAAAATAAATAAACCATTAAAATGTAGTCAACTACCTAACTAACTAACATCACGTCATTTATCCTAAGTAACTAACATCACCACGCCATTTATCCTTCTGGTCTATCATACTTCTTTGGATCACCTCATTTGTAATAGGTACAGTTAATTAAATTAGATATTTATTAATCGCATATACGCCTAAGGAATCTCATTTCTACTGCATTCACTCTACTTTCGTCCTTCATCTGGTAGATTCATGCTTCACTTCAACTCTTCTTTGGAATCCCTAATATGGCCTTGTTTTCTTTGACAACTTCACCATTCGAATAGTCGATTTTCCTGTAATATCCCTTCTGTCAATATCCTGGTCAGCATAAGAATTCACCGTACACAAAATAGTCATCGCAGTATGAACATAACATAATAATGCGACTAGTTTAGCTTAGTAATCGTGTTACTTCCTGTATCCATGTATCAGAACTCTTGGCTTGTGTAGACCAAACCTCTAGTAGGTATGTCAAAAAATCCACCTTGGATTTGCTAGTAGCTCACCGCACTTGCCTCGATTTTACGGTAGGTATTTTGAGCCTTAAAAATGCTCGTCGCATAATAAAATACATTGTGTTAGCTTGGCAAGGAAATAATGTACCTTTTTATTATCCTAGCTTGTCGTTTAGTCACTTGCACATATGTTTATTTTATCTGTTTAAAGGCATGTCGCAAATTCTGTGTACAATGTCATAATTCCGATTTTCAAGTCATAGTAGGTGATGATACAAAAGGCATGACAGAGACATTCGTGTGCGAATAAGATAGCATGATTATGCTGACGCGCGAATGGGCTTGTCTGTTTTGTATCCTGTATTTTTATTCATTACCTTCATTATACAGGGTTTTCCAATAAGAGGTGATATTTTGATATTCAATCGTAAAATATCAATGGTTTCGTTGCTTGTGTGGCACGTAGCGCCGTTTTGTTGAAAGTAAACGTTGTCCAGATCAATATCATCTAATTCCAGCCATAAAAAATATTAATTATCTCTCGATAGCGCAATCCGTTCACCGTAACTGTTGCTCCAGCCTCATTTTCGAAAAATTAAGGTCCAATGACTCCGCTGGACCATAAATCACACCAAACAGTCACACGTTGAAGATAGAGAGGCTTTTTAACAATAATTCTTGGGTTTTCCGAGCCCCAGATGCGACAATTTTGCTTGTTGACGAATCCACCGAGGTGGAAATTGTCCTCATCACTCAAGATGATTTGCATTTGATTTACTCAAGTGAATTTTAATAATTTCAATGCATTGTTGAAGCGTGTATCGTTCCATTTTTATTAATGACGTAGTTTCTACTTGTCAAATGTTGAAAAATGACAGCTTCAAAAGTAACATCTACTGAAATAGCGGGCTATTCAAAATAACACCTCTTATTGGAAAACCCTGTACTTGACCGCGTAAATAATAACAGTATCAATTCTAACCACAATAGCCTATTATTTGACGACCATTCAAATATAAATTTACTTGCTGACTGAGCTCAGCTTCTCAAACGAGCGATCATCATAGTAGCACTATACTGCACTGTATTTATTTATCCGAAATCCACTATGACTTATTTTTTAACACTTATTTAGCTGGAAAATGTGATAAAATTCAATCATGTTTTCGCGTGTTCCTATTGTATAATTATACCTTTAACACAAGAGAGAAAAAAATCTTTACGAATAAGATAGACATGTATATTTCTATTAATTCGTAGTAAAAAAATGTTAATTTATGAACATATTTATTTATTGAATTAACGGTACAAGTGTCATTTACATATGTGATAGTTATCGACAGTCATAGTACATTATGAAACCAGAAAGATAAAAAAAGATTTCATAAATAAATCAAAGATAATGTAAGAAATAAGGAAGAAGAAAAAACAACAAAAATATCCTGTTTTGCGTTAAAATATGCACTGCGGAAATGTTTAATTAGTACAGTTTTATACTTCAATACAGGCATATTAAAAACATCAGCTAACATAGCACAAAATTACCAATGATATGTAATTTATTTATAACAGAATCGTAGCCTGAAAACGTAGGATGATTGTCAGAATAATACGTACCAGGAAACCTTGAACTAATGGTAAAAATATGAAAGGGAACCAACGTTAAGTAAATTATTGCGAAAATAATGCCAGGGGTAATGTAAGGGGTAAGCTAAGACAGCTCTTATGATAAGTAGCTTACTAAAAATACAACACTATATGTACAGGGTGTATCGGCAAGTACCCGACAAACTTTAACCAGCTATTCCTCAGCACATTTGGAGTAAAAAATGTTATGGGCGCTTTGCTGTCCGGTAACATTTTTTTTCCATTAAAAACAAAAAATAAATAAAAAATCCACACTCCGTCACTGTCATTTGCATTGTGTCTCGTGTTCAACAGCTGTTATTAGCTAGTGTTTTAAAAAGTGTCCTCGCTCTTTCGTACACACTAAATAATAATAGTTAAAAATGAGACGAACGGTGCCGTGCCATTTCGTTGTGATTGTAAAAGCGCGCCAACGTGGGTACGTACGTACATTATTCAACGAAACTCGAACAAAATATCGCCAGATGGGTTTTCAAACTTTGACAAAGGATAAAACATTGGTGACATGTGGTGAAAATATGAATAATAATTTTTTTATTAAAAGAAAATGTTACCGGACAGCAAAGTGTCCATAACATTTTTTACGCCAAATGTGCTAAGGAATAGCTGGTTAAAGTTTGTCGGGTACGTGCCGATACACCCTGTATATACCTATAGTAGGTATATGTACATATGAAATATATGTGAAAAATTTTTTTTTTTTAAACTGAAAATAAAAAAGCGGTTCACTGCCAAATAAACGTTAGCCATAAAAATAAATATTTATAAATCATGGCTTCGGGCACTTTCGACATTGATCCATTACGCCTCTTCATGTCAAATAAAATTTAGTCATTATATATATTTTTAAATTAAGCACTTACACCAGAAATGATTTAAACTATTCCTTAAATATGCAGAAACAACTTTTATACCTCATTATATCCTCATATAATGTCTATGATAAAGCAATTTTTCAGACATTTTAATTCACGATCCGGCACAATGATTTATGGCTCGAATTACTTGAATAAATTGGGCCAAGCAAACGAGTTTATACACACAATATTTTAGATTATACATATTTTATATACTAATACCTACTAAACTTAATTTGGGTTGCCGGTAGCTTAGCCCCTACGACAAATCTAATTACGGACCCACTGGTAAATAATTGCTGACAGCGTTGAAAGAATTATGTTAATCTGGTACCTAAACAAATTAAATTCGCATTGGCGTAACTAACCAACCGTAAAAAACTGAATAATCCGCTTTCCACACTTGGAATGAACTAAGTATTATCGACTGAATTTATTGCTACACGTTAAACTGTATGTTTTCTGCATAATTTGTAACTAAAATTCGAAAGATATCAAAACGAATTCTTAAAATGTTTTAACTTCAGAATGGGTATTGCAAGGGAATATGTCAATTATGATTATCTACCAAATTTATTAAAATTATCCGAAAGTAGAATAGTATATGAATTCTTGTTTATATAAAATCATAAATTGTATTAGATTTGACAGCCCTGAACTAATATTTGATTATTTCGATGTACCTCACAAACAAACATCTACCGTTTTATTGTTACAACTCCAATATGGAATAACAATTGTATACTCCCGTTCGCCGTATACAGAATTTGGGTAATGATTATCAAGATGTTGTTGACACTTTTTAAAGCGTCAATCACAAAATATTAACAGGTCTTATTAGATTGTTGATGCGTCTGCCCACCAATTGCTTGGTGGGCTGGATCGAGATAGACCGGTTGAGAGAGGCCCTTTAACCTTTCCAGCAGGACTCTCTTGACCCATCGCCTCGCAGGGATGGATTCATGCGTCTTTCGCTCCTGGACGCACTTATCTCAAACCCTTTTCCTTCCCAGAATATCCTATCGTTCCTTTCCCAAAGATGATACTGGCCCTGATGGAAATAATTTTCATCAGGGTAAAAAAATACCTCTAAAGGAATTAATGTGTCAGCATGTAGTTTTCATTTTCTTTTAATTAAATGCATCTTTAAGAACAATAAGATAATTAGTTTTCCATGCCTAGTGCTAAAATAATATGTCAATTTGAGGCAATAACGTTGGTTTTGATTATATTTTATTATGCGTACCCACCAATCATTCCAACTTATATTACAAGCATGCTTAGTAAACATTTAAATAAGTAACATAAATCTTAGGGTTTATATAAAGCTTGTTTGTTTCCAAAATATTTATATTTGTATCAAAAAAGGTTTGTTTTACGTAAATGAATATACATATCTATAAGCAGTTAAATAAAAAAAATATATGAAACAATATTACTTTGTCAGAACCACTAATATAATTTACTAACCCCGACCGGTTTCGGAACAACCGTTCCTTCCTCAGGGCAAACATATATTGATTTGACAATTACAAAACAGTGGAAGAGTTCAATGTACTACAAGTGTTGTGGTAGGGGTAGGGGTGTGGCTAGAAATTAATGAAGAGTTGTGGGAGGAAAAAGAACGGACCTTGAAAAGTAACAGATTTAAGATTGGGCTATAAGATTTTTTTTATTACTAATAATGGCCTCTTTAGTATAAAAGTATAAAAAAAAATGTCTGTTTGTTGGTTTTTTTTTACAAATCTACAGTTTTATTCCGAGAATGATGAAATTTTGTACACCTAACCTTCAAAACAAGATGTAGGCCGGTGTTTACGTGAGATTTCGATAAACAACCCCCATCTACTTTCCTCATCCCTTAAAGCCGAATAAAGCCCGGACAACGCAAGTACTGAGGCTAATCCTTAATAATAACGAAAATGCTTAGCTTAACTACCATATCAGTTTCATTAGCTTTCACAGCGATTCATTATGCACCTACAGAATACAAAGTGATTAAAATGTCACCAGGCTAATGCCCGTATGTTATTACTATTATTACTGGATACAAACATTACGCAATGTACGTAATGAATTGCCAGAGATCAAAATAATCTCAGTTATAACCTATTCACAAAGCTGCTAAACAAGAGCGTCATCGTATTATGAGAGTGGTTTATAAAACATTATGTCTAGGTAGTTTTAATTATAACTGAAAATATTCTAATTAAAAATTTCAGGGAACCAAATGATCAAAAACGGATATGCCTGATTATCCCAACAACACAATACAGTATAGGCAGAGTTCTTTTTAGATTT
Organism: Hesperophylax consimilis; assembly: GCF_061612785.1. NCBI lineage: Eukaryota > Metazoa > Arthropoda > Insecta > Trichoptera > Limnephilidae > Hesperophylax > Hesperophylax consimilis. The sequence goes on from NC_142842.1 coordinate 14,361,361, forward strand.
GACCAATAAATACCTGTGCAATTATAATTTTTGGAACATTCTAGCGCAAACCCGTGAAAATCATGGGATTTTCTATTTGTAAAATGTTTGTAGAAAAATATTTGTCTTTCAAAAACGAAAACATTAATTTATTGAGACGATCAGAAATTTACTTAAACGAAATAAAAAGTACACATTTCAAATGTAGAATTATTGATTAATTACTTAAAATAAAATACCTTACTTATTGCTTGTTTGAATATTTTTTTCCAATAATCAGTTCTAATTTTGAAAATGACACTTAAATTCAAAGCAAATTTAAGATCTAGTGAACTGGAGTAACAGACAGAATTATAACCGAAATTAGTATTTTTAATTATGTTCTTCTTTTCTTTTACCCGTAATTTTATTATTCAAAGTTTTTACTACCACGTTTTTATCTCTCTATTGAAATATTTTTCGAGTGAAGAAATTATTGAACTCGTTAATTTAAAAAAATGCAAGAAAAAATTTTTCGATTAAGCAAAATTCCTCGTTGGATCTTTATTCACCAAGTTCGTGGAAGTTTATTGCTTTCATTTCAGCGCAAATAAGTTACAAACCAAATTTATTTTAAATAAAAACTTTATTACACACTAGAAAATTTCATTTAAATATAATAACAAATTAATCATAAAATAAAATGTTTAACTAAGCAACAGGCGGCTTATTTCTACTTATTTCGTGTTTTTATTTTACAACAAGAAACTGGAATTAAAATTCGAATACAAGTCACGTACGTGTCTGCATTTTTGAAACAACTCTACATAGCGTAGAACTATATTCGGGTAAATTGAACAGGGAACTTCAATTACCTTGTTCTGAGATATGAGTTTTCAAAGTTTGAAATTTCAATTGCATTTCTTTACTTATTTCTGAATTTTGCGGTTGGCATTTTGGTTCATCATATTTCAAAGGAAAAAAATAAATATGTGGTGAAATTACCATTTTAGAACATACCTCAACGTGCAGATATAACCATATATATATATTTTTTATTATTTTTTTTTATTTATTAATAAAAAAGATTTACGAATTACATTACATAATATAATACAGTTTTTAATTACATAATATAATATAAGTATTTGATATACCCCCATAAATAAGCAAGGCTTGTGTGTATGGGGGGATAACAAAGAGATATGGGATATCAAAGAGATATCGCATAATAATTAATTGCTGGTTCTAACTTCTAACTAAATTTCCCTAACGCCATTCCATGATAGGGCCACGTCCTATTTATTTATGTTTTCTTTTAAAATATTTTAAACTTAAAAATAATATTATAAACTTAAAATACATATACTTTACCCAAGTTTGAAACTAAAATCATACAACACGATGAGGCTAATTTGAAACCCCAATCTACCAAAGTGAGGACCAACACTGCGCCACGTAACAACGATCAACTGTCAAATACAAACAAAATGGCGATTGCAAAGGGTTTAAAGTGATTTTAGAACCTTGTCAAATAAAAGGGATCTTTAAAAACTCTATTTATTAATTTTCGGGAAATCGACAATTTACATTTAATCAGTTTGTACATAAGTATTATATAGCCATAATAAAATCAATTATGGATTTCCTCCTAATGACTTTACATCTACCGAGACAGCATAAAATGAAATAATTAATGTAAGAAATGAATATGAATTAAAAACTTTATACAAAACAAAAGATTGTATAAAATTTACAAAAAAAAACATTTATAGCCATGGAGAGAGGTTGTAGATATAAATCAAATCATAATAGAAATGTAAACAATAGAGACATAACATTATTCACAAACCATCAGAGAAATATTCTTTTATGGATCTCCTGTATTTTGTAAGTTAGCAACTGAAAATATCAACCTTGCATAATACGCTATTGTAATTATTGCATAGTTTGTTCAGGCAAGAATTCTGCTTAGAGTTCATTTTGTATTGATCCACCCTGAACAGGGCACAAGAGCGTGTTCAACGCGCAGGTACATTGAATGGAATCTTGTTTAGCAACTCTGGGAATTGAATATTATTGTTAACTACTTTATACAGGAATAGTGCATCCCTATGATGCCTCCGTACACTCATTGAATCGATTTTAAAGTATGAAGCTGCCTCTGCATAATTATTAAATCTTACAAATGACTTGTAACAAATATATTTTAGGAATTTGTTTTGAATGTCTTCGATTTTGTTTGTGTGGATTTTGTAAAATGGAGACCAATCAACTGATGCAAACTCCAAATGACTTCGTTAAGCATTCAAAGGTGACTTTTGAAAATATTTCTCTTAGAATCTTGTCCGACCGAGGTGACGGTACTATTAGAGGTACATCTATAATATGTAAGTACGTATTATCATAATAACATAAAGCGGTCCATTGACATAACTTCCTAACTGATCGGTTTTACTGAAGCCGTTCTGACCGCATGCATAATTTAACGAAAGGCTTACTGCGTCAGTTTGAGTGACAGCAAACCTGTGTTGACTTGTGGCGAGTGGGGTTGCCAACCGTCCCGGTTCCCGGATCGACCGGAGCCGTCCCGGATTGATGTCCCTGTCCCGAATCCCGGTTGGATAATTGGAGATTGAGAGAAACATACTGACACCCTTGATAATTGGATTTAAATTGAAAAAAGCTTATTAAAACGAAAAAAGTCATAACACATTAGATAAGTTTACATTTATTTTAAAATAATTATAAATTATTACTCGTTTGTTTTCAGTGCTATCTTGTGATTCGGCATCAAGACTTATGATAAATGTGATGTATAATAATGGTGTCACATATGTTTCCAATTTTGTTCTGTTCGCATACTCATATTATACAGGCACTCGTATGTCCAGGATTGGTTTAAAAAAATAAATGGGAATATATAAATATCAAAATCTGAAAAGCTCGAAAAATTTATTTAGTTATTAGTGATTTAAGTTCAAAGGAAATTCATTTTTTCATCTCATCTCCGTTCCCTTCTCTTTACTCCTTATTCCATTATATCGCTTTTGCTGAACATTATTAGTACCTGTATTTTTTATTGCAATGTACCTTTTGAGAATGTTTCTTGAATGCAAAATACCTCTTCGCAATACAATTTCAACTTGAGTATCATCACACACGTCATTATCATCACCTTAGTCCATTCGTAACGCACAAATACATCAGCCCAATCACAACGTATGAAATCCTAGTGCACAGTCATAATTCGTGTTCCATCAAACCAAAATAATGGTACAGTATGAAGAAACTTGAGATATAGAAATCTGTTCCCTTTCTGTATGGCCCTAAGGGCCCTTGTAAATTAAATGATAGAGTCCACAACAATTTACATGATTGAGAAATAACTAGGTGTAAAAAAAAATCTTACATACAATTTAAGTAACAAGATGTACCCGACTGCAAGCAATTCCTGAGCTGGTTGAAGTAATGTTTCACATTTCGCCACTAATAATTTAGGGCAGCCCTCTGGTACCACATGGTACGACCGTACTGTTCCAGTAGGATGGTGGAAGATGCGAGAGGCCGGCCGGCCTAAAGTGGGCTGGCTAAATGTTCCAGTGGCGACATCGATGGTATAAAGCAGGCTTATTTTATATCCAGAATATTTAGTTTTGGGCAAAACGCTTTTGTGAATGTAAGTGGATTAGGATATACAATGTGTGTGCAGTACAAAATGCATATAAATATTTTAAACTATCTACTCAACTCAAATTTGCTTAAAGTTGACATACAATAATATAGACACACGGATATGTGAAACTTTATTCATTTATCTTTGAAATTATTAATAACAGGCCATCAAAAAAAACGATTTTCCAAGAATTTTAATTTTGGCAAAGTTCATTTTCAAAAATATTTTATGCCTACCTAATATCTAAATATAATGAAGTATGAAATAAATAAAAATTATTATTTTTAAAAAAGCATTTTGATAGGCTTAAATTTAAATTACAAATGACTGATTTAAGTTGGAACACAAACAGGTAGTATATAAATTTGAAATTTCGACTCATAAAACGCTTTTTTAGATTTTTTTATATTTCATTATAGCAACGTAGTAGACTGGGCAAGATAATTCATTTAATAATTACCAATAACTCACAAAAAATTGTCGAGTTTACCCCTAAATCATGAAAAAATAAATTCTTTTATAGTATGTATTTTTTTTTATATTTTAAAAGATAAATAAATAAGTAGCATATATCCGCATTAGATATATACTATACCTTATGATCAAAAATAATTATTCAGTTTTGTTGTGTCCTTTGGCCTCAAACCCATATTTAAGTTTATTGTTCGCAACCGTTTCTCTTAAACCATCGAACTTCGAAAACGATTATTTTCTTAATGTCTCTACTAGGCGGAATAAATATACATTTCCTCAAACGTCGAATACGTCCTGTTAAACCATGTATAAAGTGTATATTACGCTGACAGTCGTCAGTTTGTCAGAGCGACGTTAAACAACTTTTAAATAGACTGTTATTACTGGTTCGCCGGTTACACCTATTCATTAAATAATAATCGTTGTAACACTTCAGATTTAAGCCCATAATAACAAAGGGAATAGGAGTGTAAATAAGTCATTGATTCTACCCAGTGATTAAAGAACTATAGAGAGTAAACGTTTAATATAAGCTTTTTTCGTAGCAATATGTATTAATTTTTTAATGATAGTTAAAAGTAGACTATATTAAAAAAATTACATAACAATATACACTAATGATAACACTCTACAATACTGTTTGTATCGCCCAGGTGAAAGGTCACCATTCAGACTCGAAAATGTTGCTTGATGTGGCCACGTATTGTTACCAGATCTGAATATGTTTGATATGCCATAGTCGCACTGCTCCTAGCAGAAGGAACCCTTACGCGGGATGTAAAATAAAAAACTCTATATTTGCCAAAATATTTTAACAGGCATATTTGTTTTGTAAACTGCCTCCAAAATGACTTTGCCTCATTTAGTCGACTGTAGTCTTTCCAAGCTTTTTGTTGCTTAGCGAATCAATGCTTAATCGTTCCTCAGCTTCGAAAGTATTAATGGTGGTTTATATTAATGCCTGGGCCAGAATCTCTCTTACACTAGTACCCTTGATATTAATAGACGTACTAGAACTTTCAGTAGGCACTATAATAAAGACTAATGGCATATAAATTTCCTCCCATTTACAGAACGTGTTCGTGTGTATTGGTGTGTAATAGGTAACTAATTAAGGCGATGCCATACGTAGTAATGCAAAATCATGTGTTTTTGGTTTGAAAATTTGGTGGCTTAGAAATGTTTCAGATGCTTTATTTAAATACTGCGAGTAGGATACATCTTGACCTTTAAAATAATCGAGTATTTTTTAGATAAGTCTTTTTACAAGCCCAGAAAAAATTAATGTTTAAGGCCTATGAAAACTGCTTTCAAGTTAAAAATCTCCTACTTACAAACCTATTTTCGCTTATAATTTTATTGTATAATGTGGTAAATTAAGTTATTTATAAAATTATTGGAAAAAAATTAAATATTTATGCCTGAACATCCACAAAATAAAATAAAAGGCACTTTTTAGCCATGTTTTTTTCTTGCATAAATCAAAACAGGCGGATGGTTTTAAGCGGGAATTTAAACCTTATCGCCATCTACGTAAGGGTTGTTATTAATACAATTTAAAATATTACACGACGTAGTACATCGCCTTAATCAGTTTTACGCCATTTTTAAATACATCTACTTAAATTTCACTTTTGTTTTCGGGAATGAATGCAAATCTTGGAAGTGACTTCCCGACAACCGAACCACCAGAAACTCGGCAGATGGACTTTTTGTCGATAGCAATGCAATTACGTGCACATACAAGCATTTTTCTGAAATCCTATGACATTGCAGCAGTTAATATACGAAATAAATGTCGGTACTACCTAATCGGCATTTGGCGAGGTTGGTAAAGTTATCGACTCCAATTCCTGGGTAGGAAGGTTCAATACTTAGTCAAACCATTTTATTTTCCCGTTATATAGAGAATTAAAAATATATGTACGGTACGATTTTACGGATTGACTTACTAAACAGATATGTTGTGTATTTGTTAAGTCGTGAACATAACTTATTTTATCACCAGAACTTGCAATATATACTATCCAGACTTCAGAACAGCTTTAATTAAAGAAATAACGATGAACAGTCGCGCAAAACGCAATTAAAACTTCTGTAATTTAGTTATTTAGTATTATACTAGTTGCGAGTAAAAAATAAAAGTAAGTTTTATTATTGCAAATTGTGTGGTGTGCAATACACAACCCGCCATATTAATACTAAAACTAAATAATTCAACCAAAAAAATATCGTTTCTGGATTATCAATATATACTTGATCAATATTTTTAAGCGAGAATTATTTGAATTTTAAAAACCACAATATTACAAAATCTTTACGAAACGGTAAACGAATGTCGTTTACGAGACTATAGAATTTATCGTGGCGATTCTTACTTCAGTCGATGTTGCAAAGAAGGGTGGAATAATTAAGAAAAATCCGGGTCAATTCATTGCAAGACTATAATTAGACAGGATTATTCAAGAGACAACAAAAACCTGTACTTTTATGGAAATAAATTGAAGTTTACAAATGAAGAGCAATATCACAAAGTGAAATATTTACAAAAACTCTATTTTTTCTGAGATTGTTTTAAGTGAATAATGGAGTTAATATTTTATGAAAATCTTTCAACGCAAATTCAATTAATTCTTAGACATGATGAATAATAAAAAAACTCAATGCATTTGTTAAAAAGCCATCTTCATTTAAAAATCAGTCAAAATTGCGAGTTTTGACGAGGAATTTCAAGTGAAATATCAAAGTATTTGAAAAAAAAATTATGTTTGCTTTAACTTTCATTAAAAATTCTTAAGAATTTTTTTTAAATATAACTACTGTAGTCTACTCAGAAAAATTAAAAAATGATACCTAGTTTTTTTTTTACTTTCAACAGATAAATGTAAATGTTTCACTTTGTGTTACAACAAATTTTGTATAACACCTCAAACAGTTAAATATATAAATAGCTACCGACACAAACATAGAGAAAAAGAATAAAGCAAAAGAAGAAAAAAACAATTTTCGATAGATATTTCACTTTGTTTAAACGCTCCTCAATTTTGTTTTAAAATCTGGCAATTATGTAGATAGATATCTACAACATCAAAATGGCTACAAACTACGAATGAAGAATACAAACTGGTTTAAATATATCAAGTTTTAACTTATTTAGATGTTTTATGTTTTATTTTAAGATGTTTTAAGTTATTAACAATGTTTAGAGAGTTTAATAAATTAAATAATAAAATTAATTTATTAAATTGAATTAAGTAAAAATACTTTTACCACGCCGGGCGCCGCAAAAATTTGAATACAGCTCGCTTGCAAATATTTTGACGAACCCTTAGAAAAAATTCGGATGTGTAAATTTGTAGTTTTGCAGTAGAGCTGTTTAATGTTTCGTTTCTGCGTTTTCACTAATTTTTTGATCAAGAAATAAAGTGCTTCATTTAATTGGAGAAATATATTTTCAAAAACAGTAAAATTCAAAAAAACTTTAAACCACTCTACTATAAAATTACAAATTTGCACATCCAACATTGTTCTTCAGGACGTCGATGTCTTCATTGCCTTTTTAACTTTAGATTTATATAATTATTTACTGTGTTGCAGTGTATTGCAGTGCATCGTCCATTTATTGCGGCCATTTTAGATCATCAGTTGTGATTAAGTATTTTAATCGTATGTCAGCCTTTTCAGTCCTATAATCTAAGATCCTACCTTTAGGGTACGGATACTGGGCAGTGTTGTCACCTCACGCCATTATCCGGTCATTAGCGAGCGCCATTTGGCGGATGTGGGAGTTTCAATTTCGATAAGCTTTGGGTTGACCCACACGAGTGTGCGGTTGGAAAAATGACCACATCGGAAGTGCGCGCCACTGTGCGGCGATGGTGGTCAATTTCAGCGTTATCATTATATTAGAAAATAATTATACCGTAGAGAAGATTGTTATTATGGCCAAAATAGGATTTTTACATAAGAGGATTTTTTAATATGAATACTGTACGACCGTCTGGAGCACAAGAGATAGAACTGTCCGAAGCGTATGAGGATTGAGAAACAATTGGGACTCTTGTACGGTACTACATATAAATAAATCAAATAAGAAAATATCACCCCCCACATGGCATCTCCAATTCTTTAGTTTTGAACACCTTATATAGGGTTTTCCAATAAGAGGTGTTATTTTAAATATTAATTAAGGAATTAATGATTTTTTATGGCCGGAATTGGATGGTATTGATCTGAACAACGTTTACTTTCAACAAGACAGCGCTACATTGCACACAATCAACAAAACCATTGATCTTTTACGGGAAAAGTTTCCGGACCGTGTTATCTCTCGAAGAGGTGATCACAATTGGCCACCGAGATCTTTTGATTTAACGCCTTGCGACTTCTTTCTTTGGAGCCACGTGAAAGAAAAGGTCTACGTCAGCAGCCCAGCGTCGATTCAAGACCTCAAAGATGGAATTCGTAGGACATAAGGCAGCCACTTTTGTTTAGCCACGATTTGGTTATGGAAAATTTCTTGAAAAGGATATGGTCCTGTAGGCGTGGTCGTGGTAGTCATTTGACTGATGTTATTTTTCACTATTAACGGCATATTTTTTTTCTTTATAATTAAATAAACACTCGATCATTTATATTAAAAAATGCATTTTTCTTTGCATATCAAAATAACACCTCTTATTGGAAAACCCTGTACAAGATGAGGCCATATATCTGTAATATATGTGGGTTTTGCTTATTTCGATGGTGGGTAAGTGCAACATTTTTAGTAATGAAAATAAATTTTAGATTTTGGGGAATTTTTTATTAGATCGGGAAAAATTCCCGGAAACATATGCAGGTCAAGAAAAAGTTGTTGGAGACGTCCCGAAAAAAGTTGAGAAATGGCATAACACCCCAAAAACAAATAACAAAAAAGGCATGATTGTTTCTTAGATGAGTTTAATTAAAACAATGTCTTCTCATTATTCCACCGTAATAATCTTATTCCGGAAGAGGTGAATAATAATTGTTTCATTGTAATCATTGCAAACTCGAACTGACATGCCATATATACTAGGTATCTAATCTCGTACTGCATTCGACAGCTAAGTTCGCATTTCAGTTCAGTTGTCCGGTTGAGTAATAGTATCAACACGCAAGAAGCATATTCAATTTACGTACTTTTATCTCGTACTAAGGATATGTCACTCATAATGCATTGAAGCATATCAGAAAGGTCAGAAACATTCAAGGGTGAATAATAGCGATAAATTTAATATAAAAGTGGTACGTAGTTTCATAAATAAGTTTAAATAGCGCAGATAATTTGGGAGGCGGGAATGGTTACCGCCGCCCCAGGAACCTTTTATTGGATAACCAACAACCCAGCCATAGGTCACCCCAAGTGGTTTGCTACGTTTGGTGACTTAGCAGGGGCACCCGGATTCATGGGGTGAGGTTTGGTCTTGTATTTGCCTCAGGATCCAAGTCTTTCAAAACCAAATTTTGTCAATAGTGGCTGTCAAAATAGACGATCAAAAATTTGCCTTTTGTAAGAAAAAAAAATCACACAAATTACATTTACTCAAGAACACCTTTGGTAAAAGTAATAAGTTACCTTAGTTACTAAACCCCTCACTTGTGTACTGTAAATATTAAGAGGCGTGTAAGATCAGTTTAAAACTTCACATATTACATATTGAAACGGTATTAAACCTGGCTCAAGGCCGGCTTTACCACATCAACATTGAACCGGTGTGTAAGAATCTAATTAGTACGACGGTAAAAAATAAGGATTTCTTTAAATGGAAAACAGACCCTTTAAAAACCACTAAATGTAAAATTTAAACCAAGGACATATACATTTCAGAAATGGAATAGAAAATTTTAAAAAAAATTGTTAAAAATACTAAATTATAGTTAGGAACCTACTTGACTGAATACTACACAATAAGTTCCAACTTTGAAAATGACACTTAAATTTAAAGCAAATTCAAGTTCATTGAACCAGATTTCACACAGGACTAGCGTACAGACAACCGTAATTAGTACTTTTGGTCAATATCGGGAACTGATTATCGGAAACGACCAAATATTCATTGACGTAAGTATCCAGAATGAAAGGGATCTCTTCGTCTAGAAACAAGAAACTGTGATCTAAAGACGTTAGATTAAATAACTACTCGCGTTAGATGAACGAAGACCACAAATTCATTCAAAATGGCTTTCTCTGCTCTTGTTGTGAGATGTTACCTGCTATTCATCAAGTGAGAAGAATAAGTAATTAATATTATATACTGATTCCAAGAACTCTTTCAAAAATTTTGAATTTATTGAGATGAATATATTTATATAAGGATGTGTATTTCTTTCTCTGATAGTCAACATTTTTCTTCTTGAAGTGCCCTATTCTATCGGAGATTTAGAACAACTATTATAGTTTTGGTCACTCCACTAAGAACTTAGAACCTCCGCATTAGGCACCCAATCTTTAAAGGATGTTTTGAGAATACATCTACAATATGCATGTCCTAATTTCTAAAGCTAATATCAATGCAAAATTAACTATCTATTTTGGCATTCAATTAAGGGTCATGAAACGTCACCGTAGTGTCGTAATACTTCAAAAAGGTGGTATGTTTTATATCTTCGAACTTTGTGAACCGACAGATCGTCGTACGGCTTACATCTGATGTTGGATGGTTGATGTAATTTTATTGCATTGCTAGCCAACGACCTGAAATTCGCATGTGTAGGATGGGAGGCCGTTGGCCATCGTCCATTGGTTTTATTGGTAAAATAGATAATTTATTAAAAAGTGTCAGCGTCATGAAACCGTGTCGAATCCACACTCGACCAGTCTGCCGTGAAATTGGCTACGGCATGTGAAGCCGAAATCCGAAATGGCTGTAGTCGATATTCTTTAATTATATTTTATCACATATGTAACATTTATAAAGTGTGCATTGAATATGTGATCCACAAATCCATGAACAATTAACCTATGACCTTTAAACATAACAAAAGGTATATTCAAGCTTTTTAAAAAAATAAGCTTAAAGATAGTAAATATTTGGTTTGGATTGCTTTACCAACAATCAAAACGTTTCTTTTGGGAAAATTGTTCATTTTAGGCGAACGTCGTTCACCCAGTGTATAAATCTGGATTTCGATGATATAAATTGACTTTTAAAAATTGAGAGATGAAGATAAATATTATTTGAAAATTTTTTGTTGAAATTATAAATACGAGATGGAATTTTAAGCTTAAATTCGAAATGCCTCCCCCTTCCGGATTGTTTGTGTTACAAACTTCAGCAAGCGCAAAACTGTAATATTTATTGTTTTAATCTGCTTTCAGATTTCTTCTTAATATGTAGGTACCTATTATCTTGTATACCAACAACTTAAATACAAGCTTATTATTAACATTAATCGTTCTTTTGAAAGGGCCAATAAGTTTGTTTCTTTGTAGCTGTGCAAACAATTATTATACAACGAGGGTAAAATATAATAAAGCACAACTTGAAATGACGAAAAATGATGTTGTCTTCCAGTTTTATTTTGAAGAAAATTTATTCAATTTTTAAAAATCATCACTTCTGTAAAATTAGTACTTCAATGTTTCTAAAAATGACGAAATTATGATCTTTAAAATTAAAATAGGTCAAATGTAGGCAATTGTGTCTCGTGACGACACGCGCAATGCAATTCATAATTCGAATGTCAATGTTGCAGTACCGCCGCGCACGAACCGTGATGTCACACGCTTCTCAGCTGGCCGTAAATATTAACGTTTTGACGGCTTATATCTTCGGAACTAATCATTTTCCGAAAATTCAAAACCTCTGCCCTCAGTTTGCTCTAATTAATGTGATACATTATTTGTAAGTAACATAGAATATCGTTGTAGGAGACAACTTCATTCTTTGCCGAAAGATAGATATGTGAGTAAAAGTCCGTACACAATTGACATAGCAGCGTTGAATACATAAATGCATGCCCTCTATCAAATAAAAAAACCCTAAAAAAACGAGTGCGTATTTTCTAAATGTTAAATAATAAATAAGATGAACACTGTTTGACGATGAAATCAGAAGTTTGACTTCGTTGGTGTAGAGCGAGATAGATATATTACTTTAGTATATAAGCCCATGTATTAGCAAATCTCTCTTTCACATCACAGCTAGCAACTAGAAAGCACGAAATCTGTGATCTCTGTACTTGTTTAAAAAATAAACTATAGTAATCTAAACTCATAACGGTGCCTCAGCCAAAATAACACTATTATAACAAACACAATTATATTTAACTCAATGCACTATTCGAGCGTCCTCTAGCCGGAGCCAAATCTAAAAATGTTGTAAGATGGAAGAAAACTGAGCTGGAAAAGAAGGAGAACTAAAATGAGAATTTAAACCCATGGACCTCTGATCTACATACCTTTCCATTCTACCACGAAGTTCGTCACAAATAATAATGAAGTATTTTTCATGTTCGTCACAAATATACAAAGTATTTTATTTTCATATAAATAATAATACATCTCGCATTCACATTACACTCCAGCCACACTCTTACTTAAAAATCTTTTAAATTTCCAACACAAAAATCTCTTTGTTATTTATTAACATCACCGTCCTGAATTCTATTAACACGGCTGTTAATAATTTTAAATTAAACCATGCATAAAAATAATTGTTTATTTATCAGAAAGCAAATGGGGAATGTAACCGTGTTAACACATTGAGTACCCGAGCGCGGCGAAGAACATCCCTAGAGATTAACCGCCTAAACAGATAGGTAATAATGTCCAAAATTAATATTAAGGTTTATTACAGTCCAAATGGAGGACTAAAAATAAACACTGGAGGAATTTATGCTGGCAGTTAACTTCTATAAAAACACTGGCTTTTTGTCACCCTACCGACCAATTTTATCTCTTTGGGGAAATTTTACATTTTCTGCGTCTCTTCAGTGTGATTGATTTAAGTCATAACATTCATGTTGATGAAAAGGTTTATTTATTTAAGGAAAATATTTTTTTCTGGTAGATAACGAAAATACTGAAAAATTAAAATTAAATCCTGTCGGCACCTGCAAGGTCCAAGGTACATAATTGCCGAAAATTTTATGTTTTAACCCTCCCGCATCGGAGGAAGGTAAGACACATCCCCCAAACGAGAGTTTTGTGCGATATCTAAGTTGTTTTTTACGGTGACCGAATAAATCATCAAAATGATAACTCAAATCACATCTTTAAAAAGTTATATAAAGTCATGGAAAGTGATGAAACAAAAACTTTATTGAAGTAGGTTGGGTTAGGTTAGGTTAAAAAAAAAAAATCATCGTATTTAATGACTTTATATCACTTTTTAAAAGTGTGTTGAACAGTCACTGTCATGAGTTAGCATAGAACCGTTTTTACATCACTTTTTCAGGTATTAATTAAGATCCCCTCGATTCCGATGAAATATGATGACACAGAAGAACACACATAGTATTAAGAGGCAATCGATTTGCGATATATGGGGGACCCTAGAGACCCCACTTCGGATGATACGTGATTTTTACCTTCAGGTACGTAAAGTTTAAGAACAACGAGTTGGTATCTACATACACAGTTATGACTATGCGCTGGAATAGAATGAAAATTATTATTATGAGGTACAAATTTTCTACGTAATTTCAATATTGTTGAATGAAAAGAGGCGAAATCTTGTGGATGACGTTCATTTTATTCGAGTAATTTGTCCCTTAATCGCCTTTCGAAATAACCGAAAAGTTTTATAGCGGCCCGCAATTTGGCGCTCCATACAAATGGGAAGCCGATCATCCAGAAATGTATCCCCCGAATTCCTCAACTTGTAGAATTTTTCGGTCCAAGATGTAGGTACATACTACCTACTACAAAAACCGGTAAATTATTCAAAGTGTAATTTTCATCTCAAACGCCGTCGGATTGGAGAAAATTGCTGGGCCTTGCAATATCGAATACAGAAGCTTTAGTTATAAGTAAGTATAATCTTTTGAATTAAGTAAACGTTTCCTGAAATTCTTCGATCGATTTCTTGTTAAATATGGTATTCCTCACATGCACCCAGCATCAATCAAAAATGTGCCAAAATAAAGGGAAATTGAGTTGTCAATAATTTGGAAAAATTGCTGGACTGTTTGATCTCAAGCTGTACATTTAAATTTTTCAACCTAGTGTTTTCTGAAATTCATCGACAATACATTTATAAGATAGGTTCTTTAATTTTTAAATATCACTATGAAAAAAACAGCATTATTATTAGAGACACTTATTCTTGGCTTTCATTTTTAAGAAATGTAGCATTTTCCATAGCGTTTATATCTAAATAGGATAAAGTCAAGGAATGGGAGTTGGCAAGAGGGGGAAAACAATTAAATTAGCAAAATCACTTGAAACATGTTTATTGTATTATTGATTGAATCTCAACATGGCACATGTTTCTACAGAAGAGTGTGTCATGTTCGTTCTACGATCTGTCAATACAAGATTATAGCGACTAAAAAATCTTTTTATTTCTTTAATCTTTTTATAAAGACACCAATAATCGCTAATGCTATGAATGGGTGTCTCTAATTATTGTAAATTTTATTGTTGGAATAAAGTAATGTAATTCTCGAGATCTGCATAAAACCGCAAATTCTTGGATGAATTTCTAAGTTGCGTTTATATTCTTCACATGCTTGAAGCATCAATCAGTAATATATCAACTAGAAATAAAAACAAATTGGAGGGTCATTAATTTGGGATGAAAAATAATACTTATACCATCTTGTTGTATACCACATGTTTCTGCTTCATTCCTACGGCGACCATCTCAGTGACCCTTAATTTGTGGTTTTTCTTCGCTCGGTGATTGATTTATACCTTTTTTAAAAGCTTTTACTAAGTCGAGCGAGCTCCGTCTGATCATTTGCTAAAAATAACTTTCTTTTATCCTTTGATTTATAGGAAAGGTAAAAATGTTGAACGTTTGTTATACCTACCTTGATGATCCCCATAAGCTATGTGGTAAGTTTTCTTCTAATGATCTCTGATTAAATAAATAATGTTCTAGAAGCTTTCAGTTTGTAAAAGAAAACCTTTGATTCTATGAAAGAAGTTATCAGAGATTGTTGTAAGATATCTTGAAAGAGTTTTGTAAAGAACAAAGATCACTTACAAAACATTGGAATAACTCAATTTAATAACAATAAGTACCTTCTTTAAAGCTAACAAAAAAACTAATTTGAGTTCAAGCTTCTGTAATTTTACAATATTGTTTGATTACGAAATAAAATGGTGCGTATACATTTGCGAACCGAAACGTGAACCGAGCCACGAATTACGGGAAAGGAACAAAGCAAGTACAAGCGGCGTTTCGCGCCATTTGCGGTTGCTTCGTTCCTTTTCCATAAGTTGAGGTTCAGTTCAGCAGTTTGGCTCGCGTAGCATAATACATTTTAGTACAATAATTTTTAAAGTTATATTACGCGTGATCGTTATTGGAACGGCGAGATCTTCCGCTAACCGAGTGACTGCACTAACAACTGAGATGCTGCGGAAACCTTCAGACCCACGGTGCATAACTAACTTTTTAATATTATTTGTTTTGTGTTTTCCCGGCCTCCACTTTATTAAATGCAAGCGATCGTTGCTCCAATGCTAAAATGCAGCTCTTTAGAGTCGGGTAAATTTTTTATCGCTTTGTTACAAATTTTAAATAATACAGAAAATATAGAAATAAGGGGTGCTATCCATTACGTCTTGTTCTTAAAAAGTAACAACCGACGGTTTAGAGTTAAAAATTGTATCTCCAATTTTGGTCGAAAATAAGTTAAATACTGAAATGTACTAAAGACAGACTATATTTTTGGGCTCAAATTTTGCATCTTTTGAACCTATCATCCCAAAGAAATTAACATATTACAATATATTAAAGAAACCTCAAAATAATGTTTCAAAGACATAGATTGTATGTTCTTAACTATAATACAAATTATCTTTATGATGCACGAAATTCCATGTCCTTAATAATGTATTTACATAAGATAAAAATTCTACAATATGGAAATGAAAACGTATTTTTTATCACAATCTAGTGTCCCGAGATTTGCAAGATTTCAATTACAGTTTTCTCAATGTTACGGATTGATGGAGATACAATATTTAATCTCTAAATCGTCGACATATATAATTTATGATTACAGAGTGAAGCACAAAGTTTAATACAATTACTTTTAACCCCACAAAGTCAATTCGTTCATGAAATGAATCATCTTTCCACCTGTTAAACCTTTTGCATCCTCCTTTTAATAAATACGTAATCTTCATTAAGTACTACCAGTAAGAGATAAAGTTAATGTTACCGTTTTATTAACAGAGCTAACGGTCCGCAGTGGACCGCCTGCGTAAAGGGATGGGGCTTTATCTAATTTAAAGGCGGTCATTTGTTTTGAGATAAAAAGAAGGTGGCTTTACGAGGCCCTCTGTCAATTTTATTCTCCACTGGTCAGCGACTTGGATAGCATGCAGCCAAATTAACAACCGGGCTGTAAGAACTTTACTCCTTCTAGCGATTTCGATCTGACACGATACGATACGCATGTACCACCCCATCCAGGAGTACTACTACTGATATCGGTACACCAGGGGGCACTGTTTTGTTAGGATTTCGAACACGTGCTCTGAGGATTGAAAGGAGGTTGGAGTTTAATCGACCGGTATACATGGCAACCTAATAGGCCAATGTTGGAATTTAGGATGGGTAGGAATAAATAAATTGATTGAGCGTTGGTTTTTGTTTCTCGCTTCTCGCTTGTTCTGTGCTTCGAGTTTCTGAAATTTTCTTGCCATTTTCTTGCCTCTTCTGTTCCTTTCTTGCGAATTCTTGGATATATCTTGACGATTTCAGTCTCTCCTTGCATCTTCTTGCATCTTCTTGCACATTCTTGACTTAGTTTTTCTTCATTCTTCTTAGTTATTCTCGTTTCTTCCTAATTATTTTTGACTAGTGCCTCTTGGTAACTTTTCTGTGCCTCTTGTTGTATTTTCTCTTGTTAGCTTTTTTTTAGTCTCTTATTTTCTTTTATTGCTCTTTTTTCTCTCATTGTCTTTTTTCGCTTCTTCTTGCCTTTTCTGCATCTACCCGTATCTTATTTGCTTCTTTTTGCTTCTTCTTGACTCGTTATAGGAAAAACAATGAATTTCATCAATAATATTAAAAAAAGCTCAGACAATATTCAAAATGGATCCAAGGATTTGCTTCGTTTTCGTAATATATAGAACAATTTTATAAGTAAACCACATTCCGATTGCGATTTGACATGACATATATAGGTAAGCAAAAAATGTTTTTGGTTTTAGCTTCTATTTGATAGCTTTCTGAAGATATTTTAACTTTTCCTCTCAATTCTTAATCATTACATCAATTTGTACTTCGTTAAAAATGATTACATGATCTAAAATAAGAACAATTTTGTTGTTCTGAGTTAATAATACAATAATATCTGACATAAACGTTATCCTATTTTCAACAAACAATATGTAACCAACTTCATATTATGTTTATAATATTATGTAATAAATCAATATGTAGATATACATTGTATTTCTTAAAACCGTTACATTATCGTGTTTAATTTTTATTTTATAAGTCCTTCCTCCATCTTTAGCCAACGTTTCGGACAACGTTCCAGCATTCATCATCAGGGCATATGTATTTTTGCTCGAAAATATTATTGTAATATATTATCTGTAGATAATAAGCGCACCCATATTTTTTAATTGAGTTTACATAATCTCAGAAAAAGAGCTTTACAAAAAACTCATTGATTAAATCAATAAGAACTCATTTCCTAAATGTACGAATAATCACATTATCTGTAAAGTTTATATTTATTATATCTCTTTTGAGTTTTGAATAATCTTTATAGAACGACTTATTCTTCCTAGAATCTGTTTCACGATCAATCAACATTGAGATTCACACAACTTTATCGTTATTATTTCAATCGAGACATATTTTATTTTTAAGATGGCGTTTTTATTTTCACAGATGATTTACACTAAACGGTGAAACGCACCTGCTAAGCCAAAGGTTAACGATTCTATGCCCTGTGGATATAATATTTTGAAATACATTCTTCTTCGCTGAACGCCATCGTTTTCTTTACTTTTATCTGGAATCATGACCCTTAAATTCCCCTCTCTCGTATATTACGTTACGTCTCCCCTTCCGCGTTCTATCTTTATGCAATACAAACTTTCTTACATTCCCTTCCTCATATTTATCGGCTTGCATTTTGGAAGAAAAATTAAGGTGCCCATATATTATTACTGAATAAAATATGGAAGAAGCCTCAAAACACTCCGAACAGAAAAGTTAAGTAACTAATTTTAAAGATTTCAGAAATTAAAATGAACGCTCTTTATTCAGTACAATTTTTATTTACATTCCCTTCCCAATTTTTATCGACTTACTTTTGGGAAGATATATTTAGGTGTCCGATTGATATTTATTCGATAAAATATGGGAGTAACCTCAAAAAACTCCGGACAGATAAGATAAGTAACTAATTTTAAAGTTCTTTATCTTCTTTCTGGAAGTTTTCATAAATTGCTATGAACGCTCTTTATGCAATACAAACTTTCTTACATTATCTTCCCCATTTTTATCGGCTTTCCTTTGGGAAGATGAATTAAGGTGCCCATTTGTAATTAGTGGATAAAATCTGGGAGTAACCTCAAAACACTCAGGACATATGAGGTAAGTAACTAATTTTAAAGATATTCATCTATTCGAAGTTTACAAGAATTGCAATGAACTAGTTATGTAAAGTAGATAACTCCAATATCACGAACACATTATCAGGAACGATAAATAATATAAGATTACTTAAATTATAGTCGAAGGAAAAATTATAGAAAAGGTAGATAGATCATCACATCTTAGATTCGAATCCTAAACGACTATCGAATTGCCAAGTTTTACCGAGCTGAAGCCTACATGAGGAACTACAGATTTCCCTGATGATAGCCAACGTCCGATAGAAGAGGATACGGTAATTATTCGGAATCGCTGGACAAGGGTTATATGAAATATTTATATATAAAACCTTCTGATTTACCTTAATTTAGTATAAAAGGAAGCTGACTGCATTTGGGATATTTTTAATTTTAGCATTTTAATTTTTAATTACGTAAATCGAAAATTCACTTTCGTTGTATGGGGTGACAGCTGGAATGATTTCTGTTGATAAAATTTTCTTTTGTTTGTATTCCTGATACGAGTGGCTATATTTTTTACCATGTTCAAATACTGGTAAGGTACTATTTTAGCCAAACTCGAAAAATAAAATAAAGATATTTAGGTATGTTTTATAAAATAGAAAAATTAAAAAAGGTGGGGTTATTATAGGTAAGGTTGGATTATTATAGGTTAGGTTGGTTTATTATTAGGATTTAGGTTAGGTTAGGATAGATTGGATATTATAGGTTAGGTAGGATTATTATTAGGATATAGGTTTGGTTAGGTTAGGTTGGATTATTATAGGTTAGGTTGGATTATTGTAGGTAAGGTTCGATTATTATAGGTTAGGTTGGATTATTATTAGGATATAGGTTAGGTTAGGTTAGGTTGGATTATTATTAGGATATAGGTTAGGTTAGGTTAGGTTGGATTATTATTAGGATATAGGTTAGGTTAGGTTAGGTTGGATTATTATTAGGATATAGATTAGGTTAGGTTAGGTTACGTTGGATTATTATTAGGATATAGGTTAGGTTAGGTTAGGTTGGATTATTATTAGGATATAGGTTAGGTTAGGTTAGGTTAGGTTGGATTATTATAGGTTAGGTAGGATTATTATTAGGATATAGGTTAGGTTGGATTATTGTAGGTTAGGTTAGGTTAGGTTGGATTATTATTAGGATATAGGTTAGGTTAGGTTAGGTTGGATTATTATTAGGATATAGGTTAGGTTAGGTTAGGTTGGATTATTATAGGTAAGGTTGGATTATTATTAGGATATAGGTTAGGTTAGGTTAGGTTGGATTATTATTAGGATATAGGTTAGGTTAGGTTAGGTTGGATTATTATTAGGATATAGGTTAGATTAGGTTAGGTTGGATTATTATAGGTTAGGTTGGTTTAGGTTTGATTATTATAGGTTAGGTTATGTTAGTTTAGGTTTGATTATTATAGGTTAGGTTACTATAGTTTATGAATAAAACAATAATTATAATACCTAAATATAAATAATTTAAGTTTTTTAAGTAACATAACAATATTTTATTTTTCGAGTTTGGCGAAAACAGTACCTAACTAGAATTTGCATTCTGAAATGATTCAAATTCTAGCTACTCGTATGTATTCTAGCTACTACTACCAGAGAAAATGTCATCAACAGAAAGCATTCCAGCTGTCATCCCATACAACGAAAGTGAATTTTCGATTTACGTAATTAAAAATTAAAATGCTAAAATTAAAAATATCCCAAATGCAGTCAGATTCCTTTTATAGTAATTAAGGTAAATCAGAAGGTTTTATTAAAAAATATTTCATATAATCCTTGTCCAGCGATTCCGAATATTTACCGAGGATACTTTTGCCGTTGAGTCGCACAAATTTCGACGTGGAATTCGAATTGTGAATATGTGAACAGCTTGTTTGCATACAGTTGATTGCAAAATCGACGAATTTTTAAACCTGCAATCCAATTGTCAATTTTTAGCATTGCATTCTTCGAGCGTAGCGAAGTCCTGTTCTAATTCGACCATTTGGCATTTCATCTGCATGTAAATTTACTTGTGTAACTTAATCCGCTTTATTACTCAAGCAAGTTAGTTGACCAAATGGCTAACTCTGGCAATGGTTCAGTTGCATAAAGATGTTTGAAGCAAAAGAATTGTCATTAAGATAGTGACCTTTCTTTGGACAATTGGCGAAAATTCCATATTTGAAAAAAATTTACATAAAATATATGGTTCAAAATTATGTAGGTACCTAGGTATTTAGTGCCTACATACAAATCTTACGATATCGGAGAAAAAATTGATTTTGATTCATTAAATAAAAGAAAATTAGAAACATGCTTTTTGGGCGTGAGGTCTCTGTTATCTGTTCACAGAAATGCTAGTTTTAATTAATAATGCTAATTAAAATAATATATATACTACCTATATTCAAATGAGTATATTGCTATTGAAATTGTTTAACACACATATGACCTGCGACACGACCAAAGCAAAATTAGGCAATGCTCGACAAGTGAATTCATGATATTTATGTCTTTGCTAACCATAATGGAGCCAATTTAGAAACAAATTTCGAAGTTTCTGTGTTGAACTGGCCAGGCGATAACTGAATCCACTGCAACTACGGTATTTAGTATAATAAGGTAGAATAAAGCGACAACTCAACTGAGGTTTCCTACAAACTTTTACACGAGAGAGTTAATAGAAACACGATAAACGCAATGTTTCTCACTCATAAACGTGTGTTACATGGTACAACTCTACTCAACAGAATCACGCTGATGCAATGTAGGTACTGTGTACTGTGTACCATGTTGAATGTGCGCTAAACATTGAATATAAATACGCCAGATTAACCTCCCGGTATTACTAAATCGTATCCCATGTCTCACCTTTCTCGTTAATGGTCATGAATAAAGCGTAAGTATGTACTTATTTATAGGTTATATGATGAGAATTCGATACAATAAGAAATTCCAGTATTTTTAAAAATATGAATGTTCTAAGTTGAACTTATGAACCTTCTAAATTAAATAACAGTTCATTTTATTTTTTGTACAAACTGTTGATTTCATAAATACAACATTTTTCAAAGTTTCATACAATCGAAATCTGACGTGGTACGCATGACGTCATAGGTACCTCAGTTTTGTCGGTTAACAGTAAGGTTGATCTCACACGGATCGGTGTGAAAAAAAAGGAACCTAATTTAAATACTTAAAAAAAATCTAAAACCTAATCGAAAACTTCTTTTTTTATGGTTTTATGTTTGTTATTGGTAGTAACCCGTGTACGAGTATACGCAGTATAACTTGCCACAAAATTGTCCGCATTCTTTATTAACGCGGCCGGCCAACCCGTGAGGTAGCGGTTCAAGTGCTGTCAGTACCCGCCGACCAATCACAGGACTTTGGAATGTCTCATGGTTTTAATCGTTTTTAAATGATGTTTTATTACTTTCACGTGTAATTATAAACAATTAAACTTATATTACAGACTCAGCGTTTTTTGATCTATATGAATAATTGATGTTCATACATAGAATACACGCTTTTTTACAAAAATATTTTTCGCTCAAGTTCCTTAATGTTGCGAATTTGTTTTTATTTTTGCCTAATAAAATATTAATCTCTTTTATTAGATAATGTAAAGTTTAATGGATATACTAAATCTAAATTATAAATATGATATTGCGAGCTATACATAATTGCGTTTACCTACAAAATGACAGGCAAACAAATCTATGCTAATTTCAGGACACCAAAACTCACTCTTCGAAATTGTGTGTTGCCTTATAGTCAGGTATAGTCGTGCGCTTGCAGGATTTATACAAATGCATCACTTTAAACCGTTTAATTGTTTTGCTATAAATCAAAACGTTCGTAATTACAGGGAGTAAAGGGATAATAATTTATTCTTGTGTACCTTCAAAAATTACAGTGCTCGTCCAGTCAATATTTACTTTTACAAATTACCAAGTCTCCCAAAATATATCTGTAATTTAAATGAAGCACAGTTATTGTATTTCATTAAATTTAAAGATGAATTTCTATAGACTTGTAACTTGTAAAAGGTCAATATTGATTTACATGCATTATAATTTTAAAGGTACCTACACGCGTAACTTTCAACAAAACGAACTTTTTTTATAAAGAAAGTATAAATTCCATATATTTATTATATTAAAGTATTCTAATATATCTGTGGAAAAAATCTTGGGTTGGAGTGTTTCAAATTCTCTTCTAATGATGTTTTTTATGTGAATACCGCATAAGATTCTCAACTGCTACCAACCGTCTGTAGCCAACCTACTCCAATCCCCAATTGGAGTACGTTGTGACGCTTAAGGTAGCGGGGAGGGGTAGGAGATCGAAAAGACGAATGTGGAGGAGGACCTGGCTATCCAGATCTGATCACCAAACACGGTTAAAGCAATTTAAAGCAACGTTTTAATTCTGAATGGTGGTTGTACATCGGGGCGATACTGAGAGTTTCTTACACAGGAACGTGCCACAAGTAGGTATACTATATATTATTTTAAATTAATAAATTGTGAAATAACACATATTCTTCAAATAAAATTTACTTGTTGAGATTTGAACCCGCGACATTTTTAGTCGAGACTTTACCCCTCGACCACGTCATACTGTCGATCAGTGCCATTCATCAAATTTGACGAAGATTTCAAACAACCCAACCTTACAGCAGATCTTTGTAACTTATTTAACCAATGGGCTTGTCTATGGTATCTCATTCCAATGGCGTTGGATATGTTGCAAACTAACTTCCATACCGCTAACCCTATCCCAGTTATCCAATATATTATCACAGATAAATAATTAACCAATTGTTTGCAGCATTCACAAACACTGTACATTTTACAACCCTCTCATATCCTGGCTGTTACCCGATTGAAATTAATGGCCGAACACACAACAATAACAGTTGCAGTTTAAACGATACAATAATGTGATATGAAATCAGTTAATATTGAATTATTATTAAAGATCATTAATCATGATTATTTTGCCGTTTGTTTCCGTAATTCCCATATCGCTAGGGTAGCGGATGGTGGTAGATTGTCCGGATTTATTTTTTTCAACCCTCTGTACCTCTCGGGGACATATTATTATTATTATTATTGTTTTCGATACGAGAAAGTTAATATGGCGCGTGTCTAAATTTCATACGATGATATGAACCCCTGTTTATATTACAATTGTTGGGCGAGATTCATCTACTCATTTATTTATTCATTTATTAATGCCCAGAAGAGCTTTTACGTTAACATTAATTAAAATTTGGTTATTTAACAGAATTTATGTTTGATACGAGAGGGTAGGTTTTCTGTTTTGAATTAATATAACAATAAAGTTATGAATTAATATTATTATAATGTTTAGTCTGCTATTTTTTTAAACTGCACGCAGAAGGTTATGAAAAAATAAATTCCCTCATGTGTCGTCGTTGGGGATGCTGTGAAGAGCGGGAGAGGAAGGAGTGAATAAGGGTGTTGAAATAGGAGGTAGAAAACCCAGAGGCTAGCAAATGGTTCCGAAGCCGAGCTGTTCAACTCAAGAAAGAGTCGTATAAGAAAAGGAAAATACAAACAGATTTACAGACAGACGAAATGCAAAAAGATCAAATTAAAACAGGACTTCGCCACAAGCAGTCAATTAAATATATTCGCTGCGCTCCTTAACTAGCACTAATATTAATACAAAGGATTTTTTTATTATTTTTATTATTTAATATGCCTTTCACCCGGGGCCATTTTGACCATTTAAATATACCCACATACATTTTTCTAAAAATGTGTCACATTATTTTAAAAACAATACTACGGTTACACAGATGAAACAAACTTATTTATAACTAGCTGTACCCCGCCTTGCGTTGCTGTGGCTCAATCTGTCTGTGCATATGTAGAAACAATAGAGCCCTTTTCTTTTACGAAACATGTTTTTACTTGCCACAGGTGACATCTATATAATATATGTATAAAAAAACACACGCGTATTTGAATGCAACATTGTGACAAAAATTCAAACCAATCAGCGAATAACTTTCGGAGATTTAAGATTTTGAACAAACGAACATTTACATTTTTTTTATTTTTCGGAATAACTTTATTGAGTAAAACCTCAAATTGTAATATTTAAATATTGAAGACAATATTAGTGATTTCTAAACGAAAATCTGAAACAGAAAAATCAGAAAAGGAAACGGTCACATCTGGGACTCGAACCCAGGACCCTTGTCTTTCCGGGACAGTGCTCTACCAACTGCGCTAATGGGACCCTATTCCCCTCGGTCACTTTTAACTGTATCATACTTCGAATAAGAACCACTAACATTGTCTTCATTTTTTACATTTTTTATTTATATAGACAAATACATAAAACAGAGTGACCAACATAATCAGTACAGAGCTGTTCGAATATTCAAATAATGTTTCAATATATGTGTCGATTCCCTTTATTCGTTTACATATTTAAGAATAATACAGTTCAAAAACGAAAAAAAATGACTGGGCGATTAAAGCCACCGTATATTTTATGAGAACATTTATATCCCTAAAAGCAAGCGCAGTCAATGACCGAGTAATAAACTGGTAAGTTCAATAATTATTTACAGTGGAGATTCATTGAACAACAATAAAATCTTATGGTATGCTTTTCTTAAATTCGCGTTTTGCAAGTGTTTCAAATCGCAAGAACAACGAATCATAAAAGTTTTATTACTTTTTCTGCCATCGAATAATTCAATTTTCCAATTATGTCCTAAATTCTGTATCTAAATTTCGCTAATAAACAATTAGATAATGTAAATTAAGTGTTAATCTCAAGCGATCTACCAGGTAAGTATTGTAATAATAATAACATTGCATTTACATAGCGCAGTTTAGTGTCATTTCACTTCAAGTGCGCTTAACTACTCGTATAACAAACTTAAAAAATGGTAATTCAGTATTAGTGGTTCTTAAAATTATTCCAACAGTGTGCCTTACCCAATACAGATCTAATATTATAACACTAGATACACTGTTTATACAAAGTGATGACAAAACTTAGAATAACAATAAGAGTAGGACAGGACAAAACAAGAATATTAAAACTAAAACATAATATAAAACAGGAGGCAGTTTGTGCTCATAAATGAGAATTTTCTGAGCAGACACTTTTAAAAGGTACAATAACTGTATATTATCTCCATAAATAGTTAGTAATAACATAGATCACTGTGTGTATTATAAATTTGTACAGCGCCCTTGAGGTGATTTTGCACAAAAACGGCGCTATACAAGTCATCCAATTATTACTATTTATGTAGGTATACAAGTATATCAATCCTTGCCAACATTCAAGAAAAATAATAATTTATAAAGCTGGATTTTTCTTTAAGGCGATGCCATACGTAGTAATGCAAAATCATGTGTGTTTTGGTTTGAAAATTTGGTCGCCTAGAAATGTTTCAGATGCTTTAATTAAATAATGTGGGTAGGATACATCTTGGCCTTTGAAATAATCGAGTATTTTTTAGATAAGTCTTTTTTTAAGCTCAGAAAAAAATTATGTATAAGGCCTATGAAAACTGCTTTAAAATTCAAAAACTGCTACTTACGAACCCATTTTCGGTTATGATTTTATTGTTTAATGTGGAAAATTAAGTTATTTATAAAATGACCAGAAAACATTAAATATCTATTCCTGAACATCCACAAAATAAAATATAAGGCACTTTTTTTTGAGGTTGATGGTGTTCAGCGGGAATTTAAACCTTATCGCGATTTACGTAAGGGTTGTTATTAATAGCGGCTCAATTTAAAATATTACACGACGTAGTGCATCGCCTTAAATTCATAACAGTTAAGTCTTCTTCTTTATGTGTATAATATATTGTTCAAGAAGTACCTATAGTACAGTTAAAATGCTATTTCAAAGTTCCAAATTGTTCGTGATTATAATTAGATTAAACTGTAAATTACTGTAAAAATTTAAAGTAGTTGCGCGTGCTTAAAAATTAAATATATAACGGGCTGTGCAAATTTCATTATACCAGAGCTCACTGTACGATGTTTTTTTACTGCTTCGTACAGATTTCTTCTAAATGACAAGAAATTAAAAATAAAGCTTAGAACACGTTTATTAATTAGTTTTTTTATTTATTTAATAAAAAGTTACCCGCAAAAATAAATGCATTATTACAAATTTTGAGACGATAGCAATATTTTGAAACTCGACAGCGTCTCATAATAAGCAAGAAAATAATTAATGTCTAGGATATTCTTCTATTATAGTGGAAAGTAAACATCTTTTATTTTGACATGTCCATACCATGGTCCACACCTCCTCGGTTTAGGCCGCGTTCCTACCGTGGCTAATTATAACCATGCCCGTAATATTACAGCGCCGCACGCGGGCGGTATGTTAAACTAACACTATATGGGGAATATGGGATTATATGGGAGTGTGGGATAATATGGGACATGGGATATGGAAGTATGTTGGATTGCCCTCACTCGACTAGTTCTTATTTTATTTTTATTTTCAAATCAATTATCAGACCCTGCATCATACTCATCTATATCCAGACGTGGGAACCTAGTAAGCGGATCTTTTAATTCTAATTTTATTATTTAAAAGTCAAGTTTATTTTATGAACTGGTAGATGATAAGTTTTTTTTACATTGATTTCTTCAGTAGTTGAAAATTCATTTAAGGTGTCATTTTAATTTAAATAAAATAAGTACATTAATAATCAAAATAATCGACACGTTTCAAAAACAGTAATTTCTTCGTCAGACAACACATTTTTAACTAAGAATAGACAAATAAGTATTGTAAAATAAGTACCTTTAGACAATTTTCAAAAAAATAAACGTTAATTAATTACTTATGGCTGTAAAAATAAAGATATTATACAATAAATTATTAAAAAAATATGTAAATATTATATTTATAAAACAAAAACTTTCATAAATTAACACAACCAAATTAAGAATGTTAGACGTACTAAGGTGTCTAAATAACAAAAAATCATATTTTAAATAAATTATTATTAATAAAGGTATTTGTCGTTAAAATATTAATAATACATTATTTTTATTTCATAGTGGCGTCATACAAAGTGGTTTACTTTATTTGCATTTTAAATTTAAATTATTATTTAACGAAGAAAATACATTACTTTCTTTAATTTGGTGGATTTTTTACGAAGAGTGTGGTTTTATTTAATATTTTATTTATTGATATTTTTTAGCTAACGGCTTGAAAACAAATTTACGTAATTTTAAAAGTGTCGAATATCTTTATGTTTGGCTTGTTTGAAAATTTGTATTATTTATCACTAGTCCCCGGCATTGCCCGGTCTTCACATAGAGTTTTCAAACTAAGACTGTGATCTTCCTCTTGTTTCGAAGGTCAAGTGTGCAAGATTTCATCAATCTCGGAATAAAACTGAAGATTTGTAAAAAAATCAAACAAAATTTTCATTTCAATGGCACTTAAAAGAAACTTAAGCATGTTCCTTGACCACCAAAAAATTTATATTTTTTTAACACAAATGAAATCCAAAAATTTATTTAGTAAATTATATCCTGATTAATTATTTTTAACAATTTCTTACAAATATTGAAAAGAATGTGACCTTATAGGGGTACCCCGTTCTAATTTCACAATATACATGGTTTTGTGTTATAATTTAAAATTAGGTCAAACTTTTTCTAAGTTTATTCATTTTTTTAAGTTTTTATTAGTGTGCTAAAAAGAACAATAGATAAAAAATAAAAATAAAAATTATAAAGCAAAAGTATTTGGATAATTTATTCGTGCTTAATTTTGTTGCTTACTCGGAGCCCAGGGGCGTATCCGAAACAGGAAACCGGGAGGGCCAAATAAACACGGCAATGTGTAAAAGTATAAATATTATGCTGCATGCATATTGGATATGATTTTTTGTTATTACAACATTTTTAGTTCGACTTCAATCAATATAGCTGTGTGGTCACTTGTGTATTCACCACAGACAAACATTTCATTAATCTGGCGATGTTATGGCCAAAACGCAGAAAATCAAAGGGAAAAGAGATGTTAGGAACTGGAGGAGTTCAAATACGAATAATTGGATAATGGTAGAATGTAGATTGAAATCGTAAAAAAAAAGTCAAACTGCTTAACGAAACTCTAATTTAATTTTTTTATTTTTTTTTATTTTCTCATTGAATCAAATCTGTGAATATGTTTACTTGTGCTTTTAGGATTAGAATAGGGATAAATTTTAATCAATTTACTTCGTTTATTTATAATGTTTAAAAGTTTAAACTGCCGGCAACCCTTGTTGATTTTTTTGTTGTTGCTGCAATTGATTGGAGAAAAGATACTGGAGCTTTTTACTACCAGCGTAAACACGGCTTGTAAAAACATAAAGGTATTAGCAGCAACGGGAAAAGCGCCGGAGGCGATTATTTTTTGATTCAGAGCTTAAAAATATGAAAATTTTAAAGTGCGTGTTTGCAAAGGGAGGCTCACCGTGCGTTTATTAATTACTTATAATAAATAAAAGTCCAAACATACAAATTAAGTAGTGTTGCATTATTATTTTTACTATGACAATTAATTTTAACTACAAGCATTTAACAAATATCAATGAAAGTAATAAATAAAAAAAACGTTAAGCTTTTTTTTCTGTGTCTTGTTCTGTTTCATGTTTTGTTTAGATTTATTAGTATTAACTTCTTCTTCAATAAAATATTATTGATTTGCGCATCGAAACCATTCAAATTACCCCTCTAGGACGTGCGTTCCTCATTGAGAAACAATTATCTAATTAGTCTATTCAATGTAATGATCGCGAAAAATATCTACTGTCTTAGTTGAATTGAGAAAAAGGCGAATAAATTGAATTGTGATGAACAAAAATATGACACATTTGTTTGTACAAAGAACGTAATTTATCGGTAATAGGAGTTGTATCCAAATTTATAGTGGATTCTATTTTATTATCTAATTATATTTTTATGGCGGATCGGAATGGGCAGATGTCTTTTTAATTTTGTTTATAAATATTTAAGATATTGTATTCTTGCTGCAGTCAGAAATGTGATGGTTAAAATGTGTTTTGTGTGTGCACACCTTGAACGAGGAATATTCTTTGACCAAGATGCACGCATTATTACAGCTGCCTCAGAGCTCGCATGCTGGCAGGTTAGCAGAGATTTCGGTGGAAACTCCAGGAAGAAAAGAAAAAAACAAAAAGTGTCGGAGACAATCTTCTGAGACTCCAATTAGGAGTAGCTCTCTACCGTTGCTCAATTTACCAAAAGTTTTTTTTATTATTTATTTCTACTGTGCGCGTTGTGCTATGTGTTGGGTCAAATAATTTATATGCGAATATGTCGGTAAAGTCGCCCACCAAATTGAAGAAAAAAAACTATTTAATTATATGGGTTGTTACAAACCACCGCAACAGATTTCATCATCATACTAACCACAGCATGGATAAAACACACTAGAAATGCGTTGCTTGAATGGAAACCGATGTCGCTACTGACTTAGTACCTTTTGGTTTCTCTTCATCATAAATCGTATACCAGATATCACTTATCACCATTCTATTCGATCGAAACAAAAATTTCATAATGATGAAATATTTTTTTATGTTAAAAACTAGTCGTACCCCGCCACGCCTTACTGTGGCTCAGTCTGTCTGGGCAGATAGAGAAGCAATAGCGCGTGTGGCTTTTACGTCCAACAGATGGCGCTGTTTTTTTTTTAAAGCATATTTTTACCTGTCACAGGTGACATCTATATAATATAGGTATGTAAGAACACACGCGTATTTGAATGCAACGTTTTGTCAAAATTCCAAAGCAATCGGTGAAGAAATTTCAGAGATTTAAGATTTAGAAGAAAAGAACATTTACATTTTTATTTATGTGGATGAACAGCAGATTTAAACCAACAGTTAGACTTTTGGACCACAAAACACGTCCAATGTGGTGTTATTCTCTATTTAATGATACTAAATAGTAATAATTTTTTTATTTTATTTACGTCACCTGAAGGACCGAATCAAAAGAATGAATGAATACTGCATGAATCATATATTCAATATGTATGCGACTAATTAATTCTAAACTATACTAGATCCAGGCGTCGTAGGTTAAATTTCTTGACAAGCAATCCACCATCACTGTAAGAAGTATCTTCCGCTTATAATGATAGTAGGAGATTTTCAAATATTTGCAAGTAATTCGTAACCCTTTAATGTTTCTCACACAACACTGTACTCATTACAACAATTTCCTTCCACTTTACAAGAGAAAAAAGTGGACCTATATGACTGTCATGATGTTGTAAATCTTTGATTTTGTATTCACGAACACATTTTTAAATAAATTTAAATAATGCGAAAAAAATGGAAAACAGTCGCTAAAAGTAAATTATTTTTATTTTTTTAAACGTCGAAAGAACAAAGATGCGAAACACAGTGATAAAATCTGGTGTGTTCATTAAAATGTAAAGAATTTTTATGTGTGTTTCTTTGACAGTTCGTATTTATCTACGAAGCAACAGCTCGGTTCACACATAGAGCAATGCCAAACGTCCCAAAACTAAGTACCTACTGAATGTACTTTGTTTTACACGAACAATAACACAAAGAGCAAGTGCCTACTTACATGAACGACCAGTGTTAGAAGTTGCAGAGCCGGGTCGAGGAATTTTGACGCGTGAGGAACACGATTAAGTGACATTTCTGCTTAAACGGTCCCCTCGTTATTAAATGGGTAATATTTTATGGTTTCTAAAAAAAAGTATATGACGCGATGCGTAATTGATGTGCTACAAATTTTTTATGCTTTTCAATTTATTAATTAATAATATATACGTTTAAAATATTTAAAAAAAACCACTTGAATTAATATTTGCATACAACATAATATTACAAATGTTAATAATAACAACTGGTGTAGTCCTTCGATAAGAAACAACTATAAATGTCATCAACATAACTTTCTGTTTCGTATTTATATCCATCACCAATTGATTCGTTTTCTTTTGGAATTCTTCAGATATTTGACGCCCTCCATTGTCGAGGAGTAAAGCTCTCGAATAGTAAGCTTGAGGTCGCAGTTTCGAATCCCAGAGTGCGTAAGTAAATTTTATTTGATTATTTTTGTATTTCACAAACTACTCATTAAAAAAAAATACATAGTATATTTGCGGCACGTCTACAGTGGAAAATACTCTCAGTAACGCCTTGGTGTAAGACTACCATTTAGAATTAAAAACTTGCTTAAAATGGCTTTAGCCGTGCTTGGTGACCAGATCTCAATAGCCAGGTACTACCCCACCTTCGGCTTCCACCTCTCCTTCCCCTCCCCAGTACATTTACTACTTTTCTATAGTATCATTGGCTCCACTTGGTTGAAAGCGTTTTTTTTTTTACATTAACCCCACACGGCCCCCGAGGCCCTAAGGAAAATAATTTGCCTCAGGGTATGCTGTGACTACCTTCAGCCGCACAACATATCCCGATTGGGGATGACAAAGTCTGATTGGCTCCAGACTGTGGGCAGTAAATCGATTACTTCGCCCTTATTCCGACCCTGTCAACAGTTCTATATAGATATAAGTGGAAATGGAATTGTATGTATGATGTCTTTTTAGATCTAGAAAATCAATAAAATTTTATTACCAACAGCTTCCAGCTGATGAGATCATACGAAAGGTTTGTGGTAATGCTTGATCTGTGATTTTGAAATGGATAATTAATGGGTGGTATGCTATCCTATCGGTTTGATGCCAGTTTTTGGAAAAAAGGAACCGAATTTGGTGTTATTTATTGATAAGATGATTGTCGATGGTGAAATATAATATTGTTGATTCTGTTTGTAGGAATTTCTTGGCAAAATGTACCAATACCAACTAAGTTAGTAATAATTGCGCAATGCGCATGCGTTGCGTAATTTGATATTTTTCACGATCAACAGAATTCAAATTTTAAAAACGTTAAAATTTGTACCACTGAACAGAAAATGTGAAGTGTGAAGCTGAAGATTTGAAAGAAAACTGAAGTCGCCAAATTACAAAATACTTTTTGACTGATTCGCGTCAGACAGGCCAACGAGATTGTTTATCTGTTCAATGAAGCATTTGGATGTCTAGAACTTCGAAGTAAGATAAATATAAACACGCCCACAACACCTTTATGCGATAAGTACCAAATTCGTTGTTGATATCGCTAATCAAAATGCTAGAAAACTCGGACGGGTTGTTTCGGAGAATTTGAACAATTCTTCAAATTTCAACGTTAATTTGCGAGTTCTGTGAAAGATATTTTCTAGTTCTGTTATTATTTCAGTTCTGTCACGCAACTAGCCTATAATGATATAATATCAGAACTTGAATAGGACTTTCACAGAACTCGCAAATTAACGTTGAAATTTGAAGAATTGTTCAAATTCTCCGAAACAACCGGTCCTTAGAGAAAAAGTCGATACGTAAATCAGTTTTTTGTTTTCAAAATGACGATAAGTATTTACGTTAAATGCTAAACAACGCATCGGTAATAGTATTTACGCTAAATTAAAAGATTACCGGTTTGATTCGTAGTGCACTTAAAAAAAACTTTTTATGTAACAACGGCATTAACTATCTCGATGATGTGAGTAATGTTAGTTATTTTTTTAGTTAAGTGAAACTACACAATTGTCGTAAGGAACTAACAAATAAATTTCTCTGTACTGTAAAAATGTTAAATTTTTCCGTTGAACCATTGGACTGGATCCCACGGTCAGAATTAAAACGTTGCATTAATGGATTCATTTCATTCAGGATTTTTTATTTATTATTCTCTTTTCTGACTATACACGCATCACACAATCGCAAATGTATTTGTTACTATTTATGATAGTCTGACTCCCACCACCTCCGGGTAGCGAGAAAGATAAAATGTAATTAAAAAAAATATATATTAATTTATTTATGGCACGAGGTCGGCACTATGAACGACTATTAACGCAGCACTAGAATGAAGCAAGATGTAAGTGCTAGGATAAACCTAACCTTTAATCCTATCTCCCTATCTGCATACCCGTGCGGAGAAATGGTGTTATAATGAGAATGAGTTATAATGCGCAGCACCTATCATTATAAGCAGCAAAAATATTACCTAATGAAATAAAATAAATATATATAGCTACCCATACTAAATACAAAATTATTTTAATTATTATCTATTAACTTTTTATTGACATATTACGCTAATATAATATAAAATATAACACTAGTCTAAACACCTTTTACTGATTTTAAATTTTGGAAAATTAGTAGTATTTTTTTTATACACAATGTATTTAGGAACAAATAGAAGATCATACTAATAAATCTGAACGAAACATGAAACAAAAAGAGACGCAGAAAATGAAAAGAAAACGGTCACAACTAGCAATCGAACCCATGAACAATCGTCTTAACCACTCGACCATTGGTATCTTTTTATTTAACGTCATATTCGTCGATCTTATATTTCAAATTCCGAATAACAATATCATGATATATTTACATTTTTTTTAGTAAAAATGTTCCATAGTATCAGTAGGTACATGATTGTACAATGTACAGTGTACATAGTAGGTATGCCAAAATTTGATCCGCGAATGTATGTAAAATAATTTAAACCAACTTCGGTTTTAATAATACAGCTTAGAAATTATTCGTTCAAGAGCCCCAACCAAAATAAAAATGTTTTTTTTTAATATTCGGCTGCATAATACAATTCCGGGTTTCCGCGTGAAAACAATTTCAATAATACAAACCCGAGACCATTTACATTTTAAGCGGATCATTTGTTCCCGAAAACAAAAAACAGATTCATAAATCTTTTAAAACTCCATTAATCTGCGGATCTATATTTAAATGTGTCACTGCAAACAGTATTTAGGGACCTGAAATTTGTCCCGATGAACTCATCTCATAACCTTCCTAATGTCTGTTTCTGTTTCTGGATCCGAAATAGAACCCCATATCCTAAGCAGCACCCAATATGGCAGAAAACATAAACTTTGATCGATGCATTAATTAGGTTTTATCGATCTATCGTCTGGGATCACTCAGCATTATTACTAATAAAAGTGAAAGACGATAGGAGTTATAAAATGGTAAACATCCCGTGAGGTACAATCGTTTTGTTTTTAAAAGTTCTTTCAGTGTGAATTGATATCGTATTGCGACTATTTATTTTTTACGCCAGTCTTCATATAAACGGATTTAAATGTGTCTACTGAAACAATGTGCGTGGGTGGTGTTCATTCAGATGAATTTATTCTTTTCCTCGGACATAAAGATTTCTTCTTTGATGATAGCAAAACTCCTTGTAATCCATGTAGGCTTAATAAAAGTGGGATAAAATCAATTGAGAATAACAGTTTAATTTTTATGACATGTTAAATCTATTTTATTTATTCTTACCTAAATAATGGTGAAGCGTGTTTATGCGTTTCGCAGTTTAACACTCGTTTTAGAAAATTTTATAGACCGAGGAAGTAGCACCATCCGCGCAATCAGAAAGTGACTAGAAACACCTTATAAGGTTTCACTTACGGAAAACACATACAACCTTTTGTAAAGCAGAGACATTGAAACATATAAATATTATTGATAAGAATAAGCAACTTACAATTAATTTAAGTTTAAAATAATATATTTTAACGCATTACAAATAATGTAAACAAACATGCATGAACGACTTTTAATGAACAAATAAGTAAAGTTTGTCTTTACATACCCCACAATTCCCATGATGTGTTGTAAAGCTCTCATGATCTTCTTTATAAAACCATAACCCTTTCAGGGAAATCTGACAGCACCACTCACAACCACTTCACACCAAAACACTCCCCCACCCTTCACAACACCTCGGTAATAATAAATTTATAGACAAATTATGCAATTATTTATTTATTTGAAGAACTTATGTGTGACGTGCATAAACTTCATCCATATTCATCACAACAATGATATTGAGCGAGTAACAACAAACAGCTGTCAAAAGCACGTGCGTGATATCGAGTGCAGTTTCCTGTTGAATCGACCTGTCAGTCAGGCTGTATTCAACACACTGCCGCCTGCGAGCTGCGAGCCGGCTTCGCTAGACGCACGTGGACTCATTCGGTCAACTCCGCCGGCGCTCGGCAGTCTCCGCGGCCCAAAGCTCTTGGCTTTTACCATGTAGCTTTTCGGATAGAATCAGGGATAATTTATAAGGATTTCATTAGTTCGCGTCATATATATATCGAGGAGGATCATTGATTCCGCTCCCGCAAGTTTGGAACTCCGAAGGGGGATAACCGTAAGGAGATTGGGTCTAGGAAGTAAATCACGATGAGTTTGGGAGATTACGTATCGGTTCATACTCTAATTTTATCCCGTAGTCAAATCGGAGATCGTTACGGAAAATCGGGAAACATAAACATATTTGAAGAGAGGACTAAAAATTTTATGTTCTCCTTTCAAAGCTAGATTCAGAAACAAGTACTTACGTACTCATATATTATTTTACAAATATCTCTTTGAAACATATGTCAAGGAACGACATTATTATTCCTGTCAAATCAAATGATATTAATTATATTAGTAACATTAACAATTTAAAATTTTCCATTTTACAAATAGTCTGATCACAAAATAATTATTTTTTTCCAATATTTCGTACCTGTCGTAACTATTAAAATTGCGATCTCTGTTATTCTTCAAAGTTAACTTATTTTTTTGCAGAAAAGCGATTAACTTTAAAAATATCCTCCAGTGATATCTCTCCAGACCCAGCTGACAGGTGCGGAACACGTTATGTTAAACCAGAAGATTTATCGCGAAAACTCTGTGACACATTTTCCGGTACACTACCTCTTCTCTAATGGTCCATTCCTCTAACGATTTAATGTCCTCCTATATGCCCTCAATATCCATAGTTTTATTAAGATCCGCGTAAATCATAAGGAAATCACAAGAAACAAACTTAAAAACATAACATTTATTTTTTCTAAATCCATTACCTAAATATATTTACTAGCAGTTCTAGTAATTTATTCTTGTTCAATAAATCAAAACCAAAAATTCCTCAGAAATCATGAAGTTTATAAGTATGTACTTAAATACATACCCATGTAATTATTTTAAACCATATTTCTTAAGTAAAAACAATTCAATTAGGAATTATACAATTTTTCCAAAGAAATGTCTCTA
Organism: Hesperophylax consimilis; assembly: GCF_061612785.1. Taxonomy (NCBI): domain Eukaryota; kingdom Metazoa; phylum Arthropoda; class Insecta; order Trichoptera; family Limnephilidae; genus Hesperophylax; species Hesperophylax consimilis. The sequence goes on from NC_142842.1 coordinate 14,398,466, forward strand.
TCTCAATGGCAATTTTTTTTCAAACTATCTTCTGGTGGGTATAACATTTAATTTTGAAAATTATATTCCACACCATTGAAAAATGTGCGAATAGGAAAGTACAAATAAACATGAAGATAAATATAAGTTTGAAAAAATAAGCTTTACTAAACCATTAAAACAACCACCATCTTGAAACGGAAACGGAACGTACTAACAAATTTACAGACAGACGAAAATCAAAACGGTTTAGTTAAAAAAGGATCAAGTAACAAAAAACAAAGAAATTAATTATTCCTATCTGAAATGACCTGTTGATTTATTTAATAATGCTTATCGCTATTGCTTGCAATTGGTCATATTGCGTAATCAAGTGGTTTGAATCAAAAGACCCATAGCTCAAAATTGGAAGTGAACTACAAATTTTATTTTTTAACATTTAAAACTAAAAATATAGTTTTAACATTCAAACAGACCAAAATAATAGTTTTAGGTAGGCGACACATTACGCTACACGCATAATGGCTTAGCCTATTTCAGCACATCGCTGGCCATATACTACCAATTTGAATGTATGTCGAGCGATTTGCTAAAATATGCCAAGCTGCGAAAACATAGCGCGCTTATATAGCGACCGGTCGGTGGCTGAGTTGATATCGCGTTTGGGTCCCACCTAAGAGTAGTGTGTTCAATTCTTTCAAATATTGTCAGGTTATTAGTATCCCGGGAATGTTTCTTTCTTTAAAAAATATATATGCAAATTTTATATATATTATATCGTAGTGTGTCACAGGCTTTAATTGTTTGAACGGAGTTGGAAATTTGAAATTTTTGCTTAGTATAAATTTGGCTTAACCAAGTAACCGTATCTAAAGTAAATAAAGCTGTTTTTAGGATAAATGTTTTGCAAAAATTGTTTAAATATATATTATAAATATTTTTCCGAGTGCATAGAATTCCATAAGTGCATAGAAGTTTTTTTATGGTATCTCTCTACACCTGCAACATATTTTTTTTAATAATGAACTGAATGAAGGATTCCCATCGAGAATTAATAATCCCATTTTTTTCATTTTAGACGTACAAATAGAAATGATGTACGAATTCATTTAAATATTTACTTGTGGACCATTCGGAAAAAAATCCACGAATGAAATATTGCCAACATAAATAATAAGTATGTAAATACTAACTGTGTTCAATGAATTTGATATTTTTTAGAGCTTTGAGGAAATAAAAGTGTAAATATTGTTATATCCTTTTAGAAATGTCTATCTAATTGCCAATCGATCCTTTTGATGTTTGCAATTAAATTTACCATTAAGACGTGATAAAATTATTAAATCTGATTTTCCATGAAATCGATAGTAATGTTTTATGACTTATTGGATCTTGAATAACATAACTTGAAAGGTGATGAATTTTAAAAAAATACGTTAAATTGAAAATACATGAAACAAATTCGCCGTTGAATCGTCGATTTAATTATTTATGTCCACCTTAGACGACTCCATTTGGTTTATAAGTGAGATGTATCGCATTTCGTTAAACCCGTTTAACGTCTAAATTCTCAAAAAGGAGATATTTAATTCATGGTTTACGTCATTAAAAGACACGAGTGGTAAGGTTGTTGTAATAAAATATGTGCATTTTAGGAAACGCAATCAATATTTATATATATTATCACAAAATAAATTTTGAGAGTGAAATCAAACATCTGAAAACTAGACGTCTGCCCAACGTTTTCAACTCGCAACGTCACTTATATCTTGAACTATTTGCATTTTTAAGTGGTGGATACCCTCAGTACCGCCCCGGTGAAAGACCACAATCGAAGAAATGGCTTTAATCGTTTTTTGATGGTATAACAAAAAAAAACCTCGTGTATTCAACATTTTTCAAAGCAGAAAAAAATAAAAAATTCCAAAATTTTATTTTCTCAAAAGTTCAATAAAAATAAAAAATAAAAAATTTGATCACTTCTGTTGGGTGCAACGGGCAATTCCATACAAGAGTCTTAACTGCTCCCAACCTCCTGGAGTAAGTGTGACCATGGCATGCCCAATCTCGATTGTATTCCCCAGTGAGGCTAAAGGTAGTGGGGAGGGGAAGGAGATGGGAAAGGAAAATTTATTAAAATAACTGGATATTCAGATCCAGTCACAAAACACGGCTAAAGCCATTTCAAGCAACACTTCAATTCTTAATGATGGTGTTACACCAAGGTGATACTTAGAGAATCTTCCACCTTAGAACATACCGCAAATATACTAGATATTATTTTAAATTAATAAATTGTGATATAACAAAAATTAATCAATAAACTTTTATTTGCGCACGCTAGGATTTGAAACCGCGACTTCCGGATTGCGTGCAACGGGAAAAAGTTAGTTATTCCATAATATTTAATAATATCTTCTTCTTCCGATGACTAGGTTATTGTGGAACTAGCATTGCATTTAATTATATCTTCTTTCTTCCGATGAATAGGTTATTGTAGAACTAACATTACATTTTATAATATCTTCTTTCTTCCGATGACGAGGTTATTGTAGAACTAACATGGCATTTTATAATATATTCCGATGACTAGGTTATTGAAGAACTAACATTGCATTTAATAATATCTTCTTTCTTCCGATGACTAGGTTATATTAGAACTAACATTGCATTTAATAATATCTTCTTTCTTCCGATGACTAGGATATTGTGGAACTAGCATTGCATTTTCCACAACTTACGTTTTGGAGAAAAAGAAAAGTATTCTTTCCATTTGGACGCCGCTTGCAACGAAATAAAATGTAGTAGCGGTGATCACTTTCTAAATAATTGATGTTCCCATGTTTTCTTGTCGAGAACCCTTTGTTAGGTTTTATGGGGTGTTCTGTGGTGAGCTGTGAAACTTTTATGCTGTGAACATACTGATTTTTAAAAGAGATTTTATTATCTCACATTGTAGATTGTTCTATGAAACACCAACACATTTCGCCAGTCTAGATTAAAACATATTACAAAGCTACCAAGTACAATAACTGTCAGCTCTGACGTCACGAATTTGGCGTACTATTTATAAAATCTCTTCCATCTTGAGTTGCGTAGCTTTGAAATATCCTTCCACCATATCCAATCCAAAAAATATATGATTTTACACACTAACTCTTTCAATTTCAATTGATTTCAAATTTTTATGGATGAAAATGGCTTTGAACGCCGAAACAGCTGTCACAATAATAAAAACACTAAACTACTTTTATTTGACTCACGTAATAAAAAAAATAAAAAAAAACAGTGTGTGGCAAGCCTACACACGACGGAAGTGAAACTTTTAATATTCTTCTCTCTCTCTCTTTTCATTTCATTCTCTCTTTTTTTCTGTCTTACGTTAGTTTGAAGATTATAGGTCAAATAATTCAAAGAGGAAGCATAGATTTTCTCTTTTTAATATTTTCTTATACATGAATGAATTTCGATATAAGTACAGTTCCAAAAATTTTCAATTTATTTACAGTTATGCAATAATATTTATAGTTATTAAATATTACATACACAACAATATTACAATTAAAAATTTAGATTACGATTTACCAATCATGTGACATTTTCATTGTCACTTTCACGGATATTATTTCCTAATATCGTGATAATTGGGTGATGGTAACTAAAGTGCGAGATATATACATTAGCACTCAAATCCTTAATGAATCGTGCAAAAACTGCATCGATTGTTGTCCCCCGTCTAGTCATACTAATGTTCCTATCATTAACCATATCCAAATTAAGGGTGTTTTTGAAAAAGTTCAATAACTCTACAGATTCATTCTTCGCGAAATTTACATTAAAATCTCCCGAAATAATCATCGGAATTTCGTGATAATTTATATTTAATAACCTCGAACCACCCTCTGTGTATGGCAAAAGTACATGGTGGATAAAATCTTTGATATCTGTAATCGATTTACCTGGCGAGATATAAATTGACACCATAATATTTTTTTTACTCGTATACACTCACCGCGCAGTACACGAAGCAAGCAGCTGATGCCTGGCTTGGCGTCATTGGCTAGAGACAGAGGAAAAGAGAGAAGAGAGAACGTTCTTCAGTGGCTCCCTCACCTCAGTAAGCGACTACGGTGAGAGAGCGACAGTGAACGGTGAGCGGTGGTGGGGGTCCCGTACCCCCACCACCAAATGATCACGGTTTTTCGTGACGGTCATGAGTCGGTTTTACTCCGGTCCTCGAAAATGCATGACGAGCGTAAAGAAGTTTCATTTCAAAAAAACTAACTAACTAACCATCACGCCGTTTCCCCGCAGGGGTAGGCAGAGAGGACGGACCGCCAAATAACTCGGTCTTGGCACACACTCCTTGCTTCATTCACATTCATACATCGTCTCATACATACTCTTCTATTGTTCTGACTCTTGACATGGCCCGACTCAAGTATCTGATTCACTTGGTCGTGCCCTGTCTTGCTCGGGCGTCCCCGATGAAGATAATATATTTTTTAAATGGAGTTCTACGCATCAAAACACACAAAAATAATAAATAAAAAAGAGTATTAAAACTTAGACGGAGGCGAGACATAACAATTAATTATTATCTATTATAAAGTGAAGTTTTATATTAAATTACCTTTCTATAATCAAAGTGAACTCTATATTATATGTAAAACTTAGACGAAGGCGAGACATAACTATCAATCATGATCTATAATAAAGTGAAGTTTTATATTAAATTACCTTTCTATAATCATAATGTACTCTATTTTATATGTAAAACGCCAATACAGTTCATTTGAAATGCACAACTATTTTCAAAAGGTAATGCCGTTGAAGTGCAAGTGTATCCGAGATGTCAAACAGTCTCGCCAATTTAGTTGTCAAAGCTTGAAAATATAATAGCACGCTTCACTTGCCTAGGTCCATTGATGTTCCCTAGATAAATTATATAGCCATTACGTCAGAATAAGCAAGTCACTTGCCTTGGAGCAGTGCGAAAAATTATATCTTGATCTTATTTTTTTACAAGATTAATTGAAGCCAAACTTTCAAGGCTGTTTTAAAACAATCGGTGATTTATGTAGTGAATTCAGAGATAAAGCTTTTGACACAGAAACCTACTGAACAATGGGAAATATTATAATTTATAGTGGCAAGTATATTTCTATTGATTAAATGCAATACAACACCTGTAATTCAACTTAACCTAACATAACACGATAACAAAGGTTTTTATAAACCATTGCAGGTTACTATCCTTCATGGATTTTTAAAAATATGAATGTTAATTTACCATCTTGTATTATTTAATAATTTTATACTTTTCGTAATATATCTACTTTTTATCTGCGCTATAGAAATAGTTCTGAAAGTTCTTCTGTTAGTAAATATTACTAGTTTACAAAACGGTCATTGCCTGACTAAAATATGTGAATAATTCTATTATAGCCTACTTGTTACAAAACACATTTAAATAATTAACTTGATTCCTTGGTTATTTTTCCACCGTTTTTAGTGATTATGAAAATCACATTTGTTATTAAAATATACATTAATTGTATCGGAATCCAGTAAAATCTATGCTTTATGAAATAACACAAGTATGAGATAACGTACGGATTAAGAAACAGGTTGTCTTGCCATTTAGATAAGTTATGTCAAATGACTCCATTGACATCACCGTGTAAAAGTGAAATCATGAATGGAGAGAATATTAATTCGGATATTAATTATTACTGTCAACGCAATAAAGAACAGGCTGAACTATCAAACAGTAGCCTAAACAAAACGAACTCACCTGCTTTAATGGATAATCTAGCTATAAATCATTATAGTCTCTCTCTCTTGACGCTTCGCTTTTTAGAAACCTTTGAATATTTACCCAACACTTTAAATCATTCAGTTTTTACTTCACTATATCAAGCTCAATGGTCCACAAGGAGAAAAATGAGTACTGCTAATTTATTAAAAAATCTCTTAAAATTATTGGTAATCCGGTTAAAACTGGGATTGCTAATGAATTAACACGTTTCTTAGTAAACTGCGAATATTTCTTTCAATATGTTATGGCACGTGTTGTGATGAAGCATTCAAAATTTACTAAAATTTTATCAGGAAACATGTTAATTATTTCGTTAAAGGCTTGCAATCCCGCAATTAACCGGATTACCAATAATTTGAATTACCAATATTCTTAACGACAAATTATTATAAGCAATAATTTTTTTTTTTTTTTTGATTTTATGGATTCTTTCGTAATCCTCTAACTAGCTAGGGCTTATAACAATACCCTTCATGTTTCTAGCTGACTAGTACTGCGGCTCATTTGGCCTTATTACTATTACCATCTGATGGTTGTATTTACTTGACTGATTTTATATTACATTAATGAGTTTTATGAGGAAAAATTCTTAACTGGATAAAAAACCTCATACAAATGACAAGAAAAAGAAAAACAATAAGTTCTGAACTTTTTACGCTGTTTTACCTTTGTGAATTACTGAATGTAAATATTTCATTTTTTCATAATTTGGCTGCGTCCTTTTTACTTCGGTGGTCTGTACATCTACCTGCAATGAGAAAAAGCATTTGGGGGAAAAAAAAAAAACGTGTGGGATAAAAACATTTTGTTATGTTAAAAAGGATACTTTGCGCTAATAATTATCATCTTCTTCTTCTAATTCTTCACTGGCGCTGTCGTCATTCTCATGGAACTTCATGATTAGGTGTTTGGGCATCCTATGTTTGTAGTTAAATGCGAGATCCGCTGGCGAGTTATAGTTACCCAGCGCTTTAATTAACGGATTATCCGGGTTCAGAGTGTTGTAGAATCGTGATGTGAGTTGGTATGCGTGCTCCTGTAATGTAGGTATGTCTTCTCGTTCGTGTATTCTTTTTAGGTTTGTGTATCGTGGTGTGTTGTAGGCAATTTTTATGCATTTGTTTTGTGTAACTTGAAGTTTGTTGAATGTAGTGTGTGCAATGTTACTCCAAACCGGTAAAGCGTATGTTAGCGCTGGGCGTATTAGGCTGAGGTACAGATGTATTTTCTTCCTTTTAGCTAGCGAGCTCTTTTATAAGCAATAATTATTTGCCACAAATATACATTGAAAATATCTTCCGAGAAAAAATAAAGGCCGTTGACGGAAATTGTGTCCGCAACTTCTTATTTCCGGTCAGGTGCACGGAACCACTGTGCTACGTCGGCTTATTTGTAACTGTTAAATAATTCAATAAATACTAGTATTCCATTCGACAATCATTGCTTTATTTCACCTGATAACAACCAACTTTATGTTTGTAGGAAAGGTATTGTTTAATACTTAATTTCTCACTAGTGAGAAATGCGGGTTCGAATCCCGTTGGCGGCATTTATTTTTTCTCGAAAGATATTTTCAATTAATATTTGTGTTTCAGGCTAATAATTATTGCTTATAATATTTTTTATACTTTGTGCTTTGCATAAAACCTTTTCTTATAAACCTTTAATAAAAAATAATATTATTAATAAATTAGTTTACTCGTTTTTCTGCGTGTAATTGCATCCAGCTTAATAAATCATTATTTTCCTCTCTAGAAGACACCTTTTTTCTCAGAAAAAAGTCATAATTTAATTCCCACTGTAGATTTGATATGGTTGGAAGAAATTGCCAGCAGGCAAAAACATTGCATTTTAATTTACTAAAACCGGGGTGTATGTAAGTATATGTGATAATAAATTAACACTCAACGTAACTATCAGCTTAAACCTTGATGGAAAAAAATTGTTACGCGATTATTTAATGTAATTATAGTGGTGCCATTTTCTTACACACAGGTGCTTATTTTACCTTGGTGGTAACAACAGGAACTTGTCTGGAATTCTTTCGGATCCATTAGTGATTTATTTTACGCGTGGGCGTATGTTCTGCACTCTGCGCTATGAGATGGTATGTAGGCATTTAATTCAGCACAGGTTCTCCTAGTGAGGTGTTCACGTAACATACAATATCAACCACACACAGTTTTACCTACATCAACCTATGTTCTTTATTTTTTATACCTATTTTTCTGTACTACAATATAAACCACTGTAAAAAATTGTAAAATGTGTATTCAAGAATAGACATAAATAAATAAAAATAAAATGTTCCTACTTGCCCAAGATCAGTAGTTCTGGGTTCCTGATAGCTAGATACGAAAAGGCATTCATTACCTGCTTTCTACTAACAGCTGGCTAAACATAGAACACTTAATACGGAAAATATCCTCAATGTTCAGAAGAAGTTAATTTTTTACATCATATATAGTTAAAATCATATTTTGGCATTTTTTCTGGATTCAGTGTAGTGAAGTATTAATGTGCAATGTAAACGTACCATATTAAATTAATATCATCTGCAATTAATTTTTAACACTTCTTAACAAAAAATATTACCTGTTCGACTACAGCGTCTCATTTAATAATGTTGTATCACAAAGATACTAATATTTTCATAAAAATCATAACTAGTTAACATAATATTCAATTTTGAATATCAGAGAAGGTAGAATATATATTTTTGTGTTTATATGGTGTCAACGCTTTATTAGCGGCAGACACATACCTGGAGAGATGACGAACTTCGTGCCGGCACTATTGGTGGACTCTCTCGCTGCAGCAGCTGGTCCAGTTTCTTCACCACCTAAGATTCTTGCTGCAGAGTCTCCATATTCTATCTCCATGTTACCTGTTCCTGTTCTTTATTTTACTAAACTTAACTTCACTTGTAATATTTTTATTTTTTGTAATACCTGCATCAACTGTAAAGCGCCCCAAAGGTGATATCTCACAAAAGCGGCGTTATACAAATTGTCCAATATTATTAATATTATTGATATAATTTTGTTATTTTATAGCATCACCGACTTAAACGATGTTTTACTTTGGAATAAAATGTTCTCACACAGCAACAATGACAGACAAAAAATCGAAAGCATTATTCTTTTAAACATAGGTCTACCAAATAATGTTGGTAGACCCGCCCTGGCGCCTCAGACGTTCTCAATAAACTCTATTTCTCATTGACATCAGAACCGTAAAGAAGCTTTCAAGTGAGACTATGAAAATTCTTAGATCACCATTAAAATGCCTACGTGCTGTAGAATTATGTAACTGATTTATTGATGGATATGACGTTATGTTTTTCAACAAACTCAATCAGAAAAAGTAGGATGTGGTCAGTAACGAAGTAACGATACCGTAGATATTTTATTTAATTATAAACGTGCGATTTCTTTATTGCAAACGAAATGGGGAATTGAAAAACTTTTTGACTGATACCATACTAAAATACCTATCTGCACGTCTCAGATTAGATTACGACGTGTTCCATATCGCGAAATGGAAATGTATTCCTTAGGGATGTACCCAGTACATAGGCATAAGTCTTCGTGACATTCTACATAAAGTGGATAGTTCATTTGACTATTTCTTTGAAGTGAAATAGCACAAAACTGTGCCATATAAGTGTTACACGATTATTTTTACGTACGTAGGTATTACATAATCTTTTTTTTATTTTGCTAAAAGTTCGTCACATTATATTATATATTTTTGACTCAGCGCAGTGAAGTTCTGTTTCAACTGGGACAGTATTTTGGCATTTTGTCTTTCGATTAAAGTCTTTTTTATGTACCTTTTAAGGTGGTCGCCGTGTTGGATAATACCTTTTTATACCACCAGAGTTCGCACAATCGTGATTCTTACTATAAGCTGTCAAATCGGAATAATCAATATTATAGTACCTACCGGCCTGAAGAAAGTTTGAAAATAGAATTTTCATTAAGATGGTGATATTTATTTGAATAAATTGTATAATTCCTTATTAGCAATGAAAAAAATACATATATTACATTTATGGTTTATTATTAAGTAGATGGGTACTTATGTACCTAATTATAAATATTATGATTTTAGAGGAATTTTGGTTTTGATTGATCAAATTAGAGAAAATAAGGAACGTGCTTTTCGGGAAACGAGGTCTACATTACAAACTAGGTAATAGTTTGATCCTGTCATGTACATCTTCAGACTGTTCGGCAAAAAGCTTTATTATTATTGTGTTATTGAAACAATATTTTTCATTTCATTTCCGATTCAAAATAATATTTTAAAAGTAATTGCATTAGTTTTACGGTACGCACAAAGGATAGAGCGGTAGTTAGTCTACTTTTAAAGTGTTGTTCCCTTGATTCCTATTTTCAGATAGCAACCATTATGTATTATCGTAGGATCATGGAACCCGGGTTTTTTATTAACTATTTTATAAAATATTCTCTTATATTTGGACCGTTCATTCATTATTTAAGTTTCTCAACTGGAGTTAATCAGTATCACATGTAATTCCAAACCTTTCTCTTCCTCCTCAACTTTCATATAATAGAGATGGTATAGTCACAAATAGTTTCACATTATAAAAACTCGACAGTAATTTTTTCAACGTTTTAATCTCAATTTGGCCATCATTAACGCGTGGACAAATTTATTTTGGTATTTTCATCACATATCCTAAGTACTCAATTTCTCTTAACTTGTGGCGTTCATCATGTTCCTATAATTTCCAGCACCCTGCGCATAGTTGGTTTATCACATCGCTCTACCCACATTTAGACGGTATGCCTATCCACACAATATTTTGAACTTTTTAATGAAAGTTCTGTTCTTGACGTCACTCACCTGTATATTATTATAATGACTGTTACCTTTTACCTTGTAGAATTTCTGAAACATCAGAGAAGGCAACATAAATATTATACTAACAACAACAACAACAAAAACTCAACTTATATAGTATGCACATAGCATACCTTGCATCTAAAGCATACATTTTAATTAATGGGACTTTGCTTCGCACACACTCTATAAGTATTAATACCTACAGCAAAGCATAACTTTTGTTTAACAAAATTATTACCTTGTAAAAACAGGGTCACGAAACTCTTGATAAATTCTAACATCGCGTTAGTAAAATACGCAATTGTATTGTCCATTTAGTTGTCCCGTACATTCCAACGAATTATAAAGTGTTTTTTTTTATCTTATTATCAATTGTTATTGTCTTACTCTTTGGTTTAGAAGATGTGTGTACAGAAGACGTGGTAGAGAAAATTGCAGTTCTTCGGAATGGTTCAACTGATGAAGAGTGCCTTAAAAACACCCGATACCAGAGTGCAAGAGAGAGATCAAAAGATTTAAGCTTTTTTTCAAAGATACATTGTATTCTCAACAATTACTTTATCAATTACTTTTCTTATTAAAGTCATCCACGCCTTTGTAAACTCTCTTACCACCATGAAACAGGCTTGTCTAGTGGGGTGGTAACAAACCTGTTGAAATAATTTGTACCTTAATTAAAAATAATAATAATGTAACTGGTTGTCGTGAGGGTTTTAAGTACGGGGATTGCATCCAGGCATCGTGGGTTTAATCAAACCGTCCATCATAGCACAAACTACAATTATTATTACAGATTCTTAAGATGGGAATATCTATGTACATTGTACATTCCATGGATGTTATTAAATGTTTGAATTATCGGTTTGCCGAGAATACTTCTCTTTTCAATGTAAACAATTATATTATGAGCATTATGCTCATCCAATCTCAATTTAAAAAAAATGTATTCGTATCATTCAATAATTTAAGCTCCGATATTACTATTATAATCGTATCTACATGTGTCTAATAAACAATATAAAGTTGTCGACATCCAGATAAGTATGGTCTTTTATATTAAATACCTGTACAAAATGAAAATAAATAATAATAAATGTACATTCTATCGCAGCATTATGTTCACGCAACATATAGTTTTGTATTGTTGATCTTAGAAGCGGGGGGTGCAATCTGTTAGCTATAAGTTGTTATAATGTACCCTATAGTCAATAATAAGAAAGAGAATTTAAAAAATATTTGTACAGCACGCTTCAAATCACAAATCGTCCAAATATAATAATAATTATAAAAATTATAACGTTTATCGATGCAAGGTATTAGAAAGTATTTAATTCGCTTTATGCAGTGTTTCCGGAAAGTAGGGAATAATCTTTCAACTGTGGATGGAGGACCACAAGAACGTTCCAAAATACCATGTTTCTAAAATGTACATCCTTGCACTCCTTCGGCGCCATGGTCATAAATGTAGGAATTCTGTTAGTCCGTTTTAAAAATATTATTCTCGAATAATCTAAGTAAATAGTTATATAATAAATACAAAATCACACTTTTTAGCTAAATTTCTAATTCTAATCTAGACCGATTTGTAACAAAAATTAATTCTGTGACAACAGTAATCCAAAATATATATTTTTTAAATATCATGTTGTGTTTTACCATTTAGTTAATTTGTAACCATGGGACTGAAAAGAATGAACAAGGGTCTCAATCTAAGAAGATTTAAAAAAAATCAATCGACTCCAAATCGGTTTAACTTTTACTAATTTATTTTACATCTACAGTTAAAAGGTTATCCTCTACTTACCGAACTTCCTTTATAAGAGATATGATTTGAAATTTTCACGGCCAAAAGTTATTTAGTATTTTTTTTTGGGGTACTATCCCGTATTGCGCTTCCTCCTTCTTTAGTCAACGTTTTGGACAGCATTCCAGTTTTCATCATCGTCAAATGTGTAGACACAACTTTATAAAGTAATGCTATTCGAAACGTTGGATAAACAACAGAAATCAAGAACAATATGTTATCGTTATAATTAAAACACTTTCTTAATATCACTAACATCACTATTCCGAAACATGTCGCTGAGAGACCAAAAGTAATTTATGAAAACAACAAATTTAAGATAGTTTTAGTAATACATAAAACATAGTATTGTGGTGCCCATCCTACGAGAGGTTTACTATCTTCAGGGCAATCTTCACCCTGCAGGCTGCAGACTGCAACCCAAAGCATCTCTTGACGGCACCGTGGTCGAAGAGTAAGTTTACCGACTAGCAATCCGGAGGTTCGCGAGCTTGAATCCCGGCGTGCGCAAGTAAATTTTACTTGATTATTTTTTTGTTATTTCACAATTCTATCATTTAAAAGCATATATAGTATATTTGCAGCACGTTCCAGAGTGAAAGATACTCTTAATATTGCCCTAGTGTTCTACCACCATTCAGAATTGAAACCTTACTTGAAATGGCTTTAGCCGTGTTTGGTGACCAGATTTGAAGATTTCTTACCTTCCTCTTCCCCATATTCTTATTCTCCCCACTACCTTCAGCCTCACAACACATTTTAACAGGAGGGACTCTAAAAACTAAAAACTCAGTTAATCAACAAATAATTGTTTCCGGAAATCCGCTATAGCTTGTAGATGGAACGATGCAGTTACCAGATGCGACGATTTATTCAGCTGCAAACTTTTAAATTTATTTGAATTGTATTATTATTTTCATGCAATTGGAATTTGTTTCCACTAAGTTACTGCTACTTAGTCAGCAGGAAGCACTGGAAACTCCCTCTTGGAAATTTTTCCATCAAAAAAATACTCAGTGATGAGATATTATACAAAACTAGATCACAAAAAGTCTTACATACTGGTTGTTTCACAGAATTTGAAAAATTTATCAAATTTCAAAGTTGATTTTAAGTTCTGTGAAGGTTCTATTCAAGTTCTGTTATTATTTCAGTTTTGTGAAACAACTGGCTAATGATGATATAAAAACAAAACTGGAATAGAACCTTCACAAAACTTGAAAATCAACTGTGAAGTTAGATGAATTGTACGAATTCTCCGAAAAGGGTTGTTTCATAGAATTTTAACAATTCATTAAATTGTGTAAAACTGTGAAGTTATGTGTAAAGTTCTGTGAAGGTTATAATCAAGTTCTGTTATTATTTCAGTTTTGTGAAACAACTGGCTAATAATTATATAAAAACAGAACTTGAATAGATCCTTCACAGAACTTGAAAATCTACTTCGAAATTTGATGAATTGTTCAAATTCTCTGAAACAACCCATCGAACTCACTACTTGTCATTCAGTATTAATCACACTCATTATATAATTTATAATAAATAAAAATATGAATGCAGAACGTTTTTCGATTTATTATTCAAATCATTCGATCACCCAACTTCATGAGTAAGATCTATTCTTGAGCCATGATTCCATGGTTTAGATTAATATGAATGAGTTCTTCATAAAGGAGATATAAACATATTAATCCACTTTGGTAATTATAATGATCAAGAATTGACCCATTTTATTTCAAGGCAACATCGTCGATCCGTGCATCAAATTAAAATCGCGAAAGAATACTCATACTTGAATAGCTTCTCGAGATGTACAGCGATGGACCGATTCAGTATCTCGGGAAATTTCATTTGGATATCTTTTTTTAAATGAAATTATCAATTACGAATGGATAACGTAAAATAAGAATTCTAAAATCTGAATTCGTTACGTATTATTTTTTTTAACGATTTTTGGATATAAATATTTAAAAAAAAAATTGATTGTATGTACACGTGTAAGAGGTCTAGGCGAAATATTTTCCCCTTGACTTCTGTCATATTTTGGGATGCTGTGTGGAGGATGAAGGTTGGAAAAGTCGTAAAAAAAAAAAAGTTCTTTTGGAGTATTTGTCATCCATGTTAAAATGAGGACATTAAAATGTAAAAAAAAAGAAAAATGTTTATAATAAATAAAAATTGACAAGATAAAAAAATGTTAATTTTATAAAATTAAAAAATAAAAAGATGAGATATAAGTTCTTATTTTTAGAGTAACTTAATGAGTAGAACCTCAAATTGTAATATTTAATTATTAGGGACAATATTAGCGATTTAAAAAAAATTGGAACAGAAAAACCGGATAGAGATAGGTCAATTTCTAGATGTGTCCGTGTCATTTTCGAATTTTTCTGTTTCAAATTTTCGTTTAAAAAATCGATAATATTGTTTTCAATAATTATATATAAATACTTTCATAGATGAAAGTAAATATATCTTATTAGGCTGATGTATTTATCGTGCATGACAATACAATACCAAAAGTGAAATACAATCAATGAAAAGTTGGAGGAAGAACTTAATTTTTAATATCTTTCATTAATATTTTTTAAGTCACCGTAAAACTTTTCTTAAAAATTTAAAGTAAAAAACACATCGTTTGATACACTTTTATTATTTAGATGCATCCGACATGTATCGTGAGTAATGCTATATAACTCATCAGGGTTTAAGTAAACAGAGCTTATTACAAGGTTTACTCAGAGCCGGCCTAATTAATTAAGTTTTAAGTAAGCCCTAATGAGGTCAGCATTGCTTACAAACATGTCAGTTATATCTAAACAACAAAAGTTTTTTTTTTTTTGAATAACTTAATAAGTAAAACCTCAAATAGTAATATTTAATTATTGAAGACAATATAAGCGATTCCTAAATGAAAAATTGAAACAGAAAAATATACGGCCATATCTAGGACTTGAACCTAAGACCCTTACCTTACCGGGGCACCGTTCTACCAACTGTGCTAATAAGGCTCTATCTCCTTCGGTCATATTTAATTTTTCCTGGGTTTTAAGTCCTAGATGTGACCGTATATTTTTCTGATTTTTTCTGTTTAAAATTTTCGTTTAGGAATCTCCAATATTGTCTTCAATAATTAAAATTTAATTTATTAAGTTTAATTAAAATGCTGCCACAAAATAAGTTTGCCATGTTTGAAGAAGTAAATATTTTTCCACCATTGACAGAAATATAAGGATCTCGTTGGTAGATTTTCTAGTTGGATTTGGATATTTTTTTGTAATAACACGGAAGGTTATGTGTAATAACATGTTTCATTGGAAATTGAGTCCCGCTTACTGAAAACACTTTATTTTGATGACCAGTCCACCCCTGGCAATTTATACCACTTCATTATTCGTAATAAAATCTCAAGTGGCCATTGAATGTAAGTTAATCCACAATAATTCACGGGAGGGACTACTTTCTACGGAGCCCGCCTAACGATAGGGTTAGTGAAGTTTGTTTGAAACATAAATTAATAATGTTCTTTGCCAAAATTATAAGGCCAAAGTTTATTTTCTAAGGTTGCTCAGGCATGAATTATAGCCTTAGAACTTTCTGCGAAAATATCGTAAGTTTGTGAACACCTATTCGTGTGGTGTGAATCAAGTTGAATAGTTTGGATCTTCAACCGATTGGTAAATTAAATTACCTACTCCCTAGAATTATTACAAGATATTATGGATTATTTTATCAGTGGCGGCTAACGCTAAGAAGTGTTGAAGCTATCCACGCTCTAAATTTCGGTCAATCTAAAAATAATAATTACGAACCGATAATAAGAGCAAATAAAGGTAATAAAAGTAATACCATGAAAATATTAAAACTTCAGCCAGCTCAAATTTCGTTGCCATAAGTCACGTTGTGCGAACGGATTTCATATTGCTTACCGATAAATGAACATCAATTATCTATACGCGCAGAGTCAGGATGTTAAATTTTTTGCGAAACATGAGCAACCCGGAAATACCCGGAGATATAATATATTGTATGTTATAATAAATATATTGTGATTGTAAATAAAGCAACGTTTCAAATATAAAGCAAGTATGTACACTGTACATTTATAAATGCATACAATTATTCATGTTTGTTGCAAGCCAGTAAGACTGAAAACTGGAAAATAATTTTCTCATAAAGTATATAAAAAATAAATATTTACATAAATAAGAAAGAAAAATAATGTATGTTGTATCTATAAAAAAATAATTAATAAGTAATGACAAAATAAGAACGCTGTAATTTACGTCGAATTTAAATAATAGTACTTGAAATGGTAAAATAAATAAAAGTATAATATACATATCAAGTATGACCGTACGCGTCATTAATATGCGTATAAAAAAAAACAAATAAACTAAGGAGTATGTGATTTAAACGTTGGAAGATATACAAAGAAGACTTTTTTTAAGCTAATAAATAATGGAAGTTAATAACTAGCAAATAGTTCTGAAATTAGTTGCCTTTTAAAACTCACAAAATTATTAACACCAAATATATCTATAAGTTCACTGTGTTTGTTTGCGCGATGATGATTACTTGGAATTGGTGAATAAATAGAGTAGTTAGTTATGAGGTTATTGTTAAATTTAAAAGTGTCTTTTCTTCGAGTTTGTCTGGTAGGTACATTCATATAAATTAATCTAATAATTCAGGGCTGGCAGTTCTTCTATCTGATAGTTTGAGAAGTCTGGTTTCGGTACGTAAGATATTATAATTTATAAATTCGATGGAAATATTAATTTTAAAATTGATACCTTTTCTAAGTCTTGAGAATGAATTTTGTAGAACGCTGACCATATTGTTGAATTATATTCTAATTTACTTGGTAAAATGAGCAAAATAGATGATTTAAAGTTAACACATTTTTAAACTTTGCCCCCATTCTCAATTGTTAGTAAAAGCACATGATTTTTATTTTTTTGTATATAGTTATGTTATTATCCATGTATTATGTCACACTTACATACATAAATTGTTAATTTCCTCAGATAGGGCGTTAATGAATAATAAATAAATAAATAAATTTATCTGTATCGCCGAGATGGCACCACTTTAATTTCGCATACGTATAATTTCAGCGGGCTTCAAAATTGCTAGAATTCCGTACCTGGCGTAAGGGATGGGCTGACAAAGTTCTTGGCGCACCACCATTTTTGTAAGAACAAGCCGCCTCTGGATATGATGTAATATTTAGGTACGATTATTAAACACAAACTAAAGTTCTGTGAAAGGCTGGTAAAATGTCGGCATTTAGTGAAAACGAATAAGGAATGTGTTTTTCTTTTAAATAATGCCGGGCCTAACAAATTAAATCAGAAAAATTAATCTTATTTGTTTTCAAAAAATGTTCCACCACAGGGCCCCCTTGAGGAGAGAACTGTTACCAATTTTATTTTAAAAAACTAATTGAATATAATCTTATAATATATGATAACAAACGTAATATTAGGTGTATTATTAACCAAAAAATTATGTACCTGAACACAGAATTTATGAAAATACTTATTCGTGTGGCGCAAATCAAATTGAAGTGTTCTGATTTTCAATCGCTCGGTGTTAAAAAATAGCTGTTTAACATTTTATAAAAGTTCTCTGAAAAAATGATTAAATTCTAAGCGAACAAAAGTTTTGTAAACATTATACAATATTCGATGGGGTGGCCAGTCTAGGTCTGTAATTAACCAAGGCCAACGAAATATCCCTAGATTGGTACGGGCGCTTGGATGACTCAATGACTTGTTGAAACAATGACAATGAATCACCTGCTGACGAAAGAAAATGGTTGACGAAAGAAAATGGTTCATAGCGTGAAAATATCTGCTATGATAGAGTTAACATGTCCTCGTTCATTATTCAAAAATCAATGATAAATAGAAAACAAACAAATTGATTTAGGAATAGCTAATTTGTGCCTCGGAGCAGATTGCCCAATGAAAAACATATTTATTTTTACTACGGAGATCCTTGCTTCAACGTATTTAGCTATATCGATTGCCCAGATCAGAATAAGTACTATACAGTTAAGTAATCGTCTCTTCTACTTCTTTTAGTTTTACAACGTATCCCGAAATCGACATTCGATAGTCCTATTAACTCGTGGCAAGTGGGATGCGGTATCATATAAAAAAAAATTAACAATAAAATTCGCAGTAAATGTTTTATATTGTTTATAAACGTGGTTGCAAAAGCAAGAATTTATGTTTTTCACGATCAGAAGCCGTAAAATGCCGCAGTCTAGGCCAAGGCATCTAAGAATGTTGTAAAATTCAAGTTTCTTTTACTTATTTATACCTTTACCAAATGCTTTTCATTAATACAGAATCCGGTTTCTTTATGCACTTCTAGAAATAATTCGTTAGTATTATACATCTGGCAAATATAATCTTCCCGTTTTGTGTTAATGATTCTGTTTCAATATCGTATTTACACGTCTAATATTGTATTTACAATTGCGATGAGTTACGAAAAAATGCAGGACAAACGACGTGGTTATTTCCATGTACAATTTTATCTACTAGTGGTCACATCCGAATTTCAACACTCTTTTTCCTTAGTTTGTATTTTTTTTATGATCAACTAAATATTATAAAATCTGTCAATCCCAGAGCTCATTGTGGAAATGATATTGCAAACAGAATATGTACAGGTACAAATTTTTTGATGTCAAAGTTCCCCGTTTGATTTCCCAGCTTTTTATTTCTAGGATTTCTGGGTCAATGCAACTATTTTCTATTTTCAGCTCACAGAGTAATTTGCATCATGAAACTTTGAAATATAAAGTTAAGCTTCAATCATATTGTACGAGACAGTTATATGTCTGCACAGATATAGACAATAGTTGGACACAACTTATCACGAAATCAGCCCCGGGGAGTGTGGCGAAAATTGGAGTGAGGCTAATTCGAAGTACAAAGAAGAATTAGTTTCTAAATCTGTCTTGACACATAGTTTCATACATACTCGAGAATAACAGAAAAACTGCAGTAAAAAGTTTTCTGTTTTTTCTGACTCTTGACTCAAATAATTGATTCACCTTATCGTTCCATGTCTTCCTCGAGCATCCCCGACTTCTTCTACACCATTCTTCTTCGTTTTATTATACTAATGAAAATTAAAAAAAACGCTTTTATTGAATGTGTTCAAAATATGAAGCACGTCATATGTTATAGGTAAATCATTTTTTTCCAACTAATAATTCCATCAGTTTCCTAACGTACCTAAGAGTATTTCCGACGTTTAGTTGCATTTATACAGATATCTGCTCTGATTGAATTAAAACTATATCTGAGAAGTGCAACCTATTTATACTTGTCAGCAGTTTATTCAGTCGGTCATCGAACCAGACAGCAGACAGTAGCTGCTTCCAGTACCTACGCGTCACGCGTCATCATTGAGAATTCGTATTCAGAACTGACCTGCTAAATCTTGTCAACGTCCCGCTTGCATACATTTTCAATGAATGTTAATAGTTTTTTTACTGATAGAAAATTTAAAGAAAATACTTGTGTAAATGTAAAAAAAATTAGTGTTTTAGATGGTTACGTCAGTATACGAAAATCAAGGCCCACTTTAGTACAGCGTTGGGGCCCGACGGGATTTGAAATGTCACGTGATTAAGTCAGTGCCATCGCGCAACGGAAATTGCAAATGGTGGCGATTGTTGCTGATACTAGTTATTACTACTGTATTAGTATTTTACCGCAATTAAATAAACGTTTTAACGGTAAAGCTTACTTAGCGATGGCATTGACTTCGTAATTTGGCTGTCACAAGCCCAGGCTTGTATTGTTATTTTAATTATATCGATATTTTAAAACTAAAAAAGTTGAGGCATAGCGTTTTTTAATGTTAATTAAATATGTCTATGTTTTTACCTCGTTTGGTTGCTATATAAAGTTGCACAGATTTTTTTAATAAACCTTATTTTTTTAAACTTTGCGTTGAATTTTTGTTATAATGTAACACTGAGTCATGCTTTTACATTATGTGTTTGTTTATTCTTTAAACTGAACACGATTCTGAAGATTTTAGATAATGCATTGTTTCAGTGCATTAGCTAAAATATTATTTAATATTTGGATTTGTCATCAATCATGAACCATAATATTACGATAAAAATTATCAGATGAAAAAATATCTGGATTATTTTTTTATATTTTTATGATAGCTGGATCTATTAAAAAAATGTATCTATGATTGAATTGAAACAAATTTCTATTTTGAAGGTAATAAATATGTAAAATAAAAAAAAATCTGCGGTATTTAAAATACAAATGTTTTTAAAATTGTTAAAAATAAAATAAATGCCTTACAAACCCTTTCAGAATGGACTGTTTTAAAAATAATACGTCATGCGAGATGTTTATTCCGCTCACGCCAAACCGTCTCGAATAATGTACTCTCGCTAACTTCGTAGCATTGATGTCATAAAAAAATTGACGTGACACATTTGCGGTGATGTAAGGTATGAATATAAAAGCTTAGGAATTGAAAGGAGTCTTGTATGCAAATCTGTCGTATTTTTATGACGCGCAATAAAATCACCAAACCTAAGGGCTTGCTTTATGGGAAACAATTGAACTAAAAATGAAATGCCGACCTGCATGATAAATAGGAAATTTTTCCTCTTATTTACGACCAAACAGTTTTCACGAATAATATTAAAGTTCAAAACCAGCGTTTTAACATCTTAAGGCGAAGCACTATGTATTAATGAAAAGTCGTGTTATTTCATTTGATAATTTATCGGCTCAGAAATATTTTATATTATTTTATCAAATAGTGCGAGTTGAACACATCTTGACATTTAAAATAATCTAGAATTTTTTTATTAGTATTTTTATGAGCCCAAAAAAAATAAAGTGTCAGGACTATAAAAATTGCTTTAAATTTCAGGTCTGGTTTCATGGTCTTATTACATATGTAGTGTGAAAAATTAAGTTTTTTACAAACTTATTTTAAAATATTTAAATGTTTGTGTCTGAACTTTGCTAAATAAAATAAAACACACTTTTGGGCGATGTTTTTTTCTAGCACACAAAATCAAAAGACGCGGCTAGCGTTGAGCGGGAATTTAAACCTTACCGCCATCTACATAAGGAGGGTTAATGTCGGCCCGATTTAAAGTGTTGCACGATGTGGTGATCGCTTTAAGGTTAAACGCAAATTAAGTAATTCCACACTTTCATTGATTGTGCTAATTCAATTATTTTCGGAAAAAACATTTTTCGCAAGTTCCACTTTGAAATATTAAGATGAATTATTTGTTTGTACATACGGAATATGAATAAATAGTTTTGACGGTATACAAACTAAATCTCTCGAGAAAGGCAAAGAAATTCAATACTGTATCGGTGATTTAATCCAATATTCTATTTGTATGCCTCCGTATATGTATGTACATGCGCAAACAAACTAATTAGCTTAATATTTGCGAGCATAACTTTCAAAAAGTATTTGTTCATATAATAATTAAATTAAAGCCATCTATGAACGCTTAACGCTAACTAAATGTAAGAGAAAAAACTGAAGAAGCAATAACTCTCGTTCGTTGAGCTCCCGCATGTTAAGGCGATGCACTACGTCGTGTAATATTTTGAATCGAGCCGCTATCAATAACACACCTTACGTAGATGGCGATAAGGCTTAAATTCCCGCTTAACACAATCCCCCTTTATTGATTTATGCAAGAAAAAAACATGGCCAAAAAGTGCCTTTTATTTTGTTTTGTGGATGTTCAGGAACAAATATTTAAATGTTTTTCGATCATTTTATAAATAACTTAAGTTTCCATATTACACAATAAAACCATTACAGAAAATGGGTTCGAAAGTAGGAGATTTTTATCTTTAAACAGTTTTCATAGGCCTTATATATTATTTTTTTCTGGGCTTATAAAAAGACTTTTAAAAAATACTCGATTATCTTAAAGGCCACGATGTATTCTACTCGCAGTATTTAATTCCATCATCTGAAACATTTCTAGGCGACCAAATTTTCAAACCAAAAACACGTGATTTTGCATTACTATGTAGTGCATCGCATTACAAATGGTATTGCTTTTGTTTTTTTTTTTTTTTTTTTTTTATTTGGTACATTATTTTGTTACAATTTATGTTTTCCAGTAATGTAGGCCTCACTGGGTGGCTTGCCCGTGCTGAGGCCTTCATTTTATAATATGAAAATCTTATCTACATATTACATTTAAAGAGAAGATAGTAAATTTGAAAAGAAAATAATAAATTTAAAATTAAAAATAAAAATACATAATAATACATTTAAAATTAAAAAAATAATACAATGAAAATAATCTTGGGTGTTTGTGAGTGATGTGTGTTTATGTTGGTTTTGTGTGTTACGTGTAGGTTTTATTTTTATTTTATGCTATGACATTTTGGTAATATTGTCTAATATTTTGTTTGGAAGTGCTTCATTTAAAATTTTAAAATTTAAGAATACGCCTTACTTGTGAGGGTTGAAATTTGGATGAAGCCAGCCAATAATTATCGTCCTTTTTTAAAAAACTGTGTTTTTCGATAATTTCCCTAATTATTTTTTATTATTATTGTGATAGTTGTTTATTTTTACAAGGTCAACCATCTTTAGTTCAGAAGTTAGTTGACGAGGCATTGGATTTAAAAGAGTCAGGTATTTAAGGAAGCTCTCTTATTGATTATGGTTTCAGTAGATTTTTATTTTTTTTTTAAATACTATATTTGTAAATAAGTTCTTATAAGTAATTATTATTACGCCCACCTTTGCCTTCTGTTTTGCCTTCTGATGACGTTCAAACTAACAGTTTAATAATTACACTGCATAACTCTTTTATAAAACTTTTTTGAATACGTAAACGAAAAACTACATAAATTTAATACGTAAAAGGAAGGTAAAATGAAAAAATATATTTAGTCGACTATTTTTTTTTTAAATTTTCTATAAATTGAAAAACTTCTGTTAAAAGCAAAATTAAGAAGAATTATGGTGATATGTAGTTGTATTTTTATTTAATAAACTCTAAAAATTAAACAAAATCAATTGGCACCTTTCTTGACGCATTTTATTATAGAATTTCTGAGTTTGTCGGGAAATGTCGTTATTAATACCAACCTAATTGGCAACACCGTTTTCCAAATCCTTTTCCATTGTATTGAAACTAGAATATTTAGCAGAATCGTTCACTAACTTTCCAAGATTTATCCCTTAGTCGACAGCCACGACAAGTGTTGCCGTAAATCAAGTTGTTCGCAAGCGAGGCGAATGCGTTATTTTAGTATTTGGTAGTAATTAGGCGTGCATTATGTTCGGTTCATTTTAGTGTTGCGTAAAAGACAAGCTATTTGAGAGGAAATTTTTTTAATATTTTTGCTATTTGCTCTCGTTAAAGGCTTATTTTTTGTTAATTTGAGTGTCGGAATTGCGAAGCGAAAATAATGTTGTCGGTGAGCGGAAACGGTAACATTTACTATGTATATAAATAGTTGGGGCTTTCTTGCTATTTTGGTATAATAAGCTTGCTAAAAATACATGTCATGGTTAGTTATTTTTAATGAAAAGTTAACTAGAAGAGTTAGTAATTTAAGATTTTGCAAGGAATCCTTGAAGATTGGCTTCCAGAGCGGCAAATACTCTCAGTGTCGCCCTTGTGAAAGATCACCATTCAAATCTAAATGTAGCTTAGTGGCTATACTCGCGTTCAGTGGCTATATCTGAATAATTGATACTGCCTAACTTCCTCTTCTCCATCCCCTTCTCTGTCTCAAATCCTTCAATCTCACAACACAGCCCAATTAGTTTTATAGTCGTACTGACTTTGGGCAGTTGATTTTTGGCTGTTCTTCTCTCGGTGTTCGCATAAAAAAGGGGGAAAAAGATAAAATAAACGTTGAAGTGTGCTAACTTTACGCATAAGGGTCAAGGTAACTTATTGATTCTGAAATTCTCAGTATTTATAGAGGGGAACTAATTCCAAGTAGGTAAGCGTGTTATTCAAACACTGCACATGCGCTGGTTTGAAAATAGTATACCGCCGCAGTAGAAACGGACAACAAGAAATGTTTTATTTATACCAAGAAAACTTTTCTTATTTGTTGTTATATTTTTATTTTAAAAGTCAGCAAACCGAAATAAATTTTCATAAAATTATTTTTGCTTTTTGTAATAACCATCGTTAGCTTTTCATTTCGAAAAACCAAAAATCACCGAGAGCCACTGGAAAAGCGTAGGTACCAACGATCCCTGTTAACGAGTAAGTTTGGTTCAGATTCCCTGAAAACAGTCAAAGCATTGTGTATTTCAATTACTGTTACCGTTTAATAGTTAGAAATTACGCTTAGCTACGCTGCATTTAGTTGCTTTCGAATGCATCTATGTGTAAAATTAGACTCCATTGCATCCGTTTCCATGAAGCTTCAGGTACCTACTGCATTCTCGAGTTTACTGGAAACAGTTGCTGAAATTGAAAATTTTGCCAATTTTAAAAGCACATATAGCAAAAGTAAGGTATGTAATTAGTCTGTAATCAAAAATATTACCGATTTAATTATTTTATTATGTTATCGAACTTTATTCAGTAGTCATCGTCTTTAAGGATTATCGCACAGATTCCAGACCGTCACCAGATCAGCATCGCCTCACGTCGAGCCGTTCAGTATTCTTTGCATTAAACTTAATAAAATTTCGGTGTGTGTTCAACTTGCAATCACCGCGCTTACGTCTCGCCGTTACCGCGGCAAAAAATGGTTGACGGCGAGGCGATAAGTCTAGGCAGTTTCAAGCTGATAAGTTTTTGATAACGACTTTTATTTCGGTATGACTATTGTTATTGAACCTACAATATCATGCCCACAGACGGGTTAAGAATATATTTTTCTGAAAATCGATTTAGTAATTTATTTTGATCATGCTAAAGAAAATGAAAAAATTTATTTATAAATTTATTTTTTTAAATATTCTGCGTATTGTGAAATGAACTTTTATATTCATTTTAAGTGTTTTACGGGTTCATAAAAGTATAATTAAACGTACTTACTTCGGTTTTTGATGCACGGGCGCATTCATGAAATGATTTGAAATTGTATCCCTATTTTATCTACTAATAAGCTTTATTTGAAATACGAATTTTTCATGTTTTAATTTTTCCCCCTTACCAATAAACGTGTTTTGAATTTTACACATTTTTTTAATGTATAGTTAACTGATTAACTATACATTAATGGTTGTTTATCAGTTCTGTAAAATTTAAAACAAGTTTATTAGTAGGGCCCTAAATGTTTAACGGATATCGTAATTTTTCAAGTTTAGTGACATTTGAAAGAAAATTTCTTATTTTGAAAAGCATTGACCCTGGGGCATTCATTTTTTTATAAACACTTTCAGCTTCACAAATCCTTCAATTATAATGTTTCTTGATTTTTGACGGGTTCGTTGACGGAATTCAAGTAATGATTTATATTAAGGAAAAAAACAATCAATTAAATGAAGGACACACTAAAAAAATGGCACTAAGCAACTGTTAAAAAAATGACGACATCAAACAACAGAGAATTTGATTAAGAGTGCTCATCAAACAAACCAGACAAAACCACACTTTAAACATACCTCAATGCAATAACCTCAAAACAAAACATATTCATTCAACGCAGTTCATGTATTTTAGGACGGGTTGTTTCGGAGAATTTGAACAATTCTTCAAATTTCAAAGTTGATTTTCAAATCCTGTGAAAGATCTTTTCAAGTTCTGTTATTATTTCAGTTTTTTCTAGCAACTAGCCTATAATAATGTAATAACAGAACTTGAATAGGACTTTCACAGAACCCGAAAATGAACGTTGAAATTTCATGAATTGTTCAAATTCTCCGAAACAACCAATCATACAATGAGTTCAACATATTTAACACAGCACCTCACATTTTAAAAGCTAAAATCAGTAAATAACATTCATATTATGACAAATCACAAGCATATTACTCAACACAGACTAGATCCATCCTCTTCCCTTCTCTACCACCATCCCATCACCATGGCTAGTGTAACTCATCGGTGAAAACCTTTTGTTGGTTGAGTAATTACATATATTTTACTCTATACTATAAAATATTATAACTGTTTGTTTTCAAAAATAAAATAAAATAAAAATAGAATCCCAAGGTTACTAATGCAACCAAATAATGTTCAAAAAACTGCAACACAGCAAAAGATTTTTCAAATACGTAATTTTTTCGATGGTGGTTGAGATAATCCAGATGTTTACCATTCCATCACGACTTTTCACTCATTCGTGTGAAATCGGGCGGATCTTGATTAATAACCTGACCATCGGATGAAGAGTTCAAATCTCTGTTTATTCTAAAACAAGCTTCAGAAGATTGAATTGCATAAGATGAGACACGCTTCTTAAATTAACTTAAGGATGATCTCGGACTAATGGATTTAGAACTGGAAAATGACAAGAGCTGGATTTAGAAGTTCTATGCATTTTTAAATCTTTAGAAAAGGAGTGACAAATACATGAACACGTATTTTACCGACGGATCTTTTATTTAATAATTATGAAAACTTTATCCTAAATACAGGGTTTTCCAATAAGTGTTGTTATTTTGATATTTAATTGTAAAAGATCAATTCAAGAAGGTTTTGTTGAAAGTAAACGTTGTCCAGATCAATACCATCTAATTCCGGCCATAAAAAATCATTAATCATCTCTCGATAGCGCAATCCATTTTTTTTTTTTTTTTTTTTTTATTGAATAAATAGTTAATACATAATATCAAAAAACAAGTCCTGCTAAGCCGATTGAATTGGCTTGTCAACAGGTGCTTAAAGTTAGTTTCAAATACATTTTTTAAAGTTATAATTTACATCTTATATCTACAGAATTAACAATTTTTTCATACAATATTTCATACATATTAAAATAAATATTTTTTTTCCGATAGCCAATTTTTCACCATATATTTAACCTTATTCATAGATTTACATTGCTTTATAGTGTCAGGTAATAAATTATATTAATTATATAATTCACCGTAACTGTTGCTCCAACCTCATTTTCGAAAAAGTAAGGTCCAATGACTCCGGACCATAAACCGCACCAAACAGTCACACGTCGAGGATTGAGAGGCTTTTCAACAATAAGTCTTGGGTTTTTCGAGCCCCAAATGCGACAATTTTGCTTGTTGACGAAGCCACCGAGGTGGAAATGGGCTTCATCACTCAAGATGATTTGCATTTGATTCACTCAAGTGAATTTTAATAATTTCAATGCGTTGTTGAAGCGTGTATCGTTCCATTTTTATGAATGGCGTAGTTTCTACTTGTCAAATGTCAAAAAATGACAGCTTCAAAAGTAGTAACTTCTACCGAAATAGCGGGCTATTCAAAATAACACCTCTTATTGGAAAACCCTATACATATTTTTCTATGAACCACTTTATTTGTGTTCGTGGCCATCTTAATTTAGACACAATCATGTCTTTGTCAGGGCACTGTAACAACTAATTACAAAATACAGAAAATATTACTACCTACTATTACTAACTATTAAATTGGTCCAACGCTTGATCATTTCATTAATAAGTACAAGACATATTTCAGCACTCTTGATGTGATTTTCACAAAAAAGGCGCCATACAAATTATCTATTTATATGATGTACCTTTATAGGTGATTGACTATGATAATGCTTCAATTGTATTATATATTCAATTTTATCTGATTTTTTACTTCCAATTTCTATATTGTTTTCTCAAAGTTTTAATATTATCAGTTTTGCTATTGTGATCCATTTTAATTTGTAGAACTCCATTTTACCCTAAATTTTGAATTTATATATTTAATAATACATCTTCTTATTCGATTTAAAAAACGAAAGTTCTTCTGTGTAATTATTATTTCGCGTGATAGTTGTTTCACCTTCAGTAGGCATAGTTTAATAATGCCTTCAGAAAACGAAATAGCTGTCACACGTTACAATGATTATACAGCGGAACTTGTTTATAGTTAAACTGTTTCTTTTTTAATTAATTAAATAATAATGATATTATTGAATATATTAAAGAAAAACTTTTATTCCTCATTTTGAAATCTTTTAAAACTATGTTACCACCCCACCGGAGTAACTAGTTCTCGGACATGATTTTTAAAAGATTTTAATATTTAGTTTGACATTTGTGACGTGACAATGGGTAGTTTCTTCGACTCGTTCTTGAGAATAAAATCCACAAATAACTCAGCTGTGGAAATAGTTGCTAGCCTCTATGTTTCCTCCTTCTTATAACATTGGTCTCTTCATGACTCATGTTCACTCCTTCTTCTTTTCAAAAAAACTTTCTCCTCAGCAATGCAAAAGATCGCTTCCTCTTGTGTAGGGTAAATATAAAAATAAGAAACAAATCCAGTTCATTTGCATAATCAAAATTTCCGATGTTACTTCATTTATTTGCGAATTAAGTCCCGAAATAATAATAACTTCTTAGTAGCCCACTCAATTACGATTGCGATAAATATATCAATAATTATATTTCTCGTGTAATAAAGTGTGTTGTAATGCAAAAAACGGTTTGCAAAACTAAGAGGCGTACAAATGTAGGTGAGCTTTACAGAATGACAGGCCATTAAATAATCCAGTCTAAAAATAGTGTCTGTACTTAAATAGATGCGTAAATACTGGGTGGTTGAAAAAAGAATCGTAAGAAATGAAGAAAAAAAAACACTTTACCATTGAGAAAAGATTTTTTCAATTCAATGCTCTTGAATGAATCGTGGTAGGTTTTTCGATTTGATTTCGATATTAATTTATTGATCCGTGGCGGTCCGCTTTGGTCGAACGATAATTCCATTGTATTAGGTTTCAGCCTGTTATGAGCATTTTTTTTCCTATCCTACATACTCGTACATGGCAATAAATAATTATAAAAAACATATAATTTGAAGTAACTGAAATAGTTTTTTTTAAAGAAAGAAACATTCACGGCTTACTAATAACCTGACAATGTTTGAAAATATCCCTCAGTCATAATTATCAGGAAAGATGGCAGCCATTATGGTCGAGGAAATGAACTCACGACCTCTGGGTGGGAACCCGTCACATTTTCACCGGTCAATTTGAATTTAATTATACTCTATGTTTATTTTGTGCGTTATAAGTATAACATGAATGCTGCAGACGCATTATTCAAGGCCATCTCTATATTCTCTATAGTCTTATAGTCAATTCTCTAATAGTCTCGACACATTCATGTTCAGTTTAAATTTTTTTATAAAGCATTCTTGTTTTATAAGTTAATGTCCTGCATAGTATGAAAGAAATACAACAAATAATTATTGTAGTTGAACGCCCGTTTTTTTTCTAAACGACGGTAATTTTTGTGTCACGAAATCCTATCGTTTTGTTCAATGCTACAGTTTTATTCCCAGAAATCGGTCAATAATAATTGTAAACACGCATTGATTGGTGATAAATTATCCAATATTGGATATATAAATTAGAGGTTTTGTTCGTTTTTTCTACTATCCTGTACTGTTATTTCTTAAAGTATCGTCCTCCATGCAAATCTTGAATTTAAAATTATGCAATTAGTAAAAGATACCGAGTTGGTCTTTTTCTAATCGTAATTTTAATAACGTTCAACCAAAACATTTTGCTTGCTTGGTGACCGAGTGGGCAGAATTTCGCATGGACGAAAAGGTCAGCGGTTCAATTCCCACTGTCATTCGCCATCTTCAAGTCATAAGTCACACCTCAACAAACAGCCCACATAACATAAGGTATTTAGCAATACAAACGATAGATTTTGTGACAGAAAGTTCATGGATTAATGTTCTTAATCAAAATAGCGATGTTCCGTTCACCTAATTCTTTCACTTGTTTTACCCATGTACGCAATAGAGACAAAAATCAATCATTCTACCTACGAGCATAAACTAGGCATAAAACAAAAGCTATTATAAAAAAGTCCCTAAAAGTGTCTACGTTATCTAAGGCTAAGTCAAATCAGTTAAATATATAGTACCTAATAAAGGTTTATCTCCTGACAATAAAAGGCTCTAAATCTTTATCAAAATTGTAGGATGCAAAAAAAAAATCCCGTAAACTTTTTTACGTATACTTATAAATACAAAATTACCAATTAATATGTAGGTTCACACAGATAATTCGAGTGGCGGTTGATGCAGGCAAAATTGAGGCAAACCTCCCTTTTATCCCAAATAGGTTTCCCTGCCGAAAACAGTTGAAGAGCACTGATATAAAGGGACTTCTACTATTTTGTCAGCTCATATAAATTCACACATTTTATATTGAAGCCTAAAAACTTCATCTTCTGGGCCCTAACGGGATTAACACACCCACAAAGTTTTTCTACAAATATTATATTTTCCACATTCAGAAAATATTCCGAGCTTTATTTTGGCTTCGTGAAAAAAATTGATTGTAATTTTTTATTCATGATAACATCAAATTGACCGAGCATGTATAAATTTCATTTTACAGTATATAGAAATAAAAATAATTACATTCAACGTAACATCATTTAAGTGGATTTCATGGAATTATCAGTTTTTTTAATTCATTTCTAATCATCCCCGGTAATAAGTTAACTGATTGTAATTATTTACAACTCTCAGATATTCGATTTTCAAAAACATGATATACCAACGTATTACTAAAACCGTTTTTTTTATTTAAAAAGTTAGATATACTAATATGGTATATTATTTGAATAGAGTGAATATTAAAGTTTTCTATTACTTTCCTGATGAGAACTACCATAAAAATGAGCAGGTTTATAAGAAAATCTGTATGAAAGATGACTGTGAATTCCGAATTTTTTTTTATGAAATTGAAGCTTAGGAACGATTTAATCTTAATCCGTTCCTTACAGAATTTTGATCTGAATGATTCCTACCAAGCTGAATTTTCATATACACGTATATTTGGATGTTACAAATACGAATTTTAACAAGTTCTAAAAATATCACGATGGCAATCCGAGATGGTAAGTATCAAAGGGCGCCAAATTTGTTTTTCGGGACTTATTATGAAGTTATAAACTAGGTGTCAAAATGTACTATAAAATATCCATTATGTGAAGACTATAAAAGCCTATTACAGCTGTAGTTCACGATTAATAGAATCAGAGTATTATGCAGTAAAGCATGTAAAATAGGCATCATTTAAAATCCCATCAAGGGCAAATTAATAAATAAATAACACGTGACACTGGGGAGACTTTTTATGAATTTGTGTGAATTTTGGAATAGTTTCAAACTATTTTTTGCAGACGACCTTTAGTTTTAATAGAATTTGGTTCTGAAACCCGATGTTTTGCTAGGCGAGATAATAATAGGTATTTTAATTTAATTTTCTTTTAACAGTGCCATAAATATTTCATATCCAATATCCGGGACCTAGATTCAAGAGGAAAGGGAAGGGAAGGGAAGATTCAAAAGGAAAGAGAGAAAGAGAAAGGATATCACAGGATGCTTTCAACCTGACAGTAACCGGTATAGAAGGGGAAACACCGGAACAGCTATGCTCTCTACATACGTAATAATATATGGCTGCGAGAATTTTAATACACCATAATATTCTATTGGTAATGTTAATTAAAATCCAGTAATACGAACGACCAATAAGAAGATAATTACGACATGTAACATGAGTAAGAAACTATCCACCAGTAAATAACATTAAATATATGAACATTTTTGAGCTTCCCGTTATTGGAATACGTTTTCGAGGCTATTTATTTCAATGCCTTCTTAATCAAATTAAAAAAAGTTTAATTTAGAATACGGTGAATTAACATAATGCTCGGCGAGTTCAATATCATACCTATTAGTATAGGTATAGATAGTATCATAGGCATTTAGGGATGTGGTAAGAAGACAAATGAAATAGGTAGGTTGTGATGTCACAGCGTTTATTTGAGTCAGTGGCGCAGTTGTGAGATGACTCCGGACCGTTGATGTAGTTAGTGGATGTATTTATTTATTTATTTGTAATATTGTAGAATGGATTGGTGGATTCCTCGGACAGATTGACACCGCGTCGCTGGATTTTATCAGCGGTGAATCCTCTGTGTCGAAGATCACACCAGGTGTAAGCGGCGATGATGTTGGTGAAGTGGTCGAGGTGATAAAGTCGGTGGCTAAACACCGCGTCGGTGGAGACCGGACTCGTGGATGTATAACGTTGAGTCTTCCGGATACTCTGGTGTGAAACAGGGAAGCCGAAGATATTATTGACCTGGTAAGCAGATGCGCGATAGATCCAGGCCGGCGAAGATGTCGAAGGGTCTAGGCGCGTGGAAAGCGCAGGCCAGGGATGTTATTTACGACTAGGACGTTAATAATAATCTCGCGGAGTTGATGATTATCCGTAGCTTCTCCTTTGAGATCCGAGCAACGCCGGGTATAGTAGATCCGTGGCATGTAGCGGCGCGGTAAAGTAGGAAGCGAAGCGCGGCGCGTTGACCGGCCGGAGAAGCAAAAAAATGCTTTACTTCTTTTTACACTTGTCAAAACACACGCACATAAAACTTCTAGGGATGTGTCGTCGGCCAACACGTATATGAATTAGTTGAATGTTTTACTTACCTGGACACTAACTTCAACATGCTAAACAAGACTACTGGAGATCTAAACCGCTATTTGCAAAGGGTTATGTTTTAATTTACTAAGTAAAATAAGCCAACTGATCACTATGCAAAACGAATAAAATATTAATGCTTACCTACAGCTCAACAGAATAACGCAACGTACATAGAAAAAAATGAATTGTACGCTATAAAATGGATACAACTCCACAAAATGAGACTTGTCCTAAAGAACCCATACTGAGCATTAAACCATGATTCTAAAGACCCCAAGAACTTTTGGATTCGTTCGCCATGTGGAAAGAATACCAGACCACAGGTCATCGAAAATATTGACTATGGGTGCCCCGCAGGAAATAACCCAGAAACAGATCAAAAATGATTCGAAGCTGGAGTAGAGCATTTATGGAGGAGACCAATTTTCAAGGACGTAGCACCTTGCCGATAACGACGAACAATATTTAATGAAAGAAATACTAACGTTTTTGTATTATTCATTGTTTAGGGATAAGAGTTCTTAAATGTATTGTTCAATAGGAGAGGGGAAAACCGTGTAAGTTTACCATGTTCAGCTGTACCGACATAACTCATAATCAAACTATGCAAAAAGGGAAAATGATCCAATGCAGCGTTAGCAATGACTCATTTAATTAATAGTCGTTATAGCACACGCTGCATTTCATAATCTCCTGACAATCAATTATCATTTCTCATAACAGAAAACTGATTATATCTCCGATACTGATAATTTATCTGTATCATAGGAACGGACGGGCGAATTGCGAGGTTGTCACGATTTCACACCCATTCCTTCACGTTCTAATGCCAAAGGTAGAATTAAAACAATAGAGGTGTCATTAAATATGTAATCTGTCTTTAATTTATATTACGTAATATGAATATTTATTTTTATGTCAAACAGCACAAAAGTTCCAACTGCTCCGATCCGTCTGGAGCCAGTGAGACTATGGCATCCCCAATCAGGGTATGTTGTTAAACTGAAGGTAGTAGGGAGGGGAAGGAGTTGGTGAAAAGGACGGCGAGGAAGTACCTGGCTATTCAGATCTGGTCACCAAACTCGGCCGAAGCCATTGCAAGCAAAATTTCAATTCTGAATGAAATTTCAAGTCTTACACCAGGGCGATAATGAGCGTATCTTCCATTCTGGAACGTAGCGCGAAAACATTATATATTATTTTTAACGAGAGTATAGTATGGAGAAATAAAACAAATTAATAAAATAAAACTTATTTGCGCACGTTGGGATTTGAACCCGCGACCTTCAGCTTGCTTGTCGAGAGCCTTACCACTTGACCACGGAGGCCGTCAAAATTATATCCAATGTATATGAATTATAAAATATTATTTATTTTTTGGAATAACTTTATTGAGTAAAACCTCAAATTGTAATATTTAATTTGAGGACCCTTGCCTTGCCGTGGCACCGCTCTAGATGTGACCGTATCCTTTTCTGATTTTTCTGTTTCAGATTTTCGTTTAGAAATCGCTAATATTGTCTTCAATAATTAATTTATAAAATATTATGTATGTCCTGTTAAATTTGTAACATTATCATCTACCATAGGAAAGGATTGAAATGATTTTTTTAATGTTTGTAAAAAGTTTAAATTTTAAAAGATTTGAGTTATTTCTATGTGCCAGGAGCAATAATTATCAAATTAGGTATATTGGGGATTAGGAGTGGAAGAATAAGGTTTAGAAATGCTTTGCTATTAATATCTTAGCTTAACTTGAAGTCACTGGGCCTTACTAAAGTAAATTTTACAAAACTATTAATGTATGGTAAATAGTTGTGTAAATTTCAAAACGCATTTATTAGTAAGGCCCTATATAATGTTTTGATTCTGAATAGCGTTCCCTCACTGTAAGGAGTGTATATGACTTAAACCCGTATATGCAAATATAAAAAATTTCCGGGTCTCGATACCGCGAAATATTGACAAAGAGTCAAGGTAGTAGCGATGGGTCATGACTTATTTTATTACAAGCGGGAGCCACGGTACCGGCTCTAAGAGTCGACTCAATTAAACGACGGCTCAGTTGAACGGGAGCCGCGAGCTCAGAGCGTATGAGAAAACTGTGCTCGCGCGATACGACTCCCCCGCTACCGCTCTCCTAATACGGCTTCCAGCTCTCAGCAGATGAACGATCGTAGGACTTTTGGCACCGGTGCTCCGCCTCGTGCCACGAAAAGATGCTAGTTAGTAGGTTCAGGTAAATATTTCCAAGACCGGATGTCGGACTGTCAGACGCCGTTCACGTCTCTGAGTATGTAATAAAAATGAATACTTGGATAATTTTAATGGCGCTGTACGGGACGGCACTGTAGTCGCCGGCCGCACAGACGATGTAGCGGGAATGGCCGGCTGGCCGCTTCGACGCCTTGGAAGAAAAGTCGGGAAAAAGGAGGGAGAATGTGGAAAAAGGGAAAAATGGGAAAAATATGAGGAAAAGGGAAAAATGGGGAAAAGGTGGGATCTATGTGGAAAATCTAAAAATGTGAGGAGAGGGGAAAATGGGGAAAAATAGGGGAAAAAACTAGGGAAAGGGAGAAATGGGGAAAGTGTGGGAGATTATGGGAGAAAGGTGAAGGCAGGGGGGAGGAAGGTAGGGGGGAACCTGCGCCCTGACAAAGGGCGTTTCGACTATTGCAAAAATGTTTCTTCTTAGTGAGCACCAGGGAGCCGGGAGAAAGAAGGCCAGGTTGAAGTGAAGATCCCGGGGCAGAAGAGGCTTGAAGAGGCAGTCAGGGGCAGTCCAGGAGAGATGTTGTCGAGGCGATGGTTGCTGAATCTCTGCCGAATTGCGCAAGTTTTCCGCCTTTTAAAGGACCAACGGGCCCTGCTCTCCCTTTGTTAGCGAGAAATTCCGAGAATTATTTTGGGTTCCCGGAATCTTCACAGGGCAGAGCGCCGTTGTTGCGCAACTCGATAGCGGACGAATTTGACTGGGTCCCCTGACTGTTCTTCAATCCGCTTGCCCGGGTCATATTTTATTTTTAAATAGTTTGTGAGTTTGCACAAATTTACATATTAAAAAGGTAATTGATATTTAAAGGGAAGCTTTGCACAATATTCGATTTTGTGCAAACGGCGAGTTTTGTAAAGGAAACTGCGTTTGCACAATCTCAAATTTCATGCAAGTCATCCATGTTTTGTACAAATTTAATTTATAAGAGGGTATTTGGGGGGGTCAAGCCTTTGTTTTTTGTCTATAATGATGACTGCTTGACCCCGTGGTTTATTTATTAATCAATTTTGCAGATAAGATTTACAGTTTTTATACAAGAGAGAGAATTTGTTGCATAAATTCGAAGATGCGCAGAGGTAAGTTTGTAAAGGAACTACCTCTGCGTAAATTCAAATTTATGCAAATTAATTTAAAGTTGGTTGAGGTACAACTTCCGGTACAGGCGCTGTTTTTCTAAAATATCTCCTAATAAAAAAGATTATCCAGCAATTGAGCGTCGTATCGTTTTCTGTGAGTCATAAGAATACGGTTCGTCAAAAAGAGATAGCTCAATTGTACGGCTCGCTCAAAAGACTCATCGCTACAAGCTTAATGGCGATGATGTAGTAAAACTTACTTCATAGAAATAATAACACTTAAATACAATAATTATGGTTAACATAATTAGAATATAGTTTCACAAAACAAATATTTTAATATTATGTGCAACAACATTCGTGCATATCGTTACAGATGCCACTTTTTTATGGCTTAATTAAATACAATTAAATGCAAATGCTAGATCTCTCCACCAGATATTTTTTCGAATTTCTACCTACTCGATAGGTTTTGTGATAACATCGTTACTGTGTTAGATAATCCGTGCGGTTAATTAACTTTTATCCCAACTGCAATTAGTTTCGATTGCATGATTACACTTGCTTGCAAATTTAACGAAGCTAAACGCTGCGCCAGTAGTCAGCGACAGTTTTTGATAATATTCTCGATAAATGCAACACCAATTTATCTGAACTTTCAAATTAATTAATTGGTTCATTCAAAGTCAGAACTTTGTACTAGTACCTAATAATACTAGTGTTTTCTTAACGGGGTGTTTTTATAGATATGTACGTATTATTAAAAAATATAATGGTTGTATAAACGTAACATTCTAATTGGGTACCGTGGTTCTTGCGATAGTTGGTGGTGTAATATTAGATTGAATAGTGTGTAAGTTATAATTATTAAATACAAAGGATTTTTGAAGTGAAACTTCTTTACGTGCGTTATGCATTTTCGAGGACCGGAGTAAAACCGACTCATGACCGTCACGAAAAACCGTGATCATTTCGCTATAGGAGCCTAGCTAATATTATATACCTAGTTTAGGTCACTCACCATTCTCAGCTTCGCGGTCTAGAGGCAGAGCGCCCGACTCTCGTCGTGAAGAACCGAGGTTCGATCCCCGCTTTGACTAATTTTTTTTTTCTTTTTGTGATTTTTTTAATACGAGGAAAAGTGATAAAATGCTCTCGTGCTTCGACTTTGTCATGCATACATATAAGAAGATATCTACATGATTGTTGTCAAAAATGCACATTTATATTTTTTTATTGAGTAATTTATTTTTAGAATTTTTACGATCGAACCTTCTAATTCTGTTTGAAACGATCGATTGAAGGAAGCGAATTTTGTATCGTAATATAATATCATATACAAACTCCGTTATAAAAATAAGCGCCGGACAAGTCAATTGAGGGGTACACGTTGTATACGCGGTTCTCCTCGCGGTCTAGAGGCATAGCATTCGACACTCGTTATGCAGGACCCGGGTTCGAATCCCATATTTTTAAAACTTTTATTGTTTTTTATCACATGCTTCTTATAAATATGTCAATATTAGGAATCTAGTTAAACGTTCATTTGTTAACAACACGCCTATAAATAAATTTATGCTTTTTAAAACTATAATGTAGAGCATTCTGAATAATAATAATATTAAATGAAAAGAGAGAGAGAAGAATACTAAAAGTTTCACTTCCGTCGTGCGTAGGCTTGCCACACACTGTATTTTTTGTTTTGTTTTTATTCTACCTGCATGCATAAGCATCAAATATATATTTCGTTTTATTATTTTAAATTTTTGTTATTTCCACTGATTTTTCATGGTTCTGCGCTAGCATCTATTAATATAACTACCGATAATAATAATGGTTAAAATTCAGACATTCATACAGTCTGTTGTAGAGAAGACGACCGAAATAATAGCCGCTGAAATAAGCGGAACGTAAGCAATTGCGTAATTGGTACTATAAAAATTACAATAAAATTCATGACTACATCAATGCCAACAGTGACACCATTCCACGGTTCATCGCTTCCCTTTATCATTTTTAAAATAGAGCAGATCTCTAAAATATAAAAGTTTTGTCTAAATTAAAGCATGGTTGATCTGCGGAGTCATTCAGAATGATCTCACTATGGCCAAACGTTAATATTGTACACGGGAATCATATAATGTCATTTCTGATACAGATTAATGAATCCTATTTATTGACTCAGGCTCCATGGAAAGCAGTTGTACGTAAAATTTGAGCTAGTGCTATTAAAGACTTTCTTCAATGATATAATGTTTACATAGAGAATAAACCTCCTAATTCATTTCCTTATTAGTAACCAGGCGGATATAAATTATAGCATGTAAATGGTCTCTGATCATCCGTTAAAACTTGTTCTTTTGATTTTCGCGAAAATAAAGAGGCACAATGTTTGCTCTGCAGCGCAATTGAGAATGTATACAGGGTGTATCGGCACTAACCCGACAAACTTTAACCAGCTATTCCTTAGCACATTTGGAGTAAAAAATGTTATAGGCACTTTGCTGTCCGGTAGCATTTTTTTTCAATTAAAAACAAAAAAAAATAAAATTTCCACACTACATCACTGTCATTGGCATTGCGTTTCATGTTCAACAGTTGTTATAAGCAAGTATGTCAAAAAGCGTCTTCGCTCTTTCGCACACACTAAATAATAATAGTTAAAAATGAGACGAATGGTGCCGTGCCATTTCGTTGTGATTGTAAAAGTGCGCCAATATAGGTACACACGTGCATTATTCAACGGAATTCGAATAAAATATTTGCCAGATGGGTTTTCAAACTTTGACAAAGGATAAAACAGTGGTGAAAATATGAATAGTAATTTTTTTATTAAAAAAAAACGTTACCGGACAGCAAAGTGCACATAAGATTTTTTACTCCAAATATGCTAAGGAATAGCTGGTTAAAGTTTCTCGGGTACGTCCCGATGCACCCTGTATATCTATAAACGTAAGATGTAATCCTGACACCCTGATTTAAAAAAAAAAACTAATTATTATTAATACTTTCTTTAATTGTGCTTATGATTGTTAGGATCCTTACTTTGTCATGAATCATCCGGGTTCTAGTTATGAGTTATGACTGCTATAAGTGTATTCAATGTCATGTTCCCAATTTGAGAACGTGGAACGAACACAGCTTTTAGGTAGATTTGTAGAAGTTCAACATGATAAATGAGTATTCTGTGTTTTCAAATGTTTTTAATTTTTTCTCCACACGTACATATTTTTAATTAAATTACGAGAATTATATGATAATACCATTTCATACACATTTTAATAATTTTATTTATGCAATACAATTTTTTTTATGAATATTTCATAATTTTATAACTAATGGCAGAAATAACGTTGTGAGCATATAAAATTTTACCTACGTATTCGAGATAACAACAAAATTCGTCGACCTAAAGCCATCATCTTTCGAGAATTTCTAGTTAAGAAAACAATTTTCAAGTTAATATATAAATATATTTGGTTAAAGAGGATAAAGATGGTCACCGCATTGCAATCGGTCAAACAATAATAATTAATTATGACATCACTATGGCATGACGGATGAGTATTTTCTCCATCTCTCGTAATGAACCTATTTATTATAACTCTCTTATATTTATTTTCATGTAACTGCCTTCAAGCAGTTCTGTAAAACGCTTTCAAACAAAATTACTACAATTACAAAAAAGTAATAATATAAGCCAATTTTTTTTATTAAATGAACCTGCCCGCAAATTTCAATTTAATTTGCCCAATGTTGTCACACATTTCAGACAAATAAAAAATAATGAAAACTGTTACGTAAACTTTCGAATTGCTCTATCATAATATGAAGATTGTTATTATTTCAATCGATTCGTTTATCATAAAAGTAAGTCTGTAACTACGGATAATGACGGTGCATTAACCTTAATATTCTAAGCCAACAACCCAATTATATGTCTAAATTACCCATAATAACAAAACCCGGTAGACCGACATGCATTGATAGAACAATTATTATTAGGAATTGCGGGTCGGTCCCCAGAATTAAATCAGTCAACACTTTCAAATTTAATCGTGGATATGACCAGTTTTGCACTTTCAGATATTTGATTGTTATTAAAATTTCACACCCTTAAAAGAAACGGCTGCGCGGCATTTTTCATACAAAACTTATAACAAAATACCTAACAAAATTAATAAAACATTTTTTTAATCAAACAGTATGGCAAATATTTAGTAAGAATATGTGCTTTTTTATTTATTTCTGTTTTAAATTATAAAATTTACGCCATTAAAGTTTTAATTTTTGATGACTTCAGAGGCAACATTGACATTTTTTGTGAGTTAATGGTAATTGCTAAAAAATTATCTTATGCAACCTACTATGTAAATATAATTTTTGAAAATAAA
The DNA here is from genome assembly GCF_061612785.1 of Hesperophylax consimilis. Classification (NCBI taxonomy): domain Eukaryota; kingdom Metazoa; phylum Arthropoda; class Insecta; order Trichoptera; family Limnephilidae; genus Hesperophylax; species Hesperophylax consimilis. The sequence continues at coordinate 14,439,323 of NC_142842.1, forward strand.
ATTAAAACATTTTAAAAATTTAAAAATCACAAATTTGTATTTCAAAGTAAATCGGTTCTTTTGTAATAAAAATTTAAGCCTATTAAAATTTCGCATTATGCAAGTGAATTATCTAAGCATAATAAATACAGAACAATACAAGAACAAACAACACGTCAACTCACCAGAGATCAAATGGGAAAATAATTCAGCGACTCCATTATTATTTTCAAATCAGAGGGTTCGGCTCTGTAGAACTTCTAACTGGACCTATAAATCCTACTGATCCCTCAGTATAAATATTTAAAAAATCCTACATGTCTTTAAAATAATTGATTTTTGTTTTTTTTATATATAAATCTTTGACAGATCCAATATGCCTAAATTTTGAATCAGCGAGCTAGTTATAATGCATAATTAACATTTTTATTTTATATTTCATTAAAATTACATAGTACCTATGTAGATAGGGTAAAACGTTTTATTTTTAATTATCATTAACTCATAAATAATTGCCAAACTTGCCTCTAAAATCGTGAAACATCGATTTATTTAATGGCCTTTATTTTATAATTTCAAACACAAAAAGTACAAAGTAGCATATTATATCCGTTCTGGATATTTACTACACCCATTGATTAGAAAAATAATTATACAGTTTAGTTAAATATTTTTACTTCAAATCCAAATTTTTTAAAGGTCGCCCAGCCATTCCTATTAATACTTTAAATTTTTTACATGAAAAAATTGTGAAATGTGAATATTCAACTAACCCGTATTCAAATATTTTCTAAAAAAAAGCATATTTTGTCTTCAAATTTAAGCTAGCAATTGTTCTTGTGAATTGTTTTTATAAATGAAACCTTGCATTATTTAAATTTTAAATCATTATTTTCAATTTGGATTTCGTATCGTAGGACTTTATTTATTTATGAAAAACATTTGTTACTGTCAAACGAATTAATTCTACAGCTTATTATGTAAAACACGTTCATTTCAGCTATTTTTTTCACTAAAATAATTTCACGTAATAGATGAGTAAATTTTTTTAAATGATTCCTATGTTTTTAGATACGTAAATTTAGGGAAAATATTGAAAAAAATACAATTAAAATAATGAAAAAACAACTAAATATAATTTTGTTAACTAAAATTCATTTTGCAAAAAAAGAGATTATCTTAACACGAATTAGTAATTTGCTACGGTAAATGAATTATCAACAAGACAATTCTCGCTCAAAGTTGACGCAATTTCATAGTTAATTCGATCATGTTTTAACTTCGTAAAAACATACTTGAAATTGTAGCTCTCTCAAATCCAGTTTTATTAATGTGCATTTTTCATGTAAATATTAAGCTCAGATTGGAGCTTACACTCGTTAAATAAATTATTATTCTTGTTATTATTCAATTTTATTCAATTATGATAAACCGTTAATGGGTCTTATTTAGTTGTTGTAAACCACTGGTTGTATGAACGAGCTAACTGCCTGCCATTAATTTTACGACTTAAGACCAAATAATAATAATAGTGTGTGGGTCATAATTATTAATAGTGCAAAATAAGGATGGTTAACTTCTTTATTATTGATCACAGAGATATGAAAATCATTTAAATTACACCTAATTAGAAATTGAATTGTAAATATCGTGCGCCGAGTAGGCGCCAATTAATATCAAATTACTCTTCTTATTTTAATGAATATTGTTCACTGTAAGTGTTTAAGTGTTAATTTGTTATCATCGATTATGTAAATTAGATTAGTCAAAATACGTCATTAGAACAGAGATGAACATAGATTAGATAAGTTTACATGGCAAACGTTAGATTAGCCAGCATTTGCCAGTGTTCTATGTTACACAATAACAATTTAACACTCTTAAAAAGTGATTATTAAAAGTGACGAAATAAACAAACCTATTAACCACAACTGCGTAACCTACTTAACCTAGCTTTTATTCCATCACTTTTTATGACTTTATATAACTTTTTAAAGGTGTTATTAATTGTCATTTTTATGAGTTGTACGGTCACCGCCCTAAAAATGCTCACAGAAGTACTGTCTTAAGCTTTGGCTAAAATAGAAGGGAGCACTCAAAATCATTATTTATCTATAAAATAAATAAGTTATTTATTTTGCAAGATTATTATATATTAAACAATAATCTCAACCACCATCTGCAAATAAAGTAAGCTATATTTATAAGAGGTAAGTAAGTTAAGCCAACCGAATTTAATGGCACTTAAATAAATTATTTATTACGAAGAGCTTATATTTAAAAAACCCAAAAATAGTAGCATGATGGCAAACGAATTTAAAAGACAAATACTACGAATAATAGTAAATTCAAAAGTCTAAAATAATTTTAGATAACAAACCAAAAACTTTACAAAGTTTTACCCACGAGATTGTATATAAGAGCCCCAAATGTTGTGATCTCACTTAAGATTAATAAAAATTTAGTTCATATTGTTATTATACGTAATATAACATAATATAATGATGTGATCTAATTGACGATTACACATAAAGAAGAACGGGCTTAACATCCCAAAAAATCAACCAATATTGGCTCTGAGAATCTTAAATCAGAATCAGAAAATAGATTATCTGGGTATAAAGGAAAGTATTGTGAGAAATAGAATAAAATTTAAATGCCAGCTATAAAATCGCCACTTCCCATCTTTCTTGACGATAAATTTATTTAAAGCTTATCGTACAAATAATATCGGTTAATAGCTGGAGGCTTGTAATTGTATTAGTAGCGGTCCATCGGATGTGCTAAAGTGAGTATAACGGTATGACGAAAGTACCTTCTTTCATGTTAATGTAAAAAAAACTCATGTTTTCGTTCAGTTCAGAAATAGCCCGCAGTGCAGCAATACTCACGTGTGTGATATTTTTTCATGATGTTAGCATAATACCTGGGAGTTTCAAAGTTTTTTTTTGTATACGCGAATTTAATTTTGCCGTTTCAAGGTTTTTGAGGTTTTACTACTGTAAATAATATCCGCTGGTTGAAATGTGACCCTGAAAAATTGAAACGGAAACACCAGAAAAGGAAACGAATACAAATAGTAAAAATTGAACACGATGAAATATTAAAAAGATTTATTGTTGCAAGGCGGCCTCCGTGATCAAGGAGTTAGGCTCTCGACCAGCAATTCATTGGTTGCGGGTTCAGTTCCCGGCATAGGCGAGTAATTTTTAATTGATTAATATGTGCAATTTTACAATTATATTTTCTGTACATTCCAGAACAAAAAATACTCTTAGCATCGCCCTGATCAACATTCACAATTGAAACAATTATTTGATGACAAGATTTAAATATCCAGGTAGGTACTTCCCCGCCTTCCCTTTCCACACTTTCCTTCCTCTAGACCTTCCTACTACATTCATCCTCACAACATACCCTAATTGTGAATGCCATGGTCTCACTGGCTCCAGAATTTTGGGGGCAGTAGTATTTAAATTTAAAAATTATAATAAAAATGAGGAAAATTGAAACCGGAAAAAAATTTGTACTTAAACTATAAAATGGATCCTAGCCATAGATAAATAGCATTACACTGCGGGACCTAATTAAGCATCAATACAGCGAAACCAATCGTTGTACGTCATTGACGATCGTCCTCTTCCTTCTCACACGTCTTGTATAAAAATTAAAAAGACAGAAGATACTTGAACGATAACGTAACGTACGACCTCTCACTGCATCTAGTGTAGGTCCAAAATTCTACTAGGGACTGGCTTTGTGGAAAAAAAGAGTAATATCGTGTTAAGCGGGTACACTAGTGGATACGACCTGGAGACAGAAGGAGAAAGAGGTGGATTGAATGCAAGGAAAACGTTGGATGCAAGTCTTGTGAATGGTTAGGACTCGAAGCCAGTGGATAAGTGGATAGCATTTGTGGGAGCCAAATCCCACCATGAAATAGTACTGTTTGAAGCGGTCAGCAAGAATTTCAGGCGAAGCCGAGTAATAAAACGAATTATGTCCTTAAAAGTACGATTTTCGTTATCCTGGATATCCGCCCTTTAGAATTTCTGAAAACCGATCACTATGGTATAGAGAAAATAACTAAAACATTCTTAGAAAAATTGCCTTTAAATAAGGAGCCGTTTTTTATCAAACGATTTCGTATTCGTGTTCCTAGAATACAATTTAATAAAATACTTACATTAGTAGATGCAAAGTGAAGTTCCGACAATCTTAATGAGTGTCACAGAATATTATGCAAAAATACACAACGACGTCAGGTATTGAATTTTAATGAACCGGTGATTTTGTTTTGAATTTCAAATATCGTTAATGACATTTATTTGACAGTCCTGAGTCGTGGTAACACAGGCACACTTTTTTAAAGCAATATAATAAGTCATTTGTATGCGGAAACGTGTTTGCTTCCTACACTAAAGATTTGCAAATACTGTATTTCCTCTCATTGTGGTTCTGACATCTACCAGAAAGAGTGCCAATGCCCGCTTTACGGCCTATTTTTATACTTTCGCAGAAAAAAAGTGTGGTGTCACCATAGAGCTATACAATTAGAGGCGCAATTGCGTACTAATATCTCGTCGAAACGTGTTCCACTATTATAAAGCAATTTAGAAGTTAAAAAGTGAAAACTACTTTTTCTCTTTATGTCTCATCTAATATAATACATCAATGGGTTTCACCACCAAGGCAACCTGGGCAGCAATCCCAAAAGTTTATGATCGTTAAGTTAAATCTCAATTTTTCCACCTGCAAACATTTGTCTGCTGCGAAATTGAACATATCCAAAGTATTTTTTTAATAAAATTTTTGTTCAATGTGAAAGCATGGGACAGTTGCCTAATGGTCTGTGGGATTGGCGTTACGCCATTGACCACAAAGTATGATTCATTAAATAAAATTGTTGAAAACTCAGTTACTTTTCTCGCTTTATAAAATCTTGATTTCATAATACAACTAGATATATTTACTACTTTACAGCTATTTTTAGAGGTTAATTAATCAAGTAATTTTAAGTAGAAAATATTGTAACTTTAATAGTAATCAACTATTCATAACAAAGATACATTACAATATTATTTTTTATGTTAGAAATTGCCTGAAACCAAAGTCAAAAATAAATAAGTTCATAAAAGTATTAAAGTTTGTTAAACATAGTGTTAATCATCTCTATGTAATTGAAAAATAATAACTCTTTTAAGAATCAGTTTTGTAAGCAAATAGCTAAGTCTCAATAGCTCTTTCTTACAATAAAGCTTTTGTGTCGTTAGGCGTATTGTTAAGTCTTCAATGTCAGACAGTACCTATACGACACACCTTAGATTGCATAACAGTTAATTTGAAGAATGTGGGCCCAATACGTAAAACACCCAGATTATGCACCATTCATGCGGTAAGGCATTATTATTCTGTTGGACCCATTGATATCGATGGTTGGACTCATCAGTAATGGCTGACCTGAGGGTAACTTGCCTTTACGTATATAAGACCAGCGAAGTATGATGCCATGTACTCCATTAGGCAGTTTTTTGACTGAACTATTTTTGTGCTTCTAAATCTTGACTTTCTTATATCATAGTATGTTAGGAATCCTGTCTAAAGTCTAATTGAGAGACACTAAATATCGCTCATAAATGTATAATGGATAAATATGCCAAAAAGAATCCCTTAGCCATCCAAACTACTTTACAAGGAATTTAATGTTATTTATATAAAACAGCTGTTTATTACTCAAATATTTGGAAGATTTTTATAAATTAAATTAAATTAATAAAATAACATTAAATTTGCAGAAAAAACACAACAAATTCGTTTTATCACTAGAATATAAAAAGAATCAAAAATAAATTATAATATATGAAAGAATCCAAAATAAATTTTTAAGATATGTAAATTTTAAAATGGGCATTCCTAGAGAAAACCTAAATAACTATAACGTACTTTGTTTATTAAATTTAATAAAATTATCTGATCGCAGAATTATTTGCGATTTAACCTGTTTGTATAAAATTATTAATTCAATGTTTGATACCCCTGATTTATTATATGTAATCTCTTTTCATACTCCAAGCAGGTCGGTTACAAGACAGTACCTACCATATTATTGTAGCAATTCTATGTCAACGTCCCAATATCACACTCCTATGCGACGGATTCAACAGCTAGGAAACAAATACTACGATGTTGTTGATATATTTAGTACATCAATTTCAATATATAAGCATATCCTATTGAAGTTTTTTTCATCAAGTAGTGGAATATTTTAATAAAGGTATTTAATTTGATTTGACTAACACATAATAATTTTGTCAACTGAAACAGAAAAAAATATTTTGGATTTTTTATGTTTTGTGCCTGCATGCTGTGTAGATCAAATTCAGTGATATTTTGACTTTATATTTATTTTTCTGCAATTGTTTTAAATAGTCGTTTCCTGCACTATTTTCATGTAGAATTCGTAAATATTTTTTATATATATGTATGTAAAAGCCTTAATAGGCGTGAAATAAATAAGTAAATATCAACACTAAATTTGGCTCAACGCTGAAATTTGTAGTGGTATACACTAAAACATATTTTGGTCAAAGAAACTATATGTAGCAGGTCCCACGTATGTTTACTGTTCTTCCAGATTATATTAAGTCTTCTACTTCCTTAATTAAATTTTAAAAGATTGTTAAGATATCTGTATATATTTTTAAATCCATGTCCTTAATAAGTTCCGTGTGCTAAAAACGGAGTGTCACCCTAGTTGTTTTATGCTTATTTTGTTTCTCCTTGGGAATAATGATTTATTTATTCGCTGGAGCTAATTTGGCCACATTTAGGACACTTGCGAAACCCGTGAGCTTACGCTGACCAAAATGCGGCCAATTTAAAAAAAATCAGGAATTATTTCAATAGGTCCCGCGTTCTCGTAACTGCGTTATTTACCGAGCTAACAGTTTTACACAGCAAAGGTTATTAAATTAAAAATAGTAATGCGTAATGTTATTACCAATACATATATCTTTTTAAACCTTGTTTTTATTTCTATTGAACTTTAAATTCCTTTTTACAAAATTTCCTGTAAAAAGTACAATTTTAAACCATTTTTCTTAACAATCAGGCGAGTTTCATGCTTTTTTTATAAAACCTACAAACTTAAGATAAATTACGAAATATAGGTAAATGTATTGACTCTATGTGACAGTTCACCGATTCAAATATTTTTTCAATTCAATCCCAAAGTACCTAACTGGCCACCCATGCAACATGTTTTCTTCTTTCTCCTTGTAACGTTTTGTTTTTTTTTTTTATGAATGCAGTAATTACTTTATATTGCTTCACTCAAATGTATCAAGTGTTGACGTCGATACATGCTATTAGTTCTGGTGTGGTTAATTATATTGCGAAAAATTAGGTTTTGTGTTCTGTGAAGGGCACAGAATTTATTTTTATTATTCATGGATGTATAGAGGTATAATATACGGAACAGTGAAGCAGCTAGCAGAATGTTATTAAAGTAATCGACTAATCCGATCAGAAAATTTAATTACATCTCGATTATCTGTAAAAACACTTCTGGATTGTCTTTACCGAGCTTAACGCTAGAATCATAAAGAAGCCAGACAGCACCAACCACACTGTTAATATTGAAAATAACTCGGCGCTCTGCAATTTGCCGGTGTTCTTGGGGTTGGATATTTATTTTAATCATCTCTGTTTGCCATACCGATCTCTAACACGCCTCACAAAATGAAAGTCTGTCTTCGAGAAATTTACGCGTGTTATTATAATAAATTATCGCTGATTGTATTGTTATTTCACGGTGCATAAAACGGTCGAGATTGCCATTGTCCTTGGAGGGAATTGAAGAGATTGGTCTTGAAACAAAAAGCAAGTGGAATGGGCGGTTCTGGAAAATTTCTCAACTTACCGCAGAAGAAATAAGAGCCGATGCTATCTGCTCTGATTATAGGCTGGAAGTTTGATGGCTTAACCAACGAATGAACAATATTCTCCGGTAGGTCCAGAAGGGACAGCTTCCACTTGCCTCACAAGAAAGTAGGTACCTATTATGTACGAAGTTAAATGAAACGTAAACAAAACCAGTTTGCAAACAGAAAGAACAAAAGCTCCGATGAACCTTGTAAAAATAATCCAAATTTAAATCAGATTCATTGTATGTTGTGCGTTGTGTGTTGTGTGCAAGTACGCTGCACCGGTTCAGAAAACATCAATTTTTCAAACGTTTATTAACATATCGACTGTGTTTTGGTAAAACCCTTCAAGCCACATTTTAGGGGAATGTTACTTTTCAGTGGTTTCATGTAGAATAGTGTTCAAAGTACAACATGATACAGTATTTTTTACTATTTAAGTCATTTTTAATATTAAAAGACAGATGTATATTGCAATATTTTACATCAAACAAGTAAGCAGTTGAATGGAAATTTCAAGATGTTTAATTAGTTTTACGAATTTGTAAATTTTCATTTTTATCGTCTCTTGTAAAAATTTCATTTCGCGACTTGAAGGGTTTTACGAAGCAACGATCGATATACATAACATTTTATAATTAACATTTCATTTTGTGGCTTGAAGGGTTTAACGAAGCCACGGTCGATATACGAAACAATTTAATTAGCCCTGAACACTCACGGACTAACATTTCAACACCCTGCTTAGTAACCAATGTGAATTTATTTATCTTCTGGCACATGCCAAAAACATATTTTCGTACTATTTTCCATTACTAATGAAAAATATTTTGTAGTTCCCAAACATATTATTCATTAATTAATGCGCTTTTTCGGGGCTTTTACATATGAATATTAAGAAATATACTTTATTTATTATACACAATTCTGGAATACCCATTTTAAAATTTATAAAACGTAAGAATTTGTTTTATTATCTCATACAATCAATTCATAAATAATTCACTCACAATTTGGAAGGCGGGTGTGGGTACCGCCGCCCCTTGAGCCATTTATTGGATAACCAACACCCCTGCCATTAACCCCTAGATTTCTACCCACCCATCATACCTTTCTTCTTCCCAGAACTCTTTCTTCCTCCTTTCCCTAACAGCATTACAAAAGATAACATCGGTCTTAAGGTAAATTATTCCTCGGGGACTCCTATGTGAAGCTAACGCAAAAAAGTTGCCCCTTTCGATTTTGTTTAATAATCCTGTCAAATTTTAGTAACACATAACCCATAAATCGTTGCATACATTCAACCTCTCATTCGTTAAATCATTGTGAATCTATGTAAACGTTACAATAACTAAGAGGAAGCTACAAGGCAAAAATGTGTATATTCTTGGTATACCTTATATTGTAGGTAATAAGCATTAAAATGGCTTGACAAACGGAGTCTAGAAACGTTCGATTTCAAGCACAAAAATGGTTTTTATTTATTCTGTAAGTAATTTTATAAGAAAGCAGAAAAGTTAATCAAGGGAGACTGTCACAGATAATCTTAGCTATAATACTGTATTTTTAAAAGTCGTTTCCTTTACGCGTTCATACATTTCTATTGAAAAAATATTTTTTGTAGTAGTTAACATTTATATTTTTTATGGAGTAATTTATTTTTTGGTATTCATAATGTACACCAATTCATTATAAAGATTAATCAAAAAAGTGATTTAGCACTAAGCTTTGCCTTAAACTAATAAATGATATGTCATTATTTAACATTTTAGTTTTATCACATCAAATAATAAGTAATTGAAAAAAAAGATAATACTCATAAATCTAAACGAAACATGACACAGAAAAATGAAAAGATAACGATCACAACTCGGAATCGAACCCAGTATCTCTGTCTTACACTGACAACGTCTTTAACCACTCGACCATTGGGACATATTTCATATACCTAGATCTCATATTTCAAATTCAGAATTAACATACAAATTTTTATCATTAGTACTAGCTGTACCCCGCCACGCATTGCTGTGGCTAACTCTGTCTGCGCAGATAGAGAAACATTAGCGCGTGTTGCTTTTACATCCAACAGATGGCGCTGTGTTTTTTTTTTTTTTTTTTAATTTTTGCTACATGTCACAGGTCTATATAATAAAGGTATTTAAAAACGGTTCCATGATAACTCAACACAGTGACAATTCAACACACCTTTAAAAATTGATATAAAGTCATTAGAAATGATGAAAAAAGACCTAACCTAACCTACTTAACCCAGTTAATAAAGTTTTTGTTTCATCACTTTCCATGACTTTATATAACTTTTTAAATTATCACTGTGATGATTTATCCGGTCACCTTTAAAAACACACCCGTATTCGAATGCAACGTTGTGTCAAAATATTAGATTTAAGATTTTGAACAAAAAAAACTGAAATAATAACAGAACCGGAAAACGAACTTTGAAATTTGAAAAATTCTTCAAATTCTCCGAAACAACCTGTCCTTAGAAATATTTTATATTACAGATATTTTTTTATTAGTATTATATCCTTCAATGAAATATTACATTGATGAGAATAACCTTTAAAAGCTATTAAAGAAAATTACGAGCAGTTCCAGTTAAAAAAAAATATAAGTAATTGTTCTCGGAAACATTTAAATATTTTTTGCGTTCATCGATTGAAATTTAACTTAAGTCAATATAGTAGTTTATGTATGTATCTATTATTCTAGCATAGTAACTAAAAACACAGTGCCTTCTTTGAAACTATTAAGTAAGACAGTGTGTTTTTATTCACCACGGCATTCTAAATAATGTACTCGCTCATTCTAGCTCATGATTAATTCGTGGAATGATATAATACTTCTTTTAAATGACGTTGGCTATTAAAATAATGACATTTTTTTAATATTAGTATGAGAACTCCACTATTTATTAAATTAATAACTTTGCCAGAAAAACATAAGACACAGTAGTTGTATTTTTTTAAAAGAATTCGAAGCTCGAATCATCGTTACATTTAAAATTTAAAAAAACTCCCTCGTATTAAAAAAGTTTTTTTGTACTATAAAGTATGTGACAGACCACGCAATAAGCGCGCAACATTTTTGAGGCTTTGCCTATTTCATTACATTATATACATGCTGTACATTCCCATTAGGAAATAGGCCAAGCCATGATGCGTATAGGAATGTATGTTGATATATAAATTATTTAAAAAAATTATATTTTATAAATTTTAAAAAAATACTACCATACTACGCTCATGCCCATATTATAGTGGTCGTATATGATTTATAAGATATAAGCGTGGTCTGATTCGATTTCGCGATAGTCATGACAGACTACGATAAACTTAATTGCATTCCAATATGCATCTAGTAATTCCCAACAATGTATTTCTCCAATTCTCTTAAAAATGTATTTTTCATGTTTTTACTTTTTTATTCGGAAAGGTTTTTAATATTTATCGCCGTATCATTTAAATTAATCTATTTATCCATTTTATAGTGATTTGTTTTGGGGGTTTTATACCGTGTTATATATATTACAGTGTCTACCATCAGGGCAGATGTGTAGAAGATAGTATAATTTTTGGACGTGAAAATTTCAAATCATATCCATCTATCCACTGGCTATTCATTAAATGTTCAGTTCCCTTGTGATAAATTTATTATTAAAGGCAGTATCATAATTTTATAACGGCTGGATTTAATTAAGTACTCATAATTCCGGATTATTATTAACGGTGGCTGTATATTCACTTCGTTAAAATATTCATTATTAATGTACATTTACCCAACGATCAAGAAGGTTTATTTTAACCACTTGATCTTTAGATTAAAATAATTTCACATAATCGTTGGTACCTATTTTTATTTCATAATTTCTGACTCAACTAAAACAATATTAAAAAAAATAATAGACATCACTATAAAAGACTTGAGTTGTAAATTAATATATATACAGGATTTCCATGGGTAGAGTGCGCTAACTTCGGGAGGTGATTCTACATGATGGTAAAGATAAAAAAGGTAAATATCCTTATTTATTTTTTGGAATAACTTTATTGAGTAAAACCTCAAATTTTAATATTTAAATATTGAAGACAATATTAGCGATTTCTAAACGAAAATCTGAAACAGAAAATCAGAAAAGGATATGGTCACATCTAGGACTCGAACCCAGGACCCTTGCCTTGCCGGGGCACCGCTCTGCTCTGGGTTCGAGTCCTAGATGTGACCATATCCTTTTCTGATTTTCTGTTTCAGATTTTTGATTACAAATCGCTAATATTGTCTTCAATAATTAAATATCCTTAGTTAATATTTTCCATTACAAAGAATATTATTTTTCCCGTACAAACAATTCAACTTTTTAACCTGAAAGCTATCTTAAAACAATGGAATTCGAAAAAAGTTATTTTTCTTTTTACTTCTAAAATCATTTAGAATAGGACACCCTGTATTACTAATAAGTTTTTCAACTCTAAATTAAATTCGTCAAAAATGTTTTCCTGGATAATCGATACGGTTTTTAAAGGTAAAAATGGACTCATGCACCCTAAGTATGGCTAGATGGAAGGAAAAAGCAAGTTTGTCTTAGCGTAAAATACCTGGGACATATTATCACAGACGACTTGAAATACTCGTACATCGAGAATATGGAAAGACAAAGAAGAGCGATATCCGTTAGAGTAGGTATGCTGTCAAGGCGATTTCAGTTCGGCAGTTCAAGCGTCAAAAGTAAACTATAACGACGCATTCTGCACATCGTTGTATACATAACAACTGTGGGTAGATTACACCGCATCCCAATAGCTTATTCCGCCTACAGAGAAATTCTATCCTGGGGGACGGGTGCACTCTTTCGGAGCACTTCTACGCCACCGTATTAAAAGCTTTTGGCACAGACTACGCCAATCGAAGAATACCATAATCACTGCCATAATTGCTCGGATGGAGTCCCCTCTCATGGCAATCTGGAGACGGAAGACGGTCAGATATCCATCATAAACGACTATTTGAATAAATCTTTGTAATTAATGTTTTTCACTTCCTTCTGTTTTTATTCAATCCGTCTTACAAATTATATTCTTACACGCCGGTGCATGGTTGCTACTGTGATGCTGGCCTCGAGCGTGAATTAACTCTTGATCGGCCAAGATGCCAAACAAAACGTCTGTAACCAAGTGGGTCTTCCGACGACTTATGGGCTTTTAAACTATAGAAATCCCAATTATTCAGTCAATTATTAATGGTAACTTGTGTACTAGTATTTGCGCCGGAATACGTAAAATACTAATATGATATGTCAATTATTAAAGCTAATATAAGGATGACAGTAATTTTGGGTACTACCTACCCCCCACTTGGCTGCGGGATAGTTTTAAATTTGAACGTTTTAACCGAACAAACGCCATGGTAATAAGGAAAGATTTTCAATGAACTAACCTTCCGCGCCACGTAATATTTACACCGCGTAAGTAAGGTAAGACCTATGTGTATAGTAATTTAGCCTTTTTTTATTTCAAAATATGGAATGTATTGCATTGCATTCTGGAACAAACTATTACTATTATTTAAGATAATATTGATGAATTAACGGGGTATCTTCGTTTGATTTTTTAGGATCAAATATTCGTTTAAATATCGCCAAAATTGTCTTCAATGATTAAATATTACAATTTGATGTTTTACTCATTAAGTTATTCCAGAAATAAAAAGATTTTAATTTTATGTAAATAATGTAAAAAGTCGTTATTATTTAATTTAAATGATTTAGTTAAATAATTATAACTATAACTTGCTACATATTAAAAAACAGCATTTCTTTACACTATGTTTTTTTGTTAATATCATTTTATTATATTATCAGTCACACGTTGGATTTAAATATTGATCCAAGTTTTTACCACGATGCGTCACTTAAAACGTTGTTCGTGGAATATGCACCGAAGTCATCGATAAATTTTGGCGCTTACGCAGTGACCATATTTTAATTTTATATGTCCAGGAAATCGTCACTACACTTACGCGTTTCATGATGACATGATTTCATAATTCCTCATTGGATGATTTATTCAATCACACAATTGTTAACCGAGTAGCATTGTCAAAATGCAAATAAGTCAACTGTGGACGTTCAAAAGAGAAGAACAAACTTTTTTTTAAAGTTTGCTTTTGCTTTCTTTGTGTGTAAATAAACACTCATAAAAAATAATAAGCCTAAAGTTTATCAAATACCAAAAGTTCCGAAAAAATTAACTAACTAAATTACAGGTGTCAAGTACAGATAAAAGAATTTTCTCTTTTGCTTTCACATGTGTTGAGTGCTTAATAATCTGGATTTTATGATAGTTATTTTGTAGTATCATAAACATTGTTAAATGGTGATCGTGAAAAATTACTTTATCGGTATTTTTAATTACTTCTGAATAAATCTCACTGGGTGAGGTGTGTTCAGGATGAGGCTGCCCACCAACTGCGTAGCGTGCCAGATCGGGAGAGGCCAGTTTGTGGAGACCATTTTACCTCCACAGCTGATCTCTTGACCTTGCATCGCTATAAGAGGGATATATTCATTCGGAGTGATTGGAGAAGGGCTGTGATCATGCCATTATACAAAGGTAAAGGGTCACGTATGGAATGTGGGAATCATAGGGCTATTAGCCTGCTTAGTTCAGTTGGCAAGCTGTATGGTAGAATTTTGATTGAAAGAGTAAGAAAGGAAACAAAGGATAAAATATGGGATGTGCAAGGTGCTTTTATGAGTGGAAGGGGGTGCATGGACCAGATCTTCTCATTGCGTATGCTCACTGAGAAGTTTCTGGCAAAAAACCAGAAACTTTTCTGTGCCTTTGTAGATTTACAAAAAGCATACGACCGAGTCGACAGGAAAAAGCTATGGAAGGTGTTGTCCAAGTATGGAGTGAATACGAATCTGACTCAGGCAATTGCGTCTCTGTATGAGGGAAGCGTTGCATGTGTTAGGGTAAACGGTGGTTTTACGGAGTGGTTTGATATCACAAAAGGTGTTAAACAAGGCTGCGTAATGTCACCGTGGTTATTCAATCTATACATGGATAATTGTATGCAAGAATTGAAAGAGGTGGGATTGGGCGCGAATTTGAATAATTTGAAAGTATGTTGCCTGTTGTATGCTGATGATGCGGTGCTGATTGCTAATAGTATAGATGATCTACAGTCTCTCGTGTCTAGGATGAACGAAGTATGCATGAAGAATGAGTTAATGATGAATGTAAGTAAGTCTAAAGTAATGGTGTTTGAAAGAGAGAGTACGAAAACAGTGTGCAATATAATTGTGAATGGGGAATACTTGGAGCAGGTGGATGAGTTTGTGTATTTAGGAAGTATGTTTACGAGAGATGGGAAGGCTGACAGAGATATCGAAAGAAGGGTAAATGCAGGTAATTCCGTTAATGGAGGACTAAACGCCGTAGGCGCTAACAAAAAATTGTCCAAAGAAGCGAAGTTAGCAGTCCACAACGGAGTGCTGGTACCTACCTTGATGTATGGAAGTGAGGCATGGAACTGGCAAAGAAAGGATGAAAGTAGATTAAATGCTGTTGAAATGAGATCCCTGAGGCGTATGTGTGGTAAAACCATGTTTGATCGTGTGAGGAATGTGGAGATCCGCAAAGAGTGCAAGGCTGATGTAAGCGTAATGAGTAAGATTAAGAAAGGGATGCTTAGATGGTTTGGGCATGTAGAGCGAATGAGCGAAGATAGGAGTGTAAGGAGGATATATGATGCAAATGTGAATGGTAGCAGAAGTCGGGGACGCCCGAGGAAGACATGGCACGATCAAGTGAATCAGATACTCGAGTCGGGCCATGTCAAGAGTCAGAATAATAGAAGAGTATGTATGAGACGATGTATGAATGTGAATGAGGCAAGGAGTGTGTGCCAAGACCGAGTTGTTTGGCGGTCCGTCCTCTCTGCCTACCCCTGCGGGGAAACGGCGTGATGGTTAGTTAGTTAGTTAGTTAGTTAGTCACTCCTGGACACACAGATCCCTAGATTCCTTCCCACCCCTCATAGCTTTTACCTTCCCAGAACTTCCTCTCATTTATTTCTTTAAAAGATCCTCCACACAGCATCCTCCAAGATGACAAAGTCCCTGAGGGAAATTATTTTCTTTAGGGCCTACTGTGTTGGGTTAATATAAAAAAATCTTCTCAGCATCTATGTGTTTTATGTATTATTTATGACCAATGGGTTATTTTCACGGACTGTGAATACCTTTTAAAATATGTGGATGATTTAAAGTTTATTTCTTCTGACGTAAAATATATGTAAATTTAATATTTTATTGAAGCGAAACTTCTTTACGCGCGTTATGCATTTTCGAGGACCGGAGTAATACCGACTCATGACCGTCACGAAAAACCGTGATCATTTCGCTATAGGAGCCTAGCTAATATTATATACCTAGTTTAGGTCACTCTCCAAACTCAGCTTCGCGGTCTAGAGGCAGAGCGCCCGATTGTCGTCGTGAAGAACCGAGGTTCGATCCCCGCTTTACATTTTTTTTTCTTTTTGTGATTTTTTTAATACGAGGAAAAGTGATAAAATGCTCTCGTGCTTCGACATTGTCAGGCATACATATAAGAAGATATCTACATGATTTGTAATAATGTAGTAAAAAATTACATAAATTTGTCAATTTTAACCGAGAGTCTCCCGAAATGTCTAAATCCATTTAGTGAGACTCTAGACCGGCAGGTTTTCACTCGAGTAATTGGCTCAAATTAACGGTCGGTACCTATATGATATTTTGGTCGAAATATAGCTTACAAATCGAGCCGGTAGAGTCGCTTGGTATTTTGATTAATTATTTTTATTATATATATATATATTATATATCAATTGAGGAGTACACGTTGTGTACGCGGTTCTCGTCGCGCGAGATACTTCTCCTCGCGGTCTAGAGGCAGAGCGTTCGACATTCGTTATGCAGGACCCGGGTTCGAATCCCGTATTTTTATAACTTTTAATTTTTTTATCACATGCTACTTATAAATATGTCAATATTAGGAATCTAGTTAAACGTTCATTTGTTAACAACACGCCTATAAATAAATATATATGCTTTTTAAAACTATAATGTACAGCATTCTGAATAATTATAATATGAAATGAAAAGAGAGAGAGAAGAATACTAAAAGTTTCAGTTCCGTCGTGCGTAGGCTTGCCACACACTGTATTTGTTTGCTAAAAATTATGTAAAACCGCTCATAACAAAACGGTTTCAACTGTCTACAACGTCATTATGACGTAGAAAACGCCACTGGATGGTAAAACAGTTGTCACCAACGTTGCGTATCGTCAACGCCGATGGCGGTTTTCACGAATAAAAACGAACATGTCATTCTGGCGAAAATGGCACATTTAGGACGGGTTGTTTCACAAAATTTGAATAATTCATCAAATTTCTAAGTTAAATGTCAAGTTCTGTGTAAGTTATATTAATATATTCAAAATATTATATAATATAATATTTAAAATATTAAAAGTTCTGTAATTAATTTCAGTTCTTTGAAGCAACTAGCCCAAAATTATAAAATAACAGAACATGAATAAAACTTTCAATTATTCAAATTCTCTGAAAACGCCTGTCCTTATAAATCATTATAGAATTCGAAACGTTAACCACTGACGTCAGATGAGATAGACTTGCCCCAACGTGAAATCTGGGTATCATTTCGACGAGCTGGAGACAAACCACGTGACCATATTTTTGGCACCAGAAGGGTTAGAGAATGCTTTGGATAATCAACGATCAGTCATACGTTGATCGCCGAAGAGCACACATTAAAATAAACAGATCCTGCGCAGAAAAATAAAGTTAGCTTAAGTAATGCAACGGTTTGCAGCGCAGTCAATTGTGTGACATTTCTACGCAAGATCGAATCTTTGTTCCCGAACGAATCGCCTGGCGTAGACGCTAAAATTGATTGCAGTGGGTAAAATATAGTACATTACAAAATTGTCTAACTAAATATTAACAAAATATTACATTTTGGAGACAAGCCCGAACTTTTCTTTTCCCGATTTGGGAAATTGTATTGGATATAATATTTTTTTTACGCAGCCAGCAATTTGTGCGCTCTTGTAAAAAGAACTAGTAATTCGTAAGCAGATTTGATTTTCACACACTAAATTTTGGTATTACAATCCGAGGTGCCTGTATACTGTCAGATTCCTTTTTTGACATATCACTGACAGAGACATCCCCACGTCACTCCGCTTGTTCAGCGCCACTTGGTTTGTTCCCCTCGCCCTCGTGGGCAGCTCTTCTATCCTTACTGTGTGGCGTCAACATAAAAATAAAATAAAAATACCTTCATTATAACATTAAGAAACACAATTGATACATAATAAGCAACTCAACAATTATTGTTACTTGCAACTGCAGAACATTTTTTATGAAATTTTATGAAAATGTCTACTTCAGCATATGTACATAAAAAATTAAAAACCAATTATTACAAAAATAAATTTAACACTTTAGTTATTCAGGGTTGATTAGCCACTCCTAACTGTTGTATATCGTGCTCAATGTAAACATAATAATAATATGTATAATGCAGAGATCTGGATCATTAAACATGAATCACTGCCATTATTCCGACCCTTCAATAAACACAAAGGTACTCGAGCATAAATGCGGCCATTCTTCAACATTTGCTCCAACTCATTTGCATATTTGAATCACCAAATTCTGCATCTGTTTTCGAGACGTTCATCGTAAAATTATTGATTGCAATAATTAAAATAATTCTGAGTAAAGCCTACTGTGATATGATACGCCGAACATGATATTTGTGATTAAATTAAAATAAATAACATATTTAGCACAAGATTTTGTTAATATTAAACTGTTGTATTTACTTTACTTCATTTTTTACTCCCAGATCAATCACTTTGTTTGTCCTGATGATGGGTAGATTGGGTCGGTACCGAAACTCGACCGCGATCCAGTATACTATGTGAGAATCTAAGCTTTTGATGAGGCCTTCAGCAACCTACACCATCGAAGCGCTGCAGTATATGGGTGCCCTAACAGTATTATATTACCGTGCACTTGACAAACTATCCATAGTTTGTAAATGTGTAAAATATAACAATTAATCATGGAGAAAGCCCATTTTAGTGCTGCAGCAACAATAACATAATCAAATTGCATGTACTCTTTCATTATTTTAAAAATCTGAATCTTCGACAATCACTAAATGTCTCCATTTATAGTTCATAAAATTTGTGAGAGGATATTTTACTGAGCGTAGTGAAATCCTGTTTTAACTCGACCATTTGGCATTTCATGTGCCTGAAATTTGTTTTTTTATGTTCCGATTCCGGTTCAAGGTGGTGGTCTTCTTGGATAGTACATTTTTATCCCACCAGTTTTTACAAGATCGTGTTTCAGTAACGAAGGAAGTTTGAAAAAAGAATTGTCATGAAAATGGTGACATTTCTTTAGACAAATTTTACAATTCTTAAATGTTATATTTTTTTAAATGTTGCGTAAAATATTTATTGACAGCCTCCGTGGTCGAGCGGTAAAGCTTTCGCATGCAAGCTGGAAGTAACGGGTTCATATCCGGGTGTGCACGAGTAAATTTTATTTGATTAATTGGTGCTATTTCACAAATTACTAATTTCAAATAATACAAAGTATATTTTCGGTACGTTCCAAAGTGGAATATACTCTCAGTATCGCCCTTGTGTAAAGTCACCATTAAGAATTAAAACGTTATTTGAAATGGCTTGTGTCGTGTTTGGTGACCAGATTTGAATAGGCAGTAACAATCCCACCTTCCTCTTGCCCTCCCCACTACCTTCAGCCTTACAACATTCCCAAAATGGTTTGTCATAGTCTTACTAGCCCCAGACGGTTGGGAGCAGTTGAGACTCTTGTGCAGTTCCACAAATAAAAACTAACTATGATTTTTAATCACGTAGGCCGTAAGTATCTACTAGCAAATCGTATGATTTCATAGCAAATTTTGGTTATTATTTATTACATAAGAGAAAATTAGAACATACTTTTGTTGACATGGATGCTGGATCGACTGTTCACAGAACTACTAGTATACTTTTATTGGTCGATTGTTTCAACTTTATCGAGAATTTCTTTAAAAACTGGTTACCCGTTTTGGTTCTATTTCGCAAATATTGAATTTCGCATGTGAAGATGGCCGACAATGATTGCGTAGGTTCACCGCTTAAATCTTGCCTTTTGTTTCTCAGAAACTAAAACTATTTTAGGTGATACCAGGTCAAAAAAATAGATTATAAACGCTTGAGTAAAAATGTCGAACTAGAGAAGGTTGAAGAAACCGGCTTGAGAGCAAATACTTTGGAGAAAGAAATGAGTATAAATGTATGTACAACCTGTGGTATTTGGGACTATGTATTTACTGTCTCGAAGAAGGTTACAAAGATTAAAAATAGCTTAAGAACGCTATGCACTATATATTTTTTTAATTTGTTTATGGTCATAATATAGATATAACATAATAATAAGGGGCTTTTATATACAATAAAAATATATAAATAAAGGTAATCTGCCAATATCCGCCAATGCTTGTAATAAAAATGAACAAAATTGTTTTTAACAATAATTTATAAACTTGGCGGAAATACTCGTAGTTCGCACGAGTTTGCCAAGTTCAAATTATTGCCAAATACATGTATATCGTTTATAAATTTGTTACCAAGACTATGTAAACGTTTGATTGGGAATGGAAACTATAGTTGATATATATAAATGTTAATATTTGCCTAGTCGTTCGTGTAGTTACATGTAGATTGATTAAATGCAGGGGTTCACAACAATCGAATTTAGAGTTTAAAAATTTTAATAAAAAGTTTGGTTTAATTTTCGACAGTATTTTATGTATTCTAAAGGGATCTTGAGTTTAAAATTTGCGATGCGTAGAAGTTTTCTTTGTGTTTTTTCTACGTTATGGATACGAGTTTTGTAGAAGGGCGACCAAACTATGAAGTTATTTATGTCTGGATATGCGCAGTTATAACAGTTTTATGATTTGTAATCGTTCAAAGTTTTTGATTGTTCTTTATATAAATCCTAATTTTTTCACAACCTTATTTACAATTTGCTGAATGTGTCCCGTGAAATTAAGTTTCTCATCCATTATTAATATCTTGCATTTCAATTACGCTTTGTAAATTTATTTAATTAATTTAAAAGTCGAAAAACAGAGTTTTTTATGGAAAAAACCAGTCAGTTAGCCTATCTTATGTTCCACACATTCTAAAATCTTGTCCATTGCAAAAAAAAGCTCTTTCTCGAGAGTTAGCTGTTAAATGTTTACATTATTGAAGTGAAACTTCTTTACGCGCGTCATGCAATTTCGAGGACCGGAGTAAAACCGACTCATGACCGAAACGAAAATGCGGGTACCCCCACCACCGATTAAAGTTCATTTGATCTAGTCAAAGTTTTGAAGTAACATATAAATGCTTCTTAGCTCATCCCGAGAACTGGCGTTGGTGGTGTAATGGTCAGCATAGTTGCCTTCCAAGCAGTTGATCCGAGTTCGATTCTCGGCCATCGCACATTATTTTTTTGTTTTTAACGCCTTTTTCATTCAATATCTTATTTTTTAGTAGGTCAGAACATTTTTTAAAAGAAAATAATATTGCAAAATAATAAAAACACTTATCTCACTGTGATAAAACATTACTCCGCTAGAGCGCGCTTTGCGTTATTGTGTTGGATTAAAATTATTATCTAATCCGTATATTATGATAATTGTATTACATTTATTTAATTAATTTATTTATTTTGATAATATGTAATAATTTACAGAAAAAAAAATTAAAACTATCTCCCTCTGATAAAATATCCGTTCGCTAGAGCGCACTACGCGATCTTGTGTGGGATTCTATTTCTGTACATTGTACATTATTTTTAAAAATATATTATATTTTGGGTGTGATGTAGGTAACATTATAAAACATAACAAGCTCTCATATTTTCAGAACCTACATAATATAATCAATTTATGCGGCTTTGCTTACAGTTGGTGCTCAGCGTGGTTGGCTTTCAATCAGTTAAGCGAGGTTCGATTCTCGGCTGTGGCATTTTTGAAGTGAAACCTTGTTGAGGTGGGGGAGCCGCTCACGAACGTTCTCTCTCTTCTCTTCTTTCCTCTCTCTCAGACACCAGCGAACTGCGCCACGCCAAGCATCAGCTGAAACTAGAAGTTTCACTTCTGTCTTGCGTAGGCTTGACACACCCACTTTTTTTTTATTATTTGTTTTATTATTTGACTTTTTATTTATTTTAAACGGACATCTACATAAATTATAAACGGTGATAAATATTGAATGGTCTTAGATAAATAATAATTAAAATTATTAATTTTTCAGTAAAAATGTCAATAAATGAGTATGAGTATATTGAACATAAGAACCATTAAATCAACATGATGTTATTTCTATCGTAAGCAAATCAATAATGTTGTTTAACGATAAAAGATTACTATGTTATTTGTAAAAACAATATAAACTGTTTTGTAAATTTCATATTATTTAGATCAATAATATTTTTTTTTCCTAAAGAACAATTTTTATTGTGTTGATTCTATATAAAATCATTATATTATCTAAAGCTTCCGGGCCGGCCCTGAGCTGAACGGCGCCTGGCGCGAGTTAAAATTTGGCACTCTTCTCAAAGCCAGTAGACGTCTATGCAGATGATCACTGTAATCAATAATATTTGGATGAGTTTACTTTCATGTAGGTATCGCAGTTTTTATGAAAAATAATCTTAAGGGCGATGTGTTAGGTTGGTATTATCAGTGTCTTGGCACCTTGGAAATTCGGTGCCCGGAGCAGACCGCCGGCCCTGCACAATTTGTATTCGCGTACAATTTACATCTTACTAAACTGTTCGGTTTCACCTAGTTTCAAAACATTCTTAAAAAAATTATTGTATCAATCAAAAAAAGATTGTCTTATTTTTTGACAACTGGTAAATGATATTTCAAAGATTTATGCCGACGATGTAAATACGTTGCATCTCGAAATAAGTTAAGTATATTATTTTTTTGTAAACTCACTACACAAATTTTTTTCTGCTTCTGGTATCAACAGATTGTACGCATTATATTTCCGATACGCCTTATACTTAGCAGACTTGAATTAATCTGCATAATGTCAAATAAAAATGTGAACATTACAATCACGGACGATTAACTAATCATTTATTAATTGGATCAAACAAAGTCGAAATCCTTGACACACACGCACATTAAAAAAAATATAAAAGAAATCGTGAAATCCAATAAGCTGTTTATTGTTACTTCTGCCCACAGAGAAATGAAATAAATAAATCACGCGTTACCGGATTTATTCCAACACCCTATTTAAGGCGATGACTTCGAGTAAAGAAATTTATCACGACTTGTAATATATTTATTACACTTTTACTGTGGGTTACGCGTGTAATTACATCATTTGGCAAACGGTTCAATGTTATATTGGCAAAAACACTTTCACCATTATGTGTAAGAATGGTTGATTGATAAATCGTATTGATTAAATCTGTCTACTAACTTGAAAGATCTCTTAAGTCCAAGTTGTGAAAAACTTGTAAGCTGGGCCTTCGAACGCAAATTCATTAATTTATTTAAGTATTCGCGTAGTGCTGTTTTATTATTTATTTACTAATGTCAATTAAATACATAGTACGGTAGTTTATTCTCAATTCTCTTCACTATAGATTCGTGTTCCGAGACGGACTTAAGGTAGTTTTGTCGGTGTTATATTATAATTTCTTCATCTTCATGTTTGTTGATTTCTTCATCTTCATGTTTATTGATTTCTTAATATTCTTGTTTGTTGATTTCGTCATCTTAATGTTTGTTGATTTCTTCATCTTCGTGTTTGTTGATTGAAGTTTGGTGTTATGTTCGTGCCATAATTTCTTTGATTTCCTACCCTTCATGTTTTCTTAGCTATATTTTGATGTTGTTTTTTTGTTTGTTGTCCTTCTTATCCCATAGAAATATTCTGTACGAGACAGCCTTGTTCACAAATATGTCATCATGGCGTATTAATAGGTTATCATATTTATATATTGTTCAGTTGATTATTATCAACTGAATTTAAAATATTTTTGTCCAAAGTAATTTATAAAATTAGTATACCTTTATTTCTATTTTCGATACTGTCGATTCGTGTTGTAATTCCATCATAATGATATATTGAACAACATTTAAAAAAAAAAATTAACTATTTTTTTTTACCGTGGACGGTTTCAGCTTATCATATTAAAACATTTATTCCTTTAAAGTCTAACATAACAATTATTATATTACCAAGAAATAAAAATCGTTTATTATATTCGAGCTTCAGAATCAGGATGATCGAGAATACTTTTGCATTTTACGAATAATGAAAACCACATAACTTACCACAGCTTTTACATGGTTTGAGGTCACAATGCACCAAAATGAGTGGAAATTCATTACTGTAAAATAATACCAATCCAAAAAATATATTCATTTTTACGTTGCTTTTTATACTTTATGTTCGAATTATTAAAAAAACAAGACGAAAGGGTGAAATGTAGTAATTTTCATAAAACCGACATGCAATATTTAACCCTCCGATGAGCGATATCCGGGAGGTGGTTAGTGGTGCAAGAAGGTCTGTGCAGACCTTATATACCTATAATTTTGCGTTAGGTAGGGCCTTCACTATTATTTATTTATATTATACGCCTTTAGAGGTTACTACAAATATGTAAAATATATATTATAATAATTCATAGGAACATTATTAGGAAGAAGTAAAATTTATTAAAGAAATTATATACTAGAACACATGCGAAATAATAATAAAAGCAAACGTTTATATGTATTTATAAGGCATGTTATTATAGCCTTCTTGTAACTTTATTTCGTACAGTTGGACACATTTATATATATACTATATCCGAGAAAGAATGGCAACTGCATGTAATCATGTTCAGGCAAGTATCTAAATAACTCAGTCCTGATATTGTTGTTGAAGTAAAAAATAATTTTTGATCGAGTATTTCTAGTTGGTATATGGAAGGTTAGGCTCAATAAATCGGGACTGTCTATAATGCTATTAAAAAATTAATAAATAAATTTTATAAAAATATGATAATATTTTTTTTAACATGAAAAGTAAATAGAATAACACATTTTTTTTAAATCATCGGGCACGATTATTTAAAAATATGATGATGCATAAAAAATGTTAATTTGCCGTAGAAATATGATTCATGGTGGAGGAGTGAATCATCGATACTCATGTAAACGATTGAATGATTTATTTGGCGTATTGATTTTCTCGGAAAGTTAGACTTTAAATAGACGTCTCGAAGTGGTACATAAATTGCCGCCGGGTATCCTCAGCTTGCCTCTCGTGTTTATGTCTGGGCCGGGGCATGAATGTGCCCGCTGTCTGTCTGCTTATGTCAAATGAATAATACCAACGGGTGGTCTTGACGTGTTTCACTACGGGTATGTCATCCAGTGATGATATAACTTTCTATCTAATTTGTAGAAGGATTCATATTATATTTCGGTGATCAAATGTACTATGTGCTGTAATAATTTATTTTGATTCTCCGGTACAAATATGCAATCCTGCAAACTATGGTCCAAATACAACCAGTTATTTATCGTGCGTAATAAAAATGCATTCATAATGCTGTTCGGGCTACCGCGCTACTGCAGCGCTTCAACTATATTTTTGGAAGGCTTTTCCATAGTAAATTTATATATACATAGATGGATTATTTTAACCTAACCCCAAATACAAACCATTTTGCAATCAGCGATATGTTTGAACTGCACGTATTTAAGGGTGCGTATAAACATGCTAGCCGAACTGGCAAGCTGAACCATGACTTACGGGATAGGAACGAAGCTACCGCAGTTACTTCGTTCATTCCCGTACTTTTCCTAGCTCATTTAATTTTTTTATTTTATCTTGGTAAACTAAACAATCGTCGTAAATAAATAGCTTCCCCAAACATATTTTCCATAATGTATTAAATATGTTTGTACGTTCCATTTCCGTTTCAAAATGGTGGCCATTTTAATGGTTCAGAAAAGATTATTTTTTTCAGATGGCATTTGATATTTACTAGCTCTTTTAATTTTTTATATTATCTTGGTAAACTTAAACAATCGTCGTAAATAAATAGCTTCCCCTGACATATTTTCTATGATCTGTTAAATATGTTTGTACGTTCCATTTCCGTTTCAAAATGGAGGTCATTTTAATGGTTCAGAAAGGATTATTTTTTTCAAATGTGAAATCGTTTGCCTGGAAAAGTTGGAAATAAATTGACGTTTCTTCAGACAAACTGTAAAGTTACTGATTTCATTATTTTCAAATTGTTTCATAATATATTAATGGATTCTGATTACTTACTAATCTTATAATTTAATTCTTTATTTTAAAAAAATAATTTACTACCAGAAAGTATCCGAAATATAAATACCAACAAAGATTTTAAGCTTCGCGTTAAAAAACACACTGAAAATATAAACTGAATACTATACGGCATAGTATATTAAAAAATAACGATTAAAATGACACCCCCATATATACACACAAGCCTAGCTTTACTATGGTGTTACATCTTATGTATAAAATTAGGTAAAATAAATACTATATTTTCTGTTTATACTGTAAAAAAATTTATGAATAAATATTTAAAAATACGTATTACACTTTATAAATTTCATTTTTTATTAATATTAGTAAACTGGAAAATACGACTGCCAAAGTTCAACCATATTATTATTATATAATATGGTTTATATTTAATATTTGATGTTTTTTTCATCAAGTAGTGGAATATTTTAATAAAGGTATTTAATTTGACTAACACATAATAATTTTGTCAACTGAAACAGAAAAAAATATTTAGGATTTTTTATGTTTTGTGCCTGCATGCTGTGTAGATCAAGTTCAGTGATATTTTGACTTTATATTTATTTTTCTGCAATTGTTTTAATAAGTCGTTTCCTGCACTATTTTCGTGTATGATTTCGTAAATATTTTTTATATATATGTATGTAAAAGCCTTAATAGGCGTGAAATAAATAAATAAATATTTATTCCATAAAAATAAGGGGATTACCTTTTTCAGAAAGTATGTCGACCACATCAAGTTGCAAAATGTTATTAATCATTGCATGTGTAAAAACTCAAAAAATGAATTGTAAAAACATTTATTCTGATTATTAATTGTAAGCCGCATCCCATCGACGAACATATCCTATTCCTGCGCGTTCTGCTCTCAAAGATGTCAGCTCATCGATAATGTAGCGTCGACAGATATCTCAGACGAGAATGCACGCTTTATGCACATGCACAATGAATTCGAGCAATTAATTGTAGACTCATTGATTAATGCATTCACGAAAACTTCTGTGTAAATCAAATTACTTACTTGACTTTATATAGAAGGCATATCAGTAGGTATAATAAATAATAGGCTGTACACAACATACAACAGTGTATTTTCTTTCACTACTTTTTGTTTTACTCCGTTTGTCGGTAGAGGTAGTGAAATAGATTAGACTAAGGATTTGTAACCAGCGGCGTGGCGACTTGCTAGGCAGTCTGGGCAAGGAATTCAAATATGCAACATACCTGCAATATTAATTTAGGAGTGCGAGGCACTAGTTTTTAGTGCCTGAGGCACTAAAAGTCTCTATGAATTCTCAGCTAAAATTTATCCTGCATGTCTTCGTTTGTTGAATTCACGATTCATTCATAACATATTCTGGACTTTAGTGATATATTGCATGTTCACAAAAACACCATAAACGCGTACCTTCCCATTCAAACCCATGAGTTTAAACATGATAACACGTACCTACGTTGCATTCTTAAGAGAGCTTTTAGAAATATCGCCATTAAATTAACTTGTGTTGTTCATATGTTTTGCGCAGCTTCGGAAACCAAGCTTAGTTTTAGTGAACCAATTGTTTTCACGTTTTATAGTGAACTTTGCTTTGAAAACTTCTTACATTGGAAATTCTGAGCTGACTCAGTGATATTTTTAAGAAGTTCATTGGACGTATGTAGTACTTATGTATGGAAATGCCGCTTTACCAGGAGGAAATTGCTCGCATTGATTGTAACTACCTTATGATGGGTTGATTTTGTGAGACGCTTGTGTTATTTATAAGTACCATTTTATTACTTTGCATTGTCTCGGTCGACATTAGTCGTCTGCGATGCGATGGAGAGATTCCCCGGTTGGAAAGTTCTATGATCGATTCTCCACGTGTAATCAGCCGTGTCGAAATACATCAATAATAATAAGAATAATAATTGATACAAGAGCAATTTAACAACGCACGGATTTGGTGGAGAAGTGTGGAGGATTGTAGAGGCGGCTCAGTAATGAGTAATGAGGAATAGGCGGTCCAATTTAATGTTTTAATTTAAAGGCAACGCTCCTGATGTGTACGAACAATGTGCAGTGATTGTATCTCGTGAAGCGTACACTTGCTGCAATCTCCTCAGTGTAAATACCCGCCTCATTGAGTCGAACAAACCAATTGTTCATTAACTACACGTTTTGTCTGAGCCCTGTACAGTTCGCTTTGACTTTAATTCAAAATCAAAGCGGAGACGACTCATTAAAATTCCTGTCAGCTATCTTGTGTATATATAAAGGTACATAATTGCACCTGTGACAGTGCTTCAGTCGTGTGCTTTACGCTTTACCCAAGTTTTTAATCTGGATTAAATATCTCAGTCCAATGATTGGCTGGTGGTCGATTGGTGATTGGACATATTGCCTAAAGCCTGGAGAGTCAAGGTTCATGATGAAATCACGCTTGCACGCATCACTAAAGGTTAATACCATTTACACGTAAACAGAAAATGTACACTCCGCATCCATGTTTTGGGAATCATTATTTGTTTATGTTAATTATTTCTTAATATCAGGATCAGCTTTAGAGTGCAAACATTAATAAATATTTTACATCAAATCCTTATTTATTTAAAAATACATTATTAGCATCACCATTTTAATAAAATAATTAATTTGTATGTTGCTCTAGATGGAACCGACAACCGTTAATTAATTATTACAAAGTTCGTTTCGATTGGCTGGTAAACAGTTACGTTGACAAGAAATCCCTGACAGAAAAAGATATTTCTGGTTCAGCACATAGATTTTATTTTGTACATATTTATCCAAGAATAAGGCCATTCAAATAAATGTATTGTATGAATAATAACGCTAAATTTCCGTCATATTCTATATTCCATAACCGCGTTACCGAGCCGTCCTTTGTTCTGTCGACTATAATCATAATAGAAGAGCTTATAACCTATTATTGAAACCCGTTTATAAGGCATACCGCTGATACAAACAGCTCCGTTATAACCTCTCCCTCTTTATCATAACCGATACAAGTAACAGAAAGAGAAGGTACTCCGCAGCACTCGGTGGTATAACAATATGTACCTTTTCCTCATCCCACGTTCTCATATGTTATTATTTCACTTCTTTATACTTTGACCGCTCAGGGAGTTGTTCAGTTGATGACTTAATATTGGTTAATATAACTCCAATGATCATTAATGAGATAGAATTTGGTGTTGCCAGTATGATAAATAAGGTTTCTTCTCTTTGTATTAGTAGCTAGTAAGAAGGTCTGACGCGTGCGTTGCATATCGTGCCACAAGTGTCTACTCGAATTAAAATTAATGCCTACATATATTTTTAACGAAGATACAACACTTACACTGTAAAAAATTTAAGTACTTAATTAAAAAAAAAACAATTAAAAATTAATTTATATTCAAACCATTAAAGGCTTTTTTAGAAATCATTCATGAAATAAATTTAATCAAGGCGTAACTTACAAAAAGCTCTCAAAGCTTCCTTATTTAAATTCCTTTGAAATTATCGAACTCAACTTTCGGTCGAATAGTTCAAATAGTAATTAGTAATTTAACGTGAATTGGATTATTTCTGACCTTCGTCAAAAGAGGTGCCTATGTTGAAAGTCGCTACCCAGTACCTACTTCACAACTTTCCGTTATCGGTGTTAGGTTCACTTATCAAAAGTTATGGAAACAGGTATTAAATTTGTTCATGAGAAATCTGAATTCGTTTTTAATCTATCATATATGTTGTTAAACTTTGCATTGTTTGAATACTCTTCGACGAAGGGATGGAAAACCCATAAAACAAATAATTAAAATATATTTGTACAAGTTAACGTCGACAATTGTGTAAGATTTATATTTGTTGGATTGTTCTCATTCATATGTAAACAATCTGTAAACACCCTGAGTAATAAATTAATGTTTATTTGAATAGGCCAAGAATTTTGAATCTGTCGACTCATTTTGAAAGTTCAAAAGACTTTGAAATGATAAGCACAAAACTTGTTTTAAAAATACTTAACGTATTTTAGAAATTCACTGTGGTTTTTACACAATTTTTATAGTATTTAATTAAGTATTGAAGCGCTGCACAGAAAAAAAATTATGATAATTTTGTACTTTGTTGTAGAACATTATTAAAAAATATGAATATGTGTTAAAATTCATACAAATAGCTTGAATATGTGAAAAAACTATAATATGGGGGCTTGACTAATTTGAAAGCTCCATAGCTTAAAAGACACAGGAAAAAATTGCAAAATTTCTTGAATCCAGTGACTATTTTTCGAGAGCATTTGTTGCCTCATTCTATCAGCTTGTATTGTGTATTGTGTAGTCATCTGGGGAAAGGCTCCACCGCTGCTCTGAAGCTCTACCTAAACAAACAAAGGCGCTCGTAAAAAAAAAACGTTGACATATTTGTCAGGAAGTCGTAAAGGGTATTCATGAAACTTCCCTTATCGTTGGTTCACCCCTTGGGGCAGTCAAATAAAAACTTGACTTTCTTTACGGGCATTGTTAAGCATGTGAGAAGACAAATTAAACCATTAACATTTGCATGCTCTCTCTGGGTATACATACTCAACACCGTTAAAATCGATGTAAAAAGAGGTGTGAAGATGTTAAATGCAGACGTGTAGAATGTTTAACCAATAAATTATATTCATGTCATCAATCACCGTATATAAAGTCAATATGAGTACGAAGAAGTTGTTTAAAAGGTCATGGAGTTTTAATGATTGCCGCATCACTGCAAAACGCATTACAACCGTTTTCTAGGAAGTTAAATGTTTAAATGAAATCTGACCGATTTATAATATAGTATCCGTACAATTTTAAAGTCGAAACGGTAATTATATGCACGGATAAAAATGATCCTGTTAAAAAGGTGATGGTATGCCAAATTACCTGATAAAATATTTTTCATTCAGAATATAAAGAAACATGTGTGTATGCGCATATTCTTTTCCTTATAAATATCGAAACGGAATTCGACAAGATCAGTATTTGTATGAACACGTGTTACGCCATCCTCATAAAACATCGGTTTTAACTGATACATTGTTAAGAACTCTGTCGATTCATTCGTTAAAATCCTGTAGTCCCGTGCTTCAACAGGAAAACGAATAATTTGACCAGATTTTTAATAAATTAACAGTAGTTTTTCTCCGTGTGAAATTCCTTCGATAATTTTGTGCTTTTTTTGACATGTTACAGGTACGAAAAATTCACAATGTATTTTTGAATGCAACTTAGGCATTTGTCGATCTCCGCAAAAATCTCTTTTGCTCTATTTCAAACAAGCGTTTTTTTTAACATTGCCAAGATTTTAATAAAAATATTAATAAAATAGGTCTTTTGATGCAGATCTGCTCTGGCTCAGCTAAGGAATAATAAAACATAAAAAAATTCTTAGACATTATAAAATATTCATAATGTACTTATTTTTACCTGGCATCCTTCAAATTATATGTTAGAATAATATATTCAAACTTTTTGCATCTCGCAGTGCTACGCCATGAATTACACAGGTTTTCTTTTTGTATTTAGAAGGATTCTACGTAACACATTATTTATAATTGTAAAAGTACATATTATTATTGTAATACTGTCATCGGATACTTGGTCTTCTGATGTACCGCTATGACAGCATTTTTAGGAACATATTAACTTCAAATTCAAAATAATTATTGCCGTGAAATAAAATATTCGCAGATCATATTTTAGAGCTATTTTGTGCATTGTCAGCTAGTCGGGTTAATAAAAGACATCGTAAGGTTTGTTTTGATTTGGATATAACCGTTAAAATTCGTATTTTATATTTTTAATTTTTAGACGACCAATAAAAATGCATTTCATACCCCAATCAGTGACAGCTATCAAAGTTGTTTTGTATTTGAATTATGACTAAAAACAAGAAATTAGCGATTCAGTTTTATGCACGAATGTATTGTACTAATGTTGGCTTTTTATGACGGTTATTTGGAATAAACAAAACCTATTAGGCAGGTAGAAATACAATCCTGTTTACGTTTAAGCAACTTCAATGTCACAACTCACAGTAGTTAATGAATATGCATTATTTGAAGCAGTGAGTGAGTTTATTTACCTCGTTACTCTTGTCACGCTGCGAAACGGCCTGAGCTAGAACATTAACATGAAGCACGTGGTGCTAGCTCAACCTTCTACTACGCATTAGCGTAGCATTATGTAATAAAAATAGGGGTTTCTATTGAAAAGGACCATTTCCGAGCTCTATAGAGTGCTTATTAGCAGTTTTCGGCTATTCTAGAGGTAGTCAGACTATTAATACGTTTAATGTATGTTTATACAAAGTGCATAATATTACATTTCCCGTACTGTTGGACCGCTCAAAACTAAATTTTGCTTATTATTTACTACGAACAAAACAAAGGCACCAGACCACAATCCTCTTCTTTTGTCTAATACTCATCCCACCTTTCTCCATGACGTAAATGTGCATTCTATTACACACCATTCGTTTCAAATTTTGCTCATTTGCACTTTAGGGCACTATGGAAAATATAGTCACCAGGAGATCTCAACTTCTTACTATCTAGATAAAATGTATTTCGTTACTTTTTACATATTTAAGACCCGCGCAAAACAAGGGTTGTGATTTTTTTAAATCGTAAAATTTTTATCTTCATAAAGAATACATTTTAATGGTACAATTATTTAGTCCGGTTTTAGAGACCTCCACGATATTTTTAAACGACATTCCGATCAGTATAGACCACCATTTTTTTTATATAAATATGTTTAATAATTCAAACAGGCTTTTAACCAACTTTTCACAATTATAAAATGCTTTATATTGTTGGTTGTTTTCATGCCATCAACCTTTGTCTAAAATTTTAATCGTACTATTAAAAAATTACATGTAAAACCGGCGTGTTTTTCCGCAACAATTAATTTAAAACTTTATGGTTTTGAAGTGAATTTATAATAATACAAATCACAAAGTAATTGTTTGATTAAACCTGCGACCAGAAAAGCTCAGCAAAGTTTACACTCTAAACAAACTTTTACAAACAGTGTCGGAGTTAAGGGTTATTTTTTAGAGATTAACAATAACTTTACTGTTTCACCTTCCAAAGGCTTAATCAAATACAGTATCCCTTATTTGAAATATAAACTGAGCATATCTAGTATTATTATAGTACCTACCTTAACAAAGATAACGTGTCAAATACGAACGCATTTGATTAACGCGTTAGCAAATCGTTTAATGCAAACTACTTCGAAACTTTTAAATAAAGGACACATTTTGTACGACACGACGTAACGTCGCGACGCCGACGACACAATGTGACAACTTTATGAACTGTTTTTGAAGTAAAAAGTATAATGGTGATCTAAGCATTACAAACTAAATACGAGTACCTACTTAAAAGAAAATAGCTTAAGTCAGTTGCATGAATAAAAAAACAACACATTTTCCCATCCGAAATTATATTTTCTATACAATTTACAATTTTCTATAGTACCCAGGCACATCCAGAGAAACATTCGTATAACATGGACTCTACGAATATGTCTCTGGATTAGACCATCGGATTCATTCATAAATCAACTATGGTCTGATTGCTTTCATATCTATCCCTTTTCACCCATTTTCCTTACCCTTAACCACGTTTATGGGCATCTATTTGAACATTATTTACTTTGTGGTTATCACTCGCAACAATGGGCATTTCAAAAAAGAACTCACAATGACGCATCGTCTTGAAATGATTGGTTCGACTCTAGGTGACTTCATTAAATGCTATAACTTCAAATTTCTGATAATAATTGGATGATTTGTACTACGCCATTTATTTGAATATCACCTAAAGGACGCTCGGTAATATAAGTTGAAATTAAACTTTGAATGGCTGTTCAATTTTCAAAGGTTATCAATAATAACATTGGGTAGCAACTTACATAAAATAAAACAAGTCTGACCAAAACGCATTCCAAACTCATTAGGCATGTCTTTTCAATTTTGGGTGCGGAATTTACTACCCGCATGAATTGTTTTGGAAAATCTTATTAAAAGGATGAATTTGGTAGGCAGGTATATGTACCGCCGCCCGATGAACTATTTAATAGATAACCAAGACCGCTGCCACAGGTCACCCCAAGTATTTCGCCGCGATTGGTGACTTAAGAAGGGTGGCCGGGTTCATGGGATGCACTTGCCCACCTGCTGCATGGCGGGCCGGATCGGGAGAGACCGGTTGAGGGGGACATTTTGACCTCTCCAGCCGGACTCTCTCGGCTCACCGCCTTGCACCGCAGTGAGAGTGATGGATTAATTCGTACGTCACCCCTGGACACATTGACTCCCTTATTCCTACGCACCTCTCATTCATTATCTTTCCCAGAACTTCCTCGCCTTCCTTTCCCTAAAAAGTCCCTCCACACAGCCACCCTTAAAGATGAAATAGGCCTTAAGGGATTTTTTTTCCTTTTGGAGGTAATGTCATTAATATAATATCTAATAAAACTTATTAACTTAAAAATAATATACAGTTTATTAGCGGCACTTGGAAGATGCCCTCAGTATCGCTCTATTGTAAAACCACCATTCAGAAATGGCTTTAACCGTGTTTGGTGACCAGATCTAATTAGCTTTGTACTTTCCCACCTTCATCTTCCTATCCCCCCCTCCTACTACCTTCAGCCTCGCAACGTACCCCAATTGGGGATTCCATGGGATCTCACTAGCTCAAGACGGTTGGGAGCAGTTGGGATCTCTAGTGCGATACTCTCATACAAAAATAAATTTTGCAATTTGTCCAAAAAAAACGCAATTCTTTTTTCATAAAGTCTTCAGGCTGTATTGAAAAAATGCTAATAAGTAATATGGAATAAACACGAAGGTTTCACATTTGAAAAAAGGATCTTTACTGCACCGTTAAAACGGCCACCATCTTGAACCAGATATGGAACGTACAAACAAATGTTTGAATTACACATGGACAAATGAAAAACGGTCAAAAATAGTCTCGTTAAATATAAGGCTTTTAATTAAATAGGTAGGCAGTACATACCTATTTTTGTACACGGGGTCTACTGTTCACAGAACTACTAGTATAAATTTCCAAATAATATTAGTATTAGTAATACGTTACAATTGCTCAACCATCGCAGTGACATTATTCGACTTGTTTGAACATCCCTGAGAGAGGAGGACGGGCAGCCGACTGCAGTTCGTGGCGTGGGTGTACGGCAGATAACACGTTTCTATGGGATACAACAGGTTTAGTGTGTAATCATATCCCATTGTACATTGTTTGAGGACTTATTCTATTACCCGTCAGCATTGATATAGGATTCATCGGGTGAGTCTTCTCTTAAATATAAGAATTTTTTCAACATCACTGACGTAGTTTTTTCTTCATTAACATTGCACAATTAAACACTTTCTCAATAACAATATTCTATAATAATTCGCTAAAATAACAAATATTGAATTTTGCATCTTTTCTTATCCAGTAGAATCCAGTAGACATTAACTTAATTGTATCCGTTCATTACCGTGCAGAGATGTGCTTTATTTCAAATAATTCCATTTCAAATGGAAATGCAAAATGCAAAATAGGCATTTTCCATTTTGCATTTTAAATGCTTTTCTAAAAACCATTTTGCATTTTGCATTTTTAATGCTTTTCTCAATGCATTTTCCATTTTAAATGCTTTTTTGCAACATTCTTCCTACTATCTCCACTCATCTTTTTTTCATAAGCCCTAAATATCAGTCGGTCCTCAACCTCGCTATGAGAGATAATTTACATTTGTCCAGTTGCTCCCTGGTAGGAGCCCTGGCAATTGCGTGATACCATTACAAAAAACACTGAACATTCAAATACTGAACATAGGGCCATGACGCTGGAATATTAAATATTAGATTTAAACATTAGTACCGCGCAATTTTTTTGTGGTTTCATAATTTGTAATCGTGGTATTTTTGAATTTACCATCATGTAATATGTTTATTCTACATTGATGTCCATTATTAAATCACAAAATTGTTTAAAAATTCTATAATTATTTTAATTGTTTGACCTGAGAAACCATTTTGCATTTTCAATGCATTTTGAAAATAGGTATTTTGCATTTTGCATTTGAAATGCTTTTCTAAAAACCATTTTGCATTTTGCATTTTCAAATGGAAAAGTTTTGACCCATTTCCATTTTGCATTTCAAATGGTTTTGGGTACCCATTTTACACATCTCTGTTACCGTGATATATTCAAATAAATTTTAAAAATATTTCCACTTATTTTTTAATTTGACCGGTTTCAGCTTATTATAGCTGAAGATAGCTTTAAATTTGTTTCAATTTATCATTATAATGGAAATCCACCATGAATTGTCAGTATCAAAAACAAAAACAAAAACAAAAACACGTTCATTACCAGTTTAATTCTTCAAGTAGGAGACATGCTGCGTCTTCCCCACAGGAGCAACTGACAAAACTGAACCAACCATCGCGTCGCGTCGCCTGTACTCAAAACTCGTAAGGTTGAACCATGGAACTATACTCTTTGGGTTGAACCAACCATATTGAGTGGTCTATGGGGGTTTTAAGGTAGGTAAAGTTTAATATTAATTTAATTCCTTAATATTTAAGAATGCCATTGTTTTTTTTTTTTAGAAAATGACTTAAAATAATTATAATTTATTGTTAGTACGGTAAATTATTTTCTGATTTTTTAACAAAACACATACAACGTCAGAAAAATGTTTCCAAATCCTTTTCTCGAGTTACAGCAAAACCTCGTAGATCACAAGGCCGAGACACTGAAGCATTTCAGCCTCCTCATAACTTTTATGGGAACCTCCAAAAAATGTATTTTTATTTATTTAATTAAATTAACACCTTTTGAGATGTTTAAATAAATATGAATAAATTTAAAAAAAAATTCAAAACGATTTTTTTTGTAAAATCCCATAGAAGTTAGGAGGCTGCTTTAGATGTTAAGTGTCCTGGCCTTGTGATCTAGTAAGTTTTGGTTATAGGGTTATATTTTTTGATCGGCGGAGCCCTCTCTAGTATTTTAAGTCAATGCCCATGCGGGATATTACCAAACCTATCCTTCATCAATAACATTTATGTGACCGAATAATATTTCTCGGTGTCCTATCGAGATTATTGGGTTAGTCCAGAGATATTATAGCCGTAATTAATTATTACTGACTTTTACATCGCATGCATACCAAGTGACTTTTTATCGATTGTATTTAAAAATAATCGATTATGTGGGTTGTGAATATCAGATTACAAAAATATTTGAAGTTGTTCATTTGATGGGATTTAAAATCTAAGACTACAATTATTGAGACGGTAATGGCAATAATAATAACTTTACCTATACTTATTTGTACTGCAGCGTGATAAAATAACTGAGCTTGGAGAGCTGTAACAATATCTCTTTGTAAATATATCTATTTGAATTTCACTTTTGTTTTCAGTAACGAATTAATGCAAATCTTGGAAGCGGAAATTAACCCACTTCCTGACATCCGATAGAGCTGAAACTCGGCAGATCGACTCGTTTTCGATGAGAATGTTGGTGGCAAATAATATTATTACAGGCATTCACTCGGAAATATTCACATTTCTTTCAAAACGGATGACATTACATCAGTCAATTTACGAAATGTCAGTTCTACCCGATTGGCATTTGGCGAGGTTGGTAGACTTGTCGACTCCAGTTCCCGGTAGGTCAACCCTGAGTCAAACCAAAATAAAAAAAGTTTTAAAATATCCGTATTATAGTAATACATTAAAAGTAGAGAACATCCTTTCCGGAGACCAGTATGGCTTTAGAAGAGGTGTAGGAACCAGAGAAGCAATATTGTCGCTACGAATACTACTAGAAAAAATAATAAAAAGAAACCAAAACACATTCATCGCATTCATAGACCTGGAGAAGGCTTTTGACAAAGTAGAATGGAAAAGACTTTTCGAGATTCTGAAGAGAATTGACATAAAATATAGAGATAGACGAATAATCCAGGCGCTATACAAGAATGAGGCCGCTATAATTAGATGTGACAATGAAACAAAAGAAGCTAGTATAAGACAAGGGGTGAGACAGGGATGCTCTCTGTCACCTGTTCTTTTTAATGCTTATATACAGAGTGCGATTGATGACTTGAGAGAGAGAATGAGTCACAGAAAAGGTGTAAAGATACACGGGCAAAAGGTGGATATGATAAGGTTTGCTGACGATATTGCTTTGGTTGCTGAAAGCGAAGAAGAACTGCAAGAGGCCTTAACAACCATGCAAAGCATTCTTCAAAACAACTACAACATGAAAATAAATAAAGACAAAACAAAGCTGCTGACTGTAGGCCGAATGCAACATCAGATGAGAGTAGAGATGGCAGGAGTCCCACTAAAGAACACCAAGGAGTTTGTCTACCTCGGGAGCAAAATAACATGGGACGGTCGGTCAAAGAGCGAGGTCGACAGCCGTATACATCAGGCTAGGCTTGCATTCAATAAAAGGTCGAAAATAATAGAATCCAATAATATAGACCTAAAACTGAGAATACTCCTCATCAAGACCTATGTATGGAGTATCTTGATGTACGGCTGCGAAACATGGTGCCTATCCGAAAGAGATAAACGGAGACTAGAGGCTTTTGATATGTGGTCCTATAAGAAGACTGTTAGGAATTTCATGGAGAGACCATATTACAAATGAAGAGGTTCTCCAAAGAATCGAAGGAGGAAGGCACCTGCTCAGGACCTTGTCCGAAAGGCGTGCAAGATGGATCGGCCATGTTATACGACAAGAAAGCCTCTTGCATGTCATAATGGAGGGTATGACCGAGGGGACCAACTCTAGGGGACGCCCACGCCGAGAGTACCTGGAGGACCTGCTGGTGGACGTGTGCTACTCATCATATGCAGAAGTCAAAAGAGCCGCACAAGACAGGGAAGAATGGAAGAGGAGATTAGATAAAATTGCTGCAAACCAATCCCAGGATTGAAACCAGAGAGAGAGAGTAAAAATACTTTGATTTTTATGGGTTGACTTTTTAATTTTGTTCTTATTCTAAAACTGTATTTGCCTATTTCTGTATATTTGTGACAGTACGTATAGTAAATATGACAAAATTTGTCGAAGGGCTTGCAAAAATGTGTTATACCTTTCTTGTTCCCTAAAAGCAACTGAATAGTAAATTTTTTTATAATATTTAAAAACCAGGAACTTACATAAACCCTTATGACATTAATCATTATTATAGTAAGGAGCACATTGCAAAGAACTGTTAGACAGCAACCTGGAGGATATTTTGTTTAAGTCATAGATATAACTATCCTTTTCTATATATTTATGTAAAGAAGAGTGTCTGTGACCTGAAGCCGACTGGTGGACACCGGGCGAGCGACGAGAATTTGATTTTTATACAAATCTTAATAATCTTAACCCGAACAATAATAATAATAAACTGAAATCATAAAATTTTGTATACTTGACCTACCAAACTAGAGGAAGGTCGCTGTCTACATCTAATTTCAAAAAACTGCTTGAAGTCCTGGCAACGCCGTGGCAAGCAAGTAATCTATTAAATATATTTTTTAAATATAACACCTTCTAAATCACTTCCATTATTTTTACTTTATTGCCCAATTAAAACTATCTTACGAAATATGACCCACTTTTGAAAGATTTATTTTTGTTTTGTTTATCACTTAGTCTGAGAAATGCACGTTCTTAATAAATGGTTTTAAAACGTGCTTGTGTTCATACCGTTCATAGGCGGTTAATATGTTGATCGTGGAAGTGTGTCAGAAGATACATGGGTGCGGCAGATGAGAAACTAATGTGTGAGGAGTGATGCCTGAAATGAATGTCACTCTATCCCTACCAACAACTCTCCGAGGAGGTGGAGAGACAGAAGGTCACGGTGTCAATGTTAGTAGACAGAACAATGATATTAAATTTACTCTAGTGGTCGAGAATGAGGGTGATGTTTTAACTCCTGTGAGTAATTATTCCAATTTATTCGATATATTTTTTAAATCATTTCAATATTGATAGAATTTTTTTTTTTTTTGGTTTTAGGCATTTCACCCTGAAAAGAGTGCTTTGTGCCGGTAACAGTTAAAGTGGATAAAAAAATTCGGTTAATCTATTGGGAGAATAATAAAACAAATTAAATATTGGACTCATTTAGATCACTAAAACAAATTAAATGTTGAATTCATTCAGGTTAATAAACTTACATAAAGCTGTATGAACACGAGAATTGTTAAGAGATAAAAGGTATGAAATGTTAAGGGGGGACTGGTGTGTGATTTTAATAAGCCGGCGGTATATGTTCTTGAAAGATGAATGGTTTTTACAGTTAAAGAAAACGTGGTCGAGGGTTTCCTCTTCCACACCGCACTGGCAGACCGGATCATCCAAAAAAGAATTCTAGCCAAGTGAGATGCAATTGAACAGTGACCTATTCTCATTCTCAAAATACATGAAATGAATCGTTTTGAAAGTTTTTTACAGTGAAACCATGGCTTAGCAGGGATATGGTTTTGAATTCCAGCATAGAAAGATCCAGTTCTTATTTTGGAGACTGCCCAATTTTCTTCCCATTGATAGAATACTACTGTTTATCAAGCATCCCGTGGCATGGGCAATAGTGCATGTAAGTACATGGTCAGGTATTAGTTTAGTATTAGTAAATGCCATAAGGTGATTCAAAATAATATTAATGTCATTAACATAGATTAAGAACAACAACGGTCCAAGAATTGATTCCTGGGGCACCATTAGGTAGGGTAATTCAAAATACTATCGGTGGATGATTTTTTATTGTGCAAGCTCTTTGGTTTTTTTTGTCTACTTGTCTTCTTGGGCCAACGTTCTGCTGTCATAAATACGAAGAAAAAATGTCAGTGTTACCAAGGAATTAAGCATATTCAACAACTAAAATACACGACTGATAATATACAGTCACTTGTTATTTGAAAATCACACACATTGTATTTTTTTAAATTTATTAGTAAATTATGTACACAAAAAAGTAACCAATAAAAAGCATTCATAATGTTTTTGTCTTTACAAAATTACTCCAAGTAAAAAATAACTGTTAAGTCTTCATACAAAAATTCTTTGAATTTCTTTGGAAAAAAATTCCTTAAATTTCTTGAAGAGGATTCTCGATCACATGTGTACCATAAAACCCAAGCTCTTGTATAAATAAAAGCCCCTCTCCATTTGCTCAACTTTTATCCTCTGACATTCAGCACACTTCATTGCTCCTCGCCTCTCGGGTCCAAAGTTCAGAGTCCTGGAGTGATTGTAATCTCTAACGTATGTGAATTACCCGCAAACCTCACATATATTTGACTTCATTAGACACTAAAAGTACTGCAACATAGAAATAAGTAAAGAGTTTTGCTTCCCTAAATACTTGTCTCATTATTTTGCAGACACGCAAGAATATTCTCATCCACAAAGTGGACAAGTTGCGAATGCTTTATGCGTCTGCATATCTCCCGTCTGTGATCTTCACTTTGCGGCAACAATTCATTGAATAATACAAATAAACTGAAAAAAACCAATGCCGGCCAGACTGCCGAAAAAGCTGAATGACTAACTTACTTTCGGAACATTCCTTTGGGAGACGAATAAAGGGGCAAAGCTGATAGAACCGGTGTGACCTCTCCCTCTTTCCCATAAACGACGATTGTAACAGAAAGGAAGGATACATCGAAACCCTCAGTGGCAAGACCGAACGTTCGACTTTTAAATTTATTTTCTTATTTAATATTCGTCTGCAAAATGCGACAAGCTTTGGCGCGTGGGCGAGTACGCACAATGCTTTCACGCATTCAATTTTCGCATTTGGAGAAAGATTTACGAGAGGCCTTCGAGGGATTCTTGCAGCCACCGATATTTATGCCACATTATTATTATTTGATAGTCAGATCTTTATGGGTTCATTCTCTATGCACTAAAAGATGTGGCTGCAATCTCAAATAATGTCACACAATGTAGCTCGCAATACCGATTTTATAATCCATGAATTTATTAAAAAAACTTTATCTTATTTTTCACCGTAAATCAAGCGTCGTATTTCTTATTTTTTGACGTTAGCGTATCGTAAATCATTGATTCCAAATTGGAAAAATACTACAAAAAGCAAGGAGCTGAACCTAAAGATAAGTATTATTAAATAACTATGTAATGATCCCAGTGGGATCTTTGACCGTGAGATTGGGGTTTCAGTAAATTATTGTTAGTACAAACGTTATTAAATATAGTTTATAATTATATTTTATCAATTTCTTAAATAATATATAGGTAAACATATTGTATATTTTTATGTTACTTAAAATACTTCATATTATTATGTACAGTGATTATGTACGTACTATAATTATATGTTTTTATATTTCACTTAGAGTAACTTAAGCTACGAAACGAATTGACTAAATTTCAACGCTTTCAAATATGGCGTATTTTAAACTGTTTGATTTTTACATAGAGTTTTTTAAGCTCCGTAGGTCAAGATGGAAATGACTTTGCGAAAAGAGTAACCTTAGAATAGAAATTCTAG
This sequence comes from Hesperophylax consimilis, assembly GCF_061612785.1. NCBI lineage: Eukaryota > Metazoa > Arthropoda > Insecta > Trichoptera > Limnephilidae > Hesperophylax > Hesperophylax consimilis. The sequence continues at coordinate 14,482,279 of NC_142842.1, forward strand.
ACAGAAAATCCATCATTATTTTATGGCATTATTATCTGAGATGTTCATAATTCACAATTATTTCTTCTTCAGAAAACTGATGTTCTGAAAAGATACGAAGAATAATAAAAAAAATATTTAAAGTTTTTCGACGGTCGACGGAGTCTAGCCGTTAATGAACTTATTGATTATTAGAAAAAATGTTATGAAATTTGAAGACATCGCATTTAATGAATTGGACACAGATTCTTAGAATGAACTGCGATCAGATCTAAGAGATTTATCTGCAAGATAAAATTTAAAGTAGCCACAATGTACAATAATAAAGATTTAAACTTCGAATATTAGATAATTTTATAACTAGACGCCATAAGATTAAATTGTCCGATCTTAAAATTAATTCATTTAGTTTGACCACTAATTGAATTATAGTACCTACATCATTTACAGTATCTATATACCAAATCGACAAATAACACCTTGTTAAAATACTTTTTATCATAGATTATAGATTGCTGTCAACGCTTAACTGATTACGTGGTCTGCGAACCTGGTCTATAAATAAACCTTCTACCGGTATCAACACTTTTTTTTAATGCCAATCGACTACCTTAAATGGTATAATGGAATATTTGAATATTATATACAGCATAAAATATGAAGTGAACATATTTTAGAAAACTTTATTTAATTGGATTTACCCTGACTAATTAAACTCCAACATTTAAACTCAAAACTGCATAAATTTAAACAATTGTTTACAACGGAAAACATATTGCCATTATCAGATTCCTGCATACCATCACTACTACATGTACACACCGTAAACCTATTCATTACTTTTTAGGGATTATACATGTTACTTAACCATATTTTTTATTTCATTTTATTTCTAAATAATTAATTATTCTTTCATAAATCATGTACGACTACCATAGTACGGGCATCTATTTGTGAATAAAGAAAACTGTTTTAACTTCTGGAGTAGTTTTTATTATTTTGCGTTCTGTTCATATTTTCATTATAATGCGCACATTTTTCTGCACGCCATAAATAATGTTACTAGTATACTACTGTTCGCCTAAAAATAGGTAGACATTAAAATTAATAGACACGCCCTTACATGAAATCTGGGTATCATTTTGAAGAACTAGAGGCAAACCACGTGACCATATTTTTGGCACCAAGAGGGTTCTAAACTGCTTTGAAAATGGGTTTTAAAATGTATAAACTCTGACAGCAGTCGTTTATTGACCACCGAAGGGCACACATTTAAATGACCAGACTATGCACAGAATAGTAAAGTTCGCTAAAGGACGGCAAAAGTTTGCAGCGCTTTCCATCGTGGGTCTTTTCTGAGCTAGATCTGAATGTCCGCCTGGCGTAGCAACGCTAAAATTGAGTGAGGTGGCTAAATTATAAAACATTTGTAAAAGTGTCTAACAAAATACTAAATTTTGGATACAAGCCCGAACAAAGTATACTCGTTTTGGGATATGTAGTTAACGCAACCGGCTTTTTTCGCGCCGTTGTAAATAGGATATATAATTCATAAGCAGATTTTATTTTCAAAGACCGAATGGTGATATTACGATGCGAGTTGTCTGTATACTGTCAGATTCATTTATTGACAAACCACAAAGTACCTCCCACACTACGTGCAATATTTTTTGATCCCCTTTCCCTGATTGGCTAGTCTATTAATTTGGATTTCTATGGTCTCTAGTGACCAAGTTAGGAGAAAATCGCAGTAAATAAAAACACAAAAACAAACTAATATTATCCTTAACCTACTCCATAAATAACTAAAAATATCAATATAATTCTTTAAACGTTACGTAGATTTAGTTCAAAATATGAAGCTTGTAACAAATCACTTATTATTATTATTATCAATTAACTTCTAATCCTGCACAAACCACATTTGTTAATGCCAAATCTGAGAAAGCTTTTTCGTCTTCCAAAACAAACACACAACTACTTGTTAATGGGCTCGTCTTGTTGGTTGAGGCTTCTAAAAGCTCTTCTTTGTATTTCCGTACGTGTGAAAAGTAAAACAAGAAGTTGGCTTAGAATTTATCTTACAGTTAGTGCGCTCGCCAGCAGGTTCAGGATCAAACCCTTAATAAGTATTATTCTGATTGTGGGCTCTCGTTTAACGACGGTGTTAACTTACCCTTTGATGATAAAAATAATTTTTGGTTTTATTAATAGATATATGAAAATTACTTCTACCAAAAGTAAATATGTTAAATAACGTAATCTATATATCGGGTAAGTAACTCCAAAGGCTGTGCACTGGGCAGTGCGCGGGGAGAGGCTAGGCCTAAGACACCGAATTGGAGAATAAGAAGAAGAGGTGAAATGAAGGATATTTTTCTGATTCTACTAGGTACATCCGACGAACTGACAGTGCCTGTATGTAAATTTGTCTTTAGTTTCCATGCAAGAAATAGCTGTCCTTAATATTAAAAAAAACTAATTTATTTTTATTTGTTTAAACACATTGCACATTTCAACTGCAATTTCGATTCGGAATAATTGTCTTACCATTGCCAGGCCTGTTTTTTAAACAAATTTTTCAATATCAAATTTAGACAGTTATTTTCATCTTATTTTGAACGTCTAGATGGAAAAATTTTATCGAAAAGTATCAAAATTCTGCTTTAGGGGGTGGGAATGGGAATGAGTTGATTTTTCGAAATCTCATGGAGACCGTGACTTCATCTTGTTTTTTTTCTTATTTATCACTAAAAACAATACAGTATTATAAACATACATACTATTCCAGTTAACATTAGACATATACGAACATTGAGAGAAAATGTGTATAAAGGAACAGTAATGAAGGTACAATTATAGTAGGTATATTTATGTTGAATATTTTTTACCTGCCTCACTGCCTCACTAGGCGAACCTATATTGAGGCAGAATTTTTACGATGTCTATGGTTTACCAATACATATAGAAAATGAGGTCCTATAAAACTATTTATTTATTCGTATTTTTGAGGTGTGCAAATTTTAACCAATCTTGGAATAAAACTGTAGATTTGCATAAAAATCAAATAGTGTCACTCGCCCGCCACAGATACTATCATTAATATAACTATATATGTTTCCTGCGTTCTTCGTGTCCAGAGTTAAGGTATACTCGAAAAAATAAAAATAAATGTAAGAAAAATCGAAGAGAATTTTTATGTATGATGCAACAATAAAATTAACATTCAATAACCAATTCGAACTATATTGAACGCGCCCAGATATTTTAAGTTTGGATGAGGAAAGTGGCCCTTTAGTCCTTCCCCGAGGTAGGCGGTATGGCTGTAATGGAGATGTGTCGTAAATCGTATATCAATTTGATTTACGGTTAATAATATACGAGCCTTGGTTTACTTATGGAAATTTAATAACTTAATCTGATTCGCGACAGCTTTTATTTTATGATCTTGCTCGTGGGTGGTTTTCAACATCCATAGATATAAAAACAGTTGAATTGTTTTGTTTTTTCTATAAAGTCTCATTTAATTATGTAATGTAGGTAAGTAACGCCATTAAAAATACATTTCAATGTTTTCTAGTATATTTTTGTATCTTTGAATAATTATATTTATAATATTATATTTTTTAATTATATTATGAGTTTTGAAAAAAAAATTAAAATTTTAACCCAGTAAAAGTTTTCTTGAAATCCGTGAAATCTGGTGGTGGTACCAATGCATAATTTTTGAGTTATTTTATAAATAGGTATTATTCGATCTGTAAAAATGTTTTCTAATATTTTAAAAGTAGTTTTTTAGACATTTACTACAAAATGAAACATCTTTCAAGCTGCCAGGCCAGTGCCGGATCTAGGGGGAGGTCAAAGGGGGTAAGCGCCCCTTGTGGAACATCCATGGAGAGTGGAAGGAGTAAATAGATCTTGTAACCTTTACTACAAAAAAAATGGTGGGGAGGAGGGTAGACAAAAGTTAACTTTGCCTTTCCCAAACTATATATCTAGACACACCACAGATGGTAGCGGGAACTGCACACAATCAAGTTTTTTCATTACGAAAATACAATCAAAACTGGTTGGCTTAATCATTTTTTAGCTTGGTCGTGATAAACGCCATCTGTCGAAAAGATCAGAAACTATTGAATTACTCTTCAAAGTTGATATAGGCATACAATCTTGTTTTTGAAGGCGGTCAAAAGAGGCACTCAAATGTTTCAAACATAAATAAATTCACATGATAATTATAACACATAAATGTTTTATTATCTTCCTTTTTAAGTAACAAAGAGATATAATGATATCCTCAATGGAATCTCCCGTGCTAAGGATTTTATTTTCTTATTATTAAAATTTAGCAGTATGAATAATATTATGTAGTTTTTTTTCTGAATTAATTACAAATATATTACAAATTGTTTTTTGTGCAGTTGAGTGTTTCGGTCTCAGTCGTCTGTATTTTGTGTCAGTAATTTTTGTATTTCTAATCTAGCTTTTTATTTGAGATTTAAATGTTATAATATTATTGTGATTTTTAAATAAGAGACAATATATTACGTCACAGATAACCTTTTAGATATGTTTCTGATTTCTCGACCCGACTGCTTTTAGCAGTCGGGTCATTCTAAGTTGCCTTGTATGAGAAAACGGTTCCATGCTAACTCAACACAGTGACACAACACACCTTTAAAAAGTGATATAAAATTATGAAAAAAATGCGATGAAAAAAAAATTTAAACCTAACCTAACCTAACCTAACTTAACCTAAACTAACCTAACCTACTTAACCCAGTTAATAAAGTTTTTGTTTCATCACTTTCCATGACTTTTTATAACTTTTTAAAGATGTGATGAATTATCATTTTGATGATTTATCCGGTCACCTGTAAGAACATGGTACTTACGTAAGAATGTTCCGTGTGCTTCTAGTCTAATGTTGATCTAAGGGACTTTAAAAATAGTTGGCTCGAATATAATTACGTACAGGGACGTACTTAAAGAGCTCCCGAGCCATTTGAAATGCTTCGGCGATGTTTTCCTAAAGTCGCATACATTGCCTTCCTTCTGAGGGATCGGGTGGCAAATCGCAAAGAAAGATTAAACGATTACAAGTGCAAGATTAGTACAAGACAAGTAACAAATATCAAGAATAATTAATCCACCCACGAAATTATATTGCTTTATAAATTTAGATTGATCAACCGTATTATTACCGACCTTTTCTATTTTTTTAGTAAAATAATAACTTTATTATTTAACATTTCTTAATGTATAGATTAGAACTAACTTGCATCGTGATCGTTTTACTATCGACTTTTATTAAAACGATATATAACATAACGTTATAATTATTCAATAAATTATTTTATATAGATTGAGTAATTGATTACTAACTGACATGAACAATACTTTTTGTAAATGTCGACTTTTATTGAAGTAAATAAGCTTTTGGTGTGGCAAATAACAATATAATTTAGGTCATTTTGCAAAACAATTACATATTAGCATCTGCACAGGTACAAAAGTGCTATATGAAATTTTTCGATCATTATTTTGAACGTCATTTACTCAAAATTGTAATTTTCAAAGAGCATAAATCTGATACTAGTTTATAATAACTCCGGTAAGTATGCACTAATATGGAACAAAGATGAAACATTAAAAAATAAGGACGAATAGTGAATAAAAAGGTAAGATATAAAATAATGACGAATAGTGAATAAAAATGTAGAATATAAAATAATGACGAATAGTGAATAAAAAGGTGGAATATAAAATAATGACGAATAGTGAATAAAAAGGTAGGATATAAAATAATGACGAATAGCGAATAAAAAGGTAGGATATAAAATAATGACGAATAGTGAATAAAAATGTAGAATATAAAATAATGACGAATAGTGAATAAAAAGGTGGAATATAAAATAATGACGAATAGTGAAAAAAAAGGTAGGATATAAAATAATGACGAATAGTGAATAAAAATGTAAGATATAAAATAATGACGAATAGTGAATAAAAATGAAGATTAAAAAAATTAATATGATGATGAATTAAATAAACAAAAACTAAAACACCTTTAAATTTTTAAAATGCTTTCTTTATTATAATTTAAAACAATACAACATTTTACATTATTACAAACATTGTTGTACATTTCAGAGTGTTTTCTAAATCTACATTAATAGTTTTATAAAAAAGGTCGAACTATTTTTGATTAATATAACTCATAAACAGTAGTACGGTAATAATTTATGGAATTAATATTTTATAACACCTTTATATATATTACGCAAGTTAAAAACATTTAAAACAAATTTATACTCTACGGATAATATTTCTACAATATTTTATACAATATTTTTACAATTTGCATTCCTTTATTGCGTATTTATTTAGAAAAGATTGGTCATCTAAAATCAAAGGGAAATCTTGCAACTATTTCTGTAACTAACAATACATTATTTTAAAATTATGAATATGTAAATGTTTTAAATCCACCACCAAATTATGTTAATGAATATCACAGCTACATTATATTGAACTAAAGCTGTTTGCTTAGGGATTCTAAAATTATAAGAACATTACAATAGTAACTATATTTTTGTCAAATTTAATATGGATAAATAAAGAGAACACAACATTTGTTAAAACCACCAAGATTATGTATGCATATCAAGATTATGTATGCTTATCAAGATTATGTATGCATATCAAGGTTATTTATGCATATCAAGATTAAGTATGCATATCAAGATGATAAGGTTGTTACAAATAATATCTTATTTTTTTACAATAATATTCCAGTTTTATTTGGTGAATCTGAAATAAGCCATAGTCTTTAGTTCTCCTCTAATAAAAACAATAAATATTTCCTATAAAACATCTGCTCTCAATACTAATAGGTATTGTATGATTTATCTTTGTAAAGAGAAATAACATTATGAAATAATGGTCCAACAAATAATGTATTACCGAAGACGGAAAACTAATCTCCCACATATTTCAGTAAATGGATTCCAATGGACCGACTTTATATTTCCTTTCACTGGGCAATAAATAAATGAGTCGGAAAATTTCCAAATCTCTGAGGAGGGATCATTCTAGAAATCACAAATACCCGACGCTGGACGTGCCTAGGCTTAATTCTGTGTATCAATTTTACCCGTTTTTAGAGGGTCTCCTCGAAAATGTGATTCGGCTAGATGTAATAAATAGTGGATGCGATCGGTAAATCGTGATTGGAGCAAATTCGGGCTGGTTAATTCTACTTGAGAACCGACCCTTTAAAAATCTGCGTCGTAAAGATTCACGGAGAATTATTAATAAATAATGACACAGAATAAATAAATTAGGGAATATGTTTGTACCTAGTAGCAAACTAAGCAACTAGTGGAGCGGTCTGAGTAAGTAAAGAACCGTTTTGGTGGAAACAAATCCAATTACGATACAATGAGGAAAAAACTTAGAACTTCTGACAAAACTATCGCAATAACTGGTTTCCCGATATTAGGTGGGCAGACAGAGGGCCGTATATCTAACTGACATCCCAATCCTATTTTCTATCACTAGTTCAGTAAGTTCAGGTAATAGTCCTGAAGGGATTTGTGGAAGGTTCCGACCTAAGCTGGCCGCTCTGCCGAAACAATATTTATGTCCAAAGATTTCCTTTTATTCGCCGCCCATTATATATTTTTATAGTTAAGCGCACAGTTGACTGAAATTGTTTTTAGACCAACCGAGATGCTCGTAGCTGTAGGACGTAGAAACAGTTTCGTAGCGTTCTTCATTACTTGAATTTTGAAATACAAATCATTATTACAGACCGAATAACCCTGTTTTTAATTTTAAGCAAATTGAAACAATTTAAAGTAATTATTTCAAAGCTACACTTTATTTATGAGTTATTAAAAAATAGTATTCATTCTTTTTTACAATATTTTTTTCACCCTTCTTGGGTGTTCTAGGCCATACTTTCAAATAACGGAGATAGGGAAGGTAAATTCATAAGTTTATGTTCGAAATTACGAAATTTGCCCATTTAAACATTACATGGAAGATTGGAGTCAAGTTCAGATTAAAAGAGATGAGATGTTGAACGGAGGGAGAAAATTTAAGATAAGGATTGAAAGTGTGAGTCTAATGTTATGTGAACTCAAGATCCATGGCTTATTTATATCACAAATCCATAAAATAATTTTAATTACATCGATAAATTTCGTTCGGAAGCAATCACATTCGTTATCAGGACTCTTAAGATCTTTGGTTTGGGGATGTGGATCTGGGGGCAGGTGCAAGTTGCTAGTTGCGAGTCATCATGCCGTTGATCATGATGTTTGCGAGGGCGTTTCTGCGCTTGCGCCAGGCACCCATCCCCTGCGAGTGGTACTGCAGTTGCTGGCACCACTGCTTGGTCCGGGCACTGTCCTCGGCCTAAACAACAACAAAAATCAAGTATTATTAATTAATAAATAGCTTTTGTTTAAATATTTTTTACATACGAGGTATACTTTTTTTAAGGAAAGCTAACGCTTTAAACGTAGGCCTAAAATAGTCCTAATCCTCTAGTTCTACTTTTACAAATATGTTGTGTAAAAATATAAAATTGTTAGTAGGTATGTATTTTAATTAACATACCAAATAATTTGTTTTATGATTTAATTGTTGTGTCCTCTTTTGTTAAATATTATCTCTCTTAAATACACAAGTCCATCAAACTAAGCAATCTCGTAAAACTTCAGCTTCAACAAAATACTTTGACTTTTAGCGTGATAGATTAACAATGGGAACTGATATATTAATCAGCATGGTTGGATAATATGGACCCCGATCTTGAGTTTCCACATTATTTATTAACAAATTGGTCTCTACAATACTCGACACCTAACTTCATTTATGGGAAACCTAATAGGTGAGCTCATACACTAATATCAAGGACATTATAGACTTTACTAATATCAAGGATCATTTTTGCACCTAATATTTGACCTAAGACAACATAATAGCAACTATAAATGAGATTAATACATAAAGCATGTTTCAAACTCGTTTTTCAACTCATGTTCGAGTGAAAATGAAAAAAATATTATTTTGAGAACACACTGTAAAACTTTTCAAATAACTATATATTACGTAAAAGTATTCAAATTCGATATTTAGTATTTAAGTTCATAAGCAAGTCAAAAGGAAGTGTAGGTTTGTAATACTAAGGACATGTTGTTTCACAGAATTCATCAATTCAAGTTTTTTTACTACATCATTACGGGCCATTTGTTTCATAGGACTGAAATAATAACAGAACTTTAATTGAACTTTAACAGAACTTGAAAATTAACTTAGAAATTCGATGAATTGTTTAAATTCTGTGGAACAACCCGTCCTATAAGTGTTTTGGTCCCTCAGCTCTAAATTCGTGACTTGAAAAATCTGTCACAAACAGTTACGTATATAACACGAACGTCTCCATTTTATATGAACATATTTTGAAAAGATTCTCAAAACAAACGTTAAAAATGTTGAATAGTTGGGTGAAGTAATATTGATATAGGTACCTACGATGTATTTTTTAGCAAAAAATACGAAAAATCTTCTAATAAAGTGGAATTCTAGCATCCTAGACGTCCAACTTGCAAAGAATAACATCCCGGATGTTTGGAAACAATATTTATTTAGTCGTAATCAAAATACAGATTGTTTTCGAGGGGAATGTTTGAGCGCCCGGAATCCTGTTGTTTGGCAAACAGCTTAGCAGCTCTGAAGATTGGTTTGCAAGGAACATCGCTCGCAGGCGTTCGGGCTAATGCGAGGCGGGTAGATCAACGGCCGGAAAAAATCAAGAGATTGAGTAAACGAACCAGAGGAACTTAATGTTTCGTCGATTTATAGACTGTTTGAAAATATTAATTATTTGGCCATCTCTGTTGTCGAGTGGTAAGACTCTCGACTACGAAACTGGAGGTGGCGGCTTCAAATCTCGGCATGCGAATTTTATTTATTTAATCTAAGTTGCTTAGAAGATAATAAATATATTATTTTAGAAGATAATCTCAGTATCGCCCTGGTCGAAGACCACCATTCTGAATTCAAATGTTGTTTGAAATAGCTTTAGAAGTGTTTGGAGAGCAGAACTGAATAGCCAGGCACTTCCCCCACTCTCCCCACTAACTTCAGCGTCAAACATACCCCAATTGGAGATGCCATTGTCTCTCTGGCTAGCTCACGGTTTGGAGCAGTTGAGATCCTTGCGCGGTATTTAGATTTTTTATAAATACATTTTGATATTATTCAATACAAGCTGTATCCAAACGTAATCACTGTTTTTAATTTAATAAACATGTTAACTACCTAAACTTTATCAATTTGTTTATCCTAATTTAATAGGTACATGCTATTTTGAAGATTTTAAAATGTTGGTACAAATACTGATAGGAACAACAAAATATCAGTATTTAGTCTAACTAACTAACCATCACGCCATTTCCCGGTAAATGTTAGGCAAAACGAATGAACCACAACAGAACTTTGTCTTCGCAAACATTCCTTGCTTCATTCACATTCATGCATCAATGTCATAAAACATACTTGACATACGCATATATATATATATATATATATATTGTCCTCTTCCCGTATTATGTTGATCCAGTTAGAAGTTGTTAGACTAAGTTGATCCACCTTTAACACCATATAACTTGGCTATTATGGAATACATCTGAATGAATTGACAACAGTGGTACAATAATTATCAATGTTGCCAGTTTGCCAGAAAAACCATTTGATATACTGTTAATAAAATTTACAAAATTTGTATGGAAATCGGATGCATAATTTATGTTGATCTACCCAAATTGGCATACTTATGTTGATCTCATATATATTGATCTATTCCCGTAGTATGTTGATCTACCCAAATTGGCATACTTATGTTGATCTCATATATATTGATATATTCCCGTAGTATGTTGATCTACCCAAATTGGCATACTTATGTTGATCTCATATATATTGATCTATTCCCGTAGTATGTTGATCCAGGTAAGAAGTTATTAGACAAAGTTGATCTGTGTCCCTATATATGGTTTTACTAAATGAACCAATCAAGGGGCAATCGGTGGACTGTTCAGTGTTCATCACAAGGTTTTATGTGATTCCGTAATCTTTTGTGATATTGAACTCAAAGTATTAGTCTCTAGAGTCGAATATCGCATGAAATGACTGTGAAATGGTACCGTTTCAAATCAAAATGACGTGTGTTGCTTGAATTGTTTATAAGAAATGTATGCGTATTTAGATCGAAACGAAAATTTCACAAAAACAAATCCATAAAAAAATCATAACTTAGCAGGGGTACACGGGTTCATAGGGTGAGGTTTGTCTAGGTCCTGGCGGCGGATGCGTTTTCCCATCTACTGCGTGGCGGGCCGGATCGAAATAAACTGGTTGAGGGATACCTTTCGACCATAAAAATCCAAAATGGCGGCAAAAGGAATAATGTTATATAGGAAATTTTGAACCTGTATCTTTTACCATCTCTCCTGATTACGCTTCGTGACTTAGTAGGGGAGGCCGGGTTCTTGGTTATAATGGGTAATTAATGGATGATTGGACGCGGTTGGAGCTAACTAAAAACTGTCCAAAGAAGCGAAGCTAGCAGTCCACAAAGGAGTGCTGGTACCTACCCTAATATATGGAAATGAGGCATGGAATTGGCAGAAGAAGGCTGAAAGTAGACAGAATACTGTAGAAATGAGATCCCTAAGGCATATGTGCGGTAAAATCATGTATGACGAAATGTGCGTATGCTGTGTCTATTCTACAGGTATTTTATAAGAGCCTGTTAAAAGGAGCTAGCAGCATTGATCCTCGGTGCACTGTGCACGTGCTTGATACTCGACAGACACGAGCGGAACACAGGTTCACAGTAAAGTTGATGTTATCTATATATGAACGGGTCGTTTCTCCGACTCGTTTTACCGTAAGTCGGCTCGCATGTGGAACGAGCTATCAGCATCTGTTTTTCCTCCTCCATATAATTCGCGCCTCTTTAAGACCAGCATTAATAAATTCATTCCTACAGCCCCTACCTTAACCCGCCTCATAACGCTGCCCAACCGGTTGGCGACATAGTTTCTCTTTATTTAGAGTGTAAAGACAGGGGCGCTCTAGTGAGAGGTGTCACATAAAAAAATCAAACCGCCGAATTTTAATATGGAGACTTACAAAATGATCTATATTATAAATTATAACCAATGAATCCACCCATCTTTTATCGATTATCACCTTTTAATAGGATTTAAAAAAAAATCATAGGCTTTATAATCGCACAACTCAACTCAACTTCAAATATTAATATTCTGTATAAACGATTGTTACATCTTACCGGAGATGACCGGATAAATCATCAAAATGATTATTTTGTATGTCTTTATATTCAAATTGGCAAGTATGATTTTTTTATGTGACACCTATCACAAGAACCCCCCTGTCTTTACACTTTAAATACAGAGAAACTATGTCGCCACCCAGTTGGGCAGCGTTATAAGGCGGGTTAAGGTAGGGGCTGTAGGGACGAATTTATTGATGCGGATCTGAAAGAGACCCGTATTATATGGAGGAAAAAACACACACACGAGCGGACTTACGCAAAAACGAGTTGGAAAAACGACCCGTTCTCATAAAGACAACATCAACTTTATTCTGAACGTGCGTTCCGCTCGTGTCTGTCGAGTATCAAGCACGTGCACGGTGCACCGGGGAACAATGCTGCTAGCTCCTTTTAACAGGCTCTAATAAAATACCTGTAGAAAAGATTTCGTCATACATGATTTTACCGTACATATGCCTCAGGGATCTCATTTCTACAGTATTCCGTCTACTTTCAGCCTTCTTCTGCCAGTTCCATGCCTCACTTCCATATATTAGGGTAGGTACCAGCACTCCATTGTGGAGTTTCGCTTCTTTGGACAGTTTTTTGTTATCTCCAACCGCGTTCAATCATCCATTGATTACCCATTTTAAATAATTACCCATTATAATCAAGAACCCGGCCACCCCTACTAAGTCACGAAGCGTAATCAGGAGAGGTGGTAAGAAGTTCAAAATATGCCATATAATATTATTCCTTTTGCCGCCATTTTAGATTTTTATGGCCAAAAGGTATCCCTCAACCAGTCTCTTTCGATCCGGCCCGCCACGTAGTAGCTGAGCAAACGCAACAGTGTACCCCTGCTAAGTTATGATTTTTTTATGGATTTGATTTTTGCGAATGTTTCGAATAGCTCTAAAGATGATTCTTTTAAAATCATCTCATATTTAATATTATAAAACAATATGAACGGAAGTCGGCATCTTTCTATAAAGCATAAACTAAAAAAACAGCTACAAGGTGGTTACAAATGCAATTATATGTAATCAATTTGTTCGATTATATTTTATGTGAAGTTGTTTTCACAGTGGCCCAATGAATATTATATGGGGCCAATTGAACCAATTTGACTTTAAGCATTTTCTACGTCTTGCGATAAAAACTTAGGCTTACGATAAAAATACTCATAATCAACGGCAGAAAACTAGTTGTCTACCAAATTCTTATTTTTTTAATCTCATATAAATTAAGCTATATACTCATAAACCGATCGAGTGAAAAGCTGCAATGATCCCGACCCCGGGGTCATTGCAGCTTTTACGGAATGACGAGGAAAATAATATTTTTTAATTAGTTGAAAAAATTACTTTTCAAAATTTCAATTATGTTTAACGTAATACACTATCTGGCCTCAAGTAAATCAGTTTTATCACGAACCGTAACTATTTAATGTAATAAAATAACAAAACAAATTAATTTTAATATGATAGTTTGCTTTAATCTCAATAAAAAAATAAAGAGAAAAAGTTTTTTTTTATGATTGAGATAAAACTTTCCCCCAAATAACATGTATATATATTGATTAAAATTATAATAGCACCTTCACATTAGGAAAGAGAGGACAACGAACAAATAAGTACATTGACTAAGTGTTACGGACGGACATGCACTTGAGCTTATAAAACTTGGGAGCTGTACTCACAGAAACTGGAGTTTAATTGTAATACGGGGTCAATTGTACCGGTATAATCATCCCCCAAAAACATTAACATAGAAACCATATAAACTACTAAATGCGGTTTAAAGCTAACGAATCCACCTAGATTTAATCAATAATCCCGTATTTTTAGATTCCATAAGTACCCACTCTATTGTGTACCTAGAGGTAAAACTAAGATATTGCACAATATTGGCAAAATATGGCAGAAATGGCTCCAGTGGATAAGTAATAAAACGTATTTTATAAGCACTTTTAAAAATAAATTGTCTAAAGAAACAGATAAATTCTTAAAACAATTATGAATAAAGTACATTCTGGAATCGTTAATAAGTCGTTTTGAAATATTTCGTCGTGTTTAGTAATCAATAGTATCGCGGTGGCAAGACGCAGAATTCCATAGCCGTTGATTATCAAAGACAAAACAAATAAAATTATAATTATTATATGGGTTAAATGCATTATAATCAGGGTGTTGTCACATCCCGGCAGCTTAGAGTAATAATATTAATAATAATACTCTAAACCCGGCAGTCCGCAGCTGCATTGTTTTAACAACGAAGTTTTGGTCTGATCACATTTTCAATACAGTATTATTTTGAAACGAAAATAGTTTTCATACAGAGAATATACAAATAAACCTTTTTTGTGTATAAAAACATATCCACCTTTAAGTTAATATGTAGTGTGATATGATTTGTATTTTTTTATTAAACACTAAAGCATGAAGCATGAAGGAATTATCAAAATTTAAATAAAATATATTGAAGTGTTTTATCTTATCTTTTAGTTGGTATTACTATAAACTGCACGTGTTAGTTCTACTTCTGCCATTTGTGTGCTAAAAATACTTTATTCAACTTCTCGAAGTTAGCAGCTGTGGCTTTTTGTAGGAAATATGATATCTGATTATAATATTTGTTTCATTTTTTACAAATAAAAACTTGTGTGAATACCGCACCAGAGTCATACAGTCCTAACCGCTCCCGTCTGGAGCCAGTGAGACTATGGCATCCTCAAAGGAGACCTCGAAGGAGATGAGGAGGAGGAAGGTGGGAGAGAACCTGGCTATTCAGATATGGTCACCAAACACTAATTGTAAAATAGTGCAAATTAATTTTAATAAAATTTATTTGAACCCGCGACCTTCGGATTGCTAGTCGAGAGCCACCTCAAGTAGTTTGATATGTTTGGTGACTTAGCAGGAGTGCCCGGGTTTATAGGGTGAGGTTTGTTCGGTTCTTGGCGGCGGATGCGCTTGCCTACCAAATGCGTGGTGGGCCGGATCGATTTATCCTCTTTCAACACATCGCCTTGCAACGCAGTAGGAGAGTTGGATTTTTATGTTTATCACTCGAACACACTGACCCCCAGATTACTACCCACCCATCATACCTATTTCCTTCCCAGAACTCACTGTCCTTCCTTTCTTTCAAAATACCCCAACACAGCTTTCACAAAGATGACATAGGCCTTGAGAGTTAAGATTTTCCTAAGGGCCTCCTGTGTGGAGACGATGTAAAAAAATACAAAAAATAAACAACTATCTCGCTAAATTGTATTGGTTATCTAATAAATGGTTCCCGGGGAGGCGGTATACATAATTGTAATAATTCTCGAGGGCTCTGATGTACAGACATTATGGCTCCTGTTGATTGACGAACATATACTAAAACATCGTTGGTTGGAATCGGTGCTTGAAATGACTTTAGCCATGTTTAATAAAAAACAAATTGGAATAAATTTTTCAGCAATTTTAATTTAAAATTTGAAAAATTAAATTCTCACCAATCTAATCGCCGCAATTTTAATAGGCACAAATTATGGATATTACGCTTTGTTTCAACTTAATCATTACAAGAAACTTACGTCGGGAGAGATGGTAAAAGATACATTAAAATAAAATTTGATTCAATCAATGTTCAAAATTTCTCTTTTAAAATGACTCAATGAACCTCACCCCATGAACCCGGGCACCCCTGCTTAGTCACGAAACGTAGTAAATGAAGCATTAAAGTTATATTTTTGTTTAATCAAGTTCAAAAGATTTTTTTAGCATGGATTTGACGTTTGCGAAAGTTCCATTTCAATGTAAGTACTCGTGAGGCAGTCTATCCTCTGTAAGTATAAAGTCATTTTCATAGAATATGGATGTACTAACAGGATCTAAAAAGTACGACAACGCGCGCGAAATTGGCGGTTAAGTTACAACGCATGCAAGCCGTCAAGTTTGTCAGAAATATATAGATCAACAAAATAAATCGTGTAAAATGTATATGCGACCGAAAAATGGGCGTGGCTTAAAGCTAAATCTCGATGACACAAGTTGATCTGTAGGGATTTACATATGTATGCCAGCTTGGGTAATGGATCAACATATCCGGAGTGGATCAACAAATGCAAACGGATCAACATATACCTGGCGTACCGTCGCTCGAGATCAACATAGTACGAGAGGGGATAAATATATATATATATATATATATATATATATAGAATATATATATAGATATAGAATATATATATATAGAATACACACAATTTCGAAAATTGCACTCATTATTATTATTTCATTTCCCCAAATGATTTAACACAAACCACTTAAAGATTCGTTGTAACTTCACACATTTTTCCAATAAACGACGCATTTGACATAAATGGAGATGACAACGAACCTCTAAGTTGTAGGACCATATATAAACGGTTCCTTTACAAATCAGAACAAACTTAAAACCTTACCTAATCTCACCTAGAACCTAGTAATTTTTATCACTTTTTATGACTTTATATTTCTTTTCAAAAGAGTTCTGATTTGTCCGGTTACTTAGTGCGCGCCGTACAGCGAAGAAAATATGTCTTATTTCAACACGTGCTAGTAATAAAAAGTTGTCTTAGGTCTTTAGTGTTAATAAAAAATAAAGTTATAAAATTCATGTTAACATCTATTCAGCTTCAAAAAATACTTAAAACTGATTTTTGTGAATTATTCCCAAGTAACATGCGAGGAAAGAGTTATAATTACATTAATTGTTTATTTAGAATCAAAAGAAGTTATAACATTAAGAATTGATATTATTTATTGAAAGTATTAATAAATAATAAATAATTATTAATTATTTTGATGTTTTAGATACAACAGAACTTTTCGTTTCTAGCACTGGATGGAATTCTGAAGAAAAGAAAATCGACCCACCCTAAAGCACAAGCAAAGAACAGTGACAAAACAGAACATGATAATGTTTGGTTAAGTTAGGTAAGGCTTAGATAGGTTAAGTTAGGTTTGTTTTTTTTTTTGTTTTTTTTTTTCTTCACTTTTCTTCAATAATCTGTTAATATTGCGAACGATGAAACCAAATGTTTTGTACTACGATCAGGTTAACAGAATAAATTAAGTTAATTGTGTATCACCTTAAAAATGAAGGTGTCCTTAGAGACAATCTCCTGCAGCTCAAAGTAGTCGTCCCAGTCGCTATCGGCGGCCACCACGCAGCGGTCCAGGAAGAGCGGCTCGCGCAGGAGGGCGGCGCGCCCACCCTTTTCACGCACCAGCAGGAGGCTCGCCTCGCGCACCCCCGTGTTGTGCGGGAAGCACGGCCCGAGGGCTCCGCACGGCTTGTACGCTGCTGTTGGCTAAACAAACAACATTACAATTTATTTTTAATGTCAAATTTTCGATAATATTAACAACAAGTCAATTAAACAAATCTAATCTCAAACAATATTCCTTTACGTTCACAAATACAAAACGCAAGAAATAATAACAATAATTTTCAATGACCGGAGTTGTTAAATAATACTCATTTTGGTAGGTGGGTATGGTTACTGACGCCCCGGGTACCATTTATTGAATAACCAACACCCCTGCCATAGGTCACGCTAAGTGGTTCTCTACGTTTGGTTACATGGAAGGGATGCCCGGGTTCATGGGGGGAGGTTTGTTTTGGTCTTGGTAACGGATGCGTTTGCCCACCTACTGCGCGGCAGGTCGTACGGTCGTATTTTTCCTTCCCATAACTTTCTCTCCTTCCTCTCCCTAAAAAGACCTCCCACACAGCATCCCCAAAGATCACATTGGCGCTAATGTTTTTTTTCCTCAAGGCCTCCTGGTGGAGCAAAGTAAAAAAAAATGCTTTGCGCTCAGAGCGCTCCACACGCTGTTCTTCAAAGTGTCAATGCAAAAAAAATATATATTACAAAAAAATATAATTTCATGTTTTTCTCTTATAATCAATCTCAATAATATTTTTAATCGATTTAAAAAAAAAGACATTTTACTTATAAACAAGTTCTGCTGTGTAATTATTATTACGGGTAACAGCTGTTTCTCCTTCTGAAGACATTATCAAATTGTTGTGAGGCCACTAACTAAAGATTTAAGATTTAAACTCTTATTATTTATATTACTTATAAATATTATTTGTACTACTTATATATTATTTATATTACCTATTAATATAGTTATATTACTTATGTATTTGTGTAAATTGTATAAAATTATTGACGGTTATTAATTACTATGTAAAGTTTCCCCACTTATTGTACTGGTTAAATTTGACTAAAGATCTTTGTTTCGCTTCGCTCTTCCAATAATATAACTGCGATTAATGATAGTGAATGACAAATTTGCAGACACGTTAATCCCGAATAGAGTAAAGGATTCCGAGTTAGAGTCTCGGTCGTAACCTAATCGTTTTATTTTGTGTCTTTTATGTCATTGAAAATATTGTTCGTTTTCAATAATGTAGTGCGATGATTAAAATACATTATTAAAACATATGTCCCCTTTCTCATGAAGTTATGTGAAAGAAATAAAGGTTACAAAATACCTTTCGGTGACAGGTCAATATATTCCAAATACACAAAAAAAATGTTTCAAATCTAGTTTTATTTTTATAAAACCATATATTGTACATTTAAATAAAATCTTTGCACTGTTTATACACACACGTTAATCAAAAAAGATAGGAAGTGCAAAGTTCATAATTCAGATAAATCTAAAAGATACATTGTGTGGACAGATAGAACACTTCGGCGCCGACCGTTTTATTGCTTTTTTTTTACTTAGAAAGTAGTCAGGTAATTAAATTTATAATTATAAATTCTAATTAATCGGACACGGACGATTCTAACAATAATACAAATTTCATTAGACGCCTACTTGAGTATTAATTATTGTCAGACATTTCAACTGAGTATTTCCTAGAGCTAAATGAACACGGATTAATTACGAGATGACAACATTAATTGTACTGTTTCTTTGACTTGACGAAAAAAAAAGTTAATAAATCTAAGCTCAACAAATACACAATTTCTCTAACAACCTGTTGCAAAGAATTGGAACCAATTAAATAATAAAATGTTACTATTGCTTTCAACAGAAAGAACTTAAAATAATATATAATTGGGTGTGGAGAAAAATTTGCGTGTTCTTTTAGAGTTGATGACAACGTTAATTATTGAATACTAGTCTCCTGATCTTGTCACTCTAGTTTCTTTTAAAAAAGTGAACATTCCGAGTACTCTCTACAGTTCTGAATGTATATTGTATATATTTCCTCTAAAGTTCTGAATATTCTACTGTAGGTAGTTAAGTACGGTTTAATTTTCTCCTGCTCTTAAAGCGAACAGTACTTATGGAGAATCACTATCCAATTTTACGGTTCCCACGGGAGCTCCATTCTCCAGCTCCACAGTCGGCAACACCTCCATTGAACAGAGAACATGTACGTGTTTGGTTCATAATTAACATACTCGATCTTGTACGAGTATCAGAGAAGCGGTTGACAGCGCTTTAATCCGTTATATAAGTTCAGAGATCTTTCTGCAAGAACATGAACATTATTATGAACGAATTCGACACCACCGTTAACTGAAATACCTGCATATTAACATAATACAGTGTATCATGTTGTGGTGGATTCGGGATTTGTGTCAACTCGAATTGCTAAACTTATCTTGATCCACATTTTGAAGCATACCTGTGAAATAGTTACTTCATTCGTTTGACTTAAATATTCTGTGCTAAGATGTCAACCAAAAAGTATAAAAAAATGTTTTTAACGATTTCATCAGGCGTTGGAACTGAAATGTGAATGCAAGAATACCAATAGTTTTTTACTCCGTAGTGTCATCATAATCACAATTGGCATTACAACACTCAACACTTGCACTTTGCTGGCTGCCTCTACTAATGTAGATGAAATGTCTCTACTGATCTCCTTCTCTCTCTGCCATTTCTCATGCCCAAAGAGGCAGATTCCTTCACCTTTCCGTGCAGAGCCTAGCCGAGTCGTTTCAGTTTAATTGTTATTGAAGCCAAATGAATGTCCCTTATCCTTCACCATTTCCTTGAATTATTCTTCTTGGGATCTTCTTCTATTCTTCGTCGAGATTACAATCCATTGTCTCAACATACTGAAAAAAATGTTAGTGTGTTAGTAATAGCAGGAGTGGGTTTTTTTTACCTTTCCGTTTGTAACGAGCAAGGCATTAATGGGTGTCAGCTTGATGGTCCGTCCTTTTCTCCAGTTATTGTCGTTAGGCTGGGTAAAAAGCAGTTTCCCTTCTATCGCGAACCTGGAATCAATTAATGAAAAGTGTTTAAATACTGTCATGATTTTTATTAAAGTTTTCCCTTTGCAAGCTTACAAACCTCATTGTAATATTTAATCATGGACAATGATAATTTCAACAACTCTAAGCAATCACACCAAAAAGTATGGAAATAATTGTTAAAGAATGACGGGATGTAATGATGTGACAATAGCTCAGTTGGTAGAGTGCCAGTCCTGGAAAGACTTGAAGACCTGAGTTCGACTTCCAGTTGTAATCTTTTTTTTTTCTGACTCTGACTATTTCATATTTTCATTGAGAAATGTCGATATTGTCTTGTTATTTATTAAATTTTGAAATACTTTTGAAACTGATGACAAAATTGTTTGTAATTTTACAGCTGAAGTCAGTCGGCAGAATAGCTTAAATTGCAAATATTATTTTTCGAAATATTCATTTTTTACTCTCTTAATAACGCGGGGGTTAGGATCGCAGAGGCCTATCTACATAAACATGGTTCTAAGATAATCGCAAATAAAGTTTGAATTGCTCATATGCCCAACTGCATGCTCCACCGATATGCCCAACTCAGGGGTTTGGGATCACAGGACCTATCTACAAAAACATAGTTTTGAGAAAAACGCAAATAAAGATTGAAATGCTCATATGCCCAACAATCTTCTCAACTGTATCTCTTAAACGGCTGTATGTTCGAGGTAGAGCTTCGTGTCAGCAATAAATATGATTATGGCCTTACCGAAACCAAGCTTAACTCAAAACACCAGTTTTTGTAACTAGGCCCCTGTGATTCTAAGCCCCCGAATGTTGGCACACATTTTGTAAAATGTTGTGTAATTCATATTTTATTCTTAAAATTAAATCCTGCTCAGCTTTTGTTTTATTAACATGGCCCTTGGAAATAAATGTTGTCTTAAGCTCTTCCTTCAAAGCTGTAGACTAATAATAAACCAACGAATTTTTAATTATAATCAATTAAATATTTTACCAAAAAGAGGAGGAAAATAAGTTATTAAATGTTATGTTTAATCAAATGAAACAGTAGCAATTTTTTGGAAGATTTACCATCCTTTTTATACAGTTGTATTTTTTACAGATGTTTTGAAATTTAAAGTAAATTACTATTTCTAGTGAGATAATATTGGTCACGATGATAATCATTTTTATAATGCCAAATACGCTATGAATGGATAAACTACTAACAACACTAAGCCGTTCATCCACTTGGATTCACAATTTGCTGTGCTTTGTAATTTGGAATCTTAACAGACATGAAGTTTTGATGACAGATGACATTTTTTGCGACAACGTCGAGAATATCACATTTACTAAATAATGTATAAAATATATCAAAAAGTGAACATGTACACTGTCGACACTACCTGAAAAAACTATTTAGATTTTGTTTTTTTATTACTTTCAAACATAATTGTCAAAATTCTAAAGGCGACAATAATAACGGGGTGAGTTCTAATAAGCTCCAAAGAATAGAGCACACTCAATCATTTTTGTCCTTGGCGTGTTTTTCTAAAACTGAATCATGTTTTTTTTTTAATTTAATTAATATCAAATTTAATAATATAATTATTAAGTTCTGCAAGTATTTTTGGTTTTTGTTATTGTTACAGCTGTTTCAGCTTTCAATGCCATTTTCAAACTGCGGTTTTAACCACGTTTAGACGACTTATTTATACGATTCTATTTTACCCTCTCCCAATTAAAAATGATTTATTACCGGTTAAACCCATTTACTAATAAAATAATTGTGAGAATAGATTTCATATTCTGTGGGGGTATTTTGAATATGTCATTTTAAGTTATGCTTTTAAAATTTAAATTAGCAAAAGGGGCGATCTTGGGTATTTAACTCAAATTGCGATATTTTCATCATCTCACCTTCACACAGAGAATTCACATCTTCTCGACACAATAGTCATAGAATCTTTGTGGGTGATAAAGGGACATCGTAGCCTAGGCGTCTACGTAATGACTTCAACCAATAAACAAGTCACAAGTAACATAGAAAAAAATAATATTAAGTGCGTGTATCTCAAACCTCGCTTCATCGTGATTCCACTCCAGAACGTCAACTGCCATCTTTCTCAACTTGATGTTGATCATGTCTATCTCCGAGCTGCTCCTCCGGCCGCTGGCTCCACTGGAGATCCTCCTCCACAGCTTCAGAGACGTGACGTCCTTGGCCTCAGAGTTCATGTGGCTCAAGTGCTGCTCGATCTTTTGCTGGGCCTGGCGAAGTAAGTCCCGTCCTTCCAGATGGGGCGGGGTCACTTTGTACAGGCGGGATAAGAGCAAGGGGTATTTGGTCACCCTTTGAACTGGTACCTGGAAGAAAACGGAGATGGTTACGGAGATGAACAACCACGTATAATAACTTTTTTTTTAAATACTATTTTTGTATGTGCACCAAAAAATTAAAATGTTTTCTTCCCTTGTTTAAAACCCTGATTTTTGTCGAGGTGTCGCTTTCCTCGCTCTTGAAACAGATTTATGTATTAACATAATCGTATTAAGAGTCATATTATCAAACACAAAAAAGTAATTTATATAAATACTTCTAGACTTCCTTTGTGTGTTTTATGATAAGAGATCACCGTGGTAAATGCTGAATTAAACACTTCTAAATTGTTAATTAACTCTCTCCCGAAGGTACAATAGCATAGTACTACATTCTCCACATAACACACAAACACCTACATCATGTACAAAATATTCCACCATAAATTTAATGAATTTCGGCCTTCCATCGATAAAGAAAGCTTATAAATACTTGGTAAAATACGTGATGCAGTAACCACATCCATTTATCTATTCCCAAAACGTTTTCTATTCCATCCAGCGAACACACTCTCGGCTTAACCCAATATTATTTGAGTGTCCTTTTGAAGCACTTAAACCTTCCAAGTTCTCTCTTAAATATTTTCTTTCTGTTTACTTATACGGCTAGCTAAGGAAACGTTACCGGATATTTAGAAGGCTGAGTTCTAAGGGCCACTGACTTAAATACATTTCTTGTTACTTCATAAAATATTTAATTCAATTTATGACTTCAATCCCAGAGTTGACCTTAATACAGTCAAGGAGCGAGTTTACTTTCGACAAAGAAACTTTTTGAAAAAGCTCATTTACTGTCTGGTACATAAATACCAAAGAAGTCATAAATTCTACTTTTCTGTTTATTTAAGTTACTTGTCAAAACGCAGAGAAAAATACGTCTTAACAGTATTTAAAAAAATATAAATCTGTTTTAAGATTCTTGGATCACGTTTATTACTGGTCTGATCCCTTGAGGGAATAGTAATATTTTTAGTAAACGGTAAAAATATTCTACTTAGTAAGTGAATTATTTTTAAAGCATTAAGTGTGACACAAAATCGTGACAATGTGTATAGATAAATTTGTTCAAACTATGAAATTAATCAACGGAATCGATAATATATCTGGAAATAAAAGCAATCAGGCACTCGTGCAAACACGATACATGATTTACGTAAACAACCTTATTAAATTGAAGTGGTTTGAGCACGTCATTGGAAAAATAACTGTACGGTGAAACACAAAATTTTCCCGGTATAATGGATAATTTGATCAGAATGATAATAACGTATAAAACCCACGAGCAGCTAGAACTAGGAGAAACACAGCCGACCCAAAGGTGGCAACGATAGCTCAGTGAATAGAACAGTCGCCCGGACAGCGAAAGATCTCGTCTTATGAATCCCTGTCGCGGTAATAACCTGCTCTCTCGTGTGCGTTTCTAGTGCATAGTATTTGATACTATTTCGCAGATCCGTGAAAAATCACGGGATATTATAATTGCAGGATTTATGAAGCGTAAAGTGATTATAAAATAAACATTTTCCTTATGATCATTGATGTTTGATGGAAGAAATTGACATATCGAATGTTGATAAGTTTAAAAATTCTCTCCAATCTTTCTAATGACATCATGAAAATAAGACACGTTATATTCATTCGAGCAAAAAATGAAGCATCGCTCTTGAAAAGGATAACCAACCAAAGAATATGAACATGAACGGGCCGCTAAAGTATGTCCCCTGGATCTAATTCAGTGAAACCACGCGCGTTGACTCAGTAACTTATCTTCACTCTATTAACTCATCTAAGCATCTGTCAAGCAATTGAACAAAGGAAATAAGGATTTCGAACAAAGGATTATTAATAATTGATAACATATTTTTGGTAACTACTTTTTCGTTTGTCTGATATATGATTATTAGTTCCAAGTTTAATAAGTTCATTGATCTATAATAATGTGACGCATTATGCAGGAATATTTCACATTACTTACCAACTTACCCATGCACAAACAGCCGAAATTAGTATGTTTTTTATTAGACATCGGATTGTATGTAACAAAATACCAAAACACGTGAATTGGAACTATTTTAAGTTTAATAAATAAAATTAAAAATCTGTCAAACACACAAAATATTACCAACTCCAACGTGAATAACTGCCAGAATCAACTAAAGGTTATTGCAAACGCCTTCTAAACAACAACATTTTTGTTGAGTCCTGACATAAAATTTTATAATATTTATAATTTGGAAGGCGGGTTTGGGTACCCTCCCCCCCCCCCGGGAACCATTTATTGGATAACCAAAACCTCTGCCATAGATCACCCCACCTCTTTGGTGTTTACAAGTTCTTGAAGATGTTCTGACCTCCATGTACGAACGAGTATTTACCTTCCCACTTAGATGAAAAGTTGACTCATCTCTGAACACCACAACTAGGTAAGTGTATCTTCAAATAGTCATAATTAAACTGTTATGATAGTATTAAAACCACTTTTTTTCAACCTATCTAAGTCTAGTATTGACACACTTATATGTGTCCATTAAAATAATAAATGATTACCAAAAAAACGAGAGTAAACCAAGTTTAAATTGTTCAAAATTTAAAATTGGTTCACTCTTACAATTTTTAAATTATGAGACCGCACATCAAACCAGTGTAATTTTTCTCGCGAAGTTGCCTTTTCAGTGATTTTACCTTCACTACAAAACTGTCACATGTTGTCAATCTGTTCGGAAACAAATCGGCGTTGTAAACTGCAAAAAGTGCCTCCTTAAGTGAAACTGTGAAAAGTTATTATCATCACATAATCTAAAAAACCATTAAAAAATCACTTTTTTAAATATAGCTCGCAGCCATCAACATTTACCATGAATACCCAATGTATCATATGCGAAAAAAATATTGACACTCACATACTTTATATGCTTTTTACACAAATATTACTTGTGAAAATAATTATCATCAAACTTTTCAGAAATTGTTGAAACCTATAAAAATATGCCAAATAATTCAAAATAGAGGTATGCGAGCAGTATTGAATTGTAGTAGGTATTCTAAGATAATTACTATACAGAAAAAAACTAGGAATGTTAAGTGTGAGACAGCGAATAATTTACAATACCCTAATATTTATATTTAAGGTAAAAAATAAGATGCTCCCGAAATACATGTTTAAGGACGTAAATTTTAATTTCGCAATACCCCACGAGAAACTGTAAAGATTTTAGACTTCCAAAAACAAATTTGCCGGCCCAAAATAATCTATATTTTAAAGGATTTAAGATGTTCAATGAATTACCGACAGATGTTAAAGACGTTAAAAGTCTTGCTGCTTTTCGTGAGTTATGCCTAAATACTATAAAGAATGAGTTTTAGATGTATTGTAAAGTGTCCTTAATGTCGTAGAAATAAGTTTGTAAAAAAAAGGTTTATACTAGATATAAAATGTAATTTTTATAACTAAGTAATAACATTCAAGAAACAAAACAAAGTAAGTTTTTTGGCTTAACATACCATCAGGAAAGAGTTGAGGTTCATCCTCCTGAGCACCGTGTTCTCCATTTGCGAGACCTTCAGGAAGATCCTGAGCAGCTCCTTCTCCTTCTCGAGGCTGGACAGGAGCATGGAAGCTGATCCTTGCCGCACACAGTACGACGAGAAGGCGTGCAGCATGGGCGCGGACTCCAAGACTAGCTTGCCGATGTTGGCGGTCAGGAGATCCTGCAAACAAATAAATATATAATTATAAAGTACTTTGCTATAATACGTTTCTAGAAAAAAATACACCTACGTATAAAATATAAAACAAAGATAAGCAAAGGGAACCCACTTATTAGTTAAAAATATTTTTTTTATCATCCTTCAAAGGAGGTCTACTGTCAGAAAAGAAATTTACATAAATATTATCTAATTTATTTATTGTGTTAATTTAAATTATTTCATATTATTGTAGAAAGCAATCACTTTGTGGTTTGACATATTTAATAAAATAAAATACTTTTTTGTTTTAAAACCACGATATTTATTAATTTAAGAACCGACCGGTTTCGCTTTACTTAAGCATCATCAGGGTACAAATTAATACTAAACAAGAAATACATAATGTGTGTATATATATAACAAAATATAGAGGGAGACAACATGATACAAATATAAGCAACACAAAGACGGTCATAAAATACATTAACATAAGTGCACAAGTAATGAAAAAACCGCTAGATAATTATGTAGACTAATGGGTTATATCAATAAATCGGGAGAAACAAAGCATCAACTGGCATGGTGGTAAGGAGGTAAGGAGAACTGGGATTTTTTTTTTTTTTTTTTTTTTTATGGGTTTATTGGAAACAGACCTAATATTGGACTACTGTAGACTACTGTACTTGGAGTATTGGACTATTGGACTACTGTACTTGGAGTAGTCCAATATTAGGTCTGTTTCCAATAAACCCATAAAAAAATCCCAGTTCTCCTTACCTCCTTACCACCATGCCAGTTGATGCTTTGTTTCTCCCGATTTATTGATATAACCCATTAGTCTACATAATTATCTAGCGGTTTTTTCATTACTTGTGCACTTATGTTAATGTATTTTATGACCGTCTTTGTGTTGCTTATATTTGTATCATGTTGTCTCCCTCTATATTTTGTTATATATATACACACATTATGTATTTCTTGTTTAGTATTAATTTGTACCCTGATGATGCTTAAGTAAAGCGAAACCGGTCGGTTCTTAAATTAATAAATATCGTGGTTTTAAAACAAAAAGGTATTTTATTTTATTAAATTATTTCATTTTATTGGATTTATTCCACCGGGTTTTAGTGGCGTGAACTTGCTTATTAGTCTTTTGAATTTCATTCTTGCTAATTAAAAATAAGTCTGTCAATAAATTCTTATTTATTTATTCGTAGGTAACCGATACTCCTATTTTAAAAAATATTAGTCTAATTTTATTTTTATTGTAAAACTCCTATTAATTTTATGATTAGGTGTTGCTCATTATTAATTCAAACACTGCAAGAAAATATTAGTTTAACGCTTTACAGCCGTTTCTCCTTCCAAGGACATTGACAAACTATACAAAACATTTATTCTGATTTAGTGAAAATTGATCTTTTTGCTAGTGTAAACCGCTTGATTAATTTTTTGTGTACACGCATTAAATTTATCGATGATTTTCTATGTTAGCTTTAATTGAAAAAAGGTACCTACTGAACCTACCAGAATTAATTAAATAATTAGTCATTGTTTATCTACCAATCACAAAGTCGTGTCGGTCACGTTGGTGTCTCTGGGTAGAATTATTTTGAATAAAAAATAAAAAATATATTAACCTTGCTCCGAGAGATTGTGGCTTAGTGGAGTGGATGTGGATATCCGTAATAGTCGTGATTCTCTACCAGCGACTTGTACTGCACGAAGTTGGAACTTTGTAACCACATTAAGAAATCTAGACCTGCAGACAACCTCACTTTGAAGGCATAACCTCTCAAACTTACATTAAATTTAATAAAATGTGTTTGATATCCTCTCGAGGGGAAATTCAAGAACCGCAACGACCTCCATTAGGTTCCGGTTTTAATTCCCAGCTCAACGCAAAACTATATTGGCACGAATGTTGTCGTACTCATGCGCTGCTAATTTGGGTGTTGTAATTTTGACTGACAAACAAAGGTCTTAGAAAAGGAGTTCACGGCTCTTATAACATTAATAAATACTTAAAAAATAACTGCCAGATTTCATCAAAACATTACTAAAAAATTCACAAACAGACCTCCTTTGCAGAGTGATAAGCTATTTGGCAATAAGCCCAGAGGTTGCGAGCTAAAATTTAAAACCCGGCTAAAAAAATAAATAGGTACCTATTACAGATTAGAAGATTTCTTCAACATTACTCTTCGATAAACAGCCATTAACAATTGAAATGTTACTTTAAATCGCTTTAACTATATTCAGTGACCAAAACTGAACGGTCGGGTCCTTTTTTCTTACTTCCCTCTTCCCAAACCGTCCGCACTTCGACAAAATCTGGGTGCCATAGATCTACTGGCTCCAGGCAGGTGGAACATTTACGCTGTATTCAGTAAAAATAAAGTAAATTGGATTAAATCGTAATTTATTTTCAAAGTTGAATAGGTTATTTTTCATTACAATGTTACACTTTGTCCGACAGTATTATAAAAAACTGCAGTCGTAATCTTTCTCTTTTAAATAATAAGTTTTGTTAGATTAATTAAATTGATTAAATTGTTAGATTATAAAGTAATTTATCTACTTCAATCAACTTTTAAAATTTCATTGTTCTCTCTCACTTCAATTTGAATATTTCATTTTGAATGAGTAGATATTTAAAATCAATTTCGTTTCATTTTAGCAAACCGATAACCGTATCTGGTTGAAAGTGTTGTACATGCCGTTCCATTGGTAGTAGGTACCAACGCCACCTGTCAAAGGTCGATAAGGTTGGTACACCCTTATTTTTTTAATTCGAATTCAATAGAGACAAACCCTTGAACCCGTAAAAAGTATATAATAAATTTCTAATAAAGAAAACCTATTTTAGCATGGTAAATATCCCGAATTTCTAAACACGGTATATCGGTGCATAAAACCTTGTCTTATAAACGTTAATATTTCACCAATAAATGAAGATATCATATGTCTCGACGCCATCTAGTGACAAATTTAGCACTAACAAAGCGTTTCCTACAAAAATAAATAAATTATTATAATAATTTTTTTTAATTGATTGTTCACTTGGCAGTCATCGTTGACAGTTTAAAGGTTAGTTTTTTCTCATTTTATTTAACCCAAACTAAGAACCCAATAAGCCAAAATAAGTTATCGGGTTCTTATTTTGGGATTAATTCAAAAAATAAATTTAAGAACTGCCATCATATTTTAAAAGACATCAAATTATCCGTATTTTTAATGAAATGACTATTAACTATTTTCTATTTCCGGTGAGTGGGAAGTTGTTGATAAACTTATACGAAGTGATTTTAAAATATTTTTTTCCATTAAGTCTGGATATTTATCTTCAATATATTAGTCAGTTCGGGTTTCTCGAAAATTTGCAAAAAACCAAAGCTATTCTCGAAATAAATCTCTCAGAGAAAACAATAATTACCTGTGGTAGGGATCATTTAAAGAATCGTCTGCACGCAACGTCAATTACGCCTTATAACGAGAATTGGAGAATCGGCCTTTTTTTGCAAGCAAGCAAGTTTTTTTACAACGCGTTTACTTCAATCACCTAGACTGTTCCCCGGTAAATTATTACAAATTTCCCAGATTAAAAGAACATTCAATAATTATCATAAGTATAACCAATGGAGTAAAAAATTTGACAATTAAATTTAACAATAATTGGTAGTTGCTAATTGCGATGTTGTATTAGAAAATGTAGGTACCACAAAATCGCACATTGCGTATTCAACGGTAATTATCTTAGCACGGTACAAGTTTCTCTAGAAGTTAACCGGTAGACGCATTTTTTTGTTTGTTATACAGTATACTCAAATGCTTAAAATGCATAAGTTATTTGCACAACACCACTACTAAACGTGCCAAGGAAACTGTTTTTTTAAGAAATTGCTCCGTAACGTCAGAAGTGACAGTTACAAAAATAAATTAGTTTTTAAAAACAGGCTTTTCCAATAAGAGGTGTTATTTTGAATAGCCCGCTATTTCGGTAGATGTTACTTTTGAAGCTGTCATTTTTTGACATTTGACAAGTAGAAACTACGTTATTAATAAAAATGGAACGATACAAGCTTCAACAACTCATTGAAATTATTAAAATTCACTTGAGTGAATCACATGCAAATCATCTTGAGAGATGAGGCCCATTTACACCTCGGTGGCTTCGTCAACAAGCAAAATTGTCGCATCTGGGGCTCGGAAAACCCAAGAGTTATTGTTAAAAAGCCTCTCTATTCTCAACGTGCGATTTTTTGGTGCGGTTTATGGTCCGGCGGAGTCATTGATATACCTTACTTTTTCGAAAATGAGGCAGGAGCAACAGTTACGGTGAATGGATTGCGCTATCGAGAGATGATTAATGATTTTTTATGGCCGGAATTAGATGGTATTGATTTGGACAACGTTTACTTTCAACAAGACGGCGCTACTTGCCACACAAGCAACGAAACCATTGATCTTTTACGATTGCATATCAAAATAACACATCTTATTGGAACACCCTGTATATCAAGATTATTTTAAGATTTTTTACAAACAATACCTAAGTAGGTACTTTTTGAACGCGGAAGAAAGTTTATTCCATTTGAGTGCGGGCTCATAAGTTCAGACGCTAATAATTTTTGTTGGTCATTTTGTACAATAGTTCTGAGCTGGTAGCGCTCTGTTTACTTGAGGAAGCGTGAACTACAAAAAGGTATAAAATGTCTCTGATTGTTGCAACATTTGCAAGAAGTCGTGTAAAAAACAGTACGCATGGTTGGTTCAATACTGGCCAAACCCATTGACCTGGTTTCTAATTTCGTTACTCAAATAATTTGACTACAAACTTATAAAATAGCTGTCTACAGCCTCCGAGAGATCGTGTATAATGGTTTTCTATCGTTTACAGTCACGACGATGTTTTATTTGCAGATGGAAAGGTCGTTGAAGGACGTGCAAAATAAGACGTTCTATTTCCACGATTTCTGAAACACTTTAGTTAAGTTGACACAATAGAGTTTCAATGCTCTCCAAGTATCGTTAAAGGAAACGATCATGTTCCGAAGATTTGCGGACAATAAATTGTAAAGAACGAGCTTTACAGTTCTAAATTAATGTCTGTTTATTTCGGTTTATCTGTAACGGTATTATTATTCTAACCGTGAAACTGCAACAATTAATCTCATCCATCAAATGTAGTTCATTTATACATACAATTAAATCAATTTAATTACTTTATAAATTTATCGCTTTAATTGGTGTGTTGTTATATTATGTACAAGAAGCATTTAGAAGGACGGCAGAGACTAAAATTGATTACATCAATTTATTCGTAACATTTTTAAAAAATTTGGTAACATAGCGTTGTTTTTTGTGTAGATTAATTTATAGGGTTAATTCATCATTGTTTTTTGTTTTTATTTTTACACCCAACTTTACACCCCAAAAGTACTTTTTTACAGTATAACTTCTAACTACCTACCAGGATTAGAAGTGATTAAAATTACACACACGTGAGTGTTTTTTGCCAGGGTTTTTTCAAACATCTGCTCTTCTCACAAGTGCCAAAAACTTACTCGTAAATATATATCTCAAGGGTACTGAATGAAATATGAAGTCAACATTTCAAACGGTTTTTTACACTTTTTCAAGATTACTAAACTTTAAGGGAGGACGGGAAGATTAATCCACCAAACACGGATTTCATTCTATGTAATTCCACCTACAGTAATTAAATGTGAGTATTTTTTTTTAAAACTTTATTTCGTTTTTGTAATTTATAACCCAACCGGTTTCACCTTATAACGTACATCTTCAGACAGTCAGCAGTTCAATAAAAAGATCGTCTTATAAACATTAGTTTATCGTTAAAAAATAATAATATTTGACAAGTTAAAAATATTTCACCAATAAATGAAGATATAATATGTCTCGACGCCATCTAGTGAGAAATTTAGCACTAACAAAGCCTTTCCTGCAAAAATAATGTTGATTGTTTACAGGTGGAAAAAAATAAGCACTATTTGTTGATTGAGGTACTCGTACATATTGAATTAGTTGGCGGGTTGGAAATAAGCCGACATAGCTCAGTGGTTTCAGAGCATCTGACCGGACATCAGAAGGCACGGGTTCAATTCCCGTTGGCGGCATTTATTTTTTCTCCGGAGATATTTTCAATTTGTATTGATATTTCAGGCGACTAATGATTGCTGATAATTATTTGCAATAATAATATATTATTTTCCAGGTAGGTGTGTATTATATGCGCATTTTTGCAAGTTCGGACGTAACCGTTTTGTGGGAGTATTTAATAAATTGTATTACTTAATAGCTAAAACATTTTTTACGGTTAGAAGTTGCGAACATTTTAAAATTTATTTAGCTATTAAACTGAACAATAAAAAAAAATCCGTTAAAATTTGCATGTTATGTATCTTCCGCCTACACGGACTGACACACATGCATACTTTATTATGTAAATGTATTTATATTATGCTTTACACAGATGTTTTCTAGATAAGCAATATTTATAAAATCTCAATTCTACAAGGTTCATAGGACCTTGAATATGTAAGAGTAATAGGCGTTTATTGGAACTAATCTATTTAGACAATAATATTTTGCAAGTTATTGTACTCGTAACCTTGTTACTGATTATATTTTATCAACCTCACCTTGTCAGAGTTAAACCTAATTTTCATACTTACTAACTTTGGCAATACTAAGACATAATCTTATATATATATATATATATATTATTAAATCGGTCTGACAAAAAGATTTGATTTGTCTTGTGTTTAATGAAAGTTGTTGTTGACTGTAAGGTCGTAATGAACCCAAATCTAGAAATCATTTATTAAACCAGCGCGCAGTGGCCAAACACTTGCATTTTAGAAATATAATTAAATAATTCGTTATTTCTTGGAATTTGCTTAACAAAATAATACGCGTTTTTATGTACTCTGATAAAATTGCCCACATTTCAAAGCCTATTTCGTCGAAAAAAATATTTTTCCCTTTACACAGTATGAAGCTCTCAGGTACCTACTTTATATTTTTAGACACGAGGATCAGGATTTTGACAGAAACAACTGTTAGTAAATTTACACGAATGTTTAGCAATTTCCTCTGCCGTTCAATACTGCTGTCAACTTGTCTGTCTTATCCAACGGTGATGGCCAGAGTACCCTGTAGGTAGATACTTGAACAATTTATTCAATCGATAAGGAGGCTTGTTTTTCTTTTTCACACTTGAGTGCCATCATTACAGGTTTTCTTTCTGGTCAATTCCTCGCAGATCTTAATATTTATAACTTTGGTTGATGACCCTAATTGACTGAGCGTAGCTAAGTCCTGTTTTAACACGACCGTTTTGCATATTATCTGTCCGTAAATTTGATTGTATTGATGGTTAACTTTAATTAGGGGGCTAACGTTGACCAGTTATCCTCTTTATTAATCAAGCATGGCATACTTTGACTAACATTGGTTACTTTGACTAAATAGTTGATTGATTTAAGCCAAGCAAGCCTTACTTGAACTAGATAGCTTATTAAGTGGCTAACTTTGACTGAGCTTTTCAATATTATTGTACCTACCTGCCAGAAGAAAGTTTGAAAAAATAGTTTTTGTCATTGAGATAGCGACGTTTCTTTGGACATTTCATTATTTGAAACAAATTCACAGAACTAGTGTCGCCAAGTCGTCATCTTGGATTACATGGCTTAATGATTGGCGAACAGGGTTCCATGATAACTCAACACAGTGACAATTCAACACACTTTTAAAAAGTGATATAAAGTCATTTGAAACGATGAAAAAAAAACCTAACCTAACCTACTTAACCCAGTTAATAAAGTTTTTGTTTCATCACTTTCCATGACTTTATATGTATAACTTTTTAAAGATGTGATGAATTATCATTGTGATGATTTATCCGCTCAACTTTAAAAACACACCCGTGTTCGAATACAACGTTGCGTTGTTAAGATTTTAATTTAAGATTTTAGATTTTGAACAAAAAATAAGAACTGAAACAAACAGAACCGGAAAACGAAATTTGATGAATTCTTCAAATTCTCCGAAACAACCTGTCTTTACAATTTTATTTAAATTACAGATATTTTTTTATTAGTATTATAATCCTTCAATGATACATTACATTGATGAAAATAACCTTTAAATGCTATTGAAGAAAAGTACTTCCAGTTAAAAAATTAATAAGATATTGTTCTCAGAAACATTTTAATAAGTATTGCGTTCATCGATTGAAATTTAACTTTCATAAAGTTTTTATTCCAACACTTTCCATGACTTTATATAACTTTTTAAAGATGTGATCAATTATCATTGTGATGATTTATCCCGTCACCGGCGAACAGACATTCAATCATAGCTATGTTAATATTGATCAATTATTGATCGGGTAGCTGTTAGGGTTATGCATGCACCTCCTTGATTGAGATGTTTCCCTGTCCCGTTGATTCTGGTTCTTATCTCACGTGGCGCCAATCTAATCTGCCAGGGGAACATCCCTGAGAGGTAGATCAATCAGTCAATTGCTACTAAGGTCTTCTGCAGCTAAGCTATAATTACTATTCACGGTGTAATTAGCTGCTTGGCGAGACTCATTTAAATATCGTACGCGAGACGATCACTTCCTTGTCTTCCGATACCATAGAACATTATTGTTGACTTGCCTTGCCGTGAGAATGGAGAACATGATAAAACTGTGCAATGGGCTACTTGCGTGCATTTTATATTGATTTTGAAAAAATCTTGTAAATAGATCTTGCATCATAAAATGTTACTAAAAAAAACAAATCCGGTTTTAGCTCGTGACGTCACTTTCTAAAAATGACCGGTCCCCGAATTTATTTTTTTACTTACTATTGTTTTATTTTAAGTCCAAAGAAATATAAACATTTCACTTTCTTAACTTAAAAGTAAACTTAAAAAATAAAAATCTAATCTTGTTTACTACATAAGTACATTTTTATTTAGCTGACTGATCTTAAGAGATAGATAACACTCTGAATTATTTTTTTAAATTTAGCAAAATTGAAAGTACAGTTGACTTCGATGTTTTGAACTGATATCTTCATTTCTCGGTGCAACGAAAATCTTTGTATTATAGCAGAAATATTTTTAGACAAAAACGAAATAATATCTTCCGTTATTTTCACGGTAGTTGATGAATGAATTAGTTCAACAATAAAACACAACACAGTTCAACGAGTCAGCTCCTTCTCAGAATTTTGACGAAATTCTGAAATTCTGACTGAAATTTGTTTTCACTGTTTTGGCTATTTATTTATTTTTTTCGCATCTATGAAAAAATATATCTGAACTTTCTTATTTATAAAAAAAAAATTCAGATTCTGGGGATACTTTTTTTTTTTTAAATTACAGAATGTCTTAGAATTTTCGTCTGCAAGTTGCCTATTGCTTACATGATTTCTAATTAATTAACTCTCACCAAGTACCTAATAGCATTTCTGCATCAAAATACATTCTGTGAAATCTTATAATGTGTAACGAAATCAAATGATAACTTACTTAGGTCAACATTCAATAATCTATCCTGGACCGAAAAATGAAAATCGATTTTTTAAATATTATAATCTACGTTCTAATTGATTCTCATGTTTTACTAGTCGTAGAGTGTCGGTTTACAAAAAATAATTATAACAAACTTGCAATAATTGACACGACTTGCAAAAGTAATCAAACGCGCGCCCAACATAAGCACACTGTTGACATTTTTCACGTGAGAACAGGTCGCTTCTACGACTCGTTCTTGAGTTCAACAGCTCGGATGTGGAACGATATGCCGACCTCTGTGTTTTCTCCTTCCTAAAACATAGGTCTTGCTTCTTGCTCTGCTCAAAAAGTCCCACTACACAGCACCCCAAAGATGACATAAGCCCTGAGGGAAATTAGGGCTTTCTGTGTGGATTTAATGTTAAAAAATTAAATTAAATTGTTGGAATCAGATTTAAAGGTAAAATCGCTTTTGACTTAAGGCGACATTAGACTCTAATAACTCTTGGTGGTTTGCTCGACGCTCACATTTTAATTATTTCCGATCAAGGTATCACTAAGATCAAATGTTTCTAAAGGATGTAAGTTATTTATATTTAAGATTAATAAAAACAGTTTTTATTTTATTTTTTATAGTGAATACCTCACAAGAGTCCCAACTGCTCCCGTCTGGAGCCAGTGAGACTATGGCATCCCCAATTGGGGGATGTTGTGAGGCTGAAGGTAAGTGGGGAAGGGAAAGAGGAAGGTGGGGAAGTACCTGGCTATTCAGATCTAGTCACTAAACACGGCTAAAGCCATTTCCATTCCCATTAAAATATTTTATGTTAAGCGGTTTGAAAACTCAATAAAACGTTTTTCATCTGTAAAATTAGCGGTAAGCATAAAATTTTATTTTTCTAGACTATTAATAAATGACTTCCCGAGGGATCCCTTTAGGAACATTTGAGATTTTAGTAATACTTTTATCAGAAGTAATTAAAATAAACCTCACGGAAGGATCGATTGTCTAGGCCTGTTAGGGCAAAGTCGACTGAAGGTCCGTCCATTAGGCCGGCCTGACACCCAAATATTAAGATTGTGTCTTTAAGATTCACACTTTAATTTAAAGATTTGATAGAGCACATTCAACCGCATGTCTGTCCAAAACACCAGGGCCGCGCGTCGCACGTTTTTATGCACGGCTCCTTCACTTACGTCGTTAAGATTCTGGCTTTATTTTAGGGTATTGTCTCATCTTAAGCTATGCATTACATAACACTCAGGCTTTAGTTTTTACCCATGTCTTTTAGTTCAGAGTTAATCTAAACGATTTCAGTTCTTTGATAACTTGTCAACGATTTACGACGGAAGACTACTAATATGTTGTTTTATTTGCTTAGGATCGTTGGGTCTTTTTTGTACGGGATTTTAGAACTTTAAGCATTTAAATCTTAACAAAACTTCACTTAGTAACATGGCTTTAAATTTTTATTTTGGAATTGGTGATCTCGTATCACTACAAATCTATCTCTCCATTGAATACAACATAAGAAGATTCGTTATTACGTTCAACAAATACCCAAGTAAATATTAATGTATAATATTGTGAAATATACATAACTACACACCGTATAAAATAGCCTTCAGAAATAAAACCTAATTTAGGTCTATCACAAAGTTGCAATCATAAAGTTAAAATCTAATATAGGTAATAAAATACGCATCCGTTAAATTGTTTAGTTGCTAGAAATAAATCTAATTTTAATATCATACCACATCTAGTAAAACTTTAAACTCAAGTATCTGAAATAAAACTTACTGATTGATTCACTTGATAAACAAAAAAAATTTAAAAAATGAGAGAAATCTTACAATTCAACTGAATACTACTCAGTTTTATAAGACCTGTGTAAAAAAACAACTGAATAAAAATATTTTTTAAATTTAAAAAGAGTATTTTTTAGATTATTTTCTATAATAAATTGTAGATACGAAAAATAATGAAAAAGCCGTGTACCCATACAAAACATAAATTGATATCCGTTTTCTTTGTCATATTATCATATATGGTAATAACCTAAAGAAATATCGATATGAAGTAATGCGTACGATCGATTATTAATATGAGAGTATGGAATGTATCGGGAGCATCTCCTATCCTCTTCCTAGTTTCTTCTTCCTCTCCCCTTCCTTTAACACCAAATTAATTTTAAGATATTAAAACTTCATTTCTATTAAACTTTAACATAAGAAACTTCTGTGGCTTGACTTCAATTAACTTGTATATTTATATCTATCATTGTAAATTATATAAAAGCTGTTTGTTTCTTACAAAATAAATAAATAAATCTAATCCATTAAGTTGTTCTCATAATAACAATTTTATTAAATAGTGATCCCAATCAATCACTAATTTTAAAGCGTTCATTTACTGAGAGTTGTATTTTATATTTAAAAAGTCCGGTCTTTATTTAGTCAGAAAACACTTATTTCATATCCGCTCCTAAGGGTTCTTTAAGGTTTAGTAAACAATTTATTGAAATAAAAAACAAGCGGTTTACTGGCCAGCTTCAAGTTATAAGTCTAAGCCATTTTACTCTCAGTAGTCCAGTTACCTTCAGGCCTCACCGCAGCAGCTGTTCTCTGTCTGCAAGCACACCAGTTCGCTCGGACCATCTGATGCGAGACCGTTAGAACTTCTGACTAGTCATCGTTTTAAAATTCCCTCTACTAACTGGAACATGAAGTTTATTTGCAATCGATTCCTCTGCAAAAATGACGACTACGCTACAAACGGGTTTCAGAAAGAAGCTATATAGGTAACGCTGCAGCTTTAATGTCAACTTGTTTTGCATGATTCAGACTTTGCAATTATGACATAATAACGAATATCTACAATTTTATCTTTATGTACGAATGATGTCAATCGAAACATAAGAATTTGCATACGGGCAATAAGTTTAAGAGTCGTATCTTTTTGTGGCACATCGTTGTAAATGAATAGGTATTAAGCAACATTGTTCAGAACATAGCACTTACAAGTATTGAAGATAACCTTGAAAAGTGTGAGCATAAACATCATGGAATGTTTGTGCTATTTTTCTAAATTACATGTTCGCAAGAGACACTGACCTCATCTCCTTGTTCCACTGCAATCTCCAGGGCGTCTCTCAGTCTTTCTGCCAGCGTTTGATTGTTCTCCAACAACTCTTCCACGTTGAGGAAGATCGCCGAGAGCTGCTCTTGAGTCAGCAGGCCCG
The DNA here is from genome assembly GCF_061612785.1 of Hesperophylax consimilis. Classification (NCBI taxonomy): domain Eukaryota; kingdom Metazoa; phylum Arthropoda; class Insecta; order Trichoptera; family Limnephilidae; genus Hesperophylax; species Hesperophylax consimilis. The sequence goes on from NC_142842.1 coordinate 14,521,721, forward strand.
CCACCAGCATGGGCTGGTAGAATTCCTCCAGGATAATCTGCAAGTCTCTGCCATACTTCTCTTCGGTCTCCACAATCTCGGTGATGATTTCTTTTCTCTCAGCGCGTTTCTTCCCACACTTTCGGCAAACGAGCGGAGCATACATGACTCCTGAAATAACATTAAAAAGTATTATTAAATATATATATATAGATGGACTTAATTACCACATAGAAAGTTAAATAATAATCTAATAGATCACATTGTATTATAATTTACCTGAATCTGTTACTTGGGTCTCCACAGCACCATCGCAATCTTCGCACAGATGAATTGGGGCATTGTTGTCTAAAATCGAGCTTGGTGGAATATTGTGACTTTGCCACCGACTTCTAGAACATTTGCTTGTCTCAGAACCAACCCCGGAATCATTTCGCTCTATTTCAGATGAGGACTTTTTACATGCAACCGTTTTGTCGTTTCCCAAGTTCGTAATGATGAGTGAATTATCTTCACTTGAATCTGAACCATTTGAAAGATTGCTGACTCTGCTGCTGAGATCTGAACTTTGTCTTTGGTGGTCGATTATTTCTTTATTAGTCTCTCCCTCTTCCTCAGCTCCGATATCATTCGACGAATTAAAATTGAAAGTATAACTGTCCTCGGGAACTATTCCACGTTCCTTTGCATCAACGAGATAAGATAGAATATCATATTTTGAAGCACCCTCAAATATTGATCTAGTCATGATCTTTTTATCTTCATCCAGTATGGATAAAGATGTTGGCGGAGGATTTAAAGGTAAGGGTGGAGGAATATCACCAATTTCTTCGTAAATTGGGTCTGCATTCAGTCTTATTGATTCATAGTGATGATCATCGTCGATGGTATTGGATATTTCTATCTCTGATAACGTTGCGTCAACTAACATTTGATAAAACTTCGATCGTGTGCAATTGTCATCTTCTGTCGACAATTCACTAGCGGATGCGTTATAACAATCTGAAAGTAGTTCAACGTCTGAAGAAGCTCCTCCCATCATCCCGCTCTCATACTCCATGCTTTCGTATGGAGGAGAGCAGGCATTGTTCCCTCCACTGTTTTTTTGGGAACTTGTTATTTCTTCGTTGGAATTCAAAACTTCGCTATCATTTTTACATTTTTCGATTAAAACATCTGCATTATTTGCATCTGCTGATTTTTCAGAAGGTTTTCCATTTGAAACTCTTTCTTCTTGCAGTTTGAGTAACGATGCATCAATTAATTTTGACATCACTTCTTCATCTTCGCTTTCTTTAGTTTCAGCGTTTTCTCTTGTTTGTTTTAACCTAAGTAATGAGTTTTCAATTAATTTCGCAACGAGGTCATTATCTAATCCCTCTGCTAAATGTCCAAGCATCGGATCTTCTAAAAGTTTTGCTACGAAGCCTATTCTGCTCAAACCTTTTAATTCTGATTCATTTTTAATTGGATTATTAACTTCATCACTGGGAAGGAATTTATCAGAAATATCACTTATTGCTTTGCCACACACATGTGGTACTAGATTTCTTTTCACTGCCTCTACTGGGTCTTTTAATATCTCAGTTATGTCTTCTGAGGTTGAGTTCATATCGCTGGTATTTTCATGGCTCCTTGTACCTCTCAAAGTTTTTCCACCTGATGTTTTAGGCGTTGTAAAATTAAGAGACTGCTTTGAGATTGGCTTTATAGGTGTGTCAACATCCTTTGTATGTTTACTCGAAACATTTTCTGGTGAAGATTTTTCTAAGAATGGTCTAGCGTTTATTGTTTCGTAGTCAACAACTACCATTGTTTTACTGGGTGATGATATTGTTGGGTTGGACACCCTGAGAACATTTTTTATATCAATCTCACTGAGTTTGTGCGTTGATTTATAGGAACTATCGTTATTTATGTATATTTGATTACTGTGCATTTCCGAATTAGAAGTCTCTGATCCAGAGTAAACGCTTATGGTCACAGTATTACCATTATTTATTCCTGTGTGACTTGATGCATCATTGATAGTAACTGAAGATTGATATAGTGGCGTGTCATTGTTCACATTCACTGTTGAATAACAAGCGTCGCCATTTATCAAGATAGAAGTTTTTCTATTGGTCTCTTTTGCTGTTTTACTTTCGTTTTCAGTTTCATCGTTTTGCATGATAGATATTTTATGAATACCTGTGGAAGGAAATTTCTGAGATGGACTTTCCGTTGATATTTGTACAGTTCCTTTCTCATCAACGTCAAATGCTATCATAGCCGACACCTCTTCCAAAATGCTTTTATCTCTAACAAATCTAGTTTTGACGTAATTTGGTTCTTTTTTTGATGGTGCTGCCAACTTAGTTACCTCCTTTGGTTTAATCCTGGGTGGTGCAGCTGGAAGAGGGTTGTTTTTATTTGCCAATTCCAATAAGTGTTGCAACTTCTCACTGTCATCAGAGGTATGTCGTCGGTTGATCGGCGTTTCAGATATTTCAAATGCTTCGACCGAGGTGTGCAGATTTAAATCAGAGTGAGAATGTTTATTGCGGAGGCTAAAAGATTTTATTGAGTCGCTCTCGCTGTCATCGCTGCACACGATTCTGATAGTGGCGGAATTTTTGCTTTTTGAAGAGGAATCGGAGTCTGATGGGGGAGTTGGAGGTGGGGGCGGGCGGTCCTTGGGGCGCGACGGTTTGTCAACATTGATAATCTCCACTAGGCTCTGAGTGCTGACGAACGCCTGTCTGGAGTGCGCGCGAGGCGGGCGGGGGCGGAGTGCCATCGTGTCTAAGAACGAAGGGGACTCCGGGGACCCTTGAAGAGTGAGGCGTTCGGAAAGACTCCTACGCAATGCGACCCCTTTCCCTGAAGCTGAAAGAGAACAAACAAAAACATTTAAATATACCGCTCGACTTGCACACAAAGGGTCCCTTTTAATGAACATAAATAACATGTTTTTTTTAATGTGATACCACACAAGTTTTCTATCTGCTCTGAGTCAAATAACGGTATCACAAATGTTGTGATACTGATGGAAGTAGGGGGGAAGAATATTGTAAATTTAGAGTGGCTATTGGTCACTAAATACACGTAAAAAATAAGTTTTACTAATTTACTAAGAATCTTTTCAAATTATTTTTAATCCAGTTAAAAACGGGTTTTCGGGTCTTAGCCGAATGAATCAACAGGTTTTCTGATAAACTTTTAGTAAATTACAAATATATTATCATGAACATAATTATCGTAATTTTTTCGTATTTTACTAAAAGTCAAGAAACTTGTTAATTCATTCCGTTAATGTCTGCAATCCTCCACGGTTCTTAATAAATTAACACTACTCGTTTTTCTCCGTGTATAACTAAAACCTATAAAGTTTCGATTTTGAATGGTTGCTACACCAGAGAGATACTGAGAGTATCTTTCACTCTATAACGAGATGCAATGTAATTTTTTATGTTTTATTCGTAAACCTACATTAAATTACAACATTACAGGTTACATAACATTACTTAATTGGTTTCAAAGTACCATTGATACATTTAGTACTTAGTGCCAAAAATATTGTAAACTCACAATAGTTTCAAAGAACGCGTCGAATTTGTCATCTACCGTATTTAGATAGCGAGTCTCTCTTTCCACGGGTAAATTCTGATACAGATTTGAACGTATTGAAGTGTGCAAATATATATAAGATTGAAGTAAGCATATATAAGCTACGTGTGAAATACACCGTTAAGGCGATGCACTAGGTAGTAATGCAAAATCATGTGTTTTTGGTTTGAAAATTTGGTCGCCTAGAAATGTTTTAGATGCTTTAAATAAATACCACGAGTATAATACATCTTGACCTTTGAAATAATCGAGTTTTTTTTATATAAATCTTTTAAGAAGCCCAGAAAAAAATAATTTATAAGGTCTATGAAAACTGCTTTAAAGTTCAAAATTTCCTACTTACCCATTTCCGTTATGGTTTTATTGTAAAATGTGGAAAATTAAGTTTTTTATAAAATGATCGGAAAAAATTTAAATATTTATGCCTGAACATCCACAAAATAAAATAAAAGGCACTTTTTGGCCATGTTTTTTTCTTGCCCAAATCAAACAACTGGATGGTGTTAAGCGGGAATTTAAGCCTTATCGCCATCTACGTAAGGAGTGTTATTGATGGCAGCTTCATTCAAAATATTACACGACGTAGTGCATCGCCTTATCATTCAAATTTATTTATTTAATATTTCAAAATTTCTTGAACCAACCACTTTTGTGTACAGAGCCAAGGAGCACACCACTCCGAATACCGTCAAATGTAAAGTGAATATTTGCAATGCATTTCTAAAAGCAGCTGCTTGAGACAATTATTACAGCCGGAATGTTTGATGTTGTAGAAATCCATTTACGAGTAGGTACAAATACGATTCGTGCAATGCATACATTTTTATTCAATTGAGTAATCATGAAAAGCCTTCAAAGTGCATGAATAATGAATGTCATAATTTTTTTCATTTCATGTTTTTCAAACGTATCCGACTCGTTGGCCATCACGTAGCAGTAAAACGTAGTTATTTCTGTCATTTAATAAGCCGTAAACGTAACTTTTGCTGGGCAATGGTGAGGTGGTTTATCACATTCCGCCATGTGAAATCACTCAATTACCAATAATAACATTGCTGGGGCCGTCTAAGTAATATTTCATCGTGGTTCTGAGAAATATGGTGCAAAAAATTTAAATTACCATGTGAGCATGAAAATAACTATTATTAATATTTTTATTACATTAAAACTTGCAAATCTTTTTTATATCAACTTATAATTAAAAAAATCAAAACTCAGTCAAAAATTACACTCTGAAAACTAGAATATAACCCTTATCTCCTGCCTTTTTAAAATTATTTAAAACTTTTAAATATATATAAATATATATTCAGTGATATTTTATAACTATGGTATGCTTTTATACTTAAGTGATCCTGATGGTTTATCACTTTTGGTTCCATTTATTAATCGTATTTATTTGTGTCAAATAGAGTAATTCACGAGTAATTTTTTCAAGAACTACACACAGGAGGGGATATTGTGTGGAGGGTCTTTTTGAGGAGAGGAACGAGTGAACATGGGACTTGAAGAGACCCATATTATAGAAGGAGGAAACACAAAGGCCGGTAAATCGTTCCACAGCCGAGCTGTCAACCGTATACGAGTACACATATTGGGTGCGCGTTAGGCATGTGTTTCCCGACTATGCACCGGTGCCGAAAGAATCAATTCCGTTATAAGCATCTTCCATTGTAATACCAGTAGAACAGGGACAGCATGCCTACCTGACGCATGTGCTCTAAGGATTACAATCCGCTTTTTAAGAGAGGGGAATCTATCAAACTGATCGCTCGTTTCTGCACGAATGAGTCAAGTTTTTTTTCGAGGGCTTAGGGGCTCCAGACCAGAGGTGGCTGCCAAACTCCAGTGGGGCTCAATTGCTTACCTACTTACGCCTAGCTTCTGAGAGGCTATATATATATATATTTTTAAAAGATTTTTTTTTTTTTTTTAAATAAAAAACTTTAATCTCATTATGTTTTTTTTTGCATTGTTATTATGGTCTTTTGTTTTCGTTTATTGTGTATGTATTATCTTACAATATTTCTTAATATATATTCTATGTATAATATGGAGCTCGTGGGATTGCACCACCCTCCCCGAGATCTGGAATAAAAATTTAAAAAAAAATAAAATAAAAGCTTTATATAATCATGTATAAACCTCGTTGAACGTTGTATTCTGCGCGAGCAATAAGTATCGTGGTTAAAATATGACTTAGGAAACAAAATACGAAGTTTTCGGTCATTTATGATTTAGTGAGCATTTCATTACAGGAAGAATCAAGTGGTTTAACCGCTTTCAACGTTTATCTTCAAGCATGCCGATAGCCAAACGAAAGCAATCAAATCTCAATGCTTGTAGCCAGTCTGGGCAGGGTAAGCCGTATTCAGTTTAGTTCGTGTACAATATTGTAGATACAATACGCAGAGAAAATGTTCAGGTAATAAAACATTCTTTTGACAAACTTCTTTTTTTGGCGCAACTCGTAATAAGATTATGCATCCCGGCAATGCAGATTTTTATTGGTAGGTGGGTACCTCCACAGTTTATGGCATTGTTAAGTTATTTAACTATTGGGTATTATAATTAGGTAGGTACCTACCTAATTAAATGTTTAATTGTTTTCCATACCAATTAAAAGACACATATTTTTGTAATGATTTCATATCAACAATTAACCGTGCTCTTCATACATTTAATTGTATCGTATATTGACAATTAATCGTGCTTTTCATACGTTTAATAATATTTTATATTGACAATTAACCGTGCTCTTTATACATTCAATAATATTGTATATTGACAATTAATCGTGCTTTTCATACATTCAATAATATTGTATATTGAAAATTAACCGTGCTCTTTATACATTCAATAATATTGTGAATTGACAATTAACCGTGCTCTTCATACATTCAATAATATTTTATATTGACAATTAACCGTGCTCTTCATACATTAAATAATATTTGTCTAAACTCTAACATCGACATTTTTTTCGGATTCTCTGCCCAAATTCAAAAGAAGCATCATGTCAATAAAATAAACTGTTCAATGCGTATACATATACACACAATCACACATACACACACACCCTCACCTGTATACTATACACGTCACCCGGTAATTACTAAATATACATACAACAAAGAAGGCATTACAAGGAAATACATAATAAGTATCTTGATATATTAAGTATATCTAAAATTAAATAAAATTATTAAAAAATTAAATTGTGATTTTCTATAGGTGTGTACATTTAGGAAGGGAGAACCACCATAACGATAGTGCAATATTGCAATTACTGAATGTTGTTGTACAGAAACAGTTGCACATACGGAAATACTCGTATTTTCTAATAGAAATACAGGGAATCATTTGGCGAGATTTTCACACTCCACATTATTGAGATGAATCTTAAGATCCGGTTATTGCTTTAGAAACTAACGTACCACGTTTGAGTCTCGGAGAGGTCACGAAATTGAACTTTGCGACAGCTAGCGTGTTAGCAATTCGTTATCGACCAATCCATCTGTAGTAGCAACTTGCATCAGACTCGCACCGAGTAAATAAAAATACTGCAGGCAGAGTAATAAACTAGAATAGGTACACATTCCGCCATTCTACGGTCCCGTACAGCTGAGAGCGTTTCAAACAATTTCAATCATCTCTATTGATTGTTCCCGTAGGCCAAAATGATGAATATTGGAATGGTATGCAAATTTTAAATGACCTCTGAGCGATTTTCGATGAATTGAGTCCTTGAATCCTTGAAAAAAAAAATGATTAAGGGTATATTCTTCTTATATCATATCTAAAAGTGGTTCTCGAAATTTGCATAGCATGACACAATTGTTGCAAATCGATTACACAACTAAGATAGAAATGGGTAGACCACATAAATAGTTGGAAATGGAGTGCAATTCTGTGCATAACTTGAGATTACAAAATACCATCCAAAAAAACTTTAGTAAAAAAAAACCTAATGTAAATTATCTAGCTAACATGAATGGTAGTACTTACTGCTAAAAGATATTTGTAATTTATTAAGAATCTCTTTAAATTATTCGTAATCCGGTTAAAAACCCTTAACGAATGAATTGATATGTTTCCCGTTAAAAAGCAAGATATGTTATGTTGATATAATTCCCGTTAGCAAGAGAGGAATGTATTATTGCATTTACGTGTTCATAAAAATAATATTTTCGCATTTCGACATTATATATTATCAAGGCATGGTGCAGAGACATGAACACGTGTTCTGATATATTAGGAATGTACTAAAAGCTTAATGCAATACCGGTTATATCTGTATTACGAATAAGTTGAAGAGATTTTTAATAATTCAGCAATACTCATTTTTCTACATGTAGAAGGGTAGATTAATGCTTAGTACTATGGAATATTATAAATGTTGTTGTGAAACATCCCTGAGTCAAAAAATTTTAAACCTCATATACAACTAAATATAACGAAATCAATAGAATATTTTACAGAAAGATTATTTTTAACTATAGTGGTCCTAGACAGATGTCATTCGTACTCGTATGTCTTCCTTTTTACTCATATTGTATGAAAACGAAAAAGACATAACGGAGAAAACTTACCGATGTGAAATACTGTTAATTTATTAAAAATCTGATCAAATTATTCGTTTTCCCGTTAAAAAGGGGACTGTGGGTCTATAACGTATCAAAATCAATTTCAAATATTTTATGATGATGGCGGAACACACAAATACTGATATTGATACTAACATACTTATATTGTGGCATTCCGTCATGATTATATTAGGAAAAATAAAAAATGTTCTCGATATATTCTGAATGACTAATATTTTATCATGAAGTTAGTATGCTGTCAAGTTTTTAACAGGATCATTTTTCTCCGTGTAGACGTTAAGACATAACAATGATGTCACGTACGACCTCTCTCTGGGACTTCTATATTCGTCTTCTTTGTGTTCCTATTTTAAAAGTTACGCTGTACCAACCTATGGTTTCACATTACCACCTATAATTATTATCATTTTTTTTTTCGTTTGGACTTGTAAAATGTTGTCAACCCCACAAAAGCCCAATCATCACGTGCAGCGAATCATTTTCACATAGAAAGTTTCAGGGATGACTGACAAAAAACAAGTGAGAGTGAATCATCTTTGATCCGTTCCATTCAAAAAGGTTCTCATCGGTCGATACCGCACTGTTTGACGCACGTGTTTTTACAATTCGCAATGGAAATCGTAAATTATATATGCAGATTAACATTTGAGATATGGGTTTTGCAACAACGCTCGTGATGCTATCAATAACACGTAAAAAGAAATTATGAAAAATATCTATTCAAAGCGCTGATCAAAAGTGTGAGAGTTAATCAAATAAACCTATGACCTTTATTACTGAAGTGGATAAGAAAAACAATAATAAAAAAACAAAAGGCAGTTTTTAAAAGAAACTACATTCAAGGTGTCTATGGACTGTGAAGTTTAAAGGTGATAACTGTCTACTTCATTGGTACGTAAACCAATACAAATGAAAGGTACCTAACAGTTAAATTGTTTTTTAACATGTTGCTTTAATCATTTTCGACAACGTAGGTACACAAGATGTGTACGTTTAAACTGTATTCAGTATATTATAGGTACTCTGAATTCTTGAAAAATAAGTTAGTTCAATTAGTGCTTTGTGGCTTGTCTGAATTCTTCACACAAACAGTTGGAATTTTCAAAATGATGCTTAAATTCAAAGCAAATCCAGAGTTCATTGATCCAGAATTACGCAGGACACGCGCACAACTGAAATAGTGTATTTGATAATGATTTTGATAACGATCGATCAACACGACTATCTTTTGTTTATTGATGTTGTCTTGACTTATTTGTTGACAGATATGCATTAATATATCAACACTTCATAGATCATTATTGAAATATCATTATGAGAAATGGATTACATATGAGTATTACAATAGTGTGACGATAGCTGTAACGGTAGATAAAATTTAGTTAAAATTACTGGCTGTAAGGACTCTTATTTGAAACCCGCGTAAAAATTTAATTAAAGTAGGTACCTACTTTCTTAATGCTCTAAAATACATTAACTTTTGGTGAGTACCATAAACAACAAATAATATGGTGAAAACCCTAAGGCCCAGTTGTTTCGTAGAAATTCAAATGTAACATTGTATGCCCATGCGCGCCCAGCATGATGTGTATACGGTTGACATTTTTCACATGAGAACAGGTCTCTTCTACGACTCATTCTTGATTTCAACAGCTCGGTTGTGGAACGATTTTCCGGCCTCTGTGTTACCTCCCTCCTACAACATGGGTCTTTTCAAGATCCATACTCACTCATTCCTCTCAACTCCACACAGCATCTTTAGAAATGACACAGGCCCTGAGGGAAATTATTTTCCTCGGGGCTTCCTGTGTGGTGTTAATGCAAAAGTCCACTTTTTCATTTTTCACGGAGAAAAAATACTGAATATATTGTTAATTTATTCAAAATCCTGACAAATTATTTGTTTCTTTGTTAAAAACGGGAACGCAGGCCTTTAACTAATCAAATTGACAGGTTTCGTAACAAAGTATCGGCTAAAAGCAAATGTTTTACTATGACGGCGGAACACGCGTTCATACAAATATTGATATTGTTATCAACACACTGGTATTGTGGCATTCCTTCAAGATATTTATTAGGAAAAGAACTCATGTTCTCATTATATTCTGAATGATTAATATTTTATCAGAAATTTGCCATGCTGTCACTTTTTTTAACCGGATCATTTGTCTGCATGTGAATTTCTTCGACAACAGAACAACTGGACCTAACAATTACAAAACAGGCCTCATTGAACATAACATAATATGTGGAAATGGATATAAGTCGGTTACTCGCTGTGAGTGTCAACTTTCAACCTCGGAAGCCAACTGCTAGCCAAGAATTCTACCTACTGGACTATCGACCGCCACGAAAAATATCACTCGTACTGTGTGTATATATTGGTACCGCGTTTAGGTACATTATTAAATGCAATTATAAGGTTAGGAGGCGGCCGTATGTATATAATTTTCTTTCTGTAGAATACTTAGTGTGTAGTAAAATCATGAGTTATAGCAAAGGTATGTGAGCGTTTGTATTAATCCTCTTACTTTTTATCAATATCAAAATGATATGCACTCGAACTAGTTCAGAACTGGACCTTCGTAGCCAGAAGCATAATGTGAAGTGTGCTATAGATACAGATATAGACGCAATCACCGTTGAAAGTGGCACGATGCATTATGCATCGCGGTCTCTGAGGGTGTAATTAATTGCATTCGTATATCTATAATAATATTCAATAATCAATATCGAGATATCAAGTTGCTCGCAAATCACTCAATGTTCGGATTGATTACTGAGAGGAAGGTATTGCTAGGTACTCATAACCGGGGATATTGAGTTACCGATTTCTATAAAATGACAGAAAAAAACATTCCAGTTATAGGTATGTTGATGCAGAGATAAGTGACGTTGGACATGCGCAAATATTTTATTGGAACGTTGAAATAAGAATGTCACACGAAGAATCAATTTTTTTTTATAGAAGCAATAATTACTTCTATAAAAAACTAAATATTTAGCTAATCATCATGAAATGTGGGTACAGATAATATAGAGCCACACAAGTCAACCTTGGCGTACAACCATTGCTTCATTCATACTCATACATAGTCACATTAGATACTCTTCTGTCATTCCCGTCTCTTGAAAATACCATCGATTTAAAAAAAAAATCGTAAGGTTAGACACACCTGACTTTTTCATCATTCTACTTGCATGACATAGATAATACATACGGTATCTGGGGGTTAAGTGCGCTAACTTCATGGAGCGATTCTACATGATAGTACAATTAAAAATAAAAACGAATTTTTTAGAAATTCGAAGGTTTTAAGGTAGATTTTAGGTTAAGAAGTTGAATTATTTGTATGTGAAAATAAATATTTTTCCATGGAAAAATATTTTTGTGTGGAAAAACAAACATTCTATCATGTAAAATCACCTCCCGATTAGCGCTTGTTAGCACATTCCTGGGCACCTGTATTCTCGTGACACTTCTTATTCCAACTAAATAATCGCAAATAAAAAAATCTACGTGTCTAGAATAAAAGTTTAATCACGACGCATCGCTATCATTCCCTTTTATAATTATTGGGGATCGTGTTAATCATGGAGTGGGTGACCTGAAGAAGCTTATTCCATACTGCGGACACCGTGAGACTTATTTGACACTAGTGAGGTGTTATTGCACTATTGCCACAACCATCTTTTCTCTGACTCTGCACCCACAAACCAAGCCTACTAGAATATTTGGTGGCCGTAATTTCTTTTCGCAAGGTGTTCAAAGTCCTTAGTGTTTGAAAATGTGGTGAAAATCTCAAACATTGCTCCTTGTTGTTCAACTGAAACTTGCAGCTATCATGGTGTGTATAAATTTTAGTCTTTATTCCATATTCTTCAAGGTCCTTTATTTCAGTTTTCTAGTCCGGCGTATTAGCAAATAACTTATTAATATGCCCTATTACAAGAACACCTTTAGATGTTGCTTACTATTCAAATATGGTAGTCCATTGAAAGGTTAAGTGTATCATTGGTTAGCTAACCAATATAAATTTAATATACGTCGCAAACTAGCTACGAATAAAGACATATCTATTGAATATGTTATCGCTGTTGAATGGTTTGGCTTTGAGTGCCATTAAATGAATATGTTTAACCAAATATACACATTTATTTTTAATTTAAGTTTTTAATCCAGCAGATATTACATGATATTACATGATATATGTATAAGACAGAAATAAGAACAATGAAAAATAAAAATAAGATGAAAAAAAAAACATAATAGATGCAGATTACCTAATGATAACATAAACAAAATTAAATTAATAAGATTAATTAAATTAAATTTCATTTTCGTCTATTAGGGAGGTCGCCGCATCGTCTGCACCCATTGCTCATTAAGTGGAGAGTTGAGCCACTCGAAAGCAGCCACGACGATGACGTTTGTTGATGTTCGTGTCCTGCCCCAGGAGCTGGCTGGTCGGTGGCGAAGTAAGGCGGGGAATGAGTGCACCCTCCCTGCTGTGAACGTCGTGGAGGCACTGCAGAACCTTGGTAGTTGCATAAATTGCCTGTATGCATTGTTGTAGTACACCCTCAGCTTGTCCCATTCCGCTACTGGATATTATGTCCACAGTTCTGACGTGTAAAGAGCAACTATCTAACATCTTCCCTACAGTGGTAGAACCACCTAGAAAACATTACGACCCTTACCCTTATCATTTGTGCTTTTCATGCCCCAATTTTTATCATGATTTATTTTCACAGTACCCCAAAAATAAATCGTAGCAAATTTATAACTCACATGTACAAAATGTGCACCGTATGTTAATTTTATTGAACTCCGTATTAGAGCCTTGATGCACCCATGTAGATAAGTAGGTGTACATTACTTAGTTTCAGTACAACTGTAGAAAGGTTTTCTTTATATCATTTTTTATTTTATTCCAAAATCTCAGTAATTTATTTAAATCCTTCAAGTATAACACACGGCGAATAAAATGGATTATAAAAATATTACTAAACAAAATCAGAGAAAATCTTCTCACACAATATTTTAATTAGCATAACGTTAGCTAAATTGATGTAATAATAGTACATCGTAGGTAAGTAGGCATTATATTATATTGCCTACTTACGTGAGTAGGTACTTTATCTTTGTTGGAAATAATAGATGGTATTACGGATAAGTGGAAAGATCTGGAACGCAAAGGTAACGATTAATGCTATCGTTAATTTAATAATTCTACTATTTATTTATCAATTGCGTACATCTTACTCATAAAATTATTCTCATGAGTTGAATGATGCCATATCCTATTGCAAAACTCAACTACCTAGTGTACGAGTATGCTGCAAAAAATATCTGATTTTGATGAATATCGTATATGTTGAGAATAACATTAATTTGCATACAAAATTTAAGATGCTATCACGTTCACCTACTCAGCTATATTCTTTAGTTCAAAATATTTTGACATAACACTGTAGTAATCACCTATTATGGTATTTGAGATTACGATCATCGCGTTTCGTCTCCTTGCTAAAGTTAAAGGCGACCAGCACACTGAAATTCTTCATATCATCTGTGGCACGCTTAATTTGTATGCTGGTTTATATGTCATCCATCTACGTTGTAGGGTGTCTTCCTAGCGCTCTCCTTTCAAATCCTTCTCCCATCAACCCTTTAATGTCATCAACTTCTGTGTGTAGTTGCCTTGTTTCAAAGTCCAATTTATCCTAATGATTTTCATGATTAATCAACATATTATCAAGGTTACAAGGCAGATATAATGTTTCGTATCCATAGTACAGGTTGTACTATGCATAGCAGTGCACGACATCTCATCTAACATAGAATAGTTTTGATATTTCTATTTTCGATACTGATAATGCGTGGTATAATTTCATTAAATGATTTATTGAAACACTTATTTTTAAATATTTAACTTTTTAGATAGCTGAAAAAAAACTCCATAAATTTAGTGGAATTTATTAATTTATTCTTGTGAAATTCCATCGGTATCGAAAAAGAGAGATATAAAAAAACGCAAATAAAGCGACATTGAAAAAATAAGTGAAAAATGTTTAAAATTCAATAAATCATTAAAAAAAGTTTTGACTGCCTGTGTGTGGCTTAGCTGCAATTATTTTACGATTGTGAATTTATCAAATTTCGCAGTTACAGAAGCTTCATTCTCGTAATGCCCCAATAAGTCACATTTAATAAACGAAATGCACCCAGCGCAACTGTAATGTGACCTCTAGTTATAGTATGTATGTCCTTATAATAATTACACTTCATCTAATTGGATTAACATTATTCATTTGGGAAAATAAATGCTAATCAACTCCCTCTACTTTACCGCCCATTATAAAATTTGTCTTTCCTTTTCTTTCCTAAAACGAACAATAAAGAACATACTTTATTAAAATAAAAAAAGCACTTCCAATAACATGTGCTTCCAATATTGTATCCTTTGTGTCGAAAACGGTATCTAACAAACTAACAGCTTTAATTTCAAGTAACCTACCAGGCAAATATGGTCCTGTATATTATCTACCTGTACATTTTAACGCAGCAGCACGTTCATTGGTTAAATGCATTCTACATTTAGTTCTGTATTATTGATCGATTAACTACTGCATGCAATCTTATATGTTTTTATAATAGATTCTCTATGGTTAATAATAAGATAGATCATTAAAAAAATGTAAACGTAACCATTGAGGTTATTTTTAACCAAAACGACGGTATGCAAATCATCCACATACCTTCAACAATTATTATTATAATTAAAAAAATTAAAACTAATAATTAAAACAAATCAATAGTCTGTATTTATTGATATTGCAATCTCTCATAAAATTTGATTACAGTCAAGATTCATAAATATTGTGAAAATATTTATAAAAATATTGTTTTAATAAGATAACTATATATTTGTATTTGGGTTCATCACGATCACCATTCCATTTACTCTTTGTTTCAGTCATTATCACTCATAAACCGAATCGTATCACTTAAAAAATAAGAGTATTCTAGATATTATGTAAGCCAAAACACTTAACATTCTCCAACCTCTAAAATGTATGTAAAATCTATTAATTACTTCGCAACCCACAATTTGACGGCTAGTACCTCCTTCTCGAAGTATCTAAGTCAGCAAAACAGGGATAATCATATGCAAAATGTGAACTTTACCGAGATCCGATAATGCCTCTCTCGACACTCAAAGCAACAAATGATCTCGAAAGTGTATTAGACCGAACCCGAACAACTTGGTTTGTTCTATATCCACTGTCTGCATTTGAATACGAACGAATTATGTATTCAATGCAACAAAGAACATACGAAATTAGGTATTGATCGTTAGTGAATGGACATCGTAATCGTCATCGTTGAAATTATAAAAATTGAAAGTGTTTTTATTATATTTCTACCTGCGTAGGTATATTGTAACGTTCATAATAGGTTCAATTGGAATGATTTTGATAAAATCGTTCACCTAAATGTCGTAATAAAAGGAGTAATTTTAAAACGTTTTTAATTATGATCAATTTATTCAATAATCCCACAGGTGAAGTGTTGTTAGTGGATATTGCCAAGACTTATAAAGATCAAAAATCTTGTAGTCATTATTTTATGATTGGATTAAACCTTAGAAAATTTAGATATCCCACCACAAGTTAAAGAAACTAGTTTCAAAAACAATATCAAAACTACGTGTATAACTTATTATACACGACTCGGAACGATCATTATCTAGTGAGGCAGATAACACATATGCATAGTGTGTACATATACCTGCGTAAAAATAAACCCCTGTACCAGCAGCACTGAAATAAATGGAATCAAAAGGCCGTTTTTTAGTGTCACTAAAAAGTTTCAAACGGTGAGAAAAGGAGTACTGAAATCTTAGAGAAGTTTTTTGGTGACTAAATATAATTTGGACTTGGAACAAAACAAAAGTCAGTTCAGGAACAATCTAAGGTTTGGTTACGTAATAACGTTTTGTAATAATACGGTATGAACCCGTGGCAGTCGTGACTGCGGCAGGCGGTGTTACAATATTGCA
Organism: Hesperophylax consimilis; assembly: GCF_061612785.1. Taxonomy (NCBI): domain Eukaryota; kingdom Metazoa; phylum Arthropoda; class Insecta; order Trichoptera; family Limnephilidae; genus Hesperophylax; species Hesperophylax consimilis. The sequence continues at coordinate 14,537,982 of NC_142842.1, forward strand.
CTGCGCACCTTTCCACTACCATCGGCAGGCCTACGGAGCTACGAAACAATGTATCTAGTTCCACGAGATGGTCCACGTTTCATGGTGCTTTTACTGAGATAGAATACAAGTTGGAACATACAATTAAAGAAATCAAATATCTACTCTCTCTGAGATATCAGATTATGTGTTGGACAATCAATAACGTAGGAATTAGTCGCACAGCAACTGTTAACGTTAACGGAATTCATTTACTGTCGTATGCATGTCGTATTTGTGCCGGCTCTATTATAAGTGAAGTAGTCCCAGAGAGATCTCGTACGCACGTCACTAACGAATGTCCTTGTCCTCCTCACACGTCTTATATTAAAACGAAAAAGACAGAAGACACTAGAATGATGACGCCACGTACGACCCCTCTCTGGGACTAATAAATGTCAAGGACTGTACAAGAATAAGAACATTTCATGAATTTTCAGCAATGATTGATTTTCTTAAAAAAATATGTACTTCGTGAAAAAAAAACGGTTACCAACAACTATATCAACTAGATCGTATTTTTCAAACTTAGCACTCTAGCGAAATCAAAAGTGAAGAGAATTCGAATGCAATATTTACTAGGAAAACGAAATACATACGATAATTTTGGACTCTCTCGAGTAAAAATTAAAATTTAGTTTCGTACATTCCGGAAGCACGCTGATTAACTAGTGAACTCACTCGGTTCCCTAACACGCTGTATGATATAAATGCAACGATAGTACGTATTTGCCTTGTCGTGTATAAAATAATCTCTTCAAGCTCTCATGTAAAATCTATTTATGATTTCCAGAATTCATTACTTGTAATTATTCCATTTTGATGTGAAAGGTGAAGTCCGATTAACTGGCTTGCCCAGCCCGAGGGCTCGTGAGTTTGTCGCTGCTCCACTGATAATTATCAGCATCATTACACCGAGACCGGAAAAGTATATTGGTAGGTTACATTTTTGCACTTTGACAGGAATCGAAATCGCAGCCATTAATTTCGAGAACTTAATTTTCTGATTAGTTTATGAATTTATTTATCATGGGACAGAAGTAAATGTAAGTAAGTTTCTATAGTATTTTTTAATATTTTGAAGTGAAACTTCTTTACGCGCGTCATGCAATTTCGAGGACCGGAGTAAAACCGACTCATGACCGAAACGAAAATGCGGGTACCCCCACCACCGATTAAAGTTCATTTGATCTAGTCAAAGTTTTGAAGTAACATATAAATGCTTCTTAGCTCATCCCGACAACTGGCGTTGGTGGTGTAATGGTCAGCATAGTTGCCTTCCAAGCAGTTGATCCGAGTTCGATTCTCGGCCATCGCACATTATTTTTTTGTTTTTAACGCCTTTTTCATTCAATATCTTATTTTTTAGTAGGTCAGAACATTTTTTAAAAGAAAATAATATTGCAAAATAATAAAAACACTTATCTCACTGTGATAAAACATTACTCCGCTAGAGCGCGCTTTGCGTTATTGTGTTGGATTAAAATTATTATCTAATCCGTATATTATGATAATTGTATTACATTTATTTAATTAATTTATTTATTTTGATAATATGTAATAATTTACAGAAAAAAAAATTAAAACTATCTCCCTCTGATAAAATATCCGTTCGCTAGAGCGCACTACGCGATCTTGTGTGGGATTCTATTTCTGTACATTGTACATTATTTTTAAAAATATATTATATTTTGGGTGTGATGTAGGTAACATTATAAAACATAACAAGCTCTCATATTTTCAGAACCTACATAATATAATCAATTTATGCGGCTTTGCTTACAGTTGGTGCTCAGCGTGGTTGGCTTTCAATCAGTTAAGCGAGGTTCGATTCTCGGCTGTGGCATTTTTGAAGTGAAACCTTGTTGAGGTGGGGGAGCCGCTCACGAACGTTCTCTCTCTTCTCTTCTTTCCTCTCTCTCAGACACCAGCGAACTGCGCCACGCCAAGCATCAGCTGAAACTAGAAGTTTCACTTCTGTCTTGCGTAGGCTTGACACACCCACTTTTTTTTATATTATAAAGTATTTTTCTCAGTATTATTAAACATGTCAGGTTATTTGAATGCATCTAGTGATTCTGTATTATCACAAAAAAAGCATATCGTATTTCGCTTTTATTATGTGAACTATCTTACAAAAACTATTACGAATATATTCTATGCAGCCTCAGATGTATGAGATTTCCTCTTAGTAACCGTCCCACTTGTCAGTGACTTGCGTTAGAAAATATTAGCTAATGGATTTTCGAACCGATCGTCACCATTTCACTTCTTCGGTAATTGATAGCCCAGTTGAGGCGAAAGCGTTTATGAGAACGCTTAAATGATCGGTTTAAGAGAAAATGCGAGAACTGATTATTTGACTTCAGAAATTTTTTAAAATATAAACATTAAAAATTGAATTATTCTCATGTCAATCATTATTTATTTTACATAAGTTTATAATTATTTTAAAAATCAAATAATTAATTTCTTAAAACATGGTTTGAGGTTTCCCTTAATTAACAACATGCTATCAGTTGAACTTTTCATATTGAAAATCATTTTTTTTATTTATCATAAAACCCGTTAAACTGCCAACGCACTTTGTCAGTAGGCACAAACATAGGAATTAATATACGAGAAGATAATGGCGAGGGGTAAAATCAACTGTTGAAGAACGAAGGGAGTGAAGCTGACTGTGATTCGTCAATAAATCAATCTGACAGTAAATAGGCATCTCGCATTATAATATCACCATTTACTTCTTAAAAGTAAAATCTGCTTTTGAATGAATAGACATTTTTACATGGGAGCGCAAATTACTCGCCACGTTATGAACAAATTTGCGAAGTCCAAATTCGGCGAAAAAATTCGGTTCTATTTTCAGAGTCGAATATTTCGTTTAAGTATTTAGTTAAGACACTTTTATAAATGTTCATAATTTACTTCCCAGCAACCAACCAGCTTTGTGTTTCGCGTCCAGACGTTTCTCGATGTGATAGTAACAACTGATTCATATTATACGATGTGAATATGCTTAAAATAAAGTAAAATAATGCTTATATATGGAATGTAATACGACAATTGGGTTTATTCTCTTTTTCACATCTATTTTTACAAGTTTTCATAGTACAAGTCAACATTTTGCCGTGTTATTTCGTAAAATGAACCGATGATGCCTCGACCATAGTTCGCACAAGAATGATGACGTCACGTTTTCAAATTTCACTTGAGGCCATACGCGAGCACAGCCGGCTCCAATGGAACCGGTATGGGGAGTGGGGATAATACGCTTTTAATCACTTAGGGCAGGTCTACTAATATTCATATGTCTATGTCAGTAGGTTAATTTAACATTTACAGTATGTATTGGTACAGCGCCCTTGAAGTTATTTTTCACAAAAATAGCGCTATATAAATCAGAATAATATTATTATTATTATTTTACAAAAATTACATTATTATAATATTTAGAAAATATGGGTAGGAGGATAATAATTATACTTGAGGTAATCGTGAAAATAAATATTTTTCTTAAAATAGTACAAAAGATATTAGTTATGCAACTAATTGATTTATTTACGCGTATGTACGAGGTAAACAATACCGCTACAGTGAAAAATTATAATATGCTGCATTATGTATCCCTAAATCATAAGAAATTCATAACTTTCATAGGCTACAAGTAGCCTTACAAAAAATAACTAACAGCATTTCAAAAGTTGAAATTAAGCTTGAAGCTTTTGTGTTTTTTGGTTAACTTCTCGAAAAGTAAAGTGTTGAGCCATTTTATAAAAATGCAAAGCTATTCTCTCGTAATGGATTTGAAACCACATTTTAATGAAAACCAACTGTTATCGTGGAAATATACTTTCGTTTACAGTGGTTTGTAATAATATGTACCTAAATATTTTCCCTTGCCATGTTATTTTAAAACTGAATTTTTTGTTTAGTTTTCTATTTTTTTTTTGTTCAAAATTAATACTATCATTTACGATTGTAATCAAATAATAATAACAGTCATTAACTCACCAGTTTCATCGGGTTTCACATCTTGTTCCAGTTTATCTCCACGATGCACAGGAGACATGCTATCATTTGGCTCCTGGTAGTACATCCTTACTTGTATGTCACTTCCTGAACACTCTGATTCTTCAGCTGATTTCTCGTCTCTTCCTCCCTCACTTAGTTCAGATTTAAATCTCACTTCCCTCGAGTCACTGGCCAAAGGGTTATTTACATTACGGCAAGCATTCATGGCAATGAGCGGTTTTTTTAGGTTGTCATTTCCGCTTTCTGTTAATCTTTCAGTTCTCTCCTCATTATTCTTGAGATTTGGTTTTCTATCGCTGTTTATATATACAGCCACCTCGTTGAAGCCATCTTTCCTTTCAGAAACGACATGATCATGTTTAGGGGTGGCCGTCTCTATGACCAAATCTGGTTCTGATGACGAAACGATTTCGTTTTCGACGAGGAACTGGACTTTCTTGCGCTGAAGAACGGCGCTGCGTATTGTAGTCGGAGACTTATTGGCCGGGGGCGTCGGCAAGTAAAAGTGCGACCCAGAAAGCCTCCTGTCGGGGCTGGCGGGGCGCGGGGTCTCCGCCGCGGGGACCGGTCCGTCTGCCCGCGGCTTCTTCAATATGGACCTGATCGCGGAGTCCGCACCAGGAGACCGGTTTGCGACAAAAACACTGGATAAATTATTCACGGCCGATTGTTTGGTAACAGTTTTTTGTCTGCTCTCCTTTCGGTCGCTCTCGCTTTCCTCTTCCGACGTTTCTGTTTTACTCCTCCGAGGTGGTCGCCTCGGTGATGCACTTCCCGTTTTTGTCGGTACCGACAAAGTCATATTTTGACCTCCATTTACTCCACGATTTTTGCCCAATTCTGCTTCGTGTTTGATTTCGTGATTGGTGTTCCGAGAAGGATGAGTATTTTCTTCTCCCGTAAAGTTCATTTGTCCATTTACTTGAACATCATCATAAATAAATTCGTCGCCTGTACTGGGAGTAGATGACTGCCCAAACACTCTTATTCTCTGTCCACCAATAGCCTGAACACTTGAATAAGGACCATTGTGCTTAGTGCCCTTCTTACCATCTTTAAGAGTTTTCTGCAATTTCTTCAAAGTAAATGTTTCATCATTCTCAAAATCTGCAAAAACATCATCTTCGTCTTCGTGTTTAACAGATCTTAACTTTTCCATCTTCATCTTCTGCATTAAATCATAGGGATTCACGTCACACTCTAAAATCGAACGTCTGTTATTTATATCGTCAATATTTGGAATATCATCATACCAAATTTCTTTACTTCTATTTACACTTTTGCTTCTTCCTTTCGCCGTTTCCGTACTAGGGCTCCTCCGCCTACCTCTATTTCTAACGGGAGAAATACTTTTAGCTCGACTTCTGGAAGCCGTAAACTGACTTCCCACGTGCGCAGATTCGAGCGGTGAAGTTAGTCTTGTCCGCCTCATAAGGTCATACGGGTCAGAGGATTGGTTTTGCGAAGTCAGACTCAAAATGGTCGGCCTCGATTTGGAGGTGGGTGTCAACTTGACAGTTCCTGCTCGCAGCGTGCCCCCGGAGGTCCTGTGAGCCTGGTTGCCACGCACCGTCCCGCCGACCATCTGACCCCTGACGGTGCCATTCATAGGAACTCCTAGGGGAAGACGCGATCCTTTGCATTTTTTACATATGCTGACTTTTTTCGTGCTTCCTTTTTTAGTACCGTTTAAATATTCGGTGCAAGAACATACTACAACTGCATAGTTTTGCACTGGATTGGGAGAAGCACTTATCAATAAGGGGGAAGGGGGCTTGGCGTACTGGACGTACACGCCTGGCCTCGAGGGGTTGTTCTGCGCCCTCACAGTTCCATACAGCCAGGCATCTGCATACTTCATAGACTTCGAAAGGGATGAACCCCCGGGGCCACTGAGGGTTCCGTACATGTTGGATCCCTGGCTGCCCCCGCTGAGGTGTCCTCCATTTTGGCTGAGCTTCAGCCGCTGTCCCCATGACTTCTTCGATTTATCTTCTGTTGGGGAGTAATTCATCTGAAACAAAAGCAAAAAGTCGTGTTATTATTAAATTTATTGCATAAATACTAAATACACTATTTTAGTGAAATATTACGACACTCTAAACTTTTATTTTTAATTATAAAGTTCCATTTTAATTCTATTTCCATGTCAGGTAAGAGTAATATATAACACTTTAGAGAACGTTTACTTGATTTCCTGCCATCAGAATCCTTGACCTTTCGGTATTACATAGTAGGTAGTAGGTACTGTTACACCGAGATGCAACTTCTCAGTTTGTTATTAAACATTTGAAAGTTAAAGCAGCTTAAGTATTTAATTTCACGGTGAATTCAACCTGGAGAATGGGGAAGTTTTCAAAGTTCGGTGAACACTTTATCTTTATTATTCGCTAAATTATTTTGTTACCTCAAAAATTATTCAACTTAAATTGTAAAAAATAAAAAAATGGTTAGTTTTCTGTGGATACATTATAAAGCCTTTGTTGTAGAGTACCTACAGCGTAAAATAATTACTTGTTCAGTGTTTTTTTTTCTTTTCATTGCAATAATGAGATCTACAAAGTTTTAATGGATATTAAAAAGCTCTAATTTATTCGCCTTCCTTTTTGTTCATCCAAATATTGCAGAACTGACTTAAGTAGATGCAAATTTCCCTGTTCGTTCCCGGCGCGTTCAGAATTTCTAGATATAATTAAGTTAGTTAGGTAACATGCTTGCATTCGTATGTTCTAGGCAGTAGAGCATTTAACGCATTCCACTGAGACTAAATTATTGTACAATAGAGATCTAGGCTTATTATATTTTATGAAAAAAAATTGTAAAAACAAATTAAAAATATTTAAAAAAATGTATGTTTTAAGAAAAGTTTAAATGTGTGTTATTTAAAACATGCTTTGAACGTTCGAACTTTAAGAGCCCTACTAATAAACATGTTTTAAGTTTTATATTTTTAACATATTTTTTTAAAAATGTTTTACAAGTTAATGGAATTAAAAGACGATTAGACAAATAAATAGATAAGATAAAAAAATATATTATTTTATAATCCCACTTATTTAGTCAATTTTATTTTTATTAATGGTCATTTTTTTAATTCCTGAATATTAATGAATGTAAGTACTTATAACAAGATTTTTTTTCAGAAAATTGTTATGTTTTGTGTTTCGACTGACACAATCCAAACAAAATGACAAAATTTAGATTATTTTAATACTTAAACGATTGCTAGAAAATTCTATATTTCACAACACCAGAATAGAATTAGACACAAATGTATCATACATATTCCTTCGTATCGATAAGTGTTTCAATAACATCGGTTTGAGTCGAAATATAAAATTTTTACTACACAACCTTTTGATAGAAATTAATGGTCAAATAGCGATCACCAAATCAATATAGCTTGTCTCATCAATGTGAAAGTGAATTCGAATGAATATATTTGCAAGTAGTAGATTTACGAGAGTAACATAAATAAATTTCTCGACACAATAGCAAAATGTAAAACACAAATAGTGTCATGTATTTTAACTTTGGTTGGAGAAATCTGTAGCTAAGCTCACAGTTATTTATAATTTTATCTTACTCTGTGCTTCTAAGAATATTGGTTATGGCGTATTATCAAGCTAACACTCACTTATCGCATTTGCCGCAAGAAGTTCAAATGGTCATTCATTGCACGAATTGTATGTAAACGCATTTAAAATAAAAAAATTTTGCAACACTGAAAAATTTATATCAAACTTCCGTCTCATTTTTACTATTTTAAGTTTCGTAACGTGCAAATTCAAGACAGAATCATTTAATTTTGAAGTTTTGGAACGTGCGGATTCAAGACAGAATCATTTCACTATTGAAGTTTCGGAACGTGCAGATTCAAGACGGAATCATTATATTTTATAGTTTCAATGTAATCATGACACTACCCAAATTTTTTTCTATACCTATACCGAATCAAATAAGTAATGGTAAAACTGATTGAGCACTGGGCATCCACTTGTAAAATAAGGTTTTTTTTTAAATTCCGTCTGAAAGTTCAGGTACAAACAATTTGAAATTGTAAAGAGATGCGTAATGGGCAGAGTACCTGAATTAAGCATACTACCTGTTAAGTTGCAGACATGTCATAATAAATAAAATAAAATATGTGATTATTTGTGTATTTTAAAGCTTGTCAGTACTTAACGTTTTAAGCGGTTTCATAAAATATAACATTATAAGTATAATAGTGATTATTAATTATGGGTATTATTGCTTTTAATATTTTTTATCCTTTGAGAGATCACTCATATAAAGGTTTTCTTAAATATGGTAATGAATTTGTTTTTTTATTTGGGGTTCTAGCCTGTTGTATATGAAGGGATTAAGGAAAGTATGGTAAACACAATCTTTGATGGTTTTTTATTTACAATTTTTTTTTCCGTGAAACCGCACAATAATCCCAACTGCTCCTAACCGTCTAGAGCCAGTGAGACTATGGTATCCCCAATTAGGGTACGTTGTGAGGCTGAAGGTTGTGGAGAGGGGAAGGAGATAGGGAAGAAAAAATTGGGAAATTGCCTGGCTATTCAGATCTGGTCACTAAACACGGCCAAAGCCGTTTCAAGCACAGTTTCAATTCTGTATTGTGGGCTTCCACAAAGTACCTTCCACTCTGAAGTTATTATAGAGCGAACAACATTGAGCGTATACAAAAAAATTTCTACTTAAGACTTAAAATACAATTTCTTATTAAATACTCTAAAAATACATACATTAGAAGATAAACGTAAAATAAACGATTTAACGTTCTTATTCAAAATACTTAACTCTAAATTCGACTGTTGTGAACTCCTGCAACTTATAAACATAAATACACCCACAGTAACAACACGACAAAAGACAATATTCTACAGCAGCACACATAAGCGTAACTACATTGCCCACTCTTCCATACAACGACTTCACACCATAGGAAATCATTACTTGGGTGATGTTGACATATTCAATACCAACTTGGCAAGTTTGGTGGATCATTTAAAACATTTATTTCATCAATACTCCTAAACACGTCATGTAAACCTACAAATAGCTGTAATTTTCTGGTTTTGTTTCTTGTGTTTGTATGACTTGTTGCAAAGCTTTTATCAAATATAATTTTATTATTATTTGTTATGTTTCAAAGTATCTGTCAAATTAAAATTATACTACCAACCATGTAAAAGCCCTCTGAGCGTTAAATAAATAAATAAATCTTTGAATATTTTACATAATAAATCAACGAACATAATACTTTAATATTCATGAGAATCACGTAAAAAGGGTGTTTGGTGAGTACGCCCGTTAATAATAAATTATTTTTAATATGTTTTAAGCCGTATTTTGTTGAAAATAATACTGACGTCATAAGAAGCATATTAAGGTCGATGGCCGGAAGATGCCAATAACGTGCATTATTCATTACGATGTTCATCGTATGTACTACCCACTGCAAAATGTCACCTTATGACGCGTTACGTTACTAAGTAAAAATTAAGTAAGGTAATGCTGTGTACTTATGTTACTGTTATTCTCAATACTCCATAACTTTCTTGTATCAATCGAAGACCTACAAAAAAATAGTGCTGGTTGCTTGCTATTTCTACATACAGTGATTATTTGGGTTAGTGATGCAATTTTCTTACGAATTGTGCTCTATTCCTATATTAATAGAGAAACAACTCAAATATTATCTATTTTTCAAGGAAAAGCCTACATAACGTAAGCAAATATGCACACAAAAAAATATTTACCGAATTATTTTCTTCTTTTTGAATGCATCCTACGGAGCCTTAAGGATAAAATTATGAAAAATAGGATTTAAATTTAATCTTTTTGTCGTCATGAGCCATATGCTAAACGATAAATTTTTCTAAAAAAAAATTTCAATCTCATTTTGAAAAATCTTCAATTTTTAAATGTCGCACTTAAATTGGCAATTAAATTGTAGATCGATTCTGATAAAAAGGTTTTAATGTGTAAAAATATTCATACTGATGTGATTATACTAACTTAAACAATTTAACACGTTTTGAATGATGTCAGCACTGATTTTTATTATTTTATAAATATTATTTATTACAATTTTGGTGACTTTCTCAATTGCTACACTAGGCTCATGCCCCTATTATGGTAGTCGTCCATGATTGATGAAGAAATAACATTAATAAAACATAACAGAAGAGGAAATTTTTATGGTAAAACAAAAACTAAAAAAAATACACATCATTATAGAAACCATATTAGAAATAGTAATGTTAAAAAAACCCAATAAATGATAGAGTTAAAGCCTTTAAAAAAAAAACAGTGTTAGGAACTGATGCATTCCTTAAAGAAGGCTCGTCCTTTTTCAAATAGCCAATGTTCAAAAGTTCAAAGCATTGTATTTTTAGGAGCGATGAACCACGCGTCCCAGGTTTGATGAAAAGCGACTGTGTGCTTGATGTTATGGAGACACCAGCAGGTTATTTTTGTGTATGTAGCACAAGCTTGTCTTGGTAAATAACTGGCAAATATCTAACACCTTAATTTTAGCAAAGAGTTCGTTTGAGGGGTGGGTGGGTGGATGGAGCTATGATAGTTATACTAACTTTGAACATGTTAATGATGTTATTTAAAATCATAACATCAATAACATCCCACTAAAACATTCTACCCACAGATAAAGATTTTTAAATAGTTTTTCATTAAACAGTTTAACTGTATGCCAACCTGCTCTTAATTCACCAATACACAAACTAAAAAAACAGCTCACAGAATGGATAAAATTAAAGGTACAAAATTTTTCCAAAACCTATTCAACCCAAAACAACGTAATTAGCAAGTATATAATGTTTTTCGTTCCACTAAATAGATTATTGTTCTGTATTTGTTTGAAAATGCTTCTAAATACATGCATTAAATTTCAATTACTTTTATTTTATTGGTTTTATTCTCTTTTCGTCTAAACTGCATCATTAAACACCTACACTTCATTTTGGTATATTTTCTTTTCACTAAATTGTTACTGGGTAGATTGTGTCTATGTAATATTATGATATAGGTACTTTAATATAAATATTATACAATACTGCTGACATTTGTGGAACCGTAGTATCTTCCTTGAAAATATCAAGGATGATGTTGTGTTTTTACTTATGACAGCCGAATATTTTTTACCTAAAACCTTCGAACATCTCACCACAGGTTCTCCTTAAACACTATTGCTAACCCATACAGATACTGATTATTAACGTTTTTTGTAGTACTGGCACTTATTATGTAAGCCGTATGTAAAATAATAGAAATTACCAAATATATAAATTAACTAAATTTTACAAAAATTGTACTTGTACATTAGTTCAAATTAACTATTTGATGCTAAATTCGAATTATTTTTTGTTTTAATTAAATTTTATGATGAGAGATAAAATGTTTCTTGGCTTTGATTTTTTGCTTGTTGATCGGAAACATTTACGGAAACGTAAGACGACAGTAAAATCATCTCCTCGTATTGACAAGAAAGCAATTATTAGTGTTTATTGTAAGCTCACGTTTATCTCCTGAGTTTTACTCATGCCTAGGCACTAGGCAGTGGCACCAAACATTGATTTAGAAATTATCATCTCTCTAAAATACGGTCTTCACAGCGTTTATTTCTACGTGTTTGACATCGGGATATTCAATGAGTTCGATTCTGTAAAGTGGTTTTTGTTTATGTTGTGAATAATTTTATAAGAAGTACTAAAACTTATGCAGGGAAACTCACAGATATTCTTAGCCACATAATTAAAAAAAATAATGAGAAAAACACATTTTTTTGTAGTTTACGGTTACATTTTGTAACTACAAAAATATTTGTTTTATTTCTACTCATGCAAAAAGATAGTAAAAGCTCCAATTTATACAATGCATTTTAGAGGGTATTATATATATAATATATAAAACGATTCGTAGTAAAGATTATTCGAAAATAGTAAATTCACGTTAAACCCCCGCATTCCCAATTTCTACCGATTTATAACAAGTTTCTCGTTAACTCTTTAAGTTTTTAAGTTGCAAAAAAATGTTATTTCTGAAGATAATATCTATATATTTGTTGTACCGAAACATTAATTATATGAAATTCTCTCGATAGAAAAAAATTGCAAAGTAAGCTCAAAAAATTATTAAAACACGTTTTGTTCTGTTATTTATTATGTTGTAGGCATGAAAAAATTCAAAGTGAATTTTTAAATTCAAGTTTAGCATTTATCGAAATAATTTTGCTCTTTTTCATATGACTTGTGTTTTATTAAATATTTTCACCATTTTTGCTGAATTATTATCGCCAGATGCGTTGGTGAATCGTTGTTAGAAAAGATGACCAGTAAAAGTATATACATAATTCAAACAAATAAATTATCCTTGATAATAATTAGATCAATTTGACGGGATCAATAAGGAGCATAATTAGGAGTCATTCATTACTAAAATTATTATTCATAATAACATGAGCATTGCTTATTATTAGGTCTTATTTGTTATTAAATAATTTTGAAGTCATAATCTTACCTACCTCTAATTACCTAACACACTTTTTTTGTTCAATCTGCACACTTCGAATAATTTATTTATCTCTAGCTGAATCTGTTATAAGATATGAAATAACAGCTTGGGGATTTTCCTGTAAAACTAATATCGACCATGTTCAATCCGTGCAAAATTCATTGGTTAAATTATTAGCTGAAAAAATTTATACAAATAAAGGTATAATATTCCATACTTCTGTCAGAGTCTCGAAGTTCTTTCAGTGAGGGCAATTCTGTGGTACAAAATTATATTTTAGCACATAGATAACCCCTTATATATAAACAGGCTAGAACACAATCATAATACTCGTTGTAACTTTAATGAAGGACTTATTGTACCTAAGCATACAAATAAATATGAACAAAGAACGTTAAACTATATGATGCCCGGTTGTTTTAATATGTTACCTGCTGAAATTAAAAACTGTGCCCAAAAAAACAATTTGTGAACGAACTGAAGACTTGGATAACTGAAAAAAATAATTTGTATTACCTTACAATGATATGTTATTCTAAAGACTTTTAAAATTGTTATTTATGTTTTTCATAATTTTCTTTTGCTATATTTCTGTAAATTTTTTAATTGTTTGTTTTATGCATATAATTGTTATAATGTAACTGTAAACTCAATATAATAAAATTTATAATTTATTAGACAAACTGCTAAAAATCAGTTTATCGGGACTTTTTGCCTTATATTTGTATAAGTGTGTAATATATATTAAAAAATAAAAACTGTCTGTTTAACAAGCCAAATAATCATTTTTCACCTAGTAAATTTGATATATTTCTCAATGACGTAATAATATAAGAGTATTTACTGTAAATTTTTGCAAAACATTGACAAAAATAGGTTAAACGTATACTAGAATCTGTGCTTGAAAATCGATAACTCAAAAGTTTTAGCATGTCGATAAAATGAGAAGCAGGAAAATAACGGCACACGTAATTTAGCCAAGTAATCACGACACACCCGCAAAGTTTAGAGCGGATTATGTAAAGTTTGCAGCTTCCGAAGTTGGGATTATATCCATCATCTTGCGTGGGAACTTATTTCTTCCGTCTAATCCCTTACTTTGAGAAGAGCCCAACGGCGAAAAATAATCGGTAAAAGGATAGGTGACTTTTGCCATTAAATTCTCTCATTCAGTCACTTTTCTAAATTAGTTCCCAATTATTATTAAAATTGCCTAAAAACGGTCCGGTAAAAAATTTAATCTGCCATTGAACCTGTGTCAACAGTTATAGATACTAAAGACCTGGTGACCATAATTTATTTATTTATTAATCTAAACGCCCTAATGGGCTTTTACGTTATACATATTTTAAATCATTTACTGCATAATACAGTGCCAACAGAAGGTTTTTATTTAAAAAAAAATAATAATATATAAATCAAGTATGTTCGTACATGCGTACAGTCATTAATGTGTGTGTTAAAAACAAAATAAAAGGGAGAATGCCATGTACATAGGAAGGTATAGATACAAGATTTTTAAAAAAGATTAGAAATGGTAAAAGCGAGCAAATAGGTCAGAAGTTAGTTGCCTTTTGAAACCCACAAAATTATTAACACCAAACAGCGTTAGTTTGCAAGGTACCCAAAAGTAACTTAATCTGGGTTTAACTATGTTTAATGATTACATTTTAATAGACAGCCGTCTCATTTACTTTTATAAGTTCCTTCATAGGCGCTAAATTCTAGGTTGTCTTTTTGTATGTGAACACAGCACAAGACTGCCAACTGTTTCCTACCGTCTGGAGCCAGTGAGACTATGGCAAGCACAATTAGGGTATGTTGCGATGCCAAAATTAGAGGGGAGGGGAAGGAGATGGAGATGGAGAAGAGAAAGGTGGGGATCTACCACTTCAAATCTGGTCATTAAACACGGCTACAGCCATTTCAAACAACGTTTAAATACTGAATGGTGGTCTTACACCAGGGCGATACTGAAAGTATTTTCCACTCTAGAATATGCCGCAAATATACTATACATTATTTTATATGAGTAAGTTTGTGAAATGACACAAATTAAACAAATGACATTTACTTGCACACGCCTGGATTTGAATTCGCGGATCCTCCGGATTGAAGTGGAGAGCCTTACCTATCGACCACTAAGGCCATCCAGGAGATACAGTGTATCCATCTGATCTAAACAAGAATAAATTGAAAAACAACAATAAAATAAAAATATTTTATACTATCCTTTATGTTTGTATTCTTAAAAGAGAAATTTCACAAAACGGTTAGCAAGTGCATTTAATCAATAATGGTTATTTATTGAATATTTTGTAAAGATGTATTCAAACTATAGAGTCTCGCCATTTCTACAGTCTTTGGTATGCGGTACTTCCTCCTCGGAAGGGAATCTTATTAATAAAACATAATGACGCTACAAAATTACATTACGTAACATGCAATCTTCCATCTCCCTTAATGACATGAAAATATTTATATTGCGTTTTGCATTTCCAGCGGAGCTGCGATTTGCCAATTCCAGTTGCTGCACACCATTATGATCATTAATAGAAGTCCGCATTTAGTACCCACCTTAAAATTGTTTAAGTACACTTTCTTAATGATTTTCAGCAAAAAAAACTGTTAATGATTGTCCACGGGTGAACAAACTGTGTACTAACACTGGACGTTTTTAAATATTGATTGGGCCGTCTAGTTATTAAGATAAAGATTTATAATAAACAGCTATAACAGTAAAGCAAATTATGGTAAAAGCTCTCGAACGGTGAACTCTGACGTCATGAAATTTGGACAGCATTGTCTGGAATCCCCAATTACTCTTTTATATTAGCAACTTATTTCGAGATATCTAAATAGCTTGATGTTCATTTTACTCAAAGGTAAACTACCCATCCTTAATTTTAATAAAAATGTTTTTTTAAGTAATTTTAGCATGACCGGGTTATGACTACCCTACAAAAACTACAAAAATATTTATTACCATAGGAATAAAGAAGAAAAATAATAGTTTTTTCCAAACAAATTTTAATTTGAAACATATGCCACTGACTTGGTCCCTTTTGGTTTTAGATCATTTAGAACACGGTCTGCCTCTCTTACCCTTGCTTCATATTGTATATCGCCATCCCATTTGAATTTTGTAATCATGGTTCAGCACAATTTTAAATGATTTGGATCATGAAACACGCCCACTAAGCACTTCTTGTGTTATTCTTTATTCTATGTTTATTACAAATAAATTTGAGCACAATGAAAATCAGAGAAATTTTATTTGTACCTACTCTGTATATGTATCTAGTACGTAAATGTACCGACTACGTACATGTACCTACTAAGTAAGTACATGTATAGAATTTCTATGAATTAGAATACTAAAACTTCGAATAAGTAAAGAAATTGATACAATACTTGGTGGTTAAATAATGAATGTATAAATTAAGGCGATGCCCTACGTCGTGTTATATTTTAAATTGAGCCGCTATCAATAATAACCTTTACGTAGATGGCAATAAGGTTTAAATTCCCGCTTAACACCATCCGCCTGTTTTGATTTAGGCAAGAAAAAAACATGGCCAAAAAGTGCCTTTTATTTTATTTTGTGGGTGTTCAGGCATAAATATTTAATTTTTTTCGATTATTTTATAAATAACTTAATTTTCCACATTATACTATAAAATCATAACCGAAAATGAGTTTGTAAGTAAGAGATTTTGAACTTTAAAGCAGTTTTCATAGGCCTTATACATTATTTTTTTCTGGGCTTATAAAAAGATTTATCTAAAAAATACTCGGTTATTTCAAAGGCCAAGATGTATTCTACTCGCAGTATTTAATTAAAGCATCTGAAACATTTCTAGGCGACCAAATTTCATCAATCAAATCAAAAATCAAACCAAACCAAAAACACATGATTTTGCATTACTACGTATGGCATCGCCTTAACGCCCCAATGGGATTTTACGTGTAATTTACTTAAGAATTGAAAAACTCAAAACTAAACAACAGCAAATAAACTTTACCAGAAATAAGTTGTAAAATAAATAGTAGTCGCGTACATAATACATTGGGGGAAGTTAGACTAATTATTATGTTCTGGTGCTAAATATTATTATTACATTTTCGTGCCAGATTGTTGACAAATATAATACAGAATTTTCAGTGATGTTTACTTACGTACTTCTGTTGAAGACTGTCTTTCAATAAAGTACAAGTAAAGGATGTAAAACTGTAGGAAAGAAATAGAAACGACATAAATTGTGAAAATATAAGAGCAAAAAAAAAAAAAAATAAAAAGCATAGGACAGAGGCAAATATTTATCCAAAAAGTGAGATCTATAGGGGTCTAAAAAAATGTTTTAATAAACAATTGTTGTATGTTAGTAATTAAGGGAACATGATACCTAGCGTCCAAAAAAATGTCTGTAGTTTTCGAATATTTAATTAATCAACATCAAAATTTACTACTTAATTAAAAACCACAAAAATTTTGCTCAACTATTTTTTAGAAATTATAAAATTTGTCCAAAGAATGTCAGTGAAAAAGCTTTTTTGAAACTTTCTTTTTGACGGTAGGTATAATATTGATTCATAGCGCCCTTGAGGTGATTTTTTCACAAAAATGGCGCTATAAAAACAATCCAAATTTTACAATTATTCCGATTTGACAGAGCATAGTAGGCACCACGATCATGCGAACTCTGACGGGATAAAAAGATAGTATCCAACATGTCCACCATCTTGAATCGAAACCGGAAGGTAAACAAATTTACAGACAGTTGAAATTCCACATGGGCGAGTTAAAACGCGACTCAGTCAATAATGATCATTACAAATGATAAATTAATCTTTATATATGGATTCTGATTCTGCTCTTAATATGAACAGCATCATACTACACGATTTCATCGTTAGACTGGGTATGCGTATGACGCGATGAAATGGAATACCCTGAAGAATTCTTAATCTAAATACAAAATTATAATTCTTAATCTTAAATGTACAAAATGTTTGTTCCAACATAGGAACTAAACAGACAATTTGATGAATTCTAACAAGTTAGGCTGAGCCTTTTGTACCTAATTGGTTAATGCACAATATGAGGGCCATGGAGTACCCCCATGGGATAAATTATTGGAGAGAAAACAGCCTAATCATGGGAGATTATTATCGTAGCAACGTTCAACTCGTCTCTCATCAAAAAATCATTTTCTCTTCTCATTTTTCACCATGTTGTATTCTTATTTTCACCCTATTATTTTTTACTAAAAAAATAGTTATATTGTATAACTTCTTCACTCACAAACGGTATTGTAAGATGGGGTGGGGCGTTTGATGTATTTATTAAGCCTCTACAAATAATTCAAAAGCATATAATTAATGTTATGTGTAATAGAAATAGAACATTCTCGAGTGACTTATTACAAAAAAGTAAAATATTTACTATACGAAAATTATTTATTCTGCAAACCATGAAATATATATTTAAAAACAAAAATATTTTCTAAAAAAATGAAATAGAATAAGCAAAGGGACTAATAATGCATATTACACCCCCCGAATCAATACAAAAAAAATGGCTAATAAAATATCATACTATGTGAAATAAATAAAATTATGACTATACGATTTAGATGTTAAAACACTGTTTATATAAATTCTTTGCAAACTTGTTGTTGTTATTGTTTTTTTATGTAAATAAATAAAAATAAAAAAAATTGTAAAAAAAAAAAAAAAAACTATCTTATTAAAGTTTATTTCAACTCTTATTTATTTAGTATTTTAAGTATTACCGACGTACAGACAGTGCCTTTGTGGGTTCTCTTAATTTATCTACATTTTATGTTTGTAATTTTATTCTAAAAATGTTTGTACGGTAAACACAATTATCTGCCTACTATTAATACAAACATCATCATTGTATTTTTTGAGCCAACATTTCGGAAACATTGACTGAAGAAATCCATAACAACCAACCAAAATGATCTTGATTGTGAACATTTTAATAGATACGAAAGTATATTTGAGATTTGCAAAAGTGGCGGCCATCTTGAAAGTTAAATAAGAAAACAATATTTTAAACACAGCATATTCTCTTCAATTCCTTCACCGCAGGATATTCTGTCGCACAGCACGTTTATTAATTAACGGTGTTGACGATGTTATGCTCAAAGCTTTGTTAGCGTTGTCTGGGGCGATATTAACAGGCTTGGGGTTTCCTTTCGTTCCTCGAAGTTGACTTTCTCCTCCTTTATTGTCGCAATACTTACTGTGATTGGACGAAATATCAGTTCTCGCTGAAGCCGAGCTTTAACTAATCAAAGTGGTGTTAGACGTAACAAAGGGTTGTTAGTACCTACCGACACTACACACAGACTTCATAATAGCTCAAAAATATTTCATCAGCACATTAAGAGATCTAATAACTTTTTTAGATGCAACTTGTGGTCAACATGTCAGCTATGCAATAACTTTCCTACGTTCATATCTTTATTTTATTGGATGTGTCTCTTCTTCCAAAATAAAGAAATAACGTCCTAAGGTATCTCTACTGTGTGGAGTGAATTTAAATAGCCTTCAACCCTCAGAAATATTACTAGCCACAAACATTCATTAGAGCCTGCGACCGGAGCATCCATACAATGGGAAAGTATTTTAAAGTTTTTCCTATGATGCAGTTTTTCTCAAATATTCATTCTTGATTCCATAGATGAAATCCAACAAATTGTCAAAGTGTATAATTACAAATTGTCGGGATTTTTTCGTTGACAGTTGAAAATTGAAAATATATTATAATTTTTATATTGTACAAACGGCGTAAAAATTGAAGCAAAAGTTTTCTTACCAATACCCTACACAAAAGAATGTATTTTCGAAATATTGAATTCTTTAAAATTTATCGATGTTTCTAGTCAAAAAATTTCTGTAAGTTTTTTTATTAACATTTTAATGTTTCATATTAAAATTTTATTATTTAGAAATATCAATGTTTATTTCAGATATAACTCAAAGATAAGTGTGTAAAGTTTCTAAAATGTTACTTCTTTTTACGGCAACTTCCAAAATAAGAAATATATTGCACATTTAAAATAGCTCGGAAACATTCCGAAAGTTCATAAAATTTCACCGTGTCGTTGGGACTAGTAGGTAAAAATATTATATGAAGAAAAAAATTCAACAGCTTTCTGATCAACCTTATTATTTTATTATAAAACATAAAAAAAATATATTTTATATAATTAAGAGTCAAAACAGATTTATGTGTTCCTTTTAAGATGTTTCGTATTTGTTAAAAGGTTTATGTTAACCCATTAAGGCAAATCCTTTAAATAATAATTATTATTATTCCCGAGTAACGAACAAAACATTACGAGTCAGTTCAATACATCATAATATTTTCAAAAACATGGTTATCTGTATGTCGCGTTTTACCTTGGATGAGATGAAACTGCATTCTGTTCTTGTGATTAATCACTGTTCAACAACTGTTTCCCCTAGTCCCGTTGGATTAGGTTTTTGTCAATGGCATGCGGGCTGTCCCTTGTTTCCTTCTCACCGCCATGATTAATGCATCAAGTCCCTGCACAATTATTATCCCGACACGTTATTTATTACCTGCATATCTTACGTAATAATAGAGGAACAACGGGAATGATAAATCATGTATTTTTGTATTGATTGTCCGCTGGACCGCTGTACAGGCGATTGCTGTAAATCAACAGTTTCTGGAAATGAAAAAGGATTATATTTTAATACAATATTTTCACTCCAACAGTCATCATCTTATCTGGATGATTAACGAGAGAGTACTTTCTAAGGTTATCGGTACTTATCAGATTCGAATTGCATTCGTTTTCATTTTAGTAGTTTTGGAAAGGTTTCCAATATTGACAAAGCTTATGTTTAAAAAAAAATGTGCCAAGTACTCATACTCGATAAATTTGAAAAAATAATGTAATAAGTAACAAATAAGGGATTAAAAATGTTTGCTTCATTCTCCGTAATGGAAGACAATTTAAAACATATCAACATTAAAAATCTTATATTTTTCTTTAGTTCGAAGTCAAGTCGTATTTAAATATTCTACGTGATCCCTCACTTTAAAATCCACTCCGTTTCTATTGAAAAAATCATATATTAACTTTAAACTTGGTCTACCAATAGAAACTTTAAATTACAACCACTTGATAAAAGAATTAAAATTATAAAAACTCTCAGATTGAAGACTCGTATCTGATTTTATTTTTATTTTTTTTATGTAATTATATACAGCCCCGATTTATTGAGCCTAATTACCTTCAACATAACAATTAGAACTACTCGATCGAAAATTCTTTTAATTTTATGTAACAACAACAATATCAGGACTTTGTCGTTAAGATACTCACTTGTACCTAGATTACATGCAGTTGGCAATACTTTCGCATAAATTGTAGATGTGTTCCATAGCACTGAATATAATTACAAGAAGGCTATAGTAACATACCTTTATAATATTAATAACTAAGCTAAGCATAATTCGACCATAAAGGTTGTACTAAAATATTATGTATATCAAATGTTTGTAAAAGCCCGAATAGGCGTAGAATATATTAATAAATAAATAATATTGGCGCGAAGGTTATTAACGATATCATTTTCGTCCCCTTTTCGAAGTCGACTTGGGTAACCATTATTTTACAATGCGCCTCCAGGCGTCACCATCTTACTATAGTTCGGTGGCTTAGGTTTGTAGCGTCGAGAAAAATCAAAATTAAATAATTAATAATAAACCGCTCGACCTACTTACTTAGTATCTACTCCCGAATTATGTACCTGCAGTCCAAACCGCAACGTAAACAAAGTAACCTAAGTACTACAAGACCTGCTTGTCTACCAGGTGACAATACGTCACGAGCCGTCTTACACATTACGAGAACTCGCCAGAAAGTTCGAGTCCACGGCCTATGCATAATTGCCGCGCTATCGAAGGTTCCTGAAACATCCAGTCTGTGCGAGTGCCTAGGATTTAGTTGCCATCCACCTACCTACTGCCGCCGTCGGCCGTGTAGTATAAATAAGCCCGACGCAGCGAGTCAGTCAGTCAGTTAGTTACCTACCAGCCGTCAGTCTACAAGGATCAACGAGTGATAACTCGCGCTACTCTTACTAGTGCAAAGGACATACCCGGCTTCGCCCGTACCATCATGGACTCCACCGGGACATCATCTTAGTGCCTTGTCCAGATCGCCGTTCCTGGCAAGCACTACTCGGATTACAAGCGCCCTGGTTCCAGTGTCTCTGACCAGCGCTTCTTCCACGCAACCATGACCACCACGAGGACACGCAGCATCCTCACTGGTCACGCAGTTCCCGCTCAACCGCCTACAAGGTCCGTCGCACCTTCGGCCGTCTCGTCAGCACTGGAGTGCCTGAAGACCTACGCTCTTCGCCAGTGCCTGACCTCCATCGAGTCCCGGTCACCAGCGCCCGGCGTCGACTCACTGACCCGCGCCTGACCAGCACATCATCAGCCAGCATCCGGTATATTCTTCTGTCCAGCGTCATCTTCTCGTTACGGCTACACTGACTCACCAATAAACACATGTGACCTTCACAACTTTCTTTCATTTCGTGCCTTCACCCCTGATCACCAAAGGTTCATTGCATTCGCGTATAGGAAAGTTCTTAAGTCGGTCCCAAAAGGAAGTTGAAACGATCTACCCTATTAATTACCCACTCTCGATGTTCATAATTAAGGGTGAGATATAATTTCAGTGTACTCGGTTTTTAACTTTATTTACACTTTCCTAATCTTCGATCTGCTAAGAACATTCACGAAGTACTCAACTTTAACTTGTAAAAAAAATCGGTGAAATCATTGAGATTTCAAAACAAAGACTAATAAACCATGAAATGATATAAAAAATCATCCTTATAATTGATACCGATGCAATTTCACCTAGAGAACACGACCTTCCAAGGCAATTGAAAATAATGACGCTTATTTAATTAACTACGATAGTCACGGTCATACTTACAACCTAATGATGATTACTTACTTTGTGAACATGCATACGATATTTTTCTTTATTACCCGGATTATTACAACACGAATGTGTTGTGTACGTGTGTGAGTGAAAAGATTAACTCTTTTGTCGCCGCAGCCTCCCGAAATGGTAATGACGACAATTATTCAAAAAAAACTTACACACTTTTTACATTTACGCTTTAAAAAAGACATAAAGGTCTGCCCCATTTTCAGGGGCCTCATGCGCCCAACCCACTCATTAGCGTGTGTTACCACATAATGAACATAATATATTATATATTCACCTGGAAGTAAAAAGATATATTTTTTTGTTACTTTCAATGTACCCAAAATAATTATTTTTAGAAAATCGCTAATAGTAATGCTTATATTATGTATTATATATTAATGGCTTTTGACCTCTTTCAGTATGTGGATTACTATTTGTAATGTCTTTATCAGTATAAAAGCATTCATTTTATACATATTATTAACTGAAACAAAAGCGAATAAAAAGCTACTTAATTATTCGCTCTTCTACTAGTTATCTGAATATGATAAAACTTGACAGTCCTTCAACAGTGAACCAGATTCATATTTTCGACGTTGAATTTATTACATTAAAAATAATATTGTAACAAAAACAACATTATATGTGAACAATGAAAACCTCAGTTATTATGATGATTTTCGGAACTTATTGTTTTGATTTCCTGGGGAACTTAATAAAAATATATTTCCATTTCCATAAAATCTTACATATTTGCCATCATCGCGGGTTTAGCCTTGTGAAAACATTTAAGAACTTGCCGACCAAATTTTTTTAAAACTAGGTAACTTAAATGATGTTTTGATTCTAATCATTTTAGGAATTGAAGACGTGAACTCGCATTCTTCCACGTATTCCTAGGATTATCCACACTAAGTTGATTCTGCATCAATCGCAAAACTTGTACAACAATAGTGTCTCAAAAAACTACGTTATTTTGCAGTGATTACATTTAATTAATCGAAGAAAATGGAATAAACATAAAATTTTCAGCATTCAACAAGGATGTTAATTCAATTCCTGTCTGATGAACTTAATATATTTGTCTCTATTCCATGCAGAAAGTAACGCAAAACAGCAACTTACTCATTCGAACCTTAGATGAATTAAAAGAGAAGATAGATTATTGGGACAAAGCGCGTGGTTGAACTGAACTGGGTCCAGTGGAAAAACTGGTGATTTACTGCATTTAGTATAGCATATAAGCCCGTCGGTCAGACAAGCTGTCACCGGCTGCCACAAACAAGTTGCTCTAGGCTCTTTTTTGTGAAAAAAATGCTTTCCTGTGCTTTTCAGATGTGCACAAATCATTTCCTTTCAAAAACAAAAACTGATCTGAGTTTCTTTCCATTCGCACGTACTCAAAAATCACTTATTATTTCAATAAATACAATTATTCCCAATGTTTTTCGAATAAAATAAAGTGAGACAGCGATCGCAGAAATACAAAAGAGTATGAAGGAAAATCTAGTGACAGTATGCCGTATTCTACTACTCTGCTCGCTCGTTTGTGAGTCAACAATGAGGGTAAAAGCGGCCCACTGACGGGTGAGCAGTGAGCACGTGTGCGGCGAACAGTCTGAGCATGACGTCGATACAAAATGCTCGTTGCCCGCCCGTTACGTCATGTGGCTCGCAACTTGTGTCGCGTGGGCGTACGAGTAAGAGAACCGAGGGGCGTTCATAATAATATAGCCGTTTCACCCGTACACATATTCTTTGAAAGGATCTCTTTTTCTAATGCGTTCCATTCATTTAGCTATGTATGATGTTATTTGTAGCCATTTCATTCAGTCACACAAATTCGTTTTCTCGTGCGTTTCGTTATTTTATTTAAATTTATAAATTGGAACGTGCATTTATTGTTCGATTAGTATGAACCTAGTGCGTTTTGTATTTATGTCGATAATTTAAACTGTCAAAACAGCAACTTAATCATTCGAATTGTCATAAAGTACAATGCTCTTTTTGTGATATCGATCTCGCAGATGTCAAATCTGATTCAGAACATTAGCCAGAGCACTAGTGAATCTCAAATGTTTGTCATGTTTTTGATGGGCTTGTAAGTACCTTTGCTAAATCTTTGATCCACGACTAAATAATAAAATATTAATTTCAAACCAGGCAGTCCAAGTCTTAAGTTCTAATATATTTTTAATCCACCATGCTTCAGTCGAAGCAACAACCGATAGAGATTACCAACCCACGATTTGGTTTAAGCATCGTTAGGTAATTTATATTATGGTATTCCCTGGTTAAAGGTATGACCAAGGTAGTATGACTAAACATTATGTTTCTTTTGCATTTGGACCACATGTAGTTAACCACACAGCGTGATGCTCTGCTCAAACATTAAAATTTAACATAAAAATAGTAACGTCTTATTTTAATGTTCGGACATGAATTGTACCGTTCTACAACTGTAGATATATTATGTGAAGATGTTTGAACTCATCGACGGATTGTAGCAATAAATCTGCCCTTTAATTCGAGCACGGTGGATGGAATTTTGTTGAAATGATTTTTTTGATAAAATCTATGACTAAGGCCTCAATTAATATATTTGAAATGATATAAATGTAACAATTAAAATATTTCAGAAAAGATATCTGACTGACGATACAATATGAATTCCACGAGTTTTTTTAACATTAGTGACAGTCGTGAGAAAACTCTGAAAGCGGGCATATGAGAGCATCAGATAGAAGACTTTCCCTCTTGATTGAGCTACAGTATCGTTTAAAGCAAAAAAAAAATTAAAACAGCTTTGTATGCTGTTGCTAAAATTTCATTAATCCATATAAAATATAGTAGAATATTAATTAAATATTTTTAAGTTATAAACAAGACATACATAGGTGCAGAATACGAAGACATCAACAAATTGTTGAAACAAATTCATCTGATCGGACCATTGATATAATTATCAATTCGTCAAGGGTTCGACGCATAAAAACATGAGAAAAATAACCATTCTGCGATCGACTCGAAATCAAAGCCTTATCAAGGCAACCTCCGTGCATAGTAACCAGAATAACAACTGATGACTTTATTATCATATTATGTCTAAAAATACCGTTTTCAATAATTATTTTCACCGCTATCATTAATATTTAGCTTACGACATAATTACACACCATAAGGAAATGGGACTGTTGTTATTATATGATTATTATTATTATTATATGTTGTTATTATATTGTTATGACTTATACTATAGTGGCTATGATGGTGGTCACGCTCAATCTAATTTGCAAAGATAGCGTATTGCATTGTTAATTGTCAGATAACTGTATTAGTCTCTAGCATTTCCTGGCTGAGCAGTTGACCACCGAACAGCCCACCTCCTGCCACCTCCGCTAAATGCAACCAATTATTATTGATAGAATTATACGTTGTTAATGGAAACCGTGCCACTTCTCGGCTGCCCTGCTATGGATTACTTATACAGGTAATGGCGTAATTCTACATCAAGCAGGACAGCATGATTGTTTGGGTTTTCATCTATTCATTTTACACAATAAAGTATTGTCAACGAGTGAAACCGGAAACAACAATCGTGTACTGTTAGGACATTGAAAACTGGAATGATGATAATGCTCTTACTAAATATCTTAATGACAGGAATAAAAATACGTTTAAATTTTACTTTAACTAATAAGATGGAAAGCAGATACAATACAACAGACTCCGAGACGATAAGTATATAATATTAGACAGAACACAATTTTTTGAAATATAAAAATAAACACAAAGTCTTTGATCATCAGCCAAGACAGATTTAAGATCAAAAATTTTATCAAAACCCCTTTTTAAGTATGCACTCCAAATAGATGCTGATTTACCTCTGTCATTTAATGTAATGAAATATTGTTATATATGTTTTCTTAGGTTATACTGCTTACATTAACTCTCATTTATTATTTCATGAACTATTTTATTTTAAGTTTTCCATATACATTTATAATATTTTTATCCCTGTAGGATAACCTACACTTTTTATAATGTATACAACTTTATAATTTATATTTTAGTTATAGTTATGCATGTATCAAATAATATGTAAATACTCATTTTTGTATCCAATACGTCTCCACACAGGTATATCCTAGTGAGACAGATATCGAAAAACACCTGTAAAACAACTGTAAGGGATCAAAATGTATGAGAACTACTGACACATTAACTGGCCTTTTATACCCTCCTTTCGCGTTTTACATTATTTGGAGACTTAAGTTCTCTATCATTTCATAATCTCCGACCTACGATCGTTACAATTAAATAATATCATTGAATATATAAAAGAAAAACCTTAAACTAAAATTGAATTCAATAAATTTAACTTGACAACAATAAATAAAATTATGTCTACAATATTTACATAATATTCCAACGATATTATTGGCAGTATCTCAATAGCAACTATTCAGTCTTTTATGGATCGGTAAGTAATATAAAATAAACGGTTCCATGATAACTCAACACAGTGACAATTCAACACACTTTTAAAAAGTGATATAAAGTCATTAGAAACGATGAAAAAAAATTTTTTTTTACCTAACCTACTTAACCCAGTTAATAAAGTTTTTGTTTCATCACTCTCCATGACTTTATATAACTTTTTAAAGATGTGATGATTTATCCGGTCACCAAAATAAACATAGTGTGATAATTACTAATTAGATCTTCGCACAGGAAGCCCGTAAAAGAACAATTAAATAGAATAGTTATTATGACTTAAGCAATTTAAAAAAAATCAGGAGTGCTTCAATAATATCATGATTATGTATGTGCGACCAGCAATCTGAATTCCTTTCTGACATCTGCAGCACACGTCGCGTCGGCTTCTTGACGACATACCCTTAACTTTAACTATCCACTTCCTGCACTTTCTTCCAGCGATCTTCTCATCCAAGATCAAAAAAGCACACTCATAAACGTCTGTCTTTCCTAGTATTCGAAGAAAAGAAATTATAATGTTCCGTTGATGACATCACTTTCCGTGCGATGATTCAAAACTAGTTCTTGGGATGTGAAGGAATTCCATCTTATCCCGAGTATTTTCATCGGAGTTCACATCTTATATTATGATTAGAGTATATTGATTGCCTACTTTTTTTAAACCGAGGTTATACATCCAGTTACATCGAATTATCATAGATATATTGCAACACATAACACGAAAATTACCCATTTTTACTACTTTTTTGATAAATTTAACTTGAAACTACATATTTTTCAAAGTTCTTCGTCAGTCACAATCTTAATAAATTATTATAAGCAATAATTAGTCACCTGTAATATTAATACAAATTGAAAATATCTCCCGAGTAAAAATAAATGCCGCCTACGGGAATTGATCAACAATTACTGCTTATTATATTTTTTCACTTGTGAAAGCTAGTGCTAAATTTCCCACTAGATGGCGTCGAGACATATTATATCTACATTTGTTGGTGAAATATTTTGACTTGAATTGTGATGATATTATAGGCGACTAATTATTGCTTATAATAATTTATTATCCTTTGTCCTATGCATAAAATCCTTATCTTATAAACATTAGTTTATCATTAAAAAAATAATAGTTACCATCTTAACTCGTTTCAATACGATAATGCAAGAACATAATACGAATGTTATATTGCAGAAATATGAATATCGTATTTGTTCGCGGTTAACTGTGATTATCGAAGCGAGTTAATTGTTTCACGTTGTAAGTTTTCACAAAGCTTGGATAACTACGATTTCGGAATTTTATTTCACAGGATTTGCCTAAATTCGCAAAATTTTAGCGAAACTTGTAAACTTCTCGAATTATGAAAGTTCCGTCGAAGTTCGGCGTGGATAATTTTCCGTGGATTATTAATATAAACATAGTAAGCTCCCCAGCCCAAAAAGACAGTGTGTTGAGTTAACAAACAATTTTATTTTAAGATTAACATTTTTATATGTTAAACATTGTGTCTAGTTATCTATTGTTTGACAAAAAATAAGTTTGTATAAAAAAAAACTCTCTGTTTTGTATCGAAAAAAATTGTATTAAATCATCATATCTTTATTTGAATGCTTCAACTGAGTGCGAAACTTCGTTCCGCGGAAAACACCGCAAAAAAGATAGATCGTGGTAAACATTAGTAGTTCAACAGACTTCCTTGGCGTTGATAATTTTTTCACTTTTTTTCCTAATGAAACAGCAACTGGCCTATAAAAAATATCTACAACTAAATTTCTTTATTTTGAAGGGAACATTCGTCGTTTTAAAATTCAAATAAAATGTAAGTTTTTCTGGTGGTTCAACAAACTCTAAGCGGTGTTGTGTGTGACCACAGAAAATCCAATTACACGCTTCGTTAATATCGCCTCAGTGAACAAGTATTATGTAAGTTTGAAACTTGGCAGGATTTTATCGGTAACTGTTCTTGTACCGTTGGCTCCTTCCGCAAAATAATTTCCTCTTCAAATAAATAATCAAAAAAAACCTTTACAAACTGAGAGTTGGCGAGTTTTTTATTCGAAGCAATGCAAAAATTAACCGACAGTAAAAACATAAACGATATTTTTTTAATGACATGTATTATTACTAAAAGGTTGATGGGGTATTTCATCCTGCTCTTCATAGCTTATCATATGTATATTTATATTTTTTTATTGATAAAAATTAATAGATTGGAACAGTTATAAAATACAGGGTAATAATACAAGAACACAAATGAAAAAGGTATTAACAAAAAAAATCCCACATATAAATATGCAATATTTTAAAACGTATTTCGAATGTTTAAGATTTTTAAAATATTCATAAAATATTACGTAGGTATATAGTATAGTATATGTTCCAAGCATATAGGATAGTCCTCGTATTTAGAGAGGATATATAAAAGATTAAAAAATATATTTTCATAGTAGGTATACATATATCATCACAACCGGACCAACAATTATATACATATTGCTTAGTTTTTATAACTCCTTTAATTATTATGTTTATGACGTTAATTCATATGGTTTTTCTTTTTTATTTAATTCGTTTATTTAACATAATTTCAACACACTACATTATTATTTACATACATAATTTGTAACATAAAATGGGTTACTTAGCACAGGTAAAGAACCCAGTGAGGCTCAAATTACCAAATCAATTTTATAAGAAAAGAATACTTCTAATGTATCAATAAAAAATATATATGTATCGGATTCGGTTCGTGTTCGAACACTGAACACTAAACTTGGACTTAAATAAATCGTAAATCGAACATGTAAGTTATCCTATGGATAATTAATCAAGAGTATGGTGAAATACTCCTTAATAAGCCTCCGTAAGCATGGTGTACTATTTATACTGTTTTTTTCTACTTGGTTAAACTGAACATGAATAATAAATAAGACGCCTTCGTTTTGGTTTCAAAAGTAACCAAAAACTATGACTTCTTGTGTTCATATCGCATATTAGTTATTTTATATCATTTTAACAATGAAAATAGCAGGGTAGATTTTATCACTCCGCAGGTTTTTTTTACCTATTAGGTACTTTTTTATTTATTTCACACACTCCTTAATAAGCATCTGTAAGCATGGTGTACTATATATACTGTTTTTTTCTACTTGGTTAAACTGAACATGAATAATAAATAAGACGCCTTCGTTTTGGTTTCAAAAGTAACCAAAAACTATGACTTCTTGTGTTCATATCGCATGTTAGTTATTTATAGCAGGTTAGATTTTATCACTCCGCAGGTTTTTTTTTTACCTATTAGGTACTTTTTTATTTATTTAATATATTATCTTCTACTCTAATTGATACCTACCTGCTCATTTTAATATCAATGTATCTAGTACGGATTATAAATTTTAGTCATATATAACATCCTTGCTAACAAACATGGTGTAAATTTTATTCGATATATACAACCGTGTATGTAAAAACCTTACTAATTAAAACGCAAAATAGAAACTGACATTTAACAGCCATAAAATAGTCCATGAAAAGATGATAGTTCATCTGTTGTATAAATTTGATTTTTCTCATTGAATTTCAAAATCGTTTTAAGGTATTTTAAATGTACTATATAATTGCTTCTGTTTTAAAGTGTCGTAAAAACAAATGCCATTTTAGAAACTAGTTCAAAAATTTATAATGATTCCCAAAGAAAAACCTAAGAAAATAACCAAAGAAAATCACTTATTGTATTCATTATTTGCGAAATACAAACGTTAATTTCTTGGGTTTATATTTACGTACACATGCATAAGGCATTTATGTTATTAAAAACACCACTTTCATGAAATTTTAATTAAATTCATGCGGTAACAGTGAAACTAAAAATAACATGTCCGAAATAACCTCACTTTTTCAAGAAGAAAACTCATGTGTCAGTCTGCAACAATGTGACGTTGCCAGCTCTTTCGCAATATAGTCAATATATGTTTTATTAGTGAGAATTGCAATCAAAGCTTGCACAGTCTTTACTCCAATGTATATCTAAAACACCGTTTAACTATTTGGAAGTATTTTTTTTATAAACAAGGTTGTAAATGCCTTTGTAAATATCCGAATAAGTTACACCATTAACCTTAAATATTCAACTCGTCTATTTGCGCATTATGCATGTTAAATAAAAAGCTTTTACATAATAACCTATTAGATGCATTCGACACGACTTAATCAAATTCCCTCTGAACCATACTAAGATTGCGCAATGTAGTCCACTTTTTGTTCAAGACGTAGTAGAATGAATGTAGCCCGTTGTGGTGCCTCACGTAAGTTGCATAAATTACAATTTCATGGGAAAATATAAATGCACGCAGAAGACATTACGTCCAAAAGAAGGATTTGCGATCAACCAACGCCAAGAGTAAAGCTGTAAGTAATGCAAACTAACTCCCATGCCGCAGCGGTTACCATTTTTCTCATAGTGTTGACATATTGCCTTCTGTACATTATTTATTTGTTCATTCAGCGCTACTTCCGCGTCTTTCAATGCAATTTTTTCTATTCTTAACGATCTATGGTTTTTTGGTTTCGTACCGTTCGTTATTCAAATATCGCTTAAGATAATTAACATCTAATGAATGTTAATAAGTCAGACGAAGATTTCAGTGTTCTCGAAATATGTTTTTTTTTAAGTTCTCGGAAATGGTTAGTAAATATTAATCTTTCCAAATCATAATTACATTCGGTTTTCTGTACATCCTTTGTAACTCTGGTTCTACGAACAAAAGTTTGTTTCAATTAAGGGTCATTTTCAAAATTGTAATTGATTGTGCGAAGAATTCAGACAAACAATAAAGTACCTGCCTACAATAACGTCATTTTGAAAATTGGAACTGATTTGACAAAAATTCAAATCGTCCCGTAAATGTTTGTGGGTCTCCTAAAGTGTTTTACTAAAATCGTTACTTTTTAACCTATGCTAATGCGATGGTATTCCGATTGAATTTTCATATTTGTCAAAGTTGAGTATTTAAGCGATAGATGGCGCTAGTCATAAAGCTTACTCCAGAGTCCGACAGATGTCGCTAGAGTGCAACAATTACTAGTGAGGTGAGATTGACAGGGAACAAGCTTCTCGAACCAGAGAATTACCAACCCTCGGGTAATGAACAGTGTAGCTAAATCCAGACCTATTATTTGTAACGCAAAAAAACACAATTATAGGTAGAACCTTTTACTTTTTAACAAATAGTGCCTTACACTTAAATCTACAAAGTAAGGCAGATATAACAATATTAAATTATAGTTTTATATACGTATATACAATAATAATATTGTGCATCCATTTTCTCTATTTTCCAGGCAAATGATACAAAATTATTTTTAATTAATAAACAAGCAACTCCTTAATTTTTACCGGTAGTACCTACAGTTTTTAACGTTTCGTAGTATTTTTTTGTTAAAAGTTGTACGGAAATGCCATTTTGCCATCTTAAACCATAGTTTATGAACGCGGATGTGAAATCGTCCAATCATAACAACTGTCAAAGCGGTTTGTGAGTGATGTAAATCGCTTTGTTCTACGCCAATAATGCTGAAACTATCTTCTTTACATTCTCCATTTAACTTATCGTGGATTGCAGAAACTCACACGCGGAACATAGTCTTTATTACGCGTGATCTGGAGCGGTATTAACATAAAAAGTAGAAAAATAAATGTTGATTGTTTTATTAACTTCGATTAACTCATTCTGTTTTATGTTATATATATATATATATATATGTCACATGTGATCTAAGATAACTTCAAAAACACTTAATATAACACTATCAACTGCGGTAATAAATATTTATTGTAAACATTGTGTCTTCCGGTAAATTCTCACCAAAGACATCAGTATTCAATATAGCCAGACAGCATCAAATAAGACAAATTAGAGTTAATTTTCCCAAGTATATTATACCCACAAACCAAGATCCTTATATTCGTATATTCCACAATTCAATTATTGAGGTTCCTTGATTATCCGTTTGATTAATAAACTGAAACTTTTAAAACATTTTTATGAATCAATTAAATATTGCACCCTTCCGGGATTTATTAAACATAGTCCTTTATGCATTTGAACAACATATTGATTAAATTGGTTTTATTTACTCTACGATATTATGCCGTATTTCCTGCAATCGAAAACAATCGTCAATATTAAGCGATACAAATTTATAACAGAATAAATTTGTTCCGAACACGTTCAAGGAGGATACACTGCTAACCCAATTCGATTTCTTTAACAAGATTTATTGGAGACTAGAGGGTTTTGGCCTAAGTCGGAATATAAAAAATATGCAAATCGAGTTTCGATGGTTTGACGAGTGTACTTATGGCGACATAAAACTTTAATAAGGGGGGTTTGCAAAACGCTCATATTTTAATTATTTCTGATGAACGTATTACTAAAATATTTTTTTTTTCTAGAAAGATCCATACAGAAGTAAGTTACTTTTATTTAAATGTAATAAAAACAGAACCTTACCATTAAAATATTTTATGTAAAACGGTTTGAAAATTTTATAAAACGTTTTTCAACTATAAATTTAGCGGTAATCACCAGGTTTTATTTTTTTAACGATGAACCAGTAACTTTCCAAGGGATCCCTCTAAAAACATTAAAAAATTTATTAAAAGGTTCTTTATAAATAATTCAAATAAACCCCATGGAAAGATCGATTGTCTAGGCCTGCTAGGGCAAATTTGACCTTAGGTCCGTGTTTGCGCCAGGCCGCGCGCCGAATGTTGTTTTTACACGACTTCATAGCTTATGTCATTAAGATTCCCACTTTATCAGTGGCGTGCACAGAGTTTTTAGTAACGATAGGCAGTAGGAAAAACATCGAATTAATTTATATAAAAAAAATTACAACCAACGTTGTAAGGTTTCGCTAAGAATAACTAAACTTTTGGCTTTGCATCGAATATCCAAATTTCCATTTATTTATGCAAATTACTAGTCAATTATTGGATAGGCATATAAACATTTCAATTTTTGTCGATCGCGCAATTATATGCCAACACAATATAAATATTATTTTGTTAATTTTACTAATTATTATTGGAGGTACCAACAGATGGCACTGATTGATACATTTGTGATTTGTACCGAAAGGCACGACCTTTTTCGACACAAACGACTCTTCCTTGATTTATGCTTAACACATGCACTTTTTGTATAGAATACGGTTAAAATGTGAAATGTGCATCATTTTGGAAACTTGGTTCCTGCTTTGGACAGGTTATAATAGAGCGGTCGGTAGGACGCGCGCGGGCGTTTCGACTTCGCACATACATTTGAAAGTGTGGATTGATTTCTTGCAATAATTGTATAACAATTAATATTATTTATATTTTTATGTGAGTAAATTATGAAAGACTTTTGTGCCTTCGCGTAATGCACGCCTCTGACTATGCAAAAGTGTATGGTCCATCGACCTTTATATTCTTGAGTAAAAGTATAAATTAGTTTTTCATCGCAATCACTCCGTGATTCTAATGTCCCATGACCAGCAATGTAATTTCAAGTTTTGTGTATTTCTATGGAAAAAAAGAAGTACTTTTAATCGTCCTATTTTCTGTCTAATTTTATTGTTATCTACAATATTCAGGGTTTTTTATTAGAAGTTCAATGCTAACAAGAGCACTACGAAACTACAATAAGTTGATTTTATCGTCATAATTCGTGGTCTCGTCATTATCCATAGTCCGGAGCCTTACAGATTATGAATTGACAGATTCGATAAACGCCGCTATCAATATCAACCTTGGACCCGTGTTGATCGTAAATACCAGTTTCCGTCTCATGGAGCGATACGTACAGCTTTTAACTTTCATTGTCTAGCCCTGCAAGGTGATCGCAACTCCGATAACCCGATCATTCGACATAGACCTTGAAAAAAAACTTGGCACAAAAAGTGTGCCACGGCGCATTGGCCGTCTACTTTTCCTTTCGCAACTTCTACACCCATCATTCATTAAACAAGCCATTCACTTTCGCTTGTAATGTCTTTACATTCGAACTGCCCGGAGTGGGATCGTCTGTCAAAATTATTAAAAATGGTTGAGTATCGATACGAGGAGAAAAAAGTTCTCCGGGAACTTTCTTTTCCAGAAGATCGGCCGCCACCGCTGCGGTGACAACTTGACCAAAGCACCCAGACCAACCTGCTGCAGCCGACATAAACAGAGAGACTAGCTGACCAATAAAGTATTTTAATTTAAAACTTAACATTATCTTTATTGATAATAATGTTGTGAGATTACTACACTACTTCATGACTAGGTGGTGAACTAATAATAAAGGAAATTTCAAAAGTGCTTTACAATTTTATAATTGGATGAATTTCATTATATCCATTTTTATTAATGACCCAATCGTGTGGTCAAATTCCAGAGGTAAATTTTATTTAAAGGTACCTATTGTTCCTTGCTCAATAGTTGAAACCCTGCATTCCGAATTTCACATTCTTTCCTTGAACGCTTTTAAAATATTAAGCTCTTAAAAAATATATATTATTTTTGAAGATAATCTTTAATTAACCGAGTTCTAAAAGTAATTATACGAAATTTGAAAAAAATCTCTGAGTATGCAACGAAAATTATAAAAAACAATCTGGTTCTGTTATTTAAGATGTTATATATATGAAAAAATGTAATGTTTCTTTAAATGCTACTACACCTAAGTCGTATTTTGTTAAATATTTTCACAACAATCACTTACGCGTATCAATTATATTTTTTTTATATTAGCGTGCTCCCTCTAACATTCGTATTTACATATATTATCATCCTCTTCAAACCATCTTCAGTAAACTTCTTTTTCTAAATCCCTCCCAAAATTACTCTTACTACTTCATATCTCTTTCCCCTCACGCTTTCTCAGCATCACAACATCAATCGGAGAGACCTTAGCTCTACTGGCTCCAGATATTTAGTATCGCATAATAAATAAATTATTTTCGAGGAGTCTAATAAAATAATATAATCTTAATTATTATTTTCCCTTTTGTCACACTTTATTTCATAGCTCTACAAATCACATAATTTAACTAAAGTCATAATGTACAATTGTTTCCTTTGAATTATTAGATTGTTTTGGGTACTAAAATAGCGATCCTAGCTAATTTCAATTTTTCACTTTCGCTTCAATAAATTTTCTAAAGCATTATGTGGTTGGTTTGATTCTCCGCTTGGTGATCAAATTGATTACTATCCATAGAATGTTATTTATTGCTTTAAATTTAGAAATAGTTGTCTCATCTAGCTCGTTCTTACAATCGACTATTTTTTACTACTTTCGAAATAGGATTAATGACAATGTAAACGATTTCATCCAAAGTTTAGCAAATTTACTCTCAGTGTATGTATCTACCTACAAATAAAAATTAATTTAATATTCTTATATTTTATCTCCATTACGACACAAGCAACATTTCCGCTTAGTGAATATTAACAATATTTAAAAAAAAAATGCATGAATATATAGTGGCGATCTACGGATTATGCTAGATTTGCAACATTGAAAAATACGACATTAAAGATGTTATTAGTTGAAAAAAACAATTAACAATATATTTTTGTATTAAAATTTTTTTTTATTAATTGAATTAAGAAATAATCCAGAAAAAAATTTAAAAAATATATCTACATATTTTCAGCTACAGCAACATCAATAATTTCGTATTTTTCAATCTTACCACACTCTCACTAAAAAGCACAGCCGCTGATACCTACACACCTCATTATTTTTCATAAAAAACGAAACTATTTTTAAAACTATTATGCATTACCTCTCTGTATTGGCAACTTTGTCAAAAAATGTATCGATGTAAGTATTCGTACAAGTGTATACACAAACAAAACTTCGAATTCAAGTTGTGTAAAATATAAGAAGTACTAAATATTTGAAATCTAATAAATATGGAGGTAACTTACTTATTTTTTTTAAACATTTTTAGATCTATTCATAATAAATAATATTCAAAACTCATTCTACAGTGAATACGAAAAAGAAGTAATCGTTTCAAAAATATTTATAGGCGATATCAGCATATTTCTTCTAAAATAAGACCCAAAACTTTTCTTTGAGAGATTCAGTTCTGGGTACGGCATACGGCATGAACTTAAGGTATAACCATAAAACACAGGTGTCGATAGATCCACATGTCATTACGTGTGCCAGAGAAACCTGTACCTATTACCTGCTGTGGAAACGCCCTAAACCAACTAATGGCGAGAACGCCTATCACATGAAAAGAAATTATTATTTTATGTTCCTGATGACTATGAAATTTTAAACAGACATTATGTTTTTTGAATGAAATTACTTGCTATGCTACCCGGACAGCTGCCTTTCAAATTATAGTGTCAACGGCAAAATGGTAAACTTCGTGAAGCCAGAACTCTCCGTTCGAGAATTTTTACTGTTTCAGTCAAGCAAATGTTTGCTCTGCCAAGAACTACGGAAACATTTTTTTAGAAAATCATTAGAAAAACTTTAGAGTAGCGCCCGCAGGTGAGAGACTTTAGTCACGGTGACAGTTGGAAAACTATACCAGAATTCAAACAGATTCAAATAAGTCACCCAACTAAAAAGTCTCTCATATTCGTACTTCCATAAACCATAATTATTTTGTATGCCCGCAACTGTTGGAACGCAACTGTCTCCGCAACTAAAGACTCTAGTTCTGCACCCTTGATGGTGAAGGATAAAACCAATTGAAATCTCAGTACCTGCCGTGTTATAAAGATTTCATACCAAATCAGTTAATGCAAATGCTTTCATTTTAGCAAGTAATCATATTTCATAGTGCTATTAATCGTGTTATTTGTAAGGAATGATCAAATTATTCTGATAATGACTCAAATTAAAATGACATATCGCACACCTAGATAAAGGGTAGCACAACTCGAAATAATTCAAAATTGAGTTATTGCGATTTTCGGAATCTGCGTCGAAAACTACACAAACTACAAAGACACCTGTTTTAAAATCTCCATCAATAATAATGTGATGGCGATGTAAGTTAGTCTTTCTGAGTTGCTCCACGTACACCCACCACCAACAACAGTAACACATCACCAATTACGACATACCAGCTGTAGGGGAAGGTGCTGTCAATACGCACAAAGACTGGATTATTTCGACTTAGTTTTGTATTCGTGATTAACTGCAGTCATAAAGCGTGAATTATTTTAGTTGATTTGGTATTCGTGATTGAACCTGTCTTGTTTCTCGGGCGTTTTACATATCAACTCCACATACTCCGGTTTTGTTTACAAAAGTAAGTAATTTTAATTTTACTAATTCATAATAGTTGATTAATTTGAGTTGATAAAATTATTAAACAATGATTTAGTCACGAATACTAAAATAACACGAAATTAATTAATTTATCAAGTGATACGTGTATTTGATGATAAGTAATTGAGCAAATAAATATCCTAGTAAAATAACATACAACATTAAATAAAAATATTTTTAATCGGTCACATAAAAATCGAGTAAAATGTTTTTTGCTGTTCCTGAAAAAAGAGGTATTTTGAGTTGTACTACTCTTCATCTAGGTGTGCGATATATTGGTCCGCAAAGTGTTAACGAAGATTGAAAGTCAAAGTCACTAATGACGCGTGTAGGTATATCATAGTGAATATCTAATAATATCTAGTTTCACGCCGCCTCGGGTCACGCTTCCACACGTGAATCCAGCGAACCGACAACATCTGGGGGCGTTTGCCATCTGTTAATTAGAAATCTACTGGCGATCATTTTAATAAGATAAAACTTTCCTCTCGATTGCCTGCCTGCAAAGGTAGAGCAATAAGAATGGCCAATTTAAATTCACTGCACCTATGATATCAATTACCATGTCTATTTGGATTTAGTTTCAATCAAAAAAGTTCACAAATATTTGCTTTATATTTATTTTTATATTTATACAACACACTCGTAATTGAACATTTAGGTCAATATAACATATCATTTCGAAGAATCATCAAGTAATTATTATCTAGATAGGGCGTGTGAACACTGCGAACCTTAAAATCAAACCGAAACCAAAATATGGGTTCAAGAAAATATTTATCAAAAATAAAGTACATTATTTCGCAGCCGAAAGAACGGAAGAGGAATTGCTTTTTACGTTTTGTAGGTCTGCACGGAGCAAATTCGTCTTCCAGCAAATTCGTCCCATGAGTGTTGTGACGATCATTTTTCAAACACGAATTTGAGGCAGTTAGCAATATTTTCGGTTAGGTTTTTCACGGACTTTATAAATCACAATTTAATCAGCTATATTTAAAAACAAAATATTCCTCATAGATAGCTTCGAGGCGGCGCACAGTGGCTTAAATTTGAACGCTGGCGCGACATTGACCCCAGATCGACATGTTCCCGAAATGATTTTTTTTTTACCAATGTGTTCTCAATTAATCACTGACATTAAAAAAACCATTGAAAATAACATTCAAAGCTTACTTACTCGGTAATTACGCACAGAACTGAGATTTTCGGGCGCGCAACTATGCTGCTGTATCTAGGCGAGTTTGAAGGCGAGCGAATCAGGTTGTTTGTGTACTTATTTTTTAAAAAAGTTTTTTTTTAAATCACTTGAGATATTCTTTAAGATACGTGCTTTATTTAAATAACTGAAAAAAAATATTTTTTTCATAAATTATAACTGTTGCCTTGGTTCAAAGTTTACCTTTTTTTCCAATTTTTTTTACAATTTTTTGCCTTTAATGGAGTAGGAATAAAAACCTTCACGAGTCTTCACGCTAATTTTAATAGGATATTATTGCTGTGTCTTTTTTGTACACGCAAAATAAAAATCACTACCAACTTTAGCCAGCCACTCCAGTAATTGCATTTTTAAGAAATGATTGTACTTAATTTTCGTCAATTTTTTTTCAGAATCCAATATTTGACTCCGATATATAAAAGAAAGATCAAATGTATGTAATATTTAGTTCTGCGTACCGTTAGAATAAAATTTAAGTTATTCACTGTCAATTTAAATTAACAACTGAAACTCAATTATTATGTAATTAGTCGCAGAACAGGGGTACATTGATATTCGGGCGCGCAACTATGCTGCTGTATCTAGGCGAGTTGGAAGGCGTGCGTGTTCAGGTTGTTTGTGAACTTATTATACAAAAAAAGTATTTTTTAAAATCAGTTAAGATATTCTTTAAGATACGTGCTTTATTTAAATAACTGAAAAAAATAAAAAATTACCTTTTTTCCAATTTTTTGCCTTTAATGGAGTAGGAATAAAAATTTTCACGAGTCTTCATGCTAATTTTAATAGGATATTAAAGCTGTATCTTTTTTGTGCACTGAAAAAAAATCATCACCAACTTTAGCCAGCCACTCTTGTAATTGCATTTTTAAGAAATGATTGTATTTAATTACAAACTTAGCGCCCAAGTTACACGCTACTTTTTATAAAAGCATTAAAATCATTATCAACATTTCAACTAATAAGAATTAACAAAAAATAAGTGGTATTTCTTATTAATACTTAAAAAAAAATCAATGATGCCAAATGGTCGAACGCCGAGAGCGATGTCGCGCCAAATCATCAAAATTGGCCACTGTGCGGCGTATCGATGACAGTAACAATTGACAAAATTTTACATTTCTTATTAGCAAAACAAATTACGACAACACTTTTGCCACAAAATGAACGATCTTCGCTGGTTTCACGTATCTTTTTAGAAGCTTGAATACCAAGTTTAGATCAAGGATTGTTAATTTCATTTCCATATCTTTTGACTTGATGCCTTTCGGGCCTGCTGTTGGTCGATAAAACTAACAAATTAATGAATTGAGCGATAACTTTGTGCTCTGTTTTACATTGTAGGGAGCTTGCATTTTTATCTAGGCTTTTGAAGCGACGCATCAGAATTCTATGGGGAGTTTTATTATGAAGATACTCGTAGGTGTTGTTGCGTTTAAATCGAAATTGTGTATTAAGAGGGCTAATCTATTGTTATCATACATCGTTGCTAGGTACTAGGTATGCTGTGTTTTTTGAGGACTGGAAAGAGCAAACATGTTGAAGGAGGTAGGAAGCACATACTCCTGTACATCATTCCAAGGTCTAACTGTAAAAACGTAGGGTTCTCACGCGGAAAATATCTTCTGTGTATGACTACTGGGCACGCGTTTTTCGTGTCTCTTCCATGATCACCGGTGGAGGGGGAATCAATTACGCTAGTTCTTCAAAGCATTTTCAATTGAAATATCGATAAAACAGTTACAACTCTAAAGTGCTATCTTTTCTTAAATTCGGCACGACGACAAGTGAGTTGTCTACATTCTAACGACTGCAAATCGAATTTAAGATAAAAGAGGAAATTCAGATTCCATTAATAGTAAAATATATCTACTGTGTGTATTAATTTGCTTGATGATATTATGTAATACATTGTGAGTATGTGTTCGTGTATTTTTTCAATCCTTTGCAATAAGAATGAATA
The DNA here is from genome assembly GCF_061612785.1 of Hesperophylax consimilis. Taxonomy (NCBI): domain Eukaryota; kingdom Metazoa; phylum Arthropoda; class Insecta; order Trichoptera; family Limnephilidae; genus Hesperophylax; species Hesperophylax consimilis. Next base: position 14,579,611 of record NC_142842.1, read on the forward strand.
CGTAAATAAAATGTTGGTAAATAGTCATCGGATAGTGTAACGAAGATTTCTTTAGAAATATAATGTTCGGTTGCTTAATTTTCCTTGAAACACATATTTTTTGCTACAACTATGACAACAGAATTAACAAATGAGTTAAGTTTATCGATACAATCTTAACTTAATTAATTTATAATTATAATTGGGGTTATATGTAAACGAATTCAAACTGCCGATCTTATGACATCTTCAAACGAAAGTGAAATTTATAAACGCTTCGGCAAGATCTCAATATCACGAATCTAAAAAATAAATCTTAGTGTATCAAAAAAAATCGAAAGTTGTCGCGTTCGCCGCTCCCACTATTTTTATGAACAGCTTTTGATGAAACAATGCCAGCAAGTGGTAAATAACACACGGGAAACCAGTCAGTAATAAAAGGCTACTATAAAATGAAAAAAGATGTGAAAAATCACACGATTTCACTTTTAATATTGTCTTTCATTACGATTAGTTGCGTTACAAGCCCTAACCATCATAACAAGTGATAACATAAAGCATTTAGATGGAGTTAGAGATACCATAAACGTATGAATATTTATACCTTATTCTCACTGTTATTTTCTTGCCAAAATACACAAAATAATAATAATTATTAATATGCCATCCAACCTTTGAACTGCGAGTCCATCAAAATGTTAACGATTACAATTTATACGTGTAATTATGAATGTTTATTGACTGTTAATTCAGCTTTAATATGAGTACTTTGAAACAGAATTTCTAATAGTTTTCCTTTATAAATTTCTTACAATATCAACCTAGGTATTTATATTTTGCCAGTCTGTTAAGTAAATTGGAAAAGTTTAGCGCATATTTTAATGGCAAAATAAAATGTCTGTAGGGTTGTTTGGTTTTAATTTAGAACATATGAAGTAGTTTTTCATTAGGTTTAGTAATATTTACCAAACTTAATAAAGGACCACTGTCGTTAATGCGAAAAAATAGCACATGAAATTTTACAAAAAATGTTTAAAAACGAAGCTTAGTAGACCGAGCAGCTGTCCACATTCATATCCCCGGCAAGTGGGTCGTTTGCATAATATTTTGGAGGGTTCACAGATTGTATTGGATGCATCAAATGGACTTCTCAAATTACACAGAACACACTGTGGGACCTAGACCAACATGACCTTTTCCCAATTCCATCAGTCATAAATCATGTCTACTTCGATCCTGCCAAAGTCGTAGACATGTGGTTGAGCTTGATGCTTGCAACAATTTGATTATCCATGTGTGCATTTCTGCCACCATGTTCAGTCACGAAAAACAAACAGAGCCGCTTGTCGGTAATCGCCGCTCAGGGCAACACTTGATGACAGCGACTTGATGAGAGCAGGGGCATCCGACACATATCTTTGACTTCCTTGGTCATTTTTTTAAACTCTTTTTCTGGTGTTTCTTTCAACAACAACTAGAATATCACGCTGGTTGGGTGGTTAATCGTTTAGGAGATTCTTGATAAATTCTATGTCTTAAATGTGAAAAAAGGTCTGAATGCCCCAACGCAATGACCGCTGCCAAGATTGATACAGACGTAGCATTCTGATGGCGATTACCAACAATATTCACAAAATTATTCCGACTTTTTTTTAAACTTGTTCTTATGGGCAGTAGCCGTTGTGAGATCAGAAACATGTTTTAATTTTCATGTTATAGTGAGTTGGTAACTCATTCATCTTAACCAAAGTTCGTATATCAAGGGTAGTTACAAAACAGCCGTTTTGTGAAATTTTCAGTTTGTATCGGTGTTTAACTTTTCAGAATAATATTATTGCATTTCACGGACTTGAGGACGAATTACGCCGGCCGAGTCAATTGCTTTGCTCGACCGAGCAACTTATTGGAGAATAGAGGTGATCACATATAGAAGAGACAGTGGGCGAATCAGTTCATTAAGATCAGCTTAAAGTACTGTCAAAACGGTTTCACGATGAAGGAAAAAGATAAAAATGAAGAGAGTTTTATAACAACAAACGTCATATACTCCTAAAAAAGTCTAAATGTTGATTTGTTTTCTTTCACTGACCGACTCGGCTGATCGCACTGACCGAGTGGAGGGCGAGTGAAGCGACGAATTGAGTATGCAGGTTGAGGGGGACTTACTCGACCAAGTTATTGGGCCTTGTTTCTTTCTACTGTGTCGCCGCGACTGGGCCGAGGACTGTACTGATCACATCAACCGAGCACTCGGCTAAATAATCTGATGATTGACAGCGTACATTTTTGTCTTTGGAAAAACAATAGACGAAAAGTTATTGAGTTATACTGAATAATACCTAAAATTAAAAGTAACCATGTTTTTGTAATTGTTGGCGGAATAATTTCGACTGTATTCTACGGGTTTTTTTAACGTATTATCCGCATGTTTTGATGTTTACAACGGTAACTTATTATTTATACAGTCGTTGCGTAAGCCCTTTTTCGTCAACAAACGACGCCAAGCTTTTTGTTTCGCACACAAGACATAACGGAAGCATTTCGGTTTGGTGTTAATACAGAGTGGAGAAACACGGGATGTAGTAGAAACAAATAGTGTAGGAACATCTCGTTAATCACGGAGGGTCACAAAACCACTGTGACAAAACGTGGGTCACGTACCCTTTGTGGTCTTTATGGGTCCTGTATTATTCTCGGGAAGTGTATGTGATATTGTGACTCGCGTGATACGGGCTGCATACCAAAATAGTAACGTGAATCCCAAAACAAATTTAAAAAATGGGAAATATTCCATTTGCTCATATTCTGTACGTGCTTGTGTTGCGAGATTTTCAATTTTCAGTGTTAAATGCATTTGAATCCTAAACCCTTTCGGACCTCAATTAAAACTGGCAGTGACAGTCAATATTTGATGCTTCACAAGACCTAATAGAAATATTAGTAAATGTTTGATGTAGTTTTTTTTCAACGGGTTCTTTAGAAATTATTGTTAAATTAGTTTCAAACTAAATTAACAATTCATTTTTTCATTAATTATTCAAGAAAATATATCAAAATAAAAGAATATAAAAATATCTTTAACAGTCATATCAAAAAAATCATTCGTAAATCGATATTAAACCAAAACGTCGCCTTTAGTCGCGAACTAGTAGCTACCTAGTATCCAACGAAAAAAATAGCTTACAAAGCCAGTAATGCCCGCATTTGGAAAACGAAAACCGCCGTTTTATTCGCTCTGTATAGGAAGGAAAAAATTCTGAAAATCTAAGGATGGGTTGTTTCAGAGAATTTGAACCATTCATCAAATTTCAAAGTTTATTTTCAAGTTCTGTGAAGGTAAAGTCCGGGGTAGAATTGAATAAAGATTGAGTGTTATTTAGTCGGCATTCAAATATTTTATTTTATTCATAATAATTAAATTATGTCAATACACAAGGTGGATGCGTACGTTCAGTTGGTAGAGAACGAGTATATGCCCGAACAGAAGAAGTCCCGAACTTAGCAAAAAAAATGTGTTTTCGATTTTTTTTTTCTAATACATTTGATTATTATTTATACTGTTCCAATATTGTAACATCTGTATGTTATAATATTTTAATAATCATACAAAGTGGTTACCACAACAATACTCATACAAGAAGATGATCTTCCAAATTGTGCGTGAAGATCAAGGTGACTGTTAAAAGATAAGATAATCTAAATTGTACTATAAACATTGTGAGAAAATTTATTCAATTATTTATAAGCACGTACTCATTTATATCGTTTTGAACATCTGGTTTCTGTTTCGAAATAATGTCTGTGAGTTAACATAGCACCTGACCCGTATAAACCTCACTTTCAACGATTATGATTTGCATGCGTTTCTCATTATTTGTTTACCATTGATCATTCAGAATTGACGATTTCGTTTTTATAACACGCGCGGGCCACTTGAGTTGCTTTTTACATTAACTAAACCAATAAACAAATACATTTTCACGAACGTAAAATGTACATTGCACGGCCCAAATTCTATCATAGGTGACTATTTACGTGATTGTCATTCGAATCATTCAATGCGGGATAAAATCGTGTTGACCAATTCAAAATTGAGATATTTTTTTTCTTTAATCGTATCCGCAAAACCTTCTTATCAGATTGAATGACTTTCATGGCGGTAAGCACCTGAGCTCGAAGGTGAGCAAGGGAAATCAATTTATATTATTAAATAAAGTGTACAATGTGCGTGCCGCTAAAACTCGTAAAAGAGTCCCGGTACGTTCAAGGGAATTATATAATGTGGTAGCCCTCTATCCTCAATCCATGAAGAAGGTTTCCATTTTTTCCCGAAGGGCGTGCTTTTGAAGATATAAGGGCTAGAATTTTCGCCCTCTAGAAATTTTTAGAATAGTCCAGAACATTCGAGAGTATTCTATAGCATTCCGCAACATTCCAGAACATCCCGGAACATTCTGGAATATTGTGGAATGTTGGTGAATAGTCTGGAACGTTCGGTTTAAACGGTCCTAAACTACTGTGCTAAAGCCGAAGTGGTTCCGTGCACCTGATTGGCAATCAGAATGTGGGGGTTCAATTCTTTTATATTTGTGTTTCAGGGTAATGATTATTGCTTATAATATTTTTTTATCCTTTGTGCTTTGGATAAAATCTTGTTTTGTAAACATATGTTACGAATACCATCAATAAAAAAAAGAAATTATTTAATTTACGTACTCGTGAGTCTTTTCAACCACTCCCAAGATGTTGATAGCAAATATTGATTTAGTCATTTCTTATATTTTCACATCATATACCTAGCTGTACAGATGTTCACAAATAAAACGCCTGTAGCAAAATAGCACTCCCATTTATTTAGGCATTAAGCATAAGACTGGCTATCATTAGATCTCATATCAGCATAATAGTCATACAATAATAAGATTTTCTCTGCGTGTATAGCTATCACCACTGATCTAGAATCACTTTCTTCTCGTTAGAATCGCTTAAGCACATTTCGCTCGAATAACAAGTATTAAAAATACTGGATTATCCTCCTAACTTATCTCACAAAAGGTTGTTTAGATTGTTCTAGGTGATGGCGTGGTGCACTTTTTATCATCAGTTTGTATTAAAAACTAATTAGTGGCAAAAAAATCTGCATCCCTCTCTCTTTTGAACGGTATTTACTGAACACCATTTCACCAGATGAACAAAAGCTCTTGATAGTAAGGAGATAGTCGAAAATACCCTCAGTATTGCCCTGGTGTAAGACCATCATTCAGAAACATTGCTAGAAATGGCTTTAGTCGTGTTTGGTCCCAATAGTCTGGTATTCCCCCACCTTTTCTCTATCTATCTCCTTCCCCTCCTAAAAACCTTCAGCCTCACATTATACCCCAATGTACAGTACTTTTTTTTTACCTTTCGGGAACGGTTGTAAGGCTAAGGAAAATAAGGGCAAAATTAAGAAGGTTATGAAGTATTTACCTACTTTTTAGTAAAGATTTTTGTCGGCGTATGTATAAATAATTAGTTGTTTTGTTGTTACAATCTCTAACTTGACAATACCGGTAAAATCCTCGTAAATGTTGTCAATATTATTATGTGCATTTATTTTTAAACTGGTTGTGGGTTGTACCCACACACAGCACAAGTACGTTGGAATAAGACGTATTATTATTTATTATATCCATAGAAAATAACAATCGACACCTGCATAATATAGTGAAAGGTCTCGTATAATTAACAGACCGTGCATGCAATGATAAAATCGTTTCAATGAAGATTTGTAGAATCTCACAATCTCAAAACCCAAAGTCGAGAAACTTAACCATCAGAACATAGAGGTCGCGGTACTTGTGGTTTATACTTTTAATTCTTAAAAACTTATTAAAGAAAGAGTTTCGTCTATCGTGTAATGTCAGGAAGGTCAAAATCATGAGTTGTTGTCCAGGTTCAATAGCCAGCAAATTTTTATGTCAATATCATGTGTCAAACACTGAAATTAAGTAGGTACGTAGTGTTACTTTCTCGTGATTTAAAATGCTTTTCTACTCAAATAATCATCTTGTAATTTTTACTCTTGGAACGCGTTTACAAAACAATACGGCATTAAATGTCAAATGCATTTTGCTATCGATTTAAATAAAGGTTACACCTGGAAAAAATGTTTTCGTGAAGTTAGATAAAAACTATCGTGATACATAGTCATCCGTGGCACAGCGATTATAAAACCGCTCGGTTAAACTGAGGGTTCTAGTTTTGATTATTGACGGGGACTACTCGATTACATTTTGCTCTGAAATGTTATCCTTCATATGTTAGCATTGAATGCAGTGGGGTTCAGTACAATATGGTCAAGCGTAGGCTGCAGTCTTTCCGACTATAAATGCATAGGAATAGATATTTTGACAACCGTTTTTATTATTATTTTCTGTTCAAATTTTTGTCTTACAAATGAGATGAAAAGCTGCTCACCTAAATAATTACATAAGCCTATACATTATTATGTAATTCGGCTGTATTTTTTTAACTCGCGCATTTTGTCAAAATTAAAAATTACGAAAGAATTTTTTTAAGATACGCACAGCTCTTTTTAGCCTATATGGACTGAACGCCACTGTTATAAAGGTATGAAATGGATTGGTAACAAAGGAGGTAATTTCATTCAAAAATACAGCAGCCATCGATATAGCTATTCATTTTGCTCACCCCGAGTGATTTGCTACGTTTCATGACTTAGCAGGGGTTCCCGGATTTATGGGGTGAGGTTTGTCTAGGTCTGGGTGGCGGATGCCGGATGCGTGACGGGTCGGATCGGGAGAGACCCACTGACCCCAGATTCCACCCTCATACCCTTTTCCTTCCCAAAATTTCCCGTCCTTACATTAATTAAAAATATCCTCCACACAGCACCCCCAAAAATAACATAGGTCGCAAGGGAAATTATTTTCCTCGAGGCCTAATGAGTGGAGTTATTTTTTTTACAAACGATATCGTTTGTCGACGACAACAGTACTTGGGAAACACTAAATTGCTTTAACCTGAGTAGGAGTGCAAAGTAGTAGGTACAATCTGTTTACATAGAGATATCTCAACAAAATATTTCACAATAATTATTAAGTTCTAATTTTTATTTTATTTTATTTTTAAAGTCTAAAGGATAAAATAAAATATTTTTTGTACTCATTTGTTTTTAGATGGGTGTACAAAACCTATTAGCTAGCAAAAAGTGCATAAAGCAATGTTTATTACCATCTGCTGCGTGTAGTAAGGGGGTTCCATACCCCCGCCAGGGGGACGGAGCATCGCGGCGCTAACTGCCGCCATCTAGCGCCATTTACTGGCGCTCTGACTGTACCTCCAACGCCTCATGTCTGCAAAAAAGGTTTAAGTTTATAAAAATTCGAATAAAGTAAATATTATCTTCACAAACATCTCTCGAAAATTTTTGATGTTCGGTTCGAAGTATTTTAATATTAGAAAATTTTGTTGGTATTTACTAATTATAAGTTTTTATTTATTTCAGGACTGGAAGTATTTGAATATCTGATATTTCAAATCGTAAAAATGTAATTATTAATAACAGGTTTTAAAATACAATAGCAGAATCAACGAATACGTCAAAATGGCACCACGATAATGAGAAAATATACACATTCAAAATATGCACGCTGTTCAAAAAAATTGTTATAGGTTTTGCTATTCCTTCTTATTTGACTAGGACAGAGTTACGACATATTCTATTTGACTAGGACAGAGTTACGACATATTCTATTTGACTAGGACAGAGTTACGACATATTCTATTTACGTACGTGTATTTAGGGCAAATATGTGAATTTCAAAAATAAATTAACTAATTTATTTCAAAGTTTGCATTGAAATGCAGTGACTATTAAAAATTGACTTGGATTCTCAAAATGTGTAATTGATATCGAAACACCAAGATATCCATTATGTACCCGTAAGAAGATAATAATTTATTATTTAAAACAACGTTCCAGGAAGGTACCACTACAGTTTTACTGCCTTACTAAAGAAAAACCACTTGTTTACGGTGTTTTGTTTTTGTTACATTTATTTATTTAAAATACCGTTTAGTATACTTGCACGAACAACATTCAGAATTGGCTTAAGCCGTGTTTGGTGACCAGATTTTCAACATACGTGAAGATATTGTATCAAATGCTTCACATATAAATTAAAAAGCAGAGAATAATGCAGTATATACAAAGGTAATACAGAATGACTTATCGACCATTCTTTAAACGGAAAATGGTTTTGTTTTTATCATTTATTAACGCCTCATTGGGGCTTTTACAATAAGATTATACATTAAATGAAAAACAACAGTAAATTCAACTTATACATAACAAAAGTAAGTTAAAGATAACAACAATATAACATAAACGTTTTATTTAAATATTTTATTTTTTTTTCGAAATGTAACAAACTATATAGACAGGTTTTCAAAATCAAAAAGATAAAGAATATAAATTATCGACATATTGAAATCATGGCTTTACAAAACAGTGCATTAATCTTACATACAAACAAAACATTACATTATTATCTATCAAAGAACTCCTTGGTAACAACGTTTGTGTATTGTCTTCTAAAAGGTCTTTCTCGGAATCGATTTGAAATTCAATGAACAAATAATTAATCAGTACGTGTTTTGAAGGGTGATAATTTATCAAACTTTAAAGTCTTATGTTTTCCATAAAGGTTTAGGACACTCACATTATCTAACGTTTCGTTTCTCCGAAAATTCTCAATGGAATAAATTATTTAAAATCCATCCCGGAGATATTTACGCTACAGCTGAACCAACAATAAGCCATAACGTAGGTGTTTTGATAGTGGATTAGGATTACGTAAAATACACACAATGTATTACCCATGTTATGACTTTCAGAGATTCACCTAGAGATTACGTTTTATGATTCTTTATTCATTAGTTTTCAGTTAATAAATCATACTATATGTTCAAAAGAAAGGAAGAGCTAAATTTCGAAAGTATTAGATTGTAGGTGTAATATATTTACAACCAAACAAAGAAATTTAAAATATTACTTTGGATGTGACATTTCGATCATAACTTGCCCTCATTTAAAACACGTGCTCAATAAACTTCTGAGTGCTTATTTTTGTATATATCTACCTGAAATTCAACAATTATTGTTATTACGGGTATAATAAATTTATCGTCCCATGGAGACTTACGTAACCACATACAAAAGGTTAGTAATTTGTTTTTTATATAAAAAATGGTAAAATGAACTGTCCACAAACAAATCAGATCAGATATAAATTCAAAAAGACCACGAGTGTTATCACTATTGCTATTATAACATAACTATCATCATCGTTGTACTATCAAACTAAGATATTTTCATAAAGAATTATTTCAATTAACTTCTAGGTTAGTAATTTGTTTTTTTTTATATATATATAAAAATGTAAAAATGAACTGTCCACCAACAAATCAGATCAGATATTAATTCAAAAAGGCCACGAGTGTTATCACTATTGCTATTATAACATAACTATCATCATGGTTGTACTATCAAACTAAGATATTTTCATAAAGAATTATTTCAATTAACTTCTAGGTAGATACTTAGAACCTTACGACCCTTTCCTTTCGAACACGAAAGACAAAATACATTGGAATATTAATAACCAGATGCATCAAAGAAACGATAACAAAATTAAAATTAGAATAATAAATCAAATAACATCTACAGTGAAACATGCACTTACTATTATTATAATTGGAGACGGGCTAACCGGTAATTAAATTACACATATTCTCATATATTTTATTAAATTCAGACGTGACGAAAACTTCATTTCACTGTCGTCTATTATTAAATCTTTCTCTTCCAACGTAATGGATGGTACAATGGGATATTACGCGTGTTTTTTTTTCCAGGTGTAAAGCCAGTTCTTACCTAGAGACGTTCAAGAAAAGAATGGAAGGTACCTACCCCCAAACGACGGTTTTTCTATAATAAACTATTGACACTCGAGGTGAAGGTTACGGAGAAACTTCTAACGAAGATATTATCCTCGATTTCTGTCCTAAGATTAACTCTTAACAAGTATTTGTTGAATCATAAATTTTATCGCATTTGGTTTTGTCGAACGTAAGTTTTATTCGATTCTGACAGGTTTATGTGCCTGGATATAGTAATAAAGGAGTCTTATACCAGTATGTACTGTGGAGAAGCAATTTGCGATTGATATTCTATTCTTACTCGTAGTTGCATGTAAAATTTAAAATTTCTATGAAAAAAAAATATAAATATTTCCAAGAATATCGGAGATCCGTCAATCATTTATAATCATACTTACCGGCATTATATTGAATATGAAGGATTTACCCTTGAACTATGTAATGAATAAAATCTTCCTCCAATGTTCACAGTAGTTTAAACAAATGTCTAACCTTGACATTGAGCAAACTTATTATTTCTCATTACAAACTTAATTTCTACAAGCGAGCCGGATTATCATAATAAATCACCAATAAGTTATTAAACATATTAATTTTGGTTGTTTGTGCATGGCTAACTAAGTAGTTAATGTGAAATATTCCAGCGTAATGCGTAACATTATTTAAGTACAGTGAACTTTTACTTTAAGTAAATTGGAACTACTTATCATGTCAGATAAGTGATAAAGTAGGTACCAAAATTATTTTCTTGATTAAAAATTGTATTTTTTTTTAATATTTAAGAAGACTCTCAAACGAAATTTTGAAACAGAGAAGTCATCAACTATCACTATATTATCTTCATTTTCTTAACGCATACTATTATTGGCTGCTATCTTTGTGTATTATTGTTGATATTGTCTTCAATGAGTAAATATTACAATTTGAGTTTTTTTGCATTAAGTTATTCAAAAAATAAAATACAATTATTATCATTTTTTTGAAATGTGTATTCATTTCGTTCAAATTCTTGAACGGTGTTAAACTAAATCAATGGAGTTAAGATAAGCTAATGAGACAACATGCGTGGTTTCACAGAACTGGGTCCAGTGGACATACTCTAGCTTCCCGTTCATATATTACACATATTATTTGAATGGAAATCCTTTTCATAAGCGGTGCTACATTTATTGTTCGATTAGCATTAACATAACGTGTTTTGTATTTTTATTATGTCATTGGATTTTCAAGTTTACTAACATTCGGTAGTTAAATTTCTTTTTTTGAAAGGCAATGATCCTGAGGCAATATCTTTTATAAATCCTCCAATTTTAATGTCCAGTGATTTTTCACTGGTCTGTTATAGTTTTTATTTAATGAAAATAATATTTTATTATTCTAACACTATAAATTTCATCTTCAGCAAGCAGGAACTATTCAGAAATATCTGCACTAACCAAATAAAGACGCTCTGAACTCTATAAAGTGGCTGTGGGCTGCATACGTAGGCCGGGATGGTACCAGGACATTGACTGCAGTGTTATTATTATAACATTCCGGAAGGAATCATCGGTATTCGATCTCTCACCATACCTGTACGTTTAATTATATTGGCGCAGCGGCTTACCTAATGGCCGTTGAAATTATCTAGTGCGGGGCTATTATTTGTAAGGAGGGATTATTATCCAGAAGAACTCCATCATTTATCCTTTTAAAGCTGCGTGTGTACTTTCTTAAGAGTATTCATATATGTTTATGTTATAGTTATATGGCGTTAGGCAGTGTAGGCACTATTTTAAGCGCAAGGAAATATTATAATACGTAATTTACGAATATTTAGATATCTTTGACATGTTACTGAAAAACTGGAGCCAGTGAAACGATGGCATCTCTTTTTTGGAAATTTTGTGAGTCTGTTGAAAGTAGTGAAGGGCAATAGAAATTATATTAGGTGACTTTATTAAGGCGATGTACTACGTAGTGTAATATTTTAAATCGAGCCGCTATCAATAACACCCCTTACGTAGATGGCGATAAGGTTTAAATTCCCGCTTAACACCATCCGCCTGTTTTGATTTATGCAAGAAAAAAACATGGCCGAAAAGTGCCTTTTATTTTATTTTGTGGATGTTCACGTTCAGGCATAAATATTTAATTTTTTTCCGATCATTTTATAAGTAACTTAATTTATTATACAATAAAATCATAACCGAAAATGGGTTCGTAAGTAGGAGATTTTGAACTTAAAAGCAGTTTTCATAGGCCTTTATTTTTTACTGAGCCTTATAAAAAGACTTATCTAAAAAATACTCAATTATACTCGAAATATTTAACTAAAGCATCAGAAACATTTCTAGGCGACCAAATTTTCAAACCAAAAACACATGATTTTGAATTACCACGTACCTAGTGCATCGCCTTAAGTTATTTTTTTATTTGATTTGTCTCACCGTTTCGTAATAACAATTTCTACCTCCAGAGTAAATGTGCTCACAACTTTGCCACATAGGTCATCAATGTTTCCTTACTTTGTGAGAAGCTTTTAAGTGCTTTTACTTTTTTTACAAACACGAAAGCCACTTTAAAGCAGTGGAAATAACTTTCTTCAAATAAATATTGTAAGAAACGTTTTGACCTTTACTTTTTAAGAAGTGCTCTTAGAAAAAAATAGAGAACGAGTAAATGTTTTTGATTCATCAGCTGCTGTGACTCTTTGAGTGAATCAACCTTCTGATCTTCGGTCAAATTAAGTCAGTTCAACATCTTGAAGGCCTGTATTTGAGTCTTCGCTATTATAATAAATTGTCTGACAACCTTATTATTAACTGGGGTACTCGCACCTTGACTTTTAAATTAAGATAAGGACTAACTTGTCAGCAACTTCATACACTCAGGTATCAATTTACTTACCTTCAATTTTTTTACAAAGAAGTTTTTTTAGTTGTCCAAATCAAATTCGTGCATAATTCGTTCCATCGAAATTTCAGTTGTTCGTCTAGTTTTTTCATGATAATATGACTCTTCAAATCAGTCAAAACCCTGACAATGAGTGGTTCAACATTCCTTCACGTAGTGTGACGGACATGTTAATTGCTGGTCCACTATTTACCTATTATTCTAGTGCTCGAGACCTTTTTATTACAATAAACGTTGGGCGGTGCCTTATCTAACAGACAAAGCCCGATGGGTCTAAAAAGGTGTGTATTGGTTTAACCGCTATCTCCCTAAACTCGGTTCGTACTGTTTACACTAATTATTCTTGCAGTGGATATTTTGGTAGAAAGCTACAAATTCTTTGCGTTTATTTATCTAAGAGAAATTTTTAAGTGAAGCTTTCGGGGAGCAGAACTGAATTAGGATGATTTACTAAATCTGGATGAAAATGTCACAAGTTGGATTGGATAAAGTGGGTACTAGAACTACTAGTAGTAAATAATCGAATTTAAACAGATTTTTTCTAGAAGTTCTATTTCGATACAACTATTTATTTACAGCTCGCAGGGAATCAATGGAATTTTTTAGATTGTCACTTCACGGGCATAAAACGTGAACTATGATTAGTTAAAAAAAACATATAATTATAAAAATTAAAATAAAAATAGTGTGACTTGAATAATGTAATAATTTTGCTAGCACATCGACTGAATATGAAAAAATAATGACAATATGATATCTTATTATATTATCACTGGTTAATATTACCGCTAAGCCGGCCTCCGCGAGCCACTGGTAGGTAATTCGCAAAGGTTTTGTCTGTAGCTGGCGTGAAATAAATATATATGGAAATTTACCTCCCTGGTAGAAAATTGAATGCTACTTTTTCCACCTTGAAAGATACAATCTAATCCTTTTTAACTGCTATTTTGCTAAAAATAGATAAAAATGGATTCCAACATAATTTATTTTTTTGTATAAAATATTTTTTAATGTTTATTTTTCGTCATCATCATCATCACATCCTTCCTTTTCACAATACCGGTCGGGTACTCATTGCTTTGAAAAGTCGCCTCGAAGTATATTGTTTTTCTGTGCTGTTTCGGTTGCGGTGGGATCAATTGCAGGACTAATATGTCCTCGAAAATAATCAGTGTTTATGTAAAACCGCAAAAGAGCCCTCACTGTCTAGAGCCAGTGAGACTATGGCACCCCCAATTGGGATGTTTTCTGCGGCTGAAAGTAGTGGGGTGGGGAAGGAGATGAGGAAGAGAAAGGTGGAGAAGCACCTGACTATTAAGATCAGGTCACAAAACACGGCCAAAGTCATTTCAAGCAACTTTTCCAATATATCATATAATATATTAAATGAGTAATTTGTGAAATAACGCAAATTAAACAGTTAAAATTTACGTGCGAACGCCGGGATTTGAACCCTTGCTAGTCGAGATCCTTTTTCCTCGACCATAGACGCCTCAATTTTTATTTGCTTCCTTAAGCACTCACTAATTATCAGGCCTTCGCATGGTTTGACATTATAAAACTAAAGCTAAAAACTAGACATCAATGATCTAGGTATGTTTATTAATTAATGTATATTTGCATACTATGGGGTATATGTTTTTAAGAGTTGTAAGAAAGGTGTTAAATAATACTAACATAAGTACCAAAGAAAACCCTTATCCTCGTCAGCACGTGAGAACGAATCTACATATTATATTTCCCAATGAAAACAATTATAACGCGAACACGAACCGACATGCTCTGTTTAAAACTTGTGCAACTAACATTACGTAAACGGATAATTCATATAGAGTTATTCATATTATCGGATTAGCAGTGTTCCCACATAAAATCTATCAATGCGTTTTATGCAATAGCTAACCGACTGTACATCAAACAGTTTATTGATTCTGCTAATTAGAAAACTACTAACGAATTCTTAACGCGTCGTTTTATTGACCACGACTTGAGGAGAAAACATAAATGCCTGTAAGTAGGCGTGCGGGCAATCTGTGCTAAATTAAACTTCGTTCGGCCGAATGAAACCATGCAATAAATTGAAAAAAAATCTTATCCCGTTCATGACACATTTTTTTCTATAGTGCTTAAAACTTCAAGTGTGAAAAAAATTGAAAACCTTCTGAAAAAACTACTGATATCAGAAGAAGCTATTTAAATGAAACATTAATAAGTTGATTATTTTGAATTCTTCTCGTTGGTTCATCGATCGACAAAGTCTAGACAAGGCGTGTGGATGTTAAAAATGACACCGAAACCAAAATAATTGGTTCCAAAAATTAGTTTACGAAAAAAATTATCAAAAAGAAAGTCCATTGCCTTGTGGTCAAAAGAACGCAAAACACATTGCTTTTTACCTTTTGTTGGTCTGCAAGGAGCAAATTTGTCTCCTAAGATATTATGCTTTCAAAGCGGGGCGACGGAATTAGATGGGGAGGTTCTTTATGAAATTATTAATTGGCGTGCCGAATTGTTCGCCCAAATTCATAAGGCCATATTTAGATTTGATATATCGATGAGTTTTTCCAATATTTTTTAGAAATATTTGAAACAACTTTCTGAGTTTGCGTCAAATAATCCGTAATCGGAAACCATTCGGAAATTTGCAGAGTTTTTTAATACTATTTTAATAATCTCGATTATTTTTCTCGTGTGGAAAGTGCCCTCATATTTAACGTACAAAAGCGTCATTAGTGTATTCCAATTTCCTATCAATCAGTTCTATCATTTCTCCGAAAGAAAGAGAATAGAGCAAATAAAAAAAAATATTTAACTGATTGCCGGCTTGCAAAGCACTTTTTGTTTTTCAAATAATTTGTTATTTAACGAGACAACATGCTTGAAAATGAAGTTTTCACATTCGCGTCTCACCAACGTGCCGAGCCGCGCCGCGCTGGGGTATCATTTGCGGGAAGGTTGCAATTTTCTTTGTATAAAAATCACCGCATATTTCATAAAGAGAATATTACACTTGAAAATATTCTGCAATGAACATCCAACGAGTGTTTTAAGCAGAGGCGGCTCTAGGGGTCCAGAAGTGGAAGGCAAATGAAAAAAAAACGAATATCAAATGTTAATACATATTGCTAATGCGTTGTTAATATTATAAAAATGCCAATGTATGTAATTAATTTGCCGGTATCACCTATTCTGAAGCCGGTAGTACAATATTGTTTAATATAAAATTATTTATCTAATTATTTACACACTTAAATAATTATTTTTTCTTTAAAAAACTATTTTACTATTAAAATGTTTTTAAATCACTAACTGTAATCTCAGTCCAATGTGTATCAGTTGATTTAAAAAGAAAACAATGAAAGCAAAAGTACTTATACGTTAGTTTTACTGCACACAAAATCCTATCAAAAAAATTGCAAGTTCGTTTTAAAATATCGTTTTAATCTCTTTATTTTTATCTCCTGTAACGGAAACTAATTGACACATCACATGAAAATGTTTATCATGATTCAATGAATTGTTTGCGATTTCTTTCAATACAATATCCACAGAATTTGACAATTTAAATGAATCCATACAAATACGTCAACAATAATAAACATTATTGTAAACGTATAATAAACGTTGGTATATGCAATTGCTTTTCATTTGGACGGAGGTTGGCTCTGGAACCCGCTATTACTATATGAATCCGCATGAATACTTTAAGTTAAATTTAAAATCGGGTAGTTCGATAAATCCATTTTTTATTTAAAAATATTGTAGGATATTTTTGGGAGGTTATTTACCAAATTTCCTCCATAGATCCGCCACTGGTTTTAAACCACATAAAAGGGATACGTATGACGTATTTTTTTAAAATATACATAGTTATGCCAGTTCTGCAGATTTGCGTACTTTACACAATATTTTTCGTAATAATTCGTCGACTATAAATACGAAATTTGAAAGAGAAGCAGGTGGTTAGCAATAAATGTGACAGATGATCTATAAAACAAAAACAGATAATTTGCAATGCCCACATAAAACGGTTTTTTTTTTCATATGAGGGTAATATGAATTATCAATGGATTACATAAGGCATTTCTAATACTTTTGTTGCAAACTCAAATTTTTAATATGAAAAATGTCATATTTGAACGATTATTAAAAGTTGTTAGTTTTTATTAGTTTTCATTATGCAGTATCGAATGTTAAAATTTGAATCAATCATTTTATATCATGTTTCATCATAATATTATATTCCATTTATTATTATGATTAATTTGAACTGTTGTTGAAAGTAGGTGGCACGAAGAACTAATAACAACAGAGCTCTGGAAATGTTCTCAAAGAAACCCTCCGGGATGAAATAGGTTGCGAAATTACCATGTCGTGTCGGAGGAACTTACTACCCATATGAAAAATAAAATAAAATCCAAATTGCGAGATGAATAAATTGCATCACCGGGATGCAAAGCCGGGAGATGAATCCTCGGTAATTGCAAACGGTTGAGGAAATAATATAATGATGTAGAAAAATAATAACACATGTTATCAGAGGAATTTTCTCATACATTCCACGTTAAAGCTGGTCACACACGACAGATATAACTTCATAATATTTATGGGCCTATATTACCTCATCACTTGCCATACAATTCTATACAGTCGTCACAGACAGGTAATATAATATATCTGGGACAGTTGTATGGAATTATGGTTTTGGATTCCCGCACCTATTTTAATCCGGGATTGCAGGATATAATTTAGTACTCGGTGGGATTTCTACTAAGTGAAATTAAATTAAAATAATGCCAATATTTCTCAAATATTTTTTTTTATAATTATTTCGTATCAACCATCTTCAGTGTATATAAATATATATTGAAAAGGTAAAATGACATTTTTTTATTTCTTTTATATACTCAATAAGATTATTATTTAATTTATAATTTTTATATTATACTATTATTTATTATGATTAAAAAGTCAGAAATTAGTAAGGGATATCAGTAGATAGATAATTAAAAATAAAAGCAATACAATCTTTTTATTGCTAACACCTATCTAGTAATATAAATGCATCGTCTGTAAGTGGTAATGCCACAGTTTGATAATGCATTCAGAGGGCGAAACAGCTGTCACACGTAATAATAATTACATAGCAGAACTTGTTTATAAATAAACTATTTTTATAAATTGAATAATAATATCGTTGATATATAAAAGAAATTTAAAAAATATATAATGGAGTTCTACAAATTAAACTTGAAAACAATAAACAAAACATTTATTTTAAGCAGAAAAAAATGATATTAAGAAATATGAAAATATAACTTTCACTGACATGACTCGCCACGGTCATTTGAGATCAATCATCTTTGGTACTGATAATATCCTTTCTTCCTAACATCAAGTTCAGTTCCTTTTTCATTGTCAAAATTCGGCCACTGCTTATTTATACAAACAGAATTTTTTTGGTGTAATTTTTTTTTATCCCGCAATATTTTAAGACCGCGAAATCAAACACTATTAAAGTACATTGTGTGTCTAGGCCTACTTTTATTAAGAGGTTATATCTCTCGTGTGTGACTAGTTTAACTACTAATTCAATAAGATATATGCTTAAAATACAATACTCATTTTATGTTAAAATAAGTAAATGCGCATGCAAAATCAGTGGTAATTGCTATATTTATTGATTGTTTGCTTATATAAAATTAGAAGTAAAATAAGACACGCATGTCTAGCAAGAAATTTTACTTTTAGTTTTAAACATCCACAATAGTACACATCCACGAGACAAATGACACGTAATTGTGGATAACTACCGCACATAGCACAAGCCCGACAGCACTAGGACTATTGTAGTATAATCTACCCCAGTAACTGTTTTCTATAAAAGCACAAGGCTGCAAAAACAACCGCCTGTAAATTGGATCTCAATTTGCCGTAATAAAAGAGTGAATAAATGTAATGGCCATCTTGTATTCTGTACGCACATATTCTGTACTAACATTACATTGCGCGATACTTTTCCATTTTACATTGTGAAGAAAGTGATTTGAGGTTGCGGCCATTCAATTGATATTGTGATTTATTACAGTTCAATGAAGATTGATTCAACTCAAAATTATTATCCAATATAGTTTTATATCTGAAATGTAATCAATAACGTGGGTTACAAATTGCAGCAAATGGTTCTATACTTATTTATTATGTGTTGCAATAATTTGACTTGTAATAAATTACCATTTAATATAAAAGTACAAGTTAAGATCATTCAGGATTTTATTTCGCCTCCATTTCAGCATCATTTCAAGTTCTTATCAACAAAAGTTTCTCTTGTGGATGAATTATCTTGAATATTTTTTATTGTTGAAATGAGTTTTACTCGAAAGATTCCTTGATTTAATTAATTCCCACGCTTCTTCATTTCTTGCCTGAAAGTTTTATAAGATGTTGAGTGGTGGTTATTTTAACAAAATGGTTAAAAATTAAATCAAAAATGTATTTCATGAGATCATTTTTAAGAATCGTATTACAAAGCTTGTGATGATAAAAACCTACGTAACTTTTGAATTAAATTTTATTGACAAAAATACTTTTGATTTTTTGGCCTTTATTAAAATCTTAAACACGTTTATGAGTAACGCCCTACATATAGAAAAACTACTATTTATAATTTATTAAGTATCTCTTCCGGTGAAAAACCGGTTTGCAGAACATACGGACGAATTAACAGGTTTCCTGATAAAATTTTAGTAAATTACGAATATATTATCATGATGTCGGAACAAGTGTTCACGAAACTCATAATATTTTTCGTCATGATATACATATTAGGATTTTCAAATGAAGATCCATCTGTCTTGATAATTTTCATGAACACGTGTTCCGACATCTTGATAATGTATTCGGTATTTACTCAAACTTTATCAGGAAACCTGTTAATTCGTTCGTAAGGCCTGCAATCCTGTTTTAACTGGAATTACCCAAGATTTTAATAGATTTAAATTAATTATCAATAGATATTTTTCTCTGTGTAGTTTCATTATTAACATAATCATTACTTTTGTGTAGCGTGGTAGACATATCACCAATATTTTTCTACCAGAAATTGTAATAAATTACGTAGAGAAGTACGTACTACATAAAAGTACAGTATCACACTAAACGGATAAAACTTATGAGTTTTGGGTTATTGAATATCACGTCATAAATTGGATGTGTTCAGGCAAGTGGGTACAAATTACGTGACTGAAGATGAATCGTGACACTAACGCGTTTGGAACTAATTTAATTGATTATCGGCTATCATCAAATTGCTCCCAAGCAAGTCACCCAACGCAAGTTTGGTAATATTAGCATAATCACAATATTATAAAAGTAGGTGGTACTAACTGCCAAGAATTTTTTTTAATTTTGGAAGTTGTTGCTTCGATAATTTAATAAATCGGACATGTGGGCGGTATATGTGGACAAAATATAAATAAAGGTAGGTAGTTTCATCCGAGAAAATGGTTCCATGATAAATAAACACATCCACAATTCAACACACCTTTATAAAGTCATTAGAAGCGATGAAAAAAAAAATTAAACCTAACCTAACTTAACCTAACCTAACCTACTTAACCCAGTTAATATTTTTTTGTTTCATCACTTTCCATGACTTTATATAACTTTTTAAATATGTGATGAATTATCATTTTGATGATTTATCCGGTCACCCGAGAAAATAAAGATAAATATAGGTAGAAAGAAGAACAAACATTTAAATGTTTTATTATCATTTTCCAAATAACTTCATTTGCCACATTATATAATACAACCCTAACCGAAAAGGAGTTCGTAATACAAGATTTTGAACTTGAAAGCAGCTTTTACAGACCTGATACTTTATTAATTTTTTTGTGCTCAAACAAATGCTCAATTTTATCAAAGACCAAGACGTTTTTACTCGCAGTATTTAATTAAAGCATTTAAAATACAGGGTTTTTCAATAAGAGGTGTTATTTTGAATAGCCCGCTATTTCGGTAGATGTTACTTTTGAAGCTGTCATTTTTTGACATTTGACAAGTAAAAACTACGTCATTAATAAAAATGGAACAATACACGCTTCAAAAATGCATTAAAATTATTAAAATTCACTTGAGTGAATCAAATGCAAATCATTTTGAGTGATGAGGCCCATTTCCACCTCGGTGGCTTCGTCAACAAGAAAAATTGTCGCATCTGGGGCTCGGAAAACCCAAGAGTTATTGTTGAAAAGCCTCTTTATCCTCAACGTGTGACTGTTTGGTGCGGTTTATGGTCCGGCGGAGTCATTGGACCTCACTTTTTCGAAAATGAGGCTAGAGCAACAGTTACGGTGAATGGATCGCTATCGAGAGATGATTAATGATTTTTTATGGCCGGAATTGGATGGTATTGATCTGGACAACGTTTACTTTCAATAAGACAGCGCTACGTGCCACACAAGCAACGAAACCATTGATCTTTTACGATTGAATATCAAAATAATACCTCTTATTGGAAAATGCTGTAAATCTATACGATCAAATTTTCAAACAAAAACTCATAATTTTGCATTACTTCATAGTATTTCGCCTTGAAACTACGAACGAGAAGAAGAAGGCATTCACTTTTTTGATGATCGACTAACATGGAAACTTTTAACATTATCATAATAAAAATATGACACGAACAAACATGAATCTCATCGTAAGCACGACACGTGTTATTTTTGTTACGTTCAAATTATACAAACAGAAAGTAAAATTGCTGACACCCAATTGTGATGTCCGTCAAATGTTTTGTTTTCAGTGATTAGGATATCTTAGAAAGTGAGCATTGTTGTGGTTGGGCGTCGCGGTAATACACAGTCGATCACGCGAAAGGTTTTTGAAAGTTTGCTTATATTTTGGTATAACATTATATTATTATCTCTCTCTTAGTCCAGGAGTATAAAGCAGCTATGGCGGATATCGAATCATCCGACTTTATTGTGTTACATTTGTCCGCGTCAACATATTTTGAAATGTGGAAAAATTAATGTACCTATATAAAATTATGTATATATATATTTTGTGACTACCCGATTTTAGTAGCCAATGTTAAATACTATTTTCGATAAATGGCATTGGAACCTTAGCATTTTGATAAAAAATGAGATTATTATTATGCAAATTCGGAATTAGTCTAATGTACATGGGTACCTATTGATAAATCAAATAATTTATAGATTTCGCGATTCTTTCGAACGAAGAGTTCGTATCGTTAAAAAATATTCCGATTAAATTGTGGCAATGATTCCACAAAATACTAGTAAGATGATGTAATATACAGGATGTCCGAGGGTGAAGTGCACTCACGACGCATTTTTCGAATTTCCGATGTTTCTTTTTTAGAAAAAATATATATTCGGCTTTTTTTCTTGTGACTATATCATGTGGAAAATCACCTTTAGTTTGTGGTAAAAAAGTTGAATTGCTTGTGTGGGAAATTAAATATTCTTCTATAGAATAGTATTTTTAAATGTGAAAATAAACATTGGAATTTCGAAAAAAAAAATATTTATCTTTCTTACTTCTATCATAGTGTAGAATCACCTCCCGAAGTTATACCCCCGGACACCATGTGCATACGTATTTTTTTATATTGTACGATTTGATACATTGGAACATTTATAAAAATAAGAAAACGTATTATGGTTGTTAATTATAACGTTTCTATGGTTTAAGAGTAAAACGTAAAATTAAGGTTTGTAATTTCTTAGTAGATATAAAAAATTACGTTATCAAAAAAGAGAATAAATTAAATGAAAACAAAAAACAACACGACGTTCGACATTTTCGATGGAAGTTTTAATACAAACATAAAAAATATGGTACCTAGTAATTTACTAATATTTTGCAATCAAATAGAAAACAAGGGCATGAATGTATGGTATTGCACAGCCGTTGAAGTAAATACTACAGATGACTGATGACTTATAAGAAAAAACATTTCGAATTCGGTGTATTTTAGTCAAGATATGATAATGTTTTTTATAATAGTAAATATTTTGGTACATCATGGTGTCATCAAAGGTTGAAAGTGGTAAATTATCAGAGATGTGCAAAATGGGTACCCAAAACCATTTGAAATGCAAAATGGAAATGGGTCAAAAATTTTCCATTTGAAAATGCAAAATCCAAATTGGTTTTTAGAAAAGCATTTAAAATGCAAAATGCAAAATACCTATTTTCAAAATGCATTGAAAATGCAAAATGGTTTCTCAGGTCAAACAATTAAAATAATTATAGAATTTTTAAACAGTTTTGTCATTTAATAATGGACATCAATGTAGAACAAACATATTACATGATGAACCACAAAAATTTGCGCGGGACAAATGTTGCCAACGTAAAAACATAGAAACTGCTATCTAACATTTAATATTATAGCATCATGGCCCCATGTTCAGTATTTGAATCAGTATTTTTTGTAATGGTATCACTCGATTTCCAGGGCTTCTACCAGGGAGCAACTTGAAAAATGTAAATTATCTCTCATAGTGAGGTTGAGGACCGACTGATATTTGAGGCTTATGAAAAAAAGATGAGTGGAGATAGTAGGAAGAATGTTGCAAAAAAGCATTTAAAATGGAAAATGCATTGAGAAAAGCATTTAAAATGCAAAATGCAAAATGGTTTTTAGAAAAGCATTTAAAATGCAAAATGGAAAATACCCATTTTGCATTTTGCATTTCCATTTGAAATGGATTTATTTGAAATAAAGCACATCTCTGTAAATTATACACTTTAAGAACTATACTATTATGAGCATGTTTTTAAATAAGAAAATACGATAGTCAAACTTATGATGTTTATGTGTGAAAGTTATTATTCTTATCGAAGGCATTGTCAAAATGAGATGAAACATTTTTCAATTATTGTGAATAATGTCTTTAACTCCCTTTGAAGTAATTTCAGTTCTGGTAACTAAACATAACAAGCCCATTATGCCAAAGCTTTTTAAAAGGCAAAAAGGTAAAAAAAAAACATATCTTTCAATTATCGCAGGAAGTTTGTTCCATTTCTTGCAATTTTGTCACGCATCGTCTATGAAACTCATTTATTATATTGCCCTGTTGCAAATGCTGACAATTGAGCTCTTATCGTCTGCCGTTCGTATCATTTAATTAGATCGGAGAACCGCAGTTTCCTTGTTGTGGTTAGTTCCTACACAGATGGAAATTGAGATAGTCTCGCGTGATATGCGCTTACTCATTGCACCTTTCGAAATGGAATTAAAAAACTTACTTATCTGTGTTACAGAACTATTATAAGTCAGAAGTACACTGGAATATGCATCGCCTATTTGGCATCCACAATATAAACCTTACATAGAACGTATCCAAAACACATTTATAAAATATATAAAAATATACAAATCTACAAATTCAACAATAACTTTGTGTACATTTGAAACTTTGCAGCGAAGACGACCAGTAGCTGACTCGATATTTATCCACAGAATTTTAAACAATGACATCGACTGTACTGAACTTCTGTGCCTTATTAACTTTAACATACCTTTGAGACGTACACGACATACACTGCTATTCCACATGCTAAATTATAAAACAAATGCAGCATCTAATTCGACAATTAACCGAGCTCTTCATACTCTAAATAATATTTTTCTTAACTCTAACATTGAAATTTTTTCGGATTCATTGCCCAAATTCAAACGTGGCATCATGTCAATAATTTAAACTGTTCAATGCGCATACATGCAGACACACACATACACACAAACACTTACATTACACATACATTACACACGTCACACACACACCTATAAACTACACAAATCACCTGGTAATTAAGGAATAAACATACCACTTAGCAGACATTACAAGGAATCATTTCACAGGTACCTTACATGAAGTATCTTATTCCTGTAAATCTGTTTCATCCCTGTAAATCATGTAATGTTTATTTCAATAATATAAAATAAAATAAACAAAATAAAATAAAATAAAATAAAATAAAATAAAATAAAATAAAATAAAATAAAATAAAATAAAATAAAATAAAATAAAATAAAATAAAATAAAATAAAATAAAATAAAATAAAATAAAATAAAATAAAATAAAATAAAATAAAATAAAATAAAATAAAATAAAATAAAATAAAATAAAATAAAATAAAATAAAATAAAATAAAATAAAATAAAATAAAATAAAATAAAATAAAATAAAATAAAATAAAATAAAATAAAATAAAATAAAATAAAATAAAATAAAATAAAATAAAATAAAATAAAATAAAATAAAATAAAATAAAATAAAATAAAATAAAATAAAATAAAATAAAATAAAATAAAATAAAATAAAATAAAATAAAATAAAATAAAATAAAATAAAATAAAATAAAATAAAATAAAATAAAATAAAATAAAATAAAATAAAATAAAATAAAATAAAATAAAAATACTAATAATTAAAATTCTATTTTTTTTCTTACGTATTTTAAAAGTTCACAGCAGTTAAGAGCCAATATTTGGGGTAAAAGGTTCAATCTTCAGTAAAACCAAAAAAAATGAATATATCTATTAATTAAAACATTTGCTTTTACGGGTTGTTTTTTTTTTCAGATATAAAAACATATTATTTATATACACATAATGAAGTTATGTTGTGTTCATAAAGATTTTTTTGTTAAGTTTGTGAAATGTCTCACATTGTATATTATCCAAAACCTGTATACAAAAAATACTGTAAAACATTGTATATTATCCAAAGTTCAAGCTAGTATTAGATGACGACAGCATCGATGATATTATGATCGTAACATTATGTCACACGCGTGTTCAGACATGATGACAAACAATCGATTCCTTGCACAACATGCAATCACATTCACCCATTACACGCAGGGCTGCCACCTTTCAAAAACAGTAGATTCGGAGATTTTAGAAATATAGTTTTTTTATTAAAATAAAACTTTTTTCGTATGAATTATTTAATTAAGGAAAATATCATGGTAAATTACCATTGGTAATGTTTTTTATTAATATAAATGACCTTGCTAGTGCTAAGCGGACTTGGACCAGCTTGACACTTAAAACTATATTTTTCATTCTGAAGGGATTGTTTAAGCATCTTTTCTTGCTCAGGTTTCTTCAAAAACTTCAAAAATTCTTGGCAATTCATATTGTACTTAATCTTCACAATTAACTCTGCCTTCACTATGTCCATTGACAAGCAGTTTCGTTCGTCTGTCCACAAATTTCCCATATAAGTAAAGACGCGTTCAACAAAAGCATTTTTCAACAAAAAAAAATTTTCGTATTATTTTTGGCAGTTCGGTGAAGGTTGAGGTGACTTTGAATAACTGTACCCATCGTAAATTAACGGCCAATGTTGAATCACTAGATTGTACGAACTGAGGAAATACTTGGTTTAATTTTCGGGTTTCGTCATAAAGTTTATCTTCGTCGACATTTTTCAAACCAAGTGATTCGACAGCTTCCACAGCATCTTCGTAATTTACTGCACTTGTTAGATCAAATTTGGAAAAGATTTTGAAGACAGAATCCTAAAAATAATACTTCTAATTATATTTCATAATATTTCTGTATGTATTCAAAAGTTCTCCTGTTAACCTCATTGGCTTATTTTTTTAATTGATCCTGATCAGAAGGTCTCAAAAACTTAATGTTTCTCATTATTTTGGCACCGTAAAATTCATCATGCATTCACTCAGTCAGATAGTCACGCGCTCCGTACCGTGATGGTCATCTGTCGCTTCGCTGCCACCGCCCGGTCTGACCGGAGATATCGATCCCGGACATGCACCATGCAAACCCGTAGACTCCGGGTCAAACCCGGAGAGGTGGCAGCCCTAATTACGCGTCGTGCATTTTTCTTTATGTTGAGAAGTTAGTACCTACACCCAAGTAACATATTTCACAGGGAAACGTGCATTATCATTACTTACGCAGTTCAAGCATTTATCTTATTCTGGACCGTTATTGTCTGTGATATTTTAAAGCTACGTTATAGATGATAAGCGTTCAAAAAGAAGAAAATGGTTTGAAAGGGAGGTACGTTAGTACGAATGAGGAGTGTGTTAATATTTAAAAAAAAAACCTGTCATAATTAATAGACTGTTGTGAAAATATTTACTGTTACAAAACTTATTTAAAATATAGCAATAATCTGTAGACATCTCATTTACGTAGCATTTAAAGAAACACTGTGAATTTGTTCGTACATATGACGTGTTAAATAACAGAAACCGATTTTTTTTTTCTCATCAAGGTAATTTCATATAACGCATTTAGACAAGGCAGTAGGACAATAGCCACTCACTCTACGCGTCTTCGGCGCTCAGATCTCGTATTCCAGCTTAGAATGTTGAGTAAATGGATCACTGCAATATATCTAGGTATAAAATCTCGTATACATACGAGAGATAAACTGCCGAGCTGAACCTTAACTTATGGGGAAAGAACGAACAACCGCAAATGGCGCGAAACGTCGCGCCGTCGTGTATCCTTTTTCGCAGCGTTTCCCGTTTGAACTACGGTAGAACTGTTAAATTGTCCCATTGTCCTGGCCTGCACGGTCAAGGCTGTTCACGGAGCAGGGACAGGATTGTCTTCGGTATTGTCTTCGTGTGATCCCGGCATAACGTATTCAAGGGAAGTGTGTTACATGTCGGTAAAAATTCCGAGAGCAATGCTTTATAGATGTGGGCGCACCGAAAGCTCGTCTATTTTATGAGCGGCAATTTGATAATAATCATTAATTAAACGGTTCTTACAGATTATAATAGGACAATCTAAACGTTGTCCATATCAAGCTAAAATCCACTATCAAGTACTTATTTGTTACAAAGACCACATTCCGTTGTACAAAACTTTAAATAAAAAATCAATTTTGAGATTAATATATTCTGATGGATTACCGAAGCGTGAATAATGTTATTCTATTCTGACGTATAAAAAGTTGCGAGGTCGTTTGCAATATAATATACCAGAACTTTCAAAAGATATTTGATTGACACGACCTTGGACGGTCAATGGTGCAGTTGCTCTTTTAAAACCTGGGTTTGTAATTTTAATCGAAATAGTTATATTGTATATAAATAAGGTTATGAAACGATATTTAAAAACTCAACATAACCCAATTAATATACAAATTTGAATGGTTTTTGATTAAGCATTGTTCACGCTAAAATTTACAATTATTTCAATGAAAGAAGAAAATAATATTATTTAACCAATCATTGGGTGTTTCCTTTATAATAGACAGCAGGAGTATGCTAACCATATTGACTTCAAAAACTGTACATCGTCTAATAAAAGAATTAAAAATGTAAAATTTTCTTTAAAATGTCATAATCGGTTTTCCATCTTGCTCTATGAACTGTGCGGCATCGTTAGGTAGGTAAGATAATAATCATCTATCAGCTAAGTTCATAAATACCCACATATTAATTCTGTTCGTATTACAAATATGTTTCAATGATACACAACCGTGACCTGAAGGTCAAATAATATTCGGACCAAGCGCCATCGCCGCTACAATCGTCGAAGAATGCTGAAAGTTAATAAAAAAAACATTATATTTATAGCGCATTACAGCGCAATGTTTCTATACACATAAATTATCATTAAATCTCTTAATAAACATTTCAAGTACACAAAGTTTCGACATAATGCAGCTTTAATTTAAATTTTGACACAAAGGTATCTACATGATATCATTACGGGGTCACCATGCAAGCACAAGTCAAAACAACCCATTAGGGCCATCAACTGAAAGTACCCACGAGAGTTTCTCGGAAAAACTTGTTTCATTAACCTCCGCAGGCATTGAGATAATTGAAGCGAAATTTAATAGCATCAATCTAAGAAATTATCTACGTACCATTTACGGATGAAAATTCACGTGTTGCGCATCATACATTATAATTGATTTATGTTTTTGTAACATATGGATAGAGATGAATTTTTGATACGTTGGCGAATCGGTAAATAGTCCCAGAGCAATCGGATATTTAAATTTCTTGATTTATCACTTTAAAAGCAAATGGTTTTTGGTATAACAACAATGTTACAAGAAATCATCCATGTTGGGTAGTTCTTATTTATTGGTTACGATATATACGAGCACCTCAAACGGCTTGAAGATTTTATATTGTAGATTTCTATTTTATAAATCTACAATATAAAATCTTCAAGCCGTTTGAGGTGTTCGTATATATCGTTTTTCGCATTGGCGTACTGATGATACTTCGGAAAAAGTAACGAAAAAAAAGAAATAGAAAATTTTTCAAAATTTAATAAAAATGCGTTTGAATGTTTTGAATTTCTGATTATTGGCTTTTAACATCTTTTTCTAGAAAGCTTAGATTCTATAAACCATTATTCATGTCCACGGCAAAGATCTGATAAAATGTCATATCTGGAAAAAATTAAGGCCAATGGGTGGATGTCCAAAAAAATAGTTAAATAAATGTTTTTCAATATACAAAATCAAATACCTACTTCAAATCAGCCGCTGAAGTCTTAGTTTATCTACTTGTAAGGTAAAAAATACTCTTGCTATAGTGGTATACTGGATGGATGAAAATTTTTTAAATATTATAGTAAATTTTATTATGATTTTGCTTTTGTTTAGGAAGCTGAATAATGAAACAAAAAAGAAAACGAACAAATTGATCACGAGTCTAAATTTAAAAGGAATTGACGCACACAGTTTTTTGGCATTTGCGAGGTAAGAGTAGACGGCGGGCTGTTGTACAAAACTAGTCAGAAAAACCATTTTGAATTTTTCAATTATTTTGGTGTGCAGAAATACATTCATAGTGTCCTTTAAGGATCTGCCTGTACTATGATAATCCTATAATGCATATCACTAATTATAAGTCATTATCTGGAACATAATACAAATATTTTTCTGTACTGTCGGCTTATCTGTTTCATTCGTATTCTAATGCGAAAAACTATCCTTCTATTCTACTCTTTTCTAATTTTCCGATTTTTTTTTTCTTTAACTCGAAACATTTTGTCGAATTACAGATAAGTGTTAACCCAACGTATAATTATTTCAAGTTAATGGTGTTTTTTATTTCTAATAATCTCTAATGATAACATTGCGTTTTCTCTTTTCACACATTTTTCTGATAATAATAATTATTAAAGTATAGAATTCATTTTCACAGCATAGTTTACAAAAAAAATCACTGGAATGTTTATCTTCCGTATGATGACAGCAATAAGATTCACCGCTTTTAATGTGCTTAAGTTTTCAAGATGATTTGACAAAAACTAACGCCGGAATTCATTTAATGAGGGTCATTACACACAAAAGTAAATTGTCATTAAAAAAACGAGTGCGTTAAAAGAAAGTTCTTGAAAATTGGTTGTAAGTGACTTGCGTAGACGGAATCAAAAATTCTCATACCGTGGCACCTACACACATAGCTACTTATAGTATATTTGTGTAAAATTAGATTGGCGAAGTTCGACACTTGTGAATTGATCAATTCCTTTGAATCGCACACTTTCCGTGATGGAAAAAGTTTTTTTTTCGTATTAAAATTTACAATTTTTAAGTTTATTTTTAAGCGAAAAAATTACTGAGGATTGAAAATGAGATTAACTAAAAAGATCGATATACAGTCAAAAGTATTTCCACCAAACTCACATGCTTTTATATATACATATCTATATAATATAGGATAGTTTTGGACCCGATATGTAGCGCTGTTGTGGAGATTTTTTTTATTTATTTCTTTCAAAAAATAAATTAATTTCAATTTTTTTCAGAATTCTCATCCAAACATACATACAACCACAAATTATCCCTACATTCAAAATGGTTGAGTTAAATTCTAGCTGGGTTCTTATGTTAGGATGGGTTGTTTCAAAGAATTTGAACAATTCATCAAATTCCAAAGTTGATTTTCAAGTTCTGTAAAGGTTCTATTCAAGTTTTTTCATCATTTCAGTTTTGTGAAACACCTTGCCCCTAATGATATCATAACAAAACCTGAATAGAATCTTCATAGAACTTGAAAATAAACTTTTAAATTTTGATGAATTGTTCAAATTCTGCGACACAACGAGTACTTAATATATAAAAAATCAGCCTGCGTATTTTTGTGCTCGAAAAACTCAAAAATTTTCAGATGAAAATTTCAAAGTTGGTTGTCATTAGTGCCAGGAATGATTAAAGATGTTTAAATGGTATAAGAAGTCGGGGACGCCCGAGAAATACTTAACGCAATATCTCTGCACCGCAATGTGATACGGAGTCGAATTTATTTATTTATTTATTTTCACATATACGGCACAACATGTGCCATTCACATACTAAATTACAGAGAATAGTACAGCAACATAAGGAATGTACATAATTCAAGTCGATGTAATGTAGTTTTTTAACAGTATACAGTATGTTATACAGAAGTGAATGGTGGAAGAAGTCAGAGGCGCCTCAAAAAGACATTAGCAATAGCGAAGCATTGCGGAGGATTCACTAGTTAACTATATATTTTGACTAAACTGTTTCAATATTATTTACAGACATTTCCGCTACTATCTTTTGACGCATGTTACGAAATACTAAAACTGACTCTATGACTCTATAAAATGAACATGAAGAAATAAATATATATTTTATTCTTAAAACAAGAAAATAAACAAATGTTTTTGTAAAATTTTACATTCGTTCTTAGAAACACTGTGTTCCAGCGATTATTAATATCATAAGCCTACAAGTTCAGACGAACATATAAAATCCGGGTAATAATACTGAGCAGCATAAATGCTCTTTTTTAAGTGTATAATCGCCACGTGATCAGAATATTATAATGAGTTTTTACATTATTTATTTTTATAAAAAATGACACGTAAACAAAAGCGCTAAATAATAGTTTATTTCTCTTTTTAGGGTGTATGCAGGACCATCCAGCAGGAGTCTTCCGAAACATCGCCTTGCACCACATAGGAAGGATGGATTCATAGTCCGTCACCTCTGGACACAATGACCACCAGATTCTTACCCACCCCTCCTACCTTTTTCATTCCCAAACCTTCTTATTATTCCTTTCCTAAAAATACACTCCACACAGCATCCCCAAAGTTTAAATAGTACCTATATATTATAGTGATATCCCTATCCATTAGATCTTAAAACGTTCGCTAGCATTTAGATTGTACACGGGGAAAACTTACTGACATGAAATATTGTTCATCTAAAAAAAATCTGGTCAAATTATTCGTTTTCTAATTTTATAACAAACTATCAGTAAAGCACGAAACACGAGGAAGTCGGAACACGTGTCCTTCAAAATAATAATATTTTCACATCTCGTCCATTCTATTTATTCGGACAAGACCACCTACAATACCACGAGACCACGTTGGACACGTGTTCATATATATTCTGAATGACAATGGAAATGGTCATGCAGTCACATTTTAACAGTATCTTGAAAAAATAAGTCGTACTCATTTTTCTCCGTGTAGGTATCATGCTTTACATATGGCAAAACGTGGGCTTTATATTTAATTAGAAAACATTATTCAAATGTCCCTCTTTTTAAATTCGTGCCTGATGCGACCGTCAAACACTCTCCGCATACAACACGCTAATTGGTTTAACTAATTGAAGGTTTTTGACGAAGACAAGCAATAATTAAGTTATTAGTTAGTCAACATAATGGTATGTACGTGCATAAATAATTTCTTGTTACTGTGTTGAACTATGAATATAGGAAAAGATAAAAAAGGATTTGTGAGTTCAAAAAATCTTGTACAAAATAGGGCCTCGCCAAGAAGAAGTTTCTTGTTAAAGTCTGGAGTAAATAAAGCCTTACGTGTAATGTAAGTTGTTAGTTACAAACTTATATTTTTAAAGACTTAATAAAGTTTTTGCTTCACAGAACTTACAAAAGGTTATCCTGGATTTTGAAGCACTGGAAAAACTATTAAAAAGACGTTCTTGTTGTTTACTTTAAAAACTTAACATTCAAGTTATGAGAATTTACGATTTCGAAAATCAGAACACAATAGAATAACGGGTAATTTATGATAAACGATTCAACGGTCATATGTTTTAATAATGCTTTCGTCATATTATCACGCAATACTTTGACACCAATCAGGATGTTTTATAATGACATACTTTACAATTCGCATTAGGTATTAGTTTGCCACCATTTCTTATTATCACAATCATTTATTTACCTATTGGTTAGAAAGGTGAATAGCTTGATATGTTTGCATTCATACAAACATTATAATGTGTTTATACGGTACAACGACGAACATATTGTATTCGATATATATTTAGTATTTTCTAATACTACACAAGTTAATTATTGATTCAATGTTGCCATTCGATTTGCACGAGTATTATTTTAGGATGATTGTATTACCACAATCGCATCATAAGTAATTGTTTGTTCATATGAAGCAGATACTTTGTGATGTAACATTATAATTTAAAAAAAAAAACAAGAACTTAACCGTAAACACCTCTTTTATTTTTTTTACAGAGTTTTCCAATAAGAGGTGTTATTTTGAATAGCCCGCTATTTCGGTAGATGTTACTTTTGAAGCTGTCATTTTTTGACATTTGACAAGTAGAAACTACGCCATTAATAAAAAAGAAACGCTAAATGCTTCAACAACGCATTGAAATTATTAAAATTCACTTAAGTGAATCAAATGCAAATCATCTTGAGTGATGAGGCCCATTTCTACCTTGGTGGCTTCGTCAACAAGCAAAATTGTCGCATCTGGGGCTCGGAATATCCAAGAGTTATTGTTGAAAAGCCTCTCTATCCTCAACGTGTGACTGTTGGGTGTGGTTTATGGTCCGGCGGATTCATTGGACCTTACTTTTTCTAAAATGAGGCTCGATCAACAGTTACGGTGAATGGATTGCGCTATCGAGAGATGATTAATGATTTTGTGTGGCCGGAATTGGATAGCATTAATCTGGACGTTTACTTTCAACAACATGGCGCTACGTGCCACACAAGCAACGAAACCATTGATCTTTTCCGATTGAAAATCAAAATAACACCTCTTATTAGAAAATCCTGGACTTAATGCCGACCGGGCTTGAAGGGCTGTATAATACTGTCTTTAAAAATCTAAAATTTACAATCCTGTGTACAAATACCATGTGTTATCAATATATTAATCTTATTAGGGTTGCAAGACTGAATTGAATTGAAACTTGGGCTGAATTCCAGTGGAAAAGGTTGTAGGAAAATGTAAGGGGTTGGGAAGATAGTGGTCTTTGTCAAAAGGGAACAACCTATCTATTGGGCTTCTATTTAGGTTTATTTAAGTGTTGAAGTCTTGGCCATTAACGTTTTTAGCTTTCCCTAACTCTAGTGCCTCCAAGTTATCCAGTCTGATCCCTATTGCATTAAGGCGATGCACTACGTCGTGTAATATTTTAAATTGAGCCGCTATCAATAACAACCCTTACGTAGATGACGATAAGGTTTAAATTCCCGCTTAACACCATCCGACTGTTTTGATTTATGCAAGAAAAAAGCATAGCCAAAAAGTGCCTTTTATTTTATTTCGTGGATGTTCAGGCATAAATATTTTTTTCCGATCTTTTTATAAATTACTTAATTTGCCACATTATACAATAAAATCATAACCGAAAATGGGTTCGTAAGTAGGAGATTTTGAACTTTAAAGCAGTTTTCATAGGCCTATACATTATTTTTTTCTGGGCTTATAAAAAGACTTATATAAAAAATACTCGATTATTTCAAAGGTCAAGATGTATTCTACTCGCAGTATTTAATTAAAGCATCTGAAAAATTTCTAGGCGACCAAATTTTCAAACCAAAAACACATGATTTTGCATTACTACGTATGGCATCACCTTAAGTATAAAAATAAAAGTGGTGTTTACTAAGTTACTGCTTTATTTCAAAAAAAATAATTGTGAGTGGCGGTTTTAAATTATCATAATATAATAATACAAATAAATATTTTGTAACTACCTGCCTCTTCTGTTTGTATTTATTTTAACTTTATCCATGCAAAAATGTACCCAAAAATAGTAGTTATAGTTCATGTAGTATAAATGTTACCGGAAATGTATGATATCTAGGAATTGTATACATTTCCCAGGATATGTATGTATGTAATAATTTTTAAAACAATATTTTATACATTTCCTAAATAGCTTCGGAATTGAATGCATTTCCTAGGAGTTGTATTTCCGGTAATATTTATACTAAATGAACTATAACTACTATTTTTAGATACATTTTTGCATGGATACCAGTCATGCCGGCAAAAAAAATCTTGTTGAGAAATTCTCCTAAATGAGTCCTAAACCTACGGCCTCCGTGGTCGAGGGATAAGGTTCTCGACCAGCAAGCCGAAGGTCGTGAGTTCAATAGTAAATCTTATGCAAATGATTTGTGTTCTTTCACAATTTAATCTTTTAAATAATATAAGGTATATTTGCGGCACGTTCCAGAGTGGGAGATACTCCCAGTATCGCGCTGGTTTAAGACCACCATTCAGAATTGAAACTGCCAGGTGCCTCACCACCATCCTCTTCCCTATTTCCTTCCCCTCCTCACTACCTTCAACCTCACAACATACCTTTTTTACGGTAATCACATAAAAAAGTTTAAAATGTTGAATACTTACAGTTTTCGGTGAAATGAGTTTTTATGTATTTTCTAAACAATCTTTTTTTTTAATTTTTAACATAAGTAGTGATTGACCTTAATACTATAAATATAGAAAAAAAATATAATCGCCTTTATGACATGTTCGAACGAGCAAGGTTCAAATTGTCAATTATTTTTCACCTCAAAAATCACATCTTACATAGATATTAGGAACAAGACCTCTCGATTTAGATATTAGGAACAAGAATACCTACTAAGTAGGTATGATATGATATAATATTTTTAATACTAGGTTGGTACAACAGACTATAATATACGTTACAGAGAATATTTGTTGTAACAATACATATACTTCCTAGTGTTGAAGGCAAAACTTTATTCGTCCTTCACAAAATATAGGTAGTTTATTTTTTTTAAATTGTCTTTGAAATATATTGTTTTTTTTTTGTATTATCTCTTATAACTCGTCTTTAGCACTCGTGGGTTTCCATAATTATTTTGGCCTACATTAAAGGTACTTTCTACAATTTAGCTAAATGAACAGAAAGAACAACATCCTTGCAAAAAAATATTCAGTCCGTGAAATCACGTTGCCCACATAAAATTCATGAAAATTGACTGAATTTGTTAAAACTACCTACACAATCGAGGGAGACCGAATTTGCAAAAAAAATAATAAACCTTGCAGAGAAATTTTTACATACATTTATTTCACACCCTTTTTTCTAGCGCATACCTGTGATAAACAACGCAATATAAAGAAAATTTATTAAAAAATTTAAAAATAATTTTTAAAAATTGACACGGCTGAGAATCGAACCCCGATCAACTGCTTAGAAAGCAACTATGCTGACCATTTTTACACCACCAACTATTGTTAGAACGGCGGAATAAATTCATATTAAAAATAGAAGGATTACGGAGGTATGCAAAATAGAATTTTACGCATACGCAATCAAAATTATATTGTTTAATAATAATACTTGTAAGATTATTAACAAAGTAATTTTTTTACCTTAACTTTATCCATAATTCTCCAACTATAGAAATCAAAATGTAATACTTGTAACTATAGTCAAAGAAGTATATTCGTGACATTTTATAAATAACTGAGTTATTTTACCTTGCGCATTGTGTTTTGCTCGTTGAAAGTAAATCCGGGATCCTAATCCTTGGATAGCTTAACCAACACAATTCAATTCATACTGAATAAAATTTAAAAAGTTGTTTTAATTTACTTGTCACGACTTGTGTGACAGAACTTGACCACAGATTTTATCTTGACCAATATAATTAATTCATACCACTGGGTAAAAAATACGATTTTCTTTATTTCATAATAATATTTGCAATGTACAAGTAATAAGAAATGGACAGTTCAGTTAGTAAATTTATCAAATAGTTTTGTAATTATTGTTGTTCTTACCTTTTAGCCGAAAGTAAACAGCATTTTCGTTTATGT
The DNA here is from genome assembly GCF_061612785.1 of Hesperophylax consimilis. Lineage (NCBI taxonomy): Eukaryota > Metazoa > Arthropoda > Insecta > Trichoptera > Limnephilidae > Hesperophylax > Hesperophylax consimilis. Next base: position 14,616,567 of record NC_142842.1, read on the forward strand.
GCACTCTGAAAACAATAAAAAGAATTTGTTAATTATATTATTTGTATTTTCGTAACGTAATACAAAATCGACACGTAAAAAAAGTTTTTTAACCACCATTTTATCTATTTTTTAATGCCTTTTTAACATATTTTTTGTTTGATTGAGTATAGAACCTTTCTACCTAAGAACTGGATTTAACAACTCTACCAATCTCGCTAAATACCGATCGGTTAGGACCGACATTTATTTTGTATATTAACTGTTGTAATGTCATCCGATTTCAGAGAAAATAGAATGCATTGTCATCATCATCTGCCGAGTTTAAGCTCTATCGAATGTCAGGAATTGGGTTAATTTCCGCTTCCAAGATTAGCATTCATTCATTACCGAAAAACGAAAGTGAAATTCGAATAAATTTATTCAATAAAAAGGATTGCAACTTTGAAAATTGAAAATATTTTTTTGCATTTTGGATTTTGCAGTACATTGTATTATTATCATTCTAATTTTACCCATCAAAGATTGTTTAAAACATTTCACATTGTCATGTTCTTTTATGATATATCCACAAAAAAACTATTGAAGAAAAACCCCAAGAAAATTATGATTTTGTCCTCGTAAGAGTTTGTTCGGCACAACACTAATCATTGTTATATTTTCTGCATAATGCATAAATGTCTGAAATACAAAGCAATGTCTCAAAAACTGCTTCATACATTATTCATTGCAATTTTGAATTCATTCAGAATGTTTTAAAGTGGTGACCATATGGGAAGTGGAGTTTTGAATCATTAGACAATGTTTTTTTAAACAATGAAGTGTTAAACAGTGTAGCGGTCTGGAAACATGTAAGATTTCACTAATTACCGAGAGGTTAAATGCGTCCATGAAAATAAAAATCTAACACCTGATAGCTGATTTGTAACGCTAGTTGTATTGTATTTGCTATCCTAGTATATACACACAATGACTTCCATGTACTGACTATGACAGAAACACGGCATTAGAAAACTGACTTTTATTTTCAACAGATGTCGAATAACTTGATTAGTTGAATTCTCTGGTGAAAATTAGTAGCCATAAAAAATTATAATAATTAGAAAAAAAACTTGTTTTTAAAACAAATGTATAAAACCAACTTCAGGGCTATTTTTATATAACCCAGAACGTTCATCAGCGTTATATAAAAATATATGTCATATGTTTGAACATATAATATGTTTTTATGTAACCCTGATGAAGGTTCAGGGTGAACAGAAACCGGTTGGATTTATATATTGCTTTGTTTTAAAATTGCCAATAATAGATCTGAAATACTACTGCCATGGATATTCATTCGTAAATAAACCTTCGTACCACCTACTATTATCAAAAAATAGTTAAAAAGATATATTTTTGTGAGGTTCTTCCACTAAAATTCAAATTTTCAAATCCAACCTTTGGTATATTTTTACTGGCAAATGACAGCAAGCATCATGACAGACCGCAAATAAATGTTGTCATGTTGGTTTATTTACATTTATTACTACAAAATTTAAGTGTATTATGAATGCAATAAAATTTTTAAAAACGCGGTCAAAGTTTCAATAAAAAAAACTTAAATCGGTAGATACTATAATTACTCCAAAGTAACCGAAATTTTATATACCTATTAAACCGTTAACTTTTTACAACTTGTATGTAATTTGGAAAATGATTTAAGTAATTAGTCACTTCCTTATTGTAGTTTTATTGATTCGTAAACCCATTTCACAACAGAATTTTAATAATGAATCACATATTATAGTACGAATAAATTTACAGTTGTTCCTACTATCTCTACTTGAAATGGGATGACAAAAAAGTGGTCTGAATATTACAGCATTTTTCTGCACTTGTATGGCAAGGAGAGGAGCGTCCGGCGTTTTTAATTAATCGACTGCGTCTAATGAAATCCGTAACGTTTATCGGACGCGTGGTTTTTTTCTCCCAGCTACTCTGCTGCCCTGGTACCTTACGGTTTATGGATACAAGGCGAAGACGTAAGTTACTTATAAATATTATTTATTATTACTTAGATTCTTTATATTTTCATGAAAAAACATATTAACATATCAAATTTAATATTTGGGTCCTGCCAGGCTTAGATTTTGTAAATTGAATTATTTAGCACGGTGAAATATATTAGTTTTTTTACGAAAATATTGGAATACGCGACATCTAAGCATGCCAAAATCACTTTACCAGGAAGTCCCATGAACTATGCAATACTTTCATTTACTGGTAAACAAAATTATGGCTGTAGTAATAGTATTAGAATTTAGATACATATTTTTTTTACACTAACCCGACACAGAAGGCCCTGAAGAAAATAATTTATATCAGGGCCTATGATATCTTTTGGGATGTTAGGTGGAGGGTCTTTTTTAGGGAATGGAAGGAGAGAAAGTTCTGGGAAGGTAAAGGGTGTTAGAGTTGGGTAAGAAACTAAGGATCAGTGTGTCCAGGAGTTAAAGACATATGAATAAATCTCTCTCACTGGAGCGCAAGGCGATGAGAGGAGAAACCAGTTGGAGCTACCAAACCAGCCTCTCCCGATCTGACACGATACACAGCTTGAAGGCGCTTCTTGGATACACCTTACCCGATGAACCCGGGCAGCCCTGCTAAATTACCAAACGTAGCGAACCACTTGGGATGAACTATCGCAGATGTGCTGTTTATCCAATAAGTGGTTTCTTGGCGGCAGTACCCAAATTGAGATGAACCAAAATAATATATGCAATACGCGGTGTAATTCATTGACTTTCCACAAACTCGATCAATAAGCTGATGAATCTCTTTTGGCATCAACTCATTAACATCGGAACTGCAAACATTTACAAAGTGTACAACCCACTTATTTCATTTTAAGCTCAAAATCAATATTAAGTTTTTATTTTTCATGAAAATGTCGCACGACTAATGCCAGTACTGTAGGAGTGTAAAAAAGTCACGTACCTTCTCTGCGTACTCGATATAAAATAAATATGGTGTGTGATTTCTACTGCGACACCCGATCTGCTGCCAAGTTCTGTTTGTTCCAGGCTGCTAAATGAAACGCTTTCTTTGCAGTGAGAAAAGTGGGACATGCTTTAGGTAGAAAAAATATGATTAAATAACTCAGAAGGCTGGTTACATTGATCGCTACCACTTTTTGGCAAAAAAAAATCTTAGGCAGTAGTATAAAAAAAAAACATTTGGGGTGTATTGATTATATTACATGTTCAATATAACTAATACAAATGAACAGAAACCTATTTTGATGATTTTCCAGGTGATATGTTTTCATTGCTGTGAAAAAGCGATGGTGATAAGCGTGATAATTGTCGATTTTTTGAGTATGGCATATAATATTTAAGATGTCTTTTTTTAATATCAGTATTTCACAAAATGGGGATATCAATGCACATTATTTATTTAACAACATGTATTATCCCCAAGAAAGTTTATTGTATCGACACACTCAGGCGTCTCCTCGTCTGGCTAAGTCCTCCATCACAACACAAGCAACATTTTCCGCTTATAGTGGTAGTAGTTGGAGATTTTCAACTATTGTCAGGTTATTCGTAACCCGGGAATGTTTGTATATCTTTTTTTTAAACAAAAAATTTTGCTCCCTTAACAAACTTTTGTGGTAGTTTAAAAGGCGAAGAAAATAGTAAAACATAAACAGAAAAAAAACAAATTTGATATTAAATTATTGGGCAACAGTATTCTTTTTTAAATACGTCATATGAAGTTAAAAAAAATGTTGGAAATTGTTCAGTAATACAAAAAGTTTTGGTTGTATTAAGAAGAAACAATCTTTTTTTACGTTGGTTCCTCACTTATTTTTCTACATTTCTATAACCATTCCAGTCCAGAAATAGAGTAATGCTTAGGAGGTCGTTTATCTTTAATTACGAAGAGACAGATTAAACGCGTGACATACGATTTATCAATATTTTGCCCACGTGTAAAGCATTTTCTTACAAAATAAGTATTTTTTGGCGTCAATGTGATTTCATAAATAATCAGGGAGATATTTTTTCAATCGATTACAAACATACCATGATAGATTTGAACCGGACACGGTATATTTTTATCATAAAACTGGGTAGCAATTTTTTGCTTTTTAAGACTAATGTGTTTTCTTCACTTCATGTCGTCCACTTACATAAATAAATTGTTAATTATGCAAGCATTGAGAGTGGCGCACACTTGCAGACATTGTTCAACTTCACGGTCAGTAAGGAACTTGAGTGAAAAATATTAAAGTTTTAAAAACATGTAGATTAACAAATGCTGATTTTGAATAATAGATCGTCATTTGAAAACGATTTATATCGCTACTTCGCCGGTCGTTCGGCTGCGTGCAATAGATATATTGCAAACTATTTTGTGACAAGTTTCGATGAGCTAATTGCGGTATACAAATTATTTCAAATTATTTATTAAAAAATTTAATGGTTTTGCTGAGGTGTAAGGATCTCTGTGGTGGTGTGGTTATCGTCCTGCCTTTCGGACCCTAACGTTGAGGATCATATCACACAGCGACAAATAATATAAAATATACATATATGTAGTTAATTAATATTTGTTTCTTTCTAATACAAATAGATTGGATTTGATAAATTAAGTAGGTGAGTCTTAAGTAAATGTAAGTCTTCTGCACAATATTTTCCCAAACAGGGATGCCATAAGCTGGAATCCTACTTTATCTATTTTACTATCTATTTCATAGAATCTATGAAATTGATCAGTGAGATCAGGATTTCTATATGATAGAAACTCGAAGTTGAATAAATTTCAAATTTCGTTCTCTGACATGACCATAGACCATGGAATAGATAAGACGAAAACACAGCAATAGATAAGATTTGAGATTTTCACGGCTAAAAGTTATATTGTGATTAAATTTAGTATCATTAACTTTATTAGGTTCGCTAAAAAAGGAAGAAGCTTAACACGTTATAATAACCAAAATTTATTCAGTATATTTGGGATGCCATAGTTCCCTCGGCTCCGAACAATTGGGACTCAGTTGGGAATGATTTTATTTTCAAACCTGATTTATAAGTAAAAAAATTCTTAATTTCTGAGAAATTTTATGGCAATATTATGCAATTATGGCGAGGCTATATAAAACGTATTTGGACAAGGTGAATTTTGTAACAAATATCTCCATGAAATTTACCGAAATGATTTTTTTAATAACTTGGGTAGGGTTTTTCACAGAATTTGAGCAATTCTTCAAATTTTAAAGTTGAAGTTTTGTGAATGTTCTATTCAAGTTGGGTTATTATATGCTTATTGGCAAGTTATTTAAAAAAATCTAATTATTGACAGAACTTTCACAGAACTGAAAAATTCTTTGAAATTTGATGAACTGTTCAAATTCTGTAAAACAATCCGTCCTTAAACTTAGTAATTGAAAATCTGCACATTATTAACTCCACGTAAAAAATCTATGTATTTTTTTAGGTGGGTACTTACTACAAAAATAATTAATTTTGCGCAATATTATTTTGATGCGCTTGAAATTTATTTTAAAAATGTTGAAATATAAAAATCCTTTCAAGCATTACTAATCATTACGTCCATATTTTCCGGTTGAAGAAATAAAAAAAGTGGAATTTTTCATGTTCGTCTTCTTGGGCGGGGAAAAAACTGAAAAAATAAGATTATGGGCGTGCAAGTAAAAATGAAGTCACAGTGTGTGGAAGTCCGAAGACTAAATAAAAATAACTACTTTGGATACGCCGTGGTCACTTTTGTGAAGCACTAATAATTGCACGTATACGGGTATTTACAATATTTACGATTATTCGCGGCTATAAATGTTCGAGTTTATCTATTTATTTATCATAAAACACCCTCATAATATTTATTGTCAAATTCGTACTACAGATCAGGGGTATAAATTTAACAATAAAACAAGATCCCATTATTCTTTTGATATCTGCGACTTCACCTTCTCGTTCGTAGCTGAAACTCGTTATATTATTATTACCGTCGTTTTGTTTCCTTCATAAACCATTTTCATATCCACAATATGAATCTGTCACTCATATTTCAAAAGTAATGCGACATAAACAATGATAAGCATGGTCTCGCACAGAAATGTAAAATTCGGAAATAAAAATTATTATTTAAATTTTATTTCTTTGTGTTTCGAAAATGTCAACCTTTTGGCTGAAAATACCGGTTATATTCATATTTTTTCATTAAATAATAAGATTATACGAATAAACCTAAAGGAAACATGAAACAGAACAAAACACAGAAAAATAATAATATATCGGTCACAACTAGGAATCGAACCCAGGAGCTCTTGTCTTACAGGGACGCGTGTCTCAAACCTCTCTACAAACAAAAAAAGTTTTGATGATCTTCAAGTTTCGTGATTATAATACACGTAAAATTAATTTCGATTATTGTAAAATTGCTATTGCTATATTAAATGGATGAATTTTTTTAAATAATACGTTCTATTATTAATTTAAAAAAAGTCATCCAAAAACTGCTATTGCTTTATTAAATGGATGAATTTTATAAGTAATAATAGAACGTATTTCAGCAAAAATACGTCCTATTGTTTTAAATTCATCCTTTTAATAAAGCAATAGCAATTTTTAAAGTTTTAATGATCTTCAAGTTTTGTGATTATAATACACGTAAAATTAATTTCGATTTTAGTAAAATTGCTATTGCTATATTAAATGGATGAATTTAAAACAATAGGAATAAAACTGGAATGAGTACCTAATTCTTTAAAATTGCCGATTTTTGTGAAATATTATGATCTACAGGGGGTTCCATGACTTCCATAGCTAAAAAGTACATAAATGTGACCTCAAAAATATACTAGTACTTGTGTGGACAGAAAAGGACACTTAAAAAAAAGTATGTTTCTATTTTGCTCTGAACTTTTAAGATACGTAAGCTGGTATTGAAATACCAATTACTTAACTTTATTTAAACCATATTATAGATAATGTTTTATGTGACATTTTTTTAAATAAAGAATTATGCTTTTTTTTTTAAATTCACTATTCCATTGACAATTCTTTTATCAAACATTCTTCAGAACGGTAGATTGAACTGTTGATCATTCCGATTTGACAGCTCGTAGAAGGAAAGAGTGCTCGCATACTCATGCGAACTCTTCCGGGATAAAAAAGGTAGTATCAAACTGGGGGCTTAGGATCACAGGAGCCTAGCTATAAAAGCTGGTGTTTTGATTTAAGCTTGGTTTCGGTAATGCCATAATCATATGAACTAGTGATCCTAAGCTCTATCTCGTATGTACAGCTGTTTACGAGATACAGTTGGGCATACAGTTGAGCATATAAGCATTCCAATACTTATTTTCGTTTATCTCAAAACCATGTTTTTGTAGATTTGCCCCTATGATCCTAAACCCCCGCAACACGGCCACCATCTTGAACCTGAAACGGAACGTAACAAAGAAATGCCAAACAGTGGACTTAAAATAGGACTTCCGCTATGTTCAGTTCAATGTTCAAAGAAATTTTACATATTTTGCAACAAGGCTATATAATGCTCTCCCACTAGCCATTAGACTGAACCAATTTTTTTTAAATATAAAACAGACATCAAAGATCAAAAAATTTATAAAAATTCCCTCATAAGTATGTACTCCAACTAGATGCTGATTAACCAATTTATTATTATTATTTATTATTTTTTATCATTTTCACAATGTCATTTAATGTAATGAAATATTATATGTATCAAAATATATATAAACATTAATTTATGTATGAAATACGTCTGTCTCGACACAGATTTATCCTAGTGAGATAGATATCGAAAAAAAAAACCTGTAAAAAAACTTTATATTGATAATAAAAAATAAAAATAAAAAAATTTTAAAAATCACAAAGAAAAAAAAATTCACGATGGTTTTGCGTATTGGAAAAAGATTGAGATGCTGGTTTAACCACAGACTTGAATGCGATACATAAGCAGAGATGGAAAAAAATCATTAAATTGATTTATATGCTTAAACGTAATTTTTTTTCTACTGTATTTCTTTAAAATGATGGTTTTACTGTATTATTTACTTTATTAAAATAGATCATATCAAAGTTAACACAAACATCCTTTCGATATCACACCTACACTAATGGCTGCACCGCAATCAATGGTTTTTTGTTAAATAAACATCGTCAGTCAGAGGTCACGATGATATTGAGTATGAAGGATACCAACTATCAATAATGGATATTTAATTGTTCAGTTTAATGTTTATTGCATCATGATCGCGACACTTTATTATAAATCAAAATAATAGCTGACCTTGTCATAGCACTGTTGACGTAAAATGAAGTTCATAAATTTTATGCACTCAGACTAACATAACGGTTAATAGTACGCTATTATTATGAACTGACCTCGTCTAATGTTAGCTTAAGTTAATTGAATTTAGCCAGTATACATAAACCAAACCGCTGCAATAATATCCGGTTTCCGGAATAAACATTAATTCCTCGAAATTCGCATTAGTAAACAACGAGACTTCGGATTGATTTCAAATGAATACTGGTCTCTATTATCAAGTTAATGACATTCATCTTTTAAATCGAGATGTCTCTTGAACAGATGCCAGAGGAAAAGCAATTTATTTAGATCTCTATACTCTGTATATTGAACAGAGAAACGTTATGTTCATCACAATCCGGCTATTAAAATTTGCATACAAAATTGCTATTTCAGTCCAAGCTACCTTGTCCTGTAAATGTACCCATGTACAATACACAAACAGTAGCTATACTGCCGCTGTAACTAAAAAGTATACGCCTTCTCGAAAGCATCCATAATTATGCGGTAGGTATCTGTGGTTGCAGGCAGAGGAGATGCAGTTACACACATGCTTTATTTTTATCAAGGTTGTATAAAAAAGTTTTTTTCTGATTAAGTACCGCAAAAGAGTACCAACTTCTACCAACGTCTGGAGCCAGTGATACTGTGGCTTCCATAAATGGGTTATATTGTAAGGTTGAAGGTAGTGGGGAGGGAAAGAAGATGAAGGGGTAAAGGAAGTTCCTGGTTATCAGATCTGGTCACCAAACACGACTAAAGACATTTCAAGCAGCGTTTCGATGGTGGCTGAATGGTGTTCTTTCACTAGGGCTACCAGAATCTACCATTGTGTAAGATGCCGCAAATATACTATTATAATATTTTTAACTGAGAAAAAATCATTTTACACATTAATGTTTGTATTAAAGTATTAAAAGCTGTGAAAGTGATTGAATCAAAACTATGTAATTCACAACATCACAATCAAAAGCATCGTGTGAAATAAATCAAGAAATTAATCAGTAAATCTGTCTTATACGAATTGAAATCGAATTATCTCTAGACCTGTTTTCTCTTTTTTTACGGGGGTCAAACACTTAAATATGATATCTCGTTAGAGAACACGGAACTGACACAAATCTAAAGGGAATCATATCAGATATTCGGTCTTGCTTGCTTAATGACCATCATCAGAGACCGAAACTTGTCTGGAAAACGAGAATCATCATTGTAAGGTATATCTGCAACCTCAGTTTAGTGTTATCTTGATGCGCCCAGGTGCATGGAAGCTATAACAACCTAATCTCACCTATCTTAACCAAATAATATGCTGATAGGATTTGGAAGTAAAACATTCCAGAAACTCCCAACTTTATTGATAAACTCCGAAGAACCAGATCGTTTTTAGAAAGGTAAAAACTTTTATAAATAAGCCTAAATTCGAATTGTATTTTAAGGCTTAGACAGCAGTTAGATAGCTATAATACGCCAAACGGTAAAAACCTACCTTGAATACATCATAAGTTTTTTCATTCTTAAGACGAGATTGCGATGGTTGCAAGAGATAAAGTGTTTAGTAAATGTATATCCCCGTGACTTTTTTTTGGGGGGTAATCGCACAAAGCAATATAATATTTACACTGAAATATTGATATTAGCAATTTTTAAGTTTTTGTTATTATTCATTGTATTATTAACTAGCGCAGACCATTGAAAAATCTGTGATATTACAATATTTACAGTTTTATAAATCTGAAAGTATTTATAAAAAAACATATGCCCCAGAATAATTTCAAAAACAAACATTGTTAGTTTTAGAACCATCAAAAATTATCTTTCCAAAGAACACCGTTAGTAAACGAAAGAATTTCGACATCTGCCAAAAATTGAAAAACCAGAAATAATCGTTTTTTTGTAGATTTAATAATTAATTAAATAAAATAAAATAATTTTGGTACCTACTACGTATCTTGTCTGAATTGTTCCCACAACCAATTCCAATTTTAAAAATGACACTTAAATTCAAAGCAAATCCTAGTTATAAAGTTCATTGAACCGGAATTACAGACAGAATAACAACAGAAATTAATATTTTTGGTGAAATTGCACGTTCAGTGTCTTTTCGTCATATTTATTATATACTCCATTCAATAAATATTAGTGAACTAATCTAATCATCTGTAGATACAAGGACTTCTAAAGCAAAGTGAAAATATTTTATTATGTCTTGCTTTGCAAGTAGGGTCAAACCAGAATATGTACAGAAAATTAATGTTAAATAAATCAGGTTTTTTCATAAATTAAAAAACATAACTTCGCAGTAGCCTAGTTTACATATATTCCTAAATTGTGAAACATAGCAAAAGCAAAACACTAAACGGTAATATTTATGAAAGCACAGCAGACTCCGATATTTCTATTTATTCTAACTTACCTGTTCTGTTCGTAAATAAACATCTCTCTACGCTGGCATTGAAACGAGAAATTTATTCTCTCTATCGCCCAAGGCCGCCTTGGTATCTGGTAGCGTGGACAGGTGTGATAATATAAGATATTCCTACACCTGCGCATCAGTTTCCTCCGTTGCTTTGTTTGTTCATAATTTCCATGGCAATTTGTGGTATATCTGTAAAGGTCACGGTACCTACGCGAGTTCAAATATGAGAAAATTTCCAATTTTCCCTTTTTCTTGTTACTGTTTTGCCTCGTAAAGGCCAATAGATTATGCAAATTTTGCATTTTCTATTTCCCTTTGACTATTGGTAAGTGAGCGCAAATTGCTTTCATAATGACAAAATTTAATAACAAGCAATTATTAGCCAATAAATCTGATCGAAATTAATTTACATATTACTTGTTATTAAAACGTATTGAAATAGAAAATTAATAAACAAGATGCAAATAAAAATCATTATATTACATTACTTGTTTGTTATAAAATCATGGGTAACTAACTATTTGCGCGGATATTTATAAAAACTGACAGGACGTATTATAATTTTATATTATAATATGACGGAGATAAGAATTTGAAATATGGTAAATAATAATTCAAAATAAATATTCTAAAAGCAATTACAAAAATAAGCATGTTTGTTTAAAAACCATAAACATTCTATTTTTTTTTTTAAATTAACTTTAACATTATTTCCCAAAACACCCTGTCTTCGTAATGAAGATAAAACTTTAAAATTGAGTTTACCAACTGTAAACCAAATTGGAAGTTGCCATCTTTTGGCAATAACCACACGATATATTATATTTATTTATTTTACATAAAAAAAAACAAGAACATCAATTAAAAAATATAGCGATTTGACTGGTTTACAAAAATACAAGTTCTATTTAGGAATATTGTTGGAATAGTGTTGCAATAAATCTTTTACGTGATCCACAAAATTCTCAAAGTTAATATTAAATATATCGACATCACTTAAGTATTGGTTTCCCATTTGATTTTTGCGACAAACGTGTTAACTGCTTGTTTCTACGGTACTAGTTTGCTATCATAAACTCCACAGCCCATAGAAAGATGATTCTATAACCACATACCATGGTGAGAGAAGATACAAGATAAACGCATAGTTGACATACCTACTTCAACTCCTAAAGGGTTAATTAATTATATCCCCCTTCTGAGATAATTGTGCAGTTCTATTGCATATTCCCAAGCGGTCCTTAAACAAGTTCCACGTCTAGCATTTCATATGTGGCTGGGTATCTTCTTACGAACACTCTCACTACTTGAATAGAAACTAACAATCAGCGAATCATTTTCTTGATTAAAGGCAAAACTACTATATGGGTTTTCAGGTCGGACAAATAGTAATTTCATTGCATTGGGTGATTAGATATTACATGCTTGCATTTCACAACGATGGCTAGTGCAAAGAATAAGATGAAGAGAGATAAGAGATGTTTGTGTTGGCTTAATTTGAGTTTATTGCATAGCATCTAAAAGCACACACCTGTTAACCGGACTATCACTATCATTTCACTTGACGATGACCACCTCGGGTTCACGAAGCTGTCTGCAAAATTAAAGAGAGATCGCTGTTTGTACTGAGCAACAACTAAACAAGTATTAATGGGCTTCTTTGGTTGACTTTTATTGCACATTAATCTATGTTTTAATCAATTCAACGAGTAAAAAACTTTTAACAATTTAAAATTGTTATAGAAACCAGTTCAAGTTTCTATCATAGATTATAAGACGAAGAACCTTCGAAATTAACTTTAAAAAATATGTGTAATATTTTTGTTCGTTCATTAATACACTAATATTTTACCTATAAATTGGGGAAAAACGGAAATTTCTTCAAACAAAACTGGGAGAACGCAATTTTATATAAAAAAACACCTTCAATTCCTTTTCACTGACATTTTTTACTAACCGTTCTCTTAATGACAAATGAGTATATAAAAGTTAGTCAAATAACAACTTAATGCATTTCAATATACAGAAAATTGACACTGCAAATTAAATGAGTTTGGTAAAGCAAACAATGATGATAACACTATTTTTAAAAAGACCACAGAGAAGGTCGACCGAGGAACATAGTTCAAAGAAGGAAACAATAGTAGCAATAGTTATTTTGTACATATTATGGATTAGTTTTGTCCGATTTCTATTGGTATAAGTCAATCGATGTTCAATAGGCAGCAGCCAGTTCTAATATCATCGCCAGAGGGAATAGTTTGGATGTATATATAATTCGTGAAACTTTCTTTGAAAATTACATCCAATTCTCCGATCGTTAGTCGTGTAATTTGCTTATCAAGCAATCACTGGTCATTCTATTCAAGATTTATGTTTATATGTTAATCTGAAATTACTGTACGCGTTGGTCCAAAGTTCAATCCATCACTTTATGTCAAGTGGGTGAGCTATCAATTTTAGGCTACAAATTTAATTTACAAAACGTGTTATTATCTGTTGTCAAACAATAGAAACAATATCCTAGGTTTTACTAACAGATGGTTCAATCATACTATTGTTTTGTTAAAAATTGAATTGATATTTTTTTCAATTAAAAATCAATCCTTCCTTCAGTTAATAACGAACACCTTGATTCATAATCAAAATTTCAATATGTTTTAGAATTTTTTAGTACTTGAGACGAGGGGCTATCAGTCAGTCATGAGATTAAATGCCTTTTATTAGTTTTATTTTACTTACTTTAAAAAAAACATAAGATATACATGATACCTGATTATATTATTTCGTACTGGTTATTGGGGATTTTGAGAAAAGCAATTTTAATCGTTATTTTATTTTCCTCGTTAAAACCACTAGAGTTTTTATCAAATTATTTATTTTATGTTTGTTGATTGTGCATTTTAAATTACTAATTATAACCTCACAGACTATTACATTTAATTTTGGTTGACGAATATTGTACGAACACGAACCATAATAATTTACGAGGCTCAAAATATTTTCAAATCTGAGGAAAGAATTAATGGCAAATTTCAAATTAAGTAAATAGGCTCCTTAAGACTCCGCATTCTGAATTCCTAACAATATAATAAACTTCCCTTGGATAAGTTTTTAAGTTCTTATACGTTATTTTTGAAAATAATCCCCTTACATTTACTGAGTTGAAAAAGTAATTACATGAAATTCCCTTAATAGAAAAACATTGCAAAGTGTGCTACAATAGAAAATTATTAAAAACACATCTGATTTTGTTATTCAATATTTCTGGCATTCAAATTGGAATTGGAATGGAATTCAGGTATGAAAAAATTCAGAGTTTCTCTAAGAAAGAATTATTATACTATGAATAGTTATAGTACTATTCAAAATATTTACCATGCTATTGAGACATTAACACAAATTAAAGACTTAGGCATCACTTTTCAATCAAATCTTTGATTTGTTAACCATATGACAGAAATCTCTATTAAGGGCTTAAAAATTTTGGGATTTTTAACTAGGCTAACAAGAGATTTTAACAGTATAAAGTGTATTAAATTGTTATATTTTGTTATTATTTTTCGGAATAACTTATTGAGTAAAACCTCAAATTATAATATTTAAATATTGAAGACAATATTAGTGATTTTTAAACGAAAATCTGAAACAGAAAAATCAGAAAAGGAAACGGTCACATCTGGGACACGAACCCAGGACCCTTGTCTTTCCGGGACAATGCTCTACCAACTGCGCTAATGGGACCCTATCCTCATCGGTCACTTTTAACTGTATCATACTTCGAATAAGAACTACCAACGTTGTCTTCATTTTTTCACCGCACATTTTTATTGGAAGATAGTTGTTTTATTAAAGATAGTTGCCAATAAAAATGTGCGGTGAAAAAATGAAGACAACGTTGGTAGTTCTTATTCGAAGTATGATACAGTTAAAAGTGACCGATGAGGATAGGGTCCCATTAGCGCAGTTGGTAGAGCATTGTCCCGGAAAGACAAGGGTCCTGGGTTCGTGTCCCAGATGTGACCGTTTCCTTTTCTGATTTTTCTGTTTCAGATTTTCGTTTAAAAATCACTGATATTGTCTTCAATATTTAAATGTTATATTTTGCCTATGTAAGTAGTCAACTTGAGTACAATTCTCCTGTCTGGAACCCACATTATAATATGCATGTACAAGCTGTTGAAAGAATACAAAACAAATTCTTACGTTTTATAAATTTAAAAATAGGTTTTCCAGCAATTATGTTGAACAACAACACTCTGTTAAATTAAATGAAAATGCTCAAATTGTCAGACAGAAGAATTTTCACTGACTTGGTATTTCTATGCAAAATTCTAAATGATTTAGCTGATAGTCCGATATTGCTAGAATTGATAAGCTGCCGGATTCCACAACGTAATACTAGAAGTCAGGATTTATTTCAGTGCAGAAATTCTGGGTCTAACTACCATATGTATTCCTCTTTGTCCAGAATACTAATGGAGGGAAACAAATAATACCAAGTCAGTGGACTTCTTCAATTTATCTTTAAACATATTTAAAATGTAGTTAACGTAGCAATTCAGTTGTGTACAATAAATTATGTATATTTATTAATATTAATATGTAAAAACCCCGAAAAAGGGCGTTAATTAGTAAATAAATTAATAAATGCTACATAAGACATTTGTCGACTCGTAAACTTTGTAAACTAACGATATCGTTCTCACTTCTTTATGATTGACCCTATTATAAATGCGTGTATATTTGAGAAGTTAAGTAGGTCAGATCGCTACATCAGAAATATTAACATCCTACATAAATTACTAAACATCTGTTTCAACATTATCACTTAAAAAAACGTTGAAATCATGTTTGAACTCATTTGGATAAATAACAAAGAATCATGACATTTTTATTTAATTAGTACGGTTTTTTCTCGTTCCGTACAACGGATCTTAATTCGTATAATTGATTTTCTCTTCCGCTCTGTAATTACTGATAATTTGAAGTTCACTCTTACTTTAGACAGAAGAAGAATGAAGTAGGCTGCGCCGGTTATGGATTGCACAGCCTCCGGCCAAATGGGACCTTGTAACTCGATACTTATTATTCGCACAAACCAAATGTAGAGTTGAAATGCCGTCTGCTGCTCTGGTGGGATTCCTTTCCACGAATTTGGATATTGAACAAACTCATCGCTTTTCTATACTTATGCGCATGCGGTCCGGTTTCAGAATATTTTATAATACTACAGATACTGGACGATTTTACAGCGGCATCGGCAAACTTATATTATTTTACAACTATGAATCTTTGTGTAGATTTGTACGAAATATTTCAGGTATTTGGTATTTGTTTGAGAGTTTTTTTACGTAAATCGGGGAAAAACATTTAAATTACTAATTTAGTTTGTGGCTCTGACTCTTATGTGTGTATTCCTTTTGTAAATTTTTGACAGATGTTGTAATTTTCAAGTTTACTGACGGTGCTCATTCGAAAGGTAACTAACTCTCTGAAATTCAGAATTTTATTTTTTTTAAATACTTTCACAAATCCTACACGGAGAAAAACGATTATTGACGATTTATTAAAATCCGGTTAAAAACGGGTTTGCAGGCAGTTTCCTTTTTAACTTTTAGTACATTCCTAATATGTGTTCGTGCGCCTGCATTTGCCGGACAATATATATTTACGAAATGATTAAATATAATGAACACGTGTTCCGACATTGTGATAGTACATTCTTTTTTCATAAAATTTTAACAGGAAACCTATCAATTCAGTCATTAAGGGCCGGCGATCCTATTTTTAACCGGATTACGAAAAATTTGTCAATAACAAGTCAAAATATTTCACCAATAAATGTAGATATAATATATCTCGACGCCATCTAATGGGGAATATAGCACTAACAAATCCTTTCATACAAAAATAAAAGATAGTTGTTTTTATGTGAAAATGTAATAAGCAATTATTATTGAATGAAAAATACCAGTACTATGGAATTATTTGGCGGGTTTGTAATAAGCCAACATAGCTTAAAGGTTAGAGCAGCTGACTGACAATCAGCTGCCAAGGGTCGCGGGTTCGATTCCCGTCAGTATCTTTTATTTTTAGGTGAATAATTATTGCTTATAATAATTTGTTATTCTTTGTATTGTGAATAAAAAAACATTAGTACGAGTAAGGATATACTTGTATGTGGTTAACACGAACCTTGTCCGAAAGGTTGTGGATTGGGTGGGCTCCGATATCCAGTAACAATTATAAATATCACAAATATAAATATCTTCGCACATTCGTTAAATGTTTATAATCTATTTAATGTGCGACTGTAAGTCAATCATGATTAAATTAAAAACATATCTTCGTGGCCACTACCGGTCTTCAATGATACAAGTTACTCGTGAGAATGTTTTAAAATATTAATATTGAAAGCAATTAAAGCCTCTATCACGAATATATTAAGTACATTAACCCATATTTGTCTATATTTTACGACCAAATCACTGATTGAACATGTTTAACAACCTGGCCACCGTCGATCGCATCCTCTGATTAATCTGTTACATTAATCAATCTTTTTTTACGAACGTTATTTTTTTTAATTGAATTTAAGCCAATTTTAACCACTTTTCAATACTTTAGAAATAATGTTATAAATATTCTAAGATAATAAAATATAGACGGTGGGCACAGTATCCGATGATACCATCAGAAGGGGCGGCAACGAAATGACATTATTTCTTTCAACAGAAAATTGGCTTTCATCCTTGTACGACAAAAACAGAATTAGTTAGCCAGGCTTACATAATATAATATATAAACAATGAAAAGAATAAATTCTATGCTATTTCACTTTCTTAAGTTTCTTCGTTGAATCAGGGAACGTCATGGCATGGTTAGGATGCTTTCAAAATATGATTCAATACTGAAAGAATCTAATATTGGAAATAATTGAGATTACTTCTAGGTACACCAAACATACGTGGGTCATCGATAAAGGTGTCCGTGATTTTAAAATGAAATAACTTAATTGTGTTAAAGATATGCTATTTGTTTATAAACCAAAACACGCAGAAAATCTTTATTTTCTTTTACGTTACGTAAAACAATTTCGACAATTTCGATACGACTTTTCCCTGTTATACGGCAAACATCTAAGCGATATTTGACCTCCCTCCAAGAACGCTGAATCATTTCAACAAGAGTAACATTTGCCGTGCTGATTCTTCAGCGTATATAAAACTATAATATTGTTTTGAAACAATTATGTATAACAACAAATAATGTCGTCAATCAATAGAGAAATCTAAATCTTTCTGCTTATGGAGGGCAGATTGAGTTGATCAGCTAATCGGAATAATTGTCACAATGAATTAAACCATGACCACGATAATACATGAAGTGTACAATTCATGGCTCCATTGTTGGCACTGAGCAGATTAAATTCAATCTGCTTTAGTTGGTATGGTATAGTTTTCTTGACACACTTGCAGATGCTATTAGGTTCAAGCTTTCCTCTTTGTAATATATTTAGTGGCTTAGTGTTATGTTTCGAAAGTCCCTTCTCGATCTTAATTCACAGAATGGTTGGCGTGTTAGCATTCAATGCTCATAAACATCATACAATATGGGCAGCCAAGTAAATATCGGAATACCACAAGTGTTAACGTGAAACTATTATTATAAAAGTTTATTATTAATTTTAAAATTAATATACATTAAAAAAGTAAGTGCACAATGTGCATGCCGCTAAACTCAGAAACAAGTCTGTTATCTCCCTCTATCCCCTATCCATGAAGAATTTTCCCGTTTTTACCCGTTGTTTGTGTATATTACAAGGAACTTATATACATATATTGAAAGTACACTTCAACTAGTTATTTATAATGTTTAAAAGTATAAATGTTTATGGTTAAGTAATTGGTGGCAATTTGCAATAAATAATTGCATAATCTATAAAGCTTATTTTGTCAGTCAACATACAGTTGGAAGGTTGCGAGTTCAATTTCCACATTAAAAAAGTTTTATTGTTATTTTTTTACATTTTGAATAAAGGTATCCTACCGCCAGTTGTGTTATAGATGATAAGGGTTTTTACAAAATTTAAGGGTTGCTACACCGCACAAAAATATTAGTTGTGTTATAGATGATAAGGGTTTTTACAAAATTTAAGGGTTGCTACACCGCACAAAAATATTATTGTAATTTTCAAAAAATATACAGTTAAATTAACTCATTTTGAGTTTTCCAAGTTAACGCATTTTGCTAACATATTAAATCGTCAATACTTATTTTCTGTTCTGATTGCATAATTTTTTAACCTATACACCAAGAATGATTTTAAATACAGAAATATTAGTTAACCCATGGTAGTTATTATAAAACTTTTATTTATAACAAAATACCAATTCCATTAGCAGTTTGAATTGAATACCTGACCGCAAAACCTCGGATCGTGTACAAAATATTTTTCGATAAGTAGTGGTTAATATAAAACATGTGCATCCTGTTACCATCGACAAAACTATGAAGTCATAATTTATAAATTTGTTAATGCAACGCATTGAGGTAATCGAAATGTGTTGAAATTAGTTAATGACCTTTATTTACACACTTATTACTTGTGGTCAGGCAAAACCAACAATTTGGAAAAATTACATGTCCAAACATTCAAGTTTTTATTCTTACATTCACAATTTCTATCAGTTTGTTTTGGACATCAATTTACTTTAATAACCTTTGCATCAAATTATATAATAAATTTCAATGACTGTGAAAATCCACTGTTCTTCAGTTTATTATAGATAAATTTATTGTTTATTACAGGTATTTGTATTACTTTGGAAACGTATGCTACAACGCATCATTATGATAGTTGTGCCAATAATAAAACGGTTACACATTACATAAGTCACAGCACTACGTAGTGAGCAGCAATCATGAAAATAATTGGCAGTCTCCACCTTTCAAGTCATAATCTGCCGGTCATCGACACAGCGTAAACAATCATTTCACCGTCGTCAGAATAAAAATGATTTCAATGGCATTTGATGAATCGAAAAAATCTTTCTATCTTCAATCTAATAGTACTCACCTCTCACTGCTGTGATCGGATTAAACCCATCAAAGGTGGTTACCGAGTATTTTGTTTTTCTCCGTCCTATTGCTACTACCTTGTGGTCTGTGCCAGAAGATGTACTTTATACAATGCAGGTATCTTTAGATTGTACCTTGTACACCTGTGAGCGTTTTGGCTCAAGGTTCACTTTCAATCTCACTTCACTTGTGCAGTTTCGCGAAAGTCCAACGCGGTGCGCGCTTCAATGCACACTTTCGTTTTGCTATTGATCTGGTTGTTAGATTATCTGACTTTGAATGCGTTCAGAAGCGGAATGAACAGACTTATAAGGGCTCAAGAATACAGTTTTAACAGATAGAATAAAGAAAAACGCGAGAAATACTTATTAGGGGTGTTTAATGTTACAAATATTTGCCTAAACGAGGCTTAAATTTTCAATAAAAACTACGTTTTCGAAATGTGATAGAGATCTACGATATCAGACGCTTGTAAACGAAGCAGAGCGCTACGCTATTGGGCTAAATGGAACGTTTTTTCCATTCTTATTTGTGTGTAATGCACTTTTAGTTTTCTTATTTATTCCATGGTTTAATGTAATTCTAATGTTTTCAATATTAATGTATGCCAAAAATTATTAACTCACTTGAAATCGTTGATCGTTAAAGTAGCTTGTGAAAGGAAGATTAAAAGAAATTAAAAATATTTTTTTCTAAATATAGAAAATAATAATAAAATTATAAAAGATTCTATTGACACATAATATTACAAAAATCTAATTAACATGTTATTATGAAATAAGCGAAAACATGAACAGAACTGGATGATTCATATCTGTGAATTTAATACGTTCATAATATTTTATTATGATGAAAACATCCTATTTATAATTTCTGGTGAAATTCCTGCTATTCAAGTTGCCTTGGTACCTTCAAATTATACATTTAGATTTTAATCGGCAATAGCAAAGAAATAATTTTAAGAATATAAAGATTCTGTGTTATTGTTTATTATAAAATCAGATCTTTATCTTCATAAACATTAAAACATAAACATAACAATGATCATAATCTTAACACATAATAATGTTTCCATTCCTACGAGTACGAAAGTTTTTAGAAAAATGGTTTTCTCTTCCACATAAAAATGTTTTATGTGACTGTTTTTTCTCGTATTCACTTTTACGATTCATCCATAGAACTACAATTAGAGGTAACATGTTCCACCATTAGTAAACCGTACACTGGAATCGGTAGTTTTAGTTGGAGCTTTGGGAGAGTTGGAGGTCAAAAATCGTAACCTATTTAATCGCTTCATGTCTCATCTAAATGTAAATACATCAATGGATTCACCACCATTATTTATGTTATTTTATGTGCGTTTGTGTTCTTTTATTGATTTTCGTAAGTGTTATAAATAAAGAACCTAGGTAGATACTGAGTAGTAATTTGAAGGTATAATACATTGTATTTAGTCTATGTATAATATAGATACAAGATGTAATATGCTATTATTACTCACCAGTTATTGTACTCTAATCGTGAAGCTCAATGCTTGATTCAGCAATGGCTGTTTAAAGGTTCTACTTTTTAAAGTAGTTTTAAAAGTAGAGTCAGTTCTTAAAGGTACCCATTTTATGAAGCGTACAACTTTTTAAAGTAGAATGCTTTATAAAATGGATACCTTTAAGAACTCACATGTATGCAAACTTTACTCACTACAAGTTCTGCATTGAACTTATCGCTGTGGTGAGATATGACTCGGTGACACAAAGTGAAGTTTTTGTTTATGTATGCTACACTAGTAAACTCAATCAAAAAGTTCAAAGTTTTTGTAATTGGATCTGTACGGCAGTTTCCTGGGTATATCATCAACAGAACGGGAATCAAACGTATGGGGGCATACTGTCCCGAATTAATTCAATGTATCAATATCCATGTTCCCAAAAAATCATGTCGACATTTCTTACCTTTTTACTTCAATAACACTAGCTTACCAAAATTCTCCGATTCCGAGACTTCACAATCTCGGAAACAAATATTCTGATCTGTGTGATATATTTCATTTGAAAACTAATCAGTATAAATAATGTTGTATATTCTATCACTTTTATTCTTCTAGACACAAATAGACCTATGTACCCATATAACTTCTCCGCTTCTACTATTTTGTTTTGTTGAATCTTTTAAATTCAATTATATGCGTGAGGATTCATTTTTGCCATTATATTTACATTTTTCTTTATTATATTAATTTTTAAGTGTTTACTGTGATACAAAATGCTTGTATTTTTTTTAAAGAAAAGCTCACTAGGGCGTGTAATAAAAAATATATAATATTATACGATTTGAGATAATCACGGCCAAGATTATCGTAATGATTTATTTTTGTGATATTCTGCTATGTTGTTCTACCTCTTTCTTTAGCCAACGTTTCGGACAGCACATCTGCCCTGATGATGGACACTGTATTGCTGTCCGAAACGTTGGCTATAGAAATAAGTAGCGCAACACGGCATAGTACCCAAAAATAAATCACTATAGTGACGGCTTCCGTGGTCGAGAGGTAAGGCTCTCGACTAGGAAGCCGGAGGTTGCTGGTTAAAATCCCAGTGGTGGCGTGCGCAAGTAAATTTTATTTGGTTAATTTGTGTTATTTCACAATTTATTCATTCAAAATAATATATTGTGTATTTGCGTATTCAGAATTGAAACATAGCTTGAAATTGCATTAGCCGTGTTTGGTGACCAGATCTGAATAGCCAGGTACTCCCCCCTCCCACTTTCATCTACCTCATTTCCTTCCCCTCCCCACTACTCTTCAGTCTCATAACATACCCCAATTGGGGATGACATAGTCTCACTAGCTCCAGACGGTTGGGAGCAGTTGAGACACTAGTGCGGTATTCACATAAAAATTAGTTGAAAAATATAAGAAAAAGTAAAACGTGCTACGTACCAAAATTGATTATGTAGGTGGAAAGCAGAATGATGTATGAGATTTTGCTGGATCTTCTATTTCGTTTTAACCAAACAAAATCCTACAGCTTCAACGTCTAGCCTTACCCTCATTAATAATCCCGGCTTTCATTTTAGAAATGTCTCGCACAACGATCTCCTAAAAATATCCCGAATGAAATCATTGGTTTTAATTATAAAACACCGAACGTAGCTCAACTGTCATTTTTGAAAATATTTGCATGGGCGTGAGCTAACTTGCCACGTCAAAATTATAAAACGATTAGATGAAATATTCCGAAGCAACATACACTGAGAGTAGATGTTAGTGCTATTCCTATACTTCTAATACTAATTCTCTAAATTTGTGTATATTGAATTTTGTTTGTAGTTAATTTGAAGATTGAATTTGGTATATTGAATTCTGTTTGTAGTTAATTTGAAGATTGAATTACGTATATTGAATTGTGTTGGTAGTTAATTTGAAGATTGAAATATGTTTGTAGTTAATTTTAGATTGTATTATGTTAATTTGTGTGTTGAATTACGTTTTTAATTATCTAATAAGACTTTAAATATTGTTTATACATCACCTTTTAAGCATTATTCATTTTTTGCATTTACTTACTACTCCCATATACACGAGCTCCCGGAGCTAACCTTACGGAGTAGTAGAATAATTAGTAAAAAATATATTTTCCATACTGTTATAATTTGAAATCATGTATTGTTTTATAACAAATAAAATATATTATCCAAGTCTAGGAGGTAAAAAATCTAAGTGTTTATTTGAAAAGAGCTTAAACTGAAAATCATCAGTATTTCCTGGAAAAGTGTCTTCGAATTTAACCTCCCACACCTCTAAAATCAAGGGTCAGGCTTGAATGAAACTATAAATGGCACCATACTTTTTCTCTGTAGGCTAGTTAACAGTCTAACAAGACGGTGTGACGCTTATATTTGCACGGTAGGTATCAGAATCCAACAAATCACAGTTAACTGTAACTTTCTATTTAAGCTAAAACCAAGTTAACACCGAGTTTACAAAACAATCTATTGCATAACAACTCCGATTGCAGAATGTTTATTTGCACGGTTCAATCTGTTACCAGTGCTTTGAATGATTTCTGAACGATTCTATTTTTCTCTTTGACATTTATATATCAGGGTATCGATTCTCTGATCCAGGCCGCTCGCTATCGCTGTCGAAAGTACATACATTGGTCGGCATTCTTATTCTTGAGTCTCATTGAAGGTACATAATTACATACGCCAAACGTCAAAAATCATTCCACTCGTGGACTTTATCGAGAATCGAGGCCCTGGTTAGTTTATTGATTTATGCATTTCGTTACCATTTTGCTAAAATGTTAAGATGGAAAAGATAATTGTACTTTTTTTTATTTCTTGTTAATAATCTATTATTGAAGAGAAAACCTTGAATATTTCATAGTTAAATTAAACTTGACAAAAATAGAACGCTATTAAATTTTTTGTGAAAAATTGTATGCATCAAAGCGTTATCTTGAATCTGTGACGAACATACTCAAAACTTCTGTTTTAAGTTTGAGGAAAAAGAAAATATAACCATTATCATGGAAACGGGGACAATGCTTTTATATTCGTTAATTAATTGTGTGGAAAACGTATTTTAAAACTATTTTTCTCTATACAAGGAAAGGTTATTTAAATATTAACAAATTCAAGTCAACAGTTACGTAACGCCAACGAAACTAAAAATACGCATAACTTATGCGAAAGAAGCACATGTTCTTAAAAATGCAAATTGCAGGGACTTTCGATAGTACAAACTGTGTCCGTCAACCGTTCATTGGAAATGAGCCTACTACTTGATAATTTATTGTGGATAAAGCCTCATATGAAAGTAGTGGAGCGTGTTTCGAATAAATTATTCTCTTTAAAGACAACAATTCATGTAAGTCAGATAATAAAAGAAAGGATTGTTTTTTTCACGGTAACAGGTTTCAGCACCTATCTGCTAAATCTTCATTTCTATTCTTTCTTCAATCAATATAGACTAGCCATATTACATCCTTTTGTATTTTAAGTATCATATCTCATTAGTGTCTTTCAAAACACCTCTGTTTCAATGTGAAGGGTTTCAGTAAAAAAGTCATTTTAAACCTGTGCACCACAGAATCTGTCCTTGGAAAGATTAATTTTTTTCTACTTTTTTATTTTATTTTAACGATAACTTTTGTATAACGATAACGATAAGTACAGCGCAGAGACGATTCTATTGTGATTGCGTGATATCTCACGCATCCTGGCAGCGGAATCATTCGTGCGTTCATGAATATCAGAATATTTAATTTACATCTCTTCCGAGTTGTACTCGAGTGCTTTTTTTTCTTTGTTAATTCTTAGAGTTTGATACCCTTCCAATAGGATGGTACAGAAAACAGCGCATGAAGAAATATTTTGATAGGTACCATATTCACGCATATAAAAATAGTTGTGTTTTACATATTTATTTACTTCGCTCTTTCAAATATTTTATATCTCAAATATTTTTATCTTTTTGATGTGCTTATTTAAAAAAATGTAATCTGTGAAGTTGACATAACAATATAGAATTTTAAAACCACAGTCAGGAGTGCTCCTGAACCGGTGCTCCCCTTAAGCCGACACACTATGTATTGCCGTATCTGGGTTTCGATTCTCCAATTCAGGCCGCTCACAATCGCCGTCGAAAGTACGTACATTGTTCGACTATCTTCTTCTTGTTTTTCGTCGAAGGTACATAATTACATATGCCAAACGTCAAAAGTCATTCCACTCGAACAGCGAGTGGGTCGCACCACTCGTTGTTCGAGAGGAATTACTTTGTCGAGAATCGAGGCCATTCTGAATGAAAACTTGCCCTAAGATGCACCACTTTTATCCCACATACTGCTAGTAAAACGGTAAGTGACATAAATCTTTTGCAGTTATATCATCACTGACTAAACTTTTAATAATAATTAGTAGTTACCGGAGCACATCGCTTTCGTAATAGCTAGTGCGGTGGGCTCACACCGAACATCAACAAGTCTGCTGTACTTCATTTTAATAAGTTGATGCCTTTTTCTTTTGCCGGGCGAAAGTGAAAAGCCTTTACCATTGACTGAGGTTGTGGGCGAAGCAGACCAAGCCTTAAAAAACGTTTAAGATTATATTTCTATTAATCACTCAGAATTTAAATTTCTTCAATAATAGTATAATTACTTTGCGCGGTCATTTTAAATAAATAAAATAAAAAACTATTATTATTAAATATCACTATTTAATAACCATTTTTTTAACAGCCATCTCTTAAATTTATTTTCAAATTAATATTCATGTTCATATTTTAACATTACTATTCATATTTTCATATTAATACCTATATTCATATTTTCACATTAATACTCATATTCGTATTTTCACATTAATACCCAAATTCATATTTTCAAATTAATACCCATATTCATCATTTTGTCGATGTTTTTAGACATTTTGGTTGCTTATTGATTATGTTGTTTTAAATTATTTAATTTTTAGTGTAATCACTATTTTGTAAGAATAATTATTATAAAATATAATCGTTTTTTATTATAATATCTAAATTAAAAAGCTACCATGGATGGGTTGATTCACAAAGTGTGAACATTTCATCAAATTTCAAAGTTTATATTAAAATTAAAATTGCGGGGAATTTATAAGTGTTAGTGTAAGTTATTTTTCGTGAGCGGGTATTTTGTGAGGAGAATCTTTTTGTGGAGAAAATATGAAAATTCTAGACATTTATCAATTTTCCTACCATATTGAATAACAAATATTCACAAAAATTGAGAAAATTTCAATATTCAATTTGGGTCGTGGTTTGGGCAAAGCCACCCCGTAAACCATACATGGGATAACCAATACCTCTACCATAAGTCACCCCAAGAGGTTTGCTACGTTTGGTGACTTAGAAGGGGTGCCTGGGTTCATCGGGTGAGGTGTGTTCAGATCTTGACGATGAATGCTTCTGTCCACCAGGTACGTGGCGGGTTGGATTGGGAGAGGCCAATTTGAAAAAACTAGAACTTCTTTTGCATAAAAAGACCCTCCAAACACACACAGCATCCCCTAAGATGATATAGGCCTTGATGGAAATTATTTTATTCAGGTCCTCCCGTGTGAAGGAATTTTAAAATTAATTATCATTATTAGGAACTTTCACATATCAACTATTAATGAAAGCTCTATGGAGCCACTGCAACGATTATTATTTAAAATATAATACGTTTTTACTAAGAGCCATTAGAAAAAATATCAATGGAAACATTTTACAGATAATTTGAAGT
This sequence comes from Hesperophylax consimilis, assembly GCF_061612785.1. Lineage (NCBI taxonomy): Eukaryota > Metazoa > Arthropoda > Insecta > Trichoptera > Limnephilidae > Hesperophylax > Hesperophylax consimilis. The sequence goes on from NC_142842.1 coordinate 14,643,666, forward strand.
ATGACTTGACCTTTATTTAAAGTTTAAACAGTCAATAAGTAATATTATTTTGATATTTGTTCAATAGGTAACCAGTTACGTCATACCATGAGTAATATCGTCTGTGAATGATTTATGCATCTCAAGATGTACTTGGCGGTAAGCTTTCCCAACTAAAGTGACTTGACCGGAAAAAAACTATAAAAACTTGTTTAGCTACCGAACACAAAAATCTTCTTAAGCCGTTAGTTTTTTTTATAAAATTATTCGTCCATAAACGAAATAATAATATGCCTTAGTGGACTTTAACAAATCGGCAGATTATTTCACAAACTTTCAAGATGAGTGACACTGTTTATAATCGGAATGATCTTTAAAATGCATCACTAATTCTGGAATACCTTATTTCTTAGCCAAATTTCATTTGCAGAATCTTTTCAATATCATTTTCTACTTCGTAATTGATTTGTTTTTCATTAAAAATTAAGAAAAAAATTATTATATTCCTGATATATTTTTTTTACATTGACTAATAATTTTATTTTTTTTATGTGAAACCGCTAGAGTCCCAACTATTGCCAATTGTCTGGAGCCTAGTGAGACTATGGCATCCTCAATTGGGGTATGTTGTGATGCTGGAGGTAAAAGAGGGGGAAGGAGATGAGGAAAAGGATCATTGGGAATTACCTGGCTATTCAGATTTGGTCACCAAACACGGCCATAGCCATTTCAAGCAATGTTTCAATTCTGAATGGTGATCTCATACCACAGTGATACAGACAGAATCTTCCACTAGAGCGAGATGTAAGTGAAATAATTTTTTTAAATAAATCATAAAATTTTATGTAACTTTGGGAGTATCTTAGCTTTGTTTTACTTAGAAACAAATCGAAGTAGGTATTAACTATCAGTTTCCTCGTACTGAGATTTCCATCTTATCAACAACTAACTTTATCCATGTGCCACAATGGCCGAGGCATATTATATAAATCAAAAAATAAACAAATTTATTTATTTTCAGTAATTTAATTATTTTATAAAATTCAATTCATGTGCTATGTATTATCAAAGTAACTGCCTACCTACAGGGTAAGAAATGCAAAAGTGCCTACCAAAAGATCAACCGACGTTTTTCAGTGCATCCATTGAACATTAAATCATCTAATGTTTTGAATGTGAGGTTAGACCACTCGAATGTGATTGTTAAAACGCGAAACAATCGATGCACCGGTATGAAAAGGCCATTCGCGGTGGAAGAATAATTAAGTTTCCATATAAACTATTCAAATGAGCTGGAACTCACCGCGATCTATAATATTCTACAATACAACCATCCTCAATGAATGGAGGTGATGTAACGACGTAACTAGACTGAATCAAATATTCTATTGTTTACTTCACCGGAATGAGTAGAATGCACGTTGCAAAATATACGTGGATATTAGGGAAACGAATCCTAATAAATTAATTGAAATATTTGAGTGTTTAGGATATTGCATAGTAACACAATCTTGCTATAGTAATAATATATAAAATAAAATAATATTTGTCTTAACTCTAACATTGACATTTTTTCGGATTCACTGCCCAAATTCAAACGTGGCATCATGTCAATAATTTAAACTGTTCAATTCGCGTTTGCGTATACGTATACGTATATGTATATACAGACACACACAAACACTCACATATACATTACACACGTCACACCCACACACCTATATACTACACACGTCACCTGGTAATTAAGGAATACACATACCACTTAGCAGACATTACAAGGAAACATATCATAGGTACACAACATGAAGTATCTTATTCCTGTTTATTGTTTCATCTCTGTAAGTAATGTACTGTTTATTTCTATACCTAATATAAAATAAAATAAAATAAGTCTCAATAATCTTCTAAAGTTCCTTTAAGAATTTCCGTATCCAAATAAGGGCGGTCCGACTAATTGACAATCAATTTTAACAGACCGATTGCCATCTCTAATGCACAGACGCATTGTGGGCATGCTGAGTCTGTTCTACAGGTACTTTAATAGAGCCCGCTCTAATTAGCTAGCAGCATTGATCCTCGGTGCACCGGTGCACGTGCGTGAGACTCGACGTACACGAGCGGAACACCCGTTCACAGTTGATGTTGGCTTTCATGAAAACGGGCCCCTTCTTCGACTCGTTTTCGTGTAAGACGGCTCGTATGTGGGACGAGCTACCGGCATCTGTTTATCCTCCTTCATATAATCCGGGCCTCTTCAAGACTCGCATCAACAAATCCTTCCCTACGGCTGCCCAACTGGGTTGCGATTAGCTCTCCTTCCTTTACGCTGCACAGACAAAGGCGCTGTTGTGAGGTGTCACATTTAAATTAAATTAAGCGCAAATTCCTAAACATTTGTGAATGCACAAACACATTGTAAGAAAACACATTTTGACACTTCGATTTTAACCGATATTTTGATCCAAAACACGTATTAAGTGTAGTGAGTTTTGTGTCGGGAAATGCTAATCACCCCACTTAAAAAAGTCGCTGGACGGAGAGGATTTTTTACGACGGAAATAGCTTATTCCTGCAGCGACGGAACTTTTGTTTGAGCGGCCGAGAAGAATAATAAAGGTGCCCACACACGTCATGTCTGCATACGACAAACCGTCAAAATCTGTTGTTCTTTTTTACGGTCATTAAAATAATAATAGCCCGCTCTCACGAAAGCTTCTGTGAGGCCAACGAAGTTCGGTAACGTTAAATCCTTCCGCCGTAGCAACCGGATCCACAAAATAACAAAAAAAATCAAGAACATTTGCAGAACAATTGTTTTCGTGTTTCACTGCTTCTGAGTACAAACGGCACGAGATTCCAGAGCAACGAACTGAAGCTTTTCTGATTTAAATTAATGGAAATTGTATCACTTCATGCTTGTGAATATAATGGCCAGCAGATTCCTTAGATTGCATTGCGTTTTAAATGAGCGACTATCATTGTATATTTATTGTTTCACTTGCCTTTGGATTCCAACAAACAGTATTAAATATATTTAATTTATTCGAATCCTGTGAATCATTCTGTATTAGAACTAACAACCAATCAACCGTAATTTAGTCCTTGCTGGGAAAAACTTTGTATTTATCGCAATAAATTTACCGAGAAAAACAAGTTTTACTATGTGAATAAATAACGCTTTCCTTATGAAATAATCATTCATAAATGCTATCAAACCCGTAAACAGTTTTTTTCTAGTTTAAGTCCTGCCTAAACTATTCATAAAATTCTAATCAGGGCTTTTGTCATCAAAATTTAATTTGATGTTTAAAATCCCGGCAAGGTTAATTATAACATCTTCGAAATAACGTCCTTAAGATATATTACTATCACGAAACCGTTTTTCTTCGTGTTATTCTAATCTCCATTATGTGACTAGGTATGACTAGTAGTGTCATCCAAATTTCATAAAACGGACCTTTAACATAACATTTTCCAGTATCCAGTAACCGCAAAAACTAATTACAGCTTCTGGATTAACTTATTCCAGCTCTCATTTTATCTAAATTCTCAACAACAAGATTTTCGATAAGAAAATCGATGGAACTTTCATATCGTTTTATTTTTATTTTTATGACACAAGAGCTCCCCTATCTGAACAGTGTAAAGGCAGGGGAACTATGCCGCCATCCGGTTGGGCAGCGTTGTGAAATGATTTAAGGTAGGGGCTGTAAGGGATCTATTAATGCGGGTCTTTAAGAGGCCAGTAGCTCGTTCCACATACGACCTGATTTACAAAAAAAAAGTTGAAGAAACGGCCCGTTCTCATGAAGTCGACGTCATTCCGCTCGTGCCCGTCGAGTTTCACGCACGTGCACTAGGAATCAATGCTGCTAGCTTCTTAGAGCAGTCTCCATTAAAATTCTTGTGGAACAGACACACATTTTGTCTATGCATTGGAGATGGCAATCTGTCAACAATGGATTGTCGATCAGACGGACCTCCCTCCTCTGAACAGAATCAAGTAAGTTTATAAAATATTGTGAGTATTAATTGTTCTTGTATTTAATTTGTAGAGCTCCATTTAATTTTGTTTTATTTAATATAAATCTAATTTAATATGCAGAACTTAAAAATAATATTAATAAATCAAAAAAAAATAACAAATTTTTCGGGCCCAAGCCCAAAGATGGCTACCAGATTCAATTTATGTAGGGTTAGTAAGTTATTTTATTAGTTGAACGCGTAACAAATGTATTTTGATCATTGGGGATAAGTTGCTATAGCACGACTTCTTTCAGGGTAATAAAAAACAACTATTCAACATTAAAAAGTTTATTATTTATAGCTATTTAAAAAATAGTTATTTTTAACTATGATAAAGGGATTTCCGGAAACTCTCTGGAGAACTACACCACTTGATAATTACATTCTAACCGACAATAACAGCGCCAACGTAATTGAACTTTTACTAGGAAAAACTAACAAAAAGCTGTATTTACTTTAAAAACAACGCGGTAAAACAATAAATTTGACGAATCATCAATTTGACGAATCAAAGAGCATGAAAAAATATATTGGTTCGATATAAAAAAGTAGTTTGACTGAGCCCGAAGGCATGCGTTGGTTGGTTTACGAAGCATGACGGACCATAGCGGGCCAACCAGTGAATAATACGATTACTTCATAAAAAGTAATTTAAAAGCACTCTCAATGAAGGAATATGACATCATACAGTATCTTCGTCTTACCTTACGAGCTTTGTGCAATATGGCCAGTCTGCTAACAAAACATATTTTCGCTTTTGGCAATGGCCATGTAATATATTATTTCTCCGCGTGTTATTAAATAAGCATTTAGGAAAAATATCGTCGATGAATCGGCGATTATTTATTTAATGACCATCTGAAACGTGTACGTACAGTGCATCCCAGTGACGAGGAGGTAAGAATAAACGTATCCTTAAAGGTCATGAGATGAAAATTATTAGCATTTAACGAATCACAATAAATTATTAGTTTGCGAAGTTTGGCCAAAAAACATTATAATGACTGAAGCAGTACTTGTATACATATTTCAATAAATATTTCTCTTAAATCATGTTATCATAAAACTAAAATTCGTAACACAATATTAAAGACCTAGGTTTTATAGATATTCATACAGCATGTCTTTATAACATTGAGACGATGGATTAAACCTGTGTCTTTGAGAGGCCCATGTTATAACAAGTCATTCTAAAAACTTTTGAGCTTTAAAATTCAGAAATTTAATGCTCTACGGGTCTGTCAATATTTTAATTTAAAAAAAAGGTTTCTACAAAAAATTTAAATTTGTGTAATATAATGAAAGAAACATACGGCGAAATGTAGTGCTTTACATACATTTATTGTAAGTGTGAAGCGCGGGAATTATTATATTTTACCTATATTTTTTAGTAATGGTATCACTGGACTTATATATCCAGGGCTCAAACCAGATAGCAACTTGAATGACATAAATCTCACGAGCCGAGTTTAAAAGCAACTGAAATTTCAACTTGTTCCTACCATTCCCTTGGAACAACAATGTGCTATCTGCCATTTGCATTGAACTGAAGATACTGGATATTCAAGTTTAAAGTTTGAATCACGATTAAAATAGTAAGAATTATAATGAATAAAGTATTAAATCTATGCAAAAGATTGACATTAAGCCAAAAAGATTGCCAAAAAAAAAAACAAAAAGAACCTTTTCACTTTGTTTCTCTCTCTCTCTCTCTCTCTCTCTCTCTCTCTCTCTCTCTCTCTCATTTTCTAACCCCTGTCTTCGTAATCGAGCATCATCTATTTGTACCAAAGTATTAGAGGGTAAGTAACTTCTTCTAAATTCCTACATTGGCTCTGTGCTTATGTTTTTATCCCTATTTGTTTCCATTTTTGTTTCTTCTTTTTTGTTTTACTTATCCTCCCTTTTTCTATTTGCATACTGTTTTTGTATGTGAAACTTATAATTATGATATCAAAATATCAATGTAAAATTGTACCTATTAACTCCGACTTATATATTGTAAGTTCTTCTCGTACTAAAATGAGTTTTGTAACTCATCGGGATTGCTCAAGCAAAAAATAAAAATAAAAAATAAGTAAAAAAACCAAATCATGTACAGGTAATCTTCGCTATAAGACCAAGAAGTTGAACAAATTTCTTCGGGAAAATCTTTTTTGTTTATGAATCCGGCCATTCGATAATAATCGGTAAGGTATGAAACATAAATTTAAACATTTTATCAGTTTTTACTTGGCTAAGCCAGCACTTATTTTATTCCGCAAAAACTAATTTAAAAACAATTCATTTTTGCCTGTTGGGGCATTTTGAATACTAACTTTTGCAACCGCATCCCACAAAACACATATTTTATTGCCAAAAAACATGCAAATCCCGTTCGATCAAAACAGTTATATAATCTCCGAGTTTTCCGCAACTGCCCGCGGTGACATAATTTGCAATGTTTTGCATATGAAATTAGACAAAGTAATTTTAATCAGATCTCTGCATTAAATTACACACCTGCTCAGATTTATTGTCGCTACCTTTAATGACCCAGAATTAACAGAATACATTATTATCTTTGACGGAAAATAATCAACACAAAATTAGGTAAACATTTTCAACTTTTATTAGAATGTCAATTTTACATATTTTGCATCTTTCGCTATTTTATAAGATCTGCAATATAATACATCATTGATTGCACAGTAATTTTCAGCATAAGAAAGTTGTATAAAATGTTGATTACGGTTTTTTCCGATACATTTTTACATTTTTATTCCGTCTAGCAATGTGCATTGATTTTCCAACAACCTGTTGGCACCGTTTGTTGCGCATTAATATGATGAGATTAATGCTGTATTTACATTTAAAAAAAAAACGTGTCGCTATGATTCAATTATTAGGTAGGCGAAAGCAGGTGCCACGAGAAGGCTCTGCATAATATTATCTCAAGCTCAAAACATCCTCGGTTTTAGTAGGTAAACTATTACATTATTATAGGTAATAAAACAGAACCTAAGGCTTCAAACCTGTGCAAATTCCATAGCGCAATAATGTAATAATATTATGCATTAATTATTTCACTTGCGTATAGTCCGGATTATCTGCAGAAAACCTGTTCATTTGACATTTTGAAACGTTATAATATATTGCAATACCTGTATCATTGATTACAAAAACTTCAATGAATATTAATAATAGACCCACAGGAATAATGCAGGCGTAAAATCTGCAATGTTTAGACAAAAACAATGTTTTTAAAGGTTATCCGATGAGGTTTCAAAAGGTTTCAAATATCCGGCCAATGCAATGGTGTCATAGAAAATGGACCTCCATTCAACACTAAGTACATAATCGATCGGTTGTAATGCAACGAATCGGTATTTGTTTCTAAAAGTTAATAAAAGGTCATTATCTGACATTTCATGGTTTAATGCTATAGATACGATTGGTTTCGTTCAACAGCAGTTTAATTAAAATATTATTTTTTCAACACAAATCAATAGCTATCTATAAATTTTATCTGTTTTTTTTTTTGAGAAAATCGAGAATTAAAATGAGAATCAAAACACGTATACGAGTAGCTACTAAAAAAGGGAAATAGCATATTAATAAAGAAGATTAAATATCTTCATAAAGAATAAAACGAAAAAAAAAAATTTTAAATTAGCCATAGGTACCTAAAACTTGTGTAAAAAATAAAATTGCATGTGAGTCTTCCATCGGCCATGATTTCTGTCATCAAATACCCTTTTATCAATGTCAGTATCATTAAGTACAAACAAAATAATTTCTAAAAATGTTTGCTTTAAATATTTAGCTCTGATTAAATAAAGCAACACAACAAAACGTATTGCCTTCTCGCAGTCTATGTACATAATTTCCAAAATATTTGTTTCACCGTTTTAAACGCCATGTTTTGTCTCAATAGAGTTGGATTCGAGTAGGTTGATTAGTGATCTCACACTATTTTAATTGGTTTGTATTTGCAATCGATTAATTTAAGTTAAGGTGCCACAAATTGATCGACCCTTTTGCAATGCTTACGACAAAATTGTTGATTGATTGACTTACCGGATAATTGCATTGTCGTGTACCGCGAATTATTTAGTAATTTACCTCTTTACCAGATAACTGGGAACTATTAGTCTCGCGTAAAGCGTTTAACCTTTGGCCCTGTTGTCCTCTCGGACGGCAAGTTCTTGCAGTAATTCCAAATTAGCGACCTCTTCCGTAAATCCGGACACTTGGGGACTATTTACTATCTATTAACTATTTACCCGAACTGTGGAAGTACCCACCTATCTACTTTAATGTTTTATTTTATTGTTATTAGTTACTACTCGCCTGGGTGTTAACACTATATTTTCGTGAACAACTTTAAAATTTCATTTAAACGACGATATGGTATATTGTCTTCCTTTCATAAATTTTGTTGAATTTTAAAAGCTCAATAGCTCACTATAGATATGATTTTGAACTAAAAAATTTATATCTACAAGACAATCAACGCGAATTTCATTAATATTCCAAATAGGTTACCATTCGAACGTTCTGGCTGTTTCATTGTTTTCTGCGTTATATTCCTTCATATTTTTACTTCCGAAACGTTGATGCGTATAAATAATTATTCAGCAATTATATTATATAAATCAGAAAGCCTTGTCTGATAAATGTATGACAAAAATGAGTAAAAAGAATCTTGAACTCTCTCTAATTCAAGCACTTGTTCGAGAGCTTTTTATGGTGTTCCAATTTCGACACCAACTGTTTTCACTGGCACTGCAAAAAAATATATTTTGTATTCAATTTACTGTACTTTCAAAAATTTGCAGCAAATCTAAAATATAAATCTTTGAAGCAACTTGTGAGGCACAATATTCACGATAATATTAATAATTTCCTCGGCAACTGCACATCTTCACGTAGATAATTAGCACGATTGACATCTAAACTTCAGGTTTGTAACATTGCAACAGACAGTAAATAACTCTTGCATTCTTGGTAACCACTAGAGTCTAGATCTCGCTTTGGTTCAGCTGAAAGAGGTCACAGTACACAGTACACAGTCATGACAGATTCCGTGCACGCTAAAGCTTCCTGCACGGATAGTGGAAGTTGGGAGACATTTAACTTTATCGTGACGCATGACGCCCCGCAATTAGTTTTGGCGGCAGAAGGAAAACAAGGAACTGCTATTCATTCCTAGGATATTCTCTAGAATAAAATTCAGTAAAGTTATATTACACCACTTTCAATAACATTTGATGCCGACAGAGTTTCGTTTTGACTCAAGGTTCATCACGGCTTAAAATTAAATACTTCTGTAAAAATAAGTTACTACGATACTGTTTCATTTAAAATGTCACACCAACTGTGTTTCATTCTAATCCAATGACTTTAGGAGCTAAATAATGAAATATAACACCATTTGTTATTATTTTTACCAGCTTTACGATTACCTTACCAAGTACAAACTTAATTTCATGATTTATAATTTTTTTAGTAAACCAATTTGAATTTAATGTTTATTATTTGTCTTTCGGGTTCCAAGATATCTGGGTCCATAGCCAAGAAGCTAACCGTCGTTCCACAGAGGTCGTCAAAGTTTAAATTTAGTCTTTTGAGTGTGATAACCTAATACGTATTTGGTTATCATTATAAAAAAAATTGAATAATGGCATTGTTCATGGACTATATTCTTGCATTATATTCATACGTAGGAGGACACACACGAGATTGATATTTTAATTCAAGCGCATCGGATATGTGTCAAAAACTAAACAAAGCTCAAACATAAATAAATTACGTTCCTAAACGTTGTGAGTGCTTGTGTTCCTCCTAACCACTTATATATTTATGAGCCAGGAGGTTCTCAAACTTAGATCATACTTTGCCATGTGTCGCTTATTGTTTGCGGAATTCAGACAATAAATCACTTCAATGTTTCATATGCTACACATCAAACCAACGCACACTTTGATCTATTGAATTACTTTAATAACACGACCAGACACAATAGATTACGATCAGAAGAAAAGTATTTCTAGGTGTGACGAACAAGACTCGTGAAATTAAAAAATATCTGTAGAATTACGAACTATAATGATTTATTGTTATTATCGAATTAAACGAGCCAGCTTCATCAATCGCCGTCTAGGAATTATTTTCACATTTAAAAATAAATATGTGTATATATTTTAACCAGATCGTCATTGTGAAGATAAATGGACATAAAAAATAAAATTATATTTGTTGAAATCAAATGTAGATAGTATTGAAAGTCGGGTTCAAACATTGAACTGATCAATGTAAATGTGTAAATATGCAAACTTTCCGTTTTAATCATTTTTAATGAACTCATAAATAAAAATTATTTCTTTAAAAAAACTAATCTATAATAATCTAAACACAGAACAATAAATAAACTTGGCAAAAAATCTGGCTATTTTCCATTTATTCAAATGTGTTACGCAGGTTGCCAAAGAAGAGAGAGAGACTTCTATAAATTAAGGAGTGATTGATTCTTGAGAGAGATTTCATTTGCCGCTTTTAAGTATCTTATAGAAAGTCATGTCAGTGGTAATCATTTATATAGGTTTCACTATATTGTGTGGCACATGGGATCGTTTGGATGGAATTCCAAACAAACAGTGCACCTGAAATGTGGTCATTGCTTGTTTATACGGGTACAGTACCTACCAGCCTGTATGCAATGAAACTCTCACAATACACCAGAATAACAGTGATTTGACAAAATTACGACAATCAGGTAATAACAACCTTACCTTTTGTAAACGTGGGATGAAACTTTCGTAAATGTATGTCAATAGACTTATTGTTTGCCTTATTCGATGCTATCAGCATACATGTGTTTTCGTGAAGAGATTTTATCTGTTGCTACATGTATGCATATTTCAAATGTCGTGACCTGTGACCGTTCACGATATTTATATACTTAGAAGAAATATAATTTGTAATATATTTTTAAAAAAACATGTTGATGTGTGCAAGTCATCAAGAGCCATTACATCATGTTTACACGTCCCATTGTCAGGATGAGTTGATTGATTTATTGCAACAAAAAACTTTGAATTATGCTTTTTGCTTGAACTGGTATACAACTTGATATGGACAATAGAACGTCACCGCTCCTAATCTACCTTACTAATACATTTCAGTATTCACCCAGTCTTTGCTATACTGGGATTAAAATCCATAACCTTGTGTCCAATAAGATGGGGGGACTTATTTCTTGTAATTTTCTCTTTTAATTAACCCCTCATTATTATGATTCCCAATATTAATAAGAAATTCGATCCAATTACAGCGATTTTAACTGCCAGGGATTACAATAAATCCTTAGATGGTTGTTATGATCTAAACGTTATTTATGCACAACTTTACGTTAATAGTAGTTATTTATGGAAGGTTTTAATAATTATTATTACATAACAAATGTACATGGAAGAACTCAAAATAAAGACGAATATTCAATTAACAGGTTCCGGCGTGTAATTGAGTAAAAAAAGTCGCAATTAGCCATCTTGTAACACGCTTCAATCTCTCACTTATCGGCAGAGATATTAATTGTCTACGGAGGATGTAACTGCGGACATTTGCCATAGAATTAACTTATCTGGTATATCTTAACACCAAAGAAAATGTACCGCTTGGTGCTGGTAACCCAGATGGGGTATCAAGCGAGAAGCGAGTCTCCGACATTTTGGATACTTACTTCCTCAAGTAATTCCGAGCCCACAACCAATCGACAATATCTCACAGGACAAGCTAGCCATAGACTAAGTAGATCTGCAAATGACATCGGCCTGCGTTTCGCGAATTGCACCAATCAAGATATGATTCCATGCACGGAACAATGTGCAACATGCATGCAAACATTACAAACGGATGCAAATGATTCTACATAAAATTGTTAGCTTACTGAAATGAGGAGGTTGTTTTGGTGCATGCACAATGCACATGGCTGCATTCGCATTATTTCTTTATCAAATGTCATTGTACCCCTAGACATTTGTTTAACTCCACACGTCTACTGACTCAAACATAAATAGAATTCGAGATTTTTCTTAATTTTAATTCCCATAAAAACATTTTTAAAGTATTAATTTCTAAGTGTTAAAGTTGAATGACACGAAATGAATCCCTTCCGAATTACTGCTGATATTTATATTACTTTTTTTTTTAATTATGTGAATCTCGTACAACCATGGCATCCCCAATTGGGGTATGTTGTGAGGCTGAAGTTATTGGGGAGGGAAAGGAAATGGGGTAGAGAAAGGGTGGAAGGTACCTGGTTATTCAGATCTGTTTACCAAACACAGCTAAAGCCATTTCAAACAACGTTTCAATTCTGAATGATGGTCTTACACCAGAGTTATACTAAGAGTATATTCCACTCTTAATCCGGACCTCTACAAAAGTAGCTTTGTGTGGTGTCAAATATAAACAAAATGTACTATTTCAATAAAGGAAAAAATATTTACAATATTGTTTAAAAAATAAAAATATTACAATGATTTCAGCACACATAATTTATTTCATACTGATCTTCAAAATGAAACGAGAATGCAAATCAAACAGGGTTATAATGTGACAATGATTTTTTTCAATCAATATTATGAATTAATGTACCAGCCTAGAGTGCAAAAATAATACGAAATAATTGTATTTTTTTAATTATTAGTGTCGAGAAAACGAACGCTAAGGTTTTCTTTGCCCAGTAGGTTACATTTTTAAGTGGTGGACGCTTATTATCTCATTGTTTTGGCCGAGTTTTTTTAAATGAAGTAATGTTAAATAAACAGATGTTCACATATTTAGATCGCGCGGAAATACAATTCTGAAAACTTTCGAACAAAAAATCATTTTTCATTCAAAATATATTGTATATAATCATTAATAATCACTTTTTTCTTCAATAAAATGGTAGCTAGCCGTCAGCAATTGTATTTGTTTATTAATACATAGGTACCGTATAATTTCAGTTGTGTGTCTTAAAATCCATTATTTATACGGAGGTGCGCTGTTATGCGTAACCTTTTGATTTTGACATAATCTTAACATCACCTAACCTTTGAGGTAAATGCTTCCCATACTAAAATTATTCAGTATATTATGACACTTATATTCACCACGCTTAATGTTAAAATCATAGATTAATAGTTTTTGCGACGCTACTCTAGGGAGACTTTTAAATTTGTATGGATTATGGAATAGTTTCCAACTGTCAGCTAACTAAAGTCTTTCGTATGCACGTATAAAATATAATAAATATTTCTATTTCGCCAAATTATTACCATAACACCGGAAATCGAAAGGACACGGGTTCAAGTCCCGTTGGCGTCATGTATCTTTTATCAGGAGATTTTTCAATGTGGATGAGTGTTTCAGGCTAATAATTATTGCTTGTAAAATAATTGTTACCCTTTGCATAAAAAATCTTGTCTTAAACATTAGTTTACCAAAAAAAAAAAATTAATATTTGATATTTTATAATTAATATTTAGTTCTAGAATCTTCACCAAAAAATGTAGACAATTTGTCTCGACGCCATCTAGTGAGAGAGTTAGCACTTACAATGCCTTTCTCATATAAAATAAAGTTGGTTGTTTTTGGTGAAAAAAATGTAACATGCAGTAATTGTTGAATGAAACACTAGTATATATTGAATTATTTCGCGGATAAGAGATAAGCCGCCATAGTTCAGTGGTCAGAGCTGTCGACCAGAAATCGAAAGGACACGGGTTCAAGTCTCGTTGGCGTCATGTATCTTTTATCAGGAGATTTTTCAATGTGGATGAGTGTTTCAGACTAATAATTATTGCTTGTAAAATAATTGTTACCATAACACCGTTTTCGTGAAAATATAACCTGAGACGTGGTTAGTTTAGGTTACATTAACATACAACTGAGTGGGTAGCTTGAAGCGAGTATTCACAGTCCATAATATTATGTTTTAGTTTAAGGAAACTGACATATAATACGCATTGGCTTTCGGGTAAGGGGATATTTGGTTGGGTTGGACGAAGTAAGGTTAGATTAAGTATGATATGGTTAGGTTAGATTAGGTTAGATCAGATTAGATTAGGTTAGGTAGGGTTATGTTAGTTTATGTTAGGTTAGGCTAGGTTAGGTTAAGTACGATTAGGTTAGGTTAGATTAGATTAGGGTGAGTTGGGTTAGATTAGGTTAAGTTCGGAAAGGTAAATTACATTTTTCCATTTCGAAAAAATAATACTTTTTATTCTTTTAAAGACCTACCTACACTGGTACAGCTTACTACACTACACTTCACTTTAAACTCCCGAACTACCTGAAGAAAAAATCATGATTTTATGTTTGATAGTATGCAATAAAGGAAAAATTGTTAAAGTATCAATTAGCAAAGCACGAAATTACGAATTTACACTGGGAATAATAATAATAAATACAATAATCACCTCTATTATGCTGTTTATTACCATATCGCGCAAGTAATGCAACATTGATGTTTTAAATAAAAAATTTCACAAACATAAAATTATGAATAACATTTGGGAATAATAATAAAATGTAATCACCTCCGTTGGGTTCAACGGCAAAACGCTAGACATTATTGTTTACGGAAAAAAATTCTGTCGACAAATTAATTCATCACAATTAACCAGAAGTCATAAAAATATGATGATTTTTATAAAACCTTTTATTCAAAAAACTTCATTTGTTTCATTTGTTAATAACCTTGCTTTTGTGTACCATCTCATCTGAAAATTCATACAAAATAAGCAAACAAAAAAAAACTTGCATGTCTAGTATTGGAGTAACATTTCCTATGTTACTCTCAATGGAACATCTAAAAATTAAACGCCATCTCTCAACATTGGCCTGTTTTATGTTTGGTGAAGGACATTTAATATTGTGTTCGTATCTTTAACGTGATCGGTGCCCCAGAAAATTTCACGAGTGAACGTGTGTTGCGGAACCTTCACTCACGTGATGTATGGTGTATGTGGGAGTAGGAGTAGGAGGATCTCAAAGGAGACCGGATGTAAGACCACCGCGATATGTTTCATGAAAGATATGGCGATTATCTGTTTGTTGAATAGGAAATTGCACTTTTCCCGTATAAATGGACCTCCATTGGCCTTAGCCGCATCCGCTCCCTTTCAAACACAGCTCGGTGCTGGCTCCACAATGGAAGCGATAGTTCAATCGCTCAGCCATTGTTGCTGCAAATGCTGGATAATATGTGAACAAAGCGTCTGACACACGCAAAACCGAATGAAAAATTATTTCCGCTGGCTTTAGGAGATATTTGCGGAGAGATGCGATACTACCCGTCTCCACCGTTATTCTTTATCAAACATACTGTACGAGTATGTGTATATTATTTACGTAGACGAAAAACAGACCTTTTATAGTAATAATTCACATTCTGAAAAATCTTTGCAAAATGTTGTAAGACTGAAGAAATTGGAAAATAATTGAATGAAAAGGAGAGAAAAATTATAAGAGTAGAAGAGGAATCTGGCTATTCAGCTCTAATCATATAATAGAAAGCGAGCAATATTTTGATTCTCAGTTGTGGTCATTAACTAGTCAGTGGTTCATGCCGATGGGATACTGAGCTTATTAGTTCATTCTCTTTTATCTTTTATACCGTAAAGAATAATTCATGCATTTTTGACATCTGACAGCTTTGAAAAACAACTCCCATTTTAAGTCCTCGGGGTGCTGGCATATTATGTCAAAAGGTCAAACTTAAAGTACATCAAATAAACGTTTAAAATCAAATTTTCCAGTCACAGAGTGTCCGACTTACCGGGACTTTATAAAATTAAATTGAAATGAACTTTGTGAAACAACGAAACAAATCATTTATTTCAGATAAACTTCGAACCCTATTAGTTATTTGTTCCATGTAATGAGAATGATAATGAATTTCTAGATGCTGTTTACGAAGACAATTTATTTATATTATTCGCTATTGAGGTTATTCAGTCTATTTACCCATTTTTTCAACGTTTTTTAAGAATCAGCAGATTTTTCATTAAATTTCTTTTGCAAATCTGAAGATTCTTAAGTACTTACTGGCATTATTTTGTGTACTAAACAATTAACTTTTTACCAATCGAAATATTTAGAAAGCTGAATTCAGCTGGAATTAAATGAAATCGAGAGACGATGGCAAAAAGCATCTGCCTTCAAAATACGTTGTCAATCAAATATTCAGTTTTTTGTATTCAAAGTCAATATTGCATAAAGTTTGCTTAATAGGTATGCTATCAAGTTATATCCGAAGTGTTATGCACACTAAAAAATATTTTAATTAGGTAGGTCATTATTCATAAGTCATTACAAAATAACGTTTTCTTTTGACTTTCCAAAAAAATACCTCTTGAAATATTGTTTAAATTGAGTTCAATCAAAAAATATCTTTTTCTCAGCCGATGCCGATTATACCTTGGGAGAGTTTTTTCTTATTGCGAAAACTAGTAAGTATAACAATTTATACACAGCCTTGATGGAATTATGTAATAATTATGCATATCGGTAGCCCACAATATGGTTATATTATGATCCGGTTCTTCTAATCTTCCTTGTGTATTTACTGGGTCAAAAAACAAATTGACACAAGGTGAAAGGCGCCTTGCAAGATTGCAAAAAAGATTTCAATGGGCATACATATTATTATCTCATAATATTTTTATCTAGTATTATACATTTCATCGTTTTATTATAAAAACGTTGTTTTTAATTGGAAAGAAGACACATGGATAATATGTTAATTTTGTTGAAGAGCTGCAGAACAAAGTTATTTGCGTGTTGAGATTTCAATAAAACGTTTTATCAATAGAGCATTGTCTTTAGATCTGCATTGATTAACGTGACCCATTTATATTTTAAATATGGCGTTTTGTTTTTGTGTATTTCTTTGATTCTGTGAATAATTAAGTTTTAGAAATTTCATTAGTAAATTATCAAATTGACTAGAAAATAAATTACCACGATGTTAGCGATACGTAAGTTGTATTGACACTTTGATCAAGGTATCCGTAAAAACATGTAATGCTTACCCTTGTCTATGTAAGTAAGAGGAAATAGAAATTATTAAAAAACAAATCAGTAATTTTATTAGAGAATCTTGAATTGGTCCATCTACTAGTTTTAAATAAAGCTAAAATACCTTGTCCTGGTTGCTTTTGAAATTATTGTGATATATATGCTAGAAGTATACGGATGCAGTTTTTCTTCTCATTCCTAAGAGTTGGTCACGTAGAAAATTGCAGGTATTTTTATTTGTACCGTCGCGTTTGTTTAAACGCGGCCATCGGAGGTAATGGCACTGTCCGATGAATGATCACAGTCAGCCGCACTTGGATAAGCTAATTTTAAAATCGTTGAATAAATCAAAGTTCTCCTTACAAAAAATCATACATTTTCATTGGTTAATATTTTCTTCCTTGTATTTAATCTGTCTCTTTTTACAAATAGGTGTACTTACATGATTTTCTCCAATTTAATTTTATATGTACTTCTCTTCTTTGTGCATTTAGCTACGCTTTCAGCTATTAGTATTTAACGATTGAATGAACAATGCTCTGAAGGCGGTTGACAAAACGCCAATGTGAGTGTTTAACTGTACATTTAGTACCTTTTTTATCTTCCATTGAATAAAACGGATGGACTTCATGACAAGCACTTAATTTCTTCATTGATGTTCCTATTTTTGGATACCAAGTGCGGTTTGGCCGAGCTGCTTCGTTAAAAGTGTGCTTTCTAAAAGTGATAATAAAATAGAATACCCTGAAATTTGTGACAGTTTTATTATGTTAGGTTTAATCCATAAATAATAACTAAAAAAAAAATTTAAGTTTAACACTTTTTTAATTTTTTTTACTATCAATATAAAGTTTTTTTACGCGTGTTTTTCGATGTCTGTCTCATACGATCTCATTTCGATGTCTGTGGGAAATTCCTGTGCCGAGACAGACGTATTGGATACATAAATCAGTGTTTACATATTATGTGATATTTATAATATTTCATTATATTAAATGACACTAACACTAATCAACCGTTAAGGTGAATACTTCCAACAATCTCAATAAACAATAGAGGATCAACCAATGAATGGGCGTGCACACAAATTACATCAAATTTAAAATAATTTTCTTCTGTGTACTTTCCCGCATATGACCCAAAATAAGCAATAAATAATATTTGGGATCGTAATTGACTGTAAACTCCGCTACGATTCACACTTTCATGGAACCTCAAAAAAGATAATAACACCCTATATAACCATAATACTTCTTCAAAAAATGACGAAACATCTTTACAAAGAAGGATCGAAAGAAAGTATAATATTATGATTCATGCCATTCTCACTTCGAATTGTGGGATAGAGCTCTGCAGCATAATATAGCTTGTAAACTCATCACCAAATCATTTTAAATGTCCCCGTAAAGACGTGAACAACAGAAATCTTTAAACAGTTCAATGTTCCAAGTATGCAAAAACTTCTCCGAAATATTTCTGGTTCATCATCTAAAAAAATACAAAAGGGAAACAACTACCATTATCATAAAACCAGAGCAAAGCAAGTAGACAAGCAAAATATACCTAAGTGTAATACTGCCTTTGGACAAAGAACCTCCGAATTTTTAACTGATAAGTTACAGGTACACAAAACTCTCTTCTAAATTGAATCAATTAGAAACTACCAAATCTTGGCTTAAGAAAATATCAGAAAAAGAACTGACTAGTATTTTCAATGAACATCCTCATAGGAGATACTGAAAATACCTTATCTAAATCATGAAAAAACATCGTCATCGAAGATACGGAAAATAACCTACCTAAACCATAAAAATTATCGTCATAGGAGATTCTGAAAATACCACAACCAAACCATGAAAAAACATCGTCATGGAAGATACTGACAATACCCTACCAAAAACCATGAAGTTGAACCTCGTCGCTGAAAGCCCTCTAACCAAAACCTAGTTCGCATCAGCTTAGGATCTCCTAGTGAGAAGGACTAAAAAATATTCTATACCTATCTTTATATTTACATCTTACATATTATTTTCTTAAATGTCAAAATTATCTTCTAAATTATTAAAAATGGTCGTTTGTTTAAAATCTTAAATCTCCAAGAACCGATTGCTTCGAAATTTAAACATAACTTAGCATTCGAATACGCGTGTATTTTATAGTTATATTATATAGATTTCATCTGTGAACAGGTAAAACATATTTTTTAAATAGTGTCATCTGTCGGACGTAAAAGCAACACGCGATATTGGTTCTCTAACTGCACAGACATGCTGAGCCACAGCAACGCGTAGCGGGGTACAGCTAGTGTTGTAATATTTTTTTTATTTAAATTGATTAATAAAATTTGGAAACTTTAGTCGATCGGTAGGAATGACACAAAAGCATGTATTAGAAGAGGTTAGTATGTAGGTATGCAATGCAGATACAGAGTTACGTATCATTCCATCCCAACTTCTAACCCCTATGAGAAAATGGCGCTTTGGTTATATAAAACCATAGAATTCTTTCAGTAAAAATGTTACATAAAATAATTACACTTTCCATGATATAATTGTCCTAATTATATTATATTAGTTGAAGATATTTGGAGAGCTACCATAAGGAATAAAATCAGAAGAAAACATAAAAACATTTAAAATTAAATTACGAAAATATGTGATTGATTCATTTTAAATGTGTTACTATAATTATATGTATATGATATAAGGATTGTTTTAGGACATAGATAACTATGTACCTACTTAAAATACAGCAATGAACAATAATAAACAATAAATTTCAACCAAGTTTCATAAACAAAAATATTGAGAAAGTACGGGCAAATCTGTTAACACTTTGACTTAATTGCTTTATTTTAACTACTGCGGAAATAATTGTCGTTACAGGAATTTAATACAAGGCAATCAAAATATAATTCATCTGTCATCATCACCTTTTTCTATGATATGCATCAGTTAAAGGTAGTACTGTAACTACTTGTATTCATAAAATGTCTCTTTTACATCTTACCATCGTCAGGCATTAATGAGTGGATGAGTGGCTTCATTGTAAGGTACCATTAATCATTCAAATAAATCATTTTTGTCACAGTTTACAAAAGAGGTTCACGAAATTTCGAAAGTTGACAACACAAAGGTGATTCAGAAGGTTCTAAATTTAAATAGTTATTATCTTATTATGAAAGATAAAAAAATACTTTACTTACTGGCTGTTACTACAGTCAGGTATGAGGCGTACAGTTATTTTATATTAATCTCTTTCGTATATTAATTGCACAACTTCTCTTAGTGATGGAGCAGATATCAATAATCGTAGACGATTAAGATAGAGTCTTTAAGCGTGAAATTATTTTAAAACACCGCGAAGTATTGAGATTTGTAATAAAAATTTATCGTAGTAGGTAGGATTTTAAGCTGAAAACATTAATTTATTTTGAATTTGTAACCTCGTCAACAACTTTACAGCAGACTTCATTTGGAATTTTAGAGATTACGTTATTCTTTATCAAAAAATATACACGGGTGTAATTTTTATACAGGGTAACCTGTAGTTGATGCGATACATTAACATCATTTTTAAACAAAAAGGTCATGCGATAACCTATATGTATAGATTGTAAAAATTGAAAAAAAAACTGAAATGACCGAACGGCTAGATAACGGCTTAATCCACCCATATCGGTGTGGAAATGAGAGGCCGGTTCTTCTCTGTCTTTAGTTAATAGTGTGTTAGTACTATTCCTAACCCGTTGCGAATCTATTTACCTTTAGATTGACATGCGTAACTACCAATGCGAATATTTAAATAATTTAACTAAACATACTGATTTCTGTTGATGGTGCTTGGGTTGGTAAGTATAATAAAATAAGGTAGGGGCTGTAGGAAGGGATTTGTTAATGCGGGCCTTGAAGAGGCTCGGATTATAGGAGGGAAGAAAAACAGATGCCGGTAGCTCGTTCCACATACGAGCCGACTTACACAAAAACGAGTCGTAAAAACGGCCCGTTCTCATGAAGCCAACGTCAACCGTGAACGGGTGTTCAGCTCATGTCCTTCGAGTTTCGCGCACGTGCACCGGTGCATCAGGAATCAATGCTGCTAGCTCCTTGGAGCAGGCTCCATTGAAATACCTGTAGAACAGACACAGCATGCCTACATTGCGTTTATGCATTAGAGAAGGCAATCGATCTGTTAACAACGGATTGTCAATCAGACGAAAAGCGTTTATATCAGAAAAGCGATAAAGTAGGTAACAAAATTATTTTATGAAATAATAATCCTTTTTTAAAATACGTATTTGTTTTCGTTCAAATGTTTGATAGACGCTTAAATAAATAAAGAATAGAGTGAAGATACGTTACATAGACAACGCGTGTAGTTTCACGGAACTAGGTCCGATGGACATACTTGAGAGGAATGTGCACATACGTATTCTTTGAATAGTTATCCTTTTCATAAGTGGATTAGTATGAACATAACTTGTCTTTTATTTTTATAATTTCGTAAATTTTCAAGTTTACTAACATTCGATAGGTAATTTTTTTCTTTAGATGGGCAATGATGCTGAGCCCCATTTTTTCAAATACTTTCAGCTTCACAAATCCTACAGTTATAATATCCTACAAATTATCAGGGACCTGCGCTAGAATCTAATATTTAATGGGTCATATACAAACAAGCATCGAGAATTAACAGGTTGTTTTTTTTTTACTTGCTTTCTCAAAATTATTTCGCATCAAATGGCAGTCACCCTATATCATTAGTTAGGCCTACGTATTTACAACAACTACTGACTACGGTTTGTGCTTTTCACGGGTGACGTGCCTAAGGTTCTCTGCCCTATTGTCTGGGGCTATTGTCACCTGCAGTCATATTCCAGGGGAACAAAGGCTAGGAGGGAGGTACATATCTCTTCTCGGATCGGGTGTGCAAACACTGCCAACCACTGCCCGGGGTCGACGAACAATGCTTGCCTGCGGGCTTAATGCAAAGATCCAGCTGTTGAGCAATTCAGATTAAACTAATTCTCTGATAGGTCGTTAGACTTTAGATTGACAGAATGCTTACTAATATATTCGATATTGATAGTACATATTTGACTGAACGTAAAGTCCTTTTGTTAACTCGGCCCTTTGGAATTTTGCCTGTACATTCGTTTTAAGAATGTGGCGATTTTAATAGATGTTTTTTCAAATGTGAAATTTTCGTGTTCATTTGGACTTTCTTGTTCGCATTTTTTTAATATACGGTTTACGATTAAGTAGGTGGGTATTTAAATATCTATCAGAATAGCAATAGTATCTATACCTTATTTTGGGAAATGATACACAAATATGGTATCACAAAAAATACAACAAAAAACTTTACATTACTTGTCCATTAAAAGAATCTATGATCTTATTTCAATTATTTTTTCATCTTAACGAACTTTCTATAGTCGAAGTGGAAAAAATGGGCATTTCATCCACTTAAACGTTGATTGTTAATCCCAAAATGACAGATCAGACCACCAAGATGATCTTACTACAAAACGTCCGCTAGAAGCCATTTAAAGCAGGATCTACATCGATTAACCCAGTTCTCCCGACGAGGTTGGCCGAAATGACAACGGCGCGATATTGTTCATAAAAGCATTTAAATGTCACTTGCCTCAGCGATCTGGCTTAAGAGATTATTTTTAATTATCTACCTGTGTAGTTTCGTGAAACCATTTCGAGGTGCACTTTCCAATTTTAAGGTTCATCATCCGAGAGCAACACATTTACTTACTCTGCCGTCTCGCGATTAAAAGGTAAGGGCATATTGTAAACATTACAATACACATTCATCATATACCTAGATAATAATTTAGTTCATAATCTCATAATTTATAATATATCTACAATTGATGAACAAACGATATTTATATTACAAAAATCTTATTGTTTTATTCTATTCTTCTATTTACACAAAGAAGTCTGCGGCATTTTTTATAATAGGTCTTTTTTTATGACCTCAAAAGCTCGCCCCTGTCACTGTAGAGTGTAAAAGCAGTGTAAAAAAATGAGCATCGGAACTAGGTTGGGCAGCGTTGCGATGCGGGTTAAGGTAAGGGTTTTAGAACCAGATTTATTCATGCGGTTCTTGAAGTAGGAAAAAACAGATGCCGGTAGCTCGTTCCACATACGAACCGACTTACACAAAATGAGTCGAAGAAACGGCCCGTTCTCATGAAGCCAACATCAACTGTGAACGGGTGTCGAGTTTCACGCACGTGCACCGTTTCACCGGGGATTAATTCTGCTAGCCCATAAGAGCAGGCTCCATTAAAATACCTGTAGAACAGACAAAGCATGCCCACATTGCTTGTGTGCATTAGAGATGGCAATCGGTCCGTTAACAACGAGTCTACATGAGATTTCGAAAATCCACACTTTCTCCCAACCCTTAAAGCAGAATTTTGTTGCTTCTTGATGAAATTTGGCACACTTGAGATTCAAAAAAGAAGAAAATTTCTGTCTTCATCTGATTTCGAAAAACTACGCATTAAGCAAGGACAACGCTGGGGACTTAACTTGGTAGATAAATACAATAATTCAAAAAACTCACCGTGGTATTATTTACGAGATTGCTTGCAGTTTGATCAAATCGTTTAATTTTATTTTCATGCATAAAATCACTTAATATTAGTGGTATCAGAATTTCAATACAAAATTAAGAATTCCCAAGATAAAAACGTTTAGACAGTGATGGAGTTGGACAGCTTTTTATGGACGTTTTGGGTGCTGTGAACTAAATCAAGTGATTTATCACTTGGGCGGTATTGTTTATCCGTCAACGATTCTATGTACCTAACTAGGGCAGGGGTCGGCAGATTTCTAGTGAGAAGAGCCAAATAGTCAAGGACACAGGGAAACAAATGTAGTTCAGTGTCGCCCAAACCTCCAACGATGTTGGACGCGAGTGAGCGCCGTAAGCGGTAAATAAATAAAATAACACCTTCAATCCAAGACAAATTATATAAATACATAAATTTACGGAAAATATATTTTTAACCTGGAAAAATGGAGGAAGCGGTTGATCCGCATGCCTTCATAACAAAGGCGAAACAAAACATAAGTGACCTACATACAATCATAGAAGAAAATAAACTTACCAAAGAAACCAAATCAAAAATGATGAAAGAAATAAATAACATCATGGAAATGATATCGCACATGGCAATAGAATTAGCTAAATTACAAGAAAAGTGTGATATTCAAGAAAAAAACCAAGCACAAAAATACCCATTTTCATACTCTTCTGCAGTAAAAAACTTAATACCACAAACGCAAGAAAAACGATTTCCTATAATAATTAAAAGCTTAAAAGAAGAAGACACTGAAAAAATAAAAGAGAAAATACAAAAGATTAAAATTTCACAGTTGGGAATTCGAGTATGCGAAATTAAAAAAACAAAAAAAACCTTATAATAACATGCCCAGAAAAAGAAGACGCAAAAAAATTAAAAGATAAGATAAATGAAGTCGACAAAACCATAATAGCGGAGGTACTTCTGAAAACGGATCCATGCGTAATATTCAAAGGTCTTGACAAAGACTATACCGAAAAAGAATTCTTAGAAGACATCATTGAACAAAACAACGACATCAAAATGATATGTGAAAAATACCAAGACAAAGAAATATTACAAGTTAAGGCCATCATTACAAACAAAAAAACTAACAGCAAAAACTTAATACTACAAACAAATCCCGAAATGAGACTACATCTTATTAATAAATAAAAAATTCATCTAGGATTCATGAGAATCTATGTAGAAGACTGCAGTCCTCTTACCCAATGTTTCCACTGTCAAAGATTTGGACACACAGCACAAAAATGCTACAATAGAATGAATAAACCAACATGCAAGCACTGTTCAGAAGATCATCCCATCTCCGAGTGTAAATCCCTGGAACTGCCACCCAAATGCGCTAACTGCAACTCAGCTAACAAGAAGAAAGAAATAAACTCCTTGAACAGTAAAATGAATGAAGTAGACCACCGAACAAACAGCGAAACATGTAAGTTCCGATCTTACATGCTTAAATTAGCCAAAGAAAGAATTAACTACGACATTGAATAAAAATCTTATAAATAATTTTGTAAAATACAACCGAAAATGCATTAAATGGATGATTTCTCAAATAACGAATTAGAGTTAAATATTAAAATTCAAGAATATGAATGTATAAGTACCGATTCGTGTAACAAAATTATTTCTAAAAACATCAATGATATAATTATTATGCACATAAACATCCGTAGCGCTCAAAAAAATTTAGATGAATTAATTTTAAAAATAAATAATTTAATTAAAAAACCGGACTTTATAGTGTTATCCGAAACATTTACAAACGATGAGTCACCGTCTTATCACTTACCTGAGTACAACTATATTTCTACCAAATTAGACATCAATAAAAATTCGGGAATAATAATATTTGCAAGCAATAAATTTAGTATTGTTAACATAATAGAACATCCAATACACTTAGTAAACTGCATCGAAGTACATTTCAAACTCGGCAAATCAATATACCATCTAATAGCTATCTATAGAACGCATGGCTCGAATATTATTACATTTATTAATGACCTCAAATACATATTATTAAAATTAAAAAATAAACTTTGCTTCGTCGTAGGAGATTTTAACGTTAATATTAATGAAAAAATAGAAAATAATAACAAAAATGAATACATCAATTGTATGACTGAACAAAATTTTATATCTTGCATAAATAAAAATACTAGGGAAATAAAAGAACATACTCCATCTTGTTTAGACCACATTTGGACAAATGTAAACATTAAAGATCTTCACAAAATAAAATCAATTGTTTGGAAAACTAACATAACTGATCATCACTCATGCTTACTTCTGTATAATAATAATATTAAACATAAAAAACATAATTTAATAACCAAAAAATCAACAATAGATATGACTATTCTCTCTGAAAAATTAAAAAAGGAGGGTTGGAATAATGTTTTAAACAGTGATGATACTGAAATTTGTTCGACTAACTTCGAAAATATTATGTCACAACACATTAAAAATTCGACAACTGAGATAACAACACACATAAAATCAAAATTAAGACGTTTAAAGCCTTGGATTACCAAAGGGCTTATTATATCTATCAGAAATAAAGAAAAACTTTACAAAATAACTTTAAAAAATCCCCAAGATGAAAAAGCATATATTTTCTATAAAAAATATAAAAATAAATTAACATCTTATATTAAAAAAAGTAAGGAAGAGTATTTTAAAAATAAAATATTATCTTCAGAAAATAACCATAAACAAATGTGGAAAACTGTTAATTTCGCCATAGAAAATACAAAAAAAACACAAAACATTAAGTACATTGAACATGATAAAAAAATTATAGATGCCAATATACAGCCTAAACAATGTGCAAACATACTTAATTCCTTCTTTGCAAATGTTGGGAAAAATCTTGCGAAAAATATCCATAAGCCTTCAAACCAAGAAAACCATAAAAATAAAAATATACAGAAACATAATATACTTTCAATGTTTGAAACAACAACAGAATGTGAAATCTCGAAAATAATAGAAAATATGAAAGGAGGTTCGTCTCCCGGTTTTGATTCTATTACGACACACATGTTAAAAACTATGAAACCTCACATAATAAAACCTATCACTCATTTAATAAACTTAAGTTTAACAAATGGAATTTTTCCAATGAACTACAAAACCACAATAATCTCACCTATTTACAAATCTGGAGATCCACATCAAGCAACGAACTATCGCCCAATATGTCTAATTTCTAATATAGGAAAGATCTTTGAAAAAATAGTAAAAAAACAATTGGTAAATTTTCTAGATAATAATAAAATATTACACAAAAACCAGTTTGGCTTTATAAAATCACTCAGCACACAAGATGCTATTGCTAACGTAACTTCATACATTCACGAATCATTAGATAAAGGTAAAAAATGTGCGGGTATATTTATTGACCTTAGAAAGGCATTCGATAGCATATCCCATGAGATGCTATTAAAAAAATTGAATAATATCGGCATAAAAGGCAACGTGATTAAATGGATCACCGACTACTTAAAAAACCGTCCTCAAGTGGTAAAAATCAATCGTGTTAAAAGTGATAAAGAGATTACAAGCTTTGGAATCCCCCAAGGTACAGTGCTTGGACCAATTCTATTTACTATATATGTAAACG
Source organism: Hesperophylax consimilis (assembly GCF_061612785.1). Taxonomy (NCBI): domain Eukaryota; kingdom Metazoa; phylum Arthropoda; class Insecta; order Trichoptera; family Limnephilidae; genus Hesperophylax; species Hesperophylax consimilis. Next base: position 14,670,965 of record NC_142842.1, read on the forward strand.
ATATTTTTGTTCAACCTTTACATGGTCAAATCACGTCATACGCCGATGATACAGTATTAATAATAAGTGATAAGACTTGGGAAAAAGTAGAATTAAAGGCCACAGAAGACATCAACACGCTCAAGAATTTTTTCGACACCAATTTACTGTCACTTAATAATGAAAAGACATTTGTAATTCCATTTGCAATCCATACAAATGATACTCCTAAAAATTTTAACATTGTCATACATAATAATACTAAAATTCACAGCCAAAACTATTGCAAATCAAACTGTACAGTACTAAAAACAACAAATGAAATTAAATATCTAGGAGTAATTATTGATAAAAATCTGAAATGGAAGGAACAAATATGTCAAGTAGTAAAAAAAATTAGAAAATTAATATATATATTTTTAAGAATTAGAAACTTTCTGTCGATAAAAAATCTATATTTAATTTACTATGCCTTAGTTCAATCCACTTTACAATACGCTATTATTAGTTGGGGATCCGCGTATAAATGTAACCTTCTTCCAATTGAAATTATACAAAGAACAATTATTAAAATTATATTAAAAAAATCCTTTGACTACCCAACAGAACGCCTGTTTGAAGAATTTCAAGTACCTACATTTAAAGACCTATATATTAAAAACTCATTAATCCAAATTATAAAAGAAAAAGATAAATATCAATTTTTAAATGAAAACAGAACGCGACTTAGACATGTTTTTCTATGCCCAAAACTAAATACGTCTTTTGCACAACATCATTATACTTACCAGGGAAGAACTTTTTTCAATCGTCTACCAGAAGAAATCAGAAGCATTAATGATAAAACCCAAATACTGCTCTCTGTCAAGAGACACTTTAAAAATATTCTGAAAAAAAACTACTGTCACTTAATTAATCTCACAAATATCCTTAGTTTTCCATAACTTTCTTTCTTTATTAAAATTTATTATATTAATATATTATCCTTCACTACTATCAAAAAAAAATACTACAGCAAACATACATTTATGTACAATGAATTATCTAAGTACTAACTAACAACAACATTTATGTACACTCCCCTTCCATACACAAGCAAATGCTTTCAATGGAAGAGTAGTAAAAAAACCCAAGATGTAAAATGAATTATGTACCATGTAAACTTATTATTAAAAATAAAAAATAATTCCAAAAAAAAAAAAAAAAAAAATCAGAGAGCCGCGATCTGCCAACTCCTGAACTAGGGCAGTTAAAATATGTAAGGTTCTTAATTTGGTTAATCCAAAGTACCTCACACTTAGGTACTATATAGGTGCAAGTTAATTTATTTCTCACATAAATATGTTTCTCCTTTCGTTTCATTATAATTACCTATGCAAAATTGAGTTAGTACCGGTATTTATAAAAAAAACTACTAACAAAAGGGTGCGCCTTAACTCTACAGACGCAATATAGTTATGAAGAGAATGAATGACTTTTTGAAAATTTAACAGTGGCGTATCGAACGCATGCAGCCCACGCGATCGCTTGAAGTCTGAGCCTCAAATTGAGCCTTACATGGGCATTCCAATGCACAAAAGATATTAATTCATTTTACATTACATGAACAAATTGCTCAAATTTTAAGGAAAACTCTTCATTGGTTGTGTAAGAGAAAATATTGGGCACTGCTCTAATTTAATAATTATTAAAAGGCGAACAAATCAGCTACTGTCTCAAAGTTATTGATACGAAAATCATAGGTTAATAATAACATATTTGATGAAAAAAAGTAATGATAAATTTAGTATATTTATTACACATTCTAATTGGTGGTTGTAAGTTGTAAGTATACTCGGCTTCACCACTTCATTAGCAGAACTTTCGCTAATATTTAATAAGTATCTCCATCTTAATAGAAATTATTATACCATTATCGGGAATCAATTTAGTGGGTGAAGAAAGTAATAGAATGCACTTCCCGCGGCGTACGGAGTCAATAAACCTCCTTAATAGCGAGAACCTAACTGCCTCATTCGATACCATATTTCTATTCAATAGCACACTGTATATTGCCCCCGGTGTGATAAATAGTGCCGTACAAATGGCTTGCCATATGGAAAGAATAGCTAGAGATAGAAGTAGATTAAGGAGAGAAAGGGTTCCGGAAAGGAAAAGAAACATATTCAGTCGTAAATTATACTGCCATTATTCAATAACGTCTAATTTCGATACGACTTTAGCTTAGTGGGACTTCTTTCTTACTCGGCGGTTTTACTCGATATCCAGTAGGGTGAACTTCAAATTATTCATAGGCTGCTCGTTTATAGATGGCCCTAATTTAATTATTTTAAGTTTTTTTTAAACTCAATTCTTTCAAGAAAGGCATATAATACAATATCGGATCGAATATAATTTTTTTTTATTTTTTTATAGTGAATACCTCACAAGAGTCCCAACTGCTCCCGTCTGGAGCCAGTGAGACTATGGCATCCCCAATTGGGGGATGTTGTGAGGCTGAAGGTAAGTGGGGAAGGGAAAGAGGAAGGTGGGGAAGTACCTGGCTATTCAGATCTAGTCACTAAACACGGCTAAAGCAATTTGGAGCAACGTTTCAATTCTGAATGGTGGTCTTACACCAGGGCGATACTGGTAGTAATAATAATAACATGGCATTTATATAGCGTAGTTTAATGTCATTTCACTTAAAGTGCGCTTAACTACTCGTATAACAAACTTAAAAAATGGTTATTCAGTATTAGTGGTTCTTAAAATTATTCCTACAGTGTGACTTACCCAATACAGATCTAATGGGTGATATATTTCATTTGAAAACTAATCTGTATAAGTGTTGTATATTCTATCACTTTTATTCTTCTAGACACAAATAGACCTATGTACCCATATAACTTCTCCGCTTCTACTATTTTGTTTTGTTGAATCAATTATATGCGTGAGGATTCATTTTTGCCTTTATGTTTACATTCTTCTTTATTGTATTAATTTTTAAGTGTTTACTCTGATACAAAATGCTTGTATTTTTTTAAAGAAAAGCCCACAAGGGCGTGTAATAAATAAATAAATAAGTATTATAACACTAAATACACTGTTTATACAAAGTGATAACAAAACTTAGAATAACAATAACAGCAGGACAGGACAAAACAAGAATATTAAACCAAAACATAATATAAAACAGGAGGCAGTTTGTACTCAGAAATGAGAATGTGCGATACAATAATATATTTGGACGCCTTTCTTAAAAGAATTGAATTTTAGTACGAACAAAATTATTTTTTCAATTTCTCAAATTCGTGAACAAACAGTTCAACAATATTTTGAAGTATAAATCTGCAAATGTGTTTTTTGCAGCAGTGTATGAATAATTTTCAGTGAACCCTTAAGATTAAAGCGGCGTTTATTAAATCTTCATGTTCATAAATGACATTCATTAATGTTAAGACAATTTTTTGTTTGCGCCCGTACATACGCAATATGAATATGAATAAATTTTTTTGACCGTATAAAATCTCAATTCTACCAAGAAAGGCACAAAAATACTACATCGTATGGGTGATTCAATCCAATGTTGAATTTGTATGTACTCTCTTGAAAGAATTGTGTTTATATACGGAAAAAAACTATTTATTCATATTCATATTGTGTATGTACGAGCGCAAACAAAAAAAAACGTCTTAATATTGTAAAGCATAACTTGCAAAAGGCGTATTTTAATAAAATAAATGCCATCTATGAACACGTAGATTATAACGAGCGTCGTGTTTAATCTTAAGTAAAGTATCACAGTGTAGACGGCAAAACTCATGGATCGAAGAGATTTGGAACATTTCGTTTCTTAAGGCGAATCTTAATGCTAAATCACTATTTTGATTAATCTTTGTAACGAATTGGTGTAAATTATGAATACCAAAAAATATGCTTTAGATAAATTGAAGGTTTTCTTATCGTTTCGCTTGAGTAGAATACAAATAAAAAAATAAATTACTCAATAAAAAATATTATTTTAAACAACAAAAAAAACGAAAATTCAGTAGCAATGTATGAACACGTAAAGGAAACAACTTAAAAAAATACAGTATTATAGCTTAGATTATCTGTGACAGTTTCACTTGACTATCTTTTTTGATTTCTTATAAAATTATTTAATAAATAAATACAAGATTTGTGCTTGAAATCGAAGGTTTCTAGACTCCGTTTGTCAAGCGATTTTAATGCCTATTACCTACAATATAAGGTATCCCAAGAATATACACATTTTTGGTTTGTAGCTTCCCCTCAAGTACTTCGCTTCGAGCCGTCAATATAGTGTGTAGGTACGTTACGTTGGGTAGGTACCTTATAAAAAACACCACTGTTTCTTCCACGTTGCGGACACGTCGAGGTTCAAACTTTTCGGCATACACAAAAAGTCAAGCCGATTTTGTCGAGTAAAACCGTGTGTGTAGATCCCTTCGAGCTTTCGTTCTTACTGGTCGGGTTTACTCAATCGAGAAAGAACGAATGTGCGCACAAGGCTTAAAATTACCTCTTTTAAGATTACACAATTTAATAGGTTAATAAATAAGCTCCCTATTTTCTTTATGAGTACTTCTACCTACATATATAAAATACATTTACATAATTAGTAGATATATTATGTAAGATGGCTTTTATTCAATAATATATTTACCCATTTAGTTTTTTTTATGTTATTTGTAGTTGAAATCATCACGTAGTAAATAACCATCGTGCTAGGAATTTTCCTTACCTGGAACAAAGAAAATATTTTTATTAGTACATATTTATAGTCATGATCACTAATCCATCCATGAAATAAAGAAAAATCTAATCGAAATGCCTAATAAAAATAAGAAATTATTTATGTATAGACTTTTTTGCTTGTTTTTGTACTGCCCTGATATTCGTAATGAGTCAAATATTGATTTAAATAGCATAACATGTACCTGTATAGTCAAAATCGTACATGTTTTATATGTATGTAAATAAAAATGTTCGTTTATTAGGTAAAAATCATAAATCACAACGTTGCATTCGAATACGCGTGAGTTTGGTTCCATGATAACTGAACAAAGTGACTATTCAACACACCTTTAAAAAGTGATATAAAGTCATTCGTGAGTACTAATAATAATCAACCTCAACAATGGCGTAGAATTTTGTACGTCAATAATTTCTCTCAAAAAAGCATAAAAAACCTCCCACCAGATATCATACCAGCTTTTTACACTAACAATAGTATAGGTAAATTTTTGATGAACGTTAAGGACAAAGAACATCGGTTAAATCACTCAGGTATTTACTCACTGCAATGTAGTGACTGTCCCGCGTTTTACATGGGGAAAACAGCGCGTAATATCAACACACGAGTCAAAGAACACCTAAGATGCTTAAACAGTAATGGGTTCTCCGAATTTGCAAATCATCTCATAGCAACCAACCATACGTTTGACAAAAATACTGGCGTCAGTCTATTACATAAAAACGGAATAGGTCTTAGGTTGGATAACTTAGAGGCGCTAGAGTTAAGGAAAGCCAAAAACGTCAATAGCAAAGTCATCAACAACCAAATAAACCTAAATAAAAGTCCTATACTCAGATTGTTCCCTATTGACAAAGAGCACTCGGCTCTCAATCTCCCACCTACTCCTACTTCTTCCACTGTAGCTCAGACTGTCCACTCACCGTGATATCAACACATGTTAATTTAGATTTTAGATGTTTAGTATTATACTGCCCTGATGAAGCTACGGTTGTAGCGAAACCCGGTCGGCATTAAGTATTTACCTATAATTGATGTTTACGAAGTTATTGTTTAATTTTAAATTATAATGTCACATCACAAAGTAACCGCTTCATATGAAGAAATAAAGTTTTTGTTTCATCACTTTCCATGACTTTATAAAACTTTTTAAAGATGTGATGAATTGTCATTTTGATGATTTGTCCGGTCACCAAATTTTCTTACATTCTTTCAACACCTAGCTACATTTTGAAATGGTTTTTGTTCAAAGACAAAATATTATGACAAAGAGTCGTGTTTCTAGAAACATTTCTTATTTGGCTATCTGAAATTATGAAACATAGCGTGCAAATTGAGTAGCCCATATAAATTGACTATTTTTAAATCAAATTGATGTCGATACTATGATGAGTCATATTATTATTTTACTGAATGGGATTAAGTTATGAATTAATATTTTTTTAGAAGGAATTATAAAATTGTCTTAAAAAGTCAAATTCATTAAAGACACCAGCATTCTGGATTAAAAAACAACACTATTTTAATAATTTATATCAGGTTCCGTCTAAAAATTTACGTAAAAATCGATTTTGTATAAATACAAATCCCTTACCGCAATAAAAAATATGTATATTCATAATCCTTGACTTAAATCTTCAAATAAACGCTTCTTTATCAACTTTCTGACTATTTTTGTGAATTTTGAATAAATTTACATGTTTATAATAGCAAGGATTCTCCTCTAGGAACTTTAATTATGTACTTACGGTGCGTAAATAATACTAGGTTCCAGTTCTTTTCCACAAAGACAGAGCATTTACTATACAGAACAAGATAGGTAGAAACGGAAAACAATTTTAAAGTAACTAAGTAAATTTTTTTTATTTTTTTTATTTATTAAGTAAATAGAAACAATTTTTGTACAAAATTAAGGTAGTCCCACAAAGCTCTCATATGGCAGCTTGTCTGTAGGTTTTACCAATTAAACATTCTACTAAAAACAAGTTATACATATAGGTAGATACATCAAAAAAAATTCAAGGATACATGAAATTTTCATACATTTTGTATACCAATGATAGGCTAATCTCTCCAAGGAGACAAATTTTTCATATTTACAATGTTGGACGTAGAATTTCTTGACAGGCTAACCATTGATATTTTATACAAGTCACGATAAACGCACAACATATGAAACACTTATAAAACAAGTGCATTTTGCATTGTCAATATTGCTTGCCAAACTTCACAGTCTGACTGTAGAGATAGAGAAACAATAGTGCGTTTTGCTTTTACGTCCAAAGGATTGGGTTATTTTTCAAAACAACCATGTTTTTACCCGTCACAGATGATATCTATATAATATACGGTGACCTGATAAATCATCAAAATGATAATTCATCACTTTTTTAAAAAGTTATATAAAGTCATGGAAAGTGATGAAACAAAAATTTAATTAACTGGGTTAAGTAGGTTAGGTTAGGTTAGGTTTTAATTTTTTTTTTCATAGTTTCTATTGACTTTATATCACTTTTTAAAAGTGTGTTGAATTGTCACTGAGTTGAGTTATCATGGAACCATAGTATACGTATATTAAAACACTCGCGTTTTCGAATGCAACGTTACTTCAAAATTTCAAAGCAATCTTCGGAGATTTAAAATTTTATTTATATAGACTAGGATGCTGTGTACGAGATAATGCAATTTTTCTTGTTTTGATGTAATTGATATTACGTGTGGTTGTCATACGAACATTCACAACTACTAACATGTAATAAGTACCTACCTGTTAAATTAATAATAAGTTCTTCATTTATAAATCGCAAAATAGAAATACAAGTTTGCCAATCGCCTAATTTAGCAGTTGCAAAAAAATACAAAACCAATTTTCTATTACTTTTAGTAATTTAATCATCAGTAGGAAGTGAGTACTCGATTCTACATCATAGCTATGGTAATAACCTTAAATAATCCCCGCACGATACACATCGACCTTATTCACTAATGGTTTTCAACCAGATTTAAGAGGGCAGCTTCTTAATTAACAACTTAAAACTGGAACATTTTACAACAAGTTCAATCGAGACACATAAGTGAATGGACGACGAAAACAAAACGTATGAAAGTTTTATTAACTCTCAAAGTACCGAACAATATTTTATACCTGCCATAAAAATGAAAAATTACTCCTTGATAAAATAAAATAATTGTTGCCCTCGAGCTGGTCAATCAAAACATTTTTTTTATAACTGTTGTAAAAAAGATATCTTTTGTCAATCATTACAGTCGGAGAAATTAAAACGTACCGCAAAATATTTGTATGTTCATGTAAGTATGCAAGTAAAGGAGATCGTAATGAAAACTTTTAACACCTAACCACTAACTACGCGAATGTTTCATAATGCTGTACTCATCAATAAGAAGATAGTTTTATTTCGCAATAGATTTCATTTCTAGTCGGAATTACACATCGTAAAAGTTGAACATCTGTACTCACTTTGAAATAAAAACTGTTTTAATACTCATTGTATAAGCACATAATTAGACAAAGCGATTCTGAAGCGAATGACGTAGGTATGTAAAATTACCAATCATGTATCACGTGAGAAAATCCATTCGCTTAGTTTTGAACGGAATAGCACATTTTTGCGGTTTATCTTTGATAATAATCGGCGGTTATAATAATAATAATAATTTAAATGTCGATGGCCTACAGGTGAAGTCATTCAAAGTCATCTTACTTACGGAGAATCTTTGATTCTTGTATATTTGTACAGGGTGTATCGGCACGTACCCGACAAACTTTAACCAGCTATTCCTTAGCACATGTGGAGTAAAAAATGTTATGGGCACTTTGCTGTCCGGTAACTTTTTTTTAATAAAAAAATTACCATTCATATTTTCATTACATGTCACCACTGTTTTATCCTTTGTCACAGTTTGAAAACCCATCTGGCAATATTTTATTCGAGTTTCGTTGAATAATATACGTACGTACCTACGTTGGCGCGCTTTTACAATCACAACGAAATGGCACGGCACCACTCGTCTCATTTTTAACTATTATTATTTAGTGTGTATGAAAGAGCGAAGACGCTTTTTGACACACTTGCTAATAACAGCTGTTGAACACGAGAAACAATGCCAATGACAGTGACGGAGTGTGGATTTTTTTATAATTTTTTGTTTTTAATTGAAAAAAAATGTTACCGGACAGCAAAGTGCCCTTAACATTTTTTACTCCAAATGTGCTAAGGAAAATCTGGTTAAAGTTTGTCTGGTACGTGCCGATACACCCTGTATATTTCAAAAGGTGAGAATATAATGTCAGCACACCAAAACGTTCTGCCATTTGTTCATTTTATTTAATAAAATAAACCTCTACTAAATCTATTGAATTGAGATAAATTATCGTTTTGCAGTTGGGGAACAGATTTAACAGTAATTTTTTTACACGAAACTTAAAAGGGATATGTTGTGTCAGCTCAATGATAAACATTTCAGTCAAATAAACAAAAACTTCAATTAGGTTATTAATCTATCGGAAGCATAGAATAAAGAAGAACACAATAAATACTTTGTGGACGTGTTTTGTGATCTAAATATTTGTCCAATCGGGCCTTACATTTCCAATACAAAACTGTGTTTACGAAATTCAAACGGGATGGAGGTCATCGATGTTCACCAACCTTTTTAAGCGTTGGTGAAAATTCGGTACAAGAATTGAAAATCGAACATTTTGAAAGTGTAAAAGCCAACTATTACTAATCGGTCCAAAGTATATTATAATGTGCGGTCGACACGCGGTAGAGTGCGCTTACATCGATAGCCAATTAGTTACACAGATACTATCACCGACGGACAATGGAGTTTCTATTGAATAAAATCGTCAAATTGCATGAAAATCGACAGCAATAAAACGCAATTTAAGTCAAGTTTGACGCGTATTAATAATAGAAGATGACTGTTTTGTAAAATTGGATTTGAAAGTCAGATATATATCACCGCTGATATTTGTGGTTGACATTCTGGCAAACAAAACATACTTATATATCTATATACCTACCTGTATTTAATAAAATCAAATACAAGCTTTCTAGTATTGCAGATATTTGTAAAATAACCTCGAACGTACCTTACATAACTTTAAATATCACGAAGAGCGTAAAGAAGAGTATTTAATGTGTGTAAGTAACGGAGTTACGGTTAGAGTGACGTGACAGTGTTGACTGAGTGTTTGTTGGGCACTGTGTTTTAAGGGCAGGGTCGCGTGTGCTCGGGTCACGTACTTTACTCCGCTACGCGAGGGTGACCCACACTTGAACATTTTAATAAAGATGAGAGGAAAGAACAACTTACGGATTGGACAAAATTCAACGGATGGATAAAAATAAATAGTGATTCATCGATGGCCGAAGTGAAAAACACCAGCTTATATTCATCTGGATACTTACTACTCTAATGTATTATAGTTGTTTTTAAAGGTTTTATGACTATTAAAATCAATTTTTATATAGTTTATATATACATTACAAGATTATAATCTTAAAAGTATTGAAATTGTGCGACTAAGATTGGTATGATGACGCAAATTAAAAAATCGTAGTTTTTACCTATAGTCGTCAAAATTCGGATTAGACCAGTTTTTAAATTACGATTAAGTCGGTATAGAAAATAAAATAAATTTGTCACGTTATTATGCCTTCATGGTATTCAAAAACCCGTAGTACAACCTGGTGATTAAGGAAAACTGTTGAATCTACATGACATATAAAACTCAATAAAAACATTTTACCGGTCTGATAAGTTCGATTTTTTAATTCTTTTTTTCCATCTTTTTCGGCAACTAAAGAGTTGTCTCTTTCAACGTATTTAAAAAACTTTAAGCGGCTGATATTAACCCCCTAGCGACCAATTTTTTTTAGCAAATTCGATACAAGAAATTCCAATTTAGGACTCGATTTATACGAAAACGAGTAAATCAAAAACGTTATGGTACAAAATCAACTCCAAATGTAGATTCATCAGTTTTCCGCCTATGCTACGATTTTTTCAAACACTTACAGGAATAAAAAGATCAACAATTTCAGAAAAAAGTTTGAAAATTTTAACAAAATTCAGTTTATTTGAAGTATATGAATGCTTAGGCATTTTATTTATCAGAAAATGCTTAGAGTGTTTTGGGTGTTTTAAGATAATCCATCAATCAGTGGCGTAACGAACACATCTCTTCTTTGTGACATGCGTGAGATGTATTTTTATCCTCCGGTTAACGCTTTTCTATTTTTTTAGAAATTATGTCTGTAACTAACTACTATAAAGTAATCAGTTTTTTGCTCTACACGAACAAAACATATCTATTACACTGCTTTACATCGATTTATTGCGCCTAGTTTGTGTCCAGCACGGAAACCGTAAAGACCGATTAAAACAATAAAACTTCATAATTAATATGCATGTTCACATAGTTAAATATACTATTAATTCAAAAGGTAGTGTTGGGAAAATTGTCAGTGTTAGAATATTACAATGGAGATGTCTACGTCATGGCTCCCTCAAATGGGCTTCAAAGGTCTCGCTTGGCTTTCTAGTTTTAACGAAGGAAATGTCAGACCTGTCCTGTTAGGTATAACTGAAATTATAAGAAAGAAGACCTGAGATGACGGCACATAGGTAAATAGGTATAGGGTAAATGGAGAACACTTACTGATGTAAAACATTGCTAATGTATTAAACCTCTGCAGGCCTTTGGTGAATGAATTAACAAACTTATTACTCATTTTTCTCCGTGCATGTTAAAATAAATGAGCTATATAACTTATTTGTGTGTAATGTGCGACAATCATAACATAACATAATAACATATTATGTTATTGTGCCTTGTGTTGGATTAGAGTGTTTCTGCCACTCGTTGTGTATTTCTTGTTTGTTACTTTCACACGTAGATATGATACGAGAAGTCGATAAACAGGTAAATTTCTTTGAAACAATATAATGCATAAAATTTTGAACCTAAAATGACAAAGTGTAAATCACGGAGAGAGTACATTTTATGTTATTTTGTTTAACGTAACTAGGTTTTGCATTTTACCGTGAGTTTATCTCACTCTCGTGAAAACAGATAAAAGAATTGAGATAACTTTGATGAGCTTTCTGCGTGTTTTATTCCCAACCGCTGTTTATTAATTATTAAAAATGTTAATTTCGGTTGTGTCTCTGCATCTGTCTGTAACTATGGTTCAACGATCTCTAGAAATCGTACCATTTTCAAAACTGGAAGTGTTTGTTCAGAGAATTCAGACAAGCGATTAAGTACCTACCCTTTAACATTAGGTGTATTTAAACAGAAAATTATCTTTATTGTCATTTTCAAAAAAATAACTGAATTTTGAGAATTCAGACAATCCGTGATTTTAATTTAAGTTTATTTATAAGGAGTAGTTGTACCTTCCGTGGCAACAGCGATTACAATAATTTGATTAATATGCTGTGAAATTGTAACATTTTTGAACTTTCATAACTTGTGTCGGAATAGGGACCGAGGTACAAGAAATGTGAGAAGATTTCATTTTTACTACATTTCACAGCTAATCCACGAAATATTTGCCGCAATAAACATTGTCTTGTTTGTAATGAAATTTCCTTCTAAAGCAAAACCAACAGCGTGAATGAAAATGAAATTAATTTTAATTGCCACAATTACACAAATGCCACAGAACTGTGTAATTAATTAGATTACCTCTTCATTATAGCGCTCACATTTCTTGCTTTGTATAAACAATGAGTTTCGGAGAATTTCATTACAGTGAAGGCCATCATGGCGATGTCTTCAAACTAATTTAAGCTTGTTTAAAAATGTACGTAAATGCACCTCACAAATAGCAACTAGTGACTACCCATGTGAAATTTTTCGTGTTGGCATGTAAATTACTGCACTTGTTGAAATAAATACTCCATAGTTTCTCACACATGTTTCACGATTCTTCTACCTATTAATTTCGTCGGAAAACGGAGGAAACGTTTCAAAGGACCTTCAAACTATGTTGTACCTACCTGTTAGTGCCGGTATTTCAGTTGTTTTTCAGACATATTTACATCCATCAAGTTGCTCTCTGGTAGGAACCCTGACAAATTTAAGCTGACTGAAATGCCTGCACTTAGAATGGGTGTTTCTTTCAATGTTACTTCTTTTTTGTGCTAAGACAACACAACTACGTAGAACCAATGTTATACTAATAATGTGTGGCGAATTATGTATAGAGGGAAATGAGAGTGGGGGAGAGGAATTGGTCAGGAAACCTTGTTTACCTGTGATATTAATCGGCGGGTATGATAATAATAATAATTTCAAAGTTGAAGTTGTAAAGTTTAAGTCATTCAAAGTCATCATACATACGAAAAATATGCGAGTCTTATAACATTTAATCTATAATATATAGGTATAGTATACCTAGGTTTATACCTAACATAGGTATATCTTCCACAAGATATCTTTAAAATACATTAATAATATGCAACACATGTTTGGGATACAAACTAAATATGAATAACTGTTAATGGTATTCATAATGGTTCACAAATTGTTATTTATTTTTGATACTGATAATTAGTTGCGAAATTAAATTATATTGCAACAATTTTAAACTTGAGGTTAAATAGGCTCTCACGAATTGTTATTATATTAATTTCATAAGACATAATATTTGATATTTTTCTCTATCTATCCTTACGAAAAAGTGCACGAGATCTAAATTATTATAAGCAATAATTAGTCGCCTGTAATATCAATACAAATAGAAAATATCTCAGGAGTAAAATTAAATGGGGCCGACGGGAATTCTTCTGATGTTCGGTCAGACGCTCTGGATCACTGAGCCACATCGGCTTATTTCCAACCCGCCAAATAATTCAATATGTACTAGTACTTCAATCAACAATTACTGCTTATTATATTTTTTTCACTTGTAAACAACCAACTTTATTTACGAGATTTAGTCCACCAGATTATGTGAGATGTATTTAGACTAAATTTCAATATAATTCTAGGATTAATAGTCCTCGTTTACATGTGTCTGACCCCGTAAGCGGTTCACGTCTCAGAGCGACAGCTCCCGGCGTTGCACGTTGCGCGCTGTGAGTGTTGTGACGCGTTGAACCAAAAAGCAATGAAACTGAGACTTTCACATAGACGGCAGTTCTTACATACGTAATTTCACACCTTGTACGTGTCCGAGTCTATCACTGAGCACATTCACTACACTTGAACAAACACGAAAATAGTTTTTAAGGAATATTCTACCAAACACTTGTTGCTTGTACAGTACTCAGGAAGTAAGCACTGCCTTCATTAATAGAAACATTACTGAATTTATACAAGTATGCACAGTTACGTTTCTCGATAAACGGATTTGCATTAACACATTTGGTGAATATAATTGTGCTTAACTAATGATTAATATCAACGAGCGGGCTGATGAACTAGCAAGGAAAGGGGCGAAAGCACCACTTGTAGAATCCGAGCCGGCCGTAGAAGTAGCAGTTTGCCACAAAAAAATACATATTGATAGGTGGGTCAAATCCCACCACTACAAAGAATGGGAGAGGGCACCTGGAATGAGACAATCTAAAGTAATCATAAAAGGACCAGACCCTAGACGAACCAAGACCCTACTTGATATGGACAGAAACTCGCTGGAGGGAACTGGTAGGACTACTAACGGGACACTGTCATCTCAGGAGACACATGCAGGTATTGGTAGTGGAAAACACCTTAGATGCAGGAAATTTCAAGAGGATGAATATGGTGGGAACTAGGCTCAGATACCTGGGGAGACATACATTAGAACCAGAAGACATAGCCACATACCCAACAACCCTGGTGAACTTTATTAAAGGGACTGGGTTGTTGTTAAAGGATTGAGGTAAAATGGGAGATAGCACATTGGGCCTATGGCCTAAGTGCTCACGGGAACTACGTGCAAACCCTTTCTGCCCTTTAAAAAAAATAATAATAAAAATGATTAATGTGCAATACCCCGAATGAGGAAATATTGATTAGTTCCACAACCGTTTTTTTTTGCTTAATAATTCTACGCAGCTACAAAATTGACAAATTTCAATACAGACAATAAATAAGAGAAATATGAATATCCTAAAAGAATAACAGAACAATAAAAAAAAACAATAAACAATAACAGAAATATGAATATTCTGAACTCAAATAAGATATTCGTGTCAGATGAAAGAAAATATGTTAATTTTAACACGACACATGGGTATTAATAATTATTTGGGAGGTGAAGCGGTGAGGCGCGTTCTGGGTCAGTGATACCAAGTTATTGTTCCGCCGACATGACGTCTCGCGGCATTATTCTTATGGTGTATATTGCTATTTCGCAACATTGAACATTTCAGACATGTCTGACAATTGTCATGCGGCGAGGATGATGCCACCTTCCGACGGAATACTGATTTATTGCTTTCCTGGTCGCTTTTGGCATTTGGAAAGAGTGTAGTGTAGATTATCGGCGCGGCCAGTGAAGGCGGACGAAATGGCCTGTTAAACTAATGTGCTTATTGTCCGTCAATAACGACTAAATACAGCTAGTTGAGTAAGTACCAATTAATACTTGTACTATGAGACCCGTTAGAGGGCTCGATAGTTGATGGATTCTTTACATTGGGTATTTAGTCAATATTTAAAGTAAACTTATATTAATGAAGTCTTAACAAATAATTATAATCAATAATTAGTCGCCTGAAATATCAATACAAATTGAAAACATCTCGTTCTGATGTCTTCTGATTTCTACCTTCTGATGTCTGGTCAGGTGCTCTGAAACCACTGAGCTATGTCGGCTTATTTCCAACCCGCCAAATAATTCAATATGTACTAGTACCTCAATCAACAATTAATGCTTATTATATTTTTCCACCTGTAAACAACAAACTTTATTTTTGTAGGAAAAGCTTTGTTAGTGCTAAATTTCTCACTAGATGGCGTCGAGACATATTATATTTTCATTTGTTGGTGAAATATTTTTGACTTGTCAAATATTACATAGTAATTACTTGGTCAGTGGTTTCAGAGCACCTGACCGGAGATCAGAAGGTACGTGTTCAATTCCCGTTCGCGGAATTTATTTTTACTCGGGAGATATTTTCAATTTGTATTGATATTTCAGACGACTAATTATTGCTTATAATTATTTGTTATCCTTTATGCAATGCATAAAACTTTGTCTTATGAATACTAGCTTATCATTAAAAATAATAATGAAGTCTTTATTAAGTTCTCCAATTATTTTAGTTTTTATTATTATAACAGCTGATTCGGCATTTAAGGCCATTATCAAACTCTCTGACAGTGTGCCTTGAATGCCGAAACAGCTGTCACAGCAATAAAAATTCAAAAATACTTAATTCTAAAGAACTCAAAAATAACTTTATTTTGTTTACTGTATATTTTTTAAAATTAAAAGGAGTTCTGCAAATTAACCACATTAGTGATAAATATTCATTTTAACTCGCTAAATTCGGAATATTATATTATGTATATCGGAATATCTGCCTGCCTTTTAACCGCCTAACCTACCATTCTCAATTTATCATAAAAATATTATTATCAACAAATATTTGGATGATAATATTTAATATTTGAGCACAAGAAAATCGCTAGATTATAATTCTGTGATCGGTAAATTTCTTCCCATAGATGTGGGATTTTCCCCAAAAGTGGTTGAGAAGGTACGCCACTGCGGTTAAGCATTAATGAACACGAGTCAGGACAAGAACCAACTTTCGTCTAGATATCTATGCTAATGGTGTGTAATTATTTAATAGGTAGCCGCGGTTACTTCCTGTTTGGTGTTTTCGAGCTGAATTACCTTCGCCGGGCTTGCGCAGGAATGGAAATAGGCACCAGGTACAGACAGTGGGTACTATGCAATGTGCATTGTCGGAACATATCTGTTTTAGTATTCAAATGATTGCCGAATGATGTTGAAGTTGTCGTGATTTGTCATAATTTGCCTATCTCAACAATGGAAATGGATTGCATACAGATAAATGAGTTAAGAACGTACATATAAATACCTACATAATAAGCTATTAATAAAACTGGGTAACTCTAGCCTTAGTTCTAGGAGTGATGTCGTATTACTAGTAACTGTTGGATTATAAGATTCTGAACAGTCTCTTGTCAATACCAGACATCCCGGGTGAAATTGGATTCTGAAAATTTCACGCGAGTCCGCCAACACACATGTCCAACTATCTTACCAATGCTGATGGCCCTGGGAAAACTTACTAGGTTTATTAATTGCCTCTCCGGAAATGCAGATATTTTCCACATGATTACATGTAATCTTTTTTTTCTTACATATAAATAACTAACTTACAACTAACTATATTTTTGTATTTTTTGTAGTGTTTTTCAATGTTATCGTTTTTCCAAAAAAAAATCATGCTTGTTTTCTCTCTTTGTTAACATTTAAAGGCAGTATGACTAATAATATACGTTTTTACTTTAAGAGATTTTAAGTAAATAATGTGGTGACGAATTCAAGGAAAATAATTTGAAAATTTTACTATATCTATTTGAAACTAGGCGTACATTAAACAAACATAATGGGTATTTACATGTGGAAATGTCGTGGTTTGTCAAACGATACAGATCTGGGAAATAGGCATAGAATAACAATAATATCTGGGTTTAATATTAAAAATGACCCTCTCAAAAAAATAGTCTCTCAACACTGAAAGCAAAAAATCAACAAATACGTCACATAAAATATGACATGTCTAAGCATAGGAATGCCTGAATTTACTTGAATCTGATCTGATTTACTTTAATTGATGGCGGATAAGATTATAATTTGTGGAAGATTGTGCCGAACAAAATTAACGTTACAGGAAATGCATAACGGTGTTCCTGAGGCGAATAATTATTATCGGCGCTGAAACAAGTTCCACCGGTGGGTAAAATCTATTCATTCAGTTCCTAAGGCTACAATTCTATGTTTGTGATTCTAATCTTGCCGCAAAGAGAACTCTTTAGTTCGGCGATCAAGTGAATGAATGAAGAAAACTGAGATAATATTATTTTATTAAGTGTAGGTAATAATGATAATATTAGAATATTTAATTTGGTCACATTGAAAATTATTTATTGATTTGGTTACTGGAATGTAGTAGTAAAGATACAATCATCTCCAAGTTGTTTTGCAAAATGACAACAATGTCATTTGCAACCAACGTAGATGAACAGGGGATTATTATGTCATCTGTACAGATGAACATAGATAGTCTAAGACCCCAAAAAACAAAAGCAGGTATTCCTAGACAGCGTATGAAATGGACGAACGATGTCAATATGTTCATTGTTCGTTCATATTTTTATGTAACCAAAGTAGAAACAGATATGTTGTTATATAGGAAAAAATTACATTTACTTTTCTCACAAAATTATCCGATTGCCCAAGTAAGCGAACAAAGATTAGCAGACCAAAAGCGAGCTATTTTCAAAAATAATTTAATTTCTGTAGTAACATTAGAACAGATTAAAAGAGAAGTAGCAAATAGATTGCAAAGGGGAAATAATTTAGAACAAATTAACACAAGTAACAATGTCATATCAGATGCATTGAATGTAGATAGTTTGGATAATATTCTAGTCGAAATGTCCAATGATATTACAGTAGATTCAAATAACTTAGCCGTTATTTATAATCTTAGGGAAATCAACATTGCAAATTTAAACTTTGTTGATGAAAATGTAGTAGAATTAGCTAACTTACTTCATAATAATATAAACAGATATATAGATGTAGAGCCAACAGTTAGACCAAAATTACCGAAATTGCATACGTCAAAGAAATTATCTAAATTAATTTTTGAATTAAATAACATAATTTTACCAAAAATCATATTTGACGAAATTAGTTTTTTAGATCTTCATACAATAGTATACGCTAGTGCGATTACTGTTTGTAATAAGTTAGGAATTAAATTATCATCCTCTGACGATAGATCATATAGTTATAGTAAACCAGAATGGCAGATCAGATTAGAAAATGATGTAGTATTTTTAAGAAGTAACATAGCTAGAGTAATAGAATATAAAAATGGAAATAGAAGTAGGAAAATTTTGAGACATGTAGATGAAATTGGTAGAAAATTTGGTTATAACATTGATAGTCATAATAATGAAAATATAATCAATGATTTATTGGATTTATTAAAACAAAAATTAGGCGTAAAAGCTAGTAGATTAAAAAGATATAATTATACGTATAATAAAAAAAATAATAATAGATTATTTCAGAAAAATGAAAAAATATTTTATTCCAAACTTGACGATAAACAAAATATTATTTCGAATAATAATATTCCGTTACCATCTGAATCAGATATGCGCGATTTTTGGACTAAAATTTGGAGTAAAGATATAAAACATAACGAGTCAACTCCATGGATAGAAAATGAAGAACTCAATTTTTCAGGTATTGAACAAATGAGTTTTTCTAATATATCGGTTGAATTGTTAACCAAAATTATTAAAAATACTCATAATTGGAAAGCCACGGGTTGCGATTGGATACATAATTTTTGGTACAAACGTCTGACTACTTTACATCCTCTTTTGGCAAAAAATCTTTCAAAATTTGTCAGTCAACCTCAAAATTTTCCAAATTTTCTAACTAAGGGTATTACTTATATGTTACCCAAAAGCGAAAATATTAATAATCCTTCTCAGTACAGACCCATTACATGTTTACCGACAATATACAAAATTTTAACCTCTTGTTTAACAGATTTAATATATACTCATTTAGATGAAAAAAATATTTTATCTGAACAACAAAAAGGTTGTCGCAGAAAACATATGGGATGTAAAGAACAATTAGTTATCGATTCTGTAATTCTAAAACAGATTCAAACTCGAAAACGTAATTTACATACTTGCTATATAGACTACCAAAAGGCTTTCGATAGTGTCCCGCACTCGTGGCTGATCAAAGTATTAAAAATATATAAAATTAACCCCATTATTATTAGCTTTTTGGAAAATATTATGTCCTTTTGGAATACCAATTTACTTATCAATTTAAAAGGTAAGAAAATAGTAATACCGGGCATTTCAATTAAAAGAGGGATTTTTCAAGGAGACTCATTGAGTCCTCTTTGGTTTTGCTTAGCATTGAATCCTCTATCTAAAATGTTAATTAAAAGCAAGTTTGGAATAAAAGTTAAGGGTAATACAAGGGAGAGTAGTACAATTTCGCATTTATTATTTATGGATGATATAAAATTATTTTCGAATTCTGAACAAAATTTAGAGAAAATGATCGAGGTAGTTAAAAACTTTTCAGATGATATCAAAATGACATTTGGTTTAGATAAATGTAGAACGATCAATATAGAGAAAGGCAAAATTGTAGATGGGGACGAGAGTATATTTAGAAATTTCCAAATTACTAGTATGAAAAGGGATGAGGTTTATAAGTATTTAGGATACCCACAATCAAATAGATTAGACCATAGTAGTATTAAAAATGATATTAGGATTAAATTTCAAACTAGGATAAGGAAAATTTTAAAATGCAATCTATCTGCTAAAAATTTAGTAAAAGCAATAAATACTTGGGCAATACCTCTATTAACGTACTCATTTGGCATAATTAAATGGTCTAATACAGATTTAGATAACTTAGAAAGATTAATTAGAACTACGCTAACAAAGTTTAATTTCCATCATCCAAATTCAGCTATAGAACGAGTTAATTTACCTAGAAATTTAGGAGGTAGAGGTATAGTCAAAATAACTTCTTTGAAACATAATCAGGTAGAAATGCTAAGAACTTTTTTCCATAGGAAAGCTCATAGCTCAGAAATGCACAAAATAATTTGCAAGGCAGATAGAAATATTACACCTTTAAATTTATACGATGAGAATGCCAACATTTTTATAAATCCCAACCAGGAATTATTAGATTCCTGGTCAAATAAAATTTTACACGCAAAACACTTCAATTATCTCAACCAAACGTATGTTGACAAAATTAAGTCAAACAAATGGTTGAGTATTGGAGAGTTGAGCGCAGAAATAGAAGGATTTATGCTTGCAATTCAGGATAGAGTCATTAATACTAAAAATTATAGAAAGCATATAATCAAAGATACAAATCAAATTGATGATTTGTGTAGAAAATGTTTGGCTTTTCCGGAAACTATAGAACATATTATATCGGGATGTTCTATATTAGCACCGTCCGAGTATACATTTAGGCACAATCAAGTTTTAAAAATAATTCACCAAAATTTGGTAATTAAACATAACTTGATTGACTGCCGTAATGTAGTACCATATTATGAATACGAACCAAATTCATTTTTAGAAAACGAATTTTATAAAATATATTATGATAAAACTATACTAACAGACCGAGCGATTAGTCATAATAGACCCGATATAGTTTTACATGACAAAATTAAAAAAATAACTTATATCATTGATGTTGCTATTCCAAATTCCTGTAATATTCAAAAATCTGTTAGTGAAAAAATAAGAAAATACACAGATTTAGGAAATGAAATAAAAAGAATTTGGCATTCTCAGACTATAAAAATATTACCATTCGTTATTTCGGCTACTGGCATTATACCTAGCTCTCTAATTAAAAATTTAGGCGTATTAGATCTATCAAAAAATTTATATATAAAGATGCAAAAGTCGGTCATTTTGAATACATGTAGGATAACAAAAGATTTTTTAAATATTTATGTTGAGGGATCAGTAGGATTTATAGGCCCTGTTAGAAGTTCTACCGAGCCGAACCCTCTGATATGAAAATATCTGGAGACGGTGAATTTTTTTTCCCATTTGATATCTGGTGATTTGACGTGTTGTTGTTCTTGTATTGTTTTGTATTTATTTTACTTATATAATGCACTTACATAGTGTTGATTGACTAGCTGATCATTTGTGGAAAAGTGAGTGGAAGGGTTAAGTTTTTCCTTTGGGGAAGACTTAACCCGGACAACTAAATCGGAAGTTTAAAAAAAAATAATAATAATCCTACATGCGTTATTATATTATTATTATTATTACCTATTATCCATGCGTTCCAAAAAAACGAAAATAAAAACCAAGATGTTGTAAACCTATAGTTAAAACTTACGACCAGACTGAAGCGACTTGGTTAAGGTAGATTTTTAGGTAATTTCTAATTACTTGTTATTGAATATGTTTTTAACCTATAAGTGGGATATTTTGACTTTGTCGCGATGTTTTGGGAAGCGCGTATAGGTACCGCCGCCCTTGAAACCATTTATTTAATAACCAACGCCTCTGCCATTGGTCACGCCAAGTGGTTTACTACTCATCGTGACTCAGAAGGGTTGCCCATGTTCATGGGGTGAGGTTATTCTATCTTGACGGTGGATACATCTGCACACTTATTATCTTTATTGGTTTTCTTTATTTGAAACCAATGTCTTTATTTAAATTGGTCCTCACTTGAAATAATGTTGCCTATTTTGTTTCCAATTTAGAATATTACCAATTTATTACCATTTTCCGGAAGATATTTTATTTGTTAATAAACTTTTCACTGCTTAATTTTTCTCATAACTTTCGCAATTTTTTTAAATATTTCACTGTTAATTAGTTGACTATCAAATATCATACATAGATATAAATGAATTTCAACTTTTCAGTTTGTCATTTTGTCTAAAAACAAAATTAAGGACTTTAAACTAAAAACTCTTTCAATAACAGAGGCAGAATCGTACAAACATTTCAATCACATAGCCATTGTATCTTTCGGAGATTTAATGATAAGTTATGAATAGAAGTTTTGTTTTGGATATAGAAATGTAAATAAGAAAAGCGTTGAGAAAGATAGAAATGAAAGTACACAAATGTCAGTAAGTGGAGAGTGCCTACTGATTTCAATAACAATCTCATTTTCCATATCTTTATGATTATTTGTTGTTAAAATACAATAGGCAATCTTCTACATTGAAATCAAATCTTGACTGTGATATCAGAAACGTAGCGACTGCTTGAGCTATCTGGGCAATCGCCTGGGGCATAATGCCTCGAAGGGCGACCGTCGACATTTTAAAATCATAATATCATCATAAATAAAATGCGTGGCCAGTCACACAATTTTTTTTTACTTACAGCCATATTGCCTGTCAAGACATGTCATTGCATTGCATTTCTTTATGACAACCTTAGATATACTATACAAATTTTATTAAAATTATGTTTGGGAATATGTATATCATTTTTAAAATCATTTTTTTTATAAAATTGTATTCACCACTAAATAATCAAAATAAACGACATGTTTCGAAATCAGTGATTTCTTCGTCAGGTTACACAGTAGATAAATATGAATATCCATGGGACTAACATGTGATACAAAATATTAAATATACGAAGAGGCAAATAATTTTAAACAAATAAGAACCAATAAAGTACAAAAATATTACAATGATCGGTGATTAATTAGTTGTTTTGTTAGAAAAAGTCAGGAACGCCCGACGAAGACATGGCATGATCAAGTGAATCAGATACTTAAGTCGGGCCATTTAAAGAGTCAGGATAATTGAAGAGTGTCTATGAGACGATGTATGAATATAAATGAAGCGAGGAGTATGACCAATACCGAGTTGTTTGGCTGTCCGTCCTATCTGCCTACCCCTGAGGAAAAACTATTCATTATGAAGAAAAATATATAAAATAAAATAATAATAACAAAAACTTATATAAATTTACACAACAGAATCAAGGAGTTACTAAGATGTCTAAACAATAAAGGTAAATATATATTTTTTTTTTAAATATTATGAATATCGAAAGTTATATAAAAATAAATATATAAAAAAAACTGTTTCTTGATTAATAATATTTAATTGATCATTATCACTTTTTCTAATTTCTACAAATTCTTAGTTATCTATTTGTAAATCCATTGCTTTTGCGTTTATAAATTGTTTGTTTTCCCACTATGGGTTTCGAACTCTCAACCCCTAGAACTTTGCACTGTCACGGAGGTCGTCAAATGAAATAAACTGTAAAAAATAAAATCATTTGTATTTACATCCAGCGTGAACAGTGGAAACTAATTTACTAGCTTGCTTGGGGCCTGAGGGTTTATCGCCCCGCCATTGAATATAAACAATCCAGAAATGCACAAAGCCTCCAACATACCAAGTTAACATGAATCATTTACGTGATTAAACTACATTATAGCTACACATTTCCCTTCTCCTACATGCAATCAGCTCACTCTAGTATTACTATCTATGGGGTGATGGTATCGCGTTACGGCGTTACTCTATTCGCTAATAGACTGGTATTAACGCCCACAAGGTAAATATTATAATAATTGTGGACAATATTACGTTCAAACAGTCCATTTAACTCGTGATTTGCTGATTTCACGAAACCGTAAAATGAATTCAGAATCAGGAGTTTAAATTTCATCTATATCAAAATGAAATAAAACTGTATAATCAAGATATGAGATATTCCTTACATCTGGGTCCATGGTGATTTTTATTATTTTATTTTACTTTAAAGCTTTATCCCGTTTAACTACAATTAAGCAGTTTGTTAACAGGATATACATATTCAATAACAATGTTAATATGTATACATACTATTATCGCTAAATAATATTGATATTATTATATTATTATTATTATATTGTTGCTACTTATAAGATATTCAGGTTATTATTATTGGCACCCATAATCTAAAATAACACTAAATCTACATGCTTATAAATAATAAGTAACTTCATTCTACATATTTAATATTCAAAAGTTAGTTAATTAATCTTTACAGCAAGGTTATTTAACTTTACGTAGTTTTGTTTTTCTTTTTGAAAGACGAATTATAATTCGCTAATTATTAAATAATTAAATAAGCTTGACGTATAGCCAAATCAAAATGATATTTCTGCTTTTTTTTAAAAAGGGTAAGATTAAAAAAAAAACTGAATTATGAGACTGATATCAATCAATAATAGCACTTGGTTCATAGAGGCGTTAATATTACTAACACCCAAGGCAAAGAAACGTTGAACCTTATACCTAACTGCATACGATAGACAAACCATATTTTTTGTCGTCAACCTAAAATGTTAATTTTCATGTAAAGTTTTTTAGTATATTATAAATTCAATGATTCGTAAATTGGAAGCAAATAATTATTTTTAATTGGCGAAAATCAACCACACAACTTAACAGTAGTCGCTTATTGTAAGCAGCAAACGGTAATTGATCAACCTTTAATGAAGAAAAAACTTATCTTAATGGCGCGGTTAGCGTGGAACAAATCTAGGCGTGCCATTTATTATCTGCAGTCCAGCCGAGAAAAGGCGGATTTAAAATATCAAACGCCTCCATTATTCTAGTACTAGTTTACAGTGGGTAATGTTTGCCGGCT
This sequence comes from Hesperophylax consimilis, assembly GCF_061612785.1. Classification (NCBI taxonomy): domain Eukaryota; kingdom Metazoa; phylum Arthropoda; class Insecta; order Trichoptera; family Limnephilidae; genus Hesperophylax; species Hesperophylax consimilis. Next base: position 14,696,149 of record NC_142842.1, read on the forward strand.
TCGAGACACAAGAACTGTTACTTCTTAGAAATGACAAATACTATGTATTGACCAGTTGTCCCCTTTTACTCTGATGTCTCGGCACAAAAAGTTGACATTTACTCGTTATTACACTAGCGCGAAATGAGCACTTAAAATTGTATGAACCTTGACGATTACAAACAGAAGACATTATATTGAGGTTTTGCCATACCACTTCTATTTATCTGTTTGATCAGGATTCCAGCTATGCTTAAAAGACGTCTCTTACTTTCAAAGCAATTGAGATGTGAAGAGACAAACTTTATTTACTTGCTTAAAAACTCGGTCTAAAACTTTTTATTGGAAATCTTAATCTGCTTTTTTATAGCTCCATTTGTGCTGAGAACAACTATATTTTTCAGCTGGTTTGGGTAACCGTAGAAGACTTATTACTCCACATATAGACTATATTAATAATTACGCAATTTCATCCGAACGTGAAACGGAGTGAAACTTATACGTTTTATCAATAATTCGTTTCGAATTCGATCAAACAATATAAATATATATTTTTTAAATATTTTCATTCTTTTAATTATATTTGTTCACATCATGCTGTTCAATAAAATAACTTGGAAATTTCGCAGAAATTCAAATGTAACATTGTGGTCAAATGTAACATTGTGGTTAAATTTAACATTGTTGTCAAATGTAACATTGTGGTCAAATGTAACATTGTGGTCAAATGTAACATTGTTGCCAAATGTAACATTTTGGTAAAATGTAACATTGTGGTCAAATGTAACATTGTTGTCAAATGTTATATTGTGGTCAAATGTAACATTGTTGTCAAATGTAACATTGTGGTCAAATGTAACATTGTGGTCAAATGTTACAGTGTGGTTAAATTACCATTCAGCGCCATTTTGTTTTTCGACAGATAAAAGGTCCCCGTTTAATGCCAAGTCCGTTTTAACTTTTGAACGAATTGTGATAAGTAGAAGAGGACAACCGTCATGTTGTAAAGCTTGTCAGCTTCATACAATTTGATAGAAAGCTGAAACGCACCAAGATCCGCATTTCGCGGGGACCTTTCAAGTGTCTAAAAACAAAATGGCCATTGGATGACTTTGGAATCAGCTGGGCCTTAAATATGATGTAAATATTTGTTGGTTATATATTTCTGCTTTAGAAACTCAACGTTTAAAAAAACGCTTACCTAATCGTAGACCCAAAAAAAAGTAATTAAAATATCTCCTAGATAGAAACGTGATTGTTGCCTTGCAGGAAGAGTCGTGAGCGCAATCTAGCGCTAATCAGGCCAATTCTTACAACTGTACCAGAATTAAGAAAATAAAAACGCAGTATGAAAAAAGCGTGAAATTAATTAAAATTTAATAAAAATTGATATTGAGAGAAGTTCGCATTGTACGGTTAAAACACTCTATATACCGCTAGCCAAATAAAGGCTAATTAAGCATCTAGCCATCGGTCTCAAAATACACGAAAAAAGTATCGACTATTGGTAAAGTCACGATGAAGCGTGATTTCAATAGCTTAGTTCTAATTTAGATGTTCATTTCATCGCTCAAAAGGCTATACCGTTGGCTTTTTTGTTGTTTTCTCAGTATTAAAAAAGTTTACAACTTTGAAAAGAGATATAAATGCCACGGTCCGAATAACCTATTTATATTATATGTAATAAAAAAAATTTATATACGAAATTGAGTTCGTCGAATTATGGTTAGAATTTTAAAATACGGTGGACATAATCGATACAATCGACCCCAAAGCACGGAGATAATCGAGTGATAAATCGATTCATTAGAGAAAATAAATCAATTTACTGTTTGAAAAATCTATTTTTTTTGTTATCAAGAGATTTGTTTAAGTAGAGTAGTTTTAATTATTATAAACCTACTATGTTTTAAAATGAAGCGGTTTTATTTAAGGCGATGCACTACGTAGTAATTCAAAATCATGTGTTTTTGGTTTGAAAATTTGGTCGCCTAGAAATGTTTCAGATGCTTTAATTAAATACTGCGAGTAGAATACATCTTGGCCTTTTTAATAATCGAGTATTTTTTAGATAAGTCTTTTTATAAGCCCAGAAAAAAATAAGGTATAAGTTCTATGAAAACTGCTTTAAAGTTCAAAATCTCCTACTTACGAACCCATTTTCGGTTATAATTTTATTGCATAATGTGGAAAATTAAGTTATTTATAAAATGAGAGGAAAAAAATTAAATATTTTTGCCTGAACATCCACAAAATAAAATAAAAGGCACTTTTTACCATGTTTCTTGCATAAATCAAAACAGACGGATGGTGTTATGCGGGAATTTAAACCTTACCGCCATCTGCCTAAGGGGTGTTATTGATAGCGGCTCGATTTAAGATATTACACTACGTAGTGCATCGCCTTAAAAATTTTTTTACGGTAACTGTTAAGTCCCTCATACTTAACAATCAAGTTCAATAACCAGACTAGCAGCGCCCACATATTTGTAGATAAAAATGAAAATCCTGCGTACATCCTATGTAAATGTGACTCCAAGGGTTAGAACTCGTGCAGCATCATAAATGATGCAACTTTTGGCAAACATCTCAAGAGCGGCGCCATACTACACTAATACACTAATACTGTTGTGAAGCAAGCTTCGCTTCGAGGCCGAGCTGCGATTTACCTATAATATTTATAACTTGCTCAGTGCAGCCGCAATGAATAATTTATTTTTGAAATAAATGTTTTATCTCCAGCTCTCTGAGTGTACGCATTGTTTAAGAGGCCCACGTACTGAATCTGGATGGTTTAAAATACGTACCTACATGAAATGCCAGCGATAGCATTGGCCTTCACATTTTACGTGGGATACACGATCGCCATTCGTTGCCTTTCATTAATCCTTGTTTTTCTCAAAAAAATAGGATAAGTTTGCGCGTTTTGCATACTTCTTGCATTACCATATTTGAGCTCCATAGCAATGCGAACTAATATAAGCAGAAAACATGTTTTAATTAGACAAGTGCTTGCATGAGATAAAAAATATGTTTTCTTTTGTGTTCTTGAACACAACGCATGCACGCCGAAATTAAAACTGATTTAATCGATGGACTCCATTTAGTCCTCTTAAAAAATGTTATCAGATTAAGTCTATTAAATTAACATATCAGTTTCTTGGGATAAACAAATTTTCTATCAAATTGTGCGCAAACAATAATTTACTAAAACAAATCCGCGATGTAGGTATTATGAAGCAGTTTGAGGTATGAAATCCTCTAATTAAGAATTTCGTTCCGTGCTGTAACCCGACGAGAATGATTGCCCTGATGATGGCTCACCTCCGATAGGTGATTGTGGTGACCCCAGAATAAGAATATAAACAAATTGTTGTTTCAAATGTACATACCATTTATTATTCTGAAAACACGAAACACTGGTTTGTTCTATGATACTTTGATTCGTTAATCGAACAGTGTCAAGGTCGTTATATATATCTACTTCATCATTAATAAAGATAATTGTTACAAATAATCGATACAAATAGTTGATAATTCATGAAACGACCTGCAAAACTGATATGAATTGAGTTGTTAGGTAAATAATAGGTTATTACGAATTCAGGTTAGTTAATATTAGATCAGAAGTCGGAGGTATCGTATAACCTGTCGACCATTAAGGCTGACTGTCACAAAGTTAACCTTACAGTCAAGGACTTATGAATGCGGTATGAGGCAGCTTTATTTCAGACACATTATACCTGCTCACAGTATTAATAAGACAAAACACAATATTCAAGAGTATGTGGCGTCAGAAAACCGGTATTTTAATATTAAATTGGTGTTACTTAAGTGTCAATATAAGACTTGATAACAAGACACCACTCATGTGATTCTAAGAATATCGATGCGTTCAACCAAAATTAGGTATGTTTGTTTACCTTGCAAGGCGAAAAATGATCCTGTTAAAAGTGACATCATGCTAAGTTCTTAGTCTTTCAGAATCTATCGAGAACATGTATTATTTTTCGAACAGATATCATGATGAAATGCTGCAATTTTAGTATGTCAGTATCAACATCGGTATTTGTATGAACACGTGTTCCGCCGTCCGCGTAAAACATTTGTTTTTGACTGATTCTTTGTTACGCACTTTTTCAATTGATTTGTTATAGGCCCGCAGTTCCATTTTTAACAGGAAAACGAATAATTTGACCAATTTGTAATAAATTAACAGTATTTCATAATAGCAATTTTCGCTGTGTGCAATTAAAATTCAAATCAACAATGGACAACATTGTCTACTTATTATGAAAATTCAAATCAACAATGGACTAAACATTGTCTACTTATCATGAAAATTCAAATCAACAATGGACTAAACATTATCTACTTATCATAAAAATTCAAATCAACAATGGACTAAACATTGTCTACTTATCATGAAAATTCAAATCAACAATGGACTAAACATTGTCTACTTATCATGAAAATTCAAATCAACAATGGACTAAACATTATCTACTTATCATAAAAATTCAAATCAACAATGGACTAAACATTGTCTACTTATCATGAAAATTCAAATCAACAATGGACTAAACATTGTCTACTTATCATGAAAATTCAAATCAACAATGGACTAAACATTGTCTACTACACATGGGGAGGCGCAACAACTATCAGTTATAGATTATCGAAGGCAACATGTGCAAACTTGCACACTTGGGGTTTGAATGAATTTATTTTTACGTAATATCATCAAATATACTAAATTCGGTTATCCTTCATGTGCGTTAGTATTCTTACGTGAAACTATTCCTGTTTAAATTCTGGTTCAATGAACTCAAATTTGCTTGAACGTAAGTGTATATTATATATTATATTTTTGACAGGCCCCCTTCCACCTATGATGTCCGAACAGCTCGGGAAGTTTTGAAGCAAAAAATTGACCACCACCTCGAGATGGTTCGTGCCTGGGGTAAGGCCAACTTGGTCAGTTTCGACGTCTCAAAAACCCAAGCGTGTCTGATTTCGGCAAAGAGGGAGATCAATGACTGTCTGGTGCAATTTGATGGGAGCACTCTCCCCAATAAAGACTCCATTGAAATGCTTGGAGTTACTATATCAGACCAGCTCAAGTATCGGGGATCCATAGAAGCCCGAGTAAATCAGGCCTCCAAAAAGTTGGGCGTCTTGTACAGGGCTAGGAGATTCTTCAACAGTGACCAGCTGCTGACCCTGTACAAGTCTCAAGTCCGCCCAACTATTGAATTTGGGAGCCACCTTTGGGCTGGTGCCCCAAAATACTTGATAAATCTGCTTGAATCTGTGCAAAGGAGAGCGATCCGTCCGATTGACAATCCGTTGTTAACAGACCGATTGCCTTCTCTAATGCATAGACGCAATGCAGGCATGCTGTGTCTGTTCTACAGGTATTTCAATGGAGCCTGCTCCAAGGAGCTAGCAGCATTGATTCCTGATGCACCGGTGCACGTGCGCGAAACTCGACGGACACGAACTGAACACCCGTTCACGGTTGACGTTGGCTTCATGAGAACGGGCCGTTTTTACGACTCGTTTTTGTGTAAGTCGGCTCGTATGTGGAACGAGCTACCGGCATTTGTTTTTCCTCCCTCCTATAATCCGAGCCTCTTCAAGGCCTGCATTAACAAATCCCTTCCTACAGCCCCTACCTTATTCCGCCCCACAACGCCTCCCAACCGGGTGGTGACATAGTTCCCCTGTCTGTACACTGCACAGGCAGGGACACTCTTGTGAGGTGTCACATAAAAAAAAAAAAAAAAAAAAAAAAAAGTGTCATTTTCAAAATTCGAAACGATTGTTTGAAGAATCCAGACAAGCGATAGTGAGTACCTGAAAAACAAAAAAAAAATTAAGCGAAAATTATTTAAATTGTCATTTTCAAAATTGGAACTGATTTGTCCAGAATTCAGACAGGAATTTTTCATATAATTTATACTATTAAGTTGGTTAGGTCCTGAGCTTCAAGATACCTTGAAAACAATTCACAATCTGACTTCCAAACCTGGTTTCATTATAACAAAACATTAAGGTGAGAATGTTGTGTTTGTTATACTGTTATTTCAGTGAAAGGTACTCCGAATAAATAGCGTAAATTATAACTTTGACACCATTGCATAGGTGGGATACACGCCAAACGCGTGTTCTAAGTGGACCTGTTTAAGTGGTTCACATTTTCCGCACAAGAGCAGATCATTTTAAGTGGAATGAATTGCATATTCCTAGGTTTTTTCCCTTCCACAATAAGGATCTTTTAATGAACCAGGAACACTCATTTCTTTTCTTAAAAAAACTCCATACAGCCACCGTCCCGAACGATTCAAGCCCACCTTAATGTTTTTTTTTAACATTTTTTTCTTAAACTCACCTTCGTATTACTGGAACAAATAACACAGGCCTGCAAATTGACACTTTTTGATAGTTTTTTTCACCGTAATGGGTGAATCGTATGTATTTTGGTGTGCTGAGTCCAAATATGCCTTCAGTTTTTCTCCAGCACGTAGGGATTTTCCGCAAAATGAAAATGAAAGTTATGCAAAACCCGCAGTACATATAGGTAAAAATGCATTTTGAAATGAAAAATAAATATATATTACTAGTGGTTTATTTAAATTTTTAAATACAATTTGATAAAAATAATATGTATATACAATAAGAATATATAATTCTTTATAATATCTACATCTTTTTCCCTCAAAACTCCGTTTTGAGCTTTTCCGTTTGTGTGGGATGTCTGGAAGTTCTCTATGGAGCATCCAACAGTAGTCTCCCATCATATTCACATCCCATCGTCCTTGGTTCCTCCGTTCCATTTGTTTGATGTCTTGGTGGAACCTCTTGCCCTGCTTTTCACTTACGGCACCAAGGTTTTCTGGGAAATAATTCAAATGGGAGTTCAAAAAGTGAAGTTTCAAGCTCATGGAGCACCCCAAGGTTTTAAAACATTTCAACATTTTATTTACAATTTCTTCATAATCCGGGTCCTTATTGTTCCCCAAAAACTTAGTCACAACTTCTTTAAATGATATCCACGCCTCTTTCTCAGCTTTTTTCATCACCTTTTCAAACTGATTCATTAGTTTCAGAATGTCCGGACCAACAAAAACACCCTCCGTTAACTTTGCCTCAGACATCAGACCAGACCGGGAATTTCTTTTCAAGGTACTTGAACGTTTCGCAATATTTTGACAATGCCTTGACAAACTGCTTAATCAGTCCAAGCTTGATGTGAAGTGGGGGTAAAAGCACTTTTTTGGGATCAACCAAAGACTCAAAGTGAACATTTTTTTCTCCAACCTTCAAAGTTCTCGTTGGCCACACGTTTTGGCTCCAGTGCTGTGCTTTTGCCCGGCTATCCCACTCACATAGGAAACAGGGGAATTTCGTATAGCCACCTTGTTGTCCAAGCACCATAGAGATGACTTTGAGATCACCACAGATAGGCCATCCAAACTCCTTATATTTCAATTTATCAAGTATAAAAGCCATGTTGTCCTACTTTTCTTTTAGATGCACAGAGTGCCCCACGGGTACAGAAGCGTATTTATTGCCGTTGTGTAGCAAAACTGCTTTTAAACTTCTTGATGATTCAATAAAAAGCCTCCAATCATCTGACACATGTTGAATATTAAACATTGACATCCACTTGGGAACATCAGAACAATATACAAGTTCGCCATCTTGAGAAAAATTTTGCTCAAATTGTTTTTCTCTGCTTCTGTACCAAGAGAATGAAGTTCCAAATCTCAACAAGTTCTTTTCTTGAAGTCTAGAGCCCAGTAATTTAGCAGACTCTTTAGAAAGCCCTAAATCACGAACGAGGTCGTTTAATTCTTCTTGTGAAAACTTTTGGGGTCCACAGTCTTCGACTTGAAACTCATCGTCCAACTGCTCTGACTCGCTCTCTGATGACTCTGGCAAATCGTCTCAAAATGATTCATACGCTGACTAATACTGTTAAATATACTAATTTTTATCATATTTCAGAGTTTCTGATATAAAACTATAAAGCCGAATAGGAAAAACAACTTTTTTCGGCATATTCATAAATGTACGCCTTAAGGTAGGCAATCCCGCAGAAAAATGCATTTTGCGGAAAATTCTTACGTGCTGGAAAAAATCTGGGGGCATTTCTGAACTCAGCGCACTAAAATACATAAGAATCACCCATTATTTTAAAGAAAGCAATTTAGTCGCAGGCCTGTGTAATTAAATTAATCGGTTTTTAAGTTTTCGAACAACACAAACTGTAAGAAATAATAACAGTAGTGATCTCGTCGAAATTTCTCGACCGGGAAAAAATTACACTTATAATTTTCGCGTATTTACCGGTAAGCGGTTTTTATTGTTATTTCCTTTTGAAGTTTAATAACGCAAACATGACGTGAAGCATTTTAACGGGGAACTGTCTCCGTCACAATGAAAAGCCTGTCTCCAAGTCGCTATTAACAAAAACGTTCGAAGCGTGACTTGGCTATATTTATGTATCTGTTATATTTATGGCTGGCTTTGTCCCCACATTAACGACAAACCCTTTTGTTTACCCGGGGTCAAGTATGTTCTAGACCGTAAAAAGCTACGAATTTTACTTATTACAGTTATTTATTATAGAATTATTTATTAACTGCCTTCTGTGCATGTGTTTTTTTTTTATTTTACATTTTATATTCAAATTTTTAAATCGTGTACCGTGATTTTACTACGCTTTTTATATTTATGTAATGCGAAATTAATTCCAAAAAGATTTGAACACCCGCTAAGCTACTTTAAGCAGCTTGTCGGCATGAGCATAAGCTATAATCAATTGATAAATGGGTTACAAAATGTAGAATATTATGAAACGAGAAACACAGATATAAATACAACTATGATATAATTTACAGGAATCGCTTTCAATTCAAATAGATTTCACAAGAGCAATAAATTCAATACACTCACAAAAAATAAATAAAATAAGGTACCTACACAAAAATCAATTTATTCCGAAAGTCATATTTTTTAAATAAAATATAGAAAAATATATATGAAATTTTCACATGTTGCAAACACTTTGTGGATATACATAATTTTAACAATTAGAATAAAATAACTTTTTTTTAATACCACTTTATTGTATATATTTTCAATAAATAAAAACCACCCGGTTCGGTTCACCCCGAACCTTCATCATTTTACAAACTCTGGAAATAAAAAAAAATCAATAAAACCAATTTGTTCAATAAACAATTAGACTTGTAAAATAGCCAAATTTTAAACATATTCCCCTCCCCTCCACCGACCCTTTCACCCTTTTATCCCCCCCCCCCCCCGTTGATGTTCTCTATCCCTCTTCTACCTTACCTATAAATACACTGTAACTTAGTGATTGATTTAATATGTTTTGGCTAGTTTTATATATTGAAAATATATACAATAAAGTGGTATTACAAACAAATTTATTTTCCTGTAATTATTATAAATATATACGATTTCGTTGGGCATATTTATTTAAATACATTAGTTTTACTATCCCTTCATTAATTCGTGTGAAAGCGTATTGTTAATTTTACATGATTTCAATTCCTCCGATTCAGGAACAAGCCGATAAAATCGAACATGAAAACAACTGGCTTCCTCATACAATAGAACAATATGTAATTTTATCATTTTATAATTTATTTCACATGAAAACGTATGAATAAGGCTTATGTGAACTTATTGTGTATAAATTCCACATAGATGTTTGTCACAGAATATAATATCTACTTTATGAAAGCGTGTCACATTATTTTTATAGCGCTATAGAAATTTGTATTCGCTAAATAATTGTGTAATCTAAATTCCAAATCACTACCAAAAGACATTTATTTGCAAATGATCAATAAATTTTCAAAATTCTTTTGTTGATCACAAAGCTGAAACTTTTAATATCAGAACTTTATTACGTTTGGTAGGTACGTCATGCATTTAAATAAGGTCGTAAATTTAATATTTATGTAGCGTTTATAAATTACCTTTTTCGACTTACAAGATGCAATTGACCCCTAAAGTCCGTATTTGAATCGCAAAATTTTCTGATTCTATTTTAGTAGATGAATCTCTCACTCTCGATAACACACTAAAATAATCATCCTTACTAAAAATCGTTACAAAGTAGGTCTTTTTTCAATTAAATAGCCATTAAATATCCACTCTGCGTCTTTGGTCATTATCTTAAATATTATAACCATACCGCAAAGCTTAAAATACAATCAGGTGGAATACGCTCGATTGGTGAAATCAAATCTGATCTCTCTTGCGTCCGAATTAAAAAGAAAGAACAAGAACACTTTCTTTCCTATCAAACACGTTCGTCACAAAAGTTACAGAAACGAAATTATGAATACATTATTTCATACAACATTCCGGCTTAACTTATCCATAATAATAATGCATATGCATAACTGCAGGCATAATGGTTCACGTGCACTTTTTTACAAGTTGAGACCCTACAATATTTAATCGTGTGTTTTGAATTATGAATGCAAGTCACTGGTTTTGGCAGGTTTTGAGTGTACCTACTGTGTAGTAGGTTTTTTTAATATAATATCATGTCCATACAATATTGGCTTGACATTTCAGGGTTCGTAGATATTCTAGCATATACTTAACTGTTGCAGCGAACTGCTCAAGGTTTACAAATCCTACTTAATCTCACAAGTCTGGGATAAATGATCATCCTTCTAGACGTGCTTCTGAGTCGTCTTTCTCTTATCTAGTTTTTCATGGACTCCAACTGCATTTCAAACAAAAATACATATTTTCCATCTGGAAGGATGTTTTATTTGATGTGCAATATTTTAAGAATTTTTATTTAACGATTCGTTCTCTCATCGAACTATTGCTCCAATAAAGTAATAAACAGATCCTTAAATGTTTATTTCTATATTGTCAGGAAAATTTAAAAAAATTAAATTCAGTAGAATTTTGCAGGATTGTGATGTAATGGCATTTTTTTTTCATTTCAGGATGGTAGATACTCTCGGTATCGTCTTAGTGAAATACCACCATTTAGAATCGAAAGGTTTCTTGAAATAGCTTTAGCCAAACTCGTGACCAGATTAGAAATAGCAAAATACTATCTCTTACCCATCTCCTTCCCCTCCCCGCACTCATCAGTCTCACAGGCTCTGGTAAGCAGGAAACAGTTGGTACTCTTTTGCGGAATTCACATTAAAAAATTCGAACGCCATAAAATACCCATTATCCAGGCCATTTTAGACAGAATATGGAATCTGATTACGAGCACATTAAGCACAATTACTACTCTTTTTAATTATTCCGTTGCAGAGCTAAATAATACAGAACGACGCTCAATTATTTGTTTTATCTTATGATGGAGTACCAACCGAGGAATTGAACTGAACCACTTGGGTGTGACCCAAATGCAATGCCAACTCAGCCACTGACCGGTCGTATATGATCCACCCTTCAATAAATGTGTAACAAACTATGCAAAACAAAATTCGTGTCATAAATAATGTTCAATTTGCCCACAGATGTTTTAATAAAAACAAATAAAACTAAAAATTTATTAATTCTACAATACGTACATTGAAATCTTTTTGCCCAAGTGCAAACGATTTAATTCTTGTGGAGATTTTTTAAAGAGCTACACTTCAAACAATCGCAGTACTTAGATATTTAACGACATCGCACTGATGGCAGTGAGATATATTTTCCCACCTTTTGTTGATAAAAATGTAAACATTGTTGATTGTTCACCTGAAGACCGAGAAATCATTCGTAACTATTTTAATTTGCGCATATACGCCGGAAGACCTTCGTGTTTTCACAAGGCTTAAGTGGAACGAAGAAAGTACTGCTTTTCCATTGTTTTTCTGCATTAAATGTAGAAAATATTTTCATTTTTCATAGAGTTTGAGGTACGAACATAGATGAAAGCGTAAATTAATGCGAAATATGAAATTTGTTTCTAAAATTATGGTGAGGCGTGAGAAAGATCAAATTCAATTCATATCGCGGATCAAATTAAGGTAATTCAATCATTATTATCAAATAACTTACGGCCTTGCTCACGGGGAATAGCTGCTATAGGCTACAGCAAAAGTCGACCTTCGTAGATCACTTCTACATGTCTAAACCCGACGCGACAGTTTCAAATCCCGAAATAGAAAAAATAAAGACAATCATTTATTTTTATTTTTTATTGTATTAAATACAATATGATTTTTTTACAATAATTAGTACGTGTTCATCTGTATACGTTCGGTGTATTATCTAAACAAAAAAATCATTATAAATTTTCCTTACTATAAAGGCTCTTTTGTTTTGTGAGGGAATTTAAGCACAAACAATAAAATCATATAATATATAATATTATGTAATAAAATATTGTAATTAAAATAAAATATTTAACAAAAACTCTACATTTATCGAAAATAGATAAAGATCAATAACAATAACAGAATATTTTCGATAATTTTTAGATTTTAATATATATTTATCCTTTATATTTCAAGGATGGTTTTCAATGTAAGGTATTCTTACACAGGGGTAGGTATTTTCAATATATTTATTGTTTAATTTTAGGATTTCAATATATATTGCTGATATGTTGATATTTTAAATTGGAAGTTAATTAACAGTTTTTCTTTCAAAATTGTGGTTGAATATTTTTAATAAATTTTGTATATTATTATAAGGGTTTCAGGTTTCAGTATAAAACGTTTACTTTATTTATATTTTATATTTAGTTTATATTATTTATTAAACTTCAAATACAAATGTTTACATAATAAATTTCGAATATAAAAATAGGATAAATATTTCAAATAAAATTAAATAGTAATTAAAATTACAAACTAAATTATTTACAAATTACATAACCTATTATTATGCGGTTACAAATGCAGTAAATTTACTTCTCGTTTCAGAATGGAAGATTCTATTAATATCTCCCTGGAGAGAGGTCTTCATTTAGAAATGTTTTTAGATTTCCAAAGGACAAAATGATTAACCCAGCCGCATTTTGGAATACCAAATTCTTTTGGTACTGAACAAAGATGAAGGAGGTTCGTGGAATTCATATCTCCATAAAATATAGTAATGTCATGCAACATAAATGTTAATGCGTAGCGATTTAACGACAAAATGGAAAAAAAAATATTATTAAAAAAATAACCATTTCGGTAAAAGATTGAAATAAATGCGAAGAAAGTCGACAGATATAATGCGGTCCATTCATCTTGTCAAGTGATTTAACTGCTACTGATTTTTTGAGAGCTTCGAGATGATTAATGGAACAATAGGATTACTCTGATATTTAGAGGGAATTCGGTTTTTACTGTAATGTCAAGTTCACGTGGGAACCCGCGTTTTCTTTTTATGATTCGGCTTTGTTAGAGCAATCGGCTCATCCGAGTGCGCCCCAAACAAAAGTAAAAACTTCGTGATTTAATGATAACGAGTGTGTGAAACGCAATTTTTTATCTCTATCCGAGTGCATTAAAATAAGATCATAGAAAACGAAAATCAAACACGCAATTAAATTATACCATCCACGGCTTAGCACAAAAATTACATACACTTGGCGCCCAAAATAATTATTATTGACGCCTTTAACTGAATAGCAAAAAAAAAATTGTTTTAAGATTTTTTTGGTAATTTCGTTTGACAGTACCCAACTACATAATTTATCCAACTATGTTACGTATCAAAACATAGTATTTTCTAATCGCTCTTCCTCTTCTTCTATTATTCGGTATAAATTATAGGTGACACAGATAAATAATTCAACTCTAGTCAATTTTTATTATTACTTTAAAATCATTTTTAAATTTCCATTAAAGCGTTTTTAAACAACATAATATTATAAAACAATGTAAAATTTTAAAATTCAGAAGTATGACATCATATAAAGGTGCCTACTTTACTAACAGCAGCAAGGCTTGCGGTTTTAAAGCAGCCTAACTGATACTAAATACATCGATATTATTGATTCTGTTTAGTTGCAAAATTGCCTTTCCCCGGGCATAACTATTGGCATGTTAGTCCTGTAGGCAGAGAGATAGTCTACCCTGTCGATGACGAAGATAGCCATGAAGCCGAGAACGTAGAAAAGAATGATCTCTATAATAGCTGAGTTTTGAAACCGTCCACCAATCAGGAAGAATTATGTTGCAATGTTCACATCCCTTCTGACCATTCATTCCATCCCTAAGAGAAAGTCAGCAGGATAGAGCCACCGAGGTAAAGAAATCTCATAAATTTCTTCTCCAACATGAGGGAATACTTAATGTCAAATTGCAGGACTGAAGTTCAACAAAGACAGCTTAAGGGAAACGATTTGACTTGACACCAAAACTATGCGTAAAAAAATAAACAAATTTTGTTCATTCAACAGCGCAAGATAAACCGTTCACCTCAGTATGAATCTCAAAATATTGTCGCCGGAGAAAGATGTTTCTACAGGTTGTTTGTTTTATCGGGAGAAGCTTATCGTGAAATCATTATTTAGATTAATCTTTACTACGAATCGGTTTACATTACGGATACCAAAAAAATTGCTTTCGATACATTAAACCTTTTTCTATCGTTTTCTTTGCGTAGAAGAAAAATGAAATTGTTAATTAATGTTAGTAAACTACTGAAAAACATTTGTTCATGAGAAATGTATGTACGCATATAATAAACAACCGTAAAAATACATTATTATGGCTCATACAAATTGTGAAATTTTCTTTTGTTTAACTTTTTTTCTTTCCAATAAAATTATTTATAGAATAAATAAAAACCACCTTTTCCTTTGAAATCGAGCGTCTCTCTACTCCGTAGGCCAAGCGATTTGTATGCATACTACCTATATTCGTGGCGATGTAAGGCACACTAAGAATATACATATTTTTAGCTTGTGGCTTTCTCTCAATTGGATATTTGAACTCATGATGAAAATGACTTTGAAAATTGAACAGTATAAAATAGTTACGATGACATCATCTTTAGAGTTTTTAATAAATCAGAAAAAAGATTTCTGATTTATTATTCAGATGAAAACAACATTTGTTTGTACACTAATAATTATCTGTTTGATTTCGAGTTTTTTCATATTCTTACACATTTCGTAACAAAAAACGTGATAAGGCTTGTTAGTTTAAAATCTCATTACTTGTAACAATCTTAGAATAGGTACAATTTGCAGCATGTTATGAGTATTGTGTAAGTTGCATTATTTATGTAAGCACTCCATGAATTAGTTTGTACATTATATTCACATTATACACTCCACCAAATATTTGAAACTCTTCCGAGAGAAAGGCACTTGATTGAAAAAAACTAGTATTAGACATTTGACAAAAAATGTAGAAAATCTCATTACGTTGTACAGTGTTGCCATGGTCGTAATACACTTTCATAGTTAATATGCTTGACGTGGATAACCTGGTGAGTTGGAACCCTGGCTTCTAATCGAACGGGTGGAGTTCGAATCTAGCAGCAGGTACAGACTTACTTCCTTTTCAGAGAGAGGCTATAAAGCTTAAGATATATAACATATAATTAAAAAATATATACCACACGAAATCGTCGGAAACTTACAATATTATTATTAATTATGTGACGTGTGTTATTACGTAATCGTTTGGTAGTAATGATTTTTTACTTCTTTTCTATTTTGTGCACTTTGAAACCTTAATACTGTTTCGGCCTCGATAAGTTATGTTTTTTATTGCAGTATTAAACATTGGTGTATAAAAAGCAACAAAAACTAACAAAACATTTTCCACTACTCTCTTGTGGGCAAAGTCAAATGTCTGACAGCCATTCACCACTTAGCAACGTGTAAGTTAAAAATTGCTTCTAACGTACAATTATTTTATTTTATTTTATTTATTGTATAATTTGTAAAGCGCCGCTTTTGTGAGATATCACCTCAGGGGCGCTTTACAGTTGATGCAGGTATTACAGAAAATATAAGTATTACAAAAATAGAGTGAAGTTAAGTTACGTAAAATGAAGTAAAGGAACAGGTGACACGAAAATAGAAGATGGAGACTCCGCAGGAAGAATCCTAGGTGGTGAAGAAACTGGGCCAGCTGCTGCGGCGAAAGAGTCCACCACGTGCACCAACAGTGCCAGCACGAGGTACGTCATCCGTCCAGGTATGTGTCTGCTGTTAATAAAGCGCTGATACACTATCCTCTCACAGATACCAGACCTTGGTAGCACAGCTGTGACGTTCTACGAAGATAGAAGATGGAGACTCTGCAGCAAAAATCCTAGGTGGTGAAGGAACTGGACCAGCTGCTGCAGCAAGAGAGTCCACCGAGTCCATCAACAGCGTCCAGGTATGTATCTGCTGCTAATAAAGCACTGACACCTCACATAGATAAGAGGCCCTGGCAGCACCGCTGTGACATTCAGCAAGTCCATCATTTATCTAAATGTTCCTGGTAATTGTTGAAGTGGTACATTCTGCCCGCAATTAAAAGCGACGGTTGGAATAATTTATTACCCTGGGCTTAGTAAAAAACTTGCCAGGGTTCAAACTTGCCCAGTTTCCGAGAATTTCGTTGAAAACATCTGGGGTGCATTTACCGATCGCCGTTCGTTTTGAATGTCCAATATTTTTGAGCAAATTTCCGAATATTCACTTTTAAAACACTGCACTCGAATCACATATTATAAAGTTCTAATAATTATTAAGTTTATTTTTATTTAAGTTCAAATGTTGATTGATTGATTTTAAATTTTTTTTAATTTTATTTATTCGAGAAACAAACAGGATATTTATAAAAACATTAATTATGGATTACAAAATAAAAAAAATACAATTATAAATATCCCTAGACTAATGTGTCTGCAGCAATCACATTTGTACATTCACATAAGCAAACATGTAAAACAATGACAGTATTTATATACAAAACTTAAAACTTAATTACAAAGATTGAAGCACATAATAAGTAGAAAAATTTAAACAGTATATATTAAAAAAATTCTAAACCACTTAACAATTTTTTTTTCTAAGTGCAGAAATCGTGGAGATATTTCTTGAAACAAGTTATATTATTTGCAAAAATATCTATGACAGTGTGTGTTTTAGCAAGATCATTGTATGATCGAGACATTCTAGACATAGGATTAAAATATCCAGTGTTATTGGCAAAAATTTCGGTCCAAAATATGTTCATATTTCTAGTAAAATATGAACTATAACTATAAACTATAAAATAATTTCAAAGGGATGTTGCCTCATTTCCCTTGAAAATACTAAAAAAACACACAAAGCGGTTGGAGGACGCGTTAGGACGCGTCCTGCTGCCATGAAGGGCGCTATACTACTCACGAATCACGAATGAAACTGAATCTAGTTAAAATAATCACTTTATTTGCAAATACGGAAGAAAAAAATGATTGGAATGCATTCACGTTTATATAGTTTTTCTAGTTATTCGAGACCAAAAATAAAACTGAAAACACAAAGGTCATTTTGCATAAAAACGACGCTATACAAATCATCAAAATATTATTATTTGTTTATTTTTAACAACAGCAATTAAAAATCTTCTTAATAACTATAAATAAAAAACACTCCCCCACGAGCATAGTTTTTTTTATGGGAGTACATCTTTAAATAAAAATATAGTTACATAATTATATTTATAGCCCGTTATCAATTGTGTCTATATTTTATGCGAATAAATTTCCAAAATAAATGAAAAAAAATCATGTTAGTATTTACTTACATACGAAAAAAATAAAGGTTTATAGCATTGAGTGAGCCAAAAGTGAGGTTTGAGTGATACGTCGCGTCGCTTAATTAGGAAATATTATAGCCCAATAATTTTGGTTGTCAAAAGCGAATATTAATTAAAGGTTTATAGCATTGAGTGAACCAAAAGTGAGATTTAAGTGATACGTCGCTTATTTGGTTATATTATAGCTCAATAATGTTGGTTGTCAAAATCGAATATTAATAATAATTAATGTAATTTTTGGCTAATGATATAATGAAACCTACATACTTTAACTTCGATGTTAACTTTATCCATGTGTTCAATTATTATTTATGAGACTTTAAAGTTCATATTATGTTATTTAGGACCTAAATTAGTCGCCTGCGGCACAGTAATTATAATGGTCCGTCGTCCCATAAATAACAAAATGTCAAAGAAGAATTTCCGTTTAAACCATATTCACTGCGAAGTAAATGGACATGATCCGATTTTTCATTTTAACTTGTCAGGGAACCCGGATGTTTTTGGCTACGCCAATAGTTTACTTAAAATTATATTATAATAATAGTAAAAGATTTTATTAAAATGATGCGGGGAGGTTGGTGAAATCCCACACGGAGAAAAATGATCATGTTAAAAAGTAATGCATGCCAACTATCTGATAAAATATTAGTAATTTAGAATATATCGAGAACACGTGTTCTTTTCCTAATACATATCATGACAAAATGCGACAGCTCAATATCAGCATTTGTTTGAACACGTGTTCCGCCGTCCTTAAAAAACATTCGCTTTTGACTAACATTTTGTTAGGAACTCTTTGAATTCATTCATTTTAACAGGAAAACGAATAATTTGACAAGATTTTTAATAAATTATCAGTAAGTTTTCTTCTTGCATACGTCTTGTGTAAAAAATAATAATATGGTTTGGTATTCAAATGAAATACAATGAAATTTTTTTAAATAAACAATTATATCGGGCGTGGTCCTCGGGCCCAGTGCTCCCTCGTGTATTACCCGCTCGCTCACTTTTATATTACTTACATACAAAAAACATTTATTAAAAAAATAAGAACTTAATCAGAATCCATTTTAATCAAATTCCTCAATATTCTACCATCATTTCTTTTCCGGCACTTTTAGTGTAATAATAATTGACAAATTACTTTGTTTTTTGTAAAATTGTATTAACAATGCTCTCATTAAAAGAAATATGCATAAAAAATGCAAGGTTGTTTCCTTGAAGAAGCAATTAAACTGATAAAATTAATATTTGGATAAATTAACAACTCGCTTAAAAGTGGGAATGTTTGTTTGTAATATTTATTAATTGGACTGTGGGTTTTTTTCAAATTGATTACATTGTTAATGAATCAATTGTATAAAGGTAGTTACCACTTAAGATATAATTTACTGGCTACACTTTAAATTCAATCGATTTTATGTTTAATTTTTTTCATTATTAAATGTTACTTAAACACGATAAAGGAATTCATTAAAATACTAATTTCTACATTCTCGTTTATTCAGATAAATATATTTGTTTAAATATAGAGTGTTATAAAATGTTAACAAAACATAAGTTGGATCGTAATACTAACAGTACCTATCTAGAAATTATGAAGGTACTTACTCTTATATAGCTTGTATGTTGTACGAGCAATAGTTATTTTTCAGCATACTTTTGTAAAAATGTTAAATTTAATGGAGGCACTCGCAATCACGATTCATTACAAACTTAAATTTGTGTGCTGACGCAACAAAATGGATTTCTTCCGTATTTCCAAATAACAGCCTAGCTCATCAAAAGTCATGACTTTAGCAAAGAGAAATTAACGCTGCTCTCCGTAGTTTTGTACACTTATTGTGATTAAGAATAGCATTGGTCTTTAAAACAAATCGATTGAGTAAACATTGACAAAATTTAAACTTAAAATATGAACTAAAAATATTTTAATTTTTATTAAAAATTAAAACTTAAAAAAAAAACAACAATAGGGTTTTTTAAATAATAACGATCCCCATAAACACAAAAAAGTACATTTACATAATTGAAAAAATTATTGGTTGCTTATGTGAAATATTACGAATAAATTTTCTTTAAAAAAAAAGTTTTCTTTCATTTAATCTACGTTTATGGCTAAACGCAAAATATTAATTATCTACTAGGAAAGTAAAATTGCCATATTCGTGAACCCTCATCACTTTCTGCGTCCATCTAAGTTGCCATCATTTTTTAAAGGTATTTTCAGATTATTTACAGCACGGCCAATTTTACTTGAGAGCCTATAATGGGTGCTTTTAAAAATACGCACTATGGCTTGGTCAGTTTTACCATAAACCCACGATATACATGCTAACGAAATCTAATAATAATATGATATCCGCCTATTCTGAACTGTGAAGGGGAAAGGCTTAGTATTCGATTAATATTTAAAAGTCAAGGCCAAGGCAAGCACAGAGCCTTTATGATTTAAACATTTACGAATACGGGTACCGGGTACCCTAACGACACTGCGAATGCCATGGCTGCAGTGAATGCCTCTTTTCTTGGTCGATCACCATCGGGAATACAGCAGTGTGCTTACCAACAAATAATGCCTTTTTATCCTTTTGCAACTGACAATAGAGGAATGCCATCTAAGGGAATCCTTTTGTACGTTCGTAGCGAGATTTCTGAGCCAATGCGACTTACACAGTGTTACTAGAATGTGAGATTTTACTAGTATGTATAAGCATCAAGGTAATAAGATAAACCTGTTAATATATTGTATAGGTTTGCTACATCATATGCATTCCTACCTCTTGAAAAAAATTTTCATGAGGTTTTAAAATGTTCGTTCACAGTTTTTTTACGTTTGTAAGTTGCGTCTATGAGTTGACTGGTAAGCAATTTATGTATTTATATAGCACCTAAGAGGTCATACGTAGTTTTCAGCACTCAGCAAGCTTCAAAGTATCATAATGATTAAATCAATTTTACACTGTGTGTAAGATATTTTTATATAAAAGCCTCAGCGTCACAAGATTGTTAGAACTACGCGATAGCCTTATACTTTGATTAGGAAGGTACTCCGATTTTGATATGAAAGACATGAAATCAACCACCGGAGTAGAATATGTTTATTATTTATGATGTCAAAATCAATTCGGGGAAAATCTTCAAAGCCTTGAGTAGTAAATAACACAAATCAAATGAAGTTGCCTTCAAATAAAGCATCTTTTCGGCGTGCTGACAATATTTCGAGGTAGATACTTACCGCTGCGGGGTAGGAAGGGACTGTGGGCGGGTGTTCCAAACTATTTCGACCCAATTTGAACCACCATCGGTGTGCCAAATACATTCAAATGTGGGCTCTTTAAAATGTATTGCCTGTGAAGTCTCGCAAATAAGATAATACGCTTGACGGAAAATGCGTAAAATAGAATTTTTATATATTTTTTATAGGTCATCATTCTGAATTCCCAAATAACTCGATAAAGCTGCGCAGTACACGGAGGGCAAAGCGCATTATTTAGTTTACCAAGCTCTACCTTCTGTTGTTACGATTTGAGAGCTGTGAAATGTAAATTAACCTCAAGTGTATTTACGAAACCTTCGATAGTCATTCTATTGTTTCTGACATAATGAATAAACATAAATAAATATCCCTCTAGGGACAAACTTTAATCATCTCAAACTAACAAACAATAACAGAACTTTGCGTGAATGCGTATGCTTAACGGTAGCTTCTTGTTATCTAAGTCTGGAATCTAGAGCTGCCAAAGGTTTCAAATGGTTTATATCTGTACATTATTTGTACATGCTATCTCCCCCATACAACTTCTAAACTTGTTTTATATGTTACATGATAGCTTCAGGCAACTATTGCCAATGAAGCAGCCATACAATGTATTAACGCATTAAAACTGTCCCGTTAGTAAAACTTAGGTCCATATAAAGTACGAATGCGTCATGGAGATAAAATTTTTAAATTTTTTATGATAATATTAGCGATTCTTTGACGAAAAATTTAAACTGACAAATCAGAAAAAGATACCATGCATCTGGGACTTGAATACTTGGACGTAAAACTTAAATTGTACTATTAAATTATTGAAGATAATATTAGCGAAACTTAAGCGAAAATTTGGAGCAGTAAAATATACGGTAGCACGTGGGACTTGAACACAGGTCCTTCGCTTTGCCTGGGCGCTCGCGCTGCTCTACCAACTGCGCCAATGATTTTCTTCGATCATATTATATGTTTGACACTTCGAATAAGAACTACCAACATTATCTTCATTTTTCTATCTATCTTTATGTATGATCGCAAGATTCCTTTTCGAAATGTAACAAACTCTGTAGTAGTATATTTGTTAATGTGACTGCATAATGCACTTTATATTTAGCTCCACCTACCGCCTCGGGGTAAAGGCACCTAGGTGGTTACTTTGCCATTAAAACAATACTCGAACACTCCCTCGGGCCATGTTTGGTAGAACTAAACCTCCTGGTGACCATTACTGGTTGAATCACCTTTCGCCGTCCTAGGCTATAATAATTTAGCTCCGCTGTCAACACATATAATGTGATTTATCGGCTAGTATTGACGATAACAAGCCAATACGATCTTACTAGTGTCACTATGTTATATGGAGCTTATTGGATAGCGAGAGAGCAAAGTATAAAATTGCTCACTGACCTTTTGCAAAATATCTGAGATCCGGGTCGAGTAAATTTTTTTTCGGCAGAATAATCTTGTTACACAAAACACAATACAATATATTTTCATTACATGGTTATATTTAGTGATAATGATATAGAAATAGTTAATATGCAGGGGCATTATTATAATGAATGTACCTTTGTAGGTATCTATATTTTATTTTTAAACTGTGCTTGTGTGTCTGTAGGGTGTTAGTAATTTAGTTACAATGAAGTTTTTTTACTATAATTTATTTGTAGGTTTTATCTTTATTAATTCGTATACTATCAGTAGCGCACCCAAAATATTAGGGGGGGGGCAGTTAAAAAAAAATATATGCTATAAATAATTATAATTTTTAAAATATGCTATGCATAATTATAATCTTTAAAATATGCTATGCGTAATTATAATTTTTTAAATATGCTATGCATAATTATAATCTTTAAAATATGCTATGCATAATTATAATTTTTTAAATATGCTATGCATAATAATAATTTTTAAAATATGCCATGCATAATTTTATTTTTTTTAAATATGCTATGCATAATTATAATTTTTTTTATTGAATAAGAGTCATAAACATAAAACATAGGTTTTACCGTTATTTACTGATATCCTTACGTAGGTGTGAACAAGCTAATTTCAAAAAGGTAGGATACATAATTAGGAAATATTTCGCTTATTTTAAATTCCTACCGCACAAAAGTCCCACCTACCATATTGTCACTAACATTACTTAAATCATCTTGTTTCTCTCTCTCCGTACATCACAACATATTTTGACTGATGAAAAATATTAGCATTAAAAAAAATCTTTTATCCTCGCAAGGCGCACAGTCTCCCCCCTCCCTGTAACCACCAATCTGTATAGTAGGTATAAACATTTTTGACTACGTTATAAGTAGTGAAAACAAAACGATTAAATTAGTTATTAGGCACTAACCAACTACGTGTAAAAATACCATCGCATCAAATTGGGCCACCAATAAAACTGACCTTCTTTAAAATTCAATTACATTTTGATGTGGGCACCAACGCTTTCAATTACCAACATCGTGAAATTTACTTTGCTTAATGGAAACGGTAAAGGTACTAAAAAAAACATTCGGTTGGTTTATTTATAATGGCATCAAATAGCGGCATCTCATTTACATGTCCAAGGTGACAGTTGATTGCAACTTCTTCAGAGGATAGAAGTGTACAACTCAAAGATGTGCACTCCGAGCTCTTGATGGTCACTTCAAACAACCAACTTCAGAAACAAGCGCTTTAGGAATAATGGCCCTTAGTTTGAAAATTACCCAAGTAGGTTCTCGTACTCACTCGTCTGTTATCAAATCGGGGTCTCAAACCTTTTCTTAATAAATAGGTGATGCGGTTGTCAAGTTGTTGATAAATAATGATTACCGGATCTACGGATGACGAATTTGTATCAAAGATGTAATCCTCAAAACAATTTAGGTCGGTTGATTAATGTTTCTAGGGTAGAGTGTCATCAGATTATCTCAACTTTTTCATGAGATATTAGCATTATCTAGGTATATTATCGCGGATCACACGTGAGTATTAATTACGTCTGATACATCATTAAAAAGTATAACAGTTCCAAATAACGTGTGCAGGGTGGTGACCTGGGGTTAATTTATAGTGAGATGACTAGCGATATAATCATTAATTGAAGAAAAACGCATGTATACTTAAAAATAAAAGCGCTAAACCAGCAAACGAAATACTGTGCGGCAACTTTGTGTGTATATATTTCACTCTCATCTTAAAATTAAGAAAAAATATACAAACGATGTAAAAAGGCTTTTAGTGGAATGTGCTCATTTCCATGTAATTTATCTATGAGGTCATCCAATAAAAAGTGGAAACAAGAACCCAATAGCCTATACTATAGAGTTCATAATCGTGATTGACAAGCGTAACGCAGTAATCTAGAACACAAAAATTTAAATTAAGATCAGTTATAAATTATATTAGGCAATTTTTATTCAAAATAATAACATCAAAATGGAAGAATAATTGTACCTACTAAACCTTGATATGTCCGTGTGTTAATAAACATCTGTTGTTAGTAGATTTCCATCGATGGCGTTATTTTTTTCTACATAGAGTACGGCATATAATTGGCCATATATCATATTGTATTACTAGCATTTTTTGTCAGATTAAATAAAAAGATAGCAAAGAGAGCTGAATGCTTAATTGCGTCCATAAGTCCATCGCCTTTCATTTAGAGAGATAGCGGTTTCCAAATAATTAAGTGTTTTGTTAAGTAACGCAGAAAAACATCTTCAGCTCATACAGTTTTACAGTTAAATAACACCTAAAAAAACTCAAGCACTTTGCCCAATGTACCTTCACACATGTCAAATTAAATAGGCAAACTTTTAATTAGTTAATTCAATCTACTTACATATTTATGCAGTTATATTAAGTTATTGACTGCTCTATGTTAGATAATAAGTTAGTTGCGAGTGAGTGATTATAATGAGTACCTAGCACAATTTTAAAAAGCCGTGTGCATTTGTAGGACCAATATTTCGAACAACCTTGTAGTGTCCGTAATCAGGATGGAGGCCCAGGTGAACACTCCAAAAGTGACCTTCTACCTTGATGATGGGCACTTTGCGGCTGTCCGAAACATTGGATCAAGAAAGAGGAATTACACACCACGTTTCAACATGCAATACCCTAAAAAGCCAAAATACGGCTGTGAGAACGATAAAACATATTTTAAAACATTTTTATCAAAAAAGTTATGAATTATAATTACTAGTTTTCATTTTTTTTTCGAAGGAAGCAAATACTCTGGGATGACATATATTAAATGAAAAAACACACTTTGTAATAGACCACTTTTTATTAAATTAATAACTGACAGCCAAGTTTCTCTTATCTCAAGCTTCGTCAGGGCTATTACATTAATTATAACATAATTACATACAGACACATAGGTATATTAACATATTAAATACAACAAGAAAAATTTAAATTTATTCTCTACGTGTCTGCATATAATTATAATTAGTTAATATAATAGCCCTAATGAAGCTTAAGATAATCGAAACCCTTGCTTGCCTGTCAGTTATTAATTCAATAAAAAAGTGGTGTTTTACAAAATGTGTTTTTTCATTTCATTATTAATATTTTTATTCTATTTCTACTAGGTTATTTAATTTAAGCTGTTGTTGTGGCAGTTTTTACTTAATTGAATCAATTTTTATTTTTAAATCTGTGTTTTAAATTAACGAACAACAAAATATTCAATTTCGCAGGTAAGTATAACCTTGTTTTGACTGATTAAATTGTTGGTTTGCATTGTGCATACCACACACATATCATATTTCACCCACATCCCTGCACGCATCGTAATACAAATAACAACAGTTCCCACAGTGCTCGGCGTTACAGCTCTACGCCTGCAGCGGACGGCGCACGGCGGACAGCGGACATGTATCGGTTACTTCCGAAACCGCGCTAGGGATGGATGGTAACCCAAAAAGGAAACCACTATCGCGCTTGGTCGGGAGCGATACGTTATCTGCTGACACCGGTTACAACCGCAGTCACGGGTGACGGGCGGGGAGCTACGCACTAAGCGTGTGACTTCTTTAGTAATTGTTTCCAGGCGACATAATAATAATG
Source organism: Hesperophylax consimilis (assembly GCF_061612785.1). Taxonomy (NCBI): domain Eukaryota; kingdom Metazoa; phylum Arthropoda; class Insecta; order Trichoptera; family Limnephilidae; genus Hesperophylax; species Hesperophylax consimilis. Next base: position 14,722,216 of record NC_142842.1, read on the forward strand.
ATGTATTTATGGCGCCACCGAAATACTACCGCAAGGGCTCATGAAAATGTAGTTACATTACTTTAAAATTTCTTAACTTCCAACGACGTAAAACGAATGATTTGAAAATAACACACCAATGAGGCTCATATTTCATAGTTGAAGTAGGATTAAATTTACAAAAATATAGTTAAAATATTAAATAAAAATTATTATCTATAATATCTTCTAATGATTTTATGTATTCATGAAATACATGGAATTTAATTGACATTTTACATTGAATAACCATATAAGGCAACTGCCTGTTTCATGGTGACCAATACATTATATTTTTTTGTATAAAGTGTAAACAATGTAATTTAAGATTTCGGGCCTTACTAATAACGTAAACTTAATCTTAATCTTTCCGATAATCCTCCTCCCAATGTTACCCAACAGGGGCGCTCTTGTGAGGTGTCACAAAAAAATTAAATATCAATGGCAACTGAGGGCAAAATAGCAAATTAAATATCCAATGTATAAATATATTGTCTTCTGCGTAAGTCGTATCTTCTCCAAGCGTAAACATTATAATAAAAGTGTGTTTATGTGAAGTGACCTGCCAGGTAAGTATGTTTTTTACATGTTTTTAAAAAATAAAATTAGTCATAGACCTTCATAATAAATTTTACGCCATATAAATTATTCAAATAATTATCATAAGCAATAATTATTAGATTGAAAAAGGAATATAAATTGAAAGTACATGTCTTCGAAGAAAAAATAAATGCCGCTGACGGGAAGTGAACCCGCACCTTCTGACTGTCGGTCAGGTGCAAGGAACCATTGTGCTACGTCGGCTTATTTTTAACCGCCAAATAATCGAATAAATGCTAGTATTTCATTCAACAATTATTGCTTTATGATTTTTTTCACCTGAAAACAACCAACTTTATGTTTCTAAGTAAGGTATTGTTAAATACTTAATTTCTCCCTAGGTGACGTCGAGATATATTATATCTTCATTTAATGGTGAAACATTTTACTTATTAGAGATATTATTATTTATTTATTAAAGTTAAACATGTGTTTACAAGCACAAAATATATATGAATAAGATAGATTTGTGGAATGAATTTGACATTAATCCACAAGTAACCTTAAAGGATTTGTGTGAAATCCAAAGATAAGAGATAAATGCGTTTAAGAGTATATATAATAAAGTTCGTTTACTTCCCAATCAACCAAACCACAGAAGGTGAACCGGAAAAACAAATAACTTCAGTGTTAAGATTATAAATACATGTGATCACCATGGTGACATTTTATACATTCATATTTATATTTTCCTGATTTAAATCAAAACATTGTCATTACTGACAGTGACTCAAGGTGAGCTAAGATATTATTAAATGTTGTAAACATTAAATAATAAAGATAAATCTTTAATTTGCCAAAAGATCATTTGCTTGTTAAACATCATAATATTTGACTTATATTAACAAAAAGGTGCTCATACATTCGAGACCCTGAATGCAACTAATATATTAATGTATATATATATATATATATATATAATGAATAAAAAGGTAACTGCTCATCAGTACATTCCACACCCTGAATGCAACTTGAATTAATCTATATGGTTCCATGATAACTCAACACAGTGACAATTCAACACACATTTAAAAAGTGATATAAAGTCATTAGAAACGATGAAAAAAAATTTAAACCTAACCTAACCTACATAACCCAGTTAATATTTTTTTGTTTCATCACTTTCCATGACTTTATATAACTTTTTAAAGATGTGATGAATTATCATGTTGATGATTTATCCGGTCACCTATGTATATATACATACGAGTACATTATGAATAAAAAGGTAACTTCACATGATGATGATGATGATTCTGATTAAATCGAATAAAAAATTCGAATTAAATAAAAATTATAATAATGAAAACTGATAATGTTATGACTTACCAAGGCTTCAAGGAAGTTTACACTATGATTGCTAATTGCTGTTTTAAAAATCCCTAAGGGCTTCAAACAACAACAATAATATTTCTTGCAAGGTTATAAATAATTATGACGTTGGAGCTTTTATTATGTAACAACATAAAAATATTACCAAAATAGTTGTTTTTATATTTATTTTTTATGTTCATTATTTGAAGTACTTTGTCAGGTCATGTACCTTGTATATCTGATAGTTCGGTTCATTACACAGGAAACACTGATCCTAACGTTGTGTTTTTATTAACATCGTCACCGGATACACGTTGAAGAGTCGAGAAAGAAACCCGCGAAATGTCCGCTGCCTTACCGGATGTTGACTTGAGCGCTCCGACAACCCACGCACTGTGTACGGCATTAAAATGAACAAAATAATAGTTATTATTGAACCTAATACCTACAATAAATCAGTGGAATAACCGTTTACTATTTCCTTTGAGCTTTCCTGTTGTTTCATTAAAAATAATTGTTAAATAATGTTCAAGGAAATTATTATAAGTAATAGCACTGTCATCTCAAATCCCTCCTTCTTATCCTCTAGAGTTAAAAAAGGAACAAGAACCTAATCCTCTTGAGTTAAAAAAATAACTAAAACTTAATCGTCTTGAGTTAAAAAAGGAACTACAACATAATCCTCTAGAGTTAAGAAAGGAACTAGAACCTAATCCTCTTGAGTTAAAAAAGGAACTAAAACCTAATCGTCTTGAGTTAAAAAAGGAACTAGAAGCTAATTCTCTTGAGTTAAAAAAGGAACTAAAACCTAATCGTCTTGAGTTAAAAAAGGAACTACAACATAATCCTCTAGAGTTAAAGGAACTAGAACCTAATCCTCTTGAGTTAAAAAGGGAACTAAAACCTAATCGTCTTGAGTTAAAAAAGGAACTAGAGCATAATCCTCTAGAGTTAAAAAACGAACTAATCTAAATTAACTAAACTAACTTAATCCTCTAGAGTTAAAAAGTTAAAGAAGTAACCTTGAAAAATTAACCCCCTTAATAATAAAAGTGTTTAAAATTTTAAACAACTGAAAAATAACTATTTAACACAGATTAATGGTTATTTATCATTTATGTAAAATGTAAAACACTTTTATTAGTCTGGCCTTAAAAGTTTAAAAAAATCTATTAAAGACTGGTTGTTTCACGAAATTTAAAACAATTCATCAAAATTTCAAAATTAAAATCCAACAGTTTTGTAACAGAACTTGAACAAGACTTGAATATTAACCTTAAAATTTGATGAATTACTTAAATTCTGTGAAACCACCGTCCTTATTTATTGGCATTTGTTCTAAAACAGCAAAATGTGCTCTTGCGTCGTGAATTTACAGCTTTTCTGCCTATAATTTGTATGTAAGTGTAATAATTTTGAGCTTGCAACGTCTTTTATACTATGGAGATTTACAACATGCATTGAATCAGAAAATAAATATCGAATAAATGCTGGGTAAATATAGAAAGTTGTCTTTAATTTAAAGTATTGTAGAATAATAAAAAAGCAATCTAGCACAATATAATTACAAAGTATTGTTAAACGCAAGCTTGCAAAAGTATAACAAAGGGCGTTTTATAAAAATAAATCAAATTAAAATCGATCATTGAAACGAAGACAATGGCTTATAATAATAACACTGGGCTAATTTTCTTGGTTTTAATTTTCTACGCCCACTATAAATCTTCAACGTTTCGTTCGCGCGAAATTATTCGACACGTTTCGGTTCCTTCACATTGAAACTTCACCCATTTGACATTTTGAATAACACGGTCATCCGGGTAGGTATTTTTACCTTAAATTATGATTTCATTGTATAAGATGCATTCAAATTATTAAAATAAAAAATTAAATCAAAGATTATACTTTTTTACATTTATTTATTTTTCATGGTCTCTAAATTTTTAAAACGATTATACACCAAAAGATGACAAATTTTTGGTAAAAAAAAGTGCAATATATGTATATATGTATAAATGAATCCTTCTTTTTTGTACCCTACATACTAGAAAACTACTGGACAGTTTTCGCTGAATATTTCAAAAATTCTTCCTATTAGTACCAGAGTTGTTTAGAGAGTGATTTTAATGGTAGAAGAAGACGGGGAAAACTTAACGCATTTTCTCTGCACTGGATTAAGATTTGAAGAATTATTTGTGGTAAAATGAGGCATACGTGATGAACGACGAAAGATGTGTAAGGACGTATGTGTGAATGTTAGAAGACGTCAAAGATGCCCGAGGAAGATATGACACCATCAAATAAAACAAAAACTTTTAAAAAAGTAAACTTTTTCAAGAGTTATTATAAAAAATACTATTTCAATCTTAACCCTAGATAACTAATCGCTCGTCGAGGCGACGACGCGCTACTCGGCGAAATTCGTAAACACCTATTTCCCCCCGCTCCTCGACCTTGACTCTTTTATACCTTCCTAATTTGAGTAAACAGTGCAGCACGTGACGCGATTGCGGCCACACGCATACTAGGACGTGCCCTATGACCAATATGACCATTGACCATCTCGTCGTCCGCTGGACGAAAGTTTAGTTATAACAACAATTTTTATTTTTAAGGTACGTACATTAATACATTCTTATATTTATTGTTAATGTTGGCAAATCTTCTACAATAGAAGCTCCGGTTCCATCTACGTCAAACGTGCCTAAAATTTGCTACCTGTGTCCATCAAGGCCCGGAGGATGACCAAACACCGTTGCACCAGATGTAGAAAGGCTATTTGTGTTCCACATAATGTTAACATGTGTGGTGACTGCGTAGACTGATATTTTGATATTAATTTGTTCATTATAAACCTTACTTTTGTGCCATGTAACAAGTTTCTATCTTAATTAAATATTTTTGATTTATTTCTAGTGTTTTATTGCGTAGTCCACTCGACGAAGGTGTAGTTACAATGAAACAATGAAAACAGTTTAATTATCTAGGGTTAAAAATGCACCCAGTTTTCAGATACATTAGAATTCCCAACTTTATTCAAAACCATGAATGACCCCGAGCAACGCCGAGTGCACGTCAGCTAGTCAAATATAAAAACTAGTACATTGTAGCAATAACAAATAGTATAAGTAAGTCAATAACTTGTGAATGTCGAAGATTTAAAAAGACATCAAAAGATAGTTGCTGAACGGTCTGTTGAAAATGTCAATGATCGATGAAGCATCGATAAGCTGTTGTGTCAATCTGCTGATTGGCGCGTTCAGAGATAGGCAGAAGTCCTTGCTATAATACAGGGTTTTCCAATAAGAGGTGTTATTTTGATATTTTTCCCGTAAAAGATCAATGGTTTCGTTGCTTGTGTGGCACGTAGCAATGTCTTGTTGAAAGTACACGTTGTCCAAATCAATACCATCCAATTCCGGCCATAAAAAATCATTAATCATCTCTCGATAGCGCAATCCATTCACCGTAACTGTTGCTCCAGCCTCATTTTCGAAAAAGTTAAGTCCAATGACTCCGCCGGACCATAAACTGCACCAAACAGTCACACGTTGAGGATAAAGAGGCTTTTTAACAATAATTCTTGGGTTTTCCGAGCCCCAGATGCGACAATTGTTTGTTGACGAAACCACCGAGGTGGAAATGGGCCTCATCACTCAAGATAATTTGAATTTGATTCACTCAAGTGAATTTTAATAATTTCAATGCGTTGTTGAAGCGTGTATCGTTCCATTTTTATTAATGGCGTATTTTCTACTTGTCAAATGTCAAAAAATGACAGCTTCAAAAGTAACATCTATCGAAATAGAGGACTATTCAAAATAACACCTCTTATTGGAAAACCCTTTAGTTGACTATTACTTAATTGAATAAGTTACATCTTTCTGAAGCAATTTTTTCAAAGTATTAACTGCCCTGAACAAGTGCAAACATAATATCTCCGTTTGGTTTCTCACCAGAGCAATAATAATAATTGCGTACCTTTTCCTCTGTTGTTAATTTATCTCGTAAATAAATTGGTAGAACATGCTTCACATTATTAATAAGCTTTAATTATTGATAAGCTTGTGGATCTCGACTACGTAATACTAGAAGTCGGGATTTATTTCAGTGCAGAAATTCTGGTACTAACTACCATATGTATTCCTCATTGCCGAGGGAAATAATTATACCGAGTTATCTTTGTGGACACCTTTAATTTATTACTCAACAAATACAATAGAGTGTTACTGACACATTTTAGTTATGTATAATAAATATGTACTGTATTAATGTATAATTTTAACAATTCATATTTAAAAGCTCCTAAAAGGGGAGTTAATAAATAATAAATAAATTATCACTACATTTTCAAAGGTTCTTTCTTGTAATTTCACAAACGCTATTGTATTCTTGAAACCTGTTGGGAGAAAATGGCTACAACTCAACTCCGACTATTTTTTAAATACGTCTATTTGAAGGTAGATTTTCTTTTCTTGCATGAATGAAATGCTCAATGCTCGCAATCCTCAGTCAAACAAACAAAACAATAAAAACTATTAATAATTTTTTTATTTGTTAAAGTTCAGCCAATCATATCATGACAATACATCGATCAAACAAATATGATTTCTAAGGTTACTTTATTATATCAATAATAGATGAAAATAAGATTCGTAATTTTCCGGATCACCGAGAATAAGGAAAAAATATAACACATCCTTAAAAATTATTTCATCATTCGTATAAATTTTATATGAAGTATTAACATGTCATTATTCATAAGTAATTGTAGTACCAAATTTGTGGTTTTGTATCTTTGGGAGTGGCCGTGTGTTTTCAATGTAAGACAATGAGTGTTGAGCGATACAATTTAAATAGCCGACACAAAAAATCATTCGTCCCAAACGGATACAATATATTATGCATGTCCCCGCACTCTGTTTACCGCGCCGTGTTGTACAGCGTTAAGAATACACTTGCTTACATTATTATGCTAATGACCCATAGCTAACCAATACCTTATACATTCATACATTATAAATATATCCATAATATTTGTAATTATAAATAGTTACCCTATTGGAATTTATTTATCTCGCAGAGTCCCAACCCCTGGAGCAAGTGAGATTTGGAATCCCCAAATTTGTGTATGTTTTGAGGCTAAAGGTAGTGCGGAGGGGAAGGAGATGGGGAAGAGGAAGTTGGGGAAGTACCTGGCTATTCAGATCTGGTCACAAAACACAGCCAAAGCTATTTCAAGCAACGTTTCAATGCTAAATGGTAGTATTACACCAGGGCGATACTGCGCATATCATTCACCCTGGAACGTGCCACAAATATACTATACATAATTTTGAATGATCCATAATTTCAAAAGAGTAGCCACCATAGTCTGTTCATAATAATGATGAATAATATAAATTAGATGTCTTCCTGAGACGTTAAAAGCCCTGATAGAAAAAAATGTATATATGCTATGGATTTAATAATAAAAAATACATCATATTAATCTTCTAACCTATTGCAAAGTAAATACTCTTAGTCGCCTGGGACCAGACACAAGAAGTCAGTCAACTGCAAATTGCATTTCTGCATTTTATTAAGGTTTACATAATACATACCTGCATTCTTATTAGGTCGGTATATATTTTTATATTGTTTCCATTATCTTTCCTAACGTCCTTGTATAGTTTATAATTATTGTAATACGTGCGGACCGTGCGGTCATTTGCCTAACAATTAAATGTTCTTATCATTAAAACAATGGTTTTTCAGCACCATACAAATGACAAATCAATTGTCTGACATTGTGAAATAAACAGAAATTGTGCAATGTTCACATGATAATTGTTAGAAAATGTATCCTTAGAACTATTTGTCATAATATTTTGATGCACTACGTCGTGTAATATTTTAAATTAAGCCACTATCAATAATAACCCTTACGTAGATGGCGATAAGGTTTAAATTCCTGCTTAACACCATCCGCCTGTTTTGATTTATGCAAGAAAAAAACATGGCCAAAAAGAACCTTTTATTTTATTTTATGGATGTTCATTCATAATTTTTTTTTTCAATCATTTTATAAATAACTTAATTTGCCACATTATACAATAAAATCATAACCGAAAATGGGTTTGTAGGTAGGAGATTTTGAACTTTAAAGCAGTTTTCACAGGCCTTATACATTATTTTTTTCTGGACTTATAAAAAGATTCATCTAAAAAATACTCGATCATTTCAAAGGCCAAGATGTATTCTACTAGCAGTATTTAATTAAAGCATTTGAAACATTTCTAGGCGACCAAATTTTCAAACCAAAAACACATGTTTTTGCATTACTACGTATGGCGTCGCCTTAACACATAATAATATGTTATATCAATGGTTGAAATATTTTTCTACAATGCAACTGAAGAAATTTGGTAATATTAAAAATAAATTAATGATTCATATAAAATGTGTGGTGGGCTGGCGAACCCTATTAATTTTTATTCCGAAAGTGATTTAATTTAGCACACTTAACCTTCAAAGCTAAGGGAAGCTCGCTGCCTACGTTAGATTTCGAAAACTCAGTCTAAAGCCCGGGCAAAACCGTGGACTTCAGCTTGTGATAATTTTCCTATAGTTACTTGATCCTGTTTATTGGAATTTTTTTGGGGAATTTAGAACATTTGTGATTAAGTTTGTTTGTTATCTAAAGCTGGCGTGTATGTGCCAAAAGCAGAATAAGTTTCAGTAAAAAAAACGTTTCTCTTAAATATTACTTCTGTTGTTTTCCTACACTGATTTAAAAACCGTTAACTAAGCATGATTTTGGTTACGTTCCTCGAACTGTGTGCTTAATAATAATTATTGTACTTTTTTCCGTTTCGTTGTATATGACAAAGCTTTTCATTGAATGCATAGACATGTATTTATGCTATGGATAATAAGAAACATAAAAGTTCACGCTGCACTCGCCACTAAAAAACCAATAAAACTAATAAATAATGGAGTGAGCATCGACTGGAAGAACAGGTAAATGTTGACCTTCGCTGACAAATGAAGTCGCTTTAATCTGCAATGATATTTAAACAAGTTTTCCTTGAAGACGTCGCTTTCCATCGGCTTAAGTTCAACTAACTAATTGTTAGCTAGTTTCATGCAAACTATATTTCAGGCACCGTTCTTTAGTTTAATCAAGTATTTTTCTTTATTATGTTCAAGGACTAATTATAAGAACACGAAGTGTCGGTAGACGACTGATTTATATTTCAATTTGTAGTTAAAATATTGATTTCCCTAATACTAAAAATATTTTGTAAAATATTGCCGAATCAATGTAAAATAATAATAAAAGTTTTCACTCATGAGTGTGATGATTATTTTTGCTTGTACATATAAGTATTCTTAATCAGTTTTCTAATTATTATGTTAGAACGTCATAAACTTTAATTTTATGCACCTAAACAAACTTAAAAAGCAAATAATCTGGATAAATAAATAAAATTTAAATAATTTGTGAGATTAATTCAAAAGAATGAATTGGAAAATCGCACATGAGTGGCAACCGCGTACGATGTCAACACACCACGAATTAATGTATTTTACCGAGTGGTTTGGTTTTATTAATAATTATGTGTGATATTTTATGAAATTTAATTAGTAGTATTTCTTCATGCTTCTAAATATAACACCGATCCAACTCAAACGTTAGCCATAAAACATATTCAACTCAGCTCGCCAGCATAATATAACCAATTTCATGGCAAAGTGATTTTAGCCAATGAGTCTAAATTTGTGGTTTTCAGCGTATTTTCCGATGAATTTGTACAAAGAAACACAATTTTATACTAAAATTATGCAACGAGCATACATATGTACAAGACTAATTATAATACTGCAATGTATGTTGCGTTAATTCGCTTTTTGATGTTATGGAGACAAACCGTAACACCAGAAATTAATTTGAAATCACGACATGATTTCTGATGCTGGAAAACTTTAGTTTTATGAGTAAAATTCAACCAAAGGCATATTTATTGAGGGCACCACACAAATAAATATTTCAAGTACAACTCTTGTGATAAAATGTGCATAAAAGGTGACTTCTGTTGCACTTATATTAATAAATTCATCATTGCTTAATTATATGATGTTGTTTTTTTATCATTGCACATTATGCAGAAGGCGCCCAGACAGATTGTGTACAAAGATGCCAGGATCTGACCTTAAGACCAAATGACCATCTGTTTACGCAAGAATACGAAGGCCTATAGAAAGGATAAAACCAAATTAGTGGCGTCCATTAAATAAATATAGATATTTATAACTCAGTGACTCAACTCTTCCCACACTAAAATCCAACAGGCTTCGGTGCTAAATTACAACATCATGCTAAAAAATGGATGGTCTGTACGTGCAATAATATGTACATTGCTAAATAAAATGGAAACAAAACTTCTATAATGCACCCTGTTCACGGAAATTCAAAATATGTATGGTTGTGAACAAATCAATGAACTATTGCATTACGACTGGCAAGGTATTCGCAATTTTAGTTCAGACAGATACCAAATTGTAATAAAAATTAAATTAAAATTTATAATTAAATGTGAAATCATTCCGTTTTAGAAAATGCTACTTGATGAACTGTAATCATCTATAAAATAAGAATTTGATATTTATTTTATTTTGTTTGAATTTTAGTCGTGTTTCAGATCGAAGAAGGCGGAAGCACAACGTACCTTTATACCTAAAACGTAAAAACTGAATAGTTGCCATTAAAAATACTTAAATAAGCGAGAAACTAAAATAATAGTAGGTTAAAATATGTTCAGTTTGTGGGCGCACTTTAAACATTAATCAAGAGACGAACAAGCGTAAAACGATGCGATTAGCCTTGTTGTTCAAACTTTAGCAAGTAATACCCACATGCATACAAACCAGCGGTGCGATTAGCTGCTGGACGTGAAATACGGGTTCGAACCCCGAACCGGTCATGTGTAGGTACTGTGTAATTACATCGAATTAATTACCTAGTTTCGAGTTTTTGAACATTCTCTGCTCTCGAGACCTAAAGATCCAATTAATCCCGAACGCACGCACTAATTCATAACTATACCTGCGGCTGCTCTAAATTGTCATGTAATCATGCAAACCTTTTTGTTTTTATTGTTTTTTTAAAAAGAAAGACGGGTTACGAATAACATGTTTGAAAATCTCCTACTACCACAACAGTAAGCGGAGTGGAACCCAAACGCGATGCCCACTCAGCCACTGACAGGTAAACGTGCGAACCCTTACAATAATACTTTGTAGCATTTTAGATTGCAGTGCATACATGCAAGTGCGAAATGTGAATAGTTCAGAAATATTATTTTATTTCACTTTAACCGGAGAGTTAGGGCAAAGTGTTAAGGCCGCTGAATCCATTTGGAAAGCAGCCATTTACAGAAATAGATTATTCTACCTGCATCCACCCAAATAGTTTTTCAAATTTTAGCTATCCAGCAATCTGCAAACAGACTTAGACAATTTGGATGGCGGGTTTACGACGTTTGGTGACTTAGCAGGGATGCCCGGGTTTGTGGGGTGAGGTTTGTCTAGGTCTCAGCCGCGGATGAGTTTGGCCACTACTATGTAATGGGTCGGATCGGGAGACTGGTTGAGGTAGACCTTTTGACCTCTCTAGCCGGATTCTTTCAACCCATCGCCCAGTGGAAGGGATATATGCATGCGTCCGTCACTCCCGAATACATTGACCCCCAAATTCCTACCAATTTCTCACACCTTTTTCCTTCCCAGAATTTCCTCTCCTTCTTTTCCCTAAAAAGAGCCTCTGCACAACATCCCGAAAGATGACATTTTTGTCGTTGAGGGGTTTTTTCTTCCTCGGGGCCTCTTGTATGGAGCTAATTTAAAAAAAAATTATTTCATCATCTCTTAACACTCGAATTTATTCATGTTGGAATCTGGAAAGGCTACCGTGTTCTAGAATTTATTCATGTTGGAATCTGGAAAGGCTACCGTATTCTAGAATTTATTCATGTTGGAATCTGGAAAGGCTACCGTATCTAAAATTATACAGTGCTCAAAATAATGCTCTGACAGTTTTTAATCCCGTATCGTTTGATGCTTGTAAATTATATAAATATAATATTTTCTTACCTACACGTTTATAAGCACGGATGTAAAATTATTATTTATAATCGGTATCCGGTATGGAACCACTTAGATTATTCCTTAGTTAAAGGCTTAAATTATCAAGGCGTTTCGATATTAGTTAGTTGTTGGTATCCTGCGTGATGCGTGTTTGCAAATTCTCCCAAGATTCACATATTATTAAAGTAACAAATCATAATAACGAGCAATTACGTAGCTTAAGTTAAGGTTTGATCGTCACGCAGGTTCTAATATTTCGTCTTGGTAGCAACAGATTCATAGAAGCTTGGCTGACCTGGCTCTGCTAAGCTTTTAGGATATTCTAGAAATAGTTCTTCACGCCAATCCTCAAGAAAAAAATCTCGAAAATATTACTTTTTAATTTAACTAGAAATTTTTCTTGGTATTTCGACAACCTTTGTTTATATTTGTTTCTTGTTTTCCGAATTGAACCCTAATTATAGCATAACCTTGCAGGATCCTTGTGTCCAAAGTAATTAATCTAGGAATAATCACTGGTTTAATCTTTACGAAATAATGATTTACATAATTGATGTTAATGATGTATCTACTATTTCAAGAATTTAAATTTAATCAATTAGCAAATAATAATTATTACAAGATATTTTTAATGCGGAAGCTTTTCGTTTATTCCAAAAAAAATTATTCAATATTTTCCCACAAAGGAAGCAGAATTGAGTTTTTGAGATTCTTTCAATTCACAAAATAACTATTTGAACGAAGTAATAAAAAAAGTTACTAACCTTTTTTTGTAAGCATTGGTTTTTGATAGCTGGCCATAAAATAAATCTATCCATCTGTCACCATAGTAACCTTAACAGGTAGGTACCTATTTGTACGATGTCGAAAATACTAATTTCGGTTATGCGTCTGTCCTCCGTAACTCTGGTTCAATGAACTCCATTTTGCTTTGAATATTATAGTCATTTTCAAATTTTGAACTGATTGTAATAAGAATTCAGACAAGCGATTAAGAACCTACCTGTATTATAATATTTTTACACAAAATTATTTTAACTGTCACTTTCAAAATTGGAACTGATTTATCAAGAATTCAGACTATACCGTGATTTTCCTCTTGTGTGAGCGATCATCTTATAATTTGCATAAGGCCAAAAACATTTTGTCAAGATTAGTTTTGCCGTGCCTGGCCATTAAAAAGTCGTTCTTTGACAAGCAATAAATTATAAAAGTGGTCTGAATGACCTTATGCTGTGTCAACTACATTTATTAGTGTGATGGCTCATCTCCCGGACACAAAATTATAAATTATTTTTATGATTTTACATACGTATAAAATTCTGCCGGTACGTACCTACTTTAAAACATTAATTTATTTCAACACACTTATCACCTAGACCTAGACATGTTAACCTCTTTGGTAAAACACAAGCTTATATCAAGTTATTTTGTTGAATGTAGGTAGGTGTCAGAAATAATCTAATGCACGGCGTAATTTTGATTAACAACTCTCCAAATCTGCCTTTAATTAATTATAACACGGTGTTACCACAGAGTAATGAAGCAGTGGCCATTTTCGGAAATCTCGACCTTGGTCAGTTGCAATATTAATTACGAAAACAATTTCAGATAGCATACATTATTGTATCCACATAACAACGTACCAATTTAGAAATCGTGATTTTAGTTTCATTGAAGGAATTTTAACGACATTAAATATTATACCCACATGACAAAAACTTCTGAAAAAATACGTAGCTTTACCTGTTGATATTATTTTATTTGTTGATACAGAGAAAAAAACCTTCTCGGTCAGAGTAACCATATGCTTTAATGATATGTCAAGATTTTGATCGCTTTTCTCGATATTGGTATTTAACGCAATAAAATGTGTTGCATATAAGGTAACAAGATCCTTAATTTTACTCAATTCATTGAGATATGAACCCTTCATGCTATCATGTCATCACGTATTAAAAACTTAAGTAAATGAAACTGTTTATATTTGATTCTCTTAAATGAACATAATATTTCAAATTATGTGTTAAACAATTGTCCACAGTTACACAGAATCTTTTCATGTCATCCAGAGAATTTGGTTGTTAAATGAGAGGTCATAATTTTCCCACGAAGAGTTTTTACGGAAACGGTCATCAAGGCTTTAACAAAGAATTGATCCATTGACCTGGTTTGCTTTGGGCACTGAACCGATTTGATTACATTTCTCAAAACCCAATAAAACAATAACTGAATTCTTACTTAGGAAAATTTCCCTCAGATATGACTGTATTTAAATATTTTAACATAAAACTGTTTGTTTCTTCTTATTCTCCTTACAACTCTAGACACGCAATTTATTTATTCTCCAAAGTAATGGCAATCCTTGTAACAGTACACGTACAAAGAATATGTTTGTTTCAAGGATTTTTACCATTCAATTGAAATTAGCGGAGACCTCTGAAAATTATGTAATTATTATTTCATGATCCCCATCCAATGTACATTTTACTTGGTAAATCAACAAAAGGGTAAACTTTAAAATGTATTACTTGTATATCTTGCGTGACATAAGTTTTAATACGTAAGAGTATTATTTTTACCATCAACCGGAATCTATCAGTTAAACTTCAACACTACCTAACCTATAACCATCGAACATGGATTGCTATGTCAATGGATCTAGTAATTCTCTGAACAGTAGGCTTTGCCTAGTGTTGATTACTCCAACTTGACTGCTCGCAACAGTCGCAACGCTCATGCGCTTTGGTGGAATAAAAAGGTACTATTAAACACGGCTACCATCTTAACAGGATAAAATATGAAATTCGGAGTGGTCGAGTCAAATTACCTTACAAAAACAAAACTATTGTTTAGTCATTTTGTGTTGTTACTAAAAATAACCCTCTAACTCAAATGGTCTAAATTTATTTTGGTTATCTGTACGTAAATGTACTTTTTTATGACTAGAAAGTATTCGACTTCCAAAAGCAATTATTTGAAACCAATTCGCAATTACAGGTAAGGCAACGCTAGACATTTTATAAAATATTATTAAATGTTCATTGTAATGTTACAACAAACCTCACTGAAACCACTAGAAAGTGGTTCCAGTGTTGCTATAACTCGAGCAAGTGCTTCAAGTAGTTTCTACAATAAAATTTGAAATGCTACTTAACTAACTACAAGTATTATACTTACTCGGCATACCAGAAGAAATACAAAAAGAAACAATAAAAACATAGTATGTCCTAATATTTCGTGATAACCTTATATTTTGTCGGCGGGTAATAAAAGCAAGCGTAGCAACAAAGTGAATGGCGTCTCGCGTTCATAAAAGTTCGACATGGCGGCATTAATAAATGACACAAATAATAATATCGTATTTCAAAAGGCCACTCTGACCAGACAGCCTACAGTGTATTGTGTAATTGTCGCCATAACAATCATTATTTAATATTTTATCGATTTTTTTAAATGCGAGGTGAATATAACATTCGAGAGGGTAAAATAATAGACAGAAATAACAAACACATTATACTAGTAAGATTCAACGCACGTATATAACTTTTGTCCAATTGTGTAGGAAATTTCCATTGAATAAAGAAGAACAATCTATTTAGTGGTAATTTCAAATGAACCGGTTTCGCTCTCGTACGGGATTAGTGTTCTATTTTTTTTTACAATACCACAAACCACTGTTTAAAAAATGAAAATATTAGATACCATTAGTGACCATTGTTTTTTTTATTTTTATTATAGTTATCCCAACCGTGCCGAGCAAACAAATGAATGAATCGTGCTTTTGGATTATTTTTTAGACATTATTCTATATATATATCTTCATATTCTCATTTAGGCAAGATAGTTGTCGTTACATCGGATCCGCGCCCAGGCACCGAGGGTTCAAAAATATGATAGCCAAGTCCTCCATCATCCTCCAGCATTATTTTACGCTTGTTATAAATTATAACGTTGGTAGAAAGTATAATATTGTCAAATTGTTCATTAAATAATATCTTCAATCTACCCAATAAAAAAGATCTGTATATATTTATATTTTTTAACACTCTCTGCAGTTTTTGGGACACGCATTACGTGACATAATTTTTGTGCCATTTCCTGAAATAATTTTTCATTTTTCGCTTTAAAATCACCCATCGTTTTGCGCCGCAGTGGGAGGGATATATATTCCTGTCACTCCTAGACACACTGATCTCTACATTCCTACCCAACCTTTATACCTTTTACCTTCCCAGAACTTAATTTCCTTCTTTCCTTAAAAAAGATCCCCCACACAGCATCCCTTAAGATTTCTGAAATTATTTTCCTCGAGGCCACCTGTGTTGGCTTAATGTAAAAAAATGGATAGCTGACATATAAATATCGGACATAAATTAGCAGTATCTCAGTACTTTTATTTGACATTTCTCCTGCACGTCGGGCCTGACCCGACCCGAATTTTAATACCAACATCAGTTACATTTTTATTTATTATAAAAATATATACAGGAACCCGTTTCGTGACACAACTTGTGAGAAGTATTTCTTGCGGTTTCAATACTTGACTAATGTTGCTCGTATCATAAGGCAAATCGATTTTTAATCACGCTCAACCACCGAAATTACATTGCATACCTACGTCCTGATCTTGACTATGAGTTTATTATTCTTAATTATTTAATATCACCGTAAAGTTAGAATTAAATTAGTGAAAGAAAGGTAGCGAAAAAGTCCGCCGAGTAAATAAGTCGATGTAGCGTAAGAAAAGTGCAATTAAAAATTTTATGCTTAGTCTCATATTTTGTAATTTTGTAATAACTGTCATATAGATAATGAAACTTAAGTGTGTTAATGACAAAAGATATATCACTTTGCCAGAAGGAAGTATTTAGAGCAAAACTTAATTGCTTCGTTATGAAATATGTTTGTAATCGAACTGTCTTGTGAACAACCCATATCCGTTGTCTTTACGAGGTAACAAAGTATCGTTGTACTCAATCACAAGATAAATATTATTTTTTTTATATTAAAAACCTAGATAATATATTGACGTGATCATTAAAGCGTTTAACAGAAATGCAGGCTTGTGATTGACAACCAGTCAATTAGCTGAGTTATTTATTTTATTAGGTAATTCAAGTTAGTTATTCAATATTAACTATTAGTAGTTTTGGCGCTGATACGAGCGATCTACTTTACAACATAACATTAACATATTAGGTATGTTCATCGTTACCATTTAATAAATTAGAATAGTTATCCAGATCTCAGAAAAGCTCACATAGGAAGCTGCCAACATCTTATCAAATTACTTTTATAATCTAATCATGTTCAATTTCAGTCACTATTGATAGACCAATTAAAATGATTGCATTGTGTTGCTTCTAATTACATCTTATTATTCAATACGTGTTCTAGAGGCGGTATCGGCGGTATAATCTCGTATTTAATGTAACTGAGAAGAAGATTTGAAATTACTCGGTCAATGTCAAAACTAAATGGAATGCCTGTGTCATATATACGCACTTCGAACATATGAAGAATTCGTGCTTATAAAAACGGTATTAATTATTGCAATTTAGGCAAAATGTAAAAAATAACTTGTTTTACCAACACGTGCAGAGCGAAGAGAATGTATTTTTTATTCGTTGCCTCAATTTTATTATCTAATAACCGAGCAAGTTTATCTAGCGAAGATCAAAACTTGTAAAGGTGTGTGTATGTGTATTTCTACGCTCTATACGGATGTAAATGCAATAGGAAGCCTTGGACAATTTGTAGTCCAAACGGCGATACAGTTATGTTGAAGTACTTGGGAGGAACTGGCTGTAGAAGCGAGGCTATGGCCAGAAGCGAGACGAGTGTGTGCTGTGTGGGTATAAAGATGTATGAGGACCGGTATAGTATAGAGATGTAACAAACACAAGAGTGACAAATGGATTGATGGTTCGGGGTCTTGTAAATATGTTAAGAGCTCTTTTCAATCGTTTCCATTATGTTATTAAAAATTGTGGTAAATAAACTAATAACGACGCAAAGAACAAATCACGTAGAACAATTTTTAAAGATTTAACCATAATTTCTCAAGGGTAATAAATCAAAATATATAATGTATGGACCTACCAACTACTGTGTACTTAATTTGAAATGGATTATGTAAATATATTATTCAAAATATATTATATGTAGACCTACTAACTCAAAATGGATTATGGAAATATATTATACAAAATATATTATATGTAGACCTACTAACTCATGTGTACTTAATTTGAAATGGATTTTATTAACATATTATACAAAATATATTATATGTGGACCTACGAACTCATGTGTACTTAGGTAAGTTTTTAGATTCTCACGGCCAAAAGCATTTTTGTTGTTTGTTTTTGGGGTGTTATGCCGTGTTGCGCTAACTCCTTCTTTAGCCGACGTTTCGGACAGCGTTGCAGTGTCCATCATCAGGGCAGATCCGGTAGATCCGAAGATGTGACACACATCTTCGGATCTACCGGATCTGAGATGTGACACACATCTTCGGATCTACCGGATCTGCCCTGATGATGGACACTGCAACGCTGTCCGAAACGTCGGCTAAAGAAGGAGTTAGCGCAACACGGCATAACACCCCAAAAACAAACAACAATCATGTGTACTTAATTTGAAATGGATTATGTAAATATATTATATGTAGACCTACTATCTCATGTTTACTTAATTTGAAATGGATTATATTAACATATTATATTATTGTACAGCGCCCTTGACGTGATTTTGCACAAAAACGGCGCTATACAAGTCATCCAATTATTATTATTATTATTACATGTAGACCTTCTAACTCATGTGTACTTAATTTAAATGCCAGATATTTTCTACCGTTTTATTCACCTGATTGATCCGTATTTTATTTAAGTCTCTTCTGGGGTCAAATCTATCGCTTGCTTTCTTTTAAATAAATTAATGTTGAAAACATTTAACTAAAGTGCATATACGAAAGCAATGTGCAATGAGAACGATGCGCGTGCGTTACTCAACTTTTTATACTCCAAAAACTGCAAAATCTATTGATGTTTTTTTTGTTGTTGAGTTCCAAGTGACGTTTCGCAAATGTACCAAAATGTATAGTTAATATCAGTTGAGTTATTAAGTATTTTGGTTTTTACATGTGCTACCTTTTTCTTTTACAATAATTCAAAAAATGTATATTTAAAATACGTTTATTTTTTTGATAGACCAAAGACATTTTTTATTACCACAATATGATAAAATTTATAAAAATGAAAAATATATTTTTGTTTACACAATGTAATTTTGGTTGCGTATACGTAACATTAAAAAATAAATAAAAAAATATGTAGGTAGTTAATTTTTATCATTCAAAAATATATAATTCGTATTTCAAATGTTTGGTGGTTAAATAGTCAACAAAGCTATCTTCCAAGTGGAATTTTTATTTTATTTTTTTATACTTTTTTACTTTTATTAAAAAATGTGAGGTATGACGGTTTCCGTTAAAGAGCAAAATCTTTCATATGGTCTCTTGTATCACTTATACCGTTTTTGTAGTAAATATAGTGACGCCAAGTTCAAAATTTCAAATTTGCAGAGGGGTTGGGTACAGAAAATGGATTACTAATAGATTATTTTTTAGAGGTGTCCTATAAGTCAGTTATGCCGATGCTATTTTAGTGTTTTTGATTTAGTTAATCAAATCATTTGTAATTGGCCTGCGTATTGAGTCGCAAACTCTTATCAACTGTTAAATATGAAAAAATGTAAACATTTGCTGTTTAACGAGAAACTAATAAGTAAAACAAATATGTTTTCAAATCAAATTATGCCCAAAATTTAATCTCAACCATGTCGTTATTATATAATATTTTTTTCTAAATTTTGATATTCTTAATAACTGCATTCAATTAAACGGCATTATAATCTTGCAAAAAGGGGTAAATCCGCCACAATATGAACCAGTTCAGTCCTCTCACAAAGGAAAAGCTTCGCACATCGCTGAAGTCAGATTGTCAACAGTCAGAAGCATAACACTCGTGCACAATTGGTTGAATTATACGCGCCGCAAAGCGGAAAAATCCGCACTGCATTCAGAACAAATTATTGTATTCAAACTGGAACCGTTCGAAAAAGTCAACTACCGACGAGAAAGTGAATTAGTAACGGTCAAAAAACCATTTCTCCTGGACAATAATATCTGTAGCGACCGAACTGTATTCAATAATATCTATTATATTTAATAACACTATTGTCATTTTGTATGTCTCTTCGAATGGTTTTTCTATTTCCAAAGTTTGTAGCGCCCTTCGTGGCAGCAGGACGCGTCCTAACGCTTCCTCCAACCGCTTTGTGTTTTTTTTAGTATTTTCAAGGGAAATGAGGCAACATCCCTTTGAAATTATTTTTAAAATCAATCCATCAACATTTGAACTTAAATAAAAATAAACTTAATAATTATTAGAACTTTATAATATGTGATTTGAGTGCAGTGTTTTAAAGTGAATATTCTGAAATTTGCTCAAAAATATCGGACTTTCGAAACGAACGGCGACCGGTAAATACACTCCAGATGTTTTCAACAAAATTCTCGGAAACTGGGCAAGCTTGGACACTGGCAAGTTTTTTACTAAGCCCAGGGCAATTTATTACCCAACCGTCGCTTTTTTTATTGCGGACAGAATGCACCACTTCAACAATTACCAGGAACAGGATTACATGGAGATAAATGATGGACTTGCCAAACGTCACAGCGGTGCTGCCAGGGTCTCTTATCTATGTGAGGTGTCAGCGCTTTATTAGCAGCAGATACATACCTGGACGCTGTTGTTGGACGCGGTGGACTCTCTTACTGCAGCAGCTGGTCCAGTTCCTTCACCACTTAGGATTCTTGCTGCAGAGTCTCCATCTTCTATCTTCGTAGAACGTCACAGCGGTGCTGCCAAGGTCTGGTATCTGTGAGAGGATAGTGTGTCAGCGCTTTATTAGCAGCAGACACATACCTGGACGGATGACGAACCTCGTGCTGGCACTGTTGGTGGACGCGGTGGACTCTTTCGCTGCAGCAGCTGGACCAGTTTCTTCACCACCTGGGATTCTTGCTGCAGAGTCTCCATCTTCTATCTTCGTGTCACCTGTTCCTTTACTTCATTTTACTTAACTTAACTTCACTCTATTTTTGTAATATTTATATTTTCTGTAATACCTGCATCAACTGTAAAGCGCCCCTGAGGTGATATCTCACAAAAGCGGCGCTATACAAATTATCCAATAATAAATAAATAAATAAATAAATAAAGTATTATTATGTATTAACGATTCGCCGTACCGTTAAATAACCGTTTGTTAAAATCTAATTTACTAGATATCTCACGTGAAACAGATTTCTGCTCTGGTGCGTCTTCTGCTGCAGGAGACATTATTCGGCAATTAGATTTGTTTAAGTGATAAATTTAAAAAAATCTTTTAGGCTACATGACTTGGGCTTTACCTTGATAATAGGAACCGAAACGTAGTATTGAGTTTTTTCTATTAAATATAAACTTTAAAAGAAAATTTAAAATTAGGTAGTTTTTGTACTTTTGAGATATTTTTAAATTGCTTCCTGATTGAATTATTTGAAATATAAGGAAAGGAAAAAATAAAAACAAATAAAAATAAATATACAAAAGACTTGACCGACTATTCAAATCTAGTTACATGTCAAGCAAATTCAGGCACAATTTCGATTCTGATTATTGGTCTCTCGATTAATTAGAAATATTTTTTGACTTGGAAAAGATGATTAAAATAAACACATTATTTGATTTTTACTTTTCGAAAGCAAAGCAAAATAATATTTTCGCTTTACGCTCGAGTTAAATTTTCGACCTCTGGACCCATAGTCAAGTATCTCACCGCTCTCCAGGGGGAGTACATTGTAATAATCCCAGATGATATTTATTTTTATTACGGTTCAATTCAAACTTTTATCATTAAACTGACGTCATTGATCTTCTTTCAATGCTGAATTAGTCAATTATTTTAAATATTTAACAAAGGCTAGCGACCATCTAAGTTAAGGAAAACGTTCAACGGCCAAAAATTGCGCCAAAAGAGAGCAAAAAACTGGCCGACAGATTCGGTGGTTAAAACGTGTTTGGTAAGTATAGAAATCAACCTTGTACATATATTTCAGTGCACACGTTATGTTTTTACTGCTTTAAAAGTATTACTGCTTCCAGTATTAACTACCTTTAAAAACCAGTTTCCTGGACAGCAATTGTTGGATACTGTACAAAGCGCGCCATTTTAAATCATCCATTTTTAAAGCTTTGAATAATTATTATTCGTCATGCATTCTGCCTCGTCAAGTTTAGTATTATTCATGTGCTAGAAATATATTTGAAACTTTGCTTAATTTAGTTTCCTCCCCTCAAACAACACAAAGGCATACCGACTTTACTAACAAATTTATATTTTGATGATAAAGTGCTTTATTTTAGAGTGGTAAAAGCTTTGAAATACGTTTATAACATGGTTTAATAAAAAAATTTAAATATTGTCACGGGAAAAAATTACTTCTTAGGAGCCAAAAATTAATTTACGTCTATAATAATAATTGTCGAATAAACTTTTGAATTCAGAAAGCAAAAAGATAATATAAGGAATAATCGTATTCCAGGGACATACGTCATAATATTACGTATGTAACTACATATAAAAAAGTTATCCTTTTAGCAGAAAAAAATGTTGCAGTAAAAACCACATAAAATCAAAAATATATCTCAGTAAACACCATTTTATTTTATCTTAAGGTCAACGAGTTTCGAACACAAACGTTCTTTCTTCAGGGCAGAGTAATTAAAACTGAAGAAGTCATGGTTATATTTGAAACTAGTTTGCTTTAAATTCAAAATTACATGCAATAGATATAATGTTTCGATATGATGTAAATATTGTAGTTTTATAAATAAAAGTAGGTGGTGAATTTATATGTAGATACTTAATAATGTAGGTACCTTCGTTATAAAACAAACGATTATAATATATAAAAATATAATGTTTATGAAAACTTTCAAGACATTATGTAGCATTATTTTTTTTAATGTTAATATTAATAAAATAGTTTGTGTTAGCTGTGGGAGTAATTTTATAGAAGAAATGATTTTTTATTTTGAAGCGCACTTTGGGTGAAATATAACAAAACTATATAAAAATGAAAGGTTATTACGATAATGGGTATTTAAAAAAAATATGAATACTGTTAAAAATGTGTGGAAGATTTAAAGTTTATTTTTCTGATAAAAATGTGTAATTTTCATATTTTCGTTCACATTATTGATTTTGAAAACGATCTTAAATCGCACATTCCGAAACGGTTCTAACTGGTTGTAGCCTTGGTTGTTGTTCTTAGCAGTTGTTATTATGACTTACAAAACGCCACTGGCTAGTAAGACGGTTGGCACCTACGTTACCCGATATGACGTCAATGCCGCCAAATTGATCGAATAAAAACGAACATGTCATTTTGGCGGCAAATCGAAAATGGAAAAATTTAAATCGTTATAGAAAATTTATTCGTCAACATAAAATTAAAATATTTCACTAAAATAAAACAGAGAAAAACCGAATTAACATAGGAACCTACCAACTTATAAATTAATTATAGAGAATAAATATTTTGATAACGAAAACAGAGGATTAAATTATTTTTCGAAAATATAGAGCGATCACGGAGACTGATAAATGTTCGTGTATTTTTCCATATCAATGTCACCTGACGTTTACCTTGAGAATGCGAGAACTTTTAATGGCTTGCATTTATTGAAATGCACGTTTATACGAATGTGAATGTTTTCGGACACTAATGGAAATGTAGTTTTTATAATGTCGCGAATCGATGTGCTGGTTCTTGACTTTACACGATAACGTAATAAATTATTACTCCGAATGATTCGTGATGTTGAATGCCATTTTAAAATACCGGGTGCTTGCGTAAATGAACCATCTCATAAATAATAATGTGTAATGGCGCAATGTGCTTAAGAAACGGATTACGTTCAATGATTGATTTTTTGTTAGGTAGTATAAACCTCTAAGTAAAAGCTTTCATTGCTAAATTATAATAAAAAACAACAAATACAAGACAGAGATTTTTACAGCAAAATAAACGATGTTTGTTACGGTACAGAATATTCAAATATTGATCAAAAAGTTTTCGTTTTAATTTTAACATCAGCGTTGAAATCTCTTGCTTCTGGCTGAATATAATACAAATATATTTCATCTCATTGCGGTACGCAACACAGTTCTTTTATTTGGATGTCATGAAATATTTGTTACGTATTTGGTTTTGATGCATAATATTTCTACATAATTTATTTTCATATCAACTTCTTTACATCTACTCGCCGCCATATAAATAGATAATAGGCACAAATTATTAAAACTGAAAAGGTTAAGTTACTACCCTTAACAACATAAAACTTAGAGGATTAATTTTTTTATTCAAAAAGTTTCAGTGACTCTTACCAGAATCCAGTTTGTTTCCACCTTGTAAATCCAATAGGTGAAGAAATATCGACCACTTTTCACAATATAGCTCACCTCACTTCACTGTCAACAAACTGTTTTAATATAACAAGTCGCACAATTTCACAGTTTGCTAAACGCATAAATGCGATTATTTTGCGGTTCGAGTTCTTTTCTATTATGTTTGTATGTCACATTAAAGATTTCTCTTCATTCCGATCACGGTTGGAAATCAATCACACACACTATTCGTGTCACATAAAGTTACATTAAACTCTTGAAAGCAAGGATTTAACGTCCAAGAAGGGTTTTCCAATAGAAATCACATTAACCGACATTAGGTACACTTTAACGTTGCCGAACAGTTTATTTACTTGCGCCAAATGTGTCAGCAGAAGTAAAAATGTAACGGTTTATATTATCACTGGGGGTGTTGATACCACTTATTTGCGTACCGTAAATTCGGCAAAATCGCTCACTAAAGGTTCGTTCACAAAAGTTCACATTATTTTCGTAGAGCTTCGTTTCTATTCCTAGATTTCGAATTCGTTATCAATTTTATTTCACCGTCACAAGGTTTCGTAATAGCACCACATCGTTTCTTCTGCGCCAAAATGTTATGACTGAATGAAAAAATAAACAGTTACTTTCCAAGGCGAGGAACCGGCCGTAACGCGAAACCGAACAGCTGCGGCGGTATTCACTATGCGCTAGTAGAGCCAGGTAGGTGCCCAAAGGTTTATGACCGCTTCACCGCTAGCATTTCCCTCTAAACTCTAGACAATGGCACCATCTAGCGCGGGCCGCGGGAGTGAGTTGGTCGGCTCGCTGTTCCTCGGCGTGCTACCTGCTTCCCTCCCGGACAGCGGAGAATGACTGAGCGGCGAAAGGCGAAAGGCGCCAGCAGTGGAGGAGTGGTGGACCGTGCCAGCCGTGTCCGCGCGCCTTGCAACAGCACGAGCGCCTTGCAGCTAGCCGCGACAGTAGAATCTCTGCTTCCGACGCTGCCGCTGCCGCTGCCGCTGTAACTGCCGCTGCCTCTGCCTCTCATATTGCACATCGTAGGAACAATGCCAATGAACTCCTCCTTCGTATCTGACTCAGAAAAACACTCTAATTAACATCATTTTAAAGTCCAAAAGCAGTCAACTTTCTAGGCAAAAATCTCTATTTTATAACAATTTTTTAATTGAGTTTATTGATTTTCTTTCTAGATTATTGTCATAACCATGAAATGCTGTAAAAATCACCAGTAATTGCAATGTTTCAAGCGTTTACAAACCTTCTTGTTTAAACGGGTTCTGTTTATTTTTACTAAAGATCAATATTTATTTATTTGCACCCTCAGGGATTTCACAAATGGAATTTAATTACATTAGTTTACTAAAACTTAACATAATAATAATGAAATAATATTGTTTTATTCAACAGCTACGTGTAATTCAATGTTTCCACATTGGCACTGCAGAAAACAATATAATATTTTAAATTAAGATAGGTATTAAATTAATTAACATAATACTTACTAATATTAAGAATAATATTTTGCTAATTTATATAGTCCCTTTTTCGCGTAAAATCACCTCAATAGCGCCGTACAAATATATGTATTAAATAATAAACACTAAAACTACAGACTATCTTATCTAGTGACTTACGACTAAAGTTTATAACTACTGTCTTAATGACATATATATTTACATATGTAAAACTTACAATTTGTACAACACACCCAAAGAAAAAGGTATCGATATATACCTATAATAAATAAAAATCAACATTAAAAGGAAAGTAAAGTAAAAGGTCAAAATCATAAAAAATGATGTTACAGATTACTAGACTAGCGTAATACTACTAGTTATGTGATTTTTAAAACTGGTGTCACTGATCATTAAATTTTCATAGTAATAACAAAATTTAAATACCCAATCATATTTCTGCGCTCCTAGTATTTTTATTTTCTTGTCAGCAGGTTCGCGTTTTGAGGTTATTATAATTTTGTATATTTTTATGTAATGTGACATTAGCGCCACTACGGAAATCAACACAAATTATCCTATTAAATTTTTGTGCTCCTGGTATTATGTTCCTGTATATTCATATTCTAATTTAAAATAATTTCCTGTTAAAACCTTAACCAAATCGCAACAGAAGACAGTCATTTATTTTTTATCCTCCTTCTTTAAGACCAACTCAAAACGCAACTCCTTTATCTACATATCCACAATTTCATTTAAAGTAAATTATTACTACATTAACATTTTAAACTCGACTGTACGTGATATTAAATGAAAATCCATTACACAATCGCTCTCAAACTAGATCACCAATATACCTTACCATTTACTCTCATCCTTCGGCCTTTTATTCTATTCCTATGTTCCCTCCATCCTCCCCGCCACCCCCTCGACGCCATCAGCATTGAAGGATATCAGGGATCTCCGTATCGTCTTTGTTCCCAAACTAACGTTATCAGATCAAATATCACGGCTCACTACAGCATGTTACTAACTCCTGGGGTTTATCATCAGAACATGTAAACATATTGATTGATCCAGATACAATTATATCCATATTCGATAGCATTATAAGAAGTAAGTTGAAATATGTTAGTGGTGTGTGGACTCCACACCCGAATAAAACAAATCAAGAACAACAGAACAAATCCAGAAAAAAAATCCTCACGAACGTCAAACGGACGAACGAAACATAGAACTTACCGAGGTTCATGCTTCCGCATGTAGACTTACAAATTAATGTACTCTAGAAACCAGACGAAATTTAACATTAATAAGATTTATTCTTCATTTTCCCAAAATAAAAATAATGTACGGAAGAATATTATGAAGATAATATAAAAACAAATTAAATAGCTACACACAATACGCCTACTATGCGTGCGTTACGTAGTAGAAAATTCCAGTACCTGCTGCTGCCTGCAATATTCCTACGCAATGGCAGTGGCGCCGCGGGGTGACATTATGGTGGGAAGTTGATAAAATCCAAACATTTTATCTAGTCGAGGCGTTATTCAGGAGACATACATCCAATTACTACAGGAACTGGTTTCATATTGTAGTTTGTTGTCATGCCAAAAGATAACACATAGTTTATAATTATTGTGCGTTGTTCTGCAGAATGCAGTTAAATGCCACTAAAACTTAAATACTCTTATTAAAAACGTTTCAAATAATAATGTATTATCTCTCTTCAACCTACTGCATTTTTTATCTGGTGTAAATCATTTTTTACAATAGTAGTTGCAAACAGTAGCAGCTCTTCTAAGAAGGTCATTTGGTCAATGACTTCCCAAAAGTTTGCCGCAATAGTATTAATATTAAAAAAAAGGATTACAAACTACCCGATTTTTAATTTATTTTTAATATTCGTGCCGATTCGTACTTTTTTTCTATTCGTTCCAGTGCCGTCTAGCGTCCAAATGAGAAGCTATTTTATGTACCTAACGTGGGTCACTTTAAATTGTGTCCCTAACCAATATCCTTTCTTTCTCTTTACTATAGAGATAAAGGAGGAAAACCCTATCGTGTCTGACGTATGCTTAATTTCAGAGAAAATTTATTTTAAGGGGTTTTCGGACATGACCGCGGTGCTGAGATAGAGATATCTACGACCTAGGTTTATTAAGGTATTGGAAGAAGATGTGAAAAATGTCAGTCGAAAGTTTTATATGTGATAAACGATAGCTATCTTGAAATTGAATATTAGTAAATTATGTTTATCATTGTTGACGTAATTTAAAATGTCAAACTCTGTAGATATCGTATTGAAAGAAATCGCAAACAATTTATTGAATAGTGACAAACGTATTCCAATAATGTGACAATTAGTTTACGTTCCAAGAGAGAAAAATAAAGTGGTTAAAAACGAGTTAAGTTATAATTTTTGACAGTGGAATTGTGGGTGCAATAAAATGAACAAATGGGTACTTTTTGCTTTTTGATATTTCAAAAGAAAAAAAACATTAATTAGTTATATGTGTAAATAATTAGATAAATAATCTTAAATTAGACAGTATCGTACTACCGGCTTCAGAATATGTGAATACCGGTAAATTAATTACATACATTGGTGTTTTTATATTATTCACTACGCATTAGCAATATGTGTTAATTTATTTTTTAGGAACATTTAAAGACTATTAACATGAAAAAGTCATTAGACAAGCGCTGCAAAAAGCGTATATTTCAACAGTCCACTTAAAATGTTCACATCATGCACAGTTTAAATTTCATTATACACTATGTATTTACAAAAAATATAAACAACAAAACGTGAACAAAGGCAAAAAAAGATATCAAAAATAAAACATGCAGATCAATATATATGATCCAAAAAACAAAAGCAAAAAAAAAACAGAAAACAAATAGAGTAAATAAAAAAAAACAAACATTTACAATCTATTACTAATTTTCTTTTTTTAAATAAGCGAGACTATGTGCGTATATATCTACATATGTAGTTACATTCAATAGAATTATACAGACGACACATTCGAGACAATGGATTGAAGTATGCAATATTGTTCTTAAATAATTCTAGATGGAATATATTCTGACTCCTTAGGTTACGTCTATTAGGAACTTTAATAAGAATATTGCTCAGACAATGAGGTGTTTCAAGCTTGTCATGAATAATTTTGTGTAGACATATTAAGTCAGCAAATTGTCATATTTTATCCAGAGTCGTAAAGTTAAAGTAATGGAGTCGTTCCTCATAAGACTCGAGTACGGAATTTAGTTCAATTTTAAATGATAAGAAACTTAGATTTTTTTTTGTACAGATCCAATAGTTTTTTAATATTTCAAGTAGTGTGGGTTCCAGATAACACCACCATATTCCAATTTTCTTCTGACCAATGAGTGGTACAAGGTTATAATGGGAAATTATGAATAGTGTCGATATTCTATGTATAAATCCCATCATTTTCAAGGATTTACTCGTGATATCACTGATATGTACATCAAACTTAAATTTCGAATCAAGAGTGATTCCTAGATCTATAATAGTAGTGACTGCATTTAATTGAACATTATTAATGAAATATGTACGATCCTTTTACCTTATGTTACGAGTGAAGGTTATGATGTACCATTTATCAATATTTAGAAACGTATCATTTTGAGTACACCAGCTATATAGTGTGTAAAGATCTTTTTGAAGCATTAGAATCAGCGGAAATTTTACGGTAAATCTTGAGATCATCAGCAAATAAAACAAAATCGCAGCGTAACATGGGGTTAAGGTCAAGATTGGACCCCTGGGGTATACCTTGGGTTACAAATATGGGAGGTGACTCATACCCATTTATAAGTACGAGCTGTGTTCTGTTTTTAAGGAAGATTTAAGCCATCTAAATAGATCACCGTGAATACATACGATCAAGCTTCTGCAGTAGAATAGAATGGTTTACTTTATCAAATGCCTTTTTAAAATCTTTGTAAATGGCTTCCATCATGCCTGACATCGTTTTGCACGGTAAATTTTCTTGAAAGTTTTCAAATTCGTTATTTTTTCCAATGTTTGTTTAGCCATTTGACGTTAATTTACTGCGACCCACGCACGGAACGACATACATCCCAAATAATTATGACGTTGCCACTTGCCACTGAAGAGATGATTTCTATCTATGAGTGTTTCGGTTTTAACCACAATTTAACAGTATTCAATTCAATTCAATTCAATTTGTTTATTCCTTTAAAAACATTACAAAATTACATTTTATTTCGTTTTTAAGTATATTTGTAAAATGGTATTACATAATAGTTAGCGGTGTATAAACTATACCAGCATCAATAGAGCTTGCCTTTTAAAGGCAGCTTCACCGATGCTAAATATGTCGATATCCGAATTAATTCTGTTCAACAGCAAGACTGCTCTCCCCACCGGCATGACCATTGGCAAGTTAGTCCTGCAGGCCGGGAGATAAAACAGTCTATGCTGTCGGTGACGGAGATAACCATCAGGAACATAGAGACTAATACTCTCCATGATAGTCGGATTTACTAACCATCCACGAATCAGTTTGAAGAAGTGTGATACAATATGCACATCTCTTCTGACCCGTAGATGGTTCATACCGAGCATGCCCAAGAGAAAGTCAGTAGGATAGAGCCACGGGTAGTAGCCATACTCCCTCAGGTAGAGGAATCTCAGAAATTTCTTCTGCACTCTCTCCAACATGAGGAAATACTTCACCTGATGTGGGCTCCAAACCACCGACCCACTCTCAAGCCTACTCCTAACCAACGCAATGTATAGCACTTGGAGAACCCGGGTGTCTCTAAAATTCATCGCAGTGCGTAGGACGAAGCCCAGCATTTTCAGTGAAGCACTACACGTCATTTCGATATGAGCATGAAATGTCAGCCTACTATCAAACATGATGCCAAGATCTTTCATAGTGGAGACACGTTTTAAACTTCGGGCATTCATGGTATACCGGTAAAACCAAGTATGACGTGCCCTTGTGAAAGAAAGAATGAAACATTTAGAAATATTGAATTCGATCCGATTCCGTTTACTCCAGTCAACAATTCTATTAATGTCCGATTGGAGTCGAATGCAGTCTTCTAAAGTTTTAATTTCCAAGAATAGTTTTAGGTCATCAGCAAAAAGAAGTGACCTGGAATGCAGAATATTTTCTGTAATATCGTTAATAAAAATTAGAAAGAGGAGCGGTCCTAAATTAGAGCCCTGTGGAACGCCTGAGAGGACAAGGAATAATTTTGACATGAATATTCCATGAGATACAAATTGCTTTCTTCCAGTAAAATAGCTTGCAAAGAATATGAGAAACCGTAAAGAAAAACCTATAGTTGACAATTTATTTAATAATATGTCATGGTTTACGGTATCAAATGCCTTCGAGAAATCATTATATGAGCAATCTACTTGGTAGCCCTTATCTAAAGATTTGGAAACATAATCTGTGAGTACCAGTAGGTTAGTATCTGTTGTCGACCTTTTCTAAACCCATGCTGTTCCGATATTAAGAAAGGCTCTACTTGAAACAGCACATGTTTATGAATTATCGATTCGAATAACTTAGCCGGGGCGGAAAGTATTGCCACTGGCCTGAAATTTTCGACAGATGTCTTTGATCCACTTTTGAAAATGGGACAAATTTTTGAGACTTTCCAGGAATCAGGAAATATACCAGTATCTAAAGATAGGTTGAATATAAAACTTAGTGGCATTTTTAAAAATTCAACACATCCTTTTAAAAAAAATACTGGAAGAAAGTCTGGCCCAAGTGAATGTGTATGTTTCATGTTATTAATTGAAGATTTAACATCTGATTCGTCTATATGACTTATATCAATGTTTTGGGCTCCCTTCACATTCAACTTGGAAGCAGAAATGGGATTTAGTAATGGAGGCTCATTACTGTACACTGATTGGAAATGGGTTGCAAATGCATTGGCTACATCCGCTCCTCTAACTTCCCGATCACCATGCATCATGATGTCTGTTATACCACCATCCTTGCGCAGTGATTTTACGTAGTCCCAAAATGCCTTGGGATCATGCTTGATATCACTCTCTATTGAGTCGACATACGTTCGGAATGCTATATGAACATTTCTTCTAACAACTGCTCTGAGATTACTGAACATTTCATACTCATTTTGGTCACCAGTAGCTTTCCATTTTTTATGGTGAGCATGTTTTTTCTCAATGCTCCTGATGGTATCTCTAGTGAACCACTTCGGATATCTACGTCCACCTCTGTTGGGAGGTTTCCTAGGGAAGCAAGCGTCAAATACATTATATATACATGAATAAAAATGGTGTAGCGTCTCATTAACGGTATCGAATTTAGAAAGTTCATGCCAATCCAATTGGCTCATCATCTGATAAAGTTTGACAAAATCACCCCTACCAAAAATCCATCCCCGCAAAGTGCCGTCTGTAGTTTTAGGTAATTTGGTAGTCTTCGGAGGCTTTTTACAAGAATACCGGAACTCTAATGCGGGGTGATATTTGTCCTCATATACGAGGGGAGAATTGCTATGTATGACATTTAATTCAATGTTACACAAAACGAGATCCAACATCCTCAACTCAGAATTGGGAATACCATTATTCTGGGTGAGCCCAAACACTTCGTATAAAAAATTGAGGTCATTTTCAACATCCTTGCCGCTACGCGCTGAATGGATGTTGAAATCTCCCAAAACAATAATATTCCTTCCTCCGAGAAGATCCACGTTTTCGTGAAACTTGTCGAAGAATAGTTGATATGTTTCCAGAGTTGATGCCGGTGGAAAATATATTACACATATAAAAGTAACAAACAAATCGATTGTAATTTTTATCCACAAGTCTTCGATGTCAGCTTCCAGATCAGGCATGTGTTCGGCCTTAAACTTAGTTTTGACAGCCAAAAGGCAGCCTCCGCCTTGTCTGTGGCCACTACCACTATCTCTGTCTTTTCTGTACACTTGAAAGCTGTCATCAAATAACTCCTGGTTGCACACACTGGAGTTCAGCCAAGTCTCAGTGAGCCCTATTACATCGTAATTGTTTACCAAAACGTTAGAATAAAATAGAGAACATTTAGTTTTCAGTCCCCTAACGTTTTGGTAAAAGAAATTAAAACTATTGTACTGTCAACTAGGTTTAAAATTTGGTAGCCGTGGTGTAATTACCTTATTGACCCATTCTTTTAAGAACGAATGCTTAGGCCAATGCTTAGATTGCAGTAATTCTGCCACCGCTGACCCGGGTACACCGATTTTAAATGACGCATATTCTCCCCTCGTTTTGATTTTTGTTATCTTAAATGAGGAGATACTGACAGATTTACTTATTGTTTTGAGGTGCGATGTTAAGTCATCTACTGTAGTCTCTGGATGCAAGGGGTAAAGATGGAAGTATTTCACTTCCTCCTGGTCCTTTTGACTACCTCGTACGGTGATGGGACGCCGTTTACGATTACGATTAATCAAAGTCCAAGGTTGACTTCCTGGAGTTTGACGTAAGGGCGGTGCATCTGCTTTAGCTCCATCGGGCGGAGGCGGTGCATCCACATCAGTTCCGCCGGCCGGGGGCAGCGCATCACTATCAGATGGCGTGGAGGTAGGTACCAATACGATACCTTTGGCTATATTAATAATGCAATGCATTCTATAGATTGTCTTTTTTATTGGTCTGTCTGGAGTCTAGCATTCGTATATTTGAAAAATCTTATGTAAATTGGTTACATCAGTTTTCATGCAAATCGGTATAGATCTCCCCTTCAGGATATATTAATTGTTCAGCACCTGGTGGTATTGAAAATTCATTTCATGCACGTGAATACTAAAAAAAATATATTTTATGATTATTATTTATAATATTTATTATCTAACTGACATATCTGACTATCACTGGTTATCGTGAATTATACAGGACATGGATTAAGCAAGCTTAATAGTGCTTAGTTAAATCTTAGATATTTACCAGAACTTGATGACGACTTTAAGGTTAAACGCGACGCTCGTTGTATTCTACGTGTTCAAAGATGGCGTTAATTAATTAATTTGATAAAAATTCGCTTTTTGCAAGGTATTGCTTTACAGTATTAAGACAAATTATTTGTTTGCGCCCTCATATACGCAATATGAATATGAATAAATAGTTATGTCCATATAAAAACTCAAT
The DNA here is from genome assembly GCF_061612785.1 of Hesperophylax consimilis. Classification (NCBI taxonomy): domain Eukaryota; kingdom Metazoa; phylum Arthropoda; class Insecta; order Trichoptera; family Limnephilidae; genus Hesperophylax; species Hesperophylax consimilis. The sequence goes on from NC_142842.1 coordinate 14,756,449, forward strand.
TCTATCGAGAAAGGCATACAAATACAATATTGGATTGAATCATCGGTAAAATATTGTATTTGTGTGCCTTTCTCGAAAGAATTAAGTCTTTAAACGAACAAAACTATTGATTCATATTCATATTGCGTATATACGGGCGCAAACAAATGATTTGTCTTAATATTGTAAAGCAATACCTTGCAAAAGCGTATTTAAACAAAATTAATTAATTAACGCCATCTGTGAACACGTAGAATACAACGAGCGTTGCGTTTAACCTTAATATAAATTCTCTTCTCCCAAGCCGCTAGATAACTTGCTCAAAAAAAGATCAAGAAGAAGAAAATGCTTGAAGAAGGTCGACCGGGAGTAAATTTACTCTCGTAATCTTTTGGTAGTATTATTACGCCAACGTCTGGACGGTTTAGACCTTCTGATTGGTCTAATTCAAATCTTATATTTCGAGTAAATTCCGCTAAAATATTCGCGCAAAATAAATAATTCGAGCTTTACCGGCCATGGGAGTAGTTTCCCTATTGGCCGACAGAGCGCACCTCTGGATCTTTACAATTATTTACCTACAAAAACCGTTTCATTATGCATTTACACTTAATGACAATAAACAACAACTCTTTCCATTAACGATTTTGAAAAATATTGATACTTAATATTATTTACGTAAATAATAATTTCGCACCATTTTGACAGAACACCGATATGAAATTTGCGCATAATACGCGTTTGTTTTTAGGAAGTGTAATAAAAAAACATGAAACACAATCGGAAGCTAAACGGAAGCAAACGCTTCGTTGATTGTAAAATTAGCCAACAAATCTCTAATCTGACATGTACTTATAATATGTATAATAAAACAATCATTTCGCCAGGTTTATATATTTTTATAATAACTCAATATACTATAATAACCCAACCTAACCTAACCTAAAATCAAAATGCTTTATTTAAAAAAAATCTTACTAAGCGTGTATTGTAAGCGTGGTATTAATATATATATATATATATATATATATATATATATATATATATATAAAAATCGTTTTAAGCGTGGCCAGTTCCCGAATTGCCTAAATAATATATATATATACTATCTATAATATATATATATATATATATCCATTTAGGCAATTCGGGAACTGGCCACGCTTAAAACGATTTTTTTTTAAATAAAGCATTTTGATTTTAGGTTAGGTTAGGTTGGGTTATTATAGGTTAGGATAGATTAGGTTAGGTTCGGTTATAATAGGTTAGGTCAGGTTGGGTTATTGTGGGTTAGATTAGGATAGGTTGGGTTAGGTTAGGATAGGTTATGTTAGGTTATTTTGGGTTTTTAACATTCAAAAATATTTTTAAAAACTTGCCTTAATACCTTTATTTTAATAAATAATGGGTTTTTAACACATATGTAATATAAAACCGTTTTACACATAATTACACAGTATCACATTATTACATATTTTTAATTGTATTTAGATTATTGCTTTTCGAGCTTCCGATTGTGTTTCATGTTTTTTTTATTTGTTAGGTTGGCAGTGTCTACACTGCGTACGTTAAATGTTTCCGTTTAATAAAATACCAAAAGTTTTCTTGCTAATTTTGTATCTTCCAAATTGCCCAAAATTAAAACTAGGTATTTTTATATATTCTTCAATATTAGGTTGGCAGTGTCTACACTGCGTACGTTAAATGTTTCCGTTTAATAAAATACCAAAAGTTTTCTGGCAAAATTTTGTATCTTCCAAATTGCCCAAAATTAAAACTAGGTATTTTTATATATTCTTCAATATTTCAGAATGATAAAAATCGACAGCATTTGTTGGTTTAACCTTAGAGACATTTTTTGTTTCCTGCGTTTTTGCGTTCTATATTAATTTTTTTATATAAAAAACATACCGTTTAAGAAAATACAAATAACCGACTACAAATTTAACAATGCCAAGCAATGGATAAATTAACCCTCGTGCTAAAAAGGTTACTAATCGCTGAATTAGAGAAAGTTGAGGGTCAGCTTATAACTTCTATTTTTGTAGATAGCGAGAAACTAATTGTACTATCATTATTACCTTGAATATAATAATTTATCATAAAAAAAAACAACCTCATAACTTTCTTGGTATTAAAAAAAAAAATTAAATCCCGACTTTGGGGAATTCTTCATAGGTCGGGGGATTTTCCCGTGTGCACATCACTATACATAATAATAGAACTTCTTCGTTACCGTGAAAACTGTTGATAATCTTTTTAGTATGGACCTTGTCTATCGTCTTACATCACAAAACGCATGGTCAGAAAAAATCGATGGGGCCGTCATTACTTTTAAATTTGGACCATACCATATCCCGACAATAAATTGGTCTGATATCAATCTCTTTACAGCTCTGGACTACATTTATTGAAATGCGCTTAAAACTCGATTATATCAGGTTAATCGCAATGATAGCGTCAAAATCTCTGACCCGTGCATCGCAGATTCAGTTATTTATTAGCGATCGTGATCACTGAACAGTTAAATGATTGTACAGTTCAAAGACTAAATCGGCATTATATTCGGAACGGAATAAAATTAACTGTTTTCTGATCATCTCGCAGGTGAACGGAAACAAACGGTACCTTGGCGGCCAATACAAGTACCTACATCACTCTTCTTCTCTCAAAAGTAGCGAGTTCATCCATAGGTTGGATGGGATGTTAGGACCGGTAGTAAATTAGCCATCTGACGACTAGGCACTACGCACTAGGCACTAGGTACTAGGTAGTGAAGATACAAAAGGTGAAGAAATGATTTATTACAACTTATCACAGAAGCTCGTGCATAAATCATTAATGACAAGTCGTTGAAAAAAAACACCGATCAATATTTATTAACCTTACTAATTCATTATTTAAATTTAGTACAACCTGAGGACTACTGATTTATAATTCAATGGAGCAAAATTTGTGTAGGGTATGTTGCCTATCTTGCAAATCGTAGGGGTAGAGTCAATGTAAAATTTTGTTTTGACTTTTTTATTGATTATTGTGGAAAATTTGCTATGCCAAAACCTGTTTCCCACTCTATCCGTCCTGTATACTTATAAACACATATATTCTTGTATAATGCATTATATAGTTTTATTACATTTGTTCTACTTCCATTTTTATACTTGTTACTTAGTTCGGATTTTAAATTTATTAAATAGTCCTGCTTTTTAATATATATATATATATATATATATATATTTTTTTTTTTTTTATGTGACACCTCACAAGAGTGTCCCTGCCTGTGGAGTGCACAGAGAGGGGAACTATGTCACCACCCGGTTGGGCGGCGTTGTGAGGCGGAGTAAGGTAGGGGCTGTGGGAAGGGATTTGTTAATGCGGGCCTTGAAGAGGCTCGGATTATAGGAGGGAGGAAAAACTGATGCCGGTAGCTCGTTCCACATACGAGCCGACTTACACAAAAAACGAGTCGTAAAAACGGCCCGTTCTCATGAAGCCAACGTCAACCGTGAACGGGTGTTCAGTTCGTGTCCGTCGAGTTTCGCGCACGTGCACCGGTGCATCAGGAATCATTGCTGCTAGCTCCTTGGAGCAGGCTTCATTGAAATACCTGTAGAACAGACACAGCATGCCTACATTGCGTCTATGCATTAGAGAAGGCAATCGGTCTGTTAACAACGGATTGTCAATCAGACGGATCGCTCTCCTTTGCACAGATTCAAGCAGGTTTATCAAGTATTTTGGGGCACCAGCCCAAAGGTGGCTCCCAAATTCAATAGTTGGGCTGACTTGAGACTTGTACAGGGTCAGCAGCTGGTCACTGTTGAAGAATCTCCTAGCCCTGTACAAGACGCCCAACTTTTTGGAGGCCTGATTTACTCGGGCTTCTATGGATCCCCGATACTTGAGCTAGTCTGATATAGTAACTCCAAGCATTTCAATGGAGTCTTTATTGGGGAGAGTGCTCCCATCAAATTGCACCAGACAGTCATTGATCTCCCTCTTTGCCGAAATCAGACACGCTTGGGTTTTTGAAACGTTGAAACTGACCATGTTGGCCTTACCCCAGGCACGAACCATCTCTAGGTGGTGGTCAATTTTTTGCTTCAAAACTTCCCGAGCTGTTCGGACATCATAGGTGGAAGGGGGCTTGTCAAAAAGATAACCCTCGTGAACGGTGCTGTCATCAGCGTAGCAGTGAATTGGTGCACATTCAACGAGATCATTGATGTGCAATAAAAACAGCGTCGGAGACAGCACAGATCCTTGTGGCACCCCCGCATTGATTTGGTGCGGTGAGGAAGAAGAGCCGTCAACCACGGTTTGAATTGTTCTTCCCCTCAGAAAGTCCGCAATCCAACTATGCAGGGTTGGGTGGATCCCATACGATGGTAACTTCCCGACAAGCGCCCGGTGCCAGACTCTGTCAAAGGCTTTGGAGATATCCAACCCAACGGTTTGGGTTTCACCAAAACGTTCCATGTACCGCCCCCAAATATGCGTTACATATCCGAGTAGATCGCCACACGATCGGTTACGACGAAATCCATATTGCCGATCGCTTAGGATATTGTTATTCTCGAGATATGTGAGCAATTCGTTGTTAACCACCCTTTCTAATACCTTCGAGAGTATGGAAGTGATGGCTATGGGGCGGTAGTTAGAAGGGTCGGAGCAGTCCCCCTTTTTTGGGATTGGGTGAACGATTGCCTTTTTCCAAAGATCTGGCACCTTTCCACCTTTGAGAGAGAGCCTAAATAATTTCGCGAGCACTGGAGTCATTTCTGCAGAACACCTCTTGAGGACCAAGGCAGGTATTCCGTCCGGCCCACTGGCTTTGTCGACTTTCAGCTCGTTCAAGACTCGGAGAACCTCTCTGTTCCGGATCTTCGGTTCCTCCATTTGAAAACCGCAGTGCGGAATGGAAGGGGGAGTCTCTCCGTTATCTTGAAGAGTTGAGTTTTCCGCGAAAATTTTGCCTAATAATTCAGCTTTCTCACGGGCCGAGTTAGCCAGCCGACCATCAGGCTTGGTCAGAGGTGAGGTTTCCTACCTCACGTGCACAAATTGATGGGTCCTCGGAGCTAAAGCATACAGTACTCCAAGGAAAGGCGCCGAAGAAAGACCGCATGCCGTCCCATTTCGCTGCCCTGTAGTGCCATACCTTCCTCTTTACATGTTTGTCGGGTTGACGGTTCATGGAGGATGGGACAGAGGTGGTAATCAGGCAGTGGTCAGAGGATCCTAAGGGCGCTGTCACCTCCACTCTGTACCCGAGTGGTTCACTAGTGAGAAACAAATCGAGTAGGTTGGCTCGATGTGATGGGATGTCTGGTATTCTGGTCGGAGATTCTACGAGTTGGCTTAGTCCATGGATAAGAGCAAAGGATTCCGCTGATCTACCGGCAGAGTTTGTTGGGCCCGAGAACTTCAGCCATTGTTCTAGCAAGAGAATATCTACAGTGTCACTCAAGTATTTAAACAACTCAACAGTGTCTGATTCGGCAAGGTTTGGTGAGCGATATAGGCAAGCATAAATTCTCATCATACCGGTGAGATCCACGCGTACCCATAACACTTCGTGTTTTGCGCTCTCGATATTTGCGAGACGGGCGCAGCTGATGTCAGCGCGGCTGTAAAGGCAGACACCTCCTTTTGGCCTGAAAAGGCTTTCCAGATGATATCCTGGGCAGTTCAGATAGGAGGTATCTGGGGGCTCGACAATCTGTGTTTCCGTAAGGAAGAGGAGATGGAGATTTTGTGAGAGAAGGTGGTGGTGGATGGGAGTTAGGTTGGTGTGCAGACCGCGAATGTTAGCGAAATTCACCTTCATCCTCGGTCCACACTGAGGACTCCTACTGTTCGCTGTCGCTGAGTTTATATTGATTTGTTGTGAGTTCATAGTTTTTAAGTTTGTTTTATTTGTTTGTGGGATTTGGGATGGGTTGGGAAGGATTAGGTTAAAAAGGTTGGGTGGGGAGTTGGAGAGTTGAGCAACTGGATACACCAAATGTAGGGTATGTTCTTCTGACTGCGGTTCCAGGCAATGGGCAGGAGAGTCCGGCTGTGGAGGTCGCCCAGTGCGCCCCAAACGCTGGATGCTGGGTCCTCACCGGTCACGAACCGGCACAACATCAGCGGCAGGGTTTTTTCGCTGGCTGATGGGGCAGCCCACCCTTGGTCGTGAGCCCAAGGGTCGGGCCCCGGTACTATCCAGCGGCCCGGACAGCGATAACCGGTTTACTGGATCTCCCTCAACCGGCCTCTCACAGCCCGGCCCGCCCCGCAGTAAGTAGGCTGACCCATTCATCAGTGTGATCCAGAACGCACAACCCTCCATGAGCCCGGGCACCCCTGCTAAGTCACCAAACGTAGCGAACCACTTCAAGTGACCTGTGGCAGAGGTGTTGGTAACCCAGAGTATGGTTCCCGGGGCGGCGGTACCCATTGACCACCTCCCAAATTATGTTCCCAAGTTATTTTAGTCTACATTCACTAAATACTTAGTTGTATATTACCAATTCAACCATCTGTGAACATTTATAATTGGTCTGTTTCTTTGTATATTAAATTAATATTAAGACTGTTTATGTTCCTTAAAATATATAAATAAATGATCTTGTTTTGGTAGTTGTGTTGGAATACAAGGTAACGTTACATTAAAATTTGAAATCAGAAAATTAAATACTCTTTTCCTGTATCACTCAACCTTACAAGTTTACAAAGATGATATCCTAAATAAAACCGTACCATTCTAAAACACAGCAAATCTCAGGCAAAAATACATGTTACCAATTCCGATTTGTAAAAAAACTTTGGGTCAGCAAAACTACAAATTCTTAGGAACAAATTTCTTTAATAAATTGCCAGAAAATATAAGATCACTAAATGATATTTCAAAGAATTCAAAACACAATTAAAAAAATAAACTGAAAACCTTAACTAAATTTAAAAAAAAAAAAAAAAAATAAAAGAAAAAAAAAAAAAAAAAAACAACAAAAATTTAAAAAATAAAATAAATTTAAGAAACTAAACAAATAAAACCTCATCCCATACACACAAGCAATTGCTTATTATGGGAGAACATTGAAAAATATTAAATATTACTCATATCATAATATCTTTTATCTTTTGGCTGATCAAAGTATTAAATATATATAAAATTATCCCCATTATTATTAGCTTTTTGGAAAATATTATGTCCTTTTGGAATACCAATTTACTTATCAATTTAAAAGGTAAGAAAATAGTAATACCGGGCATTTCAATTAAAAGAGGAATTTTTCAAGGAGACTCATTGAGTCCTTTTTGGTTTTGTTTAGCATTGAATCCTCTATCTAAAATGTTAATTAAAAGCAAGTTTGGAATAAAAGTTAAGGGTAATACATACAAGGGAGAGTAGTATAATTTCGCATTTATTATATATGGATGACATAAAATTATTTTCGAATTCTGAACAAAATTTAGAGAAAATGATCGAGGTAGTTAAAAACTTTTCAGATGATATTAAAATGACTTTTGGTTTAGATAAATGTAGAACGATCCATATAGAGAAAGGCAAAATTGTAGATGGGGACGAGAGTATATTTAGAAATTTCCAAATTACTAGTATGAAAAGGGATGAGGTTTATAAGTATTTAGGATACCCACAATCAAATAGATTAGACCATAGTAGTATTAAAAATGATATTAGGATTAAATTTCAAACTAGGATCAGGAAAATTTTAAAATGCAATCTATCTGCTAAAAATTTAGTAAAAGCAATAAATACTTGGGCAATACCTCTATTAACGTACTCATTTGGCATAATTAAATGGTCTAATACAGATTTAGATAACTTAGAAAGATTAATTAGAACTACGCTAACAAAGTTTAATTGCCATCATCCAAATTCAGCTATAGAACGAGTTAATTTACCTAGAAATTTAGGAGGTAGAGGTATAGTCAAAATAACTTCTTTGAAACATAATCAGGTAGAAATGTTAAGAACTTTTTTCCATAGGAAAGCTCATAGCTCAGAAATGCACAAAATAATTTGCAAGGCAGATATAAATATTACACCTTTGAATTTATACGATGAGAATGCCAACATTTTTATTAATCCCAACCAGGAATTATTAGATTCCTGGTCAAATAAAATTTTACACGCAAAACACTTCAATTATCTCAACCAAACGTATGTTGACAAAATTTCGTCAAACAAATGGTTGAGTATTGGAGAGTTGAGCGCAGAAATAGAAGGATTTATGCTTGCCATTCAGGATAGAGTCATTAATACTAAAAATTATAGAAAGCATATAATCAAAGATACAAATCAAATTGATGATTTGTGTAGAAAATGTTTGGCTTTTCCGGAAACTATAGAACATATTATATCGGGATGTTCTATATTAGCACCGTCCGAGTATACATTTAGGCACAATCAAGTTTTAAAAATAATTCACCAAAATTTGGTAATTAAACATAACTTGATTGACTGCCGTAATGTAGTACCATATTATGAATACGAACCAAATTCATTTTTAGAAAACGAATTTTATAAAATATATTATGATAAAACTATACTAACAGACCGAGCGATTAGTCATAATAGACCCGATATAGTTTTACATGACAAAATTAAAAAAATAACTTATATCATTGATGTCGCTATTCCAAATTCCTGTAATATTCAAAAATCTGTTAGTGAAAAAATAAGAAAATACACAGATTTAGGAAATGAAATAAAAAGAATTTGGCATTCTCAGACTATAAAAATATTACCATTCGTTATTTCGGCTACTGGCATTATACCTAGCTCTCTAATTAAAAATTTAGGCGTATTAGATCTATAAAAAAAATTATATATAAAGATGCAAAAGTCGGTCATTTTGAGTACATGTAGGATAACAAAAGATTTTTTAAATATTTATGTTGAGGGATCAGTAGGATTTATAGGCCCTGTTAGAAGTTCTACCGAGCCGAACCCTCTGATATGAAAATATCTGGAGTCGGTGAATTATTTTCCCATTTGATCTCTGGTGAGTTGACGTGTTGTTCTTGTATTGTTTTGTATTTATTTTGCTTATATAATGCACTTACATAATGTTGATTGACTAGATGATCATTTGTGGAAAAGTGAGTGGAAGGGTTAAGTTTTTCCTTTGGGGAAGATTTAACCCGGACAACTAAATCGGAAGTTAAAAAAAAAAATGTATTACTAGTGAAATATATATGTATATCACACATTGTAAAAAAATTTCTTGAATAAATATAATTTAAAAGAAATAAAAATCAGGGCAGATGGACACTATAATGCTGTCCGAAACGTGCGTTGACTAAAGTAGGAGGAAACGCAACACGGAAAACTAACCCAAAAATTAGTCACCATAAAATCATTTTTGCTGTGAAAATTCAAATCTTATCTGCCTTAAATTTTTTTTTGTGTTATTTTTATTTATTCATTTATTTAACGCCCAGGGGGCTTTTACATGTAGGTGGTAGAATTTTGATGACAGTTTTGAAACAGCAAAAGAAATAATAAAAATAAAATTACATTAAAAAAATATATATGCAAGAAACAAAATTAAAAATAACAAGAACATAAATTAAAAAATACAGCGATTAGACTGGTTTACAAAATGATAAACTAATGTTTAGAAGACATTTTTTTATGGATAGCACAAAGGAAAATATATTACTTTAAAGCAATAATTATTAGACTGAAACGTTAATTGAACCCGCCGACGATAATTGATTGCCGGTCAGGTGCTCTACCAAAAAAATTAAAACTTAATAAGGATTATTTTTTTAATGAAAAATACCAGTACATATTAAATAATTTACCAGGTTTTGAATAAACTGACGTAGCGCAATTGGTAAAGCACCTGACTGGCAATCAGAAGGCTGCGGGAATAAATTTGTTTGCAAAACTTGGTATTTGGAAAAATAATAATATAGCATTGTAATCTCTGTAAAACTGTGATTAGTTATACATTCATTAATATACTACTGTAATATCTGTAAAGCCGTGATAAGTTATACATTCATTAATATACTATTGTAATATCTGTAAAGCCATGATAAGTTATACATTCATTAATATACTATGGTAATATCTGTAAGGCCGTGATAAGTTATACATTCATTAATATACTATTGTAATATCTGTAAAGCCGTGATAAGTTATACATTCATTAATATACTATTGTAATATCTGTAAAGCCATGATAAGTTATACATTCATTAATATACTATTGTAATATCTTTAAAGCCGTGATATGTGATACATTCATTAATATAATATTGTTATATCTGTAAAACCGTGATATGTGATACATTGATTAATATAATATTGTAATATTTGTAAAGCCATGATAAGTGATACATTTATTTATATACTATTGTAATATCTGTAAAGACGTGATAAGTGATACATTCATTAATATTTTGATAATTTTTAATGAGTAGTGGTGGTTTCACCAAAAAAAATCGGCTAATTAAATGATTCCACAAAACGAATTTCCAATTATTAAAGTTATGTATTTAAAAACAAACAAAAAATACCATATCACAATATTAGAATCACCTATAATAATAATTTTCGGAATTTTTTTTCGTCACTTTTTTTTGAGTGAACTTGGTCATTTTTTACGTATTAATTGTTGTTTTTACTATTCATAAAATTCCATTCGTGCTAACATTATAAATTAACCACTTTAGTTTGTGCGTCCGTTTCATTCAATATAAATATTAGACGCACTTTCGAAAACATTATAATTAATATTATAAAATTCATATTCTTAGCAAAAAATGCAATTAAAAGACTTTGAGAAAGCAAAGAAAATGTTCATTGGTCGTCTGTAAAAAAATACCGAGTGTAGGAAACCGCGCTTACTTTTTCTTGCATTCTTTCTCATGCCCGGGATGTGAAACTTGTTTCTGCGCCATTCGAGTTAGGTCAATGATATTGTTTGTACCCGCTAGGTACGTCAACGATCAATGCTTTATTTCTACTGCCCGTTGCAATTAAACGTATAAGGTAATGCTGCTCAACATTATTTGCTTATTACATTTTACGATCTTTGCTGGTAAATTTATTTTTTTAAGAGATTCCCTGGGAGGAGTAAGATAAAAATTTAAATAAGTATGATTTAATGAAAAGCTCTTATGTAATTTTACATAATACTATTACTCCAAAAAAAATAAACAAATTTATGGGTGAACTTCTGACAATAAGCGAAAATGACGGAGTTATCCTGCCGCTTTGAGTATTAATTTAATGAAATCAAACATGCTATTTTCGGTTGCAAGTGATGATATGCGTTAATTATGTTACATTATATTATGAACTATATAATACAATGAACTCAAATTTGCTATGAATTTTTATCTCATTTTTAAAATGTGTATCACTCTTGTGAAAAATAATTCAAAAAAGCAATATAAGAACTAAAAAAAAAAAAAAAAAAAGTCTATTCTTGAAATGTGTATCGTTTTTTTTAATTTTTTGAAAGAGGTCTGATTTTTGAGTTTATTAATAGTGGGTGGTTTTTTGAAAAGTAAATTTCTGATATTTTTCTATATGATTTGTCTATAATTATATTAAAAAGAACAATTGAGAAAATATATTTTTTTAGAAAGACTTTATTTTTACAATTATAATATCCCGTGATTTTTCACGGATCTGCGCAATTAGAGTTGTAAAGTTTACACAGGTTATACCTATTAGCGAGTGAAGAAGCATATTTGTATCAATCAAGTAATTTTAACTTCAATAATAGTTGGATAACTTGTGAAAAATCACGTCAAGGGCGCTGTACTATGGGTAAAAATTATAAAAATTACAAAATTCGCCAACTTCAGGCTATCTAAGTTTACAAGGGAATATTGAAAAGTGAAAAGATTTATAGAGGTTGGAAGCAAGGAATTAATTACGATACCACAACAAATTTTTTACTGATCTTTGATGTTATAACGGTCCTAGTCCGGCATTCATTTATTTATTTAAACTCATGAAAAATCATTCGCATGATGTTTGTACTCAGCACGCTACCCTTGTAAAAGAGATCAACGCACGCGTTTCGGTTTGAAGAACTCGACAAGTGTTTGCAAGGTCAAACTATTGCCAAAACAGAATTTGACACCCATTTCATATAATCTAGTTCACGTTGCCAACGACGATGTTGCATTTATAAAATTTATAGCCAACTTTCCAACCTTCCTCAACCCCAATTTCTTACCCTCCCCACTATCCCCACTAGATGGGAAGGCTGACAGAGATATTGAAAGAAGAGTAAATGCAGGTAACTCCATTAATGTCTACAATGGAGTGCTGGTACCTACCCTGATGTATGGAAGTGAGGCATGGAACTGGCAAAGAAAAGATGAAAGTAGATTGAATGCTGTTGAAATGAGGTCCCTGAGGCGTATGTGTGGTAAAACCATGTATGATCGTGTGAGGAATGTGGATATCCGCAAAGAGTGCAAGGCTGATGTAAGCGTAATGAGTAAGATCAAGAAAGGGACGCTTAGATGGTTTGGGCATGTAGAGCGAATGAGCGAAGAAAGGAGTGTAAGGAGAATATACGATGGAAATGTGAATGGTAGCAGAAGTCGGGGACGCCCGAGGAAGACATGGCACGACCAAGTGAATCAGATACTTGAGTCGGGCCATGTCAAGAGTCAGAACAATAGAAGAGTATGTATGAATGTGAATGAGGCAAGGAGTGTGTGCCAAGACCGAGTTGTTTGGCGGTCCGTCCTCTCTGCCTACCCCTGCGGGGAAACGGCGTGATGGTTAGTTAGTTAGTTAGTTAGTTTCCCACTATCTGCAGCCTCCAGTTTTATAATTCCTTCGTAAAGAGTAGACTTGAAAATGGGTCGGTTATTTCTATAGTCCACACTAGGTAAAGTATTCTCCCATGTTGGAGAGAGTTCAGAAGAAATTCTTGAGATTTCTCTACATGAGGGAGTATGACTACTACCCGTGGCTCTATCCTACTGAATTTCTTTTGGGTATACTCGGCAGTATATACAGAACTACCTATGGGTCAGAATGGATGTGCGCATTGCTACACATTTTTTTAGACTGATTCGTGGACGGTTTGAAAACTCGGTCATCATGGAGAGCATTCAATTTGTATATTCCCGATGTTTATCTCCGTCACCGACAACATAGACTATTCTATCTCCCGGCCTGCAGAACTAACTTGCCAATGGTCATGCCTGTGGGGAGAGCAATCTTGCTGTTGAACAGAACAATTCGGATATCGAAATTTTTAGCATCAATGAAGCTGCCTTTAAAAGGCAAGTTCTATTATTATTAGTATAGTTCGTTTACATACTTTTTATATTAATGTAAGAATTGTTATTAACAAGTTTATTTTAAAAACGTATTAAAATTAACAAATTTTGTAATGTTTTTAAAATGAATAAACTGAATTGAATAGCCTATACTCAGTTGCCAACGGTTGGGAGCATTGGGACTATTTTGCTGTACCTACATAAAAATTAAAATAAATCACAAATTTGAATATTTTACAGAATATCTCTTACGTCAATCAATAAATTAAATAAATGAAAAACTCTTTGTAAAGTACTATACAACTTTATCAAGGTTTTGAAATCAAGAGAAAAGGAAATGAAGTCGATTATTTTTTTTAAAATGCGCCATAAATGTGAGTTATTTATGTGTTACAAATATAGTATAAATTGTATTTTAATTGTTTATTATAAATATTGATGAAGTATTTGACCAAAACTACTGAAAGGAAAGAAACCAAATTCTCCATAAAATATCCATTAATAATGAATAACTTTAATGAATTCAAACACAATTAAAAGAAATTACAAAAAAATGAAACTTATTTTTTTAGTTAAACACAAAAATATTCAAATAAACTTTTTATTAAAAATTAAAACTAAAAAGCACCAACAGTAATTAAAAAAAACTTCTCAATAACCAAATAAATAACACCTTCCTCCCATACACATCAGTATAGCTTTTTGTGGAAGTATATATTTAAATAAAATATATATGTATTTACATAATTATGAAAATAAAGTGTTATTGTAGGTATATTATACATACGAATTATTACTCTGATATTAATTATGTTTTTTGTACGAATAAACAAATACACAATTTCTTATGAACGACACACCAAGATTGTATACTAGAAGATGTAATATTTATGATATAAATAATATCATGTTTTTAGTTATATTAAATTTATCATCTTGCAATTAAAAAGATTTTATTTAAACTTTTTTTTTATGAATCGAACTCCTTTCCTGAAAACTACATTAAAACGTTTAAATTTCGATAAAAAGTTTTTCATCTTTTTTACTTGTACTATCATTTAGAATCACCTCTTGAAATTAGTGCACTTCACTTGCACCCTCGGACACCTTATATATGTATAGCTGAAACATGCCTTTATTACATAATCAATCTATGCCTACGGATTATTCTTACCGTTCCTTTTCAAAAATATTAAAAATTTGTAATGGAATCTATATAGAGGTTGATCATACTCTCTCCTTATCCAAATTTGGTATTAATTTTGCAATGAATTTATTCTCCCGAAGTGAAATAACACATAACTGCGTAATAAATGTTTTTAATAAAAAAATTTCATGTCGGAGCGCGTCCGTCTTTTGGTGGGTGAAAACTGAAAATTATTCGTTCCGTGAAATTCTGAAAGTGGACTCCCGAAAGGTCAAAAGATTTTTATTTTTGTATTATTATCATTTATTAAATCGTGACGATCTTCATTTAACGAAATTCAAATAGTGGTTTTAATATTTATTAACTACAATTATCCATTGCAATGGGTGACAGTGACGATGAGTACGACCGCAAAAGACGTGACAAGTTCCGTGGGGAACGCGCTGGAACCGGGGGCACTGAAGGAAATAATTATCGAGGAAGCGACTGACGCGCGACGGGAAGAACGCTCCAGGGGACGAGAGGAATGGCAAGACAGATTGAAGCACTCTAAAGATACCACTAGGGCGCTCTTACTCCGGAAAACTGCCAAACAGAGCTCGCAGTGGCGGTCCGTCAGAGTACCGGGAATACAGAGGGGGTTGTTGGGGGAGGGGGTGGCGGCAGGGCTGGTCGCTACAGCCCCGCTCGAGGTGAGGGAGCTGCAGCCAAGTGGGCGCACGGACCTGACTGGCCTGATGAGCGTCGCTACGCACAGGCGCACAATGGTTACGGCGCGTACGACTGGGCACATGATGCTTACGGTCATGCGGCGCACCATGCTTATCCTATGCACGCACATCAGCCTCCGTTAAGAGAAACGGGCATAGGTGGTGCGGCAACAGGTGAGACCCAGCCTGCCATGATGACCTTCAAAGCCTTCCTCGCTGCCCAAGATGACTCCATCACCGATGAAGATGCCATCAAGAAGTACAATGACTATAAGCTGGAGTTCAGGAGGCAGCAGCTCAATGAGTTCTCTGTAGCGAATATTATTATTATTCCTACTTCTGTAAAATTGTCTTGACAATGTCTGAGCTTTATATCTTGTCAACTATTCCATCAATAACATAGCTTTAGAAAGAGTCACGGAAATGAGAGATCTTGGAATTATTTTGGATGAAAAACTAAGTTTCACCAATCATATCCATCAAATTGTGAACAAAGGTATGAAAACACTAGGCTTCGTATTAAGAACAACTAAAAACTTTAATTCTTTGCAAGCCATTAAACTATTATACGTATCTCTAGTAAGAAGTCTAATTGAATATAACTCAGTAGTTTGGTCCCCATCTTATAAAATTCACATTAACAACATTGAGCGAATACAAAAAAAATTTCTACGTTTTATAAATTTTAAATTAAATATCCCTGTCGAAGACTTAAAATACAATTTCTTACTAAATACTCTAAAAATACATACATTAGAAGATAGACGTAAAATAAACGATTTAACGTTCTTATTCAAAATACTTTACTCAAAATTCGACTGCTGTGAACTCCTGCAACTTATAAACATACATACACCCACAGTAACAACACGACAAAATACAATATTCTACAGCAGCACACATAAGCGTAACTACATTGCCCACTCTCCGATACAACGACTTCACACCATGGGAAATCATTACTTGGGTGATGTTGACATATTCAATACCAACTTGGCAAGTTTTGTGGATCATTTAAAACATTTATTTCAACAATACTCCTAAACACATCATGTAAACCAACAAATAGCTGTAATTTTCTGTTTTTGTTTCTTGTGTTTGTATGACTTGTTGCATAGCTTTTATCAAATGTAATTTTATTCTTATTTTTTATGTTTGAAAGTATTTGTCAAATTAAAATTATACTACCAACAATGTAAAAGCCCTCTGGGCGTTAAATAAAAAAAAATAAAAAAATAAAAAAAATAAAAAAATAAAAAAAAAACTCTTAAACTTTTAATTGTGTATGTCTAAATAATATATCCAGAAGAACAGAGAGTATTTATTATGCTGCTTATACATTTTCGAAAGGAAACGCCTCGAATTCTGGGTAAGGAACCAAGCAACAGCAAATGGCACGAAACGCCACCCGTGGTTGTTCGTTCCTTTCCCATAATTCGAGACTCGGCTCGCGTTTCGGTTCGCAGATGTATACGCACCATTAGGTATATCTCGTAAGTTCAATGATAAATGCTTATTTTCATCAGTGCTTTCTTTGTACTTGTGTGTTTCCCCGCATGCTTATAGGTGGTAGGCTATAGAGTGGTCAGGAGAAATGAACGGTTTCTTTATTAAAAACATAAATATTTACCAGGATCTGGTCAATATCAAGGTTGCCGAACAGAAAACAGTTAGTATTCCAATACTATACATACATTTGAATGAGAAAGTTTTCGCAACAAAGGAATCGTTTTGTACTTGAAAAATTGTTGGCCTCCAAAAATAAATTTGCAAATAACTGTGCGACATCTTTCACTCCATTTATGCTTACAACAATAAGTTCATTTCCACTTTCAACCACATTCCTTTGTTCGCAATAGTTTCAAGCAGTCACCTCAGTGGTTTTACTTTTCACCAATTTTATTGTTGTTTGGTATTTTAATGTCTTGTGAGTCGTGGAATATAGTACACGAATTATTTGTATACCAATCTTTCATTTTTATTTTATTTGATTTCACGATTATAGAACAAAATATATCTAGTAAGTTACAGAAAATCAAACACAAAGTTTTTAAATTATGAAAAAATGTTAAATTGATTAACTAAATGTGAAACAATATTATTAAAACGTGTAACAGTAAAATAAAATAGAAACTAGAACGATACTACATACAAAAAAATCACTAAAACTATTATAATTTATAGGATTCAACAAAGTGCCGGTATAGATAACGCTTAGTTGTATAAATGGACTCAGTAAATATATCATGTTAACCACAAACTTGTTGCCCAGATCATTTTATTTTTATTTATTTTATTAGGTACAATATTTTTTACAATTCAGGTTTTCCAGTAATGTAGGCCTCACTGGGTGGCTTGCCCGTGCTGATGCCTTCATTTTATAATATGAAATATAAACTACATAATACATTTAATGAGAAAAATTATACATTTAAAATTAAAAATACATAATAATATATTTAAAATTTAAAGAAATAGTACATTGAAAATAATCTTGTGTGTTTGTGAGTGATGTGTGTTTATATTGGTTTTGTGTGTTACGTGAAGGTTTAATTTGTATTTTATGCTATGAAATTTTGGTAATATTGTCTTTTTTGTTCTTCAATCCATTTTGTAATTTTGTGTGTGAATTTATTTTTATTTTCCTCAATTTTTAATTTCAAATTTTAAACTGTTGAAAGCTTTTATTGCATGGTATTGGAAGTGTCTTTGTCATGCATCCTATTGGTAAATAAGTGTGTCTGATATTTGGTTGTGTATATATTTCAGAAGAATGTTACATTTTGTCTGGTGTTCCTAGTCAGCACATGGAATTTGATAGTGGCTACGATGGCAGGGCTGTCAATTAAGTTGTTGATGACTCTGTGTAATACAACCAGCAAGGTAAATTTGTAAAAGGTCCATAATTTAATATTAAAATTAATATTTAAAGTATATATACTAATTCTCTCTAATTTAATGAATCAAAACGGAAATTTCCACTCAAATTATAAGATTTGAAAGGAGTTACTTAAATACCCAATTACTTAAGGCGATGCACTACGTCATGTAATATTTTAAATTGAGCCGCTATCAATAACGACCCTTATGTAGATGGCGATAAGGTTTAAATTAGCGCTTAACACCATCCGCCAGTTTTGATTTATGCAAGAAAAAAACATGGCCAAAAAGTGCCTTTTATTTTATTTTGTGGATGTTCAGGCACAAATATATAAATTTTTTTCGATCATTTTTTAAATAACTTAATTTGACACGTTATACAATAAAATCATAACCGAAAATGGGTTCGTAAGTAGGAGATTTTGAACTTTAAAGCAGTTTTCATAGGCCTTTACATTATTTTTTTCTGGGCTTATAAAAAGACTTATCTAAAAAATACTCGATTATTTCAAAGGTCAAGATGTATTCTACTCGCAGTATTTAATTAAAGCATCTGAAACATTTTTAGCCGACCAAATTTTCAAACCAAAAACACATGATTTTGCATTACTACGTATGGCATCGCCTTAATTGAGAACCGTGTATTTTATAATTTAAAAAATCAAACAAGGAATTATACATTTTTTCCCAATAAACCAAACTATTGCAGTGACAATTCTTTTTTTCAATCTTTCTTGCAGGCAGGTAAGCTAATATTGAAAAACTCTAAATTTCCACATGTTAAAAGTTAGCCGTCTAGACATACGAGTAGTAAGGCTTGTTTAGATAATAAAGTGGATTTAACATATTTTCGGCAACGGAAATGGCAGGTACAAATATATATTAAAAAAAACCGATAACATACACAACCGTTCAGAAAAAAATAGTTGTCGTTTAATGTCACGGTTTTTTTAGAAAAATAATTCACTCCTATCTATTTTTTCTGTTAATTAATATCCTGACAGTATTTTAAATCCTCATACTTCCGACATAATTAAATATATATAGGTACCTACAAAAAAGTCTTAAACAAAATACTGAATAATATTGGCTTGGAAAATCATACCGTATGATAAATAATTATTTTAAAGAGAAATAATATTTTTTGCAGTATTTCAAACTAATTTGGATTATCAAGTTTTCCATCATGAAAATCCAATGAAATAATTATTAGTTTTATCAAATTGTCATGTTTTTATTGACAGCGGGAAACCTTTGGAAATAAATCTTAACTACTTATAATTTTATATAACCCACTGATTGAAACGTAACACGTAGCTGAATGAGTTAGTAAATGTTGATACGGAAAAGTTGATAGATGTCGCTGTTCACTCCGCTTATACAGCGTTGAACGAAAATAAGCCGAAATTTTAAAATAAAATTTATTACAGAACTACAAGCAAAATCGGGGGCGTTCCTACTGTAGAATTTTTTAATACTTAAGATGCATGCATTAAATCAAAACGCAATATATATGTATGAAGTAAATTAAAACACAGTATACATGCATGAAGTAAATTAAAACGCAATATATATGCACGAATTAATATTAAATATAACAATGTAACCACACTTTGTCTAGTGGGGCGGGTAAATAAAACTAGCTAATAAAAAATCTCAGGTCATTTTATTTTATTTGGTTTTACGTCCAGCCGGACTTATACGTGGATTTTAAAAACAGAACATACCTAGTGAGCTATCGAAAACTATACAAAAAATAATAAAGCATGATATAACAGTAAACTGATAAACTGAATATGAAACAATATTATTAAAACATGTAACAGTAACATTGAATAATATAAAAACTATAACAATGATACATATAAAACAAACACAAAAACTGCTAAAATTTGTAGTATTCAACAAAGTGCTGGGACAGATTACGCTCAATTCTATAAATGAAGTTAATAAATATATCAAAAGCACCCCCAAACTTGCTGTCTAGATCATGCATCCTATTGGTTAGTGAGTGTGTCTGATAGTTGGTTGCGTATGTATTGTAGAAGAATTTTACATTTTGTCTTGTGTTCCTAGTCATTTCATTGAAACTGAACTGAAAAAAACTGTTCGTTGTTCCTTTTTTGGCAGCTTATGTAGATTAGTTGATAAATATATTAATTGTGAAAACGTGTTAAAGCTTTATGTTTCTTTTTTATGGAACATTTTTACTGCAGGTAACAAAGTTTATTCAAAAGATTTTTTTGTACACTATTTTTAAATTTAAAAAAAATGTTTGCACATGAAGGTGGATGCTGTTACTAATGAAAGGGTTTTTGAGTAGTGGCATTTGAATATGAATCAACACAGCATCCACAAAGATGACATAGGCTCAGAGGAAAATAATTTTCCTCCTGTGTGCAAATATATTTTTTTTAAATAAGCCATTTAATTCACTGTGCTGAAAGTGAGTTGCAATATATACGATGGTTTATAGACGTCTAAAATTCAAACAGAGGATAACCGCCGTCAATCTTTTGTAAATTAAATTCTTAATTCACTTTCTGCTAATATATTCATTATCATAACATCAACATATATATACAAATCTTATATACAAATTTATATTGTATATTTTAAAATCGATATATACGTATCGATTTTAAAATATACAATATAAATTTGTATATAAGATTTGTACCTACATTGTGACGATGATAGTACAGGACAAAATTATTAATCCATAGTGAAAACAAATGTTCATAATCTTCATTCCTTATAATAATAATATTCGGCTGATTTGTATAGCGCCGTTTTAAAAGAAAAATCACCTCAAGGGCGCTGTACAAATAAATATACAATATAATTATCGTACAAATAAGATTAGAAAAACTCTGGCTTATAGTTAAGAGGAAGCTACAAGCCAAAAATGTGTATATTCTTGGTATACCTTATATCGTAGGTATTAGGCATTAAAATCGCTTGACAAACGGAGTCTAGAAACGTTCGATTTCAAGCATAAAACTGGTTTTTATTTATTTTGTAAATAATTTTATAAGAAAGCAAAAAATGTAATCAAGTGAAACTGTCACAGATAATCTTAGCTATAATACTGTATTTTACGGTTTTCATAATGTACACCAATTCGTTATAAAGATTAATCAAAATGGTGATTTGGCATTAAGCTTCGCCTTAACGACTTAAATATGTTACAACTAAAATACTTATCTGGATTTTTGGAGAAGTATAGAATAAAGTCCTACCTTAATCCGAATCCAGTTCAAGGTATGCTGGATGGTATTTAAGTCACTTAACGGAATGGCTCCGGCATACTTATCAGAATTGTGTATTCCAGAAGATTCCAATTCCCGACAGTCAACCCTACCCTGTCAGCAACGTCATCAGCTATCGGAAGGTTGAAGGAACCAAAGCGCACACCAGATACTAAGTTCGGTGAGCGTGCTTTCGCCGTGTCAGGACCTAAAGCCTGGAATGGACTGCCACATGATTTGAGAATGATCGCAGACTCGACAGAATTTAGGTCTAAACTTAAAACGCACCTTTTCAGACAGTCGTATCCATAATTTCAGAAGCCTCCACTTTCACAGTCGACGGCAATTTAAATTAACAAAATGCAAAAAAAAATACTAAAAATAAAATAAAATAAATAAAAATAATAATTAAAAATAAATAAATAAAAATGATAACAACTAACAATTTGTAGAGTAATTTGTGTTTAAGACAGTTAAAATACAGTTAAATTAAAATAAAAACTATAGCAGACTTAAGGTCATGCGATGACCAGTGCTTTTTGATATAGTGTCCTCTGCGTGCAGTTTTATCTTTTATAAGCATAAACTTTTTAATATAAGTGTGTTTGTCGGAAGTGACTTGCCAGGTAAGTATGTTTTGGTATCTTTTCTAAATAACAAATGTAGATCCTAGGAAATAAATTGTACAGCGCCCTTGAGGTAATTTTTCACAAAAACGGCGCTCTACAAATTATCCAATTATTATTATTATTATTATTATTAACATCAATACTAGGTTTCTACTTCCTAACAAATCTAAGATTAAAACAATAACGTAATCAGCAGTCTTATAAAAGTTGGACTTACTTTACGCAATATCTAGATTGTTGTTAGTGTTTATCAAGATCTGCATATCTGATTATTATCACCATATTTATTATCAAATTCACCATCAAACATATTTATTTGTTTTTATTAACGTATGTATCTTTAAATAGATCGTCCTTATATGAGATCACTATAAAATTTGCGCAATTCAACACGTAATCATAACACTGAACCTTAAGACCAAAGTCAGTATAGCATTCAGGTGCGCAGGTATGTGTTTAAGGCGATGCCATACGTAGTAATGCAAAATCATGTGTTTTTTGTTTGAAAATTTGGTCGCCTATAAATGTTTCAGATGCTTTAATTAAATACTGCGAGTAAAATACATCTTGGCCTTTGAAATAATTGAGTATTTTTTAGATAAGTCTTTTTATAAGCCCAGAAAAAAATAATGTAAGGGCCTATGAAAACTGCTCTAAAGTTCAAAATCTCCTACTTATGTACCCATTTTCGGTTATAATTTTATTGTATAATGTGGCAAATTAAGTCATTTATAAAATGATCGAAAAAAAAATTAAATATTTATGCCTGAACATCCACAAAATAAAATAAAATGCACTTTTTGGCCATGTTTTTTTCTTATCATATATCAAAACAGGCGGATGGTGTTAAGCGGGAATTTAAACCTTATCGTCATCTACGTAAGGGTTGTTATTGATAGCAGCTCAATTTAAAATATTACACGACGTAGTTCATCGCCTTAAGGTAATTAGCTGGTTTTATTTATACTTCACACACAATTGAACATTTTATCATCCTTGTAGAACAACAATTAATCGTGCTAGTAATTGTTTCACCAAGTCATGCATAATATGCACTTGTAAATCATTTTGTTCCAGTTTTAATCATTAACAATAGTTTGTCTGGCCTTTCCACATGACGGTGTTGTTTGAAGCGAGTAATAATCGCAAACGCGCTAATTTGAAAGTTACGTCTCGGTAAAGTACTAACTCAGGATGTTTATTCAGAGCGTTTGCACATCCCTGTTAATAACTGGATAACGATCCTGTTTTCAATTCGCCGGTCAAACATGATTTCGAAATGTTTGCAATAGCGATCCTCTAATTTAAACTCGATGTGCGTAATACGAGTACACTAAAAAGTCTAAATTTGAACAAAATAAATAATCTGATTGTTCAAACACTGTCTCAAAGGCCATGAGTTGAATAGAATCAGTGTGGAGAATCTCCAAGCTGATTTCATTTAACTCAGGGCCTTAGTGAATCGAATCAGCTTACAGTTACTGAGTGGAGACTCTGCAATCGATTCCAATCACAAAGGCCTTGAGTAAACTGCAAGCTGATTCCATTCACAAAGGCCCTGAGTATAATGGAATAAGCTTGCAGTTTTTCTACTCAGTAATTCCACCATGAAGTTCATTTAAGAAAAATAACATAAATAAGCTTCACTAAATTGAATATTCGGACTGGAGCCAAGTACAGTTCATATTATTTCCTATCTGTTAAGTAAATATATTACAATTAAGTGTATTTCTGCTATAGTTATATTCTTATTGTTTTTTTTTTAAATTTTATTTAGTCTGTTTTTTTTTTAATTTTATTGAGTCTGTTTTTAATAATTATTTTTTATGTGAAACCGCACAAGAATCCCAACTGCTCCCAACCGTCTGGAGCCAGTGAGACTATGGCATCCCCAATTGGGACAGATTGTGAGGCTGAAGGTAGTGGGTATGGAAGGAGATAGGGAAAAGGAAAGTGGGGAAGTACCTGGCTATTCACCGGCTGATCACCAAACACGGCCAAAGCCATTTCAAGCAACGTTTCAATTCTGAACGGTGGTCTTATACCAAGGCGATATTGAGAGTATCTTCCACTCTGAAACGTGCCGCAAATATACTACATGAGTAATTTGTTTACTATTATCTTATAATAAATTTGAAACTATCATTTTTATATTTTGTAGGCAATTATACTTGTATTATCTTATTTAAGTTTATTAGTTTTATTGAAAATATGATACTACTGATAATTCTAAACGAAACATGAAGCAGAACAAGACAGAGAAAAATAAGAATGTAACGGTCCCAACCTGGAATCTAACTCATGATCTTTGTCTTACCGGGACAACTCGTCAGCCAATTTTTTCTGTGTCTTGATCAATTTCATGTTTCGTTCTGAAATATTAGATTGATGAGTATAACCTTCAAAAGTTATATATTCATCTCTCTCCTTTGTATAGTTTAGTAACTACAAATTATGTTATTTAAGTTCATTATTTAGATACTTCAAATAATTCATTGTTTTACCTACATCAAAAACTATAATGTCACTACTCCCTAATTCAAATTCGAGAGATCATTTAATATAATTAACTTTGAACTATCTGTATTTACAAATGTATTATAATACGTAGGTATATTAAATAATAAAAATATTAAATATTGAAATAAAAGAGACCCATGACCCAAGGAGAAAACGCAAAATCCAACAAATCACTTCAAAGCCAAGCTGCTGAAAAAAGAATGAGTCGTTAAAACGATCTGTTTACGTACAGCAAATGATAACCACAAACAAATTTTGTAGACGCATTTAGCTTGTCTCCCATCTATGCCAAAAGAATTAATAATTCTTACTCTTCGGATCGTTTTCCGTTGAAATACTTGTCAGCCAAAAAATACATTTTTTTCGAGTAGACTGAACGAAAAAATTTAAAAAACGTTCCTCCCTATCTGATTATCCCTTTCGAACGCCTACGTGGATTACTCCATGGCGCCAGTGAAAACGGAAAATATAACGGTTTTATTTACACAAAATATCCAGCATTACAATGAATTAAACTTAGTATCATTGCATAGTGCAAGTAACAGCATCAAGAAACAAATATTTTTTATCAGGTTTATTTAAACTAATAATTTGTGATGTTGGTTTGGTATGACATTGGAAGATAACAACCAGCATTGTGAAGTAATCATGCTTAAAAGTCTAGTACTAGAATGAGCTAACATTATTTTCAAAGTACATAGAAAGATAGCAAATGCACTAGCTTTATGGCCGAGTCAAGGTTTGCTTAATAATTTAGAACTAATGTATTGTAATTTTTCATGTGATCATTTTCCTTGAAATAGTTTGTTCACATACTCGCAATTCTACCCACGTACGTCGATTATGTGAGTCCTAAGAATTTTGTATCATGTGCTATATGGCTTCGAAATACAAGTGTAAAATGCGTAGAAATCAGTTTAAAATAAGGTCATTTTTAACTTTGTAATTCTATATTAATTCAATGGGATTTTTTAGATAAATTAGCTGAGAATCATGTAGAGACGGCCTCTCGTAAGGCTCTTGACTAGCAATCCGAATGTCACGGATTGAAATCCCAGCTTAAACACGTAAATTTTATTAAATATATAGTATACTTGCGGAACGTTCCAGAGTGGAAGAGACTCTCAGTATTGCCCTGAGACCACAATTCAGAATTGAAACGTTGCTTGAAATGGCTTTAGCCCAGATCTGAATAGCCAGGTACTGCCCCACATTCTTCTTCCTCATGTCCTTCCCCTCCCCACTACCTTCAGCTTGACAACATACTCCCAAATTAGGAATGCCATATTCTCACTGGCTCCAGACGGTTGAGAGCTGTTGGGATTCTTGTACGGTATTCACATAAAAACACTATATAAAAATAAAAAAGAAAACTGCTTGATGTTCTTGGTTTTCAAGATGCACATCGATAATGTTGTATTTCAATGGCAGCCCTAAAACGGTTCTAGGAAATGGGAAATGAGAAGAATATAAGGTGAATAGCTTAGAAGGAGCTATGAATATCTTGTGTTAAGTACAGGTAAAGCTATCTCAAACAACGCAACATTTCGATTATCAAATATTGTCTCACTCTAGGTGCAACTAATGTACCTAGAACTCTGGAATTCGTAAAATATCCGTTAATCTATTTTTTTCATTCGCTATGCCTGGACTTAAGCCATGGAGATAGTCGAAAACTATTTGAAATAAAATTCCTCCTACTTTACAAAACAAAAACCAAAAATTACCCTGACCCTGACCGCCTGCGCAATTTCAACTTGTTTTGATGAATTTTCTGTTTCTTTTACTTGGATCTTTATTTTTAGTCCCGGAGCGGTGCTCGACCAGATAATTCGGGTAAACTCGCCCGTAATTATTGTAATCCTCGCAAAGATTGGAAAGAATAAATATTTACCCTTTACTTATTTATTTAACGCCCCGGGGCTTATACATCAGTATAGGTAAAATAACTTTTGAATGGTTTTAAACACGAGAAAGAAATAATAAAAATACATTTACAATAGATTAAAAAAATACTCACGTGAAATAACGGTTCCATGATAACTCAACACAGTGACAATTCAACACACCTTTAAAAAGTGATATAAAGTCATTAGAAACGATGAAAAAAAAATTTAAACCTAACCTACTTAACTCAGTTAATAAAGTTTTTGTGTCATCACTTTCCATGACTTTATATAACTTTTTAAAGATGTGATGAATTATCGTTTTGATATTTATCCGGTCACCGAAATAACATACCAGAAATAAAAAAATAAAAATTTAGTGCTCAGTTAGGGCCCGTTCCCACTTCCGTTTTCAAATCGGAGGCGGGTCCCGTTTTAAAAACGGACGGCCAATGGCCCTGTTCACACTACCGTTTTAAAAACGGATCCGTTTTAAAAACGGACCATACTCTACGAAAAAAAAATAATTGTCGATTCAACAAAAACATGTTATTTGCTCATTATTCAGTAATGGTGCGCAATGGACGACGATGAAGCTCTTGTTGTCATGTGGTACTTATTAAATAGAAGGAAAAAAGTGAAAAGAAAATTTTGAGTACACCCAATCATAGCCGAATGATTTTCTGTAGGAATTTTCCAAGTGTTAATTGGTGAGTTAAGAAGTGATGAACTAAAGTTCTTTAATTATTTTAGAATAATAATGAATGGATTATTTATATAGCGCCGTTTTCACCATGAAAAATCACCTCAAGGGCGCTTAATGGCTTAAGAGAATGTCTATCACTTCCTTTAACCATCTACTGGAATGAGTTTCAGAGAGCTTAACATATCAAAATACAAAATTGAGAAAGTGCATTTGTCCTGAAGAAAGGCTATCGATATTTTAAAGTAAGAAAACAATAAACACTCAAATATTTTTTATTATGTGTTTATTTAACTAATACGCTCTTCCGTGCATCTCATTAAAGCTTTAAAATTTAAAAAAAAGTAAACTTAAATAAAATAAAATAAAAATTTTGATGTTCGAAAGTTGTGTACACCAAGTGTTTTGTTTTTATTTAGTTAAAGATAAAATATTACCATACTCTTTCTTCGACCAGTGGTATTAAATTTTCGGGATTTATTTCCTTATCCATTATTGTAGTTTTGATAACCAAATACAAGCACGCAGCGTGCCTGCTTCCTT
Organism: Hesperophylax consimilis; assembly: GCF_061612785.1. Lineage (NCBI taxonomy): Eukaryota > Metazoa > Arthropoda > Insecta > Trichoptera > Limnephilidae > Hesperophylax > Hesperophylax consimilis. The sequence continues at coordinate 14,783,978 of NC_142842.1, forward strand.
GCGACAGGGAGCGGGTGGGGAGGGGTCGGGGTTTGGCGGGGACTCTGCCGGAACGACTGGACGACAAGTGTGAACAGCTCCATACAACACTATGAGCGAGCGTGTGCCGACACGATTTGAAAACGGACGCGCGGCCCTAAGGGCCCGTTCCCACTTCCGTTTTCAAATCGGAGGCGGGTCCCGTTTTAAAAACGGATGCCCTAGTGGCTGTAGTGGATGTATGGAGCTGTTCACACTTGTCCGACACGATTTGAAAACGGATCCGACATTTTTTGTCGGATGGCTCGCCTACGCAGCGCGTCCGTTTTCAAATCGTGTCGGAACACGCTCGCTCATAGTGTTGTATGGAGCTGTTCACACTTGTCGTCCAGTCGTTCCGGCAGAGTCCCCGCCAAACCCCGACCCCTCCCCGCCCGCTCCCTGTCGCAAGGAAACAGGCACGCTGCGTGCTTGTATTTGGTTATTTTGTTAAGTAAATAAATCAAAACTACAATAATGGATAAGGAAATAAATCCCGAAAATTTAATACCACTGGTCGAAGAAAGAGTATGGTAATATTTTATCTTTAACCAAATAAAAACAAAACACTTGGTGTACACAACTTTTGTACATCAAAATTGTTATTTTTATTTTTTTAAGTTTACTTTTTTTAAATTTTAAAGCTTTAATGAGATGCACGGAAGAGCTTATTATTTTAATAAACACATAATAAAAAATATTTGAGTTGTTATTGTTTTCTTACTTTAAAATATCGATAGCCTTTCTTCAGGACAAATGCACTTTCTCAATTTTGTATTTTGATATGTTAAGTTCTCTGAAACTCATTCAGTAGATGATTAAAGGAAGTGATAGACATTCTCTTAAGCCATTAAGCGCCCTTGAGGTGATTTTTCATGGTGAAAACGGCGCTATATAAATAATCCAATAATTATTATTCTAAAATAATTAAAGAACTTTAGTTCATCACTTCTCAACTCACCAATTAACACTTGGAAAATTCCTACAGAAAATCATTCGGCTATGATTGGGTGTACCCAAAATTTTCTTTTCACTTTTTTCCTTCTTTTTAATAAGTACAACATGACAACAAGAGCTTCATTGTCGTTCATTGCGCACCATTACTGAAGAATGAGCAAATAACATGTTTTTGTTGAATCGACAATTATTTTTTTTCGTAGAGTATGGTCCGTTTTTAAAACGGTAGTGTGAACAGGGCCATTGGCCACCCGTTTTTAAAACGGGACACGCCTCCGATTTGAAAACGGAAGTGGGAACGGGCCCTTAGATCTACAAAGAGATAGCAGAAGATTTAATAATAGGGTTGGTATTAGTCCATAGCATGATTCACAACATTCCCTTGAAAAAAGGCGATGTTTTATTGTGATGAAATTGCTTTTCTATAGTTATTTAAAAAATTCTGCTGAATCAATTTGCCTTTTATAAGTATCATTTTTTTATTATGCTGATATTGTTCTACTCTCATATTTGTATTATGCTGGAATTGTTCTGCTCTTATATTTTGAAAAATAATTTAGATTGGTTTATTTTTTAGTTTTGGTTATGATGAGAGATTAACGTTAGGAACAACTTTTTCTTTAACTTTTTTAAGGTAATACTAACAAATCTAAGCGATACGCGAAATATTTTATCGACAAATAAGACGTTTAATAACTAGGTCCCAAAGCTCGAGTGGTTAAGACGCTGTTCCGGTAAGACAAGAGATCCTGGGTTCGATTCCTAGTTGTGACCGTTGTCTTTTTATTTTATTTTTCTTGTTCTGTTTCATGTTTCGTTTATATTTTTCGGTATTATCTTCTTCTTCGATGATAGATTTACCTTATTTTATAATAAATTAAATGTTTACTGATTTGCGTAAACCATTGGAGTTTTCGCATAAAATGCAATATATTGTAAACAAAACTATAAATGATTAAAGAAAAACATGACGTGGAATTGATAGAAAAAAACACAGAATAAAATTATTTAGATAAATAAAGTAAAATTAAAAAATAATACGCACATATCATTAAAATAATGATCAAAGATCCATTAATTAATGATACATTTTTTCCTCAGCCTCCCAATGAGAGGCTGAGGAGAAAAGTGTGGCACTATAGGTCAGCAGATTGGTTCGGTATGCGGGCCCATTTCAACGCTTTTCCGTGGTCAGCTGTTTGTTTTCGGACTTCGGACCCTTCAAGATGTGCCCAGGAGATTGGTGAAGTCATCAAATCGGCGATGGATGGCTTCATACAATCGTCTACTAAAGAAACTGGTGTGGGCTCAAAGCCGTGGTTCAGTCGACAATGCTCCGAAGCAGTTCGACGAAAAAACGCGGCTTACCGAGCCTACAACACATCTCGAACGCCCGAAAGCAGATCAGCATACAACAAATCGGCAAAGGAATGCAAGAGAATCATTAATAGGTCAAAATTCGAACACGGCCTGCAGATCAGCAAAAAGCTGGCTGCCTGCCCGCATGGCAGCAGAGCATTCTAGTCCCTTGCGGGCTCAATAGGTCGGAATTTTTGCAAACCCAGTTTGCCACCTCTTACCAGACCTGACGGCTCACTAGCAAACACCGCCACCGAAAAGGCTAACTTATTAGGGAAAATGTTTGCGGAAAACTCGACCCTCGATGACGGGGGTGCTGTTCCGCCGTCGGTTCCTCACTGCGGCTTCTATATGAAAAAGCTGAGGATCCGGCATCGGGATGTACTCCACGTTATACGGGGGCTCGATGTTAACAAAGCTAGTGGACCTGATGGAATACCTGCCCTGGTATTGCAGAGGTGTGCTGCGGAAATAGTTCCAGTTTTGACAAAGCTCTTCAAAATGTCCCTGAAGTGTGGCACTGTGCCCTCTGGTTGGAAAAAAGCGGTCATTCACCCTATTCCCAAGAAAGGTGACCGCTCCAACCCGGCCAACTACCGCCCCATAGCGATCACATCAGTTCTGTCCAAAGTGATGGAACGTGTGATCAACGACAAACTGCTCACATACCTCGAGAAGAACAAAATTATCAACGACCGTCAATACGGATTCCGGCGGAACCGCTCGTGCGGTGATCTTCTCGCGTATGTGTCGCATGTTTGGGGGCGGTGCCTGGAACGTCACGGTGAGACCCAAACGGTCGCACTAGACATATCCAAGGCCTTTGACCGGGTCTGGCACCGAGGACTTAACAAATTGCCTTCTTACGGACTTCCCGCATCCCTGTGTACGTGGATTGCTGACTTTTTAAGGGATAGGTCGATTCAGGCAGTTCCTGACGGTTTCACCTCATCCTCACACTCTATAAATGCTGGCGTCCCACAGGGATCGGTTCTGTCTCCGACTTTGTTTTTGTTGCACATCAATGACCTTTTGACATGTGCACCGATACATTGTTACGCGGATGACAGTACAGTTCATGATAGCTTTTTGTTTGAAAGGCCCTCAAAGGGCACACAAACTCCAACGGCTCGGAGGGCTTTGAAGCAGAGAATGGACGGTTATCTCGAGAGTATTTCCTCCTGGGGTAAAAATAATCTCGTCGAATTTAATGTTTCAAAGACCCAATCCTGTCTGATTACGTCTAAAAGGGATCTAAATGATAATCTAGTCTCCTTCAACGGAAGCAATCTTCCGAACAGGCCTTCCATTGATATGCTTGGTGTAACTATAAGTGACCAGCTCAGGTATGGGGGCTCCATCGAAGCCAGAGTAAAGCTGGCCTCTCAGAAGCTGGGCGTACTGTACAGGGCCCGCAGATACTTTAATAATACACAACTGCTGACCCTGTGCAAATCGCAAGTGCGCCCTACTGTCGAATTTGGCAGCCATCTCTGGTCCGGAGCCCCTAAATACCTGAAAAAAACCCTTGACTCTGTGCAAAAACGGGCGGTCCGTTTGATAGATTCCCCAATCTTAACAAACGGACTGCAATCTTTAGAGCACAGGCGTCAGGTCGGTATGCTGTCCTTGTTCTATCGGTATTACAATGGAAGATGCTCTGAGGAACTAGCGTCATTGATCCCTTCGGCACCGGTGCGTAGTCGGGATACACGCCAAACGGGTGCCTAACATTTGTACACGGTTGACATTTGTCACATGAGAACGGGTCGCTTCTACGATTCATTCTTAAGTTCAACAGCTCGGCTGTGGAACGAACTGGAACGAACCGAAGGAGTGAACGTGGGACTCTTCAAGACCCATGTTCACTCCTTCCTCTCCACAAAAAGACCCTCCACACAGCATCTCCAAAGATGACATAGGCCCTGAGGGAAATTATTTTCCTCAGGGCCTCCTGTGTGGAGTTAATATAAAAAAAAAAAAAAAAAAAAAATTAAATTGTTTAATATTATTGTCAAAGTCTTCAACTATTCTAAATCAAATTACCTTTTAAAACTGTTCTCCACAACGAAGGAATTTCTTCAATCTCTGTAAATAAACAAAAGGCTAGGGAAGTACTAACTATATATAATTTTACATCATGGTTGAATCCTCTACAGCAACGATGACCATCTCATTTGTAGTAGTAATCGGTTTTTTTATTAAAACATATCTAATTTTGTTTTAACGAAATCAAAAATATGTGCAAGTGTGTGTCTTTTAAGTTAAGAAAACCATTTTGAAAATAAAATATTTTTTTTAAAATCTTTTTTTTTTATTAATAAAGTTAAAAAATTTGATTGTAAATTTTTGAATTGGAGAAATAAACTTTATAAATTTTATTTTTTATACTGATATGGTAAAATTTGTAAATTGTATTATTTTATATCAAATTCGTAAAAACGAGTTAATATTAGTCAAAACTTCAAGTTTTATTTTCATTACACTTTTTTTAATAAAAAAATAATAAATCGAATTTCAATTTATGATGAATAATGTGAAAATTAGTTTAAATAAAAACAGATTTTTCTGTTGTGAAATGTAGTCTGTCAGTTTGAGACCACTGTTCTGCACTTATATTTACTATGTAATTATTGTAATAAACTGATAATAAACTGAATCCAGTGGCTTTTCTGTGCGTGTTTACCACAGAAACCAGAGAATAGAGATATGTTTACCTTCCTTGAAATCGATTCACCTTCCCGAAGGTTAAAATTAAATTGCGACTCTTTGTTACACCTACCTAATGTTTTTTGATCACATTCAATAGCCATAAAGGTATAGAAATTTTAGAAAATAAGCAAAATAGTGATTTATACATTCGCCCTAACTAATAAACGTGTTTTAAATTTTACTCAACATCTGATAAACAACCGTTAATTTATGTATCGTAAATTGTCGTTTTTCAATTGTGTAAAATTTAAAACACGTTTATTAGTGAAGGGGCTAATGATGTATCTCGTATTCTTGGTTGTTTTGTAAATAGATAACCTTCATCATTTACCTCAGGGGTTCGAAAACTTTTTAGAACCACTACTCAAAAAAATTAAAAATACAATAATAGGTCTTCATTTGTTTTTTTCAAAACGGTTTATTTTATCTGTATAGATAGAGTAAACGTTATTCAATTTTTTTTAAATACGAATCATTTGTTAAATTTTTTTATTTTTTTATTATTTATTTATCTATCAATATAAAGGTTTTTTACTTGTATTTATCGACATCTGTCTCACTAGGGTACACCTGTGTCGAGACAGACGTATACAGATACTTATTTTTTGTGTTAATTATAATTAATTATAATTAACACAAACAAATAAGTCAGGAAAACAGAAAAATAGGAGGTTCTGGGAAAGAAAAAGGTAGGAGGAATGTGGGGGTCAGCGTCTCCAGGAGTGATGGACGTATGAATTCTTCCCTCTCTCTGTGGTGCAAGTCGATGGGTCCAGAGAATCCTACTGGAGAGGTCAAAATGTGTTCCTCCAACGGTATTTCCAGAGCTGGTCAGCCACGCAGTGGGTGAGCAGATGCATCCACCGTCAACAAACTTCTCACCGTGAACCCGGGAACGCCTGCTAAGTTACCAAACGTAGCGAACCACTTGGGGTGATGTATGGCAGATGTTTTGGCTATCCAATAAATGGTTCCCGGGGCGGATGTACCCAAACCCGCCACCCAAATTTAAATTGCTTATTTTACATCAATGCATGGTCTCATACACACTCTTCCGTTATTCTGTTCTTTTTTTCTATTTTTAGGGTTTCGCAACAAAACGGTGAGTGTAAAATAACCTCAATTATGTCACGTGCTTTTAGACTTTAAACAATTCTTCTATTTTCCTACGGTGGGGGGGGGGTAATAGGGGGACATCTAAGATAGTGAGCCAGTCTAAAGATTCAGGCGTCGTCCTGTAAACCTCATCAATCCCGCCGGTGAATAAATGCATCGGGCGTTCTTTGACATGTGGTCTAAAGCGCAGCGCATTCACACGTAACCGAATCTTTTAATCTTTGCATCATATCGACACAACGGCTGTGGGAGGACCTTATCCTATCGGTGGCATACCAGAGTTAACGAGGCAGTGAGAATCCTTGTTGTCTGAATCCTGGTTTTCGGGAATTCAAGCGGCATACAGGGTGAAAACGAGATTATTGTGCAAAGCTTTTTTGCAGCACCTTCTTATTTTTCTTCGGGGTTGCAATTTCTTGCCCGATATTTGACCGGGGTTCTATTTGCAAATACTGGAAGCCAAGGGATAAGTTTAGATTTTAAAGTTCCGCTGATGGTTCGCATTGTGGCATTAAGTTGAACATCGACCATGGAAGTGAGGGCCCTTCTAGCCATTTCTAGAGCACAGTATTCAGCTGTTGAGAAAACCATGGTAATGGATGCCCTTCTTAGTGTGTTGGCGTCGCATTCCCAGCTAGTTTATTGACTAATTTCAGCCTTTTCCTGGTTTTTTTGCTCACTACCGTAGTCGCCACTCTACCGCACGCAAAACTTGTGCCAGCACGTTTATTGGTACCGCGCAGGTAGGGCAGTGAGTGATGCGGCACCCAATTCAAGTGGGCCTCCGACTATAAATTATGCCGCTACATAAAGGGCCGAAGACTGAAAGGTCTCCTGGCCAAGGGAAATCGCTAAATATCGGGGAATAAATATAAATATTGTTTTTTTTTTTCTTTATTCATAAAACATATTTGGGTACAGGTTTTTTACATGCTTTTCGACTACCACACTAGACACATGTCCGTATTATAGTAGTCGATTGTCCTTGAATATTGACAAACATCTCACTCAAAAGTGGATTTCGTAGACAAATAATTTTATATTTAATTTGCGCTAAAGAGATGGTAATAAATATCACAATAAAACTCAATTAAATTCCGACATATTTATGAGGGAGTGTAATTATTTATCTTTACGCTATATCTAATTTGATAACCCTATTACGAAGATAAAATCTTTGTTTTTCATTATCAATATCAAACATTGAACTCATTCCTTCTCCCCCATTATCAGATTTATCAGACTTCGTGAATGATACTGTTTTAATGTTTTTTAATTACTTAAAAACGTGATATTTTATTATTATAGGAAGCAATTATCAATTAGTAAATTGAAACTAACTATGAAATAAAAAAGAGCCTCCTTATTTTATTTTGTAACATCATTGAAAAGAACCAGGGTGGCAGGACTTAGGGGAAGGATAAACTCCAAAAAAGTCGTCATCATCGAATCCCATCTGACTTCATGATCGACCATCGAATTAAATTGGAGAAAGATATTTCCCTACAATCTTCGATCTGATGCATAGACGAAAAACGCATGTAAGCGATCATTAATGATTTCATTTACTATTTTTTTTTATAATATCATATTACTTGAATTATGTGTACGACATACTTATATAAACATAAATACATAATAGAACGAGACAATAGACAATAGGAGTAACTGTGGAGGGAATCAATAAACATACATACAAAATAGAACAAGATAGTAGACAGTAGAAGTAACTTGTAGGGGGTCAATAAACAGAAATACATAATAGAACATGACAGTAGACGATGAGAGTACCAGTGGAGGGGATCAATAAACGTAAATACAAAATAAAACAAGACAGTAGACAGTAGAAGTAACTGTGGAGGGGGTCAATAAACATAAATACATATTAGAACAAGACAGTAGACAATAGGAGTAACAATGGAGGGGTCAATAAACATAAATACATAGTAGAACAAGACAGTAGACAATGGGAGTAACAATGGAGGGGTCAATAAACATAATACATAACAGAAAAAGGCAGTAGACAATGGGAGTAACAATGGAGACAATAGGAGTATGGGGTGGAGGGGTCGATAAACTTAAATACATAATAGAATGAGACAGTAGACAATGGGAGTAACTGTGGAGGGGGTCAAAAAGTTACAAAAAGGTAATATTTTTTACCTGGTTTATGTAAGATTATTGGAAAAACGACCTTTTAGCTATGCTTTCCTGAATAAGGCACGTGTGTCCAAACAAGTAGTGTCAGTTTTAACTCAATTACAGTGATGTTCACAAGATGGGTGTATTTTTACTTTGTAAATGTTTCTTATCTGATTTTATTCCTGCTTATCTGAAATTTCATTAAGATGTGAAATTATCACGATTATTTATATCTTCTTTGCATCTTATTATCGTCTTATTCAACGCATCATTGAGAGCCACCCACCACAATGAGTCCCAAGTCCAGTGGAAAAATGCCACCAGGTGTAATTTTTCCACTGAATTTCAGTGCTATCGTTCCAAGAAAGTACCTACCTACTTTATCTTAAGTTCCTCGCACATTTCGTTCGTATTTTCTTAGAAGATTCCAGATAAGGACAGTTATTCCGGACCCATATTTCGCAAATTATCGGACTTTTCCTGTTGGAAATCCTAGCAAAATTGCGCAGTAGCACGGTGCAATGTTATCGTATCATAAGTTAACTCAACAAGCACTTTATGTTTGTTCCGATAATTCTTTGTATGTTTAGTATTCGAACGCGTTTTAAAGTTTATACCTTAAACAAACACCATTTTCCGTACGTTTAGTTGGTACAGGTAGATCCTTGTTATTTTTAAATCGTCAATTTACTTAGTTCAAGCGTCTTATCTACAATAACCTACCTTCTACTATTTCATTACCGATAAGACGCTTAGAATAGAATAGTTTATTATCCGTTTAGACCTATTTAAGTGTCTTGTCTCAAGGAAGCTGTGGGTTGACTTCCACTTTCCAGGACTATAAAATTTTGAGAATCTTTAGATCAAGGAATGTGGTGGAATTTAAAAAAATAACTATATTGGAGCAACACCCAATATATTGGTGCGAACGCAATAATACAACACTGGACACCATGCTCCATTTTATGTAGTTGCTTCTCGCACTAATTTTACGAACAATCTTACTCTCAGAGATTGCATCGTTTGGCGTGTGAAACTTGACAAATTTAATTTTAATAATATTGCTTCTTTTAAACAGCAAATATTACGAATCAATTTAATTGTGTTTATGTAACCTACATTTTTGGTCAATAGTTTTGTACGCCTTATATTAATACCTTTCTGAATTGGACACAAAGGTGTCTGGTCAGTTGAAAATAAAACATTTAGTTTACGTTTTCAACCAATCAATCATAAAAATCTAAAACCTTTCAGGTTTTGTGGTGAGCATTAGTGGATTTTTTTGCCGTGGATTTAACTCGTACGATGATAAAATTCGAATAATTCCTTGGGAAGAGTTGTGACACGCCAATCAAAATTTGGTTAGACACATAATAAACTACATCGTAAAAACAATCATCAAGAAAAACTATTGTGTCTTGCGTTATTAGATTAAATTCATTAAAAAATACCATTTTTTTAACCAATAAATTCTGGTAGAACATATTGAATTTAAAATTGATTTCGTTTGTTTTAAATATAAAAAGGGCAGATGATAACAGAGCATTTTATTTTATTTTCTTTAAATAACATTTGGCATTCGTGAAATTAAGTTGCTTTAGATCCAAAAACAAACAAAAATGTTCAATACTGGAGAGTACACTGAACTAATGAAAGTTACAGTAAAATACGTATGAGCTGCTATTTGAGTTAGCGTCCGCTAAAGACAGTAAACGAAGATTACGAAATGTACGACGCTATCGAGAACACTCTTTCTCAACAAAGAAGCAATAAGTAACAAACAGCGGCGTCGAAATAATCAGATTTGATCCAGCATCTCGATTCAGATGGGCATCCGTCGAGGAGTGAATCAATCTATCGGATTACCCCCTCCTCCATCCCACCCCCTCCCACCACACTCCATCCGCTATCAGCCGCGCAGCAAATGATAACAACTACTGGTCGTCATTTTCCGTCTTCAGTCCTTAAGTCAGTAGTCAGACGAGGCGTCGCGTACTACAAACACGTGTTGAGCGAAGAACAGTCAAGAAACACACGCGAGTTCATATAAAGTCCCAATAAGTTACCTCCCGCATTCAAATAAATCATATTCCTTCGGCAAAACTTTCGGTACTTTGTAGTACAGTCTACCGAATTTTCTTTAAGCGACTAAGTGCCGTCGGATTCCGATTGAAGAAATTTAATACTTTTCACTCTGTGGTCTTCTTCGAGTGCTTCATATATTAAAATAATAAAGTTATTGTTTTGTGCCTGATTCTCATGAAGTCACACTCATGATTTGTAAGTATTTATCAAACATATATATCTACGTAACATTGTGGTATAAGAAGTAGATACATATTTCAGATTTCGATAAAAATAAATTAAGTTTTTTTAAATGGTGACTTAAAAAACGTGTTCTTTATTTACTTTGAAATATATTATATAACATGGTAAAGAGACGATTGTTTGTAAACGGAAATATTTTTCATTGAATGAACAGACCACCGGAAAATGTATGCAAATATTTTATATTAAAATGTTGTAACTATAAGCAGTGTGTATAGCGATGAATATAATTTTATGTTCTTATTTACGGATTAAGTATTAAGCCTTGTTGAGATTATGAAGTAAAATTTTAAAAGTACCAGGAATTCACTAGTCCTTATATGTTTTATAACATTATTGTAATCTCATATCTTAAAAACGATTTCATCAATGTCTAAAAGATATCTCTAATCGTTTCTACGTTTTCTAAATCAGAAGTGTAATCTTCTGACATTTACGTTCTATAATCCTTCAAATTTTGTGTTTTATGGTAGACTTCGTTTATCTCGTCACCGACCCATAAGTCCGCTGTCAATTCCTATATCATAAATTCATTATTTTTGTGCGATAATTTATCATTCACGTGATGGTATTTGTTTTGCAAAAACATTGCTATTTTATAAAACCCTCTAATATGATTTTAATAGGGATAACAGGATTTTTTGTTATTTGGTTTCAATAGAGAATGCACCAAGATAAATACCAAATCACCCTCTGAACACGCGAGATAATATTTGGGTTTACAGATGGACCAGCACATACATGTGAATTTTATACCTGTTTCTACACCTGTTGAGCCGGCTTAGTAGCGGCCCTTTACAAAACAATACGGATTGTTTTGCAACACCCAAAAAAACTTTTAAATTAAAAACTACCAATTTTAGCTTACCTTTCAATTGTTTTTCCAGTAATACGTCTCAAAAGACACAATTTTCACAAATTGTATATTGCGATATGATTATGTGATATAATAACGATATCGTTCTAACGCCAACAGCATTATTATTCTTTTGATGGACTTTTGGGTGTAAGAAAGTTCAAAATGCGTTATTACCAAAAAAACTTATAAAAACTTCATAATACTTTTCTGTTTGAAGTTTTTGCTTATCAGGTAAGTATAATGCATATAATAAATGCAAAGTCAGAATATTTTTGATATCTAAGAGGATCTACAATATCGATCATTTGTTGGTAAACATATTTGATAAATGACAAGCGACAATTTGGTGCGACCAATTGTAAATCAGTCAGATAATTTTACATCCTTCTTTGTCGAATTCCTTATAAATTACGAAATAACACTCCAAAATTAAAAAAAAAAAAAAACATACGTAATAAATAGTTGGGAATCCCGAATTCAATACGTGTTCTGGGCCGAGGGCATATCATAATTATATACACAATCGCAATACGTACAATGTGTTCTGCTTCGGTCCGCCTCGAGCCGATGAACTCAGAAACTTGAATGATCTTTAGTAAAAATTCCATCCAAACGATATCAATAAACAATAATTTAGTCAAAGCCTGATTAGAGTTAAGTGCATGAGGAAAATGTTCATTGATATTATTCTAGGGGAATCTTAGAAAGCATCTAATGATGATGATGCGACATATTAGCACTTAGGTAGTAATATTACCTCAATATTGTCATAACAACACCTACCCTTAGCCAAAACAAATATTACGCATAGCGCAAAAATAATGTATTATTTAATGCATACTTTGTTTGTTTTATCTAAAGCTAGTGATAAGAAAAGTCGTTTTTTGTTACTTTTTATTAACCAGGCTAGAGTTCCTAGGAATATTTTATATGGGGATGGCTATTTATAATACTTTATTTTTGGCTGATGGAATTTATAATACTTTATTTTGCAATTTCTTATTAGTTGAAGGAAACCATAAAAGTATCAAGGGGAAAACTACATTTTTATTCCGAAGAGAGCACCTTTCAATCCGAGTAACGTTTCAATCCGTATATCGTGTGTATAATGTTATAAATTTAAAGGTTAAACTTATTAACCGCAGATCAGTTAAACTTGTTTTCTCATCCAAACACCTCCCTTGTGAGATTTTTAATAAGTTTAACCGCAGAACAGTTAAACTTGTTCTCTCATCCAAACACCTCCCTTGCAAGATTTTTAATAAGTTTAACTGCAGTTCAAGTTCAGTTAAACTTGTTTTCTCTGATATGCCAAAACAAGTTTAAACTTCTTTTATATGTATTACAATAGAATTGAATAACGGTCAATTCAGCCATAATATAATCCGAAGGAATTTTCGATAGATCTTTAATTAAATTAATATTACATATTTTTTTCAAATAATTACTTACTTTTTGTAAAATAAATAAGGCCCACAGCGAAATTAACAAACAGTGTGGCAGTCAAAAGTAGAATGCTTATTTTTTAAGTTTTTATTCGCAATCCTTTATTTTTATAATTTAGTATAAAGAAGCATCTCTGCCTGAAAGTTATTTTTATTTCACCCATTTTGAAAACGAGACTGAAAAATATTTAAGTTTTATTGAAGAAGTGTTTTTAAGCAGTGATTCCATTTCATTACTAGATAGAACATTGACGGAATCAACACGTTCTAATATCTCTTCTTTCAATGGCGGTGGTGGTGCAACTCTACATACGATGCTACTTGTGTTTAATTTAATCAGTTTCTTGGATACAATACGATATTATCAGCATCAATGAGATCCCACCAAAGTCAATGAGGATCGCATAACAAAATACGGAGACGAGCAACTTCTAGAAATCTACTTTCAATTAACTGAAAATTTTAGATAAATTGGGAACGAATTAGCAAGAGATTAAGAGAGTAGTAGAATGTATTCGTATTTAGAGAATTCTACAACTTACCCTATTTTTACCTGAAAATCAAACAAAATCCTATAACAATCTCTTTATCCTCAATAAACATGTTTTGTTCTCTAAATAAATAAATATGTATGTCTTTTAAATTCATATTCGTGATTACGATGTAACCATATTAACAATGTATGTTTTTCTAAATTCTTAATCCACCAGAAATGTATATTATTTTACAAAATTATACAGAGGTATATAATATATATTATCTCGCATACCCAATTTCTACCGATTTATAACAAGTTTCTCGCCAACTGTTTAAGTTTTTAAGTTCTAAAAAAATAGAAAAAAGTTATTATTTAAGATAATATCGTTAATAAAACATTTTTTGCCGAAACGTTAACTATATGAAATTTCCTCGATAGAAAAAAATCGCAAGGTAAGCTCCGAAAATTTAATATTAATTTCTGTTCTGTTATAGGCATGAAAAAAATCACAGTGTATCTTTAAATGCAACTAAAGCATTTCAAGAGAAATGTTTAATCTATTTCAAACGAGTCGTGTTTTATTAAATATTTTTCACCATTTTCGCTCAATTATTATCATTTTTTTAATATTAGCGCGCTCCCTCTAACATTCGTATTTACATATTTTCCTTTCAAACCATCTTTGAACGCTTACTAAGGGGCCTTATGATATAAAATAACCAATTATTATAAAAACTGAATATACATAAATACAAAAGTTTTGTTAAGAAAAAATAATGTATTTCGACTTCAGACACTCTTTCAGTTCTCGGTTGGACCTACCGATATTTTCTTTATATTAATAGTATTTAAGCACTAGGTATTTTCCACCTTAGAACAAACTGTGTGAGATTCTTGCACTGTCAATTGTGTAGGGTATCGACATTGTTATTATAAAGGGTATCGACATCAACGCGTCTATTTCATCTTAGACCAACAGGGACATCATCTTAGTAACGATACAGTCTCCGGCAGGATCAAGGACTCATGACGCACATCCTGTGAGAGGTACCAACTGTCCCGTCATCGTGGATACAAAATGATTCGAGGATGCGGCAATTGAACATGCACATAGCAACTGAACTGTTCGCGGCTCCGTGTCACCAAGATGAACTAATTTATTCGTAGGATGCATACGATGGTCTTTGTCTCATTTCGGCTTTATTAACGCACGAGCAACGTAGCTCTCTGTATTATAAAATATTGCAGCATTTAATCTAACGGAAACAATGATTTCAATCCTATGTAAAAGTGTTTTATATATGGTACCTATATACCCTATTTCTTAATCGCGAGAACCATTGGTCTTGTAAAACCCACAGTATAAAAATAATTAAATTCATACATAACAAGTCAGTGTATTTGCATACCAAGCACGATATAATTTTTTTCGTTAAAACTGATAAATAAACTAAATAGATATATAAAAATTATTTCAATTCGTACATTTTGTTATGAGACACCTCCCAAGAGCGCCCCTACCTGTACAGTGCAAAAACAGGGTAACTCTATCGCCACCCGGTTGGGCGGCGTTGTGTGGCCGGTTACGGTAGGGGCTGTAGGAATGAATTTATCAATGCGAATCTTGAATAGGCTCGGATTATTGAAGGAGGAAAAACGGGTGCCGGTAGCTCGTTCCACGTATGAGTTGATATACACAAAAACGAGTCGAAGAAACGACCCGTTCTCATGAAGCCAAAACCATCTGTAAACGAGTGTTCCACTCTTGTCCGTCGAGTTTATCTACCTCCTTAGAGCATGTCCCATTGAAATACCTCTGGAACAGGCTCAGCATGCCTATATTGCGTCGGTGCATTACTGATATTAATGAAGTTAATTGCAGAGATCTATCTTACATTGGCGTGGTTTATGCAATTGGCTTCCCCGTATAATTGTTTAATATGAATATGTGAATACATAATAATATTATTATGCAAATGATGCTTTCCAATCGACTGACTGTACGAATGAATCAATTTAGTTGAATGGAGGGTTATTGTGACGATTATTGTATTAAGACTGGCCGGCTACATTCCTAATGCTCTTATAGACTTTCGTTTGGGTGCATGCGTACCCGCGGTACTATTGACAACTACCAGCAACCCGAACAGCAGTTAAGACGGATCACAATCATCGTTGTAGTGATTTGTCGGTGTCAAATCGACTACTACGCATGCGGAGAATATTTTCAGTTGGAACACGTGGACAGGGCCGTGTTTGGGTAGCGAGCCGCCCAAGGAAAAACAAAACAAAAAAGAGCCCCTCCCCCGAGTTTCGGCAAAATGCCGCCCCACTAAAAATTACCGCCCACCGCAACTGCCCAGGGTATCGATTCTCCAATATAGACCGCCAACAATCGCCGTCGAAAGTTCATACATTGGTCGACACTCTTATTCTTGAGTCTCTTTGACGGTACACACTTACATACGCCAAACGTCAAAAGTCATTACACTCGAACAAGGAGTTGGTCGAACCTCCGTTGTTCGAGTGCAATGACTTCGTCGACAATCGAAGCCCTGGTGGTCTACGCTTACATACAACACTGTATGTGGAGACATCCATCTTGGAACGTAGTGGAGGATAATCTTCGTTTGCAAAAACTTGTTTAAATGTTTTTTGTTTTTTATATTAATTTCATACACAAACCTATCCATGTGTCATCTTTGGACGTGTTGGACCAGGTGTGATCGCAACCTAGTGAGATGATAAATACAACAAAAAATAGTTATAATGTATATGCCGGGGCTACACTTCGACACATTTCATAATTCATTAAACAGCTGATATTACCACTCTAGCGACCTTTTTTTTCCTTCAATTTTGACCTAAAAAATTCCAATTTCGAGCTGGATTTACTTAAAATCAACACTAACAAAATCGACTCCATATTTGATGCAGATTCACACGGAGTAAAATGAGTATTGCTGATTTATTAAAAATATCTTCGAATTATTAGTAAACCGGTTAAAAACGGGACTGCAGGCCGCTTCCTGATAAACTTTTAGTAATTCGTAATAATAACGGAACACGTGTTCTTGCGCCCGCGTTTGACTTAATAAAATATAATGACAAAATTTTAAAAGTGTTAGGCTTTTTATGAATACGTAATCCGACATCGTGAAAATTCATTAGATTTTTACTAAAATTTTATCAGAGAACCTATAAATTCATTCGTTAAGAGCCTGCAATCCAATGTTTAACCTGATAACGAATAATTTGAAGAGATTCTTAATAAATTATCAATACGTTTTCTCAAAATTAAAATTGTGCGTAATTATGTGTTTTGGGTTATGCAATAAAAATGATAATTGAAAATCTGGTCAAGTAACACCACTAGGTTACTAAATACATCATTATTTCTAGTATTACCTTATTTACGTACTTAAATACTCCACATAATTAATTTAATCTAATGTGTCAGAGTTACTAGGTAAAGTCACTATGTGTACGTAAATACACAGTGACAATCTTATGCCACGTTCTTATAAATACGTTTGTATAAGAAAGAGATGATATAATGGAGCTCTGAGCAGCAGGACCATAAGGCTCGGGGTCCTTAGCTTCCTTTAGAATGGCACTATAATCATTCATGGCGTATCTGGCAGTGGTTTTAATGCCAATGCCCCATTTAGGGCGAGGAGATGGATGGGCTGGGAGTAGGGCTTCCAAAGCGGTTTAAACCCAAACGGGCTAACCGGTTATTTCATTTATATAAATAACCCAAAATTGGATAAACCACGGAAGGGAAAGCCTTCCCTAAGGATAAAAATTATTTCCAGTGGCTACTAAACAGTAAAGTTGTCAATGGATCGAGACTAGCAGAGTTCTGTAACTATCCCTTATGTATGGAACTGACTGTGAAAGAGCAAGATTAAAATGAAAGTAGTAGAAAACAAGTACTAAAATAATGAAATCTTTTAAGATTAAAAAACCATAAGCGTAATCAACAAAATAATCCGAAAATTCAAAGTAAGGCTTTAAAAGAATATTTTTTAAAACATATAAAAACTAAAATACGTAATTCTTATCGTGTTGTACGTTGTTTTGTTTCTTTCTCTCTCATTTTCTTTAATCTAGCATAATATATTTTTACCAATGTATTAGTGGGTAAGCAACTTCTTCTAAATTCCTACCTTGGATCTGTGCTTATGTGTATAGGTATCTCTGTATGTTTCCTTTTATGTTTTTTTTTTTCTACTTAATCTCCCTTTTTCTATTTGTGTACTGTTTTGCATGTGACACTTATAATTTTGATATCAAAATACCAATGTAAAATTGTACCCATTAACTACCACCTATGTATTGTAAGTTGCTCTCGTGTACAGTGAGTTTTGTAACTCATCGGGATTGCTCTAGCAAGAACTAAAAATTAAATTAAATTAAATGAAGAAATTAACACAGAAATGTGTTTGACTCAATTCATATACATTTTTTTAAACATTATAATATGTTCACTGTAGTGCGTTTTTATACACATTTGTAATAACTATACTAGTAATAACAGGTAGCTTAATTAATGCTAAAAATATGGATATCCGAATTGGTTCTGTTCCACAGTAAAAGTGCTCTCTCCACCGACATGGCCATTGGCAAGTTAGGCCTGCAGGCTGGGAGATAAATGCAGACCGGGTACATAGAAATGAAAACTCTATATGTGTGATGTAAGTTGGGTATTCAAGCGATAGATGGCACTAGTCATAAAGCTTACTCCAGAGTCCCACAGATGTCGCTAGAGTGTAGCAATTGCCTGTGGGATATTATTGTCAGACAACAAGCTTCCAGAAACAGAGAATTACCAACCCTCGGGTAATGAACAGTGTAGCTAAATCCAGACTTATTTAATGTAACTTAAATAAACGCAATTATAGTAAAAGAACCTTTTACTTTACCAAAGAATTCCCAACACAGACATCTGCAAGTAAAGCAGAGACACAACACTATGATAACCGAGTTTTAAAACCATCCTCGAATCAGTCTGAAGACATGTGTATCCCTTAGGACCCGTAGATGGTTCATTCCGGGTATACTCAAAAGAAATTCGGCGGGATAAAGCCACGGGTAGTAGCCATTCTCCCTCAACTAAAAAAATCTCTGAACTTGACTTCTTGAGCAAGTGGATAGTACCTAAAGGGGGTGTCAGGGAGATGTATGATAAAGGTACAAGCGGATGAAATAATAAGTTGAGGATGTTGCAAGAAGACATTGCACCTAAAATAATTGCAAATACTTACGACGAGTCACGTTAAAACCAATGACCGGTTTAAACCGGTCAACCGGTTTCTTTGATAAAATAATACAAGTTAACTAATGTGTCGGTTACAATCGGAAACCCTGGCTGGGAGCAGGACCGGTTGGGGGGAGGTTTGACTGGCACAGTATTATTGCGGACCTTTTCGGGCCGGTCATTTGGTGCCTCAAACAAAACGAAAAAAAAATATATGATGCACAACAACATGTTTCGTGTGATTGACCACGCATATCTTTAGACTGGCAACGCTCATTTGCGATTTTTGGGTAGGTACTATCCACTTTTGAAGGTTTCCGGTATTTAATTTATGTTTAAAATCATCGAAGCGGAATTATTAATATAGGTTCTCACGCCAAATTACTTTTACGGTAGTTATACGATTTATAAATATATGCGTTTTACTATTATCTATTGGCTGTATTTTACTATTATCGTAAAGAATTTGTTAATTCAAGAAACCAAAATGCGATTTAAATCCAGGAAAATCCGTCTTTTGTTGTTGTGGCTTTTGTTGTTGTTATTCTATTATCAAATAACCTTATTGCGTCTTTCTGGAAGCAAGGTCACACAAGGCAATTTATATCGTATTATATTATATTTTTGTCTATGTGTATATTGCTTTGTATATGTAATTTACCAATTATTTTATCATTCGTGATTCAATTAGATTTACGCTGTTCCAATATTTATTTCTGGGTAACAGCTTTACTATCTGGTTTCGTCTGAACTTAGATTCTCGCAAAAAAATATCCATTAAATTTATTTTAAAAAGTCAACAATTTATTTTGCTAAACACAATTTGAAACTTGTTTTCGTTATTCTCATATGACGGAATTCCACCAAATAATTGTTGTTGTTGTTGCAAAAATTGAATTTTTATCATTTTATTATTTTATCAAAGTAGATTACGACTAGGACGCACTAGGCTCCCGCAGCAAGGATGCGCAGCCAACATTATATTAAAATGTATTCAAGCTAACGCACCCAAAGGCCGCCAAAGATAGTAGGCTGAGGAAGCCTGTCGATGGGTGGTGATTTCTGGCTGCGGGATGCCAGTAAGAGCTAAGATGTATGTGATTGCCTTAGTCATAACTAGAGCGCCCTTGTCTGTACAGTGTACAGGCAGGGGTGTTATGTTGCTACACGGTTGGGCAGCCTTGTGAGGCGGGTTAAGGAAAGAATTTATTGATGAGGGTATTGAAGAGGCTCGGATTATGTATGTATGTAAATTATGAACAAAAAGCAATAAGGTCGTATGTGGTATATCTATATATTTTTAAATGACTTCACTAATTTAAGAACGCTAAATAAAGAATATAATTTCGCATAAAATCCATTAAAATATATGAGAGGAAACCAAGGCGCACAACGCATACCGCTAGGTGGCGATAGTGCAGCATGTTGCCTTCAGAATGTGTGAGAAACGTCAGAAGTTGGAGGTATTAATTACAGGGTATTTGCTAGCAGCCGGACCAGCCGAACTGGTTGTATAGGCTGCTACAATTGCCACCTCCAAATCTTGGCTAACTTAAGCCTAAGTTTTAGATTAATTTGAAAAAGAAGAATCCAACAACATTTTATCTTATGTGTGTTTTGATCAATAAAAGGACAACAACAAAAAAAAATTAACTCATGATGGAAATAATGTTGCCTGGACAGAAAATACTGTGTAAATATTACTCCAGAGCTCAATGTTCGAGATTTTTTGCTGCTTGAGATATACAGGTAGATTTCTACTTTATGTTTGGAGTTCTGTAGTGAAGATTAGTTGCGACTGAGAACAAAGACGTATTTTAAGATTTTCATCATATTTTACACTGCCGATTATGTTCACGAGTGCGCACTCATACATACGAATACCTTACCTACAGTGAAAAACTAACCATTAATTACTTTGCTATACAAAAATGCAAAGGATTAGAATGCGAACAAGAAAGCACGAGCGTACAGAGGTGTCAATGTTTCGATTTGAACTTTGAGTAAGGAGCCCACACATTTTGGGTTTTTATGACCAAGCGGATGCTAACCATAAGTGATTTTAGACGGTTTAAATTGGTGTTGTTTGTTGAACTCCTTTAGTGTGTGGCAATTTGGACTTGTGGCATGTTTTACTCTTATTTAATCGCTATGCTTTTCAGTGTGGCATTCTTTGTAAAGACCCGGCAGAATATTTTAAGTAGGTACTTATTACATTTTTTCGTACTGAAAAATATTTTCGAATTCAATTTGGTGTGCAAACTAAAAGTGCCCTGTTATCGCTAGATTAAAATTTTCCTCGGAGTTGAGAATATCATGGACGTTGACATTAACGTAACACTTTCGATAATATTCGCACGCACAATTAATGCACTGGTGGATGTTGCTTTTCCGCAACAGCATATTTTTTCTAAATAAAAACAAGATCATCAATCAAACTTGCTAATTAAAAAACGTGAAATTATTTACATTAAATGAAATCAAATTTGCTTTTTAATTTAAGTGTCACTATCAAAATTGAAACTATTTTTGTGAAGAATTATTCAGACAAGCGATGAAGTAGTTTCCTACCTATAGTGTAACATTTTAAAAGAAAATATTTTTCATTGTCTTTAAAATTGGAATTACAATATCCCAAATATTCCTTGGTTTTTTACGGGTCTGCGCTAGTTGTATGATAAAAACATTTTTTCAAGTTTATCAGAAAGACAACAATTCAAAATATAATATGTAATGGCTTTATGTACGTTTTCACGACAAAACCGACGGACGTCAATTCCAAAACTTAAATTCAACTATACAACCAATGAGGTTTATGGATAGAGTCCATATTCCTTGCAAAACCAGTTTTAAATGCTGTTCCTGTGCGGGAAGTAGTAAGGGGGTTGTGGCGGCTGTCGATATCGCCTGAATCCGACTGCGAACGAACTCAGCGTGCGAAGTCACCGGTGACCGGTACCGGCGCGCCAACTTTAAGCGCTCCTTAAATTTTTACAAACATTAAAAAGCCAATTTTCTGATTTCTACTAATAATTACAATAAAACCTTATTTACCGATGAAAGATTATATCATTACTTTCCCTTTCTTTTTCAGGGTACGACTTGTACTGAACGCCAATATTGGCTATATTTATATTTTTTTACCTCAATGTATACAAAGATGTATTGTTTCCCATTTGTTCGTTCATAGACAGAGCAAAAGACACCCTTTACAGCCTATGCACAAGTAGAGAACAAACCCGTTGAAAAGGTATTCCAATTCTTCTTTTACGATTCCCCTTCCCTTCCCTCCCCACATAACACCCTCATTCTTTTCCCAATTTTAAATGTGCCATAATTCTACCGCTGCGGGCAGAACAATCATTTTCAAATTATATCGAGCGTTTTCTTTTAAGATATATAATATAAAATTAAGTTATAAAAAGAGAAACGATAAAAACATAAAATTTGATATTATCAGTGGAAGTTTGAAACCAGACATAAAAATAAGGTTCCTTCTAATGTTTTTTAAAAAGAAGAAATTTTATAAAAGTACAAGTAAATATTTTACTATTGGTATAATTAAAACAAAAACTGATTTAAGTAAATACTACTATAGATTTTTTCAAAGATTGTCTGTTGTGAGTTGTACATTTTAGGGGCAATAAAATGAATATGTATTTTACGTTGGTTACATAAGGTTCCTACACCATCATAACGAAAGTAGAAGATAAAAACTATTAAATATTTTTAGAATACGGTGATATCTCTGCATCTGCAAAAAATTGAAATTCTGTAAACTGAGGTTCTTCTTTTTTTCTACAATAAAGGAAATTTTATAGAAAAGTTATGCTTTGCGGGTTCATTGCTATAACAAGTCCGCGATTTTTCGTGCGCATTTTCATTTGTATGCTAGCATAAACCTGCGAATTATTTGCTCAATTTTAGCAGTGAGAAGATTATCTTTTGATATCCAAATATAAATATGATTGCATACATTCACGGCGCTCTTTATTACTTTTGGTCCAAGTTAAACATTAGACGGTGTATTTTCCATCCTTGTTGAACAATTTTATTACCTCGGCGCATGTAGGCGTTTTATAAATTGTTAAAACACGTCGACGTTTCGCATTCTTCTTACATTACAACTTGAGCGGGGTCAAAACGTCACCGTTATAAGAAAAAAATACAGATTTCACACTAGAAAATAAAATAGTTTAAGCAGTATACGGCCCTCCTAATACAGGTAACGAACGGACGAACAATTTTTTTAAAGTTCCATAGAGTTCACCATTCCCGACCCCATAGATAAGAATGTCGGTGTGTGTATGCTTCGAAATGTATGTCTCCCTATAATAATAATAACATGGCATTTATATAGCGCAGTTTAGTGTCATTTCACTCCAAGGGCGCTTTGCTATAACAAACTTTAAAAACGGTAATTAGTATTAGTGGTCATGTTCTTAAAATTATTCCTACAGTGTGCCTTACCCAATACAGATCTAATATTATAACAATTGTACCGGACGTACCTCCACTGACTTGAATTAATTTGCATAAATCTGAATTTACGCAGAGGCAGTTCATTTACAAACTCACCTCTGCGCATATTCGAATTTATGCAACAAATTTCTCTATACAAAATCTGTACCTAATCTTATCTGTGTAAAACTTGTAGAACTATAAATCTTATCTGCTGATTAATAAATAAAACCACGGGGTCAAGCAGTCATCATTATAGACAAAAAACAAAGGCTTGACCCCCCGACACCGTCTTATAAATTAAATACCTATCATCTGTACAAAACATGGAAGATTTGCATGAAGATTTGAAATTGTGCAAACGCGGTTTCCTTTACAAAACTCGCCGTTTGCACAAAATTGAATATTGTGCAAATCTTCCCCTTTAAATAAATGTTTTCTCTCTAATATGTAAATTTGCACAAGGTTTGAAATTGTGCAAACGCAGTTTCCTTTACAAAACTCGCCGTTTGCACAAAATTGAATATTGTGCAAAACTCAATTCCCCTTTTAATATGTATGATGTCAATTCCCCTTTTTAATATGTAATTTGTGCAAACTCACAAAAATGTATTTAAATAAAAATGACCGGGCAAAGTGGTTTGAAGAACAGTCAGGGGCCAAGTCAAATTCGTCCCCTTCCAAGTTACGCAACAACGGCGCTCATTCCTGTGACAAATTCCGGGAACCCAAAAATAATTCTCGGAATTTGTCGCTAACAAAGGGAGAGCTAGGCCCGTTGGTCCTTTAAAAGGCGGACAACTTGTGCAATTCGGGAGAGAGCCAGCAACGATCGGACCATCAACATCTCTCCTGGACTGCCCTGACTGCCTTCTTCAAGCCTCTTCTGCCCTGGACCTTCACTGCAACCTGGCCTTCTTCTTTCTCCCGGCTCCCTGGTGTTCATCAAGAAGAAACTGTCACAATAGTCGAAGCGTCCCTAGTCAGGGCGCAGGTTCCCCCCTACCTTCCTCCCCCCTGCCTTATACCTTTCTCCCACATTTTCCCCATTTCTCCCTTTTCCCTATATTTTTCCCCATTTTCCCCACATTTTCCCCATTTTTCCCTTTCGTAATTTTTCCCCATTTTTTACCACATTTTTCCCCATTTTTGCATTTTCCCCATATTTTTCCCCATTTTTTCCATTTTTTCAACATTCTCCCTACCTTTTCCCGACCTTCCCTTCCAAGGCGTCGAAGCGGCCAGCCGGCCACTCCCGCTATATCGTCTGTGCGGCCGGCGACTACAGTGCCGTCCCGTACATGGTCCTTCGAGCCGCGATCGCCTCTTCACGCCTTCACTCCTTCACGCCTTCCAGTGACGTCCCAAGATGCCGTCCCTGCGGAGTGGCCGCGAGGCTTCAGCCTCCACCCCAGATTCACAACCCGACGTGGAGCTGGTGACAGGCCCTCACCCCGCCGGCCCTGCCGGCCCTCACCCTGCCGGCCCTCACCCTGCCGGCCCTGCCGGCCCTGACCCTGCCGGACCTGCCGCCCCACGCGCTGCCAGCCCTGCTGACACTCACTTTGCCGGCCCTGACAGCGCACCGTCCTCCGATGCAGAGGAGGATTCAATCACAACAGAGGACACGGTCAGGCAGCTCCGGAAGGCGAACCGGACAATGAGCAGGCAGCTCGCTGTGCTGCTCGCAGCCCTCCCCACCGCGACGCAGTACCTGCCAGGGGCGGACCCCCCTGGCACCCACCTGGGCGCCTACCCTGGTGCGGCCCCTGGTGCGCACCCTGCCGCCTACCCTGGTGCGGCCCCTGGTGCGCACCCTGCCGCCTACCCTGGTGCGGCCCCTGGTGCGCATCCTGCCGCCTACCCTGGTGCGGCCCCTGGTGCGCACCCTGCCGCCTACCCTGGCGGGCCCCCTGCTGCGCCCGCTGCTGCGCATCCTGCCGCCTACCCTGGTGCGGCCCCTGGTGCGCACCCTGCCGCCTACCCTGGTGCGGCCCCTGGTGCGCACCCTGCCGCCTACCCTGGTGCGGCCCCTGGTGCGCATCCTGCCGCCTACCCTGGTGCGGCCCCTGGTGCGCACCCTGCCGCCTACCCTGGTGCGGCCCCTGGTGCGCGACCTGCCGCCTACCCTGGTGCGGCCCCTGGTGCGCACCCTGCCGCCTACCCTGGTGCGGCCCCTGGTGCGCATCCTGCCGCCTACCCTGGTGCGGCCCCTGGTGCGCACCCTGCCGCCTACCCTGGTGCGGCCCCTGATGCGCACCCTGCCGCCTACCCTGGTGCGGCCCCTGGTGCACATCCTGCCGCCTACCCTGGTGCGGCCCCTGGTGCGCACCCTGCCGCCTACCCTGGCGGGCCCCCTGCTGCGCCCGCTGCTGCGCATCCTGGCGCCAGCCCTGGCGAGCACTCTGGCGCAGCCCCTGGTGCGCACCCTGCCGCCTACCCTGGTGCGGCCCCTGGTGCGCACCCTGCCGCCTACCCTGGCGGGCCCCCTGCTGCGCCCGCTGCTGCGCATCCTGGCGCCTGCCCTGGCGAGCACCCTGGCGCGCCCCCTGGTGCGCACCCTGCCGCCTACCCTGGTGCGGCCCCTGGTGCGCACTCTGCCGCCTACCCTGGCGGGCCCCCTGCTGCGCCCGCTGCTGCGCATCCTGGCGCCTGCCCTGGCGAGCACCCTGGCGCGCCCCCTGGTGCGCATCCCGCTGCCTACCCTGCTGAGCCCCCTGGCGGACCCTCTGCTGCGCCCGCTGCAGCACATCCTGGTGCCTACCCTGGCGCACCTCCTGTCGGTTACCCTGGCGCCTCATCTCAGAGCTTCTCGCCGCTGTTTCCCCCGCAGCCGACCGCCGATGAGACTGCCCATCACACCAGCGAGTGGGTCCGACAAGGCGCCGACCCGTTCCTGGCACAGCTGAGCACCCTGCTGGCTGACGCCATCCGCTCCACGCGCGCCCAGGACAGCCCTCGTCCCTCAGTAGAGGAGGACCTTCGGATGACCGCCCTCATTGCCCGGCAGTCCACCGCCAAGGACCTCCCCATATTCTCGGGCGACCCCCTCGAATGGCCGGCCTGGATTGCGCAGTACGAGCAATCCACCTCGACCTGCAAGCTCACGCTGAGCGAGAATCTCATACGATTGCAGCGTGCGCTTAAGGGGAAGGCGAGGGAAAACGTATACTCGCTCCTACTGAACCCGGACCGCGTGCCCGAAATCATTTCGACCCTGGAGGAGCGGTACGGCGGATCGGGTTCGATAGCGAACCTTATGCTGGACAAGGTGAGGAAGCTGCCCTTCCTGTCTGCCGAAGCCACCTTGGAGGAGATTGCTGACTTCTCCGGGACAATCCAGAACCTGGTGGCTTCCCTGCGGGACTTGAGGACGGGAGGCTACCTCACCAACCCCGCCCTGCTGGCCGACATCACTGCCAAGATGCCATGCACATTGAGGATGGCCTGGCTGCTGGAGCTGCGGATGCTGGGGCAAACAACCCAGTCCACCATCCTCCAGTTGGCAGCATTTCTGAGGGGCGTCGCCGGCGTGATCCCGGTCAGCGGGATGGTGGATCCCTTGAGATCCGGCAAAGGGCGCCGGGAGCACGTGCTGGCCAACGCTGTGGCCACACCGCCAGAGGGGAAGGCCAACCGCCCACCACCACCCGTAGTGAGAACAATAAACAAAAACAAAGTGAAAAGTGCGTGCGCTCAGTGCGGTGAGCCACACAGAACTCGGGAGTGCCGCGAGTTTATTGCCAAACCGCTCTCCCTCCGGTGGGAGACAGTCCGCACTAACAATCTGTGCCGCAAGTGCCTGGAGGCGCACCACTCCAGGGACTGCAAGGAGACAGTGTGGTGTGGTGTGGGTGAGTGCCGCTACCCGCATCATCGGCTGCTCCACCGGGAGACGGTCGCGGAGGTGAACCTGTGACGCCAGACAGTGGACAGCCGCGTGCTGCTAAAAATAGTGCCGGTTGTGTTGCGGGGCCCCACGGACGGGGAATTGTCAACGTTCGCTCTTCTGGATGAGGGATCCACCGTCACCCTCATCGACGCTGACACCGCAACGCAGATCGGCGCACGCGGCCCAGTCCACAGTCTGCGGCTGCACGGAGCGAAGGGGATGTGTACCTCCGACGCCCGCTCCCAACGCGTGAAGCTGACGATCCGGGGCGCTGGATTGGAGCCCACCTTCAACATCACCGCCCACACAGTAGCTGACCTGAGCCTGCCGGAGCAGCGCGTTCCTGGAAGACGCGTCACCCCAAAACTCTTGATCGGGCAGGATAATGCCCACCTTATCGTGTCAAGAGAGGTCCGTGAGAATAGCACTACTCGAATAGTGTCACGGACCGCTTTGGGGTGGATCGCCCACGGAGGCTCGAGCCTCAGCAATGACGGGCCAGCTACCACAATGGCCCTCCAGTCGGAGACCGCTGCAGATGCCCGCCTGAGGGAGTTGGTAACATCCAACTTTGCCGTCGACTCCCTCGGCGTCACGTCTGCGGCGAGAGTCAATGCCATGGACACAAAGGCCATGGCATTAATGGCAGAAACCACCCGCCCCCTACCTTCTGGGCGGTGGGAAACTGGCCTCCTGTGGAGACACCCTGACGCCACACTACCCGACAACCGGCAGTGTGCGCTGAAGCGGCTCCAGTCCCTCGAGAAAAAGCTCGCAGCGGACGCAACCCTGGCAGCGGCGTACAATGACAAAATGACGCAGCTTGTCACCAAAGGCTACGCCAGACGCCTCTCCCCCAATGAGGCGTCGCTCCCTGCCCCACGGAAGTGGTATCTTCCCCACTTCGCCGTCACCAACCCGAACAAGCCAGGGAAGATAAGGGTTGTGTTCGACGCCGCCAGCCGATGCCGAGGGACGTCACTTAACGACCAACTGCTCACTGGCCCTGACCTGCTGTCCTCTCTCCTGGGGAACATCCTCCGATTCCGGGAAGGCGGTATAGCCATTGCCGCCGACATCCAGGAGATGTTCCTGAGGATCCAAATCAGGAAAGAGGACCAGTCTTCGCAACTTTACCTGTGGAGGTCGCCGGACCGGCAACAGCCGGACACCTACCAGCTGGCGTCCATGATGTTTGGGGCTACCTGCTCGCCCAGCAGTGCCCAGTACGTGCGGGACAGGGTGGCCGGTCAGTACGAGCACCAGTACCCGGCCGCCGCAGCAGCCATTCGTTCACGGTTTTACATGGACGATTACCTGGACGCAGTGGACAACCCTGACGAAGCTGCTGCCCTAGTCCGAGACGTAAGAGCCCTCCTTGCAAAGGGAGGGTTCCACCTTACGAACTGGGCCTCAAACAGCCTGGACGCCATCGCCGATGTGCCCCCTGAAGACCGCGCCACCTCCACGGTAGCTATCAGCAGCGGGAGCAGCGAGACCGAGAGGGTCCTGGGACTGGTGTGGGACCCATCTACCGACCGCTTCATCTACACTTTCCTGGAAGCGGCCAGTCTAGAGGAAGCCACACGGCCTACAAAGCGGCAGCTCCTCTCCATCGTCATGAAGATCTTCGACCCGGTGGGCTTCGTCTCCTGCCTCACCATACGGTCGAAGATCCTACTGCAAGCCGTGTGGCGTTCGAGCGTTGGATGGGACGACCACATCACCTCGGAGCACGCTGAACGCTGGAGGGACTGGATGAGCCTGCTCCAGGAAAGCAGCGTCTCCATCCCACGACGGTCGCTCCGACAGAGGTCAAGCAGCGTGACCCTGCACCTCTTCTGCGACGCCTCGGAGCAAGCTTGCTGTGCCGTCGCCTACTTCGTGGAGGAAGTGCAGGGCACCCTAAAAGCCACCTTCATCGCCAGCAAATGTAAGGTGGCACCTCTCAAGCCGCTATCCATACCCCGCCTTGAGCTGCAGTCCGCACTCATGGCGGCTAGATTGGCCAGAACCATCCGGTTGGAGAGCCAAGCGAAGATAGCGTCAACCATCTTCTGGACGGACTCGACCACAGTGCTGTGCTGGTTACGCACCGATCCACGCACATACTCTGCGTTCGTGTCCAACAGGTTGGGCGAGATAGATGAACTCACCTCCATAGCCAATTGGAGGTGGGTCCCCACCAAGCAGAACCCGGCCGACATCGGCACCCGGGACTTGGAGCTGCCCGACCTGTCTCTCCAAGGAAGATGGTTCAACGGCCCCGCCTTCCTCACCACACCGGAGAGCGACTGGCCAAAGGAGCGCACCCTCACGAAGCCAGACGACCAGACCCTCGAGACCCGGCCCCGACACTACGTCGGGCACATCGCCACAGCCGGAGAGGCCCTACCTCTGGTCGAGAGGTTCTCGTCATGGCACCGGCTGATCCGGGCTACAGCGTGGATGCTACGCTTCATCAGGCGCTGTCGGACGGGCCCAAACCGTCCCCCCGAAAACTCTTTACGAGCAGACGAGCTAACGGAGGCTGAGCGCAGATGGGTGAGAAGGTCCCAAGAAGACGCCTTCTCCACTGACCTGCACACCATTCGTCTCAGCCAGGCGCTACCTTCCGCCAGTCGTCTCGTCAGTTTGGCCCCCTTCCTCGGACCTGATGACGTTTTGCGGATGGGCTCACGGCTGAGGGAGTTCACCGGAAGCACGAGCGTGGCGAAGACTCCCGTGATCTTGGATGGCACCGATCCATACGCCCGACTGCTGATCCGCCACTACCACGAAAAGGCGGACCATCCAAGCACGGAGAAAACTGTGGCCGAGATCCGGTGCAGCTTCTTCATCCTGCGCCTCCGTACCATCAGCAGGAAGATCAGCCACGACTGCCCCACCTGCCGCTTACGACGGAGCAAGCCCTCTCCTCCACTGATGGGGGTTCTCCCGCCGACCCGCCTGGCGCACCACGTCCGCCCCTTTACACACTGCGGACTGGACTACTTCGGGCCGATGGAGGTCACCGTCGGCAGACATCGGGAGAAGCGCTATGGAGCCCTATTTACCTGCCTCTCCACCCGCGCCATCCATCTGGAGCTAGCGGTCTCGCTGTCTGCCGACTCGGCGATTATGGCCTTACAACGGATGACCGCCCGAAGAGGTCAGCCCAAGGTGTTGTACTCGGACAACGGGACGAACTTCCGTGGTGCGGACGCGGAAATTCGGGATGCCACGGCAGCCCTGCAGCAGGATGACAGGATGACGGACGCCATGGCTACCAAGGGCATCGAGTGGCGATTCATCACCCCCCTCAGTCCCCACATGGGGGGAGCCTGGGAAAGGTTGGTGCGCTCGGTGAAAAGAGCCCTGAGCGCCACCTTAAAAGAGAGGGCGCCAAGGGAGGAAACCCTGCGCACAGCATTGGCAGAGGCTGAGTTTGTGGTCAACAATCGGCCACTGACTCATGTCTCTGTCGACCCGCGGGACGAAGAGCCCCTCACCCCAAATCACTTTCTCATGGGGTCTGCCGGGAACCGCCCGCATCTGTCACTCTACGACAGCAAGGAGGAAGAGGTATGTCTCCGTCGCCAGTGGCGTATCAGCCAACAACTCGCCGATATGTTCTGGAGGCGGTGGCTCCGTGAGTACCTCCCCACCCTGGGCGCCCGACAGAAGTGGCACCACCCGACTGACCCCCTCAGAGCTGGTGACTTGGTGGTCATCTTGGACCCCGCGCTGCCACGCAACAGCTGGCCGCGCGGACGTATCGTCGAAGCCATCCCAGCTGCCGATGGCCAAGTGAGGACAGCCCGGGTCCAAACAGCCACAGGGACGTACACCCGCCCGGCTGTAAAACTCGCCCTCATCCTCCCCGCACCAGCACCAGCGCCCGCACCGGCACCAGCACCAGCGCCGCCCTCTACAGCACCCGGACCACGGATGCCGCATGGGAGCCACAACCCCCAGCGGCCCAGGGGAACCGGACGTCGAGGACGCCGCCGACCTACACGTCCGGACCGCTAGGCGCAGCCGTGACTGCACCGGGGGGAGAATTGTACCGGACGTACCTCCACTGACTTGAATTAATTTGCATAAATCTGAATTTACGCAGAGGCAGTTCATTTACAAACTCACCTCTGCGCATATTCGAATTTATGCAACAAATTTCTCTATACAAAATCTGTACCTAATCTTATCTGTGTAAAACTTGTAGAACTATAAATCTTATCTGCTGATTAATAAATAAAACCACGGGGTCAAGCAGTCATCATTATAGACAAAAAACAAAGGCTTGACCCCCCGACACCGTCTTATAAATTAAATACCTATCATCTGTACAAAACATGGAAGATTTGCATGAAGATTTGAAATTGTGCAAACGCGGTTTCCTTTACAAAACTCGCCGTTTGCACAAAATTGAATATTGTGCAAATCTTCCCCTTTAAATAAATGTTTTCTCTCTAATATGTAAATTTGCACAAGGTTTGAAATTGTGCAAACGCAGTTTCCTTTACAAAACTCGCCGTTTGCACAAAATTGAATATTGTGCAAAACTCAATTCCCCTTTTAATATGTATGATGTCAATTCCCCTTTTTAATATGTAATTTGTGCAAACTCACAAAAATGTATTTAAATAAAAATGACCGGGCAAAGTGGTTTGAAGAACAGTCAGGGGCCAAGTCAAATTCGTCCCCTTCCAAGTTACGCAACAACGGCGCTCATTCCTGTGACAAATTCCGGGAACCCAAAAATAATTCTCGGAATTTGTCGCTAACAAAGGGAGAGCTAGGCCCGTTGGTCCTTTAAAAGGCGGACAACTTGTGCAATTCGGGAGAGAGCCAGCAACGATCGGACCATCAACATCTCTCCTGGACTGCCCTGACTGCCTTCTTCAAGCCTCTTCTGCCCTGGACCTTCACTGCAACCTGGCCTTCTTCTTTCTCCCGGCTCCCTGGTGTTCATCAAGAAGAAACTGTCACAATAGTCGAAGCGTCCCTAGTCAGGGCGCAGGTTCCCCCCTACCTTCCTCCCCCCTGCCTTATACCTTTCTCCCACATTTTCCCCATTTCTCCCTTTTCCCTATATTTTTCCCCATTTTTCCCCACATTTTCCCCATTTTTCCCTTTCGTAATTTTTCCCCATTTTTTACCACATTTTTCCCCATTTTTTACCACATTTTTCCCCATTTTTGCATTTTCCCCATATTTTTCCCCATTTTTTCAACATTCTCCCTACCTTTTCCCGACCTTCCCTTCCAAGGCGTCGAAGCGGCCAGCCGGCCACTCCCGCTATATCGTCTGTGCGGCCGGCGACTACAGTGCCGTCCCGTACAACACTAAATACACTGTTTATACAAAGTGATGAAAAAACTTAGAATAACAATAACAGCAGGACAGGATAAAACAAGAATATTAAAACCACAACATAATATAAAACTTGAGGCAGTTTGCGCTCAGAAATTAGATTTTTCTGAGCAGACATTTTAAAAAGGTACAATAAGGAGGCAACCGAAACCAAACAATTACCGGAAGTTTTAGAATATGGCTTATTATAAAATATTGAAAAGAAGTTAAGATTTATGAATGGTAACATTTTTGAAATAATTTTGATTTTAAAGCCCGTTTAAATTCAACCAAATTCTGGAGATTAGTAAGAGCTAAGGGAAGTCTATTCCAGACGAGTTTAACTGTTAAAAGTTTTTAAAGTGAATTTTGGTTTATTCCGTTTGCAGATTTTAACAAATTTTCATTTTATTGAGCCAAGTTATTGTAATTATTAGGTACAATATATCCTTATACAAATGTCAGATCTTTCGTGTGATTCTATATAATTGAGATAATAATAGCACCATGGACACATTTTAAATAACTTTTATTAAAACGGAAAATCCCTCAAAACATGAGAGACCCCCTCGAAACGTGATCGACTCATTCAAATAACCAGTCTTAACTAACTATAAAAATATATAGTTTTATCAATCATCCTGAATATTAATTGAAAATAAATTTTAAGTAACCCTGTATGTTAATAGAAAATAAATTATAATTTAGGACGGTATAACCCATAACCTAGTTCAGAAGTTTTTCCAGCAGGATATATTTAAAGCAAAAAAAACACTCATTCAGTATTTGCGATTAGCACTCTTGTCCGACTAGATTAGTGTTACATATTATTAAAATACTTAATTAGTTTTTAATTAGAAAACAGGTTTCAGTTAAGCAAACGATAATTTTATTCAATAACACCGCATAAACGAAATAGCCGAGACAATTTAGTGTATTTTTCACTAAGCGATGATTCATAGAACATTCCCGTATATTTGTGGTGCTGTAGATCTTACAGACCTTTATTCGAGATAATTATGAACAGTGTCATTCTAAGAAGTGTAACGTCCTTGATCTCCTTTCCAAAAACCAATAAAGGGTTTTAAAAATGGTTGCTTCGTCATGGGTGAAATCCATAATATTGATGTTTTCCAAATATATCAATGTTTTTAGTAGTTATTTTTATTGTTTTGTAATCGGAAAAGATAACCGATTATTTACTAAATCGTTTTGTTACTCAGGTGTGACAATTTTTAACATTGTTTAATCGTTTTTTTCCTCCAAAGAAAATAAATAACGTAATATATCAAGTAAAAATGAATTAAATAAAATTAAAGTAATACATCTCCGTTTCATTTACTAAATCTGTTCTATAAATTTAACCCAAAAGAACAATAATTATTGTTGAAAAAAAAATGCCATTTTAGATTCTGTGACTTGTTTCTAAAAGGGCCAAAGTGCATTTTTCAAATTTCACGAGACCTATGTAGAATTTGCTCTTTGTAGCAAGTTTTAATTTTAAGAAGACTGATTTTCTAGTTTAACGTTGGCAACGAATGAGTAGAATAAAAAAAAGTGGATTTACCCAATACGGAAACTTAAAGGTATTATCAGAAGTTCCAAACAGAAAGAGAATATAACTTTGTGACTGTAATTATTTGTCTAGATATGATCACAATTACACAGTTGATACTACTGTAAGTGAAGAGGACTAGCTGCCAGTGGTGCATTATAATTGCATCGGTATAACTAATACATGTCCATACCTCATAAAGTACACATTGTCAATGTCGCGAAACACTGTTTGCGTTGTTGTAGATCTTTCTAAAATCACAAGCGCTCTATTGTAGCGTGAGTCTATTGTTTAGGCAAGCAAACGCCGAGTAGCTGTAATTCCAATATGCCGTTTATTTACATAGGAGACTAGTTTGCAATACCTATAAGATCACTTAAAATCACATGCTCGTGCATCAGGAGCATATTCTACCGATGCTAAATAAATCAGGTAAATCGTTTTGAATTGCGTTGTCGTTTTCCTATTATTATCCCATCAATTATTATTAAATTTATTAATTCAATTTTCACGTAACTCCAAAGCAAAATGAATTGTTTTTTAGAATCGATTTAAAAATTACAATAGTAAAATATTCGAAAGTAACGAAGAAAGTTAACTCGAGTTTCCTATTAAAAGTAGTCAAACGACGCGCGACGTGAAATTCAGCATAGATTTATTTTAGTTGATTTTGCCACTCGAAAAAGGGTCTCGTAAAAAATAATGTTCCCAAGAGTTTATGGGTACTCTTAATCAGAGATTTTTTAACACCTGATGCACACCTGATTGGTAAATATGAAAAAAATTGACTACTACCATTCTTTTTTCATCTAGTTTGTCTATTCCTAGCGATTCGGGAAGAAAAAAAGGACGTGTTCTGTTTTTTGTAGTTAGTACCGCGAGTGGTTTAACTACGTTGGTACCTTAGTACCAACGTCTAGTTTAAGAAGGCGTACATTATTTGACATCTGTCATCTCTCATTGTTTTAAGTAACTATATTACGTGAAAATTTTAATTTAATTTTATAATATATTTATAAAACTAAACTAATAATAAATATATATATATATTTATTATTAGTTTAGTTTTATAAATAAATATATAAATACATAATATATATATATAAATATATATATATATATATATATATCCCGCTACATTTGTTGCGTCCGACCCCTAAAAACTCCATAGCATTGCAGCGTCCACCGACTTACAGCGTCCGATATACGGACGCTGCAATGTTTTGACCTCAAAATTGGCCAGAACGATGCTTACCCCATGTAGAATCGTATGGCAAAAATTTTTGTGGAAGCAAAAAATGTCTCAGAATGTCTGGAAACGAATATTGAACGTTTGACATTTTGCCGACAGGTTCGCTACACGATGTATATATCGAGCAGTGTATGTTTTTATTCATTTCTACGATCTTGCCGCGTCCACGAAGTAATATAATTTTCGATACATAACGACGATCATGCTGCGTCTACGCATTACATCGTTAGTATTGCGTCCTCAAGACCGATTACGAGTAGATATTATTTTATATACATATCGACGGTCGTGCTGCGTCCACGCATTACATCGATAGTACTGCGTCCCCGTAGCCGCTCATGAGAATATACTATTTTTAACTCATAATGACAATCATGATGCTTCCATGCATCACGTCGATAGTATTGCGTCCCAGTGAACGATCACGAGTAGATATTATTTTGAATATACAACGACGGTCATGCTGCGTCTACGCATTACGTCGATAGTACTGCGTCCTCGTGGCCATTCGGAGTACATTGTTAAATATTATTTGAGCGTTTGGTTGAGTAAATCATCAGATTTGGCAACATTTGGTTAATTTACAACGATGCCGCTTGATACTCAGAACTAAGAATCGTCTTGCGTGGTTTTTAATGCATAACGACGATCGTGATGCGTTTACGCATTACGTTGGTAGTATTGCGTCCGTTGTTGTTTTTTTTAAAAGAAAAAGCGTTTTTTTGGGAGCGAAACCCGGTCGGCACAAAGTATAAAAAATAAAAGTGGTGTTTACAAAGTTATTGTTTTATTTTAAATTAAATATTGTTGTCAATTAAACAAACAATTTATAAGTTCCCGAATATTATCTGAATATAAAATAAATCTTATAGAATAAAATAAAAACCTCAAGATATGAATTGAAATCTAGCAAGAATATCGTAACACAAATTGTGAGGATTATTATTAATATATTCATAGAATTATAACTATATATTTTATCACACCTTCATAAATGCAATGAAAACTTTAACTTAAATGAAATCAAAAAAAAATCAAAATATAGAAGAATACGTATGTGAAACATACAGCGAATGCACTAAAATCTAGAACAATATAATAAATCTACTAACAATCTTGCACTTAAACATAAGGAGTATAATTTGAAACATGGACGAACTTCTGGTATACCTATGTATTTAACATTATGTCCACAACCAGATTTTTTAATACTATCCGAGGCACACTCGCATGCAATACATAAAAATATACCAAGTATTCCAAACTACAAACAATATGTCACAAATTATCACAAAAATAAAAGTAGTGGAATTGTAGTCTATGCTAAAGAAAAATTTACTGATATCAATGTTAACGAAAAACCAATATGTAACGCAAACTGTTTGTCAATTAATGAATCTAAATAATTAGCCAATTAATATAATCGCATGTATCGAATACATAGCTCGTTATACCCTTATAATCCAGTAGGTACCCAAGCGATTCCTTCAGAAACTTGATCAGGGTGCTTAGGCTGTGAACATCTTGGAATAATTATCGATAATAACATCAAATGGAAAAGTCAAATAAACTCCACAGTAGACAGAATGAGAAAACTCATCTTTATGTTTTTTAGACTTAGAAATACTGTATCATTAAAAATACTTAAAGGTATTTATTTTGCACTTGCACATTCTACACTACTACAATATGAAATCGTGGTTTGCGGGGGGGGGGGTGCGTATAAATCATACCTACGTACACTTGTGACAATTCAAAAAATATTAATAAAAATCATATTTAAAAAAGCCATATAACTATCCAACAATAAATGTTTTCCAAGGTTTCCCGGTTCCCATTCTCACAAAAATTTATGACAAAAATACTCGTACATTAAGAACTTCAATTACATAAAGATTTATTTGATAAAAATAATATTCCATAATTAATTTTAAGCTAAATAATTATTTATATTGGAGGACTAACCGTACCACTAGTTCGAACTACAACAGCAAAACATCATTATTTATTTAACGGTATAAAATTATTCAATAAATTACTCCTGGATATATCTGAGGAAAATTATGACAGTTACAAAAAAAAACAATTTAAAATTCTCTAATACCACCTAATTAATTTTCTTATTGTTTTAAATTATTTATTTATTTATTTTATTTCAGGGAAATCAACAGTTAACAATGTGGTTCATTTATACACGTGTAATTTACCTAACTGGGAAACCAATTGCAGATTTCCGCAATATTCTATTCTATTATGTATGTAAAAATTTAAAAACTATACTTACAAGAACTAAAAAATATTAAATTTATCGAAGAAAGCAAACACTTAGTGGCTTGACATCATACAAAATGAAACAAATACTTTGTTTTAAACCACTTTATTTTTATTTATATTTCGTCGACCGGTTTGGATTGAACCCAAATATTGTATAAAATAAATATAAAGTGGTTTAAAACATAGTATTGTTTCATTTTGTAAAAAATATATCGTTATTCAAGAGGGAGATTATTATAACATGAGATTATTTTAACTGGAGATTATTATAACAGGAGATTATTAAAACAGAAGATTATTATAACGTAATACTACATAATATATGTCATTACATAATATAATAACATTTTATGCAGTTTGGTACACGTTTGATACATTTTTAATATAGTTTTTATATTTATTTTGGTTACATTGAAGATAGAATCAGAGAGAATGTTATTATACATATGTTGAACATATTCTTCTAAGACAAGCATTTTTATTTTACTAGATTACATGAGCGTGTGTGCCGTGTAGGTACTTTCAAATCAATTCTGCTTAATAAACTCCACATATTATGTTTCTGCTTATCATTCCTTGGTATTATTTATAACTAACCTGTTTTTATTACTTTTATTGTATTTTCTTGTAAGGCTATTAATAGTTTTTGTAATAATATTTGCAATATAAATATGTAAAAATATATTGCTGTCCTCTCCTAAGCACAAGCATCTTACTTATCAGAAAAGTGATTTAAATATTATTTAATATTATGTTGTAAATATTGTAACACTAAAGATGTTAAGAAATAAAAATAAAAAAATATTTTTATATTGAACTTAATGGTATTAATAAGTTTAACTCATTAATTAAAATATTGCAATTTGAGGTTGAACTAATTAAGTTAAATATAAAAACAGATATTATTATATTGAATACGTAACGACAGAAGTTCTGCGTCGATGGTATTGTATCCTCGTGACCAATCACGAGTAGATATTATTTTGTATACATAACGACGGCCGTGCTGCGTCCACGCATTTCGTCGATAGTATTGCGTCCCCATGGCCGTTGGCGAATTTGTACATTTTTATGTATTGTTTGAGTCCTTGGTGAAGCAAAACCCCAGATTTGGCAACATTCAGTTCATTTACAACGTTGCCACTTAGCACTCAGAACTAAAAAGCGCCTTGCGCGGGTGGACATTTTTGTAAGATGGTTTACAGTGGACGGTAAATTGATATCCCGACCTAAAAATGTCCGACCGCCCTCTGCAATGGAGTGAACTGGCGCGTTATGAAATGATACATTTTTACTAAGGATATCGCTGTAAAAAAATTGTCGCACGCCTGCGCCCAGTAGGTACGTTTGTATACAAGGTGCAACAAGATATTCATTAAAACTTCTCACTATCAATAGACAGTTTGTTGTCAGGTCTGGTGTGTTTCTGGATGTCAAAAAAATAAAACATAAATATATATACATATATTTTTTATATACCGCACAAGAGTCTCAACCGCTCCCGTCTGGAACAGCGAGACTGTGGCATCCCCAATCTGAGTACTAGGGTGAAGGTATTGGGGAGGGGAAGAAGATGAGGAAGAGAGATGTAGAAAAGTACCTGGCTATTTATATCTGGTCACCAAACACGGCAAAAGCTTGGAAATAACGTATCCATTCGGAATGGTGGTCACACACCAGGGCGATACTGAGAGTATATTTCACTCTGGAACGTGCTGCAAACACACTTTATATTATGTTTAATGTATTAATTGTGAAATAACACAAACAAATAAAAATTTATTTGCGCACGCCGGGTTTGACCGTCAGATTACGGGCTTCGGATTGCGAGTCGAGAGTCTTATCTCTCAACCACAGATGCTGTAATTAATTAATTAATTCACTATGAACGTGAAAACTTCACTAGAAAAGTAAGAAATATTTTGTGTTGTTTATTTATTTGTTAATTTATTTATTACACCTAATAGACGTTTACATTCTAGTTTAATAGTCGAGTATCGCAGTTATTATAAATTCTTCAAAATTAAAACAATAGAGAAAACAAAATAGAATGAAAAAAAAAATGTTACAACAAAAGCGTATAATAAAATAAGATACATTGGTAAAAATGATAAGAAGTCTCACATAAGTAGATATTCAAAATAAAGAAAAGATTGCAAAAATTATAGATGTCTATTTGTCTCGATATATAAAAGAATTAAAATAAACAATATTTATATTGATTATTTTTAAGGTGAAATATATCTCCCATATCAGAATAAGTCATGTAATTCTAAGGGGTTTAATAATATAAGGGGCATAACAACGGCCTAAATTTACCTTTTGAAACTCTCAAAACAAATCCAAGAGTCTTAAGGGCCGTATATACGGAAGACGTAAAAATTAAATCGACCTTCAAAACGCCATGTAACAAACAAATAATATACACTCGGACGCAAGAATATATTATTCAGTATGGACGTGAAACCTTTATTAGAATAGTCAGCAATATACGGCAGACGTAACATTTAAATTAGAGTGAACGGACGTGAAACCTATATTAAAAGGAACCTTCAATATACAAAAAATATACACCCGGACGTGAGTATGTACGTGACGCTAGAAATGTATGAGAGTGTAATAAACATCAAAACCTGCATTATTATGAATATTAAAAAAATATGATATTAGCGATTATCGTGAGTAAAACATAGTGCAATATTCACAAAAACAATCTAAAAAAAAGAACTAGAAGTGCTGGACGCCCAAAGACGGATTTACGCACGGACGCAACAAATGTTGTGGGACCTATATATATATATATATAAATTATGTATTTATATATTTATTTATAAAACTAAATTTATTTTTTTATAAATAAATATATATTTATAAAACTAAATTATAAATATGTATTTATTACTGATTGTGAATATGTATTTATTACTGATTATGAATGTGAATTACTGTTAGGTGTTGTGGATTTCACGTGTAATCATTTTATATTCATGCGCGTGTATGTTTGATGATTTGACATTTTTTTTGAGGAAATCATATACGAGAACTTTACATACGTACCTACTGTTAACTCATAGAACAAATAATATCTATGTGTGTTAACTTCATATTGCAACATACTTGTATTAAATAATGAATATATAGAGACACGACCCTGTCTCTATTGCTTTGGCATCTGTTGATTGGAGAGCGACCAAACACGTGACACAGCTCGCAAATGACAGTTACAGAAGATGCTTTCATGATTGTGATCTCCGGTTATGTTCAAGGTGTTGCCATTTTTTGACGATTTAGTAACGTTCCAAAATATGAATTCTTCTCGTACGAAAAATATGTGTGTTAGTATGAAAATGATGATCGTTTAGAATGAAGATTTTTCATATGGTTCCCGATATGGGGATTGGTCTGATAAAAAGTATCGCGTAAAGCAGGCGTAATGCTAGAAAATGGTACATACGAGTATATCCATATATTTTTGAGATATGATTGTCAGATAATTTTTGAAAAATATTGCAACGAGTGCGAGGAGAGCAAATATGGCAACTAGTGAACAATATGCCTTTATAAATCTTAAATAACTACTTGATTGTTGTACGTGTGTGAATTCATTTTAATTTATAGCATTAATGCTAATGTTATAAATATGCTAATGTTATATAATCATTGTCTTATGACGTAACTTTCAATAAAGATTAAATTGGTCGAAACTTTTTTTAATTAACACGAAGTAGATGCCTACCATTTCATTAGTCTGAAAATGCTAATAAATATCCTTGACCCGGGAAGGTAGTGAGACGGAATATGAAAGGGTAAAAGTAGAGATCTGTTTACTCAACTATCTATAAATGTATTTTTTCTGAATTACGATTTTAGAAAAAACTCGAAAATTAAATTTAGGTATTTGTTTTTTCACTTCACCAGGTTTTGAACTTAAGATTAATGTTAGTGTAATTTTTAAAATCACGTGTTATATTTGCTGTTCCTCTTTTGAATGGTGATCATTATTGATTGTTGATTGATGTGCAGGATACATGCAAATATGATCAACACATCTCCAAAATCATTAATCAACTCGTCGGATTTCCCATAATCCGATGAGCTTGTGGAGTTACGTCTAATTGGAAACATAATTAAAAATCGTTGTTCTGCAGCATCAATACATTAGTATAATCATCTATCAAATCATCAGATGACACGATCAGATTTTCTCTAAGCGTTAACTCTATTTATGCAGGAATAAGACAAATATTAAGATATAAATAAATTCATCCCTGTAATCATTAATTTACTATTCCCTAGAACGATGGGCCTTTGGTCATAAATTTAATAATAAATACGGTTTATTATCATTTACTTGCAGGCTAAATTTAAATGTGATTAAAGCATTCCCGTTAATCATCAACCAACTAATGGGATTCCTCATAATCCTATGGGCCGTGGTATCAAGTCAATTAGAAATGAAATTAACTCTATGCCTAGTTCCACAGAATCAATGTACATAGATAAGCATTGCCGTAATCATCAATCAACATGGGTTTTTAACATTAACTTTTAACTACATTTTTAAAACCTGCGCCTCCAACGAATTATGATAATGATGCAACGATGTGTATTTGTTACTTACATAATTAATTTATGTACGAACATTTTGTTATTGTTATTGGTGACTAACTAGGTATGATTGCGTCGTTATTTCAGATTTCAGCTAGTATTTCAGTTGAATCCAATTTTAAGTTTTATGATCGATTAAGGATTAGTAAAATAGGTAATGAGCTCATGGATCGAAAAAAAAAGACCTGAGATTTCCCTGTTATACTGACTTAACGCGAAAACGTAATGATTTTTATAATCACGTATTCGACGTCACGTTAATACATTCCTTTTTTTACTAAAAGTTTAACATGAAACCTAGCTATTCATTCGTTCGGGTCTGTAGTCCCGTTTTTAACAGGAATAAGAATAATTTGAAGAGATTTTTAATAAATTAGCAGTATTTTGTACAAGTAATCTGTGTATTTAAAAGTGTCTTATTTGACAGCCTTGTTCATTACAGAGGGTTATTTTTAAATTGAGGCGTTATTTGACATTCGTAATATTATAATGTATTTAGAGGAAGCTACAAGCCAAAAATATGTATATTCTTGGGATACCTTATATTGTAGGTAATAGGCATTAAAATCGCTTGACAAACGGAGTCTAGAAACGTTCGATTTCAAGCACAAAACTGTTTTTTAAAAAATCAAGTGAAACTGTCACAGATAATTTTATCTATACGCTTTATATTCCTTTACGCTTTCATACATTTTTATTGAAAAAATATTTTTTTTAGTAGTTTACATTTATATTTTTTATTGATTAACTAATTTTTTATTTGTATTCTACTCAAGCGAAACGATAGGAAAACCTTCAATTTATCTAAAGCATATTTTTTGGTATTCATAATTTACACCAATTCGTTATAAAGATTAATCAAAATAGTGATTTAGCATTAAGCTTCGCCTTTACACGTTTTCTGTGGTTGTGAGGTAGTATTTCCTTCCCGTGTCTTTCAATTATTCCACCGATTAATAGCTGATGTAATATCATAAATATCATATCATAATTTATTCCAATTAAATCAACATTTTCATGAAATAGATGACAGGTTTTATCAATCACTTCTCAGCAAAATCACAATAGCTTCAATGTAAATTAATCATTTAAATTGTTGATACAAGTAATAAATAATATACGAACGATTTATGTTTGCAATCATCTGACAATGTAATTTTGTTAACATGTTGTGCAGAAAGACTCACTAACAAATGCATTCTAGTCTCAAGCGCAACTAATTAAATAAATTGTTAGATATTCAAAAACAGGTTTTAATGTGTAAATAATTTACCCTGTTTTTTAATAAGTTTTGATATTTGCAAAAATAAAGGATTTTATTGACTGAGTGTAACGAAGTCCTGCTGTAACTCGGCCGTTCTGCATTTAATATGTCAGTAAATTTGTTTTTAAATTCCGTTTCCGG
This sequence comes from Hesperophylax consimilis, assembly GCF_061612785.1. Classification (NCBI taxonomy): domain Eukaryota; kingdom Metazoa; phylum Arthropoda; class Insecta; order Trichoptera; family Limnephilidae; genus Hesperophylax; species Hesperophylax consimilis. The sequence continues at coordinate 14,827,436 of NC_142842.1, forward strand.
TTCAAGATGGCGGCCGTGTTGAATACTACCTATTTACCCTAGCAGAGTTCGTATGGCTATGGTTCCTACTACGTGCTGTCAAATCGTAATATTCAATATTGATGTACCTACCGGCCTGAAGAAAGTTTGAAAAAAATATTTGTCATTGAGATGATGACGTTTCTTGGATAAATTTTATAATTCCTAATGTGAATTACATAAAATATATATTTTTCATGATAAAGAGGAAATATTTTTAAGTACAAAAACGTACTTGACATCGTCATCTAAATTCATAGAACCCTAAAAATATTTGAAAGAGAAAATGTGTTTACGTGCTAGAAGTCGTTTGGTATCGGTATACCAAATCCGATGAATGAAAAATTCAACTAATTTTCGTTTACTTCTATAATACGAGGGCCATCCCGAAAGTAAGGTTGCAAGGGCTCCTGAGGTCGGGGGAATTTTTTTGTTACAAAACAGGCATGCCTGGCGTGTGGGGGGGACCCTAGCGGTCAGTTTGTTTGATCCCGCGTGCTTGTCGGCCGTTTTTTTCAGTCACAGTAAATTCTTCCGATGGAGAGGTCGTTAGGCGATTCACGTGAATTTTTGGATCGTTTTTCACAGGAGAGAAAAATTTTCTGGGCTCTATCGTGACGGGGGATGAGACGTGAGTGTGTTACTATACCCCAGAATCCAAAAACACAATTCCTTCAGTGGCATCATGTATCTTCCTCAGTCACCAAAAATTTTAAGATGAACATTCAGCCGGAAAAGTCATGGCATATGTTTTTTGAGATGGGATCGGGAAGGGGGTCCTTTTGGTGGATTTTATGCCTAAAAGGACCACTAAGACTTACTGCAATACTCTTTAAAAAAACTCAGAAGAGCTATTCAGAACCGGAGAAGGACATTGTTGACCCGGGGAGTCAGCCTCCTGCATGACAACGCCAGGCAGCTGACTAGATGTTGAGCTGTTTGGATGAGATATTGTCACCCATCCCCCCTATTCACCTGACTTGGCGCCCTATGACTATCACCTTTTTACTAAACTAAATAAGTTTTTGGGTGGGAAACTTTTTTCCAACGATTAGGAGGTCAAGGAAGCTGCGAAGAAGTGGCCTAAGAGCTGGCGGTGGAAATCTATGACACTGGCGTACAAAAGCTGTTACCCCGACTACAGAAATCTCTTGATCTTGACGGCGATTACTTCGAAAAATAGTTTCATATATTTATGGAGTAAGCTGTGAATTTCAATTAAATACAAGCATTTTTCGACACTGCATATTCGTTGTATTCTTCTATTCCGATTCTGTTGAAAAATCACGATCATCACAAATGCAAACGGATTATTAGGTACCTACGTGTTACCGTATCTACAAAGTGTATGTACAAGTATAATTTCCTAGCAAGTATTTTAGTCACACTCATTTATTATACAAATGTTTTAACAAGCTCATAATGGTTTCATGTAAACTAAAAACAAACATTATTGTTTATATTTTGTTAAAATACTATTTCGTGGGGTTATCGTTGTTTGACACGGGTAGTATGAATGTTTTATGAGCACCTAATCTTTTAACAGCTATAAATATATGTGCATGGGTAACTCACGAGATAATTTCACTTTCTTTCTCTATCTTAACGGTCTGCACCAACTTTCATTGTATTTCCTAGTATTTATTTTCAGATATTTCTTTACGGAATCATTTCTGAAAAATGGGGTATTTTCACCAACTCTGAATGTGTGATTAGAAAGGGGTTTCTTAAGAATTTCTTAACTCCTGTTATTATATAATTTCGCTAAAGTAGGTATTTTTTAGCTAAACTCTTGTTCCAGACCAATTTCCGTGCGTAAACGTATTAAAAAATAAAAATACATGCCTATCAATATCAAATAGTAGTCTGACGTGCATATTGGTAATGCTTATTTTAGTCCAAACATTAAATCAACACAATCAAGGTATCAAGGAAAAATACAATAAAAGCCCTTATTTAATTCAGATACTTCTTCCTTGTTGATACTTCATAGAATAAAATTAGTTGCATTATGTGGGTTAGCAAGTGGTAATTAGCATACAGTAAAAAATAAGTACATTGTTTTTCTTAAGTTAATCATAGAGTACACGAAATAGATATTTTTACCATATTTTATGAAAATAACAATATTTTAAATAATAACATTCTTCTGACTAGCGATGGGTTATGACTTGTATTACTAAGAACAGGAGCCTCGTTACCGGCTTAATATTATTTTTAGTACGGCTCAAAGAGTCGACTCATTTTAACGACGGCTCAATTTAACGGGACCCATGAGCTCAAAGCGTGTGAGCAATGAGAATACTGTGCTCGCCCTAAAAGACTCGCCCGATACGGCTCCCCGGTACGGCTCCCCCTGTACAGCCCCCTGCTGCGGCTCCCTAATACGGCTCCACCGATACGGCTCCCCGGTACGGCTCCCATCTCCAAGCTAAATGATCGCACGACTCTTGAAAACAAAGATGCTAGGTAGTTAGTAGATATAGGTACACATGTTCAAGTCCATATGTCGGAATGTTGGAGACTGTTCGATTGTGTCGATTACATCAATCAAGGATGCAGTGACAATTAAATTTAACGAGTATTTTTTATGTCTTCTACAACAAGCAATAAATGTATGAGAAAAAATATTTATTTCCTAACTTCGAAAAAAATTATAAAATTACGTATATAATTGGCTCTTGTTGGATAATATGTATTATTTGTTTTTTTTTGCTTAATCATTCAATGAAATCAAAGAACTAAGCTTCCTGGTATGATTATTTAAAATAAATTTATTTCTTCGATGATTCTTATGTACCATAAAGTTATTAATTAGTGTTCAATAATGATGATTACTTTAGTAAATCGTTTTTAATTATAATCCTTTTTAAAAGTTTTTTTTATATTTATCCGACAAATTATGAATTCATTCAAGGACTTTGAATAACTCATTTATACTGTGCAGAATATTATTGTTTACCATATCCTCATCTAAAACCTTTTTATTTAAACTAATCCTAAATCTTCACCAATACCATGGAGAATTTGAATCAATCTTTGACCAACCATTGAAGAAAAATATTTTTACCAACAAATAACAAACAATTTTCATAAAAAGTAAAGCTACACGCCATATGTTGCATCCGAGACTGCTTACAAATGACAGCACATAAGTACTTAAACATGTGATAGTATATTTAGGAATGTACAAGGTATAGAGGGAAGGAAAACGGAATGACCAATTACTTACCACTGTATCTCTGAGAACGAGCACACAACACAATAACAATATAGTGAGTTCCACCGCGATACATCGAGGTAATTATCACCACAACAAAACGATTGAGTTCTTAAAACGATATTATGCATTTCCAAAATAATCAACATCCTTATTTTTAGTTTTCAAAGAGATTATGTACGCGCAAAACACCAACAACTTGCTTCCAAGGAAGTCCCAATCCTTTTTTATATTTTCAAAAATAATCGCACTCGAATTGACACTATTTATTTCAAATTTTCATGTTCCATAATTCAAATATCTTTCCAGTAAGGTAATAATTAGGAAGAGGTAGGATCGGTATAAATTAAATTAGTTAATTAATGATTTCTGTAGAAACGAAGCATATTCTCATTTCAAGACCAAACACCACGTTTCCACACTCGTTCATTCAACTCGTTAGTTCCATATATACAAGAAGTATGTAATACTATATAACCAATATTATTTGTATTCGAGCCACCGATAAATGGTACTGTCCACGTTAATGGTACTGTCAGACGACACTATATGTATCAAGCGTTTCTTGGGCGTGGCCTATATCAACATATCGCTCGCCATACAATCCCGTACAGACATTTCACACCAGACAGATGATGTATTATAAGTGTGTGCGTCGCCTAGATGATGTGCTGATAACCCGGCGATATTTGATAATGATACTACCCCCTCTCCTGGCGTAGGTCAGATCAATTAGGGAGCTGCCGTGGTCGCGCGGCTGTCATGGTGACAAATTCCATGAAAAAAAATTATTCTGTGCTCTACACTTCCCCTCCAGAACATGCTAAGGGAGATTTAAATCCCCTACTCACTATTCGATTTGCAGGACAACTTTCAGGACAGCATTCTGGTATTCTGCTAATTGGATGATGCGTACGCGAAATCGCAAGCCATAATAATTGTATTCTCTTTGTCAGGCTGTCGGAATAATAATAATTCGGTTGGCGTTCACCATGCTGTCCTGCAAGTTGTTCTGCAAATTGGAACGTGACCATCGTGTGACAGTTCAACATAGGTATAATATGTATAGTAGCCCGGAGTGAAAGAGATCGAAATTTTTTTTTTCTCGAATTTCAAAAACCCTATATCATTTAATGTTGCTGTAGATAAACAGCTGTTGAAAAATATTTTTAATTTTTTTTTGACATATGATCTTCAGGTGGCGCAGAGGACCTGAAATTTTGAAAAAATGATCGATTCTAGAAATTTTTTAAAAATTTAAAACAAAATTATTATCATATTTAACTTTATTATTTGCATTAAAATATAAGAAACATTAAGAATATATATTTTTTTTAATCATTTCAGCCTTCAGTCGTGTCATATGCGTATGGGGTAGCTCCCTGAACGCCAGAGGAAAAGTGTAATTTTGTTTCGAATTTCGGCATTTCTTTTCTCGATTTTATTCTTGCTCGAATATATCCATCGCGTGCTGTACTTCCGCAAACAGCCAAGCTAGCTTCAGTGACCAGCTTCACACCTCTCTCCACAGCCTGTGTGTGACAGGGAAAATTTTCAATCCGGATATTTCTATCTTCGCTCATAATTTTGTCCCATAATTCACTGTCACCGTATTTTTTTGTGAATGGTGGCTCGAATATTTTTTCTGTCTCCCAGTTTATCAAATCATAATAATCGTTGGCTTCGAAGTTTAGTTTTCGAGTCAAGAATGTCCTTACTTTTTTCTCCTTTGCATTTTGTCAGGCTTTAAGAATTCTTCTTACTGCTAATTCTTTTATATGCTGTCTTTCGTCTTGTAGCATCGCTAATAAAATATTTTCAGAATGAGCGAAGAAAGAGTTCCGCTCGATTATTCGAAAAACAATTGTTTTCAGCTCATATTTTAAATAGGAGCATCTTTTTATCATACTAAGGACATGTTTCGGACCATCTTTACATGAAGGTTTTGTTTTTATGGTGAACCATATTGCCGCATACACTTTTATCACAAGCGTAGCAATCTCAAGCAGACTATGAGTTGGAAAATTTGTTCTACATATAGTCTCAATATTCTATTTGCACAGGTTAGCCAACGAGAGTGTGCCAGCTTTCCTGGTTGCTTATTAGCCAAATCAGTTTTTACGCTGCCTTGTGTTACAGCTTGACAAATTTCATACAGATATTTTTGATCATTGCTTAGAATTTTCACGTCGATATCGGGTAAGACTGTCGTAATTTTATCAAATTTCACCACAGGGAGGTCTTCACAGTGCTGCAACATCTTGCCAATGACTCCTGCGAACGTATTGGGACCTGAAGTACTGCCATCCAAAGTATCAAAAAGATGACGCAGTGGTAATTCGTTGGCATGCAACAAACATATAAACCAGTGTAATGGTCTATTTAAATGTCTTTCAATCAATGCGATTGCTCCATTCTTGAAGCCCGTGTTTACAGCCGTTCCATCGCATCCAATGGCTACAATGGTTGATAAATCTCCGAAGTGCAAATTTAAAAATTCTACAATTGAATCCTTAATAGAATTAGCGGTTCCAGAAGGAGGCGCGACGTGGCCAATGTACTGAGAATCTGGCTCGGAGAGCAAAACAATATGTTCTTCAGTAATGGTTCTCCTGTGGTACATGTTATCATGTTTTTCCTGCACAATGGTCTTGTCTTTCCGACCATCAAAATATAACCCACTTATTTTACCGTCAGAACTCCCGAAGCTTGAAATCTGCCTTCTTTACAACTCTTCTCGAACTTTTCGGCGCTCGCGTCGTAATTTACTTCTATCTATTACTTTTGAGAAATCTTGTTTAGAAATAAAACCAATATCTTGAAGAACTGCACTAGCGATAGTTGATGCTGATCTGTCGGAGACACCAGTCCTGTCACAGGCAGTGGCAAGATTATTTAATCGATGCCTCATCTGATTTGTTTGTGGTTTCGATGTGGATGGCGTGGAGTATGCCGGAAGAAGTGTATAAAAGTCTGGATCTTGATTGCTGTCTGATAATCTTACACTATCATCCGAGGTCTCTAAAGTCTCTGGTGAGGGGCTCAGAGGTTTCTCAACAGTCTGTTTTTGAAGTAATTTATTTTGCCTCATCAGTCGTAATTGCCAACGCTCCAAAGCCTTGGTTGCCACTATATCTTTTGAGCCGATATACATTTTGCGGCTACTTCTCTGATCTTGCAGGAATTCTAGCTCCTTCTTGGGTATTTTCACTAAACATTTACAAAAATCGACACAAATGAACTTGCAAACAGCAATATCAAAGAGTTTTTTTGTTGCATCTTCATAAAATTCAGTTTTCTTTTTAGGTACTCGACATTTCTTCAAAAATTTGTACTTGTGATAATACCGGGTTAGTTTAGTTACAATTTGACGTTCAGTTACAATAGGAATAGACAGCTTTATTCCACAACGTAATTAGATCAATTGCAATTATTTCACATATATCTTTCACAGAAGGATCTTTTCCATTTGATAACCACCGCAAGTCATTTCTAATCCATAGATAATACTTTATTACATCCGAATAAGTTGGCAACACATTGTATTTTAATTTTTCTGGGCCACCAAACATAGAACACATTGAATTTTTTCTTGTTTTAGGCATATTACAAAGAAATTACAATCAAGTTTTCGCAGCTGTTCCAACGAACGTGCTAATGTCTGTTAATTACTGATTGACTGCAGCTGTTGTTACGCAAAATAGTGTCAAAGGGTGGGGGGAAGAGGGGTAAGTTAGATGGCTAAAACTAAAATACATTTTGTGACGTTTAAGCTGGATTAGATGATGTGCTTGTTTACTAACAAAATCTGAAAAAGCACCATTTTTTGTAAAACTTTAGGGTCAGTGCGCCACCTGAAGATGAAGTTGGAATTTGAAGATATTTTGTGTACTTTATATGGTACTACCAAGGCACCCATTGGTAATATAGGAAACATGAAATTTGAAAAAAAGTTTTTTCACTCCGCCCTAATGTATAGGCCACGTCCAAAAAACGCTTGATGCACCTATGACGTCGTCTGACAGTACCATTAGTGTGAACTAATAGGTATGCTATTAAATTAATATTTCAATGTATTACCATTTCCTTTATCTGCGAGCGTAAATAGGTTAATAATATAAATAACTTGTCACCCACATGAATGCTGCCTAATAAGAGGTATTTATTATTTTTGTTACTTTACTTTATTGACTCATCACGTAAATGAGTCACTATCATAAATACCAATGAACATAAAATTATAAAAATCGTTAAAAATCATGGGCGTTTATTAATTTTAACGTAAAAAAAAATTATCTTCAATATTTAGTAAAGGACAAAGATATAAGGATAATTTAAAGTGGCTTTTGTAACAATCCTAGTGAGGAGGACTAATAAAAACATTCTGAATTAACTTTTTACCTTATCAGTGGAGGTTTTCTCTATAGTGCGTTTGAGATGAAATTATGAGAAAAGATTAGATTTAAGACAAACTTGAATTATAATAATATTAGCGCATTAAAATCAGCGCGTCATTAAAAATTAATTAAATTCGTCCTCTAAAATCGATGCCACTAAAAATACGGTCAAAGAACAACCCGATGTTCCCACGCTGTGTTTTATAGAATCAACACAAAATACTTCATAGAAACAAACGAAAACAACACAATCCCCAATCTTATAATCTACGCCAAATCAAGACAATCTTTGTGCGCAACAATGTTTGACGCCACAACTGAACTTTGCACTACATAAATGCAAGTTAAATGTAATTTTTCTTTAGATGTATATATTAAATTTTATTATTAACCTTTTGCTCTTAATGGCATATGTAAATCTACTAGTAAAACCATAGACATATGAATATTAGTAGACCTGCCCTAAGTGATTAAAAGCGTATTATTCCCCACTCCTCATGCCGGTTCCATTGGAGCCGGCTGTGCTCGCTTATGGCCTCAAGTGAATTTAGAAAACGTGACGTCATCATTCTTGTGCGAACTATGGTCGAGGCATCATCGGTTCATTTTACGAAATAACACGGCTAAATGGTGGCTTGTGGTATGAAAACTTGTAAAAATAGATGTGAAAAAGAGAATAAACCCAATTGTCGTATTACATTCCATATATAAGCATTATTTTACTTTATTTTAAGCATATTGACGGCCGGCATAGTCCAGTGGTAACGCATTGGACTGCCATTCCGAAGGTCGCGGGTTCGAACCCGGCGTGCGCAAATAAATTTTATTTGATTAATTTGTGTTATTTCACAATTAATTAATTAAAATAATATATAGTATATTTGCGGCACGTTCCAGAGTGGAAGATACTACCAGTATCGCCCTGGTGTAAGACCACCATTCAGAATTGAAACGTTGCTCCAAATGGCTCTAGCCGTGTTTAGTTACTAGATCTGAATAGCCAGGTACTTCCCCACCTTCCTCTTTCCCTTCCCCACTTACCTTCAGCCTCACAACATCCCCCAATTGGGGATGCCATAGTCTCACTGGCTCCAGACGGGAGCAGTTGGGACTCTTGTGAGGTATTCACTATAAAAAAAAAAAAAAAAAAAAAAAAAAAATATTCACATCGTATAATATAGATCAGTTGTAGAAACATATACTATCACACCGAGATACGTCTGGACGCGAAACACAAAGTTGGTTGGTTGCTGGGAAGTAAATTATGAACATTTATAAAAGTGTCTTAACTAAATACGTAAACGAAATATTCGACTCTGAAAATAGAAGAAATTTATTTTGCCGAATTTGGACTTCGCAAATTTGTTCATAACGTGGCGAGTAATTTGCGCCACCATGTAAAAATGTCTATTCATTCAAAAGCAGATTTTACTTTTAAGAACTAAATGGTGATATTATAATGCGAGATGCCTATATACTGTCTGATTATTATACTGATTGATTTATTGACGAATCACAGTCAGCTTTACCCCCTTCGTTCTTCAACAGTTGATTTTACCCCTCATCTTTAATTTCTAGTCTATATATTCATATGTCTGTGAGTAAAACAGATTTTGAAGTCTCCAATAATGCACTATAGTGTTGCGCTTTCTCTTGTTTTGTTTCGGCTTTCGTCAATAAAGCAGTTGCATTTAATAATTTTGACGCAGTTATTCTTATTAGTTCCACCTAATAGTGTACAATGGCGAAGTATAGTTGTGTATAAGTGTTTAGTGTTTAAAAATTAATTTTGAAGGAAACCCATAAAATTTGATGAAATGGGTATATAAATATAATAAATTCTCTAGATATTCTGAACCCCCAGTAAAAAAGAGCACGAACCGCCAGTGCTTATAATTATGTATTATTAGTCGCTAAATCAGTTTCGTTTTATTTTCGGATACTTGGCCGTCGTAGTGTATACAATACCATTTATAAGATCTATCTGTACATAAAATTAAAAAATCTAAAAACAATCCTTATGTGCTAGGCAGCTATAATCTTACAATAAATCATTTTCATGTAGGCTCTTTTTGAAGCTTTGCGAAAATCCGGTTGACAAAACTCAAAATACCATAATAATCAATAGATCTTAGGTTTCCTAGTTTTTGACAAACAATACCTACTTCTTACATTCTTCCCACTTTGAAACCGCTTTTATATGCCTACTAACACTCCCAAATGTTTATTTTTCTTTAACATTATTACAAACGGATGTATCTATACTATATATATTATGTCATGAATTTCTAACGTATTTTTAAATATGTTTTCCTGTTGCAATAATGTATAATCCACATTTTTTTCTGAGCTGTCAGTAGTTTAACTTTGTCCGGCAAATCTACAAAAAAAAAAAGAAAAAAGGTGTCACATTAGGTTTTTTCAGTATTCTTCAAAACGACAAATAGCTCTTCAAAAATATTAATTAGTAATAATATGATCTAAGAATCACATTTTAAAGGCTTTCTCTAAAGAAACTAATTTCTAGGAAAAACAAAGAAATAATAAAGAGTTAATATGTGTTGATGAGGTGGTGATAATTCTCGTAGATTTAATTTTAAAATAAGTCAATTTAAGGGTTTTGTCATAATAATTTTTTTTTTATGTGAAACCGAACAAAAGTCCCAATTGCTCCCAACCGTCTCGATCTAGTGAGACTATAGCTTCCCCAATTGGGGTAGGTTTTGAGGCTGAAGGTAGTGGGGAGGGGAAGGTGAAGCTAGGATTAGAACCCGCGATCTCGGGCTTGCCAGTCAAGAGCCTTATCCCTCGACCAAGGAGGTCGTCAAACGAATTTTCAAAAGACTTCTTCGCATTCAAATTAATAAGTCAAAAGATATAAGCCCGTTTTAAAGGCGTGATTTTTAAAAGTGTTCCTAAACATTACTTTGTTTTCTTAGTATATATTTAACCCTCATATGCAACTTGTGATAGAACTACAACATACCATTATATGTCGTCTAAAATCTTTTTTCGATTCTAATTTCACCACACTGCATTGTTGCAGAATAAAACTAACGATCCATAATTTGCCGAATATCACATTTCACGAATTCCAAACTTTTTAAAGTGGTTTTTGTGTGTCACCGAGTGTTTAATTCTTTCCATTTATGAAAACAATACAAAAGAATCATGCATGTTTTATATTTTCCCGAAAAAAATTAGGTATTTAAATGAAAAATAGTATTATTTTTCATGTCATCTGAGCACACGCACAAATTTCATATCTAAAGAGTCATGCATTTAAGGGTTAGTGAACATTCAATTTAGCCGTTTCAGTTAACATTATTTATTACAATAAGGAACTCCAATGAAAAATTTTAGGGCTTAAAAAATGTATTAATAGACATCAATAAAAGCTGATTCTGAATGTACGAGTTATTATTATACGTAGATAATAATTAATAAATCACAATTTAAAAACGAATAAAGCACCATCGCATAACACTCCGTTTGGTTGGTACGACTAAATCTGCTGATTCATCACAACCAGCCTACATAAGTAATATATCTATGGTCTACAATATCAACATCATAGATTTTTTTAAATTTTGCGGGGAGAACCTTTCTGTGGGGAAAATGCTGGGATTCTAGGCCAAGAATCCAACCATATTGAAAAAATATATTTACAATCATTAGGGGAACGTACTATATTATGTTTTTCTGCCTGAACGAAAGAGAAAATCCGAAAATGAATGCTATTTTCAATAGAATTTAGTTTTATTTCGGAGGCAAATTCTCTTCATCTCTTGTGGGTATTTTAAAACATATGCATTGGCAACCCTGATTCACATTCACATTAGGACCGATGAAAATATTGTAATGCAAGTTTTTAAGCCGGTAAATTGTTTATCAAGTGCGGTCATGGATCTATTTTTCAACTTTGGTTCAATACAATAAATAACATTAGTGAAGAGATGATTAGATTTTACCTAGTGTTCTAATATATAATGTTAAAAGCGGGTAATCTTAAGAATAAAAAATGTTTCGACTCCCATACAAAATACAGCGCCAAAAAAAACATAGGTTTTTGAGACTCGTGACTCATGACGTCACTGGCCATGTACATAAATTTGGTGCGTTTTTGGGAGACCCAAAAAATTGAAACTTTGAAAATAATTTTAACAATTAAAACTAACTATTACAATAAAAATATATTTAATGGTATTTACGTTTGTTGGTCATATGGAAGAAAAATATACTTAAATTGAATGGAGTAGCTTTTTGAAATTCGTCCTATTATACAAGTAACTAATGCAAAGAAATGGTAAAAATGATTCCATTTATTTTTAAAATATTATTAACTTGATTTATTCCCCCAAGATCCAAATAGACGCAAAGCAAAAGTATAAATACCTATTGCTTTAACTACGTACCCGGGAATGCCTGGGTTCAGGGGGTGAGGTTTGTCTTCATCTTGGCGGCGCACAGTGGGCTGAAAATCGCCTTTCATAGACATAGAGACTTGAATTTTCAAGGGTATTTTTTTTGGCTAAAAATGGATTCTGCTGATCATTACTATGCTATACAATTTCGTACGAAGCAATTGAGTGTACAAATGAAGGATTTATCATTTTTTAAAGAAAAATTTGTATGGCACTGACATTAAAAATGAGGCTATCTCTGGAAACATAAGGTTGGCCATTCTATCCTTACACACAGATATACTACTATTTATTTGTATTTTTTGACACGCTTCGTATTGTGGCGCAACTTGCGATTTTTTTTTATATCCTCAATGTTGAAAATAACACTTTTTAATGTTGATTCAGAAATAATTAACTAAATAATTGCCTGTTTTTCCCTTCATTGATATTTATTATCAGTCTATACTCATCTCCACTGTATTTAGATTTTGTCTCTTTATATATTGTTCCTATCATATATATACATACTTATAGCATAATGATTCTATTTTTCTTATAATTAGTGTAAATCTCTCACCAAGCACAAGAACCAGTTTCTTCATTGGTGAGATTGCGAACATAAATATATTTTGTAATGTAAATAAAAAATAAAAAAGGCGATTTTCAGTCCACTGTGCGGCGGTATCTTGATAAAAATCCGTACTCATTTTTTGAGTTTCCCGTTGTGACTTTTTTATATGTCGGTAGTTTTAGTTGTTGGTTTTTTCACACTTTTATAATTCCTTTTTAATTTTCATTGTCAAATGCGTAAATATAAGTTTAAAAAGATATTTCCGACAATCGTAAGGGACAACAACAAACGACATTACAAGCCACTAGCTTGTTTAAGTGTTATGTACAAGAATGCTATGGTTGCTACATCGGTATATCACTAAGAATTCTTACGCCATGCATTCCACAAATTCCAAACTGCTTGTAACTATGAATTAAATTCTTCAAGATCAGCATTAAGTCCGTGTTCATCTTATCAGCGAACGCGTTGGCAGCGCATCGCAATAATAAATTGGACTGTGTAAAAAAAACCTTTCAGGACAGGGCCTAGACATAACGATTCGAACGAAAAAAAAGTTTTTGAAAGCCTAAGCAGGATGTGGAAATACACAGTGAATTCGACTTATTTGGTAGTCGTAGATACCACCGTATTCCAAGTTCAGACGGTAGGCGGTTATCAATAATGTTTTAAATCGCTAAAATATTGTGAAAATTGTCTTTCCTCCAATAACAACTAAGACGAGACAATACCCTAAAATAAATCCAGATTCTTAACAACGTAAGTGAAGCAGCCGTGCACAAAAATATGCGATGCGTGGCCTTTTGTATTGGACAGATCTGCGTTTGAATTTGCCCCATCAAATCTAAAAAATAATGTGGGAATCTTAACGACATAAGTGATGAACTCATGTAAAAACAATATTCAGCGCGCGGCCCGGCTTAATGGGTGGACATACGGTTGTCATTGCCCTAGCAGGCCTAGAAAATTGACCTTTCCGTTGGATTTATTTTAACTATTTACGATGAACGTATTACTCAAATGTCTAATGTTTCTAGAGGGATCCATCGGGTAGTTACTAATTCATCGTCTAAAAAATAAAATTTGGTACTTACCGCTAATTTTATAGTTGTAAAACGTTTATAAAATTTTCAAACCATTTTACATAAAATATTTTAATTGTGAGGTCCGGTTTTTATTAAACTTTAATATAAATAACTTACATCCATAGGAATCCCTCTAGAAACATTAGAGATTTTAGTAACACGTTCATCAGAAATAATTAAAATGTTATCGTGGAGCAAACTCTCGTTATTAGAGTCTTATGTTATCTTAAAAATAATGGTTCCGAAACGGGCAAGTCATTTAATTAATGATTTATTTAGTTCGCGCATCATTCGCCGAGTAAACTTATCCGTGTAAACTGTGTGCTAACAAAGGAACATCCAATTACGTACTTAAACGTATTTGAACGAGCTAATTTTTCTTTGAACTGAATCATTTTACTTCTGTTTTGGGAGTATGACCCTGGCGACTTGGTGCCTATTTATTTTGTTTACAATAAACCTTAATCTCCAGTCAATGAGTGCTTTATATGAGTAACCTCGCTGGCTTGTATTAGAAAAAACCGGACTTGACCGGACGAAAATCAGTTGATGGGGGTTTTTCCGATAATTTGGACCTTTTTTTAACCACAAAGTCATTATTAATTAACGAACATTTTTAAATTACATTTTTTGTGATATAATTTAACGTGTCAGCTGTTGTATGTTTGTGGTGTTTACTGATATTTGTATACTTTGTAAGGAACCGGTTTTTTCTCCAGCGGATTGTTACTCTTTTTCTTGCCTTATAAAATTATGTATTTGAATGTACTTATACACGCGTTTATATCAAGACTGGGAATCCCTGTCCAAATCATTACTTATTATTATTGCAGAACTTTGTGAGAAATTAAACGTAATGAACTTGATGGTGGGCCACAGTGCGAATGAAACTTAATTTCTCATAAATGTTGTCAATATTTTAAATATTTGTTTGAAACTGAAATGAGGTTAGAATAGTAAGTGACGAGGTTATAGAAACGCGTGGGACGATCTTGAGGATGCAAGGCGGATTTAAAATAATTTTCAGAGCAAACTGCCAATTATTATTTAAGGTAAGTAGATACTGCTCGCAGTGAAGTCTGCTGAACGTTTTATCTAATTTTCTGAATACCTACTTCTAATTGTTTGTCGGAAAAAATGTACTTTACAGCATAAACGGAAACGAATTCAAGAAAATCGTTTTATCCCCTTTTATATTACGGTGAGATATATGATCTAAGCAGTGTTCGAAAGAGGCAACACCAAGCTTTGTATTTTCATCTCAAAGTTAACCATACACTTCCAAAAAGGCATCGACTGTAAAATTTTGCGAAAAGTTTTTTTTTGTGAAAAGTTTTTGATAGTGAATTTTGTATTGCATAATTATTCTCATTAGAAACGAAAAAAAAAATTAAGTGACAATAATAATAATAACATGGCATTTATACAGCGCAGTTTTGTGTCATTTCACTTCAAGTGCAAGACAATGACCTTTATAATACGTTTGTGTGTTAAAATATTTTTTTAAATAAGTATTTCTATAGTTTACAAGAAAAAAATAATCTCTGTTTTTGAAATCAGAATTTTAGTGCTTTTAATTACGTATGGCTGTTTGTAGCAATAATCTTTCATCTGCTTTTTAATTCTTGCATACATTCAAAAACAGCGAATATATTTGAAAATTAATATCATGAAATTTCTAATACAAAATTTTCTTTTTCGCACATAATTTTATACTGTAAATAGTTAACCACAATCAGTAAAATTATGTACCTGTTTCTAAATTTTAACTCATAATTAATTTAACATGTAATTATTTCGGTGGTTGGTTATTGATTTTCCCGTGATTATATCCGATACTGCATAATTTGACAGAAGGACGAAATATTTCTGCTTTGCAATAAAATCCAAATAAATTGTATATTTTTTTAAAGTATTCTTTCAAGTTTTATTATTACAAAACATATATTATTTTTTAAATATTTAAATTTTTAATGCAAACATATATTTTTAAATGGCTCACCTTACGTTTACTAAAACTATTGATAGCGAAAAATAAAAAATATAAAATACAAGTATATTATTCGACAAGTTTATTTTATTACAAACGTTTTCGTCACGTAACTTTTATCTCATTTCGTATAAAAATAATGAATTAAACATTAACAAAGTTTAAAAAAAAATCAAACTGTATTCGGAACCATTGGTTTCATAGAGTTGTACATTTTAATTATTATATGATTTACTTCTAGATTTGAATATAAAGCATGGTGTTTTCTCTTTCTAACACCGTTTAGACAATATTTCTCACCGTGACAGAAACAACGAATCCTGTGAGACCATATGAACTGTTCCCAAAAGCGAACAAATTAGCCTGCGAGGTTAATAATACTTTTTCAGCAATATACGTTGTATTTCAAGCAAAAAACTGGATTTTATTTATTTTGTAAATAATATTATAAGAAAGCATAAAAGTTAATCAAATGAAACTGTCACAGATAATCTTAGCCATAATACTGTTTTCTTTAAAAGTTCTTTTCAAATGCCCTCATACATTTTTATTGAAAAAATATTTTTTTTAGTAGTTTACATTTATATTATTTCTTTTTTATTTGTATTCTACTCAAGCGAAACGATGGTAAAACCTTCAATTTATCTAAAGCACATTTTTTGGTATTCATAATGTACACCAATTCGTTATAAAGATTAATCAAAATAGTGATTTAGCACTAAGCTTCCCCTTAAGATTGGCAGCGGCCATACACGAAATTAAAGAAAACCTTAGCCATATTACTTAATTTTTTCGGCGGCGAAGAGTGAATTGGACAGCTCCTGATTTAAAGTTCTATCGTTCTATCTTAGAAGAAAGATATTTATGTTTCTATGTTGTTGATTGTTTTTAATTCTCATTATCTTTAAAACAAGACAAGATCTTCTAGATTATTTGATGCCGATATGAAAAAAATGATAACGAAAAAAAGGTAAATATTTTCCAGCGCGGCAGATAAGCCGAGTCAAATGATATTATTTATTTCATTCCTACATAGGTCATAGATGAACTTTGAACTATTCTTGAACTCAAGTGGGACAAAAAAAGGCGAATCGAATTGCAATCACCGTTCCTTGGAAGGTGACACGTTAAATTAGCGTGTTTTAGGAGCTATTATAATGACCCTGTAATTAACTTTGGTATGGTAAAGCCGGCCTGGAGCCTGGTTTAAGACCGTTTTAATACCGCCATGGTAATAAATCAAGTTTTTCACTGTTCTCACCTTATGCTCCGCGTAATATTTACACAAAGTTTTTAGTTAGGCTACTTACTATCTTAATATCTACATCCACAGTTTATTAAAATTGTTGGTAGGTACAACAAACCCTTTCGAAGGTATACCTATAAAAAAACCTACAAATTTCAGTACATCGTTATAAAAAAGAGTTTTTAGTTTCATTTCATTTTTCCTTTTCCTTGAACTGTTACCACACAGTAAACGAACTCGACGTTTACAAAAAACCATGACAGATCGACTAGCTGTACCTACTTATTCGCCAATTATTGTATATTGAGGGTTAGGAAATAATTTCTCGCAAGTGACAAAATAAAATAAAAAATTAGAAGCACAAAAACTCCCCTCTAGGTATCTACTATGCGATAATTAATCATTGCTACAGATAAAAAATAAACGAAAGACGTATTTGGTTAAACTATAAATTCTTAAACACATTATACATATGTACCTACGTCCTATTGGTCCTTTGTCTGACAATACGACTATCCACAAACCAATAAAGGTATCAATTGAGTAGTTCACAATGTTTCAAATCGATTTTGAGAGAAACTTTTTTTTTCATTTTAGGAATCCAAAAATTTACTGTAAAAATTATATCACATAGAATCCTGTACCTACCTGCCTAGCTTTTATAGAATATGAAATACTCATATACCTACGTCTTACTGGTCCTTCGACTGACAATACGACTATCAACAAACAAATAAAGGTATCAATTATTTTTTTTATTTTTCTTTCTTACATTGATATATTATATTTTTATTTTATATTTTACATGTACCTATCTGGATTTTATTGTTCATTACTGCTAAATTGTATTTTCCTAAAAAAATATTTTCTTTCTATTTTTCTTTCTTACATTTATATGTTATATTTTAATTTTATTTTATATTTTACATGTACCTACCTGGAATTATGTACACGCAACCTGCCAATTTGACTGTCCTAAAACGGGAAACTTCCTAGTTGGACAGTCAAAGCTTCCTTTTATATTTGTATATCTTGTATGTAATAATAATAAATAAAAATAAAAATAAAAAAATAAAAAATTGAGTAGTTCACAAGGTTTCAAATCGATCAATAGCTTGTAAATCTCTAGTCATAAATGACAAAGAAGTAAAGGGACCAAAAGAGATTGCAACTGCATTTAACACATTTTTTCTCTCAGTTGGGGAAAGTTTAGCATCAGTCATAAAAACCTCAAAAACTGATGTAAATACGATCTACACGGAACCTCAAGCAAAACAATCTTTTAACATGATCAGGACAAATAAAAAGGAAATCTTACGGATCATATCTAACCTTAAGTCTAAAGCAGCAGCTGTTTCCGATGGTGTAACCTCTCTCCTTCTCAAAAACTGCAAGGGTGAACTGGTGGATGACCTCGTTTACTTAATAAATCTCTCTCTATCAAAGGGTATATTTCCAGATAAACTAAAAATTGCAAAAATTATTCCTGTATATAAAGATGAATGTAAAAAAAATGTCCAAAATTATCGTCCAATCTCTATACTTCCAGCTATCTCTAAAATTTTTGAATGTGTCATTAAAGAAAGACTATTGAAATATCTCGAACACAACAAAATTCTCACGTCAAAACAATATGGTTTCAGACGACGATCTAACACTAAATGTGCAGCCTTCGATTTTATATCAAATCTGCAGAAACATATAGATGACGGTGATTTTACGGCGGCAATATTTATTGATCTAAAGAAGGCGTTTGACACGGTGGATCATAAAGTATTGATCGAAAAACTGAAGCATTTGGGTATTGTTGGTACACCTCTGGAGCTTTTCCGATCTTATTTATCAAATCGCTTTTCGGCAGTAGAATTTGGAGGAGAAATGAGTGAATTAGGTAAAATAACATGTGGAGTACCACAGGGATCAATTCTTGGACCGTTGCTATTCCTAATCTACGTGAATGACATAACAAAGTGGGGTATTAAAGGAACTATACAACTTTATGCTGACGATACGGTAATTTTTTACAATAAACTCAACCTAGCGGAGCTTGAAACGGAGATGAATGCTGATATTTCCCATCTCACAAACTGGTTGAGAATAAACAAACTAACTCTTAACGTAAAAAAAACCCATTATATACTTTTCGGTAACAAGAAAAATTTCAGCCTCGATATTAAAATTGGAGACAACTGCCTCGAAAAGAAAATGAACACAAAATATTTGGGTCTGATCGTAGATTCCCAACTCTCGTGGGATCTCCATATAAATCATATAAAAGAGAAAATTACCCCTATAACTGGTGTACTATATAGGCTTCAAGGATTACTACCCATTCCTTTACTAACTTCAGTATACTATGCCATGGTACATTCACACCTTTCCTATCTCTGCTGTATCTGGGGTTTTGCCTCAAAGAAATTGATAGCTGACCTGCAGGTGGTTCAAAACCGAGCTCTCAGAAATGTGTTTGAACTTCCATGGGACACTCATGTTAGGGACATCTATTCAGTTTCTGGTATCTTTCCAATTACAATCCTTCCTAAATATGAAATCACAAGCACCATCCCACAAATTACCCAAAAATCAACTCACACCAACATCAAGCCACTTTACAATCAAGACATCCACAACCACAATACTCGAAATAACAATAAAATCCGCATTCCTCAAACACACACTACAAAATATGGGTTAAAATCACTGAACTATATTGCCTATACACTATATAATTCGCTTCCAGATATGTACAAACACATCCACCATAATAAAAAATTGCAAAGCAATGCTTTAAAAGAATATTTTTTAACTACATTTAAAAATGAAAATATGTAACTGTGTTGTCATTTCTTGTTGTATCTTATCCATGTTTTTTTTTTCTTTCTGTACTTGTTTTCTATTGTTGTTTGTTCTACTTAACGTGTCATTATTTTAATTTTTAATTTTTATGCTGTATTGAATGTGAAACTTATATTTGATATCAAAATACCGTTGTAAAATTGTTCCTACTACCTCCTACATATGAATTGTAAGTTCCTCCTGTCCTAAAATGAGTTTTGTTACTCATCGGGATTGCTCTAGCAAGAAATAAACACAAACACAAGAGAAACGTGTTTTTTTCATTTTAGGAATCCAAAAACTTATTGTAAAGACTTTATCACATAGAATCCTGTACCTAACTACCTGGCAATAAATAATAATACTCTTCTTGATACATAAAAAAACCGCCTGCGTACGTTTGTGCTTGCAAAACTCAAAATTCAAAATTTGTTGTTATTACTGCCAAGAGTGTTTGAATGAGATACGGAGTCCATTCAAAGTCGATGTAATGTAGTTTTTTAAACAGTAACATTGTGGTAAATAGTATTTAAAGAAGTTGAAGAGGTGGAAGATGTTGGAAAGAGATTAGCAATAGCGAACCATTGCGGGGTCCACTAGTGATTGATAAAAGAGATAACAGTCAACACAGTACTCAAATCTGCATGTTTTTGAAAAGCATTATACTTATTGAAAGATGCAAATCGACACCTCCATTATCAATGGTAACGGTTAGATAACGACTCTGTTCATTTTGCGGTAGTATGGAAATATCATTGAATAGGTAATAATTGACATATCACTTGAAACTTGTGAGTAAATAGAAGATAATCTGTGTGACTTGGATGAATTTAAAGCGCGCCGGGCTGACAAAGGCCAGCAATAGGTATTCAGTATTGGTACCGGGAACAGTGTGTAGTGAATCACGCGCTCAGTTAAATTGTTCCTAATTATTGACGGTGAGCAAGTATGTCCCACAGCCGCGGTCGCTCGCCAACTTCATACATTTAGTATGTATTTTAAAGCGAGACGTTTACTTATCAAATTCGAGTTTGGTCCAGTGTCACGTTTTTACCAGTCATTTTCCTTTTTATGGATTTGCCAGAAAATTCGAGGCCTCCGTTGGCGAGGGTTGAGGCCATTATTCAACATGCACCACATTTAGTAGATACCTGCATAGCTTTAAGAGATTGAGGCCATTATTCAACATGCACCAAATTTAGTAGATACCTGCATAGCTTTAAGAGATTGAGAACATTATTCAACACGCACCAAATTTAGTAGATACCTGCATATCTTTAAAAGATTGAAGCCATTATTCAACGTGCACTAAATTTAGTAGAAACCTGCATAGCTTTAAGAGATTGAGGTCATTAATCAACATGTACCAAATTTAGTAGATACCTGCATAGCTTTAAGAGATTGAGACCATTATTCAACATGCACCAAATTTAGTAGATACCTGCATAGCTTTAAGAGATTGAGGCCATTATTCAACATGCGCAAATAAATACCTGCATACTACATAGCTTTAAAAGATTAAGGCCATTATTCAAGATGCACCAAATTTAGTAAATACCTGCATAGCTTTAAAAGATTTAGGCCAGTGTTCAACATGCACCTAGTTTAGTACCTAACAAATTACCTCTCAAAATTGGTATTTTTATCTTCGGATTACATGTACCTAATTAGCGACATTTTAGGAATGTGCTTAAATGTGAGTGCAGATACATACGTAATTGATTATGTAATACATGATATACCAACCCCCCCTGGTTGCCAGATTTCGTTATCTGTGCTAGTGAAATCATGGCAAATTCATTCTAAAACTTTTTATTTATTATTTGACATGTATTTCAGGAATTACTTTAAAAAAATAAACCAACAAATGGAGTTAGCTGAAAGTTACACACTCAGCCAAAATCAAAAATGATTATTTAATTTTTGGAATAACTTTATTGAGTAAAACCTTAAATTGTAATATATAATTATTGAAGACAATATAAGCAATTTATAAACGAAAATCTGAAACAGAAAAATCAGAAAAGGATACAGTTACATCTAGGGCTTAAACACAGGACCCTTGCCTTGCCGGGGCACCGCTCTACCACTGAGCTAATGTGACCCCTGTCTCCTTCGGTCACATTCGGTCCGGGGTTCTTCTGTCTTTCGGTCCTGGGTTCGAGTCCTTGATGTGACCGTATCCTTTTCTGATTTTTGACACATTTTGGTTTAATCAAACATATATTTTACATTTCTTTGAGGTTTATATAGGACACACCGAGAAAAATGAGAAAGGCTTTTCCATCAAATTATTGTTAAAAATAGTAGTATTTTTTTAATAAAATATTAGTCATTCAGAATGTATCTGAACACGTGTTCTCGAAAGTGGCCTTGTCCGCATAAATATAATAGACGAGATGCGAAAATATTTTAATTTTCAAGAACATGTGTTCCGACTTCCTCATAACATATTCGAGCATAAATTTTGAAAATTTTCAATTCATTTTTCATAGGCCTCTAGTCCCGTTTTTAACGCGAAAAAGAATGATTTGACAAAATTTATAATAAATGGACAATATTTCATATCAATAAGTTTTTTTCCGTGCAGGTTATCGTGGAAATATCGAGATCCTTTTTAAAGGAATCTCAATAATCACTCTCAATTTACGAGTATGACGTTATACCGCTACGACGGTACAGTCGCAATCCGCAGTGCAATTTTATATGAAACTGAAAGTGACGCTTCAACTCTGCAATATTAGGTAAAGCAGACCAATGCCTGCTACATTTCGATAGTTTATCACCAAAAACACGTTTATCAATATCCATCAATAAACATCAAATAATTTAAAATCACTTTTTCCTTATTGAATGTCATTTTAAGTTGCTGTTGGACTATCGGGACTGCAATCATAGATTTGCTGCTCGATAACATGTATTATTTGATAGATTAGTAAGATATGCATAGGAAATTACTTTTTAAATACCTACTGATTTTATTCAATATTTTAAAATTAAAAAATGTGACTAACAATCTGAAGTCTTATCTCAATTTAGTAAAATTAATAATACAAGGCTCGTTAATTCATGCTCAAAATAATCACTCGTAGTAATACCTCAATAAAAAGTTCAGTTGACCTGGAAATTCCAAACAGAAAAGATTGTGACGATTCCTTGACGTCAGAGCTTCGAGTGACGTTTGAAAGTTTTGGACACTTTAAAATAGTTGAGTTTTTTTAACATCTACCTGCATAAATTTTGCGTCTCTTAAATATTACGTATTTTCAATGAGTTAATTAAAGTTTTTATCGTTTCAGGAAAGGACAATCTTCATGCAGCCGCTAAGTATCACCAGGCTGTACCACCGGAGCATCAGAAGGTTCCTGTATAGAGATGCGGCGCAATGGCAACCCTAAGACCTTCTCACCCTGCAGCAGTAGGATCGGGCCCTCGCACCGCGCGCAAATAGCCCTTTTCGTCGGCCTAGTCAGCCTTTGCAGCCTCAAAGCTTTACCGAGCTTACCACAGGATGCGCAGCCAGAAGAAAGAGGTAAATTAAAACTACTCTTATAATCCATAAATATGTACATACGATGTTCCAACATAAAAAATGCAATTTTTTTTAATTTTTTTTTTTTAAAAGAAAGACAAACATTCCCAGGTTACGAATAACCCAACAATTTTTGAAAATCTCCTACTACCACCACAGAAAGCCGAAAATGTTGCTTGTGTTGTGATGGAGGACTTAGCCAGCCGAGGAATCGAACACGCCACGCTCGGGTGAGACTCAAGCGCTATGCCCACTCAACCACTGACCGGTCGCAATAAAACAAAGGGTTTTCAACATAAAAAGATATACATGGGATCCGAAAACTCTCTTTATAAGCGGGAAACTGCAGGGAGAAAATGACAATACTGTTAAAAATTTGACTGCATGAAAATTTCTCAATAAAATGTTAGTCATTCAGAATATATCTGAATAAATATTATTACTTTGAAGAACACGTGTCCCGACTTCCTCATAACATATTAGTGCTTTACTGGTAGTTTGTTATTAAATTTATCAAATCATTCGTCATAGGCCTCTAGTCCTGTTTTAACAGGAAAACTTTTTTTAACAGGAAAACTCAGGGTCTCCTGTGTGGAGCTAATGGAAAAAATTCGTTAGTTTTGTGCAATCACTCAAAAATGTTAAAACCTGGTGTGTGTGATATCTGTTTGTATGTTAACTGCTTCAGTTTCATGATTGACGTTCAGTTCAGGTTTAGCACTAACAGTTTACAAAAATGTCTAGCCTAGTGCAATTTTGAAATAATTGCTTTTTAAGCGTGTTTTTTTTTAAATTAAAGGTACGGTGTTTTCCAAAATTCTATCAACCGTGTCTAACTTAAATCTAATTTTTATATTTCATAGCACATTGTTACATCCCAGCTCCTCCGCTGCTTGTAAATGCCTTGAATTTATTCATGGATATCCTAACGTGAACGGAAAACGGATATCCTGAAAATAGTCCTTCCGCGTTGCGCGTTAACTTTCCTCCATAATGTGCATTCAATGTTGAAAAATTAAAAGCCGTTTATGAAATAAGCTGCAAGTAATTCTTTAAAAAAGTATCGAATGTCAATGCGTTTTGACATGATGTTATACTAATAACGATTGATTACTATTAAAAAATAATTTATTTTTTTATCAAAATAACCAAATATTACGTAACTGCCGTAGTGCATATTTAGTCTTACTAGATACTAAGGAGGGATAAAATGGGTTATTAGAAAACGTCCCTACTCATAATCACGCGCATGCGTACTGCGTATACCGATAATAATACGGCATTATTAGTGACAGATTTTTAAACCGCCCGATCCCAGGATTAGGGACGGAGATCGCGGACTTTATTTACAATAAGGTTGATTTAACAAATATCTATCGGTCGCGCAATGAAAATGTAAAAAAACGGTAAAACTATAAATTTTAAATCTAAATATCAGATTATGTATAAGTTTTACCATAGCAAACACGGAACGCATAATCGAATTGGCCGAATTCAAAACAGACCGGGTCTATGATATCGCAAATGTCATCTGAAGAAACGTGAACTTAGCAACTAAACGCAAAATGCGAAAATGACCCGTGTTTTTGAGGATTGGAACAAAGTATTGCCAGTCTAAAAAAAATCTTGCATGAATATTATTGTGAGTAAAGTTTTTAACCCGAGAAGTACACTACCCAATTCACCGTATAAGTAAGACTGATTAAGTATTTCACTATCTTAATTACGAAGCAGTCGATCCTCTAAAACTGTCACATTTCTTTCTTTCTGGATTTTCTGGATGTTCTGGATTCAATATCATTTTAACCGTGCGCCATGGAACTGTTAAACTATCATTTGACTGTCAAAATTCGAGACAAAAATACAAGTTGTTTTTTTTACATATTTTACAATAAAATTTTTCAATATTATATTATTTTCTGTTGAATCTCTAGCGAAACCGGGTATAACTATAAGTACCTCTATTATAAAAAAGGTGAACTAAGTATATCATTACAAAAATGTAATAATAATTAGTTCTTAATATGTACCTACAAACGTACATGTCAATTCACAGAAGAACACCATAAAGGAATTTTTCTTATCAGCAAAAGAGTATCATTATCCAAAGTGATGTTTTCAAATTTATTACATTACTTTTTTCAGATAATAAAGAGTGCATTGTTAAAAACAAACTTGTCATAAAAAAGCTAAGTTTATCAGTTTTGTAGATACCTACATGGGTAGGTGATGATGGTAAACACAATAATATGTTAATCTATAAAATCTTTAAGGATAGCATACTTATCGTCATTACTTTTCAATAGGGGAGTTTTGCAATTTATTTAATATGGTGAAGATTTGCATCATAATGTTGATAGTGATAAATATTATCACTGTCAAATTAAACAATTTTGTTGTAATAAATGTTGTAATAAGATCGATCTACGGGAATTGATCGATAACAATTCATTGATTTAATCAATGAAAATGCGTCAGTGAAAAATACTATTTTCATAAGTGTCAACAATAGATCTGAAGCGGTGTGTATTTTTATAGAACTTGAAGTTTTCAGAGCAAAATCCTTAGAAAAAATACTAAAGATGTTAATCGTCTTTTTAGATTAAAAATTACATAGTTTTGATTTGGGTCATAATATTCTCTTATATTCATATTCGTTTATTTTTCATAGTCTCCATAAAACGGATGTACCTACAGCAATATATATATTTAAATACATTTTTTAATGTTCCTCTTCTATAGAAGCTGGCGTTTGTGTCTAGAAGAGTGGTGAGCATCAGGATTAAGAATATTTAGTGTTTGTAATTATGAATATTAAAATTTATAATTCATTAAAAAGATAGTTTCATCATTTTGGTATTTTTACATTGAACTTCTCTTTAATTGCTTTTAGTATGTGTTTATCGTTTTCTATTGTTCTGATATTTTCGGGTAGGCTGTTAAAGTATTTTTTTCCCTAGATACCTATATGTAATGATGTTGAGCAAAAGTGGTGTTACATTTTTGTGTTGAAATATATGTTTTTGACGAGTACGACTTTCAATTAAATTTCAACAGGGAGTAGATTTATACTACATTTATATTATAGATTTTATATATACCTACAATATATATATAAAACAAATATATTTATATATATTTACAATTTACAATCCGTGTAAAATATATTACACGGATTGTAAATGGACTGTGGTTTGGTAACAGATTGATGACTTTACAGGAGACGATATAACGAATATTTATGGAATCGTAAAATTAATTAAAAATCTTAAGTTTATAAATATGAAAGCGGTTAAGTTGAGATTATCACGGCTGAAAGTACTATAGTGATTTACCTCCTTCTTTAGCCAACGTTTCGGACAGCATTGCAGAGTCCATCATCAGGGCAGATGTGTAATGGAAGATTGTGGTGAAGTGTGTGCTTAAGAATTTATATGCGATACCCTAATGTCAATCCTTTATTCCGGTATAATTTAAAATGGTTTTCTAAGTTTAGTTTTGGTGTAACTGTCAATTACCGGATACCAAGACTATTGAGCTTAGCCCCGTCGTCTTTATTAAGTTGTTATTTTTTTCCAAATTTTTTATGTGAAATTTATAATTGAAACTTATAATTTTTAGAAATTTGAAGGTGGAGTAATTTCATTTGCGGTTTTCTCGAAATAATCAAAATTTCTCATTAATTTACTTTTTAGTATCACATAAATGTCTAAATGTAAAAGAGAAATGATAAATAAAATAACATAAACAAGTAGTTGCTATAACAAATAGTACAAGTGAGTAAATAACACGACATTGTGAATATTGAAGATATCAAACAATACTAACAATATCAAAATAAACATGCAAGAGGTTACATTATCAGTCAGTAAAACTAGAGAAGGTTTATATGAAATATAGCAAAGCAAATAAAAATATCATGCTATTAATGTCTTACTGTTTTGTGACTTGTGTCAAAAGGTATTTGTTGCTTAACTGTTTGAAATTGTCAATGGTCAATGCGGCATCGTGGGTCGATCCGTCGATCGTATCCTTTCAACAAAATATATAAGTATATGGATTAAAAATATATTTTTCGACTGGCTTTTAAGGTGTTGGAATCAAGCATCCCTGGTAAAAACAAAGGACAGATTCCCTCGCATATTATCGTAGAGATATTTGCTTTTCAACATTGTTAATAGCGTAGGTAATAACTATTCAAATATTATACATGGTGTTAAGCTAAGATCTGAGGTGTTAATGGGCATAATTTGACTTGGGTATCAACCATAGAGCTTTACAATTGTTAGATGCGCTATTGCGTACTAATATGTTCAACTATTAGAACGCGATAAGCGGTGAGCGTAGACCGGATTCTTATTTATTTTGGCATACTATTTTTTTAAGATACTTAACATCAACGGTACAGAGCTGCTAACAGTGGATAATTACAAAATTATAAAAATAGGAACCTGATTACAATAATAGTGGGCGTTTTCGTTATGTAACAAAACAGTACTGAAACAGACAAACTTATAAAACAAAAACTACAAAGGGGAGTATATAAATATACAGATGATTGATTATACAACACAAAGATAAATAAACATAACTACAGGGTTGGAAGCGTTGGAGGTCAAATGGAGGTAAAAAAGTAAAACCTATTTTTTCGCTTCATGACTAATCTAAATATAGTAATATATCAATGGTTATAACCAGCGGTTCCTGTGCTTATTTAATTAAAATTTTAAACAACATTTTGGTCTCCGGTGACTTTTTTATTTATTTTTTATTATTATTATTGAGACCAAAATGTCATTTAGAGTTTTTACTCCAAATAAGATTAGGAATCGCTGGGATGAACGATGAAAAGTGCACTGTATTTCTGAAATGTATTATTCTTCGCATCAACATTGTTTATATTCTAATAAATTACAATTTCCTGATATTGTTTATAAACTACCTACAAACTCTATATACTAAAACATGTCAGAATACGACCGTTTGGAGACTATTCATTGATGTTTATTGCATAAAATAAATATGAGGAAGCCATTAGCAATATTTATAGTATTATGGATACTGTGTCAGTTTTATATTAATTAATTATCAATCTCACCAAATGCCAATCGGGTAGAACCGACATTAATATCGCATATTAAATGCTTTAAAGTCATCCGATTTCAGTGAAATACGTACCTGTCCGCTTGTGTGTATGTGATTGCCACAAAGAGTTGATAGAATGAATTGTCATCGACAACAAGTCTATCTACAGAGTTTCAGCTCGATCGGATGTCGGGAAGTGGATTAATTTCCACTTCCAAGATCTGCATTCATTCATCACCGAAAAAAAGTTAAATTCAATTAACGTATTTAAAATGGTCAAGTCATTAAATGACTACTCATCTTAAGGCGATGCACTACGTCGTGTAATATTTTAAATTGAGCCGCTATCAATAACAACCCTTACGTAGATGGCGATAAGGTTTAAATTCCCGCTTAACACCATCCGCCTGTTTTCATTTATGCAAGAAAAAAATATGGCCAAAAAGTGCCTTTTATTTTATTTTGTAAATGTTCAGGCATAAATATTTATTTTTTTCGATCATTTTATAAATAACTTAATTTTTCACATTATACAATAAAATCATAACTGAAAATGGGTTCGTAAGTATTATTTTTTTCTGGGTTTATAAAAAGATTTATCTAAAAATACTCGATTATTTCAATGGCCAAGATGTATTCTACTCGCAGTATTTAATTGAAGCATCTGAAACATTTCTAGGCGACCAAATTTTCAAACCAAAAACAAATAATTTTGCATTACTACGTATGGCATCGCCTTAAAACAGAATTACTCTAGTTGGATGAGGGTAGGGCCGACTCTGAGCCCAACGGCGCCTGGCGCGAGTTAAATGTTGGCGCCCCTTGTCAAAATCAGTAGACGTCTAGGTAATCAATAATATTCGGATGATTTGTATTTTTGTGAAGCGCCGTTTACATGAAAAATAATCTCAAGGGCGATGTGTTAGAACTGCTAGGTTTTATCAGCGTCTTGGTGCCTTGGCAACAATTGCGCATAGGATCGATCCTGGATGAGGGGCTTATATTTAGCTTTTAGTAATAAATTAAAATAACAAATAAATTTTTATCTGTAGAATTATGCACGGGACAGTCAGAGGTAGGGCCGTGCCGAAGCTTCGTCCACAAGTGGCATTTCCTGGGCACCATCGGCGGCGCTGGTAACTGCACCATGTTCGTGTGGGGCGGCTGCGGGGGCAACGCGGCCAACAGGTTCAACTCGGAGCACGAGTGCCTGCACCACTGCATAGGAGAGTCGTGTGAGTACTAACAAGTCATATTACTTAACAGTGGCATTCCTGGGCACCATCGGCGGCGCTGGCAACTGCACCATGTTCGTGTGGGGCGGCTGCGGGGGCAACGCGGCCAACAGGTTCAACTCGGAGCACGAGTGCCTCCACCACTGAATAGGAGAGTCGTGTGAGTACTAACAAGTCATATTACTAAACAGTGCCATTTCCTGGGCACCATCGGCGGCGCTAGCAACTGCACCATGTTCGTGAGGGGCGGCTGCGGGGGCAACGCGGCCAACAGGTTCAACTCGGAGCACGAGTGACTGCACCACTGCATAGGAAAGTCGTGTGAGTACTAACAAGTAACAAGTCATATTACTAAACAGTGGCATTCCTGGGCACCATCGGCGACGTTGGCAAGATCGCTTAACAGTGTTTCCTGAGCTTATTTGGAGTAAAAAAAATGGTTTCCGGTTTGGTTTTGCAAAAAAAATCGGTAGCTCCTTTTGAACAGCTAATGGTGGACGGTTATTCGGCTGTATTTTTTTGGTTTATTTTGAATAAAAACAACATTAATTTCACCAAAGACCAACATTTTTTACTCCAAATAAAGTCAAGAAACGCTGGTTAAGTTCAGGTAGGTCCCAACACCCTGTATACACATATAATGTGTATGTACCTATACACGGTGTCCGGAAACTCGTAGTACAAGCGGGAAACTGGAGAATCTACACCACATGAGGAACCCAAAAAAACATAAAGTTTTTTGATTTGAGCATTTTCAAAAAAAAAAAAAAAAACCAAAAAAAAATATTTTTCGGCTATTTTAGGGTTAAAGTTTTTTCTGGTGTTTAGGGTTGAATAACAGATGTTTTAACCCTGCAGAGCAGAAATATTTTATGATTACACCGGGTTAAATGAAGGGTGATTTCAAAATAATGCTTCCAATCCGAGTTTCTTCATTTGTTTTACTTTCAAATAGTTTTAATTAGTTGGGTACTTTTATCTTCAGTAATAATTTATAAGAATTTGATTAAAAAAAAAATAAAAAAAATCAACTTCAAACTCGATTTACTCGATAACGAAAGCTCAAATAAAAAAAAAATATACTACAAAATCGACTCCAAATGTGATGTAGATTCACCAGTTTCCCGCTTGTACTACGAGTTTCCGGACACCCTGTATATATATATATTTTTTTTTTTAAAGAAAGACAAACATTCCCGGGTTACGAATAACCTGACAATATTTGAAAATCTCCTACTACCACCACAGTAAGCTGAAAATGTTGCTTGTGTTGTGATGGAGGACTTAGCCAGCCGAGGAATTGAACACACTACGCCTGAGTGGGACCCAAGCGCGATGTCAACTCGGCCACCGACCGGTCGAATATATGTAATATATTATAATTTCTAATTTCTATTTCTCAGAATCTGATAATATTTCATTTTCCTCCTACTGATATAAAAATACCAGGTACTACCAAGAAATACCGACCAATGTAAAAGAAGAGGAAAACGTGTCAATTTTGAAAAAGAAGTGATGAATACATAAGTGTAATTTTTAATTCTTGTAATTGTAATTTTGAATACCTACTGTACGTAGTTTGTAACTTTTTTAGAAACGAAAAAACAATTATAAGTAGCTCAAAATATTATAACCCAATTGCAAATTATATGCTATGCACAACTGAGAAATATGAGATATGTCTAAGACCGTCGTCCCACGGGTCGATAAGCAATCTACATAAACCAAATGCTATAAGACCGTGCGCAGAAAAGTTACACACTGAATAGAGCTACATACCGTTACCTTATTATAGCGAACTTAATTTTCTGCACAGGGTTTTGCAACATTCAGTTTATGTCGATTGCTGACCGACTCATAGCTAAAACGACGACGGGCTTAAACAAAGTCCATCAATTAGCTGTCCACTAATTGTTTGACTTGTTTACACTGCAAAATAATAACAGTAATAAAATTACAAGTAATTGATTATTTATGAACACAATAAATAAATGTTTTTTTATCATTATTTCTTAAATTTATTAACACTATAATATATTTTTAATTAATTAACCATTCAACTGCTTTTACTTCAAAGTCTATTGTTATCAATTATCAATATTATACCATAACGTACCTATAAGTAATGCAATAATGCAAACATAAATATATCAAATTCAATCTAAAAAATGTGTATCTAGTTAATTAATTTGCATTATTTCACAATGATGTGGTCAGATTAAGGTTATAATATTATGTGGGGTGTTAAATGGGCAGCGTTCAGTCTTAGTGCTGGTGTGTTGTTTGTTATGTTTGATGAAACTTACATAAATGGGCTTTTTTACAGATACTCTTCCCCCGTATCTTACGTCTTCCCTTATCCCCACCACCACCCCTAGCACCACCATGACGCCAACCTTTGTCCCCCCCGCCCCCACACTCCCACCCGTCCCCCGTCACGAGAGGGGGAAGGAACTCACCTTCGCTGAGACGGGACATCAGAAGACATTTATGTTTGCAAAGGACAACACTTTCATACAGCTTGACGGAGAAATTATTAAGACCTTTCAGCTTAGGTAAACAAATGAGAATAATAATTACTTTTGTAGATATGAATAGTTAAAATATATAACATCTTCAGGCATGTATTGTATGTATGTATAATATATTGTTAGGATGGAGGCCTAACCAAGATACATGTAAAAAAATCTCTTATCTGCCATGCATTTTTGTGTTACAGATTATGCAGAGAAATATCGTTTAGATTTCGAACTCGTCTTCCTCATGGCCTTCTTGTGTACCACAATGTGAAGAACCTTGCGGGAATTAAAATGCAACCCTATGCTCTCTACGTTATAGTAGAAAAGGGGCAATTAAAAGGTAGATTTGCATTATTGAAAGCACACTTTTACCAGTACCATTCAGTTGATTGCTTCCTCAGGTTTGTAAAAAAATTTGAACGTATTTTATTTCCAGTGGTCCATGTTTTCGGAAAGCACTTAACCTCGGTGACAGTAGGAATGGGATTAAACAGAGACGAGTGGCACAATGTGGTTGTTAGAATTGATGTGCATGGAGCAAGACTTTTAGCCAAAGTAGATCAACAGCAGGAGGAGGTTTACCTTAAAGGGTTGAACGAAGATACTAACTATGGCATTTCCACTAACCTTACGTCTGTCGTACTGGTAGGAGGTAAGACCTCTGGAAATTTAACTAAACGTAATAATTACTTCAGATAATTTGCTTTGAATCTCAGCATGGCAAGTCTGTTTTGTTTGCAAGTCCCATTATTGAAGCTATTATGAGTTCATGCTGCATGCTTAATGTAAATTATATATTTTAGGTTTGAGTTCTGAAGAGAAACTGCACGGCGTAAAGTACATAATAGAATCGTTTGTCGGTTGCATAAGTGACGTGGTTCTGAGTTCTGGTAAAGCTGCATCAGACTTGCTGCCGATAAAACCACTAATTGCAACAAAACATGAAAACGTCAATGAGGGATGCATCAACAAGTGTCGTACGAGACAAAACTTGTGCTTTGTGGGCTCCAAATGCATAAACCACTACAATGATTACACTTGTGATTGTTTTGGAATGAAGTATGAAGGGGAACAATGCGATGTTTACAGTAAGTTCCCAAAATTTCCCAAATCATACCTATATTAAATTTAATTTATCATTTATAAATATACTTCTTTTTTAGCTGCAACGATTTTAACCCTGCGTGGTTCTAGTTATGTTTCCTACAGAGTGTATGATTGGAAAGACAGAGTTCATACAGCTATCAATAGAATAAGTATGATTTTTAAGGTATTGTGTGTTTTGAATCTAAATCATATAACCGCTATCTGCCATCTTACGAAACGAGATGGAAATAATTTTTGATTAAATAATGATTATGTTTACAGACTCGATATGATAATTCAGCCTTGTTTTATGCAAGCGGAGAAACAAGTTCATTAAAGCATCACTACATTGCTGCATCTCTACACAATAGATCTGTATATGTGGAAATGGATTTTGGAGATGGACCCCTCAGTTGTTATGTAGGCTATCAAGTGAATTCTAACCACTGGAACAATCTGACCATTTTCCACAACTATAAGGTCGTTCAAGTGTCCCTCGACCAAGAAGTTAAAACATTTGAAATACCTGGCTCATCACATCATCTTTACATAGATCCTGAAATCTACATTGGAGGAGGACCAGAATTGAACAAGAAAAAGGGCCTCTTGTCTGATAACAATTTCATTGGAAGCTTTGAATATGTATTTTATAATGACGTATCAATTTTATATGAATTGAAAAAGGGTAATCCTAAAGTCCATTACATAGGTGTTCTAGAACCGGAGTTTTTTGAAAATGATGTGGACGTGATACCGATCACATATCCATTTGCTTCATCACACATTTGGTGGCCGCTGGAAACAAAAAACAGCCTAAATTTATCATTTGACTTCAAATCTAGTCGTAACATGGCCGTGCTGGCTTACAGTGATGTTATTACGCCTTCAGGAATGGGATTTTGGGAGGTAAAATAACATCAATGTATAAATCATTTTAAGTGCTCAAACCACGTCCATTTGTCTCATGTTCTTGTGGTTTATTTATGTTATTATTATTTTACTAGGTGAGGGTTGTCAAAGAAGAAATTCGTTTTGAACTCGTTCCCGATGCAGGGAAGAATGTGACCCATCTCACTTCAGTCAAATTCGATACCAGAGGAACATGGCATACAGTAGAATTGGAATATAATGATGGAGGGATCAATCTGATTGTGGATTTCAAGAACAAACAAACTCAAATGTTCGGTAATCCTGAATAAATTAATATTATAATAATATTACAACAGTAATTCAGCAAAATAATGTTATGACAACAGTCAATTACTCCCACATTTGATTTAGTCATCCAAGTCAAGAGTGAAAAAGCAGTTTGTGAATGAAAATTTCGTTTTTTACAGGACTGAAGTTTAATTTGGCAGACAAAGTCATTATTGGCAGTGGGTTGAAGTCAGCCAATCTTGGGCTGATTGGATGTATGAGAGATATAACTGTCAACGGAGTGCTCATAGAACCCAGGTACCTAAATAACGTAACCCTAGAACTTTTGTGTAATCTCCGTAGAGGTTTATAACTACCTGTGATATAAATTTCTTATGTTCTCTTGTTTTTTTCACGCAGGTATGTGATAAAAACAGAAAGAGTTGTTGGGGAAGTAGCGATTGACAATTGCCAGTTTGTCGATCCTTGTCTGAGGCCAAATACTTGTGAACATGGTGGACGTTGTTCTGTTCGAGATGATCGAATCGCCTGCGATTGTAGTGGAACTGGCTACATTGGAAAGAACTGCCATTTCGCCAAGTTCCGTAAAACATGCGAAGAGTTAGCACTTCTCGGGTACACTCAGCCAGATGTTTACCTGATTGATATTGATGGAAATGGAAGATTT
Organism: Hesperophylax consimilis; assembly: GCF_061612785.1. Classification (NCBI taxonomy): domain Eukaryota; kingdom Metazoa; phylum Arthropoda; class Insecta; order Trichoptera; family Limnephilidae; genus Hesperophylax; species Hesperophylax consimilis. The sequence continues at coordinate 14,862,486 of NC_142842.1, forward strand.
CCACCGGCTCATGTGAAATGTGAATTCCAAACTATGGAAGATGCAACCAAAACTATTGTGGAACACAACCTACCTAGTCAAGTTGTGAGTATGGCAGCTATCTTTTAAAAACTTTCAACACAGCAGATTCTGCATAATACATAGTATAAATTAGGATCATATTCAGAGCTTTAACAAGAACACGGGAAATAAGTATTTTTTTATTTGACACCTCACAAGTGTTTCACCACACAGTTGGGCAGCGTTTTTAGACGGGTTGAGGTGGGGGCTGTGGAAAGGGATTTATTGATGCAGATCTTGAAGAGGCTCGGATTATATGAAGGAGACATTCCACTTACGAGACAAGTCGAAGAAAGGGCCTGTTTTCATGAAGCCAACATCGACTGAGAATGGGTGTTCCACTCATGTTCATCGAGTTTCACGCAATCGCACTCTTCATCCCAGAGGTGTCTCCCAAATTCAATTGAAGTTTTTGAAGTTCTTTGGCATAAAAATTTATCAGTATTTACTATTTTCTTGTTTCAGGATGTTAGATCAGCGAAGGAGGAAGACTTTAAATTCAGTATTAAGTACAGAGAATTTACTGCAGAGATGCTGCAAGAGTTGATATCCCACTCTCTCTACTGCAGTCAACACATAAAATATGATTGCTATTTGGCCCCATTGGAACTTCACAGTGCCACATGGTTTATTTCATCAGCGAGGAATGACACTGTCGACTACTTGGGAAATGTTAAACGGTATGTCAAAACCAAAAATATTATTGTCAAAATAGGTACATAAATAACAGAATAAATCATATTGTACCTATTATAAATTTAATAAATTGTACTGCACTAAAAATATGTCATGTTTTTTTGCAGAGGATCTTGTCCTTGTGGAGTAAACAGAACTTGTGTTGACCCTTCGCTGTCCTGTAACTGTGATATAAGTGAGAACAAATGGCATTCAGACGAAGGGTCCTATATCCAGCCTCACAGTTTGGGGATCACTGAAATGGTGTTCTTGCAACAAAAAGACTTGGATGAAAATGCACAAGGACGCATTACACTTGGTCCATTAGAATGTGTTGAAACAAGTAAGGCAACATTTTCATTACACATGCCTTATGGGTTTGATCGTTTATTGCACATCTACAGGTGTATTACTAACGGTTTGTATTAAACTAATGATTAATATATTTCAGATACCCAACAATATGTAGTAACATTCACAACATCTCAGTCATATATAGAAGTTCCTGGATGGAGAAAGGGAGATATTGCTTTCAGTTTTAGGACAACTGGTACCAGTGCCATTTTGCTTTTCCAACCGCCAATCAGACCAAACTACCCCTCGTTCATGGTGGCCTTAACTAGTGGTAAGTTAAGCAAATAATTAAGTTAATGGTAACTCAGGGCTAATTTAAAATTATTCATAAACTGCTAGTTCACAGATGGCGCTAATTAAATTATTTAACGAAACAATACTTTTTGTTAGTTATGCTTCAAAATACAATTTTGAATTGAATCACCAATACAATATTGTATTTGTGTGCTTTTCTTGAAAAAATTAAGTTTTTACATGTACAAAACGATTTATTCGTATTCATATAACTTATGTACAGGCGCAAACCAACAATTCTTAATATTTAGATGCATGAGTAGCAAACAGTGTTTTTTTCCTAAAACAATTAAATTAGTGCCATCTATGAAGGGTAGATTATGAATTATTTTAAGTATACCCTTAAGAACCTTTCCTTATAATATCAATTTGGACCTATATAGTACTACTAAATTTTATAATGTGTAAATGAAATCCTCAGCATGGGAGAACCCAGTGAGGATATCATTATATCTATTTTTAGGAAAAAATAAGACAATAAAACGCTTATTATTATTTTTCCTACTTTATGTCCGGGTTAAATCTTCCTCATAGGAAAAACTAAACCCTTCCACACACTTTTCCACAAATCATCATCTAGTCAATCCACATTATGCAAGTGCATTATATAATCATAATAAATACAAAACAATACAAGACCAACACGTCAACTCACCAGAGATCAAATGGGAAAATAATTCACCGACTCCAGATATTTTCATATCAGAGGGTTCGGCTCGGTAGAACTTCTAATTGGACCTATAAATCCTGCTGATCACCCTAAATATTTTAAAAAATCTATGTATTTAAAATGACTGATTTTTGCATGTCTATATATAAATTCTTTGACAGATCTAATACCCCTAAATTTTGAATGAGAGAGCTAGGTATAATGCCAGTAGCCGAAAAAACAAATGGTAATATTTTTATAGTCTGAGAATGCCAAATTCTTTTAATATCATTAAAAGAATTATCTTTTTTTATTTCAGTCTTTTTGAATGAATAATATTGATTTTATTTTAATTATTTTAGATTACCAACTTACGTTCAACTTCACTCTCAATACTGGAACGACGAGGGAATTAGTGATCAATTCAAAGAAAAAACTGAATGGAGGCGAATGGCATAAAATTTGGATAGACTACAATTTCTACCACGTCAGATTTATGATTAACACTGAATATCAAATGGTTGACTTATTACTTGAAGAAGAATTCGGACCATTTGAAGGATCCATGTTCATTGGCGGAGCAACTGGGTGAGTAAAAATAAGCGTACTTTGAATAATATATAATTCATAACACAGCACAGCACAGAAACTAATTTGATGTATTTTTATAGTGATTTACTGAAGAAGTCCGCTGTTAAACAGGGGCTAATTGGCTGTTTCCGTGGTCTGGTGGTCAATGGAGAGATCTTAGACATATACAGTTACATGTCTGTGCATTTATCAGAAATCATAAAGGACTGCAAGCCATCCTGTGTTCCTAATCCGTGCCAAAACAAAGCTATCTGCAAAGAACTATGGTCTACCTTTCAATGTATCTGTCAAAACCCATGGGCACATTATGGAGTCTACTGTGAAACAAGTATGTATACTTTGTACCAGATTCCTTAGCAGATAGATAAATGCAACAAAAATAAATTGATTATATTTGTATATGTGTGTGTATGTTTCAGATATCAATCACAAAGCACTCACTTTCCTCACGCCTGACTCATATTTGAGGAAAAACTATCTCTCAGCCAACACAACAGTGGATGAAAAAACCAGACTCAAAAAGATGATGCTTGAAAATCTTTTAGTGAATCTGCGAACCTACGATAGTGACTCGTTAGTACTTTACGCCAATGATCATATCAATAACTTCTTCCACCTTTACATTGGACAGGGCAACAGAGTTGTGTACATGTTCAATTATGGAAATGAAATAGTTAACGTCTCCGTAGTTTACGAAGGATTGAGTAAAGGAGAAAGTATCCAGGTAGCCATTATCCGCCAAGATAACGAGACAACCTTACACGTCAATGATAAAAACGCAACAATCAGCAAATCCGTGGTCTTACTGACGGAATACTCAAATAAACCATGGATCAATCCCGAAGCAGGTAAATATTATTTAAACCTCTTCAACTCTTTTCCTATTTAGATACATATGTAAGAATGGGCATGCCGGCAAATCTATCTGACATTCATATATTTTCTATTCAAATTTGATGCACATAGCAAAACTACAAAATTGATCTATTAATATCTTATAAAAACAGTGCTGAAGGCATATCGTATCTATTGTAATCTATTCCTCTTTATCGTAAAAAACTCAGGTGTCAGAAATAGACTTTAATAATAATGTTGTTTAGTTTACTTTTATCCTGACGAAAAACCATTGGTTTCGAAACACATCAATTATTTTGTTTAAATATAGGTGAATATTATATTTTATTTTAGCATGATTAAAATGACATCATAAAGTGTATTTCCGATGATTGAAGAAAATAATATCAATATGTGTAGAGCACTTTGGGTTATTTCACTTTATGTCTGGTAAAATATGGAACCATATTTATATGTATGTAATATCCTTTGCTTATATCTTTATCCTTCTGTTTCCAGAGGTTCTCCGTCCGCAGCGCCCCCCAGCACCCCCGGCCGACTATTTCCAGGTGAACCTGGGCGGCATAGACCCGCACTCCCTGCACCCGGGCCCCGCAGGCACTGAGGGCGTGAGGGGATATGTAGGCTGCGTTCGAGGACTCAAAATCGGCAGCCATGTGGTAGACCTGCCACTGAAGGCACAGCAAAATATTGACCAAGGTAATGTTTTTGTCAAATTATTGTTGTAATCTATACTTGTTCAACAGGTGTTACAATATGTATTGTTGCTTTTCTAACTTGTGATATTCTTACCTTTCACTAATGTATATTTTTCCATTATTATGTTGTCAAAGAACCAGCGGTCAGAAATTAGTTTTGGTGGCGGGCCGTATGAATAATATGTATAAGTCTATTCTTTTTGTGGGGCCACAACAAAAAGGCATTCCATGACTCGGAAATGATCAAGGAGTGCATGCAAGCAACTTTGGAAAAGATAGTAAGCAACCCATAATTGAAAACTAGCCTTGACACTTCATTCAACCAGATAAGCGGCATTGGAACTATTGGGGAGTGAAGTAAATCATTTATTTATGAAGGATATGAAAAATAGAAAGTTCTACTCTGTTGCTATCGACGAATCTAACGACAATACTGATATAGCTCATTTGAGCGTTTTTGAAAGATTGTACTGTGGGCTAGAGATAAGTAGGTTCTGCGTATTGCCGGAGGCCTCGAGGAATGCTTCTTTTTAAAAGAACTCTAGTTCTAGGAGTGGGTTCCGAGTCCTTATATACGAACTGGGTACTGGGTGCTGTGGCGGGTGCCGGGACGCATGGGTCTGGCCCTAAACTCGGTCCCGGACCCGTACCAGGACCCGAACCAGGACTATGCACCTATGCACCTAATGTTTTTAAATTTTTAATTTTATTTAAAAATTATATAAAACATAGCTACTTGCATTACATTCCCAAGAGTTAAGGTAATCATTTAAATTAATCAAATATTAACTAACAATCACTCAAATAATTTGTTGCTGCTGTCGAATTCAAAGTCCGTGTCAGTCGATATTATTATTTAACTAATTAACTCATCGGTACCTGAAAAGAAACCCATAATTAAATGCATATTACTCCAATATTATAGAACAATAAACAAAATTTTCACTCACCGTAGAGTTGGAAAACAGAATCGACCGCTATAATATAGGCAAAGGCTGATGTGTCACCACTCTGTGATTTGAAAAAGGAGTAGGAGAGGGATCCGCTTCCCGCAAAGTACTCGGGTCCAAGAACTCATTCCGGTTGAACCTACACACCACTACTGTGGGCTACATGTGCTATGGTTCGTTCTGGGACTCTCCTTTTCCTCTCCCAGAAGGGAGCACTTCGTAGGGTGGATCTGGCCGTCAATTGCTTATTGCTGATCTAGAATACTCTCGGCCACCCTAGAGAAATATATTTGAAAAATATTATCCAATCTTAATCCAATGGAATAGCAAAGTCAGCCAGCATTTCACTAATCAATTTGAAAGCAATATGATAAAAATTATTAACTCAGAAATCTATTCATAAATAGTACAATAATTACTAAGAAAATTATCATAAAACACTCATGTATTAATTACAGATCTAACAGGAGTGTTGCCCCACTGCAATATGCGATGTGATCTGGAGCCGTGTAAGAACGGAGGCATATGTACCGAGGACTTCAGCCGTCAAGAAAGCTCCTGCGATTGCGAACATACAAGCTACTTCGGAGACAACTGTATGGAAGAGAAAGGAGCTGACTTCAGCGGGGAGAGCGTTCTACAGAGGAAGTTCGTTTTAGATGGAGCCGTTGAAAAGGTAAAATAGAAAAAGTATAATCCGAGTAAAAGTATATAGAAAAGGTATAATCCGAAAGTCTTTGAATGTGTATTAAAATTGTGTAAGGTCAGTCGGGGGAAGTGTGGTTTATAAATTAACGAGTTGGATTCAATTACCAGTTAATAGTGAATTCGGTGTGCTTTCAAGAAATAAATGGTTTTTAACAAAAGTTATACAAGCCTTATCACAGGAACCATAAGAGCATTGTAGAATGTAATACAATAATTTTAGTAAAAACTGTCACCTAGACGCAAACCCCCTGAAATGGGGCAAGTGCGTCTGTCTATAAAATTTTTAAAACATAGAAAATTTTTAATATACTGAAAATGCTAAAGGGAAATGGACTTTATATACCAACTGCAACTCTTGCAGTTTCGCGATATAATTAAAAACAAGCAAATACATAAAGTTTTACTATATCGGCAAGTAAAAATAAAATGGCCGTCAGAATAAAATTGGTATTATTTTACAGAGCCATCAGTAAACTGTGGCGGGTTTAGTATATATATAGCTGTATATTGTAGGTTCATAGATATCACACACAGTCACAAATTGCTTTGTTTTCTTATAAAATCTGACAGACACACACCCTGTAGAGGCACTTCTCTCGATTGATCTTAATTAAAATTATGTGTGAAGTGGTACAATTTATTTGTTAGAGATTAATTTTGATGAGAATTGGTATATTTCACTAACCCATTTTGTAATGTGTAGGTGAAGGTACAGCTGGCGTTTTCCAGCAACGATCTTCGACAGAAGAATACAGTTCTCCTACTGCTGCAAACAGAAAATCAGTGGGTTCACAAAATACTTTGTACTATTTAATTCTACGTATACATATTATTTCTAAAGTGGGCTTGTGTGATCAATGAACACTTTCAGATTCATGGTTTAATAATTCAGACAAAATCTCTTACTAAGAAGTAGAAATCTATTTTCTTAAGTGGCCAAAACTCTTGGACAACAAACTGTGGTCCCATAAAAATATTGCCGCTTTTCCTGTTTGGAATTTTCAGTCCGTGCATTTCCATCTTAAGCCAGGAATATTTCAATATTAATTTTACTTAGGCTTTCTGAAAAGCTAGTTATAATCAATAGCGTTTACAATTTGAATACCTACTCTGATTTTTTTATATCCAAACATTATTTTTTACCAAAGTATGTTGATTACAGGCGCAGCTATTATCTGCTGGTGGCAATCACTCCGGATGGGCATTTGAAATTCGAAGAAGACAGAGAAGGTTCAGTTTTTGGAGCTGAAATAAAAGACCGAAACTTTTTAAACGGTTTGTTTAAAACCTTACATTTATCGTAGTATTTTACAATCTGCAACACATAGACTTATACGCAATTCCTAATCGATCTTCTTTAATTTTGTAGGTGCCCGACATTCTTTGTACTACACACGTAATGGATCTGATGCTTCTCTGCTGATAGATAGGGGAGAAGTACAATTATTGCCCGTGAAGGTTCAAGGACTAATCTCCTCCCCAGAACTTGGGTCCAACGAAGTCCAAATCGGGGGACTGAACACGACTGACCCCCGCTTTGCTATATACAAGGGCTATAGCGGGTGCCTATCCAGTAAGTACTGGCAGTTATAAAAAGGCATCAATGTTTCACTGGGATGCAACCAAGAATATCTGATGAAATACCACTTGGGATTCACTTGGTGAAATGGTGTTTTTTAAAAAAAAATTGTTTAGTTTCTACTTTTGTTATTTTATTTCAGACATTTACCTGTCGGTGAATTCGTACACTATGAAACCTTTGGAAGAATACATGCTGTTCACAAAGAATGGAGCCGAAAAGGTTAATGTGACTAACTCACAGGGAGTGCGAAGTGCCCAATGCTCCGCCAGATTTGATCTGCCACCAGATTTGCAGTTCCAAAACGCGTATCCTGATATTCACAACGGCAGTTTGGTTAGTATATTATAGTAAATATAAATACCCACTTTAATCAAACTTTTTTTAATTTTGGACATAAGGTAACAAATTCAATATGTATATGTTTATTAATTAGGTAAATAGGTACTATGACTAATTATTACATACTTTTGTTTACATGTTTTTTTTCTATATTTTAAATTACAGGGAACGGATAAAACTTGGGTTGAAGATCCACCGGCAAGAATTTCTTACAAATCTCTTTATTCCGATGCTTCAACAGAAGAGGAGAGCACTAATATTGTTTTTATAATTCTTGCTACAATATTTGTTACTGTTGTGATTTGCTGCTCATACGAGGTTTGTAAAAGAGAAAATCGACTAGATGTTGTATTTTTATCAATTATTATTATTTATTGAAAGAACACTGGAAAGGAAAAATGATACTAATGTGCCATAATACTGTGAATCTCTTTTGAAAACAGAAATTTTCTAAGGGACCGGAAAAAATTTATGTGTGGAAAAATTTGGGCCAATTTTCAAATTCAGTCTTCAAGATACCAAAAAACCAAACTTCTTAAATGTAATCTTCTTCTTTCCTTTACAATTTGGTAGTTAGGTATGAGTACCACCACCCTGGGAACCATTTAAGGATGATCAACACCTATGCCATAGGTTACCCCAAGTGACTGATATAGACTACCCTGACTTAGCAGGGATGCACGGATTCATGGGGTAATGTCTAGCAAGAGAAAAAAAAACTGTTGGTGAATTTCGCCAACACGCAGCCTGCACACAAATTTAAACTCCGTATATCACCACATCACCACCTTCTCTCCTTAACTGCTATTCCTTTCAAAAACGCAGATAGTCGAGACTCTAGACGCCTCCTATCTTAGACTGCCCAGGCTTCATCCTAGTAGGCAAGTTCAGACCCAAAGTTCATAGAATCATCTGTTAAAGAAACTCGTGTGGGCTCAAAGCCGTGGTTCAGTCGACAATGCTCCGAAGCAGTTTGATGAAAAAACACAGCTTACCGAGCAGATCAGCATGTAACAAATTGGCAATGGAAAGCAAGAGGATCGTAAATAGGTCAAAATTCGAGCACAACCTGCAGATCAGCAAAAAACTTGCTGCCTGCCTGAATGGCAGCAGAGCTTCCTGATAGCTTGCAGGCTATTGAGCGTATTGACGTTGCAATTTCCGCAAATCTAGTCTACCACCTCTTAAAAAACCTGACGGCTTACTAGCAAACACTGCCACCGAAAAGGCCAACTTATTAGGAAAAATGTTTGCAGAAAATTCGACCCTCGATGATCGGGGTGCTGTCCCGCCGTCAGTTCCTCACTGCGGTTTCTATATGAAAAGTTTGAGGATCCGGCATCGGAATGTACTCCAGGTCTTATGGGGGCTCAATTTTAGTAAAGCTATCGGAATACCTGCCCTGGTATTGCAGAGGTTGGCTGCAGAAATAGCTCCAATTTTGACAAGGTTTTTTAAAATGTCCCTGAAGTCTGGCTCTGTACCCTCTGAATGAAAAAAAGAAGAGGGACTGCTCCAACCCGGCCAACTACCGCCCCCAGGCGATCACATCTATTCTATCCAAGGTGATGGAACTTGTGATCAACGACAAACTGCTCACATACATCGAGAAGAACAATATTATTAACGACCGTCGATACGGATTCTGGCAGAACATGTGACGCATGTTTGGGGGCGGTGCCTGGCACGTTACAGTGAGACCCAAACGGTTGCACTGGACATTTCCAAGGCCTTTGACCAGCTTTATCACCGAGGACTTGCCAACAAACTGCCTTCTTACTGACTTCCTACAACCTTTGTACTTGAATTGCAAACTTTTTGAGGGAAAGGTCGATTCAGATGGTGACCGGGTATGTCATCAAATTGACAATTCGACACATCTACAAAAAGTTATATATTTTGTTTCATCTCTTTTAATGACTCTATATCACTTTTTAAAGGTGTGTTGAATTTTCATTTTGATGAAATATCATGGAACCGATTCAGGCAGTTGCAGATGGTTTCACCTCTTCCTCAAACTCAATAAATGCTGGCGTCCAACATTGATCGGTTCTGTCTCTCACTTTGTTTTTGTTGCACATCAATGACCATTTGTTGTGTGCACCAATTCATTGTTACGCGGATGACAGTACAGTCCATGATAGTTTGTTTAAGAAGCCCCCAAAGGAAGCACAAACTCCAACAGCTCGGAGGGCTTTGAAGCAGACAATGGACGGTTACTTCGAGAGGGTTTCCTCTTGGGGTAAGAATAACCTAGTCGAATTTAATGTTTCAAAGACATAATCATGTCTGAAAAGGGATCGAAATGACATTCTAGTCTCCTTCAACGGAAGCAATCTTCCCAACATACTTGGCGTAACTCTAAATGACCAACTCAGGCACGGTGGCTCCATCAAAGCTAGAGTCAAGTTAGCTAATAGTTCACAACTGGTGACCCTCTATGAATCTGCAAGTGCGCCCCACTATTGAATTTGGCAACCACCTCTGGTCAGCCCCAAAATACCTAAAAACCCTCAACTCTGTGCAGAAAGGAGCAGCCCATTTGATAGATTCCCCTAACTTAAGAAGCGAATTACAATCTTTAGAGCACAGACGTCTATGCAGTCCTTGTTCTACCGGTATAACAATGGAAGATGCTCCGAGGAACTAACGTCATTGATGCCTTCGGCACCGATGCATAATCGGGAAACATTTGCCGGCCTCTCTGTTTCCTCTCTCCTACAACACCGGACTCTTCAAGACCCACATTCATTCCTTCCTCTCCTCAAAAAGACCCACCACGCAGCATCCCCAGAGATGTAATTGTAACTTATGTAAAAAAATAAAATAAAAATCTGTGGCAGTATGGCGCTTTAGCCATTTATCCTTTCCAGTACCGTTATTATGTACTATGATGTATGCACCACGTAACAAAATTGATAAATTTTAGGTTTGGAGAAATAACAAGCAACATAAAAAACGTTTCGAAAGAGAAACCGATGAAAGTATTATTTGGAGTAAAGAACAAGCGACCAAGATGCATGAATCCCCCGGCTTGGGGTTGCGATCTCATACATACAAAACTGTAAGATACATTTCATGAATGACGCTGGAAACAGTATATGTAATATGTTTTAATTATGATATGCTCTGTTTAACATATAATCAATTTTTTCTAGGTCCCCGGTGACGATGAAAATAAACCTGGGAATACAACACCTCCTAAAAAAGTTGTTATAATGGCTGTACAGAATGGCGTTAAACCACCGACAGGAGTAAAAATAAATGGTTTTACCCCCAATTCCCCTAATAATGGAACAAACGGAGGCCCACCTACCCCCACAATCCCAGCCGTAGTAATAAATACAACCGAACCAAATAGGGATGCAGAATCTGACGAGAACACTCCGCCGTCTCCGCAACGAAAGCGCATTAGTTTCAGTGGTAAGACGTGTGTATTAACTTGTATTGAGATCTAGATATTATATAATATATTGTAATACAATGTAACATCATTTGATTTTCAGATAGTCCATCTGAGAAAGAACTATCATGGGAGCCACTGACGGAATCCTCTGAATTATTGGAGCCCGAACGAGAAATAACCGAAGAAACTAGTGAAGAAGAAGAGGATGGCAATGATTCCATTGCTGAATCGATCCCTTCTTCTACCGATGAGGCCTTAGTAACTTCTCATGCGGTAAGCAAGAGAGCCCCCCTATCCTCCATTAGCGAATGCAACCTTGACCAACTCGATTTCGGAAAACCTGCCGCCAAATATGACATGTTCGATGACGAATATTAAACGCTTCTTTTATCTGATCATTATATCATCTGCTTGAAGCATTAAACTATGTTGACTTCCCAGAAAAAGTTTTAAATGGGGTCAGCATTATTCTTTTTTTCATTATTTGTACTTTAAGGACGGGTTGTTTCGGAGAATTTGAAAAATTCATCAAATTTCAACGTTCATTTTCGGGTTCTGTGAAAGTCCTATTCAAGTTCTGTTATTATATCATTAAAGGCTAGTTGCTTGACAGAAATGAAATGGTAACAGAACTTGAAAAAATCTTTCACAGAACTTGAAAATTAACTTTTTGAAGAATTGTTCAAATTCTCCGAAACAACCCGTCCTTAGAGTGCATGACATTTTTAGACAAAGAGGGAGTTTGTCATTTATAATTTCTTAACTTATTTTTTACAATTAGGCTTGTGATAGAAAATAACATTATGCTTCCTGCATATTGTGCTTAATCTAACGATTGCAGCACTCAATGAAGCATGTTGTTGCCAAAATCATAGTTGCATAGTTCTAGGTTTTATAGTCATCACATATTATGCGCAATAAGCTTATTAAGCAATATTATTTTAAGTACTCATTAAAAATATGTCAATTAGAGTTCATTTGGATCTATCTCCAATTAGAAAAATTAAATGTTTAATAATTTTATTTTTTTGTAAGTAAAATAGGAAAATATTTATTGTGTATTGTCACAGGAAAGCAATACTGCTGACACAACTGCTACATAATATTCACAAACACATTTTTACCATATTTACGGCTGCTTTAAAAGTTATGATTTTTTGTAAATTTTTGGCTGTTGCAGCAATATTGCAATTTTTTCCTAGTCACAACATTTTATCTTATAAGCTCACACTTAGTCAACTTGATCATGCTTGTTTCACAATCTTAACAATAAGGATGTTCAACTTAATAATTGTATTTTTTATAATAGTGCATGTTACAAAATAAAGTACCTAAGTCTCAAATATTTAAGCAAGTCACATTATTATTTAATGAATGCTAAATAAAAGTCATCTTCAAACTAACATAATATATTGTACTAAATACAAATTGCATGAAGTCACAATATTTCAGGTTGGTGGTATAAATTGCAAATGTCTAGTCTTTACTATAGTACAAACTGCTTATTTACTTACTGCTATTTTACTTATCCACACAATCTTTAATGCAGTATTATAGCTTTGTAGTTCGCATCATTATCTATATTATTAATTATTACCTACTATTTAAGCAAAAATAAATACGAATGAATTATTTATATCGTTTAAGTATTAAGCCTGTCAACTTAATTTAACCCTTTTTCTGCTTTAGTCATTCAAAAATTTTCTGGTGGTAATTTAGATAACCTTTTCAACATAACTAGACTGAATTTTCATTACTTATATTATTAGGGTGACGGAGGAATGTGACTAATAAATACAAATATTATAATCTTCGATTCATAAATTAAAACTGACTGTCGTCGTTGTAAATATTCATTTCACTCATTGGTGAATCAAACATAATGCCGAAATTTAGAGAATTTATTTATAGACTGAATGTTCTCATTGCCCAATTGTGGGGTTCAAATATATATTATTAACATGACATTGCATCGAAAAACTGGCCACATGTGAATATTGAAAAAATATGGTTTTTGAATAACTTGAATAATTATGACACTTCAAAGTTTTCTAAATTGGCTATTGTAATAAGATATTTATCCGTTGCATTTTTAATAATACATAAGTATACATATAATATATTATAGTTAAACAGTATTCTTTTGATTGCAAAATATTAATTACTAACACAACTTTCTTTTCATTCTCAAATTACTTCTAGAATTCTTTATGTCGATTTTTATATAAGGCTGCATCGGTTTTTTAAGACCACCTTCACCAAAAGAACACCGTGATTATATTGTAGGATTTCTCAATAAAGTAAAGAAAATCATTAACTGAAGTTTTATTATATCTGTATGTAATCAAAATATTACTTCCATCTTGTGGAACGAAATAGTTTTAGAAAGTCAATACCCATACTAGTTTTACATACAACTATAGTTTACATAATTACTTACTGCAGTAAATACTTTCAGCGTGGCTTCTGAGATTAAAGCCTCATTGAAAACAAGTAAAAGGGCGTAATTAAGAAAAAAAAATTGACATAGATCAAGGAAAAAGATTTGATACACATTTTTAAAAGTAATTAAAGTTTTGACACAAAAACTCTGATTTCAAACAGCGCCTTGTGAAATAGAAAAGTTTAGAAAAATCACACTCCTAAGCTGATTTGTTAGATGAAACAAACTCAAAGACAAAGCTGCCTGGTTGTAACTAAAGGTTTACATTATTACTGACATATTCTGAACTATACAGGGTATTAAGGGACGTACTTCACTTGCTTTAACCAGTGATTCCTGCCATTATATGGAATAAAATAATGATAATTAAATTTTGGTATCCGATGACTTTTTTTGATGTGTTTTTTTTCATTTTTTTTCTTTAAAAAAACATTCTTACACATGTCATTTACTGGTCACTCAACCTCCCGACCCCCCCTGATTTAAAAAAAATTAAACTGCTAAACTTCTTTGACGGGTGCTTGTAATGAAAAACAAAAAAATTTTAAATCGCCGGAGGCCAAAATTTCATCAACATTTTTTACTCCAAATAATTTCAGGAATAATTTGCTAAAGTACGTTCTTTAACACTTAAGTGTATTCATTTATATCAGGTTACTAAAATTCTGATTAATATATATGCAGCGAAACGTATTCACTCTGTTGAATATAAATGCAAATTAGTTATATACATCCTACAAGGATATTTATGCTATATTGTAGTAGGTGCATCAAACCTTGTAATAAATAAATTGTTATAGGAAAAACAATTTTTTTTGTAATCGTTTCACCTGACTTTTTGTCGTGCTATGAAAACTATATTCAGGCACACTCAAGCAACTTTAGTGACAGTTGTGTCGCTGCATCAAAATCCACTACGGTATAATATGAATGAGCACACGAGGCGACACGACATTAGGGAAACTTTTTTTGAATTTGTATGGATTTTGAAACTAAAGTTGCTCGTGTGCGCCGGGACTAATAGTGTGATATTTTTGAAAATAAAAGCACAATTTAATCAATACTTTAGATTTCATAGCTTTCTATAACAATCAAGAAAATATATTTCAGAAATCAACAAGTCATCGGAAAAATTAACAATAAATGTGCACTTTTTTATAATTATTTTTTTTATTTGTATTGTGGCAATTTAAAAGGCATGTTGTTGAATGAAAATTGTACCCACAATGCATGTTAATTGATAGTAAAAAAATAACTGATCATATGTACATATTTCACTATAATTGTGTAAAAACAAACCTGCCAAGGACTAAAAATATATTCCTTATACAAGTTGAAAACGCTAAGTAGGTATTGTGTTTATTCTTTAAGTTTCTGTTTGGCAGTCTCAAAGCAGAATGTTCAATATTTGTATTATAATGTGAATCTAGTTAACTGAAAACTCATGAGCATTCATATAACGCAGGTGATGCAGCGCCCGCAACGGAAGATTGCCCGAGGACCTCCTACTTTAACAACACCATTACCATACAAAATAGACGAACATGGATCCAACGAATTACTTGCCTCAAATGCATAAGTCTTCCTCTCAACACCCAAATACATTTCTCTTCTCTCTGGATCCTACACCTTTTGGGTCAATCTTTGTATATAATACCTTTCACAAACTGCTATTCTATGACTTATTTCTATTACTAAGGCTTTTGTGTTGTCACCTCTACGTAATGGTTCATGGATTAACAGGTGGGAACTTGATCGTTTATGTTACTAATCTAGAACAGCTTTTCTTTTTAAATTTTCTCGCTTTCTCTAATTGTTGCCTATTGTAGGTATTTAGAAATGTATTAATTTGAACCCCAAAAATATGATAACTAATTCTGGAAAGGATTCGATACTTAGAGAATGAGTAGATATAAGAAAAAGCATGGTCAGCACTTATTAAACTGCGAGTGCGAGCATTCATTAAGCGCCTTGCGTGCTAAGCACTTTATGAGCCAAGAATTTTGTATGAATAAGCGCAATGTTAAGAATATATACTAAGCATATTTGTTTCTATTAAATTGAGCAGGTTCATTTTTTTTTAAATGACAGTGTCGAATTTCAACAGCAAATTAGTAATATTTTTATGCAATAAAATGGTAAGATTTATGCAGCCTGTAAAAATGCGCAATAAAATTTATAATGTTGCTTTCCCAATTGCATACTGTACTAATGTTTGTCTATTTAAATACAGGATACAGATGAAACAAATGAAAAGATAGATTATCAGGAAAGTTTGGAAAACCCTGCCACTGGTGAGAAACTTATTGATCCTAACTTTTTTATGAAATCTCAAATGGTTTAAGCCCTGTTTTTTGAAGTTGTCTAAGAAATTTGAGTAAAAAATATTTCAACTTTTAAAAAATATATTCGTAGATCAAAAAACACCCGATTCTGTATATAAATACATATTTTTACTCTCAGAATTAATAACTCATTCTTATAAAATGATCAAGTGTACTCTTGTGTTTAGTTTGTATTTTTTCAATATATTTATATGCATCTCTATCTCTTACATGCATACTTTGCGAATAAGAGGGAGAGGTTGCCATACAGTTTTGTGTTGTGTAGTTTCGTATGCTGATCCGAGGTTCTGAGACAATTTGTGGTTGGCTTTTTGTTTTCTTGATTGTTTTAATTTAAATTTGACGACTGTGATCTCGTATAAGTGTACATTCATACACCAAACTATTATAAACATCTCAATATACAATGTAATGTGACAGAAATGCTAGAAATCGGAAAACTTATCGCATCTACCGTTTTGTTTTACGTAAAACTTCTTGGAGCAGCGAGAAATTGCTTTGTAACACTTGTATTTTTTACACATCGATATGATACAATAATAATTTGTATGGTTTTGTTGAATTAAAAGCGAATAAATTGAAGTTAAAAGCACAAAATGCAACTCAAATGAGAGCAAGTCAAACGCGACCACCACCAAAATCACGTAGATCCCACAATTTTATGAAAAGACAAATGTTTAACTAGCCTGATACGTCATGTTATGCCGCGACGTGTTAGGCTGTCAGCCATGTGGGGCTTTTTTTGGTGGGATGAACGGTTAAAAATTTATTTTAATTAAAATAAAACGTGATATTAAAAAAATATCACTGAAAATACCCTTACTTTAGTAAGGTTAGATATTGCTCAGAAGAGCATTATAAAAACCATACTAAAATTACCCATCAGAACCCCCTCAAAAGATATTTTCAAGTGTTTTGACACTCTAAATTTAAAACAAATATATGCCAAGAATATTTTAATACATCATTTTAAAAACAGAAAATCTTCTAATGAAACTCGGATACATGATACAAGAGCCTCAAAAAGGGATATACGAGATGTTCCAAAATTCAATACAAGTTTTGGCCAAAGAAACCACATATATCTGGCAACCAAACTTTACAACATCCTTCCTCCAAGATTGAAAAAGATAGAAAAGATAAATAATCTTAAGGAAAAAATCAAAACATGGGTGAAAGAAATTAATGCAGACATACTAGAAAATGTACTAAAAACATCATAGAAACTAAATAACAGAAAATCAAAAAAATCTACCAGTCCGCCTCAGCACAGGACTACCTAGTGAGGAGGACTAAGAAGAAACTATATGAATGAAATATTATAGATTTTTATTTAATGTAAATCTCATCAAACCTTATTAAATAGACACTAATAAAAAAAATAATAAAAAAAGACAGTTAACACTAATAAAAATGTACTAAATTCCTTATTGAAGAATAAAATAAAATCTCTACAAAATACTCTACTGACCAGTGAAGGATATGAAAACGAATTTAACAAAAAAATTTAAGTTTGAACAATTTCTTATTCAAAGACGAGTAACTTTAAAAAAAACACAGTCGCCACTTCAAATAATGGGCTGCAGCAACCACTGATTCTCGGCCCGTTTCAGTATATGATGATAAGCAGTTGACAAACATAACAGTCATGTACCTAACCATTTTCTCTTTTTTTTGCAGAAACTAATTTTGATCATTACAGCGTGCTGCCTAAAAGGTTGATAATAATTCCAATTCATTCGTTTTTTTATGGCAATAATAGAATATTTAGAAACCCACTCAGTTACTTGGGAGGACCGATAATACCTGAGAAACAGATGACGAGTTTGGAATCTATTCTGTCATTAGAATAGGAAAACTACAGACACATTCAAGCCTGCTAATAAATGGTAGGTTCATCAGTGTTGGAAACAATTTCACGTGAATACGCAAAGATATATTAGGAATATATATATTATGTAGTCCTATTAAATACTCATAATTAGTTATAATGCTATTGTATATTGTTATCAAACATAGTCATTCAAATCAATAGACAAGGCAATCAACAAACCAGGTTGCCATCTGCGCGTGGTCTGGTTATTTCAATGCGCTCTTCGGTGTCCAATGTACGACTGATCATTGTTTATTCAAAGCATTCTCGAACCCTCCCGGCGCCAAAAATGCTACCCAGATTTCATGTCAGTGCAAGTCTATTAATTTGGATGTCCGTGTTACCAAAGTATTTTCAATTTGTTTTGAATGCGACTGCAATTTAAGTTCGTTTGAAGTGACTCTATTTAAGTATTTAGTCAAATGTGATAAAAGGAATACTTCCGAGGTATGCCTGTTTTAGTTGTGTAATAAATAAGTCTCTGAATATAACCTTGTTTTATTTAACACCAAAGAAGAATTACATACAATACTTCATTCCAAATAAAAATTATTTGTTTCTTCTTATACCTTACCCTCCTTCAGCTAATGGCAGTGCTGATTTATAAATTTACCAGATTTCAGTGACTTCCCTACTGAATAATATTTTAAATGGCCGAAAAGAGAGAAAAACAATTTTTGCAGTATATAAAATATAATTTTAAAAATTACAATGATTTATTCTTACAATACAAGAGAAATACACAACACAGTATGTTTATTTATAGTTACAAGGTGGTTTTCAGAAGTTTACAAAACAGGATTTTTTAAAAGTGAATTTACAGTTTGGGCACTAAAATAAATTTTTAAAAACTTTTCGACATTGAAGAACGGGAGAATGTAGATTCGTGATCTAAAAGTCTGACCATTCTGTGCTTATATTTCATATACAGGACCGAGTTTCACCATCATTATGAAATTCAAATGGTATGGCGATATACAATGTCAGACAAGTGTAAGAGACAGAGCGCGTGCTAAGTGGGCTAGAACCAAAAGGTACTAAGTCGGTGGAGATGACAATAGTTTCCATTTAAATCTATATGAAAGGCAAGGTGTTCTTATTTATTCTATGCTTTTCAAGATCTGGGTTTTAGAGAAAACTTAAAATTGAGCATAGGCCTGGATTCGTCACTAGACGTGCGCGATTCCTATTTACATGAAGTTGACGTAGAAATCATAAGTGACAATGGATATTGTTAAATATAACATCATGTAAATAGGAATATTGAGTGACTAGACGCACACGTCTAGCAACTTAGTGGAATCTTAGTGGGTCTTACTGTGCAATATTTTGCACCAAATCTTATAATTAAGTTTGCTCAACACTTTCAGTGTTATCTGCTAAGACCGGGTAGGATAGGCCCAAACACAAATTGCCCTAATGTGGCTACTGCTACTGGAATGACGAGTGCGTTTGAGATCTTCGTCGATGGGTTATATTAATTTATTTTGTGATTTTCCAATCTTATTTTCGTTCAACACCTATAAGATAAGATAAGACAAGACATTTTAGAAAAGAAAGTCATTATTATTTGATTAGTCTTTATTTTGTTAAAAATGAATTAGTATTATTAATTACACCAATCAAACACAGATCAATTATGTTGATGACAAGCATCGAGAGAATTTTGGACAATTTGTAATACATGAGTTATTGTATGTTTGTGTGCATTACACAAAAGGTTTAAAAATTGTTTTCAAATAAAGTTTATCAGAAAAAAATACTAAACCGTGTTAGTTAACTTGTGTAGCATAAATGTTACATTTGACCTTTGTAACAACATGACCCCGACAGTTATATAAACCCCACTGATATCAAAAGATTCACAGGGATACTCAACTAAATGCTAATAGGTACATAGTGAAAACAGTGTATCAAGTTTGAACTTGCGGCCAGTTGTTTCGCAGAATTTGAACAATTCATCAAATTTCAAAGTAAATTTTCAAGTTCTGTGAAGGTTCTATTCAAGTTGTTATTATATCATGATTAGCTAGTTGTTTCACATAACTGCAATAATAACTTAAATAGAACTTGAAAATTGATGAATTGTTGTCTGAAACTCTGTTAAACAACTGGCTCTTAGATCTATATAGCTATATGGATCTAAGAGCCAGGTAATACATAACTATGTATTACTTAGGTCTAGGTGTATATGTATATTATATATCATAGTTTAGGACACTGACATGATTTTTTTTGTAAAAATAGGCTTTGTTACTTAAATTTCTCTATGCCGGTGTCTCACCAAACAAGCGCTTCTGATATGAAGCGGTTATTTCTGAGAATGTGATTAAATGGGCATAAATAAATTCAGTCATAAATAATGAGTTTAAATAGTTACCTTATCAGTAAAAAAAAAAAAAAAAAACTACTAGGGTAGGGGTCGGCAATTTGCAGCTTTTCAAAATAAGTCAAGTCATAAGTCAAAAAAGAGTCAGTCACAACATTTATTTATTATAAAAATTGAATGTTTAGGGGTATACCTTTCCTGAGAATTGCCGACCTCCGACCCAAGTTGTACAATTTTTTTGGTATTTTTCCCCATATTTAAAAATTATTACATAAATCACACAGATATTTTGCATTGAGTTCACAGTAAAAAATCATTCTTATTGAAAATTAAATCAAATCTCTCGAAATAAGTCAAGGTTGGCTTACTCTGCTTTTGTGCTTATTCAACTGTACCATCGTAAAATCCATTTATTTTTGGGACGCAATCAATGCATTGGGAAATCTCATCATTTAAAAGCCAAAAATATAATTTAAAAAAACACTTTACTTTAAATATGGATGATACAAAACATTTAAAAAATAACATTTGAAATCAAATCATTTTGTACCTTCAAAATCGATAATAAAATATGTATTGAAGAAAAGTGTCTTCAGGAATATGATTCATGCCTCACTCAGTCACATACACACAAGCACACATTAATTTAATTAAATAATTGGAAAAATATCTACTTAAAATTAAGTTCAATTTTGATAAATGGTTAAGATTTTAAATGCAAACTGCAGTTAGGTACTATTTATTATTGGTTTTCACTTAATGCGATGATCATGGATTTGCAGGTGGTTCTTTTTTGCTTTCGTCTGTACTGCTTACTTTCATGTCTTCTTTAGATTCTTCCGCTATAAAACCAAAATACAACAAGCATTACTTACAGAACTAAACATCTTGTTGTCAGTGTGGTTGTCACATTGACAACTTCACAATGTTAAGTTTATTTTTACTTTGAATTCTAGCTGCAACATTTAAAACAAACTTCTGTTTAACTCCATTAGATTATCATAAATAACTACAGTAGAACCTCGTTAATTCGAAATCCACCGGACATCAAAAATCAAATTTCGAATTAACGAATTCCCACGTAATTCGAAATTTTATGACGAAAAAAAAAAAAAAAAAAACGCCGAAAATCGATTTTCTCGGCCGCCTCTTCAAATCCAGGTGGAATTTTAGTTGTAAATTCGTATTAATACCAAATATTTCTTTATTTTCGCGGCCGATTACCGTAGCGGCGGGCCCTTTAAATTCAGATATTCGCAATAAATTCGTAGAAATGCTATATATTTACACGAAAATCAAGATTTCGCTGCCGATTTCGGTCGCGGCCTACCCTTTTAATTGAGATATTCGTAAAAATAGATATATTTCCGCGTAAATCTAGATTTCACGGAAATTTTCCGTCGCGGCCGGCCCTTTATTTCAAATATCCGCATTTAAATTGGTAAAAATACGACATATTTCCGCGTAAAACGAGAATTCGCGGCCATATTCCGTCGCGGCCGGCTCTTTAAATTCAGATATTCGAAATAAATTCGCAATAATACGATATATTTCCGTGTAAATCGAAAATGCGCGGCCGATTTCTGTCGCGGCCGACCCTTTAAATTCAGATATTTGATGTCAATTCGTAAAAATATGATATATTTCCGCGTAAATCCAATTTTATTGGCAGTTTTTCGTCGCGGCCGGCCTTTCAAGTTCAGATATTTGAAGTAAATTCGTAAAAATATGTCATATTTCGGCGTGAATCGAATTTTTTCGGCCGATTTCCGTAGCGCCGTATTTTTTAACTCGGATATTCGAAGTAAAGTTAGTAAAAATACGATATATTTCCGCGTAAATTGAAATTTCGCGTCCGATTTCCGTCGCGGCGGGTCCTTTAAAATTCAGATATTCGAAATAAATTCGTAAAAATACGATATATTTACGCGTAAATCGAGATTACGCGGCAGATTTCCGTCGCAGCGGGCTATTTAAATTCAAATATTCGAAATAAATTCGTAAATATACGATACATTTACGCGTAAATCGAAATTTCGCGGCCGAGTTTCGTCGCAGCCGACCCTTTAAATTCAGATATTTGGTGTAAACTCGTAAAACTACGACATGTTTCCGCGTAAAACGTATTTTCTCGGCCCTTCAAACTCGGATATTCGAAATAAATTTGAAAAAGTATGACATTCCAGTGTAAATCGATTCAGATTTACAAGATAATAATACTAATTAGGACGATGTATAGCCACGTAAAAATACATTTTTCGGCGTTTTACCGCCACGGCTGACTTTTAGATTCAGATTTACGAAATATTATGATTTATTTTCGCAAAAATCAAATTTTTTCGAATTACACGAACAAATTTTCGTGCGCGGACAAAAATAAATTTCGAATTACGAATTAACGAATTTCGAATTAAAAAAATTTTTGTATGAAAAAATTTTTCTGCGGAAATTTTTTTGGCGAAAATTTCGAATTATCGGGGTTTGAATTAACGGGGTTCTACTGTATGGGGCAGAAAACCTGTTTTGATTTTTTCAGTTAATTAAATACTCACATTTGATTTCATCCTTGGCGCTGTTGAGTGTGGGAGTTGCCTCCTGCTTGTCGAGACGCGGTCGCTTGCGGGGGGCTCCGGCCTTGAAAGATCGGTTGTCGCGGCGACCGCCTCCCACCCCCACCCCTCCGGGGCCCCCCTCGTCCTCCGAGTCACTCAACTCATTGTCGGGTGCTATTCTCTTATCCTGGAAGAAAATAAAACATATAGAATGAAAAAAAAAAATTATTTGTAAAAAAAAAAATATAAAAAAGGATGTAAAAAAAAAATTTGAAAAAAAAAATGAATGCAACGCTGACTTAAGCCTGATGAGCAAGATTCAGAAATTTATGCATAGATGGTTAAGCATTTAGAACGAATAAACTGAAAAAGGAGGACCACGGGAATAAATTGGCGGTGCAACAAACCTTATCACTTTGTGGTAATCTGTCATCCTTGTCCACTTTGTCTTCATCTTCAGATTCATCATTCACAGCATCTTCAGGGATAGCTTGTACCTAGAAAAATTTTAAAAACATTATCAGAATTGTTTTTATTACAAAATTATTAGAGATGTTCCGACTAGTCGGCGACTAGTCGGTAAAGCCGACTATCCGGCCACTATTGTAGTCGGCGATTAGTCGGCGACTAATCGGCAAAGAGCGCCGACTATCCGGCTTCTTACGTTGTATGTATTTCTCAATAATATGAATGCGGGGGAACTACATGAAATAAAAACCTTGATTATACAGGGTGTCCGGAAACTCGTAGTACAAGCGGGAAACTGGTGAATCTACATCACATTTGGAGTCGATTTTGTAGTATATTTTTTTTTAATTTGAGCTTTCGTTATCGAGTAAATCAAGTTTGAAGTTGAGATTTTTTTTTTTTTTTTTTTTTTTTTAATCAAATTCTTATAAATTATTACTGAAGATCAAAGTACCCAACTAATTAAAACTATTTGAAAGTAAAACAAATGAAGAAACTCGGATTTGAAGCATTATTTTGAAATCACCCTTCATTTAACCCGGTGTAATCATAAAATATTTCTGCTCTGCAGGGTTAAAACATCTGTTATTCAACCCTAAACACCAGAAAAAACTTTAACCCTAAAATAGCCGAAAAATATTTTTTTTTGGTTTTTTTTTTTTTTGAAAATGCTCAAATCAAAAAACTTTATGTTTTTTTGGGTTCCCCATGTGGTGTAGATTCTCCAGTTCCCCGCTTGTACTACGAGTTTCCGGACACCGTGTATATATTTTCTTTTTATAATCAGTCTTATACATTAAAAAATGTAAAGCAATCTTTCCTTTGGTAATCACTTTTTAAAATTACTTGCTTGTAAAGAAAACATAATTATGACATTTATTGAACAAAATTAGTATCTATCCTAATTAACATAAAAAACAACATAATATCTTCTTATCTTCAATGAACATTTATAAGTATTTCTTATTATTTCTTATTATTATTAAAATAAAAAGTAAATTTTTTCAATTAACAAACTCAGTTATATGTATTAAATCAAGATTGTATGTACAAGATGCACAGTAATATATTATATATATATACAAAAATTCTAAACATGAACTGTTTGATAAAAACAAAAAAAAATGAAAAAAACATATTTCTTATAACAATACCTACATAATCTAATCAAATCAAAGTCACAATTGTGACAACCAAAAATATCATAATCTCCTTATATTTTTTATAACTTATATTTTTTAATTAAGGGTAAATTATGGTGTAAGGAGACTAAAGCTTCTGCCTTTCTGGTAGCAATCGATTTCTTTTTGTTTCATATATGTTTCCGGCCTCTGAGAACAGCTTCTCACTGTAAACAGAACTTGCGGGACAGCAGAGGTACACTTTGGCCATGCGCGACATTTCAGGGTACCTAGAACTATCCCCGAAACCGTAATCGGCTTAGCCGACTAGTCGGCCGACTAGTCGGTCTTATTACAACCGACTAATCGGCTAGTCGGCGAAAGTCATAATCGGCACATCTCTAAAAATTATGTAATCTAGTTGTGCAAACTGTTTGTATATTCTGCAAAATAATCTACATTAAAGATAAACATTGTACAGTAGAACCTCGTTAATTCGAACCCCGATAATTTTAATAATAAATTTTCGCTAAAAAGAATATCCTGTGAAATTTTTTTTCATACAAAATGGTATTTTAATTCGAAATTCGTTAATTCGTAATTCTAAATTAATTTTTGTCCGCGCACGAAAATTTGTTTGTGTAGTTCGAAAAAATTCGATTTTTGCGAAAATAAATCACAAAATTTCGAAAAATTTGTATCTACTAAAAGACAGCCGTGGCGGTAAAACATATATAAATCATACATCGTCCTAATCAAACCTTGGCTCAGTAAAGGACTACATAGTTATAAAAAATTTCAACAGAGTGAAAATTGACAGTGAAATATCAATTCGGTTCACACATTATTTTTTATAATTATAATTGCGTATTGTCAAATTTTACCATCATTTTTAGAATCAATATGGACAGAGATGTTGAAGATATTTAAGATAATATAATAGATATAGTGGAATGTGCGGAAGTATTGGATGAAAATATCGGGTTACATAGGTGGCGACAGACAAATATTGAACGACAAAGATTTCATTTTCGAACATCAAAAATACCATTTTGAATGCCGGGTGGTGTTATAAACTCCACAACCTTTAATTCCTCATTTTGCATGTAGTTTTTGTTTGTTTTTGTCGGTTTTATAGTATTTAAAAGAAATTATGGGTAGTAATAGAAATACAATAATTAACTCGTCTATATTAAGTAAACATTGAAAGTTTTTCATTGTATTCATTTTATTGTCTATGAAAGTGCGCTCAAGATGATCAATGATAAAATTTTTAGAAACAGATGAATAGAACAGCGTTGCTCAAAAAACCACTAGGCTGATCGAAGCCTCAGATTGATCGAAAAGTTGTGAACAACGGCCGTTAGTGATTTAAAAGGGTTATTACCTGTACACCAGGCGCATGTGGCAACATCCTCAGATTCTCAAACAGCCTGTTCTTGATTTTCTCCAGATACTCGGATGTGTTCTGGTTGGTCATATTGCTGGGACTGATGTGAAGTTTGAAGTCAGGTCCAAAGTACTCGAAGTAGTCATTGTAGGGCAGTTCGTTAGCAATCTCGCAACCGAGGGCCACGGAGGTCTCGTAGGTCCAGCAGCGGGATACGTTGCGGATAGTGTAGCCCCCGCCCCCCACCAGGAGGAATGGGAGACCGAACTTCTTCACCAGCTCCACGCAACGGCCATGGCCTCTCACCGTAAGATTGAAGCAGCCTAGACGATCACCTGGAAAATTTTCAGGTTAATTCTAAAGTAATATTGGAAAGATACTACATTATCATTGATTGTTGGCCCCTTTTGTCTGGGATTAATTAGAAGCTTTAGAACTAGAGTCATCACTTTTTCATCTTCAAAAATGTTCTACTAATCTAACGCTTTTATATTCAGAGCGTGTATCGTATATGATAAGAATTTTAATGATATTGACATATTTTCGTATAGTTTATGAACATTTAAAAAATATACCTTAGCTATTATTAAATAATTATTAATAACATACTGCAAGTTATCATGTTGTTGATATGAACCCTGTCCAATTGCATGTGAATCATTTTATAAACATTTGTTTAGCTTAGTTGTAGGTATATACATATATTAGTGATTATTGGTGTTGTCAGTGAGGATAAAATTGATATATTGTCATTTATTTGTGTTCTTATATCCTGTTATTTTTTATTATATTTAATATTTACAATTTTGCATTTTTTGTAAATATTTATAGCCCACGGGTACTGGACCCTTAGTTTGTTGTTATAATTTTATGTTTACGTGAAAACCTGTCATTAGATTTTATTTGTATTGTTTTTAAGTTTATTATTTAAAGATTGTTGGTTTTCCTAAATAAATAAAATAAAAATAAAAAAAAATTAATTAACTGGAAAAAAATAATAGTTAATTAAAAAAAAAAAAAAAAATAATTGTGATATCGTGATTCTTATAAAACGGCATTAAACGATAACGAAAACTGGACAAGAAAAATATTGCACAATACTTCTTTGTTGGTTTGATTTCCCAATCACAAAATTCAAACATATAATTTCTGCAGATGTGCAAGTTTCTGAATTGATAAATAAGAGACTAGTTTATAGAACACCACGTTTATAATATTTATGTCCATACAAGCAGTTTTACAAGCTCTTATAGTATACCTTAAAACGGCAAATAAAAAAAAGTTTGTAGGCATATATTGTGAAGAAGCAACCACTTATAAATATTTAAAGAGAAAATAATACTACATACCTGTCAAGGAGTCAGCTCCGCACTGGAGAACCACAGCGGAAGGCTGGAAAGTCTCCATGACCTTGGAGATGATGGGAACGAAAATGGATTCGTAGGATTCATCGTCCATGCCATCCCGGAGGGGAATGTTCACAGCGTAATACTTGCCCTTGCCGGCTCCTATATCTCTCAAGTCACCTGCAAATGAAATGATGCTATTAGGGTCGATAATTTAAAGTTGTGGCTTATTCAGTACTGACCATTTGCAATGCCTTTCTTGAAGCTTAACTTCTTGATCACCGACACAAAATTTTCGCCGTGCGTCAGCAGATACTATTTTCATAATACATAATGTACTTGTTTTTTGAAGTTCGTTTGTTAAAATTCTCATATCTCCGAAAGTTCTTCACCTACTGCTTTGAAATTTTGACACAGCGTTGCATTCAAATAAACATGCGTTTTTATATACCTATATTATATAGATGTCACCTGTGACAGGTAAAAAAAAACATGGTATTTTTTAAAAACAGCGCAATCTGTTGGACGTAATTGCAACACGTGATATTGTTTCTCTATCTGCACAGACATAACGAACCACAGCAACGCGTGGCGGGGTACAGCTAGTGTGTTTATATGTTTATAAAAACAGTACATAATCTATCAAAAGTAGTTTCCCCAGATTAGTCTAGTTATATTCAGAGGTTAATGTGTGACTACACGATAACTATTATTATCCATTTAGTTTTATTGATCTACATAAATCAGAACTCTCATTGGGTTGCGTTTAATTTCCGCATATCATAATCTAAGCACTCTCTAGAACAAAATTATAAATGTTTGTAGTAAGATCATTTGCTTTCGCGGCAATGTAAAATAATGGCCTGAGGCTGAAAACAATAATTCAAACCATAGACATCCAAATTGATAGGACTAGCCCATCAGGGAAAGTGGAACAAACCAAGTTGATTGGGGGTAGGGTGACAGTCTCCCTTTCTGTAATTTGTCAATAAATAAATTTGACAGTATACACGCAACTCGCATTGTTATATCATCATTTAGTCAGTCAAAATAAAATATGCTAAAGAATCACTAGTCTTTCTTACAATGGCAAATTGCTGGCTGCGTAAAAACTACAAATTTAAAATAAGGTGACCAAAAATTCAGTCTTTTTTCTAAAACAGAATATTTTGTTACACTATTTAGTTAGACAAATGTGTTCCTCACTCATTTTTAGTGTAGCTACGCAACCCAATTTGAAGGTGATTCAGTTTTTTAACCTTTTTTATGAACATTTAGATCCTTCGCAGAAAAGTCCCACAATGGACTGCGCTGCCCTACCTTACTTTACTTTAGTGAACTATACTTTTCTGCGCATCGTCTGGTTATTTCAATGTGCGCACTTCTGCATTCAACGTACAAATGATATTGTAGATTATTCCAGTAGACCATCCTGGTGCCAAAAATATGGTCACATGGTTTGCCTCCAGCTCGTCGGAATGATATTGAAATTTGGATGTCTATGATTTGAACAAAGAAAATGTAATCTGTACCTGTGCCAGGGAAGTATTCTCCATACTTATGGAAGGACACCGTCATAACCCTGTCAGTGGTGTAGAAGGCTTCCTCCACTCCATCCCCGTGATGGACATCAATGTCGATGTACAGCACCCGCTGGTGGTACTTCAGCAGTTCCAGGATGCCGAGGACAATGTCATTGACATAGCAGAAACCGGATGCTTCTGATTTCTTGGCGTGGTGGAGGCCTCCGCCCCAGTTGATGCAGATCTCCGAGGCCTGCTTGTTGAGTTTCACCGCTGCGGCCACAGAACCGCCGGCCGACAGCTGGCAGAACTCGTACAGACCATCGAATACAGGACAATCTTCACCCACATTAACTGTAAACAACATTCACTTATAGCAACATTACTAACCACTCGAGGGATTGGCGTCATTTACCACATACATTTACCATATTATTTAACTAATACCATTCCTCAAAATATCAATACGCTAACATATGATACTGCTTACTGTAGTAGCCAATGAGTCCTACATTTTACCGTTTGTCCCATATTTTTAGGTTCTATAAATTTGGCACATTATGACTAGCGATCATGATTTTAAGTCTGTTTTTTGTGGTGTTTGGCCGTGTAGTGTATGGAACCAACGTTATTTATTTAGTTTTTATTAAACATACAAAAATATTACAATAGATTTAGAAATACAGATAGTTCAAGGTTATTAAACTGCGCCAACAGAGCGCTGGAAATGTTCATTACACGTTTTTGGTCTAACGTGAGTAAATGCGGCACCCAACGCGCGGACAGCTTTCTAATTGATCTTGATTTAATATGTGACAGACACGTTCTTTGAACATTTTCATAACCTCTGCTATCTCTCTCACTTTAATTCAGCGGTCGTCTAACACTATTTGGTGAAGTTTAGCTATGTTATCGTCAGTAGTTGCAGTTTTTGGACGTCCCGAACATTCATCGTCTCGCAAGCTCTTACGACCACGTTTAAATTCAGCTGCCCATAATTTCACTGTGGTAAATGATGGTGCAGAGTCCCCATACTCATCTCTGATTTGCGTAGGCGTATTGCCTTTCAAAAACAAAAATTTAATAACAGCTCGATCCTCGATTTTTTCCATTTTCACAATAACACTCACTTAACGACTCACTCAAACGACTGTCAACTAAAAACTGCACGTCCAAATCGCCGAAACTTTGGTGAGTAACTGTCAAAAGATGCACAACTAAATTCACTAGCTTTTATTGACGATTACCGCCATCTTTGCGTTGAGGTCGGAAACTTTTCAGACCACCCTCGTCTATGTATGCATATATATATATATATGTATATATAAATGAAAACTTACATCTCTGCATCTGCTTGTTGTATTCTGACATGTTGTCGGGACGGATTGATCTTAAGAATCTGATGTAATCATCAGAGTGGAATTTCGTCATCTCATCTGCTGTTGCTTTATGAGGACGCTGCAAAAGTAAATAAAATAATAATTCATACACAACCAATGCCTTGCCTTGTAAATAAAACAAAACAATAAAACAGATTTTGTATCACCCATTTCAGAAGCAGTGAAGCTGAATTTGTGTAAATAACTATAACTTACATAAATTTCCATTTTTCTGTAAAGTCCATAATTTAAAAGTAGGTTGTGGGTCATGCGTATACGGTGTGGCTTCATGGGGTGGCCCTGCCCATAGTAGTAGTTGCCTATGTCACCTAAACACAAGAACAATACATTAACATTAGTAATTAAAGGTAAGAGGGCAACTCAGGAGGCTCGATTATCCATTTGCGGTCAAGAGTTATTCTGGTGTCGACTGATTCGACCCACTCATTGTTCGAGTGGAATGACTTTTGAAGTTTGGCATCTATGTATGTACCTTCAATGAGACTGAAGAATAAGAACGTCGACCAATGTATGTACTTTCGACGGAGATTGCAAGCGGCCTGGATTGGAGGATGGAGTCCCAGGACAGTGACAATTCAACACATTCATGAAAAGTAATGATGAAAAACTAGGTTAAATATAAAATATAATATATATTGTTAATTTTAAAATATGTTAAATATAGGTTAGGTTTAATCACTTTATATCACTTTTCATAAGTGTGTTGAATTGCCAATGTCCTGAGACGCGGTCGAACCAGTAATCATTATCGTATTTATAAATTATTCAGGATCAATGGCCATGCTTAATGATATTTTTTTTTTTAAACCTTTCGATTCACCTTACTATAAAAGGCAACTATGTGCATTTTTCAATCAAGTAAAATGAAAATTCGCTTTCGTTGTATGGGATGACAGCCATTTACAATAAATTTAATTAAGCGTGGTCAGTGATTCCGAATATTTATCTAAAAATTGGTAAGGGGGGAAACAAAACTTTTTTGAAACAAAAAAGTTTACTTAGGTTAGGTTCGGTCCGAACCTTTGGAACGCCGAGCTCCACGACCAAATACGTCCGTAATGTGCAGGGGGCAAAACGTCACAGGCAAGCGACGAGCATTTTAATATATATGTTACATCAATCCATTATACATACATTATACTCGGACTGACTCGCGGATATGCTCGCCCATCAGTGGGCCACTATAATACATGTGAGCCATATTTACAAGGTGGGCAACAAAATGGTAAAACAATGAATGCTAGATTTGTTTTTACAATACATTTAACATTTAGGTACTGTTAGTTTCAAAGTCAAAATAGTGAGGAGGAAACTTCTAAAATTAAATAAATAATAATCAGGGTTTATGCAAACATTTTCCAAACAAATATGAACACTAAATATCTAGAAATATGGCATTGGCTAATAAAGATTCGATTAGGATTCGGGAATAAAAATGCACAACTTTTGTTTAGTTTATAATAATATGTGCACTTATTACACATATTTCCTAATATCAAATACAGAACTGCTAATTGAACAGGATTAATTTCTAGAGAATAATAGTCGTAAATTATAATTAATTCAAGTGTTAAACTGAACTTTATATCTGTTGAAAACACCTAAAGAAATAATTAGTTATTTTTTTTACAAAAAAAATCCTGTAATAGGTTATTGTCGTTATCTTTTTTGGAAACCGCTTAAAATAAATCAAATTAAAGCCGTGTATTTACATCGAAATTGCAATGTATTACTTTTTCCGTCTAGTGCAGAAACATTTCGAGTGTCCGTAAGCGAGATATCATCAATTGACACATCCGCTTGTGCTTCGCACGTCTGTTCATTATATTTCTCGCAGACGAGCGGGAACGAACCAACCAATCAGAGAGCAGGAATTGTACAGACGCTATAGTGATCAGAAGATAAGTCGTTTACGCAGGCAAAATTTCATCAGAGGCCGATAGGCAAAATATTTCTATAAGAGCAAGTAATTATTGTAAAATACGTAAAAACTTACCACATACAGGATATAAACTTTAACATATATGCCAAGTATTTTTTGGTCTAGATCTAAGCCAATAGCTAATAGAAAAAAGTTGGAAGCATGCAATTTTTTATCAACAAGCAAAAACACATTTAAATTGAAAAATAAT
Source organism: Hesperophylax consimilis (assembly GCF_061612785.1). NCBI lineage: Eukaryota > Metazoa > Arthropoda > Insecta > Trichoptera > Limnephilidae > Hesperophylax > Hesperophylax consimilis. The sequence continues at coordinate 14,894,569 of NC_142842.1, forward strand.
ACTTACTATCGTAGTAATAACATACTCTCTTCTTGCTATGAGGTTGCATAGCCATTTTGAAGTTACACAAAGGAAATTATGAATTACAAAATAACCGACGCCGACTCAGAGTACAACACAACACGCCAACATTCACCAAGAAATGATGAAAAGAAATAAACCTCTTCGTTTTCGTTTTCGTTTAGTATGAGGCGATCTGTCGACCAACGGTAGGTACCTTAAAAATTATTTGCCCCGTTTTTAGTTCTTATATTCCCATGTTGCAGATAAGCTATTTTATATTATTGAAATGTGCGTTTTGATTATTATTTCACATTATATTTTAAAACATTTATGTATCATTCCCCCAAACATTACTACATATAAATATATTACTAAATTATACGAACCCAAATCATCATTAAAAAAATAATCTCAACAGTCAGGGACAGTCTTGAATTAGAATTGGAACATTAATGAAATAACGAAATTAAAAATTGTTGTAAAATAAAATCGTCGATACCTTCTATACTGAGAGATTGCTGTACCAAAAGCGTCTAGTTATAATCAATTTATTTCCCGCTGACAAGCTACTTGCAGTGGTTTAGCGCATGAATTTTCCCAATTTGAAAAAATAATACGTTGTGCTTACTTCACCAAAAAAAATCTGAAAACTGAAAATACGGATTTGATTTTTGCAGTTATCTGCAACGGCCCTAGCTGAATCGGTCATGATTTGCTGGTGATATGGCTGTGGATGTCATCGTATATTATTAATTATAACATAATTTTTTTGGAGCTCAGATTTAGTAACCTTATTCAATGATCACGTCCTTTTGCATTGGAAATACAAAACAATAAGAAGCGACCAAATCAACAACGTTTAATGACGTAGACATTTCGAAAAAACGTAAAACACAATTTATTTGGATAAATTTGTATGCTATTTTACACACAAAAACCAAACATCGCATATTGAGGGGGGTGGGGTAACTAGAAATTTCAAAAGAAAAATCCCCAAGATCTACGAGATTTCAAAAACTTCCGTTTATTTTTGTGAACATCGGTGGATTTCAACTTTATCTATCAATCTACCAAATCGTTGATAGGAATGGCATCACTGCTTGGAGGTAATATTTTTGATAAACCAACAAAATGTTAATATTCCTTAATAACGATAGAATCTTACTTTTCGCAATGAACAACCTTTGACAAATTTTACCATCACTAATCTCCACAGATAAAAATAATCTCGTGGATCTATTCATGGTCTATTCCGATTCTATTCTTCTGTGCTTCTCCTGTCATTCATTCGTCGGCACGATATCAGTCAATTTCAGTTTATTACATAATGTTTGGTAGTGGGAAGCCTCCAGTTTAAATTTTGAAAATATAAAAGGTATGTTAAACTGTTATGCATCATTGAAAACGTTTTCGCCGGTATTTAATAATTCCTTTTTATCTGATTGTTGGCGGTCAATATCTTTCGCTACTAATATTTTCTCCAGAATTCTTATTTTCGATAAATCTGGCATTAAGGTTGAGTTGGTTTTAATAATTTTATTATTTAATTTATATTAACGGTCATATAATATTGTTACTAGGTTTCAGCAGAAACATCTTTCGGTGGGAAATGCCATAAATCGATAACCAAATGTTTTTGTAGCTGTGTAAACATTACCCCTTTTTAAAATTACCTATAAATCTAGTCTCAATGAAAACGTAATCTTTTTGCTAAACAAATACAAGTATGATTTTTACTCACTTAGAATTTCTTAATGCTGGCTGTATTTACTCACACTGTTGACTAATTACAATTTCATCACTCCAACATTCAAACAGTTGACCTGTTATTTGTGAGATTCATACAATATTTTTTGTCAATTACCATCACAAAATCTTAAAAACATTTCTCCCTAATTTAAATTGTGTTCTTGATAACTACCCTGAACTTTTATTTTATTTCAGAAGAGACCAGTAAAATCAAAATGGCAGAAAATGAAAAGGCAAATGACCAGGTCAGCAATTATTTCTCACAAACAATGGTCAGTGTGCTATGTCATCCTATGGAATATTCTAAAGTGCTGATGCAACTGGGGTACGAACCCCTGCCCCCGAGGTTATCGAGGAACATTATTGGCCGTCAAACTCTGCTGCTGCCAAACTCATTCCAGTACATTAAATACATTAAAAGAACCGATGGCTTATTGGGTTGCTTTAATGGTCTTCTACCTACACTTCTAGGTAACATCACTTCCGCAACATTCTCCATGAAGGTTGTTACCGCCCTGCATTTAGATTGGGCGGAAATTGAAAATCCTCCAGACTTGGTCTGCGAGGCCACACCCATAGCCCAAGACTACGCCAAATACGCTCGTAAGGAAATGACTTTACATGCTGTTTCTATCGTCATCTCATATCCGTTCCGAGTAGTAGCAGTACGCATGATGGCTTCTTTCATTGGAAAAGAAGAAAATTACCAATCCATGTTCTCGGCGATCGGGTCCATTTACCGAGACAACGGAGTGACGGGTTTCTTCAACGGTATTGTTCCCAAGCTAATCGGGGACTTGTCTTGCATCAGTGTGTCGGTGTTGTTGGCATACTTTGTGAATAAGTATGTGGTTACTACGAAAGAGTGCAGGGGATACACGCTGCCAGTTCTGACATTCCTCACAAGTACGGTGACGTACCCCCTGATGCTGGTGTCCACGTGCATGGCGGTGAGCGGAAGCAGCCTGGTGGCGGGCAACCCTCCGCGCATGCCGGCCTATGGTTCCTGGAACGCCTGTTTCTCCGACCTCCTGCGCCGCCGCCAGCACAAGCGTGGTGGCTCCCTCTTCTTCCGATATTACGCCGGCCCCAGCTCCTTCAACTGGCCCGAAGCCGAGAAGAAAGTCTAAGAAAACAGTTCCTCTTGATTTCTTCAGCAACCAATACATATTTTTTAATAACTACCTGCTGTTTATAAATTATGTTATCATTAAACAAAGTATGATTGAGAGAATAATTCGAATAAGAATTGGTGTTTGTAGTAGTTATTGACTGTGCTAGTAAATTTTTTTAGTATATTTTACTTTTTTCACAATTATTTCAAATAAAATATAATTTAATAATTTATGAAGTAATTATTGAATTGGGTACTTCAAATCACAAATATTTAGCGGGTTTGTAATCTTTGGGATTAGAACTTACTATTTATTTTTATCTAATGTATAATTACTGCTATTACAACATTCTTGATGAATGCAAACAATGTTACAGATCACAGCATTTAAGGAATTTAGAAATAGGTGTTATACTGAATACACTTTAATAAATTCCCATTATTTTAGTCTAATTTATTTGCTTTCGATGATCTCAAATACCTTAATGATTAACATTTTTTCTTATCTTTGATGCCTGTTGTATTAAAAAAAGTCCTGATAATTTCCAGGTGATCATTAATTAACCTTCAGATCCAAACTCGACCGGCAACAAATCAGAAGATAAGAAAGAATTATTACTGTTTTATTTTGTTATCACAAATAACAATCATATAATTCTTAGCAAAAAGTTACAAAACATTTAACTTCGTGACTTGACAAAATACTCAATTGACTTAATACCAACTCAAAAAAAAAACAGCTTTTTGCCCATAATTTTTTTTTTCTAATATTTTGTCTTTTAGTTTTCAGACCGTCAAATAATCTAAAGCTTTAAAATTACATAATAATACATTGTATTAAGAGTTACAAAGTGTAACCAATAATAAACATAGTAATTATTTTTTTGTTGAATTTTAGTAAAGCGCTCTTGAAGTGAAATAACACAAAACTGCTCTTATACAAATGTTGAGCTAGTATTATTATTAATAACTTGATCATGCATCATCCTTTGTAGACAATACCAGATTACATTCGCATCTCAGAATGAAAAGTTTAAATGTTTTTTTACAAAATTGTAATCAAAACAAATGTTCATTGTTAATCACGAGGGTCCGATAGAAGAAAGAAAAGCGAAGAAAGCCAATAACCAATTTTCTTGGTCTGTGAACTAAATCCATTATGATGCAACCACCTAATACTACATCTATGCGGAACCGTTGCATGCATGCTCGGTTTCTGTAATAAATATCCACTTGAGTGAATTGTTGCATATATTTTATATATATATACATTTACCATATTACTTAATATCATTCCTCAAAATATCAATATGGAAACATATGAACTGCTTACTGCCGTTTAAAGCCAAATGAATCCACCTAGATTTCGTCGCCTATCCCATATTTTTAGGTTCTACAAATTTGGCATAATGTGCCAAAAATCACTCGATGGATATATTATAATAATAATAGAACAAATTGTGCATCACGAATTCCCCGCTCTCAAGATGAAACATGAACTCATGTGAACAGGCCATAAAGGTCTGTTTATAAGAATACAGTGGAAAGTGATTACTTAACAGAGTGTGCAAGTGCTATCCCAAGGAGCAGCATATGAAGTAAGTATGTAATAGAAATGCAACGGACCTCTGTTTCCACAAACGTGGAAGTTCTGCATGCTTTCCACTTCTACCTTCCGCTCCTTCTTATTCGTAATAAATAGGCCATGTTTTAGTCCATCTAGTAAATTTTTTGTTAAATATTTAACTTACCCGCCCCACTTTTAAAAGGCACATATTATGAAAATTACACTTTGTTTCAATTACTACAAGAAACAAGTATTTACATCGGGAGAGATGATAAAAGATGCATTAAGATCAACCAAAATTCAAAATATCCCTTGTAAAACAACCACTTTGCCGCTATTTTGGATTTTTAGTATGGGTTGTAAAATATGCATAAATTACTCAATCAACCCAAACTAAGAACTTATTTTGTGCATGTAAAAAGTTATTTCTTGTAGTAATTGTTGAAACGAAGTGTAATTTCCAAAATATTTGCCTAAAAGTGCGGTGGTTAGGTTAGGTTATAATTAACCTTTTTTTAATGAATATTTTGTCGTCCCACAGGTCAGTAAGCAATTGACATAAACCGAATGCTGCAAGACCCTGCGTGGAAAATTTAGTTCGCTATTACGTAACGGTAACGGTCTACAGCGCAGCTCAGTGTGGAACTTTTCTACGCAGGGTCTTACTACATTTGGTTTATGTCCATTGCTTACCAACCCATGGGACACCGTGCTTCATCTTCTTGATATTTAATAGGTACCATTTTTTTTTTTAAATTCGTTTTCATAGTTAAAGTAATATATTTTTCAAACTTTGCCAAAATGCTTGAAATCTGGCAGGTCAGGAAGTTTTTCATTTGATAGTAAGGCCGTTCCATCACGGAACGGAATGAAATCAACATCTCTCAAAACAAACAATTAACAAGAATATAACAAAATATGAATACTTTTAAATAAATTTAATACGGCACTGGTGACATTACCTGCAGACCCGTGTGTGAGTTCATGCGGTGCAATATTGCCCGCAATCCTTACTGAATGTGTTTATGTTATTCCATACCGAACGGTTAGGTTGCAGGGAGTAGCCTAAATTCAGTCAGAACCCGCCTAATAACCACTGGCAGTTTAAATCTTTCATAGTTTAAGATTTATTAATTTTAGGTACAATTATTAAAAATAGTAATTTCGTTTGTGGCTCTGTCTGTAACTCCGGTTCAGTGAACTGTAGAACTTTTGCTTTGAATTTAAGTTTCATTTTCAAAATTGAAAGTGTTTGGAGAATTCAGACAAGCAATAATCTATCTACATGTTAATAAAACATTTTTTTAAATAATTTATAAGAAGTATTATTATTTTTTTTACAGATTTTTCATGATTTTGCAGTGTACAATGCTGTGCATTATTATATAATTTTCTATTATAAGCTGGTGCTTGTGCTTTAGGAATGGAGTGTTACTGAGCTTACAGTTATAACTAAATGTACATTATTTTTTTTACAATGAAGGAAAGATAAGTATACAGAGCTTTTACTTATTTTATTTAAGTCATTGATACAAAGTCAAGAATAAAAATTACACAAATAATAATATAAAGGTGATTTGAACACTATTATTTATATGCATGATACAAAATACCTCAAAAGAAATCTTATATACATAGTTATACTTCAACGGTGCATCAGATATAATTAATCACAATTTATAAAACCTGCTAAAAATAATATACCTCACATTTCAATTAATTACAGTACACATTTGACTTATAATTTTAACATAAGAATAAGAATTTATAATTTCCTGCTACGCAATGAATTTGACTAGGTGTTTTAAAAACATTTTTAAAAAATGTCCTCAGGTTAAACGTAACGTACGTTATAATCTACGCGTTCATAGGTGGCGTTACTTTAATTATTTATGTTAGTAAATAAATAATATTGGATTGAATCACCGATAAAATGTTCTTAAAAGAATTGAGGTTTTCTAAGGACAACACTATCTATTCTCTTTCATATTACATATGCACGGGCGCAAACAAATAATTCGTCGTAATATTTTATAGCATAACTTGTAAAAAGTTAAATAAATAAATTAGCGTCACCTATGAATGCGTAGATTATAACATATGTTGCGTTTAACCAGTGGACTGCTGATGGATCTCCGGAGAACATGCAACCATTCTAATATTATCCTTTTTAGAATAATTTGTGATGTGATTTTGACCTTAATGCTTCGAAAAATGTATGAAACACAAAATCAGCATCGTTTGTGCTAATAAAACTTAGGTTCTACTAATATTTTTCTGTTTTATGCTCCGCCCTTCAACGGGTTAACGTTAAAACAATTTAACAGAAAATTATTGTATATCCATTTTTTTTTAATTATCAATGTCGAGAATTTAGACTACCCCCATAAATAAGACACAAAACAAAATTAATTCCGCGTGTTTTTATTTCTGTGGGTGACGGTAGACGTGAAAGATGCATGTAGGTATCATAGTGTCTTTATTGGCTTGATGCATTGCGGCGGACACTGAACTTCTGGGTGGTGTTCATCACTGGTGGTTAAGACCACGGGTCTTCCAGGTGCTCCAGTGAGATAATGATGTTCGTTCCTCGATGCCATGGGAGATGCTGTGGAAAGCTTGCAGCGCGGGCGAAGCCCGCACGTACCCGCAGCCCTGTGCAGAGTTGAAAATAATATTCCTACGTTATATGATATGGAGAAATAAAACAAGACTTAAAATAAGTGCAGGTATAAACAACAAAATATTAAAGTAGCTTCTCAATATTTTTTGCTACAAAAACAATTAAATATCACTTAGTTATTTATGGGTAGTACTTAGAGTGTAATATGTGTAATTTGAATTCGGAACTGTCTCCAAAGACTTTATACCGTAATGGATTTTTATGCCCGCAACTGTAGGCGGAACAAAAGTCTAGTCTGCTGGCACCCTAAGATTTTGTAATTTTTTTTTATACAAATACTTTGTGGTTGTTCACTATAAAATAAATTTACATAAACTGTAGGTAAAACACCACTATATTTTCAGTAAATCTCGGAACGGTATCAGAACCACCTGTGCCAAACGGCACCTGGCGCTAGTAAAAATCTCAAGGGTGCTGTGTTAGGTATTATCAGCGCCTAGGCTCCTTGAAAATTCGGCACCCGGAGCGGATTTCTACAATTGGCTGGACCTGCCACCAGTCACATGCCACACCTCCACCCCGACTTCAACCTTCAACACCTATATTGTCCATAATTTTGTAATAATATGAAGTTAGTATATATAAATCTGAAGAACGGATGGTGGTTCCAAAACCAGTTGGAAAAATACTGAAAATTAACTGGTGTTGTAGGTACTGATAAAACAATGTTGTGAATTTTACCCAGTTTGATTAATGACTCCTTTACTTTCTGATATTATTTTAAGTAGGTAGGTACCTAAATTATAACCGTAGCATCAATTGTTAATATGTTGCCTGTTGTATGCTGATGACGCGGTGCTGTTTGCTAACAGAATGGAAGATCTACAGTCTCTCGTGTCTAGAATGAACGAAGTATGTATGAAGAACGAGTTAATGATGAATGTAAGTACGTCTTAAATCATGATGTTTGAAAGAGAGAGTACGAAAACAGTGTGCAATATAGTTATATAGTACAGTTATTTTGTATATATATCGGATGAGTATGTTTACGATGGATTTGAAGGCTGACAGAGATATTGAAAGAAGGGTAAATGCAGGTAACTCCATTAATGGAGAAGTGAACGCAGTTGGCGTTAACAAAAAATTGTCCAAAGAAGCGAAGCTAGCAGTCCACAATGGAGTGCTGGTACCTACCTTGATGTACGGAAGTGAAGCATGGAACTGGCAGAGAAAGGATGAAATTAGAGCGAATGCTGCAGAAATGAGATCCCTCAGACGTATGTGTTGTAAAACCATGTATGATCGCGTGAGAAATGTGGAGATCCGCGAAGAGTCCAAGGCTGATGTAAGCGTAATGAGTAAGATCAAGAAAGGGACGCTTAGATGTTTTCGGCATGTAGAGCGAAGAAAGGAGTGTAAGATTAATATACAATTCAAATGTGAATGGTAACAGAAGTCGGGGATGACCGAGGAAGACATGGCATGACCAAGTGAATCAGATACTTGAGTTGGGCCATGTCAACAGGCAGAATAATAGAAGAGTATGTATGAACGTGAATGAGGAAAGGAGTGTGTGCCAAGACCGAGTTGTTTGGCGGTCCGTCCTCTTTGCCTACCCCTGCGGAAAAAAGGCGTGATGGTTAGTTAGTTAGTTATTAATTGTTAATAACCAACCAAAATACTAATTTCGGTTGTGTGTCTGTCTGTAACTCTGGTTTAATAAACTCTAGAACAGATTTCTCTAGATTTTAATAAATTGATAAAGTACCTGCCTGTAATATTTTTTTTATCAGATTTGTTTCCATAATTTTTTTTCAGTAGGAACTTAAATTACTAGTAGAGGTTCCCCGCGACTCATAATTCTAAGGTTCTAGCAATTTGTAGGTCGCGGGCTCACAACACATATCCCAATCGGAGATGTCATAGTCTAACTGGCTCCAGATGGTTTGGGACAATTGAGACTCTTGTGTTGTATTCACATATATAAACCTACTATAATAAAAAAAAATTACCCGAAAATTATTCTTTTATAATAAATTACATATTTCAAATCTGTATTTATTTTGTTTAAATTTCTTGGGTTGATCTTGACATAAAGTGATTTTTCAAGGTTTTTGAGCTATTGTGTCTTTTTTACAAGAAAGCGTTATTAACTAATATAATATCCCGTAATTTTTCAAGGGTCTGCGCTAATAATAATAATTCTACAATTTTGGAGGCGACGTTTTCGCGTAAAAATCACCGCAAGAACGCTTTTGAGGTAAAATAATGTTAGTGGTACTATGGTACCTACTTTCAGGTGCCTTATATGTTAAAAATAATTAGGAATTTAATTACATATTGGAGAGGGACTTTTGTTTAAGAGTCCTTGCTTACAATAAAATTATAAAGATACTAGCTCACACCCGGGAAAAATCACGGGATATTATAATTTTAAAAAGGATTCATGAAGCTGAAAGTATTTAAAAATATTATTTTCCTCCTATTTTCCCATTTTGGAATGAACACTGAGTAAACTTAAAAAATTACAACACCTGTCAAAAATTTTAACGGAGTAAACACATTTCAAACACATTTAGATAATTTTGAAAATAAAAGCAAACCCAGTCTAAAGTCGAGTTACGCAGAGACACACCAACGAAATTATTGTTTTTATAGTTATTATAAGGCTAACCAAATCAATAAAAAAGTCTTTTACTGTTCTAGTGAGTAAACTTCATACAATATTTACTATTTTGTTAAAAACTTTTTTATGTTCAAATGGGAAAATAAAATATAATTTGAAAATAAATTAGTTTCTGGCTAGAATAGCTATTCTTAATATATACTAAAATATTCACGTTTTCAATTTTATCTACATTTATATGTATTTGTGATACTTATTTATAAGTATATTTGTGATATTTAAGTAATCTCGTAAACGTGAAAAAAATATTACTGGTTAGTAATTTATTATCGCTGGACGCCGAACGGTATACTAGCCATCTAGCCGCTCGTTTGTTGAGTTTGCTCTGAGCTTTAGATCCGGTTCTCGTTTCGATTTAATTTCTTTACCAATTTGGCTGCGGGCAGGTGAGCATCGTTTTATAACGCGATACTTTTCACGGAAAAGTGGCATTTTTTGTCCTTTGAATATTTTCTATTCCTTTGAAAATTAGCGTCCTAAATCTAGAAGTGATCGTGTTTATTGTGTTTTAAGAAGTTTCTACATATCAGCTGTGTTTATAATTAGTTATTTCTTCAACAGAAACTGAGCTCCAGTCCATCCGTCAACTTCATACAGGAATATCTAATCCTGTATCATCACGCAATTGACGCGTCATCTCCACAAAACTCAAACATGTAAGTAATATTGGTTATATTCACAGTATAATTAATGTCTGAATTGTCTATATTTTTCGCTAGCAATACGTATTTCTTCTTTTCTTAAATTTTCTCAATGGCGTCCACCTTTCAATGGCGATCGATGGCGCTGGATCAAAAATGATTCCGATGTGTCTTCCATTAGTCCAGATCGTAAAAGCACACAGTCAATGTTTGTTCATTGACGTTTCCCTTTTTACCAGATTAATGTAATCAATGTCGGTCCTAGCCGGGGACCGGCAGACATTTCAGAATAGCTTGTATATTAGGTACTTGTATGAAATAGAACAAAAGTAGTGGCCCCCACACTTTCCAAAATTATATTCTCGTTGAAATCTGTACGCATTTTGAGCATATCAAACGCCTTTGATATCGACCGTTTTATGAAGTTGAGATTATTGATTGTACGCTTTTACAAAATAACTTCATTAGTATAACGTACGCACACTGCTTGCAAGCGTGGACGGGTATATTCTATTAACGCGCACATGCATGGGAACCTAACCATTTAGGAACACGTGTTTTCAAGGACACCACGCGGCTTACGGTGTATGTTTTAATCTTTAGATAGTTTTTATGTCATTTATTAAATAACGACAAAATTGCCGCATTCAAAATTTAAATTATCAGTGAATTTTTATTTGTTTATGGCCGAGAGTTGCTAGAAGTGTTATGTTAAATAATAGATCATATAAAATAGGTTTAACGATTTCCTATCGTAAAATATGCCGAAGCATTATTTTTTGACATACCACATTAGATAAAGCTGCTATTAACACAAAATTAAAGTCTAAAACGACCAAAATCCAAGCAAAACCCCTGATGTAATTAATTATTTAATATTAGTGTGTCCACTCTGTTTAGTTTACTCACTCCTGTAACGGCATACATACTAAATTCAATGGTATTTGTGTATGAAAAGGGAGAAAAAACAACTAATAGTGACTCAACAGATGCACTTGTCTACTTTTCAAATGCTGCAAAGTTATAGTTACACAATATTGTTTCCTGTAACTAATGACAGACAATATAATTGGACAAAAATATAATTTTGAAATTGTTTTCTTCAGGAAGAGTAGTACCAATGGAGGACGGTTTGGACAAAGTTCTGGTGGAGCTGGAGGGAGATACCCATCATCTGGTGGTGGTGGGGGAGGGGGCGGCGGTGGTGGCATGGGGGGAATGGGAGGCAGGAAGGACGATCTCGGGAAGAATCTTCACCGCCGACAGTGGAGTGAACGAGATCTTCGTCCCTTCCAAAAGAACTTTTACGATCCTCACCCATCTGTTGTAAGCAGGAGCCCTCGTGATGTGGAGCAGTACAGAAGCACACACGAAATCACAGTTAGTGGACCCAACATCCCAAACCCCATTCAAGAATTTGAAGAAGCTAAATTCCCCGACTATGTTATGGTGGACATCAAGGCACAGGGTTACAAAGAACCCACACCCATTCAATCCCAGTCGTGGCCCATCGCCATGTCCGGTAACAATCTGGTAGGCATCGCTCAGACAGGATCCGGAAAGACCCTTGGATACATTCTCCCTGCTATTGTGCACATTAACCATCAAGAGTCCAGCCGCAGCAAGGGCCCGGTGGCCCTCGTGCTGGCCCCCACCCGAGAGTTGGCCCAACAGATCCAACAGGTGGCTTCTGACTTCGGTGGCCGCTCGTACTTGCGAAATGCCTGTGTCTTCGGAGGTGCTCCCAAACACAAGCAAGCCCAGGAACTGAGACAAGGTGTTGAAATCTTGATTGCCACACCTGGTCGCCTGATTGACTTCCTAGAAAGGGGAACTGTGGACTTGTCTCGCTGCACATACCTGGTCTTGGATGAAGCTGACCGCATGTTGGACATGGGATTTGAACCCCAGATCCGTAAGATCATTGAGCAGATTCGCCCTGACAGGCAAGTCCTCATGTGGTCTGCTACCTGGCCTAAGGAGGTTAGGAAATTAGCTGAAGATTTCCTAGGAGACTACATGCAGATTAATATTGGATCCTTGGAATTGTCCGCCAACCACAACATTCTGCAGATTGTTGATGTGTGCCAAGAACATGAAAAGGAAGACAAGTGAGTTTTTTTGTCATTGTATTATTACTCCATCTTTTCTTTAAAATGATGACCCATAGGCTATGATATGTTATGATATTACAAAGCTATCCTCTAAGAAGATCTGATTATTTTGATCCAAACAAAAACATTCTTGAATTTTTTTTTATGCAATGTCTTATATAATAATATTTTTCCAGACTTAACAACCTTCTCCAAGAGATCGGAAACATCCATGACCCTGGAGCAAAGACCATTATCTTCGTTGAAACCAAAAAGAAGGTGGAAAACATAACCCGTATCATCAAGCGGTTTGGTTTCCACGCTGTCTGTATGCACGGTGACAAGACCCAAGACCAGAGGGATTATGTTCTGACCCAGTTCCGCAATGGCAGGGTCAACATCCTAGTTGCCACTGATGTTGCTGCTCGTGGATTAGGTTAGTTTTGTTAATCTCACTTGTCAAGATTTCTCTAATCTTGTTGAATAATGGAATTAATATTGAAATGACGCTTGCTTACATTGGTTTTCTGTCACTGTTTCAGAGGCACTAGCCGGATGAGTATTGTGTTCTACATTGGTGATTGAGCACCGGGTCTAGTACTAAAGCGACTAAATGATGGCTTTGTCTGTAAAAGCTATCTTCAAGTGGCAAGCTAGAATGAGAATGCAATAACTCGTCATGTGCCTCTTTCTGCCTATCACTGATCGTGAACCGAGGCCGGAATATGTCTGGTCAGAACTGCCTCGGGGAAACTTGTCGACCCCCAGGCAACGACATTGATTCCTGGAACTGAGAAGTCCATTTCTCATGGAAATTTCATGTTGGATTGACGCAATCTTAGTTCCTCATGGATCTTCTGATCAATTTCGGCCAAACTGGAGTTGGAACCTGCGTAGAGACGATGTGAGAGTCATCAATATCGTGGGTTGCAATATCTCCTGGGTTCTTGTGATGTGTTAGACAGATGAATTTGTGTTCAATTCAATGTTAAAAGATTTTACTAAAGACAAGAATTGTCTCATTCACAAGTAGTTTTCTACATGACTTTGAGTAAGTTAATTCATAGCCATTGAATTCGAATTTTGAATGAAATATCTTATCATGGTGCCGCCAGAATTAACAATATTTCTCTTATTACAGATGTTGAAGGAATCAAATATGTAATTAATTTCGACTATCCAAACTCTTCGGAAGATTACATACACAGAATAGGACGTACAGGTCGTTCCAAAAGTACAGGAACTTCTTATGCATTTTTCACACCTTCCAACAGTCGTCAGGCCAAGGATCTTGTGTCAGTACTCACAGAAGCTAACCAGGTATGCCTATTGATTTTTTTTTTATTACATCTACATTAATTTTTTTTTTACAAGATCCTCTCACCTTTGGCATGGACTGTCCTTTATGGCACGACATGAATGCAAGTGGGAGGTAGATTATATGATTGAACTGATAATGCCTTCGGTGTCCACACCATCAATGTCTGGATCCCATCCTCGTAAGGTGCAACAATTTGGAATTGACAAAATAGATGAGCTTGTATTTTGTCACAATGTATTTAATAAGCATTTGTTGTTTATTTCAGGAAATCAACCCCAAGCTCCAAGATATGGCCAACCGCTTTGGAGGATACGGAGGAGGTGGCGGCTGGGGAGGACGCTCCAGGTTCGGAGGGGGCGGCGGTGGTGGCGGCGGCTTCAAGAGGGGAGGCAACTTTGGACGTGGAGGAGGCGGCGGTGGCTTCAACAAGAGTGGTGGCGGTGGTTACAGCCGCGGAGGCGGATCTTCATCATACAAAAGATTTGAGAATTGACCATCTCAAGGTTTAACTAGGAAAAATTTCTTGTGAACACTCAGTTAACTTTAAATTCCATTAATATTTAAAGGTGTTAAAAGTTAATCAGTATTTTACTCATTAAGTCATTCCGATGTCATATCCAAGATCGTCTGTTTTTAGTTTTATGTAAATTGTTTTTGTATCTCAAATATTTAATAATTTATTTGGATTGAGTTTATGATGGAAAAATATCAGACAGAATGTGGGTTTGGAAGCCTAGATCAACAAGGCATCTCGGTCAAGAGAAGTCTTCGAATGCTGACTTGAGAAGGGGTTAAGTTAGCGGTTGTAGGTGTTGTTTTTTCTGTGATAATTTTGAAATATTTTAATATCTTGTCCCGCAGCTAGATATTAAGCACAGCCAACCAAATAAAGTTGGTCAAATGACAAATAAAGAAAGTATGCAAAAAGACTTATTTTTCTATTACCCTTATCCCCCTTGTATATCGATTCAGACATTTTAATTGAAGGTTTTTCGAGATTCCTAACAAAACATTGTTTTAAGAACGTTCAGGCAGACTTTGTGCTTTCGAGCGTACAACCTTAATTAAAAGTCCACTCGATATTACACAAAATGAAAAGTTTCAGTCCAAGAACGATTAACTTCAATATCATCAAGGGTGGAAGCCCGCTGTGTCCACTTGTGGCCCGCGGAGCGTATGCACACATTTTTTCATCAAGGCGAGTTGTTTCGGAAAAAATCACGTGTGAGAAAGTCAATCCACTCAATTTTCCATAAATTGGGTTGTTTCATCGTCCGTCAAGAGAAAATTCAACGAAATATTCATAAAATGTGATCGGCCGGTCAACGCGATCCGCCATTTTGAAAAAGATTGACGCATGCGCAAACGTCACAATTGCAATCTGACCTATCGTATGTGCCAATTACTGGTGATAACGACCCTCACTATTTTGGCAAAGAAAACCCAACGATTAAAATTTATGAAGTTAAAGGTTTTGTGGGAAGAAGTTTAGATATCTTTTCTACATAAAATATTGTCGAAATTCGCTTTTATATCGTTGGTTTCCGTGATTTAAAATGACGAAAAAACTGGTAAAAATATTGAAAAACTACAAGTTTGTTTCTTTTGTCGACCAATATATCACAAATTATGACCAACATAGTAGCCAGGTGGCCTGGAGATACCCATCTTTTTAATAGTAGCAGCATCAAAGTAAGGTTGGAATGCGATGAGTTTGGAGATGAAGTGATTGTTGGAGATGGTGGTTATGGAATAAAGTCATATTTACTAAGGGCCGTCTGTATCAACAGAATGCTAAATCGTGAGCTAAGTTAAAAATTTAACTGTCAGAGTAACAAGGATGTCAAATCGGACCGCGCGCTGTTTCAAGTGCCTTTATGCAAAATATTGCAAAAGTAAAAGTTACTAGTGTGGCCAGTCTAAAAAGCAGAATATTCCTCGAAATTACGTGGAAAAACGCACGGCATTATTTTTTGGTACGGCCACACCGAAGATTAAATATGATCTCTGGTAAAGTGACTGTCAAAATTCAGAAGAAAGAAGTTTGTTGTGCGTCATTATAACCTCTTCTGACTTCTTGTTTGTTATTGTGTTCGAATTTTTTATTTCAGAATTTAATTTTTACTTACATGATGAAGATCGATTTATAGTTTTAGGAATAATTTCTTGAGAGTATTGGAGGGGCTAGTTTCCTTTGATTAATAATTCCAACCAAACTTTGTAAAAAAAGTTATATATTTATTACATAGTTTCTTTTCAATTATAATATGTATATTGAAACATTATATACAGGCTTTAATATAATAGTAAGTTTTATACCAAAGTTTATGAAAAAAGATATCCTTTTATTACATTGTTTTGTTCCTAGAAAAATATTTCTGTGGGTATTTAAAAATAAATGACGACCTGTTATAATATATACGATATTACACGGAAAAATATAATTTACTTTCCAGTAGTCGTAATATCTCCCTCTATTTGATCCGTCACAAATTTTGCAAGCTCTTAACGGATGATGAAGATATTGACAGGCAGAGGCGTGTACTGAGTATTAAATGTAACATGCTCAGTAGAAGATTTGGGCTCTGTAGTCCACGAGTGAAAAGGACGCTCTTCTTAGCCTTTTGCACCACCCTGTACACATGCGAGCTCTGGGCTAATTTCAAGAAAAGAACAATGGAAAGGCTTCGGGTGCAATATAACAACGCTTACAGATTGATGTTCGGACTCCCCAGGCACTGCAGTGCCTCCTCGATGTTTACAGAAGGGCGAGTTCCAGGATTTGCAGCTCTGTTAAGAACCAGGATTGCAGGACTGAGGGGAAGGATAAACCATTCCAGAAACACTCTTATGATAGAATCCCGTCTGACTTCAGGATCGAGCATTGAAGACCATTGGAGAAAGATACTTGCTCCCACAATCTTAGATCCGATGGATTCCCGTGCTTCTCTGGTTTAATTTCATGTTTAATTTAATTTTTAATCTTTTTATTTTTATTTTTATTTTTATTTATTTTACTATATGTAAATACTATATGTACTTATATCCTCTATGGGATGTGTGGGATTGCACTAACCTCCCCACATCCTGGAATAAAGAATTTATTATTATTATTATTTCGACATGCGATACCGTGCCAAAAATTCGGAATCATCCCAAATGACCATATTATTAACACGGGGTCGAAATGTTTTTGGCTTTCGCTGTAAAACATATTGCATGACGAATTCATCTTCACTACTGTCATCTTCGATAATATTAATCATGTTTAATAATCGTTTCGTAACACTCAACAGAAGAACCTTACGTATAGAACTGTTAAATATGTCAAAATGGCAGAGTAACTCGAGAATCGCGAATAACTCGCGAGTAACTCTCGGATTTCGGGAAGTTAAAACAAAAGTTAAAAGTGACGTAAAACCAGGAGTTAAATTGATTGAAAAACGCATTTTGGTGAAATTTAACTTTAGCATTTACTTTTATTCTTACTTTTACTATAGCTAGCGTTGAAACAGACGGCCCTAAGGAATTCCGTTTCTCGAGAACAACATTTATATAAAGAAAGTCAGATCAGGACCAGAAATGTTGTTGAAAGAACTTTTGGAGTTGTTAAAAGATGGCTTCCAGTCCTTTCTTCATAAATTAAAATGCATGTAGGTACAAGGGATCATTGTAACAAGATCAACCACCTGTATTCATAGACCCCTTGGACGAGGTTAACGATGTACTGGTGCAAGCACCAATCTTTAACAGGGGAGATGACCACGTTCGTCAAACCCTCATTAACTCATATTTTGCCAGATTGATGGACTAATAAATAGTAAAATACTACCCAGCACAAAAAGCCCTATCTTACCTCCTTCTGTACCATTAAGCCTGTCGTCCCACGTGTAGGTAAGGAATCCACATAAGCCGAGTGCTGTAAAACCCTGCATTGCAAGAGAGGTTCCACAGTAGACCGCCTTATAAACTGTTTTCTTACTTTATTTCTCTGTGCAGAACTCGGTTTATATTGATTCTTTACCAACCCATGGGGCAACACTTTCTGTAACATCTTCCGCCTGGAGACTCGAACACATGTGTACAGTCTCTTGGTACATGAGCGAAGATAATAAAAGTCTTTTGAATTTCAAAACAATAATGTCTTTATTCAAAAATAGCTGTACCCCGCCACGTGTTGCTGTGGTTCAGTCTGTTTTACCTGTAACAGGTGTCATCTTAATAATGTAGGTATATAAAAACACACGCATATTTGAATGCAACATTGTGTCTAAATTTCAAAGCAATCAATGAAGAACTTTCAGAGATTTTCAACAAACGACCATTTACATATATTCAGAGATAGATAGTTAACATGTACAAAATAATTAATGTAACGATAAATCTTCTATTAATTTTATACTTTAATGTTTATAAACTTAGTAAATTACTTTGTTTAAGGCCGAGTGTAGACCTGTCAAAATCAACTATTTTCGACACACAAGAACTCTGTTGTTCATTTCCAAAACAATATTTTTTCTAACTAGAATTTATTTTAAAAACGTTTGCCTGAAAACAGTAAGATGGCGGTAATGTAAATCTTCGTTATCATCGTTATAAAAGTTATGAATTTCAGTTACCAGATGGCACTATTTTTTTGTATTAGGTATTACGCATTGTAAAAAATATACCTACATTCCTCTTCCTAGCATCCCATGTTTGTATTGACATAAAAAAGATAGTGCTATTTATTTGTCTTTGAGAAAGGAATGAAGCAACCGCAAACAACGCATAACGCTGCTTGCGGTTGCTTCTTTCCTTTCGTTTCAATGTGTTTATAAATTAATACTGTCACTTTTTCATACAACATTTTACATTTTATCTTTGGTGACACCTATAGCGGAGCGGGTGGGACTTCAACACTTCTCATTTTAAGCAGCCATATAATGTTGGAGATTTATTGCTTTCCCTACTTGAGATAGACAATAGATAAGCCGCCACCATTCTCGCCTTCACCGCCGCCGTTATAGACATGTGTGGGCCATATAGCCTGTCCGTGTTTCCGTCACTGAATCGCCAAAGACCATCGCCCTTACAAGAGAATCATCTGGCGATTCCTGCAACCCCGCTGCACAACCCCCGCGTCCCTACGCCCTTGGAAGTAAGAAATCCAACTGAAGCCGCGCCCTTTGTCTTCTGTCGATACGCAGTAATATTTTCAACAGTGAAATGACGATGAAATTAAAAACCGATTTACTTAGAAAATCATCGAGTGAAGAGTGCCTCACCATGAGTACCGTTAATTTACCCCCCCCCCCTTCCTTTAATCATAGCTGGTTGATTTTAATTTCTTTGTAATATACAATTACATTTTTACAGCATAACATCCCTTTACTACTTTGTTTTATTGCAAATCATCGATCTTTTACCATGTTCACCAATTCATTACTACGCGGATGACAAAACAGTTCATGATAGATTTTTGTTTTACAAGCCCCCGAAGGGCACGAGGGAAGAGTTTTTTTTATTAAATCTATTTTTTTAATTGTTTTATCTACCTATTCTTAATCAAGGTGTCAGATGTTTGTTTAAATAAGCAGAGCTTGGTATGTTTATTTAATTTTTAAATTTGTTTTAAACACTCGAGAATTTTTTGGCATACAAATATGGCGTGTTTGCAAAACATCTTAGTAATACTATTAGGTACTACCTAGAGTACTTATAGAACCTGAAAATATAGACGAGCCAATTTTGTAGAAAAAACTCCACGTTAGGACAAATAACGGTAAAAGGTCTGTGAATGTTTTTTTTTTCATGACCAGATTTTTTCATTATTACTTCGACGGTCTCCGTGGTCGAGGGGTAAGGCTCTCGACAAGCAATCCGAAGGACGCGGGTTCAAATTCCGGAATGTGCAAATAAATTTTATTTGATTATTTGGTGTTATTTCACAATTTAATTAAATATAATATATAGAATATTTGTGGCACGTTCCATAGTGCAAGATACTCTCAGTATCGCCCTGGTGTAACACAACCATTCAGAATATTAAGCTAGCTTGGAATGGCTTTGGCCGTGTTTGGTGACCAGAACTGAATATCCTGGTACTTCCCCACCTTCCTCTTCCTCGTCTCATTCCCCTCACCTACCTTCAGTCTCGCAACATTCTCCAATTGGGGATAGGCCATAGTCTCACTGACTCCAGACGGGAGCGATTGAGACTCTTGTGTGGTATTCAATTCAAAAATGTACTGCTAGACGTAAAAAGTAGAAGAAAAAAATAATATAACTGGAAGTGGGTGTACAAGCGTGTCTCCTGGGCCACGGGAAAAATATCATTGTGGTCCTGCCCCATGGTTGACCTTGGTTAATCTCGGTAAACCATGGTTATCGTAATAAATATTTAGAAAAAAAAAAATCTACTTATTTAGCCCTGAGGGGTTTTACATGTAGGTAGTACAATTTTAACATCATTATTTAAATTTAGACCGCAGAACGGGTATTATTTATTGAATAAGTGAATCTACCTGGCTATTTGCAGATTTGGTCACCAAACACGGCTAAAGCCATTTCAAGCAACGTTTCAACGAAAGATCTGTTTTTGAAAAAATAATAAAATACACAGATTTGGGAAATGAGTTCAAAAGAATTTGGCATTCTCACTATAAAAATATTACCATTTGTAATTTCGGCTACTGGCATTATACCTAGCTCTCTTATAAAAAATTTAGGCGTATTAGATCTATAAAAAAAATTTATATATAAAAATGCAAAAGTCAGTCATTTTAAATACATGTAGGATTACAAAATATTATCATATATGGCTTGTAGAGCATTGACAACATGGTCAGGTTCTCTAATTTTCATACCGCGTTGAATTCGGCTATCCGCTAACTCTGGCAAAAGTGATTCGTTGAAAAACTTTGTCAGGCGTGGTAACACTTTTAGCTCAAATTCATTGTCAGGATATATTATTATTACTTCTACTCCACTTTCAGAATAAATTATAATGTCACAGAAGTCCTTTCTTGTAATGAATAATTGTCCTTGAACTTGAAATGAATAATTATGTGACTTCTTCAACACAAGTATTCCATTCTGCACGGCAACGAAGATATTATCTTCCAGAGCTGCGTCAAAAATAGTTTTGTTTCCGATTGAGGGCAGGCATTTTACTTCCGCTCTACCATTTTCTCCAACCAATCCATCTGGACTTGCCCCCAAGTATGGCCATTCCTTTCTCACAAAAATACCACATGGCGACACTTTTACCTTGTATCTTTCCTCGTACAAGTCAATCGCAGTCTTTTCTTTGATTCCAAAATATTATCATATTATTAATATTTAAAAATATGGTATAATATCATATAATTTAATAATAATAATATTTTAATATAATTAAAATTATAATATATATTTTAATAATTATCATATATTATTTATTAAATTATATGATAATTATTAAAATATATATTTTAATTTTAATATATATTTTAATAATTATCATATAATTTAATAAATAATAACGTAATAATATAATCGGTTTGAAAAATAAACAATAACCAAGACTCCGACCATGATAGCGCCATCTGTTGGGATATTTAAAAGAAGCTTTTAGTTCGATGTTCTACCGTATTAAAATTTTCAAATAGGCGCCACCAGACGGCCTATTTTAAAAGTCATTTAAAAATCTAAGTATTCTTTCTTAAATTATAGTATAAAAAATATTAAATTAACTTTAAAAAATGGAAAAATATAATACCAATAATTTATCGTTTAGTTTTGTTAAATAAACGTATCCAAAGTTTTATAATCTGCATTTTAAAAACAAGAACAATTAGTGTTTATGAAAAAATTAAACTACGAACCTATTTTATTTATTTTTTAGTTTTTTTTTTCGTACGTTTAAAAAAAACCCCTTCAGGTATTTTTTGACGATATTCAGCCTTTAATAGTATTTTTTAAAACGCACGTATTACGGTCTGATAAAGGTCATATTTTCGATTTGATTTTGATAATTACTAAGCCTATGTTAATTTAAAAAATGTATAAAAAAAAATTTACTTGTTGAAAACACTATCATTATCGATTTGCTTAATAATATTATCATTATTTTAAATTAATAAAAAACTACACTCGGCCTTAATAATAGAGAATACATACTATTAGAAATGTTTTGAACAACTATCTCACATATACATATATTATGTAATATGCATTGGATCGTTATTGAATGTGAATAACTTAAGTGTAACTGCATACTCCTACCTAATTTCATAAAATAAATAGAGTACCAAGATGTAGTATATTCTTTTATTTGTATTTTACATAAGTGAGGAACAAAATATATCAAAATAAGATAACAAATTAAAATAAAAGAGAAAATAAGTAAGGCACCTACCTACACTGTAGAAATTGAAAAAAAAAAAGAAAGATAAATGGACAAATAGAAAAAAAAAGAATAAATCGGAAGGTTGCGGATTCAATTTCCATCAGCGGCATTTATTTTTTCTCAGAGTTTATTTATTTTAAAATATGTATGGGTGTTTCAGACTAATATTTATTGATTATAATAATTTGTTAATATGAATTCAGTTAAAAATAAGAAAATAAAGGTTTAAAATAATATTTATGGTATTTTCCAATTATGTTCTAAATCCTGTATTAACAATTAGTTAATGTTAATTAAGTATTAATCTTAAGTGTACCGTACCATACTGTCTACAGTACCATACTTATCTACCAGGTAACTATGGTACTGTATATTATCTCCATATATAGTTAGTAATAACATAGATCATTCTAGAAATGTATTACATAGTAAATCACATCAAGGTCGCTGTAGCGACTTGATTAGCGATTGTGATTATTTATTTTTTATTAATGCCCTGAAAAAAGTAAAATTATACCAGAATACTCTCTCGGAAGAAAGAATAATTTACAACAAAAATACATACTTATACAATGGGAAAGAAACATTTAAGAACATAATATAATGGACTAGTTAATTGTGTGCGAATGCATTCATTCATCTTGTTCTAACAATAATTGACAATAATTGAAAAACATTAGAAAGAACACAAAAGATTATACGGCCCATAAAGTAAAGGTCACACAGCATTAAAAATATGCATAATATAAAAACCTGGACATGCCGTGCATAATATTGCATAAAATGCATTTTTTTAAATTTACAGTTTTAAAAGGAAAGAAAAGAAAAATGCGGTCTTACTGGAGTACCCCGTCGTAAGTACACAATGTACATTTGTTAGTATTATCATGTAATATAATGTAGGTAATTGTGAAGCCAGAAAATACTTCATAAGAATTGTGTACATAAAAAAGAGAAAAATTATTAAAATTAATATTAGTACATTAAAGAATTCACCCAGTAGATAGTGAACAGAGGGGAATAAACTGCTTTCATCTCAGTTTAGTTTTAGCATGACTCCGATATTACTCGTTCTTGTCTCAATAATCCAATTTTTTTTAAAACTGGAAATCGGTATGTATAATAATAATAGGGGGCGCTTCTGTCAAAAGGGTTGGATTTGGATGCTTCAACAACATGAGAATACATTAACTAATCAAATTATTATCTTAAATAAAGCAACGATAGTGAAATACAAATATTTTGTACTAAAATCTACTAATAGTTTGTTTGAAAACTTGTATTAAGTCAGTCAACAAATTCGTTTACATTTAAAGGAGATGAAATTGCTCTTAGGATTGAGGTTTCTGGGGCGCTGCTATCAAAACGGTTGGATTTGGATGCATTAATAACATAAGAATACATTAATTAATCAGATTAATTTCTTAAATAAAGCAACGATAATGTAAAATAATTGCTTTACACTACACTATACTAACATCTTATATAAAATCATTCGACAAATTCGCTTACATTTAAAAGGAGAGGAAATAGGTTTTTAGATCGTTGGTTCTGGGGCGCTGCTGTCAAAGGGGTAGGAGTTGGAAGCTTAAAATAATGTGAAAATGCATTAATTAACCAGATTATCTTAAATGAAGAACTAATATAAAACTAGGAAACATTGTAGTAGTAGTTAGTAAACTGCAGTCAACACCATAATAAACCTCAGCTGTGGCGCTAACCAAACTCCCACCTTCTTCCACCACCAGCTAGCTCCTGCAGCACCAAAGTGCTGATGTCATCGTCAAACACGCTGGAGTCCGTCAATCGAAGTAGCCACTATGCTCCGCATAAAATTTGTGTCCACCGCCAGTCCTCTCCTGAATTTCTCTGCTACCGTCCTTGAAGCATTATTAAAAGTCAATTAATAAACATATATACCTGCATGAATTAAACAAAGCATCAGGGCAACCAATTACTAAATATAACAGTTCATTTAACAGCATTATGGCGTTAAGATTAATACCAATTAAGAAATATATTCCAACATGCCTTGCCCGACGCTTCATATTTTCAAACCGAGCTCGGAGCTGTTTGACAGAATCCATCGCCATTGAAATCGGATATAAGAGTAAGCCATGTCGCCTCTCGTTGTTTGAAGATGACTGCGTCGGTCTTTTTATTGGTGAGAATATGGCTATACTTCCTCACCAACATTACATTGTTTCCTGAAAACACATTTCATATTTATAAGTAACAAGATCGTACAAGGAATTGCTGATATAAAATTAAATATGCACTTGAAATATTATATTTAATAGGTCAAAATACACAAATCCATCTTCACGTTTCTTACGGATATTTTTTTGAACGTTATTTATAATATTCCTCACGGATATTTTTTTGAACGTTATTTATAATATTTTGTTTATTTTTATAAAAAATATATAAAAAAAACAAAAAATTTGCCGCCATAATTCATAATTCTATGGCGGAACAATCCAGAAGGGATAAAACGCGATGCTTTTAGAGAGTTCCACCTGTCTCATTCCACAGAAACACCGGGTAATATTACAAGCGATAATTATATAAAGGTATCGCAAATGTTTTCATTATGATCGTTTATGTTGTTTAGAAGACGAAACTGTACATAATATTATCAAGCTTTACATTGGGATTTAGGAAAACAAAATGCTTACTCACGTACCTATACGGTTACAAACATGTGTATTATTTATTCATAAAGTTCATATTTATTATGGAAAAAGGGTTTAATTTACAATACTTACAGTAAGTTTGGATCCATTTTAAGTTTTCAACAATTGAGATAATAAACAATCACAAAATACAGGCAGTCCAACAACGCGACGGCGGGAAAAAGTTTGACAGATTGATAAAAATACGAGGTGTTGCCAGCGTAAAAATAATTCCTGTCTCGCAAAAAAAATATTCTCTGCAATAATTGCCCGATTCGGCGGGGAACACTGGAACGGATTATTCAAATATAACGGAAGCTTTTTCGGAGTTGAAACAACCCAATTTGTATTTGAATAAAATCGACGTGAAGATTTTCTTACATTTGAATAGAACTCGGGAATCTGAATAATTGTTCAGTTTTTCCGAAACAACTCGCCCTAAGGACGGGTTGTTTCGGAGAATTTGAACAATTCATCAAATTTCAACGTTCATTTTCAGGTTCTGTGAAAGTCCTATTCAAGTTCTGTTATTATATCATTGTAGGCTAGTTGCTTGACAAAACTGAAATAAAAACAGAACTTGAAAAAATCTTTCAAAGAACTTGAAAATGAACGTTGAAATTTGATGAATTGTTCAAATTCTCCGAAACAACCCGTCCTTAGTGTACATTAGAGGTGGGTCCTATGAGTAACTTGAATAGGACTTTCACAGAACCTGAAAATGAACGTTGAAATTTGATGAATTGTTCAAATTCTCCGAAACAACCCGTCCTTAGGGCGAGTTGTTTCGGAAAAACTGAACAATTATTCAGATTCCCGAGTTCTATTCAAATGTAAGAAAATCTTCACGTCGATTTTATTCAAATACAGGGGGGGGGGTTGTTACAGAATTTGTGAAAAACATTATTCCTCACAACAAAATTTCAAAAAGAATACTCCCCACGAAGTAGCTACGAAATTCCATTTCGAAAAAAATCCCCACATTTTTCCCGTCGCTAAATATCTGATCAAATACCAGTCGAATATGCCCGTCAAAAATACCTACTACAAAAAAAATACCCGACAAAAATACTCATCGAAAATACCTATCAAAAATACCTACTGAAAATACCCATCAAAAATACCTACTAAAAATACCTATTAAAAATACTTGTCAAAAATACCTATCAAAAATACCTGGTAAAAGTACCTATTAAAAATATTTAGTCCCGGTATAAAATACTCATTAGTATTTTGGAACCAGGTATTTTAGAGATCTGTCACAAGTACAAAGTATCGCATGGAAATACCCGGTACTTTTACTGGGTACGATAAATACGCCTCACCTCTAGGTACATAAAACCAAAAAAAACATTCCAACCTTTGTAGTTCGTATATGGAAATATCTCAGTACATTGATATCGAGACGCTTAGAAGAGTGTTCTCCAACTGAAATACGGATTATCCGCAAAGCAAATGCACCAGAGGACATGAAAAAGGTGTGGCGAATTTTTCGACACTATTCAATTCATCTTCAAGAATAATTCCTTTCGGCACACTATTACTTGAAAAATTAAGTACAAGTGCGAAAACTAGGGAACAGATATTTGGACTAGGTATTTATTCATGCTTGTAGCAGTTATTCCAAGTATCAATATGAGCTAGTACGGTCCGGTAGGAAATCTCATTTCTAAAATCCCGGCTGCTGAAAAAGTTGGCCATCCGTGATATGTTTCCTCCAGCCAGCGGTGCGATGTTTACGGAAATTTCCCTACATATAAGTAAGTCCAGTCAGTGGGGAGTTTTACCTTGCAAAAGGTTAGGTAGTAGCGATTTTGATATATGTTGTTAAGATTGGGACTCTAAGGAAAAAAAAAAGTTTTCGACCTTGGGAGGGTCGAGCTCGTCCCGCCATCTTGGATTGAAGGTGCCAAAATTTGTTTTTTTCAAAATAATTTTGAAATGGTCGTTTTTACAACCAAATTGTTGGAGGCAAACTTAAAGACAACTAAATTACCTACATTTTTTGTAGAGAGTTTTTTTGTAAGTCTAATAGGTAACGAGTTACAGTGGCGGAAATGTGAATATTTTTCTAAAAAATGATGAAATTCCCAACTTTGTAATTTTTTCGGGTTATTCATTACATAATTATAATAATTTTGTTAACTCTTTTCCACACCACTATGAGGTAGAGAACATGGTGCATTTTTTTTATTATGGTATCCCCAGTAGGTCTACTCCACAGATATACCAGCGATGGTAGATTTCAAAATTATGTTACATTACTATGAATTATGTTACTATAAATAACAGTCTTCGTCATCAATGTCATCATCTAACTCATTGGGTGTGATACTGAGTTTCTGGGCTTCCATTGACAAAATCTCTTCTTCTTCGTCCTCGACATCGATGTGAACCTCTGGCGAATTTCGGCATGTTTGACCATTACAGCTCCCACAATAGAACACTTCAATCCAGCTTTCCTGCAGCTACATGCAACGCCGCATCCTTTTTTACAATTGCATGAAACAAATTTTAATAAAGTCTCGGGTGCTGGTTTCTTTGTCATTCTTATTGGAACAAGCCCGTTGGTGTCACGTTTCCATCCCCAGTTTTCTGGATTTTTTTGGATTCCATACCATTTTTGGACTTGATGGTACGTTCTACATGCATGGTACCGTGCAGCGTCGTTCGTTGGTGGCAAAGAGGCAAGATTGAATTTGCTTTTTGTTGTCGACTTTGCGAAACGTTTGTGGCGGACTTCTTCCAAGGTTTCCTTATCCATGTCACCCCCGTACAAAGCAACAAGAAAGCGTGTTCCTGCAACTGCTATGTCTTCTGGTGTTGCATCATGTTGTTTGAAGATTCCTATCATGGCATTGAGTCTTGTGTCGTTTTGCACAAGCGAACGAAATTTTGTTTTTCATTAGTTGAAGAAGGACGATGTTGTATCGCAGCCGCTAAAGGCATGAAGAAACAGAATATTCTCAGCCGCCTCTTTGTATTTCACACTATTCGCGGAATACAGTCTTTCAAAAGTTTTGCCTCTCCCGGGTTTGCGAAGATATATACTACTTTTGGGTGGTGCTAATGCTGTCAGCAGAACTAGGAGATCAACGTCTTTGCAAATAATGAAAACAGCGTCATATGATGAACACAAGGAAATCGCAGTATTGACAATCAACTCATCAGCATCTTCTTCAGCCTGCTTAACTGTAAAATCATCCTGTATAAATTGCTTCGTAAGCATCGAAATCAGACGGACTTTGTTATTTTCACTGGCTAAAAATTGTTCTTGTGAAACTTGAACTGGCATTGTTTCATCGAAAAGAACATCTGCAGACATGAGCATCCAGGCAACGTCCTGTAACCAGGACTCAATCAGTGTTGCCAAGTCAGCTGTAGACTAGGATCCCACTATAACAAATCAACGTCATCGAGCACACGGATGATGCTATATAAGTATATTGTAACGTAGAAATACGTTAAAATGATATTGTGTAATATGTTCGTACAAAATTTATCAAGAAAACTGGAGTTTAACAATTTTTTGTCAAAATTTTCTTCTTTCAACCACTGTAACTCGTTACCTATTAGACTTACAAAAAAAACTTTTTAAAAAAAATGCAGGTAATTTAGTTGTCTTTAAGTTTTTCTTTATCGATTTGGTTGTAAAATCAACCACTTCATAATTATTTTGAAAAAAACAAATTTTGGCACCTTCAATCCAAGATGGCGGGTCGAGCTCGACCCCCCCAAGGTCGAAAACTTTTTTTTTTCTTTAGAGTCCCAATCTTAACAACATATGTGAAAATCGCTACTACCTAACCTTTTGCAAGGTGGAGCCCTTTTTTATCCCCCACTGACTGGACTAATGACTATTACTACAAATGGTAAAAGTTTGTGTCCGAAATTTTCTAGACACTAATTTTTTACTGAAATTCTCAGACCTCTCCCGGGATGTGAAAATATGGTATGTTTGGGGATAATTCCCCCAGATCTGAGGAGGTTTGGTTTGGAAGTTTTTTTTGGAAAAGGAAGAATTCTAGGGAATTTTGTGTAATCATATTCAGTGGATATCTGTGACGCTGCGAAGAAACGTAGATTGTCTGAAACATGAACCTGAATGAAAGATTATGTATTGGTAAGAGGATTTCCAGTGTTTTCATAAACTAATGTATATCTGGCTGGGCCCCGTATATCAAGTCAATCTCTATCCCATCTCTATCCTATATGACCTCTATGAGTAGAGATATTTATTTCGGTCAAGTTTCTCCCCGGCAAATAATACCATTACACAAAATACTGATAATCGGTGCCTATGGCCCTATGGACTAGGCTTATCTTGCCAAGGCCCCTACCAGGGAGCAACTTGACGGACATAAATCTCTCTTAGCCATAGACATATGAATATTAGTAGACCTGCCCTAAGTGATTAAAAGCGTATTATTCCCCACTCCCCATACCGGTTCCATTGGAGCCAACTGGGCTCGCGTATGGCTTCCCGTGAATCTTGAGAATGTGACGTCATCATTCTTGTTCGAACTAGCGTCGAGCTATGGTCGAGGCATTTTATGAAATAACACGGCAAAATAGTGGCTTGTGATATGAAAACTTGTAAAAATAGATGTGAAAAAGAGAATAAACCCAATTGTCGTATTACATTCCATATGTAAGCATCATTTTAAGCTTATTCACATCGTATAATATGAATCAGTTGTAGAAACATATACTATTACATCGAGATACATCAGCGGATGTAGCGGTCGAATGTAGCGATTCTCAAGTGTGCGCATCGTTGTTACTGGGAAGTAAATTATGAACACTTATAAAAGTGTCTTAACTAAATACGTAAACAAAATATTCGACTCTGAAAATAGAAGAAATTTTTTTGCCAATTTGGACTTCGCAAATTTGTTCATAACGTGGCGAGTAATTTGCGCTCCCATGTAAAAATGTCTATTCATTCGAAAGTAGATTTTACTTTTAAGAACTAAATGGTGATATTATAATGCGAGATGCCTATATACTGTCAGATTGATTTATTAACGAATCACAGTCAGCTTTACCCCCTTCGTTCTTCAACAGTTGATTTTACCCCTCACCTTTAATTTCTAGTCTATATATTCTTATGTCTGTGCTCAGTGGCGTAGCTAGGTAACCAAGGGCCCTGGGGCAAATTAAAAAATGGGGCCCCACTGCTATGTAAACTGATTAGGTTTTATCAAATAAAAATATGAAATATACAAACACTTTAAAAATGCTAAGCTACTTAAGCTCTTTTTTGTGCACTGCAGTCTGCAGGGCAGGTAATAAAAATATTAAACAGTAACAACATAAATTACAATTAATACTTGGTGTAGGTTTGGCTAATAAAACGAAATAGAGAAGATTCAATGGTTTATTATATAAAGGTCGGGCCTACCAACTGACTAAATAACAATTATATTTACAATTTTTTCCTAGCTTTAGTTTTCGCAAAAGTATCAATGACTTCGTTTAAATCGAGGCTTGATGCGGTTTTGTTTTCAATTGCTATTAGCGATAAATGTCGGAGTCGAGTTTGGCCCATCTTATTTTTTAAATTATTTTTTTATTATTTTTTATTTGATAAATGACCTTTCAGCTGCTGCAGAAGTGACAGGAATTGTAAAGAATATTATGTAACAACCACTACTTATCCAGCGGGGTAAAGTCAATAATAGTCTGTATACTTTTGGATTAAACTGTTTATTCTGCAGTATCTCTCACAGTGTTTTTATAATTCCACCTTCTTCCTTTCTCCACTCGCCGGAAGTGTCCATAGATAAGCAAACATCCCTCTCGAAAAGTCATCTTCTTCTTCTTCTCCTTGACGCGCCCCATTCCTGGCCATATGGGTGTTACACTCGTCCATCCTGACTGGTTGTCGTGTCCCCACGACTCTCTCTCTCCTTGCCATAGAAGTTCTAGAAGCAAGTAACCATATTACCATTCGCCACCAACGTGACATAAAATATATTGCTCGACACCTGAGTAAGGTGACATACAATCGCCACCAACGTGACATAAAATATATTGCTCGACACCTGAGTTAAGGTGACATAAAATCGCCACCAACGTGACATAAAATATATTGCTCGACACCTGAGTTAAGGTGACATACAATCGCCACCAACGTGACATAAAATATTAGTATTGCTCGACACCTGAGTTAAGGTGGCATACAATCGACACCAACGTGACATAAATATATTGCTCGACACCTGAGTTGAGGTGACATACAATCGCCACCAACGTGACATAAAATATTAGTATTGCTCGACACCTGAGTTAAGGTGACATAAATATATTGCTAGACACCTGAGTTAAGGTGACATACAATCGACACCAACGTGACATAAATATATTGCTCGACACCTGAGTTAAGGTGACATAAAATCGCCACCAACGTGACATAAAATATATTGCTCGACACCTGAGTTAAGGTGACATACAATCGCCACCAACGTGACATAAAATATTAGTATTGCTCGACACCTGAGTTAAGGTGGCATACAATCGACACCAACGTGACATAAATATATTGCTCGACACCTGAGTTGAGGTGACATACAATCGCCACCAACGTGACATAAAATATTAGTATTGCTCGACACCTGAGTTAAGGTGACATAAATATATTGCTCGACACCTGAGTTAAGGTGACATAAATATATTGCTAGACACCTGAGTTAAGGTGACATACAATCGACACCAACGTGACATAAATATATTGCTCGACACCTGAGTTAAGGTGACATACAATCGCCACCAACGTGACATAAAATATTAGTATTGCTCGACACCTGAGTTAAGGTGACATACAATCGACACCAACGTGACATAAATATATTGCTCGACACCTGAGTTAAGGTGACATACAATCGCCACCAACGTGACATAAAATATTAGTATTGCTCGACACCTGAGTTAAGGTGACATACAATCGACACCAACGTGACATAAATATATTGCTCGACACCTGAGTTAAGGTGACACACAATCGCCACCAACGTGACATAAAATATTAGTATTGCTCGACACCTGAGTTAAGGTGACATACAATGGCCACCAACGTGACATAACTGCTACCTACTAGCTTTCCAGTAGATCAATCAGGTCTTGGGTCTCTGTTTCACTGTCGTTGGATTCAGACTCACTCGGAATGGCTGGGGCGCTCCGATATGGCCTGAGGGAGTCAACCGCAACAACTGCGTTGAAGGTTTTGTATCCTCGCATACCCTTAATACTCCTTATCTTGTATCTATCGTTTTCTAGAACTCTGGTCACTTTGTAAGGACCACCATACAGAGATTTGATTTTTCTGCTCAAGCCTCCCAAGTGTGTTGAGCTGTCTTTCCAGAGTACAAGTTCCCCCTTTGCATATTTTCTGGCTGCCTTTCGCCTCTTGTCGAACGACTTTTTCATCCTTGCAGCTGCCTTCTTCATATTTTCCGTTGCCTTCGTTCTTCTCAGCTCTAATGATTGGACCTCTTGTTGTGCACTATTTGCATTGTCAGCTTCCAGTTCGGGTAGCAAATTTCCCCTGTAAGCGAACATCAGTTGGAAGGGAGAATATCCAGTACTCACATTCACCGTGTTGTTGATTCCCCACAGGATATCTGGAATTTCACAGTCCCAAGTATTTTCACTGGCTGTTCCTGTCCTTATAGCCTCCAGAATAGTGCGATTAGCACGTTCTACTTGGCCGTTGGCCCTGGGTGTGGCTACAGCGCAGATCACATGTTTTATCTGTTTTTGGTCAACGAATTCTTTAAAATACCTGCTGGTGAATGCAAGTCCTCTATCCGACACAACTCTCACGGGATACCCAACAACACCAAATATCTCCTTGAGAAGTTTAATGCTCTCAATCGATCCCACACTACGAGATGGTTTGGCCACCAAAAACTTTGAAAAAGAGTCAACAGTCATAAGAAGGTATTGATTCCCTTTACTGCTTTTGGGGAACGGCCCCAAATGGTCTATGTGAACAGTGTGACCAGGCTTCAGGGGTTTTTCAATGGGGTGGAGCTTGCCTTCTAAACGTCCATATTGCCCCTTTTTATAAGCGCAGTCAATGCAACCCTCCACATATTTCTTTATGAATCTGGTCATCTTCGGAAACCAGTACTTTTCCTTAATCCTAGATTTACATTTCTTTGGCCCAGGGTGTCCTATCTCGTCATGGCATTTGTGTAAAAGATTCCATTTTGCTATTTTAGGCACCACAAGCCTCTCTCCATGCAAAGTCTTTCTGTAAAGTCGCCCATCCTTAAATGTGAAATTGTTGGTAACGTCTCTATTTGGTTGTGCGCTTCTTAGTTGCTTGACTTTGGAACTTATCGACTGATCTTGCAACTGAAGCGATAGGAACCAATCCGCTGAATTTATCATTGACACTTGTACTGGTTGAACGGGATTTCGACTCAAAGCATCCACATGCTGCATTTTAGCACCCGCTCTGTATTCTATTTCCATATCGAAATCTTGAATCGTTAGCCACCATCTTGCAATCCTGGGGATAAGGTCCTTCTTAACTAACGTAGAGCGTACCGCTACGCAATCGGTTACTATTTTAAAATGTATCCCTGTTAGATAAATCTTGAATCTTTTTATGGTTTCTACAACCGCAAGTGTCTCCAGCTCGTAACTGTGATAGAAACACTCTTCCTTGGAAGTTACACGACTAAAATATGCAACAGGTTTCAGTGCCGAATCTTCTTGAACTTGAAGTAAAATTCCTCCTATACCCAGTTTACTGGCATCTGTGTGTATTTCAGTCTGAGCCTTGCAGTCGTACAGTGCCAGAACCGGGTCTGAAGTAAGTATATCTTTCAAGGAGGCAAGCGAATCACTCTGATCGCGGCCCCATACCCAGGTAGAGTTTTTCTTTGTGAGTTCAGTCAAGGGCCTGGCAATAGTTGCGAAATTTTTGACAAACTTTCGGAAGTAGCTTGCAAGCCCAATAAATTGCCTGATCTCGTGGGCATTTTTTGGTGTGGGAAAATCCGCTACCGCATTGATTTTAAATTTTCCAGGTTTGATGCCATTTTTAGAAATTCGGTGCCCTAAGTAATCTATCTCCGTCTTCAGGAAGAAGCATTTATCCAGGTTGAGTCGAAGGTCGGCTTTATCGAACAATCCCAGTACGGTCTCAAGGAGCACCAAGCATTCTTCTTCAGTGCGAGAAGGGATCAAAATATCATCCATGAATACCAGTACTTCCTTGTGCCGTAGACTTCCTAAAACTTTATTAATGGTTTTGACGAATGCGGATGGTGCATTAGCAAGTCCATAAGCCATCCGAGTGTACTCGTATTGTCCGTCCGGTGTTACAAATGCAGTCTTCGAGATCGAATCTTCAGCTATAGGAATTTGGTGATATCCTTGTGCCATATCTAGGCTTGTGAAGAACATGTTCCCCGAAATTCTGTTAATTTGATCTTCGATATTTCCTACTGGGTACCTGTCTTTCATCGTTATTGCATTCAAGGCTCTGTAATCTACGACTAATCTGACGTCTCCTGTCTTTTTTTTCACTAAAATAATGGGACTTGCGTATTCAGATTCAGATTCTCGAATTATTCCGCTTTCCAGGAGGTCGTCAACCTTGTTCCGTACAATTTCTCGCTCTTTAAAAGACAGTCTATACGGTTTATAATGAACTGGTTGGGCGGTGGTTGTAATTATTTTCATTTCTCCAAATGTGGTTTTACCCAGTTCCTTCGTGGATGTAGCAAAGCAGTGGGACCATTTATGTAAAAGCCCCAACAGGTTTTCCTTATGTACCTCATCTATTTCTCCCATGTGTATGCTCTCCATGGCGAGTGAATTGCATTCTAGGGGTATCCTTTCGCCTTGGAAAGCGCTGTGCTCACCCATTCTTTCCGCCCTAGCAAATAAGCATCCTGCAGTCAACTTGAGCTCTCCCGAGCCCAAGTTTGTTACTTCAATACTAGCGTTGGGACAATCTAAAAGCGATCCTGGGAATGAGTAGGCTTGTTGACCGAGGCAAATCATCCTAGGCTTCACCAATAATCTCCCTTCCTCGGAAGCGATAACTTCTACTCTGCCAGATTTTCCTATTGGTATCATTGTGGTGGTTTTGATTCTCAACGGGAGTTTTCTTTCGGAGTCTTCGGTGATGTTAATTTTTGAAATTGGCCCCAAGCCATTTTCCCTGGCAAACATGGCTCTACCACTTGCCACTGTCATCTCGATGCCATAGGTATTTATTATAGGTTGGCCAATCAAAAAGTCTACATCATTCATGTCGCAGTCTGTGACCAAAGCTGCCGTATCAAACTCAATATTATCAATGACTATGTGTATCTTTATCTGGCCCATTGCTGGAACACATGTCCCTGTGAATCCTTTAATAACATATGATGTGGCTTCCAAGGGAACTTTTATCGCTTCTGCACTTTTGTTGTTGATGATGTTGACTTGACTACCCGTGTCTATGAATCCGCACAATGAGATTCCATTTACCCTGACATCCTTGAGATAAGTGCTGTTCAGCTCAAATGAAGGTGCAATTCTTACCTCCTTTACAGGAATTTGGTTTTCTTTTGAGATACGAGCCCAACAGTTGGCCTCTCGATGTCCAAAGCGCCCACATCTCGAGCATTTCTCTGATGTCTGCTGCCTGAAGCGGCAATCCTTAGCCATGTGGTTCCTTTTCGAGCATATGAAGCACCTGGACTCCTGCTGCCTGGGGTCCTGCTGCCTGGGTTGCCAGCCTCCTGTCTGGGAGGTTCGGGGAACGCCAGCTGATTTTAACGCCGCTGTTGATGGCGGTGTTGACGTCGATGTTGGTATCACTGGAGACTGATAGTGCTCCAAGGCTGCCAAAAATCCTGAGTACAATTCGTCTGGTTCGCTGCATTTAAACGCACGAGCATTCGCTTGTAGTTCGCTCGGAAGTCCCTTAATGAGAAGTGACACTGCCGCTTCCGTATCTAAACGGCACCGATTGATCATCGCGAGCTTGGAGTGATAGAAATGAGACATTGTCTCCTGCGGCAACTTCTTTCGCTTCACCAATTCTTCGAGCAGGTCGGCATAATCATGTTGGCGCGGGAAAACTCGCTCGAGTGCCGCCTTCCACTCACACCACTCCAAATCGTAGCGTTCCAAACGATTAAACCATGCTTTCGCTTGGCCGGTCAATCGAGTTTGCATGGTGAAAGACTTTTCATAATCGCTCCATCCGTGGATAAGCCCCAGCTGCTCGATCTTATGAAGCCACGACGATACGTGGCAGTCCTTGTCTTCTGGGTCGAACTGCGGAATTAACTCCGCCATGACACGTAATGGCGGACCTTTGCGGACGCCGTCGTTATTTGCTTTCTCATCCATTATTTCCTTCAACGTTTCTTTTATCAATTCTCGTGTAGACTTCTTCAGCACGTCTCTCTTTGCCTTGTAGCCTTTGTTGAGGAGGACACCTTTTCCGATTCCCGACATTACGCAAACGAACAATAAAAACGATGGCGACGGACGCGATGTTACGAACTTTGAAAACACTAATTTCAGAATTCACTATACTTCACGGCACATTTATTCCGATCCCACTTCTGAATTGTAACAACCACTACTTATCCAGCGGGGTAAAGTCAATAATAGTCTGTATACTTTTGGATTAAACTGTTTATTCTGCAGTATCTCTCACAGTGTTTTTATAATTCCACCTTCTTCCTTTCTCCACTCGCCGGAAGTGTCCATAGATAAGCAAACATCCCTCTCGAAAAGTCATCTTCTTCTTCTTCTCCTTGACGCGCCCCATTCCTGGCCATATGGGTGTTACAATTAACATTGCTGTAAATACTTCCGTTAGGTCGCATTCTAGCACTTCATATTTGCTCATTATTTCCTTACATAATTGGTGAACAGTCCATGCTTGAGTTAGTTGAGGTAAAACTAGATGGTAAATATCAATAAATTGAAGTGAAAAACTAGGGCCTATTATATCTGAATATTTTCTTTGGAATTCGTCACACTTTTGTAATAAAGTTGCTTCATCAACATGTAATAAAAATGTTGGTGTAAGAAAATCAAATAAATGACAGACTGCACTCATCAATAAAACGTGTATCTAATTGAGATATTACTGTATCTAGTACATTTTTGAAAATCTCAATTTTAAATATTTTTTCTCGGTTTGGAAATCGGTGATCAGCAGCTAATTCATCAAAATGTTTTTTAACTTTTCTTGGCCTTTTTTCTTGAAAATGGATATCAATACCATAAATTTTTTGCAGTTTCACTGGCTTTGCACTTGAATAATTCGAAATCATTTCTATAAATTTGCAACTTTGCTTTGGTCTCTGCTAAAACTTTACTCGCCTCGCCCAAATTGAAGTCGCGTTTTTGTAAAGTTATGGATGCATAATTGATGTCGTTCAATACACTGTGCTTGAATTCGCAAAGCAACACGAACTCGAAATTTAGCATTTTTGTTCTGCTTCACTACGCTCATCTTTATTTGGACTCTTTAGAACTATTTCTGATAATGCTTTGATAATATCAAAATAACGAAGTTTTATTGCAGATATCGTATTGACCCTACTGGACCATCTAGTCAGATTTAGTTTTTTTAGAGTGGTGTCCGATTCGCCAGTAAATTTTGACAGTAGATCCGAAAAAGTTATACAAATCTTGCAACGTTGCGAAAAAAATCTGTATTTCCACACAACTGCTAACGGCATCATTTATCACCAAATTTAAATAATGAGTGGCACAATGTACGTACTCTGCGTTAGGCTGGATATCCTTATTAGGTTTTTGTACACCATTATACACACCACTCATCACACTGGCTCCATCATAGCCTTGCCCCACATATTAAACACACCACTCATTACACTGGCTCCATCATAGCCTTGCCTCACATATTATACACACCACTCATCACACTGGCTCCATCATAGCCTTGCCCCACATATTATACACACCACTCATCACACTGGCTCCATCATAGCCTTGCCCCACATATTATACACACCACTCATCACACTGGCTCCATCATAGCCTTGCCTCACATATTATACACACCACTCATCACACTGGCTCCATCATAGCCTTGCCCCACATATTATACACACCACTCATCACACTGGCTCCATCATAGCCTTGCCTCACATATTATACACACCACTCATCACACTGGCTCCATCATAGCCTTGCCCCACATATTATACACACCACTCATCACACTGGCTCCATCATAGCCTTGCCTCACATATTATACACACCACTCATCACACTGGCTCCATCATAGCCTTGCCCCACATATTATACACACCACTCATCACACTGGCTCCATCATAGCCTTGCCTCACATATTATACACACCACTCATCACACTGGCTCCATCATAGCCTTGCCTCACATATTATACACACCACTCATCACACTGGCTCCATCATAGCCTTGCCCCACATATTATACACACCACTCATCACACTGGCTCCATCATAGCCTTGCCTCACATATTATACACACCACTCATCACACTGGCTCCATCATAGCCTTGCCTCACATATTATACACACCACTCATCACACTGGCTCCATCATAGCCTTGCCTCACATATTATACACACCACTCATCACACTGGCTCCATCATAGCCTTGCCCCACATATTATACACACCACTCATCACACTGGCTCCATCATAGCCTT
Organism: Hesperophylax consimilis; assembly: GCF_061612785.1. Lineage (NCBI taxonomy): Eukaryota > Metazoa > Arthropoda > Insecta > Trichoptera > Limnephilidae > Hesperophylax > Hesperophylax consimilis. The sequence continues at coordinate 14,933,101 of NC_142842.1, forward strand.
GCCTCACATATTATACACACCACTCATCACACTGGCTCCATCATAGCCTTGCCCCACATATTATACACACCGCTCATCACACTGGCTCCATCATAGCCTTGCCTCACATATTATACACACCACTCATCACACTGGCTCCATCATAGCCTTGCCCCACATATTATACACACCACTCATCACACTGGCTCCATCATAGCCTTGCCTCACATATTATACACACCACTCATCACACTGGCTCCATCATAGCCTTGCCCCACATATTATACACACCACTCATCACACTGGCTCCATCATAGCCTTGCCTCACATATTATACACACCACTCATCACACTGGCTCCGTCATAGCCTTGCCCCACACATTTTTTTAAATGAATATTTTTGTCGATAAATAATGTTGTCACTTGGTTGACTAAATCTACTGCGCCATGTTTGATGGCTGCATAAAAGCCTAGAAACACTTCTATTACTTCTATATCAATTGGCTGTCCATTTTCCGATCTGGGTATTACTGCATACCTCACAACAATGCTTAGCTAATCTACCTTCGATATGTCTTGTGTTGTATCCATTATGATGGCAAAAAACGGTGACGCTCTAATTTGTTCTAGTAGATGGGTTTCGAGTTTGGTCCACAAGCTCTCAATCATTTCATTTTGAATTGTTGCACTCAGATATCTTGTAGATCCTAAAAACATAAAAAACACAATTTCAAAAAAGTCAAGTCAAGTTAAACAGTTAATAATTATAAACAAAATAAAGCGATAAAAAACTTAGAAATAATTATTATTACCTTTGGGCATATCCAAAACTTGCCGCAAAATGTGATCATATCGGGCGACAAGCTCTACAAAGGACAGAAAATTTCCGCGGTATCCTTCCTGACTTAAGTCTTCTTGATGTCCTCTCAAAGCCAAAGAACTCTTTGCTAGGGTAAGTATGATATCGCATAACCTTTGAAGAACCATTTTCCAAAATGATACTTCTTTGCGAATTTCATTTTCAAGTTCCTTGTCGATAGTATTAGTATCCTTTTTTTCCAAAATTCATACACAGCACATGCTTCCGAATGGCCACTCGAACAACTGTGTTGTTTAATTCTTTCTGATAAATGCTTCCAATCTCGAATTCCCGTACACCAAACATTATTCCTTTGTGAAGCAAATAACCAGCAGGGTTGACAATAGGCAGCGTCTAGTATTTTGGAATAACACAACTAAAAACGATTAACTGGCCCATATTTAGAACACGAAAAGTAGTACGATTTTGAAAAACACCTATTGTTCTGGTTGATGTCTGTTGGAAAAGGTCCTGAAGGCTGTAAAGTTAAAGAGGAGACCTGTGGCAGGGGCGATTATTTTTTTTTTTTACTGCTGTGCAGGTGAACATACGTAATATCAAAGTACGGAAACACCTCTTCCGGCTGGTTTTCTCTGATCCAAACCCCCAACTGTCTCAAGTTCTTCGGTTTCTTGATTTTTTGGATTTTTATATAATATTTGAAAAGCACACATAAATCTTTCACCCCGTTTGCAAGGTGTTCTGGATAGGGTATTTATAACTCTTTGGCGCTATTCTATAATTCTTCTTCACCTTTTTGGAATGGTAACTTGTCATTAATATTGTTGGAATCGATTCTCCAATCCAGGCCGCTCGCCATCGCCGTCGAAAGTACATACATTAGTCGACGTTCTTATTCTTGAGTCTCGTCGAAGGTATATATTTACACAGCCAAACGTCAAAGGCCGTAAAAGTGGTTCGACTCACTCGTTGTTCGAGTGGAATGACTTCGTCGAGAATCGAGGCCCTAGCCTCCACTTCAGATTTCTAGTCGCGCGATTGTTCAGTGGAAAAAATAACAATCATTGTTTCAAATACAAGTGCTCATTGCATTGCATTGTTATTGTTTCACATTGTTGGCGGAATTGAAACACATTTTAAGCCCTCTACTTACCCCTGTGGAAAGGCATGATGGTTAGAGAGTTTTTTACGCGACAGCTCTTCACATTTTTTACGCTAAGTGACCGTTACCATGACAAATAACAAGTCGTGTTTATTTTGAAATACGGCAAAATGGATCCTGGCTTTTACACGGTTTTAAATGTAATTGAAAACAATTTCAAAGCAGTTAATGCGGTAAACAATTGAATTTTCATTAAGTATCTTATAATTCAGATACTCCCACAAAGTTAAATAATTGTATTAATTTGAATTACAGAAAGCATTTTTAGTTCGCGTGTGCTACGCAGGAGAACACAGCTTTGACAAACCCGAGGAAACATTGATGTCTTATTTCATGAATAACATAGCAACTGTCAACTCTGTGTATTGCGATGCCTCTGTCAATGGATTTCTACTTATCTACCAGAAATATTACGTGGCTGTTGTAGAGGTAATTTAAAGTATTTAAATAAAATTATAACATCTGCATTAGTTACCGCACAAGAGTTCCAACTGCTCAACAACCGTTTGGAGACAGTGAGACTATGGCTTCCTTAATTGGGGTACTTATGTTGTAAGGCAAGTCATATAACATACCCGACCCGGTGATAAAAGCATTTAAAAAAGAATCCAATACGTGAAAATAACAACATCACAACTTAAATTTTCACCAATTTCTAGGGTTCCGAGGAAAGCGTTTCCCGCCAGATACGGTTATTTTTGGCTGGGGCTCCCCGAAAGTTTGGTTTTGGAAGGGCAAAACTTTTGATAGCCTACCATAATATAAAAGAGGTAATTATATACTTTACAAGATTTTAATTATTTTTTGCATTTTCTGAAGAGTTTCATAATTTCCCATAATAGCGAGGCACGGTAGAATCCTGCCTTATTATTTTTCGTTCCAAATCTGACCTATGTATCCTAGTTTTCTTTTCTTTTGATAGGTAGTATAATTTCACAATCCTTGTCATTCGATAGAGAAGTTCTAAAATGGTAATCTACCCGCTCTACCTCAGTCCAGGCTGTCAGTGTATTAGAAAATGCGCCTTTATAACCTCATTTTAATGGCTCCTGGACACCAGTTACCTTGCAGGAGAGATTAAGGAGGGTTTGATAAATGACGAAATTCATACATTCGTAATGCTTTGGCATTACATCCATGATTCTTTGGTAAAACATTCATGATGGTTTGGTATTACATTCATGATGCTTTGGTAACACATTCATGATGGTTTGGTATTACATTCATGATGCTTTGGTAACACATTCATGATGGTTTGGTATTACATTAATGATACTTTGGCATTACATTCATGATGCTTTGGTATTACTGATGCTTTCATTAATTTAATGCAATAACATTCATGATACTTTGGTAACACATTCATGATGCTTTGGTATTACACTCATGATTCTTTAGTAACACATTCATGATTCTTTAGTAACACATTCATGAAGCTTTGGTATTACATTCATGATGCTTTGGTATTACATTCATGATTCTTTAGTAACACATTCATGAAGCTTTGGTATTACATTCATGATGCTTTGGTATTACGTTCATCTTTGCAGTATACATGAAGTTCTGCGGGAGTCCGCCCAAAATAAAGTGAAGGAACACCCCTGTAGGTGGTTGACCCATGTTATTTTTCTTTAAACCTGTTTTACTTATCTCACCAAATATTAGTAGTATCGACCCACGAGTGTTGAAAAATACCCCCCACCCCTCTCCCTAGAGAGGTGTTCCATAACTTTTTTGGATCGGATCCTTTTTTATTACCTTAACCCCAGACAGGAGGCCCTGAGAAAAATAATATTCTTATTTTATCTTTGGGGATGCTGTGTGGGGGAACTTTTTAAGTAAAAGAATTAGAGAACGTTTTGGTAGAAAAAAGGTATGAGGGGTGGGAATCTAGGGATCAGTGTGTCCAGGAGTGACGTAAGTATGAATCTATCCTTCGTAATAATGTTTCGGCATTCGTCATTTGCGAATATCACCACAACGGTACATAAACTATTGATTTGCCATAACACTTTTTTTATTTTTTTATTTGGCTTATGGGTAACTCCGCTCCGGGAACCATTCATTGGATAACCCACATCCCTGCTATAGGTCACCCCAAGTGGTTCGCTATCTTTGGTGACTTAGTAGGGGTACCTGGGTTCATGTGGTGAGGATTGTTTAGGTATTTGCGGCGGATAGGTCTGCCCTCCTGGTGGCAGGTTGGATTTGAAGATTTGGTTGAGGGAGATCTTTTACCACTCTAGCAGGACTCTCTTGACCCATCGATTTGCACCGAAGTGGGAGAGGCAAATTCAGACGTCCGTCACTCCTGGGCACACTGACACCCGGATTCCTACCCATCCCTCATACCCTTTTCCTTCTCAACTCTCTCCTTTCTTTCCTTAAAAAAAACCTCCATGCAGCATCTCCAAAGATGACACAGACCCCGACAGAAATTATTTTCCTCAGGGCCTCCCGTGTGGAGCTAATGTAAAAAAACCTATCTAGTATTATTATTATTTAATTATTCAAACGTTTTTTTTTTACATTCATGGTTTTATAAATATGAATGAAGTCAAGTTATTGTCTTTAAATAATAGTGAATTTAAATTTAAATATAACATAACTAAGCATACCTAGTTATCAATAATGTATGGAACATATAAAACACAACGGAAAGAAAACTCTCAAATGTAGAAATTTAAATTTACTTTAGATAATAATATATATAAGGAAAAATAAATGTTTGTTTATTTATGGTCCTCATTTATAATTGATTTCAGCGTTTTCTTCGGGAAGATTCTTGTTTGTGCACCACACCTTCCACGCTGGCTGCGAAGATGAACGCCGGGGCTGCAATGTCGTATCACTTCGAAATTTTAGAAACTTTCCTGGAAAAGATTGACAAGCTGACGGTTTTGACTGCGGAGAATAAACAGGTATCATTTTGAGCAGGTTTGTTTTGCAAAGTTATTTTATACCATCACGAAAAGGTTGAAAACTTTGGGAATAAATCGTTTAATTTCCTGATTTAAAAAAACATACTTTTTGATAAAAAAAAAGATTGAACGCATTATGTCGTTTAATTTTTGGGTGATAACTGATAAGTAGAGACCGGATTATATGCATTTGCATATTTGCATATTATGCAAATGCATATTTAGACCCTTTTCAGCGGTAGTTGCGTATTTTAGCAAATAATTTGAGATCTTGCATATTTACGCTTGCTGACGGCCTGCAGAGAACTTGAAAAGGCAAATCATTCTACGATCGCCAGATTTGTGAATGAGGGTATAAAAAAATATTTCCTGAATCTTCTGCGGATGAAAATGTGTATGTGTTGCTCTCAGATGCTGCCCCCTATATGATCAAAGCAGGCAAAGCCCTCCAAGTATTTTATCCCAATTTGATTCATGTGACCTGTTTTGCTCACGGAATTCACAGACTCGCCGAAGAAGTGAGATCCACGTTTGCGAATGTAAATAACCTGATTTCATCAGCAAAGAAAGAGTTTCTTAAGGCGCCTGCTCGTATAAAGGCCTACAAAGAAAAACTGCCAAATATCCCTTTACCTCCTGAGCCAGTAATAACACGTTAGGGTACATGGATCGAAGCTGCGATGTTTTACGATGAACATTTTGAAGCCATCAAGGGTGTTATCAATGACTTCGATAGTGCAGAGGCTTTGGCAGTTTTCCAGTGCAAAGAATCGTTTGACGACGCCAGTATTAAAAAAAACCTAGCTATGATTACCACTCATTTCGCCTACATACCTGCAAGTATAAAAACGCTTGAAACTCATGGATTGGCATTGAATGCATCTATTCAGGTTATGAAGGAAATTCGCCTTATGAATTCCTCGTTGCCACAGCTATTCCCGAGTAAACTTAAAGAAAAATTTGAAAAAATACTGAATAATAACCTAGGGTTTGAACCTTTGTGCCAAATTGATAACTTCATCAACGGGGCAGGTGAAATTTTGCCCGGAACAATAAGTTCAAAAATCGCACCCAAATTTGAATTCTGTCAAGCCACATCAGTAGACGTAGAACGTTCCGTTTCCGCTTACAAAAATACATTTAGCGATCGTAGACACAATTTGTCTACAGAACATTTAGAACAGTACTTAGTCATATACGTTTTTAAAGGTAAATTCTAAATTTTATTGTTAAATACATTTTATAATTGATATTTTCGAAAATATAATTGTTATCCTTGAGAACTAATAGCTTACTTAAAATAATATGTAAAAATACGACTTCCTGTATTATTTCATGTTGCATATTTTGACCCTTTTTATGGATTTTCGTGCATATTTTAGCTATTTTTATTGCATATTTGCATGCATATTTTGGGCTATTTTTGTTGCATATAATCCGGTCTCTACTGATAAGTAATATGTTATGAGCATGCACTTCCTCCTTTTCTTGTGTCAACATTGTGGACAGTCAGTGGTGTCCACAACATCGACATATGTTTTGTCGGGTGACCGGGTATCTCATCAAAATGACAGTTCAACACAGCTACAAAAAGTGATATTAAGTCTTGAACAGTGTGATGTATGGTAATAAGTTGAGTATTTAAGCGTTAGATGGCGCTAGTCATAAAGCTTACTCCAGAGTCCGACAGATGTCGCTAGAGTGTAGCAATTACCTGGGGGATGTTATTGACAGGCAGCAAGCTTCTCGAACCAGAGAATTACCAACCCTCGGGTAATGAACAGTGTAGCTAAATCCAGACCTATTTATTGTACCGTAAATAAACACAATTATAAGTAGAACCTTTTACTTTTTAACAAGGATTTCCCAACCCTTAAATCTGCAAATAATACAGACACGATGAAACAGAAACTAGATTAAATAGGTTCCGTAGGTAACTATTTAACCTAGTTTTTGTTTCATCACTTTTAATGACTCTATATCACTTTTTAAATGTGTGTTTAATTGTCATTTTGATAAAATATCATGGAACCGTTTTGTTGTTGTTACCCAATTTCTTCTCCCCGAGCCCTTTAACCTCATAACATATCCAAATTAGGGATGCCATAGTCCCTTTTGGCTCCGGGTAGTTTGGTCAACAAGCCAAAGGAAGTGTTATTTCACAATCAATTAAGTCAGAGTATCGCCTTGGTGAAAGACCACCAATATTGATTGAAATGACTTTAGCGTGTTTGGTGAATCAGTTTGGATTCCGATCTGAAGAGCCAGATACTTCCCAACCATCTTCTGCGCTTCCTCACTCCCTTCAGCCTATCATAACATACCCAGATTGGGGATGCCATAAACTGAGACTCTTGTGCGGTACCTATTCCCTTTAATAAATAAAAAACTTAAGGTATGAAATCTCGAGAGTTTCAGGCAGGGTAAGAATTGCCTTGATGATAGGCAACTAAGGCAACCTTCCACTTCTCACTTGCTTCCCGTCTTAAAGTATACTTTAAAAAAAATCATGGTTGTATCCTGTAATAAGGAATACCAGTAATTTTTTAATTTTTTTATGAATAAATACCTGTTTATTTTTTACAAATGTCGATTTCATAGTTAAAATAATTCTCAAAGTTTGCATTTTTCATAGCCCGCTAAAAAGATCGAAGTCTGTCGGGGTACACGTGACTTCGTACGTACCTCGGTTTTGTCGGTTAACAGTAAGGCCAATCCTACTCGGGTCGGAATGAAAACAATTTTTAAATATTTAGCATGATTTCCAATAAAATATAATTTCTTTTGAAATAATTAGTGAACCGCAGTTTTTACGAGTGTACGCATTGCAACTTGTCACAAAATTGTCTGCATTCTTAAAGCATCCGGCCAGCCAACCCAAGAGGAAACCGTTTAAATGCTGTCACATTTGGCGTTTGAGGGTCACGGTTTTATTTTTTTTTAAATTATATATGGATAAGACTTATATATTCAAAATCAGCGTTTGTTGATGATAATGAATATATAGATTAACAAACCGGTCAGTGACTGAGTTGGTATCGCGTTTGGGTCCCACCCAAACGCGATACGTGTTCAATAATGTGTTCAATTCCTCGGCTGGCTAAGTCCTCCATCACAACATTTTCCTCTTACCATGGCGGTAGTAGGAGATTATGTCAGGTTATTCATAACTCGGGAATGTTTGACTTTCTTTTATAAAAAAAAATATATTATGTAAATATTTAAATTTATGTTTTTTAAGTCATAATATTTTTCACTCAAGTTCCTTACTATTATAACCTACCTAGTAAACATTTTTTAGGAAATGGAATATTACGCAATAAGTACATTTATTTTGATTACTTAGTAATAATAAGAGGTATCATTAAACGTATTTATTTTAGGTGAGTTTTAGCACAACAAGCCTGAAGGACACTAAAACGGATTATCTTCCGGAGTATGCGCTCCTGGAGTATGTCCTGGCATCTCCGTACATCACCGACCTGAGGGAATACTCCAACATGTATCACACTTTGCCAGATTATCAATTTGCATTTGGTAAGTTAAAAAAACTACTTTACCTACCAATCTACCTTAAAATGTTTACAAACATAACACCCCTAGGTTAGGTACGTATTATTTACACCAGCGGTGGAGAACATTTTCGCCATCGGGGACCATTTGGATGTTTATAGTATCACCCACAGGCCGCAGTTAGATTTTGCGCCAGGGGTGGGGGGGGGGGGGGAACTCGGGACACGAGAATGGCTTCCCTTGAGTTGCGTATACATATGTCCGCAAAACGAATTTAAAATGTGTTCAAAACTGGTATAAATTTAAGAGTAATTCTGCAGAAGAATCCACGAGCTGAAATAATTGTTACATCCAGAAAAACCATTTGGTATTGGTTTGAAACTAGAATTTAAACTCCACATGGTTTCTTTCGAAATGCGTTAGCAGATAAATCCGTAACTGGAATTTTAACACACCATTCGGAAGACAAAACTGCTTGTAACTTAAGATTGAATCTTTGTGCGAGTCTCCAGCATTGGTAAAAACTATACTCAGCAAATGAAAATGATTTCCTCAGATTTTTGCAGCGTACAGTCTGCGTCTTTGGTTTTAAAACTGCACTTCAAATACGATAATCTTTCCCCCAAATTGCGTCAGCAGATGAATCCACAACTGGATATCTACATATTATGATATGAACATATTATCGTTACATTTTTAACACAAAACTGTTTTTTTTAACTTAAGAGTCAATCCTTGTGCGAGTTACGAACTTTAATTAAAACTACACACAGAACACATAAATGGTTTCGTCCAATTTTCGCGATTTTTAGAATTTTATAACTGCACTTAGAACACGAGAATGGTGTCCTTCGAAATATGTCTGCACATGGATCCCACACAAATTTAATTTTATCTTTACATTCTGATTCTGAACACAAAACTGGTTTTAAATTAAGAGTGAATCCTTGTGCAAGTCCACAACCTTAATTAAAACCACACCGAGAACACGAAAATGGTTTCCTCATTTATTTTTACTCTGGAGATATTTTCAATTTGTATTGATATTTCAGGCGACTAATCATTGCTTATAATTATTTATTTATTTTGTGTCTAAACTGCTATTTTAGTAACGTAGGTGCATACGTAAAACCGTTCGTGTTCTGAATTTTTCTTATATTTTTTTTCGTGGTCAGCAGGCCGAACCGAAAAGGCCCGCGGGCCACAAGTTCCCCACCCCTGATGTACACTGAAATTCAGCCTTCGAAATTTAATATTGTACAATTTAGTAAGTAGGTATGTAAAAACAATAAGCTTTCGGCTGGTACTTTTGTACACGATGTTATGTTCTTGTTCTTATAAAAGTCAACAATTTTGTGTGGAGATAACTCTTTGAGGGTAACTGATACTATTCCTTTCGGTTTATTTAAATCATTTTTTTTTAAATCCTTAGTTATAAAAATTCTTACTTCATATTCAATTAATCAAACGAAAATGATCACAATTCAATTTTCATAAATATTATTAAAATATATAACTACTAATATACTACTATACTAGATAGTTCAGCGAGAGGTCGCACATGACGCCATTGTTCAAGTATCGTCTGTCTTTTTCGTCTTTTGGTATTAGAAATTACTATCCGCATAAAATCCTGAATTTAGTTTTATTCCAACTAGTTTTTACGCTAATAGATACGATTATGTCACAAGGGCGGATCCAGCTTTGGCGCCAGGGGGGGGTCACGTAGTCGTAGTCAAGTTTTTTTTTTTTTTTTTTTTTAAAGAAAGACAAACATTCCCGGGTTACGAATAACCCAACAATAACTCCTACCACCACCACAGAAAGCCGAAAATGCTTGCTTGTGTTGTGATGGAGGACTTAGGTCCGGTCAGTTACAGTTACAAGAAGTTATAATTTAATTTTGATAATAATATATACAAGTAAAAAGTAGGTATTGTTGGATATGGTAACACTAGGTATATCATTAAGATTGTCTTTTGCTCCGCAAGCCCGGGCGGCGTAGGCTCGTGTAATGTCAATTGTCAACCAATACAGTACAGATTACAATTATTAATCGTGTTCTTATTTCACCACAATATAACATGGTGTCAGGTGTGTCTTCAACATAGTATTGTGTGTAGGAATCTTGCAACTTTTTGAATTTCCTTTTCCTCGTTGTAGTTATTCGCCATCATATATAAAAGAAATGATTGCTTAAAACGTTTTCACTCGCCAACCATATCCGTAGCATTCTGCATTTGCAGAATTTGACTCGACATTATTATTGTAACACTTTGCTTGTCACGACAAAATAGACAAATAATAACAGCTTGTTGACCGTTATTTCTTTGCTTCCTGGTAAAGAATTTGAATCGTTCCACTGTAATATTCACTGTAGGTATGAAGTGTCTATCCAGTCTATCGAAGAGTAGAATAATGCCTTCCAGCGTGCTCTTCTCAATAGTGAGGTCTCTTCTCAATGATATGTGCAAAAAAACGGTAATTAACTAGCCGAAAGTCATATAAAAAAGAACGTTTTCCACACGAATGTCACAAAAATGGCATGAAATTGTACGGAGTTCTGTTCATAACATCTGTCAAAACACCGCCATCTTTAGCAAAAAGCATAAATATACCAAACCAAGTTAAGTTCGCAGAGAACAAACAATAAATCTAGTGAACGTTAAACGTCAAATTCAAAAATTCCCGGATATCAAAGTGTTGCCGTATAAAAAAAATAATCAGTGTGGAATTTTACAAAATTAAGGGAACATAATCGGAGACGGAACATTTTCATGTAAATCATTCAAAATCCATCATTAAAAATAATACTATGCATTTCTAAAAAAAATTACTAACGTTTTCGTAATCTTAGTAAAAAAATCTATCCACACTTTTAGCCATCATTTTAATTGATTCTGAAGAATTTGTTACAAATATTAAAAATGTGTCCACTTCCGAAGTTATTAATTCATCATCTAGAAAAATAAAATCTGGTACTTACCGCTAAGTCCGCTAACTTTATAGTTATACACGGGTTATAAAGTTTTAAAATCGTTGAACGTAAAATATATTAATTGTAAGGTATTGTTTTATTAATCTAAAATATAAATAACTTGCATCCCTCGTGCGGCATAATTTTATTTTTTTTAAATTCAATTATAATTTCGCCGAAATAAATTAAAATGTTAGCCTTGGGCAAAACCTCGATGAACGAGGTTGTGTCTCGCCTTAAGAATTGCTTTAGGAAGTATAGGAAGGCTGGTAATTCGCGCGGGCGCGTTAGACCGTGGTATATTTATGGTTAGACCTGTCCAGACCTGTCGAAAAACTTCCGAAAGAATAAGTTCTGTAACTTACTAAAATTACGTTAAGTGACTTTTGGTGTCGTTTACATTGGGAATTTGGCTAAACTCGCCTTCAAGAGCGATTTACAGGAAAAAAACTTACGAGTCTAACCCCAGCCTTAGAACATTAACAAATAACATTTGAGTTTAAACACACATACACTGGCATAATGAAGAAACTGATTAGATTACTTACCATTTCTTGTAATGAATTGAATTTGCAGCAACAATTTTTAAGAACACTATTACTTATATTGGAACTTATTTTTTTTTAACTTAGTAAACAAATAAAAGTAAACACTTTATTAATAAAGTTTAGTCGTTCCGATTGAGGTTAGGTTTTGCTAGACGCTAGACGCTAGTCGAAACAAAGCGCGCGCAAGCGTCACACGTGGTTACACGAAATGTGTCATAATAATATGAAAGGTGGCGGCCGAAGCGCGTGCCGGTGGCGGTGCGCGGTAACACGGTAACATTCGAATTTTCGATGCGTTCGTTCCCGAATAATGCGTTTGCCGTCAAACAAAGTATTATATTAAATTAATTAAATATTGAAAGTACTTAAATAAAATTTATATTGTGACAAAAAATATATAAAAACATTATGTTTAACAATTTTAATTAGTGGTCCACCTAGGTCCTGGATGGGCCCAGGACCTAGGTAGTCATGACCCCCCCTGGGCTGGGGCCCAGGGGGGGGGGTCATGACCACCGTGACCCCCCCCCTGGATCCGCCACTGTTATGTCATCGAATTGAAAAGGCGAATCATAGATTGAATGATTTACAGATTTGTGTGGATGTCTCATGCTCTCAATGACTATTGTCCACTTTAAAACACCCACAGGTGATTTATAGTCATTAAGTTGTATGTCTAATTCTAATGTCTAGTCGACAAAACTGTTCTTATACTCACAAGGTAGAATGGTTGAAAGGTTACATTGAGATATAATATAACTCCAACTATATGTTACCATTTTTTTATTATTCGTAGAGAAATGTTGGCCAGCAGCGTTTGACTTCACCCCTCGAATTGTGGAGAAGAAATCTTTGGAAGAAGTGTTTGTTGAGCCTCTCCCAGAGGAGTATGATCCTGATCAAGAAGCGGAGAAAGAAGAAGAAGAAGAATTAGTTGAAGGAGAGCAACCAGATGCCTAGAGTAGATCAAACCTAATGTGGTGAAACGTTCTAATTTTAGAAAGGTAAATTATTTCCAAACATAAAGCAATAACTTTACAGCTAAATAACCTCGAAATGTTAATCATTATTAGCCTCTGGACAGCTAGACACTGCAACAGCTTCTTGTTAAAATTCATTATATTTGTTTTTTTCGGAATTCTGACATTATTGGGGGTGAGAACTTGAGCAAATAAATAAATATTCAACACGTTAGAAACTTATGTTCATCTTGTCTTTCAGTGTTTAGCAATTTGATGCGTATTTGAAGGTGTTGTTAGAGTGTAAGACCTTAGAATATTTTATTTAGTTATTGGTAAAACCAAAAGCAATAAAAAAATCCAAAATAAATCTTTTTTATGAATACTGTACAAGAGTCCAAAATGGTAAGTTTTTAGATTCTCACGGCCAAAAGCATTTTTGTTGTTTGTTTTTGGGGTGTTATGCCGTGTTGCGCTAACTCCTTCTTTAGCCGACGTTTCGGACAGCGTTGCAGTGTCCATCATCAGGGCAGATCCGGTAGATCCGAAGATGTGTAACATCTTCGGCATATGTACGGCATAACACCCCAAAAACAAACAACAAAAAAGAGTCCAAAATGTTCCAAACCATCTGGAGCCAGTGAGGCTATGGCATCCCCAACTGGGGTAAGGTATGAGGCTGAAAATAGTGGGGAGGGGAAGGAGATGGGGAAGATGAAGGTGGCGAAGTACCTGGCTAATCAGATCTGGTCGCCAAACACGACTAAAGCCATTTTAAGCAACTTTCAATTCTGAATTGTGGTCTTAAACCAGGGCGATACTGGGAGTATCTTCCATTCTGGAACGTGCCGCTTATATAGGTACTATAAGTTTTATTTTAATTTTAAATGGATGAATTGATGAGCCTTACCACTGGACCAGGGGTCGTCAGACCAATGCGGCTCTTTGCACAGGCGTTTGCGGCTCTTCAGATATCAACTCCAATTTCACCAGTCTAATGAGATGGAGCCGCCGAACGAACTTTGACTTCATCAGTGTTGCCAACTCAGCTCCTTTAGAGCTAGCTTTGGCTCTAAATCTAAATCATCAGCTCAAAAAAAAAGGTTTACGTCTTAGCTCCTTTTTCAAATATTCTATCACTTTATTTTATACAGAACTCATTAACGTAAAAAGATAACTTAAAAATTCTTCGAGGAACTGGTTTTTTGTATATTGAAATCTTTTTTTGTTTGTTTTATCTCAGAACTTGTCGAAGTCCTCGGCGTTTCCCGGGCTTTACGCAAATCTTATGTAGTCAGTGACCTTCCTCGTGTTTTGATGGTCAATTGTGTAAAATTTCAGTAACCTCCAAATAAAACTGTAGATTTGTCTAAAAAACAAATACATCCTCCCGCCATAGACACTTTTCTTTATATGAATCAATTTCTCTAGCTCTTCCCTTCCATATTTTGAGGAACTGGTTGCGATTTTATCTGAAATTCATACAGATACATTTGTAATCCTGTTTCCTTGACACTTTGGCTCTGCTAGCAACCCCTGCCCTGGACCACGAAGTCTTCATGCCTTATGTTTCTTATTGATTGGAAAGTAATGATATGCATATTCGTATAAGTAGTGAGATATATTTGTTATAAATCAAGCAGCTAACAAACATCGAATCTATAACATCATAGTATAAATATAATGATATTTACAACAAAGAAGAACATACACAAAGAGGTACCTGACATACCTATAAAAATGGATAGTAGTACGTACTTGATAAAAGGTAACAAAAAAGGTCACAATTTTTTTTTTTCATATAGAACAAAACCTTATGACCTATGTGTTATGAAATGCAATTCAATAATTAATTCATAAAATACATACATTTACGCTGGCATGCTTTTTGGCGACTACTATATATATAAGATTTTTCGTGATAAAATATATTATATTTTATTTATTTATTATATTGTCAACTATGTAATAAATGGACAACTAAAAAAAATATACACTATGATTTGATTTTATTCGATACTGTGAAAATATACAATTTTCTTGTAAAATATGTCAAATTCATGACCTTTTCTCTTGTGGCTCGATGAACTCGTAAAAGTTTAGTGAGATAATAGTCAATATTATATGAAATAGGTGTTCTTACTAGAATTAAGAAGAAGTCACCGAGGTTCTTCTTAGGTCACAGTAAGGAGATTAGGTAATTTGCGTTCAAAGAGTACAGTAATACCTTTACATAACTTTAATTTTACGCATGTATAATACAATGCTCTGTAGCGGTGACAGGTGTGAAGCAGTCAACGAGTTAATACCAAGTGTTAGAATTTTGAGATTTGGGTAATACATTTTGGATACCTGCGTATTTACGTAAGTCATTCGTTATGTAACTCGGGTGTTACTGTATTGCAATTTTGTTCTTTGAAAGATAGACCCTATTTGAAGAAGCAACAGATAAGGGCTAAAATCGACAATTTGATTCCAGTTGTTAGATGTACAATATATATCTTATTTTGTAAGTCAAGCGGTTACAACTGTTTCTGAGTGAGAAGATTATTTTTGCACTGCATGAAACATGGAGCAATCTGCGCCAATTGCCGCGACCAATATCCAAATATTGTCATCCAGTTGCATACATAATATATTACTTACAACCTGTTTAGTATTCATTGCTCAACGACATTTAACTTAACATTATTTTACAAAGGTTGTCCTTCAATCTTCAATCATCAGTGGTTTTTAAGATGGCCCTTTTTTCTCCGTTTCATAAATTCATCGATTTGCCTTTGGATGTAATAATATTATGTATTATTACACATAGTTTGTTTGGTTAGGTTATACAAATATCTAAAGATTTTGGAAAAATATAAATTGCTTACGCCATGATCCATGGTTTTAAATATTAGCACTAGGATAGAATACGCATAACCATTTGTTAAAATTACTTTTCTTATATCTATGGTAGAATGCTGCGAAGTCATCTAGTGTGTCTTGTCATACGTATTCTTGTGCTGGTATCCGGTGACGTAGCCGGAAGCGTCAGGTAGGTCCTTCCTTCCCGAAATACCCTTTCCCTTCCCCGTGTCGTCGAATCTCTGCTTGCTGGACCCCGTGTATTTGCTAGGGTCTGTTAGCCTCTCCACTGAGGCGGGGGACTTCACCACCTGCTAGCAAAAGTCAAGGTTTTAATCAGGATTTTTACCATGAGGCGGGGGACTTCACCACCTGCTAGCAAAAGTCAAGGTTTTAATCAGGATTTTTACCACTAATTGAAACGTGGGAAGGACTTTTATAGGTACTAGTAGGCATCAACCTGTACGTGTACGAATTGTCTATATCCGCAACAAAAAACAACAAACCTCAATCGTTATTAGTGTTATATTTAATATTGTACAACATGCGTGGGCATGACAAAGTAGCCTTTGTGCATGAATCATTCTCTCGAATTTGTTTTTTTTTACCCGGATAATGCTTTACGTTGATGGGCGTTGTATTGAATTTCTAATCAAAAAGACAATGGTCCAATAATATGGCTGCCGTCTATTGTTTTTTAGGTATCTTTTGTACATTAAAAGATCATCTATTTTTTTACCAGACTTGAAGATATCCAATAATTCAGGGTCATAACTGATAAATCTGTAATTAAACTCCTGAGGCATGCACACCGAAAAAAGACTAAGCGTCTAAATTACAATAATATTTTTGACGTAGTTTCTACATAGTACCTCCTGGCGGTCTGAAGACAATCTTGAAGATTGCAAGAAAAGTAAACATTAGACAATAAGACAACATTTGGATATTCAAGAACTGTGAGGTAAAAAAAGCTCTATTAGCTAAAAACGTACAACTACAAATCCAAATCATTCAGTCAATTGCAGGGTTTTATGCGACATTGAATGTGAATATTTTATTTTATTTTATTTTTGTTTATTGCAGAAACAAACAGTACATAATTACAAAGTTATAAAAGTTAGTACAATATTTGGTACCAATGACATGTCGCTGACATATATACATTATACATAGGAGGTATATTATAAATTTTATGGTTAACTTACATTTTTAAGTTAAGTTAATTAGTGTGCTGGGGAAGGAGAGAGGTGTGTGTGAGTGTTTGTGTGTGTGTACGTGTGCATGTGTGTCTGTGTGTGGTTGTATGTGTTATGTTGGCGAATTTAGTGTGCTAAAAAAGTTTTTCTTAAATAGAGGGAGAGAAACAAAAAATATATCGGTACTTGTGCTTATTTGAATTGAGTTGAATGTTTGAAGGATGCGAGAAATGGGGGAATTGGCTATAAAATAAATAAAGTTTTAATTTACCCCAAGTCCGGTGTGTCCCGGGGGGCCGCAGTTGGTTAGTTTGTTTTTGATCTCCTCGATTTCCACTTTTTTATTCTTGGCTAGATCCTCCAGGAACTTTTTGTAGTCTTCGACTCCGACCTTCTGACACTTTAACTTCTTGAAGTATATTCCTGTGTCGGTAGTGGTAATCTTCTTGCCGTCGATCACCTTGGCTTGCTTCATCCACTTGTCACTCTGAGAAAGCGTGATCTGTTTACCGTCGGATTTGAGATCACCGAACTTTGAGAATGCTTTGAAAGTATCTTTGAACGTGCAGCCTCCGGCAGGTGTCGGTGATGGACAGCTATCTCCATTATTAGCTTCTCCGTTACTCGTGTCCAATTTAAGCTCAGAAAGCTCTTTCACTGGGGTCTCTGTGTCTGACATTTTGTTTGTTTTCCAAACCTGCAACAGACAAAAAATAACTTTTAACTGACATGCAATAAGCCCACATGATTCAAATTTAGACGACCACATCAGATCTATTTATATAATTGTATAATGATGTTAATTTTGGAAAGATTCGTCATTTTGTGCACGGCAGCTGGAAATAATCTAGTCAGAGCCCCATTAGTACCTATCAAAGAACGTAGAATAAATTATACTAATAGATGAATCACGAAAATAACAAACCGGTTTTAGAAATAACTGTACTTTCATGCAGGTAAGTAAAATGAAATGTACAGATTTAGTTGAGTTGCATCAAACAGATTCGCCATGTATTCCGAGTGACCCAAAACATTTTCCCTCGAAGGCAATTGACCTAACATGTGAGATCTGATGATGTGTGCAAAAGAGAAACCTTAACTTTATTGCAACACAATGCTTAATAATTAGAATTTTCGATGAACACATGAAAGTATTATCAATCCCAAATCAGTAGGTAATTTGTCATTCGCAATCTATAGATTTACAATGTATAAAGTGCGTTAATTTAAAATAAAGTTTTATAGAAACATATAAAAGTGGTTACATAAGTGAGCTGAGACCTGAGATGCATTGTTTGCAATTGTTAAATGATGTACAGATGTACATAATATGTGGCAATTAAAGTATAATAGAGAACTTTCTCTCCGTACACTTATTTTTTCTTTTCCGACTCACAGAATCGTGTTTTTAGTTTTGGTAATTTCGGCACACCTCATCAAAAACTATTGGTTCAATGGAAATTATTATTCAATGATCATGCTTTCATGACACGAGAACGACTACACTATTAAACCACGTTTCTTCTAAGATAGATATTTTCAGTGAAACTTCAAGATTGCAATAAATATATATATATATATATATATATATTTTTTTTTAACACAAGGCTGCGTCTCGACTGATGTTATTAATGTATGGATTTTATTCTTCTTCTTCTTTCGTATGGTGGGGGGTCAGAGGGGGACATCTAGATCTGCGAGCCATTTTAGGGCCTCAGGCGTCGCCATGTGGACCTCATCAATCCCGCCGGGGAATGAATGGAGCGGGCATTCGTTGACCACATGTTCGGTAGTCTGCACCGCACCACATTCACACATCGCCGACTCTTTAAGGCCCCATCTGTGCATCATGTGGGCACAGCGGCTATGGGAGCACCTTAACCTATTGATGGCGGACCAGGTTTTGCGAGGCAGTGAGAACCCAGGCTGTCTCTCGGTGGGGACTATGGATTTTATTTATTGTTATCACATTTAATTTGTAAAACTCCATTTTAAATTTAAGTTAATCTTTTATGTATTCAATAATATCATTATTAAATTAATATTTTTTTAAAGTTTGTTTATAAACAGGCTATGCTGTGTCATTATTATTACGCGTGACAGCTATTTCGCCTTTTGATGGCGTTACCAATCCTTCCGAAAGCCAAACAGAAAGTAGAAAAAATCGACATTTTGTAATCAAGTCGGTAAAAATTATTTTCGAGCGGTTACATTGCTAACGCTGGCTAAACCTTATGAGGTACATCAAAATAATGTACTACGGAAATGTATATCTTAAAAAGGCCTACAGAAAAGTCCGTTACGGTATATGTCTATCTTCCAAGGATAACCCCCAGCAACACCAGGTACACGTCAGATAGTAAAATATAAGACAGCAACGAAAAAAATACTTCACAGGCGAAGCCTGTGCGTGGGTAATGTAGTATAAATTATTAAGAATAAATTTATACACGTGTTACTATCGTGGATTTTAGGAGTGGAGTTATTAGGTATACTAAATCTAAAAGCTACAAGTAAAATGTGTTATGCATTTAGTATTTTATGCTTTCACAGTATTATACTGCCCTGAAGAAGCTACGGTTATAGCGAAACCGGTCGGCATTAGGCATAAAAAATAAAAGTAGTGTTTACTAACTTATTGTTTTATTTAAAATTAAAATATTTATTTTATTTGTCTTCTGTAGACAGATTTATGTATACGTACATAAATAGATTATTTAATAATAAACACTCTATACAGGGTGTATCGGCACGTACACGACAAACTTTAACCAGCTATTCCTTAGCACATTTGGAGTAAAAAATGTTAGGGGCACTTTGCTGTCCGGTAACATTTTTTTTTAATAAAAAATTTATTAATCATATTTTCACCACATGTCACCAATGTTTTATCCTTTGTCAAAGTTTGAAAACCCATCTGGCAATATTTTATTCGAATTCCGTTGAATAATGTACGTGTGTACCTATATTGGCGCGCTTTTACAATCACAACGAAATGGCACTGCACCATTCGTCTAATTTTTAACTATTATTATTTAGTGTGTGCGAAAGAGCGAAGACGCTTTTCGACATACTTGCTTATAACAGCTGTTGAACACGAAAAGCAATGCCAATGACAGTGATGGAGTGTGGAAATTTTTAATTTTTTTGTTTTTAATTGAAAAAAAAATGTTACCGGACAGCAAAGTGCCCATAACATTTTTTACTCCAAATGTGCTAAGGAATAGCTGGTTAAAGTTTATCGGGTTAGTGCCGATACACCCTGTATATGCTTCATTATCATCCCAACTGGAATAGATACAGTATAGATGTGGTAAACATATAAAATAATATAAAGCTCACTGAAACTTTGAGGGTGACTAAGACATAGTTAGGGGAGGCCATTATTTATCCTCGCCCTTGCCCCAAAAAAGGAGGGTTAAAACCACGTTCTAACATTCGTGTCCACATTATAAGGGTGGTGGAAATACATCTATATGTGGCTACGTATTATATTACACATACCACACCCTCACTCGCTATTATGTCCCTGGAACACGCAACTGAACCTGCCTTGTCAAAACTTACTTCTTATTATGTGGCTGGGCCTTTATTTCTCTGTTGCCTTGAACAAAGAGTCCCTCATTGGCCTTAGTATTTCTTGATAGGCCCAATTAATTCACGATAAATAACTTTCTAAATATAACGTTTAATTTATGATTCTAGTAACTTTGTTAAAAAAACAGATAGCGCTACGATATAAACTTCAATCAGCGCTACTAGAAACGCTTATAATAATTCATCACAATATAATTTCAGTTGACGTTTTGGGATTTTTTTTAAATTTTAGGTTATGTCAATATGATTTATAGAAGCGAGGTACTAGATGCATACTTATCCCTCTTCTCTATTTATTTCGTTGGTAATAAAATTCATACACATATTTTGAAATGTCATTTGTCGGGTTTTTCATACCACGAAGCAGCCATAAATCACATCAAGTCACTTTAGATTACCTAATGTCAAAATCGTAAAGAAATTGGCTTGGTGAATACATGGCAAGCATAGAATAAAGAACACAAGACATGTGTTGTGGGGGAATTCATGATCCAAAAGTCAGACCATTATTTGCTTAAATTTCAAATACGGAACAATAGAATAAAGAATAATTACGGAACTGTGTTTCATTATCAATGGGAAATTCAAATGGAATGGTGATATACGATATCACGCAAGTGAAAGAGAAGAACGCATACTAAATGGGCAAGAACATAAAAGTACCAAGTCAGTGGCGACATTCGTTTTCATTCAATTCTACATGTAAAGAATTTTTATTGTTCTTCTGTATGTCTTTATTATGTATAGGCAAGCTTTTATCTTTCTGTTGAGTTCAAATTATCAGACGTTAGATATTTTATATTAATATTATCAAATATAATAATTTAGGTTGTGGGTTGGTCTGTGATGTAACTCTTGTTCAATGAACTCGGATTTGTTTTGAATTTAATCATTCTTTTCAAAATTGGAAATGTTGTATCGAAAATTCAGAAAGGCGATAAATAACCTAATTTAAAAAAAACTAATATCAAATATATTATTTAGTGTAATACTTTTTTAACCAACAAATTCTTTTGATTCTATATTTGAAATGTGTATTTCTTTTGTTGAAATGTATTGGGGTTAATCATAACTAGTAAAGTCAGATTTGTTATTTTTCAATGTTCTGCGCTTTTCAGCTAATATGCGATTACCAATCCTACAATAGGCCACTTGCATCATATTTTTTAAATTTTTTTTCCGGTTAAGGAAAATATTCTAAAACATTCTGCTGTATTATTATTATTTTTTTAATCGTATTTTTGAAACCCTGGGGATTTTTTGAAAATTTCAATCCGAAAAATCAGACCTTTTTTTATAAACCGGAAAGACGGGACATAATTTTATAGGTGAGAAAAAACAATGATTACATAGCCGATAATCATTTTTAAAAAAAAGAACGTTTTCCACACGAATGACACAGCAGAATAACGAGGCATACCAAAAATATTACATCTCATAAATATTTTTTTCCTTGATCCATCTTATTGATCATAAATCATTATAATGTACAGCGTCTATATTAATAAATCCAATGTAATATACTTGTACTTGTAAATTATAATAATAATAAGAATATTATAAAATTTGATTTTGATAAAATCAGTACCATAACCATTATATCTCTAAAACACGTACCGACATCTAAATTGTACGGGGTTCTCTTCACATCTGTCAAAAATTCAAACCAAATGAAAAGTTCGCAGAGAACAAACAATAAATCTAGTGAACGAATTCAAAAATTCGCCTGAAATCAAAGTGATGCCATATAAAAAAATTAAATCAGTGTGGAATTTTACAAAATTAATGTCGTTATGAAATCCATGTAAGTGGCCTATTATACTATCACGTAATTTATCACTGGTCTGCGCTAGTTATTACTAATTTGTAAAATTTGAAAATCCAAATACAGGGTTATCCAATAAGAGGTGTTATTTTGATATTCAATCGTAAAAGATCAATGGTTTCGTTGCTTGTGTGGCACGTAGCGCCGTCTCGTTGAAAGTAAACGTTGTCCAGATAAATACCATCCAATTCCGGCCATAAAAAATCATTAATCATCTCTCGATAGCGCAATCCATTCACCGTAACTGTTGCTCCAGCCTCATTTTCAAAAAAGTAAGGTCCAATGACTCCGCCGGACCATAAACCGCACCAAACAGTCACACGTTGAGGATAGAAAGGCTTTTCAACAATAAAGATGGAAACACATTATTAAAACCCGACGCGACCCGATGAAACGCGATGCGTGTTGAGTCGAATCAAATGTATTGTTTTCTTATGACCAGAATCACACTATGAACATCCGACATGGCGTCGCGTCGGATGTTCACAGTGTGATTCTGGTCATAAGAAAACAATACATTTGATTAGACTCAACACGCATCGCGTTTCATCGGGTCGCGTCGGGTTTTAATAATGTGTTTCCACCTTAACTCTTGGGTTTTCCGAGCCCCAGATGCGACAATTTTGCTTTTTGACGAAGCCACCGAGGTGGAAATGGGCTTCATCACTCAAGATGATTTACATTTGATTCACTCAAGTGAATTTTAATAATTCCAATGCGTTGTTGAAGCATGTATCGTTCCATTTTTATTAATGGCGTAGTTTCTACTTGTCAAATGTCAAAAAATGACAGCTTCAAAAGTAACATCTACTGAAATAGCGGGCTATTCAAAATAACACCTCTTATTGGAAAACCTCTGTAGTTTGACGGTGAGGTAGGCCGTGGCTAGTTAGGTAGGTACCTATGCATTTTATGAACTTTGTTTAGCTGTTTAACAAGTAAAATTTAATGGATTTTGTAGTTTTTATCTTATCCTTACCGGAATGCGATGGCCGAGCAAAAAGTCATATGACGTAATCTTTGTTTCTGTAACGGTGACCTTACAAATTACAACACCGACCAGGTATACAATACACTCCATACACTGTAAAGAATAAATTATTCGTTATTCTGTTTATGTCCGCCCGTAAAGTCTAGATAACACGTGAAGATAAAATGAATCAACCGCTGGATGCCTCTTAGTACTTATCATCACAGGTATGTCCACACTTACAGGTGTGCCAAATAATCACCGGAGATATGAAATTACATATTATAACAGCAGTCAAATATTAAGTTTAATTAAATAAGTTTCTAAATATATTCGCAGGTGGATTGTTATTGCCGTCACGTACGTAGGTACCTCCACCTCGCTTATCTTCACCATTGATGTGTTATATTTAGATGAGACATGAAGCGAGAAAACGGGTTCCGCCACAGACATAGGAATTAATAGACGAGAAGATAAAGGCGAGGGGTAAAATCAACTGTTGAAGAACGAAGGGAGTGAAGATGACTGTGATTCGTCAATAAATCAATCTCACAGTAAATAGGCATCTCGCATTATAATATCACCATTTACTTCTTAAAAGTAAAATCTGCTTTGAATGAATAGACATTTTTACATGGGAGCGCAAATTACTCGCCACGTTATGAACAAATTTGCGAAGTCCAAATTCGGCAAAGTAAGGCAGCTTCTATATTCAGAGTCGTAGTTAGTTTCAGAGTATTTAGTTAAGACACTTTTATAAATGTTCATAATTTACTTCCCAACAACCAACCAGCTTTGTGTTTCGCGTCCAGACGTTTCTCGATGTGATAGTAACAACTGATTCATATTATACGATGTGAATATGCTTAAAATAAAATAAAATAATGCTTATATATGGAATGTAATACGACAATTGGGTTTATTCTCTTTTTTCGCATCTATTTTTACCAGTTTTCATAGTACAAGTAAACATTTTGCCGTGTTATTTCGTAAAATGAACCGATGATGCCTCGACCATAGTTCGCACAAGAATGATGACGTCACGTTTTCAAATATCACTTGAGGCCGTACGCGAGCCCAGCCGGCTCAATGGAACCGGTATGGGGAGTGGGGATAATACGCTTTTAATCACTTAGGGCAGGTCTACTAATATTCATATGTCTATGGGTTCCGCCTTTTTGACCTCCAACTAACCTCCAACTCTTCCAACGCTCTAACTAAAACCACCGCTTCAGGTCTACGCGCACCGCTCTTGGCGTTCTAATAGTGGAACAAGTTTCGACGAGAATATAGTGCGCCTCTAATTATAGCTCTATGTTCTACAAACACTTTCATGATGAATTAAATTAATTTTGTAAACAAACGCTAATTTTTGCCTGATACGATGTCCCAATGTTGTATTGTACTTGTTATGCGTATTCTAATGTATTAGCTTTGCTCGTACTCATGGTTCGTAGCTTCTATCATTATTGAATAAGGTAGGCAGTACGAAAATTCCATACCATAAAACTACAACGGTGTGTGGGTACCAAAAATAATATTATTATGTTAGGTAGGTACCTTATTTTGGTTACACTTTTAATACACAGAAATAGCTACAATTTTTGTAAGCAGTAAAATTTGTAATTCAATGAAGCGTCCGTTCCTGCCTACAGATATTTTATTTAAAAAATTACGTCATGATAAAAAATAGCGGCCGATAGCCCGTTTGGATTGAGATTACTTCCACAATTTGTACATAGTAAGTTTTCAGAAAATAGAGTGAAAATAAGAAAATATTAAGTACCTGGTAATTCTTTATAGCTCCATGTTTGTGAAATATTACATCATCCAAAAGGCTTAACAAAACTAGAAAATGATTTTAAACTAAACATAATTAAATAAGCTTTGAATTAGACATGTACCGAGGTAGGTATATAATTAATGTTGTAGGTTGTTAAAAGGTTCAAATTTTCTAGTTAAAAGATCTTTGATTAATATATGTATCGTGGTAGGTATTTGATTAAAGTTACATGTTGTTAAAAGGTTCAAATTTTCTACTTAAATGATATTTGAATTAGATATGTACCGAGATAGGTATTTAATTAATCCTGTAGGTTGTTAAAAGGCTTTAAATTTCTGGATAAAATCAAGAATTAAAAGTTGTAGGTACAAAATCTACAATGTAGATAATACTTTATGATAAAATGCACTTGGTATCTGATAGGAAACTAAATTTTATCTACTCGTACAAGGAAAACATATATTTTCAGTTATTATTTTAAAAGATAAATATGAAGTGCACACAGTTTTATTCGTTATAATCCTTTGATAAATGATAATTACCTAATAAATGGTTAATAACAATATTTGCGTAATGTAAATGCAACCCGACCATTCGTCGAGGAAAGTTATTTAAAAATAGATATTATTATTATTATTTATTTGAAATTATAAAGAAAAGATTTCAAATTAATGATATTATGTTACATAACAGAGGAACGGCTGCGCGACCCTTTTCTTACAAAACTTAAATTCGGATTTGAGATCAGTGGCTGAGTTGGAATCGCGTTTGGGTCCCACCCAGGAGTAGTGTGTTCAATTAGAATTTCAAATTAAAAAACGCTCCGTTTGCGATGTTTTATTTTTTATTTTATATCTCATCGTGTTGGGTAAGATTATTTTTTAGCTATCCAAAAAAATGCCAAAGTTGCCTCTGAAATTATGAAAAATCTCATCTTTAACGGTCTATATTTCATAATTGAATACACAAATAAATAAAATAGCATAAGTTCATACTAGATTCTTGCCATATCTTTTGATAAAAATAAATATTATTCAGTTTATTTGAGTATTTTGGTATCAAATCAAAATTTAAGTCTTTATGAAAAAGGCCTCGCAGCCATGTTAATAGAGAAATATTCTTGGGTCCAATTGGGGAGCTAGTCTGTTTGCAAATACTTAAAAATAATAATGGTAGGTACAACATAATTGCATAAATATAGTAGGTATTGTTACAAAAAATACCAGTATCTAAAATATTGCACCATAAATGAATAAATGAAAATACGTATAAAATTATAATAAAGAGAATTTACAAAATGTTATTGGGTTGCAATAATAAATCTTTTATCACTATGGTAACATTTTCAACAATATTTAACACGTGAAAATAAATGGTTATCTTAAATTTACCTACTTAGCGACTTTCTGATTCTCTCTTGTCGTGTGTACAAATCATTTTTAAAATATTTAAAATTGTCTTTATTGTCTGACTAATGGCTATTCCAAAACGTGATGGCAAAGTTTCTTCTAGTGGTGAAGGCGTGATCTAATAGACAGAAAAAAAGAATGGTTGGAATATTGAGCTGCCGACTCGGAATGTTGGTAACGTGTTTACAGCAGAGTTTCAACAACACTCACTGATCTTCGATAGTCCCATGATGTCATAGTTATTTTATATTTCTCGCATTTTTACTCTCGCTGCGGACTGCGGAGAGGTCACATCCATCACACTTGTAATGTAGGTACAAACATATCTGCTTAGTTAGTTCTATATTTGTGTGGAATAATTCTGTGTCGTCATTATCTAGGGGAAATATTTTTTTTTGTAATTATGCTGATACTACAGATCGACACAGTGAACTGTGAAGTCGGTGGCGTCGCTATTGTAAATATTAGGGAGCCAGTGCAACATAAATCGCACGTTATTTAGAGGGTTTTATCAATGATTACGTAATATAAAATGATCGCAATGCTTTTAGGCATTTCGGTTTTAGGAAATTTTTTATCAATTACGCCAGAAGTTGGGAATGTAGTTTTATTTATTTTTCGGAATAACTTTATTGAGTAAAACCTCAAATTGTAATATTTAATTATTGAAGACAATATTAGCGATTTCTAAACGAAGAGCTGATTTTTCTGTTTCAGATTTTCGTAGTTTTATTTATTTCGGTTTATTTTGTACCATAAAAGCAAAACATAAATATTTTAATAAACAGAATTCATTTTTAATATCGAATCATTAAAAAATGTGTTTTTAGCTCCTGTATTTGTCGCCTGAAAAATTAACTGTGTCGAGCTGTATCTATTTCCAAAGAAATAAGCTCAAAACAATCTAAATTAAAATCTTTAGATATACATATATATATGAATATGTACCTACCTGAAAACGATGACAAATAAAAATAACGAAATGTTAAAAATTTTGTGATGTGAAATGCGATTAGGAATAATTTATATTATTTACCAACGTATAAATTTGCATATAAACCCAAGTATTTAGTTACATATATTTGTTTATTTGCATAATTCGCGAAGTTAACAAAGAAAATAACACCAAAAGCCTACAAACCGTGAGAATTATTCACCGTATTGTATTTCTAATTTTGTTTTGTACTCGATTTTTTTTTGTGTAGAGTAGAAAGGTATTTTATTTATACGTAAATTTTATTGGTACCTATGTAGCTATAAAATTTACGTACAGAACAATATTAGAAATATAGGGTTTTCCAATAAGAGGTGTTATTTTGAATAGCCCGCTATTTCGGTAGATGTTACTTTTAAAGCTGTCATTTTTTGACATTTGACAAGTAGAAACTACGCAATTAATAAAAATGATCTTGAATGAGCTACAAAATATTTGTTGATTGGGTCCTTGAAATGCGTGAAAATGATCCGGAATTCCATCGAAAATCATCTTGAGTGATGAGGCCCATTTCCACCTCGGTGGCTTCGTCAACAAGAAAAAATTGTCGCATCTGGGGCTCGGAAAACCCAAGAGTTATTGCTGAAAAGCCTCTCTATCCTCAACGTGTGACTGTTTGGTGCGGTTTATGGTCCGGCGTAGTCATTGAACCTTACTTTTTAGAAAATGAGGCTGGAGCAACAGTTATGGTGAATGGATTGCGTTATCGAGAGATGATTAATGATTTTTTATGGCCGGAATTGGATGGTATTGATCTGGAAAACGTTTACTTTCAACAAGACGGCGCTACGTGCCACACAAGAAACGAAACCATTGATCTTTTACGATTGAATATCAAAATAACACCTCTTATTGGAAAACCCTGTATAATACCTTTCTTCTCTACACAATTTGTTTTATTGGTACCTATGTAGCTAACAATGTAGTAGTGGCGTACATTGCTCTGCGACCAAAAGTAGGCTTCGTGTAGTTTTCTCAGTTCGCGTATGACTTGTGCATTGAATATTTGAAATCGGCTATTGGATTTTTGTTGCCAACAGAATGATTTAGCCTTATCGTATTCCTAGAAAAATCTTGAATTTTAAAGGAAATCTGCTAATTTTTTTAATGTTCCTTTTTCTTTTATGAACTGCTAGCCACTGCTATGTTGGTAGCTACGTTTAAATGGGTATATTATACTGGCGATAAGTTTATATTTAATAAGCGTAATTAGTTGTAGGAGATAAATATTTGCACGTAATCAATTAGCCAAATTCCGGAGATCGATAAAAAAAATTATTCGTTTTATCCATTAACTTTTTTTTGCCAATATGCTTTTCTAATATGAAAGTTTTGAAAACCTGTCGAGTGCGTGAAATTGATTTGATGGCATCTCACTTTTTATTCAAAGAAATAAATCACCTTTATTCAACGTCTCGATGATTTGCAAAATAGTTGAACACATCATATACTTTGACGGTATATTCCACATTCACTGAAAAGATAGATATGTATTTTGAACGCGTCCCTCTCCCTAAAGTAAGCTCAGTTTGTCCTTACTTCTGATGAAAACAGTTTTTCACATTTCTAAATCTTTCATGAACAGATTATCGATTTCATCCATATAATAAAGATTAACCCCAGACGTGCCTTGTGGGCGTGTTTCGTGATCCAATAATAGGCCTAAACGAGGCCTATATTTCCATACAAAACTGTGTCTCACCAATAATACGAAATTCAAATGGGAAAGCTATATAAAATTTCAGGCAAGTGGAAGAGAAACGGACAGTCAAAAGTTACTAGTCAGTAGCACATTTGTCTCCATTCAAATTTATATGCAAGGGACATATAGTTTTTTTTTCTATGATTTCATCGGACTACTTCGGGCCTAGGACTAGAAAGGTTTATGTAAACTGTAAACTGGCAACGACAGTTTTCTTTCAAATCTGTATAGAACATACTTTTTGGAATTATCTGTACAGAGTTCACGCTTGTTACTTGCGAGATAAATACGATTTGAGTAAATAAATATCATATGAGTACGTAAATAATTGATGTAGGTAAATAAATGTTAGTAAATAAGTGTGTTCAAAGTGACGACCTGACTGAATCCGGAACGCACGTTTCGCAGAATCGTTTATACATATAATAAAAAAGAAAATATACATAACTACTATGGTAGTACATTTAAAGGTTCCATGATAACTCAACATAGTGACAATTCAACACACTTTTAAAAAGTGATATAAAGTCATTAGAAACTATGAAAATTATTTATTTTTTTAACCTAACCTAACCTAACCTACTTAACCCAGTTAATAAAGTTTTTGTTTCATCACTTTCCATGACTTTATATAACTTTTTAAAAATGTGATGAATTATCATTTTGAT
This sequence comes from Hesperophylax consimilis, assembly GCF_061612785.1. Lineage (NCBI taxonomy): Eukaryota > Metazoa > Arthropoda > Insecta > Trichoptera > Limnephilidae > Hesperophylax > Hesperophylax consimilis. Next base: position 14,962,971 of record NC_142842.1, read on the forward strand.
GACTTATCCGGTCACCCATTTAAATTGAAAAGTAGGTATATACCCTCAGCACATAGTCGAGGTTCAAGGTGAAAATACAACATTCAGAAACAAAATTATACTTAAATTGGCTATTTAGTCAGGTTTAGTAAGTGACTAGATCTGAACAGCCAGATACATCCTAACCTTTCTCTTCCCATCACCTTTTAATCCCTACACGCTTCAGCCTACCTAATAGCATAATAGGGGATGCCATAATCCCACTCTCTTCTCTTCGGGGACATGTGGATTTTTGTGCGGTACTCACATCTAAAATTTAACTCAATGCTCAATAAAATGAGTTTTATTTTAAATTATTTTTGGATAAACATGTATTACTGGGTAACTAACTACCTATGTATATTATTATTTTTAAAGTAAGCGCTGCCTATGTTAAATGCCATGCTTTTGAATTAGTGTCTATCTAATGATAATAATGGTTTCTAGTCACAGTGTAAAATGGAGTTATCGCATGTCAAACGTTTATGGTTTAGCACATTAAAATTACACGCCCAGAAGTTTATCATCGACAATTATATCATCTTGTTATTTATATCACCTGGACACACCCATATTGAAAAATAGCGGAAATCGTGCTGCTAGGGGGCATTTTCCTGTAGCTTATGAAAAATGACAATAAGAACTGATAACATAGTAGAATTTCTATCAAATTATATACTTTCATCGGTAAGTTTTTAAAAATATCTATTAGAATTTACCTTTTTTATTTTTTGATGATTGAAGTGGAATCTTAGAAGTGTAAATTAACCCACTTTCCGACATCCGATCGAGCTGTCACTCGGCAGATAGACTCGTTGACGATGATAATGCATTCTATCCACCGGTGACAATAGCGCATACGCGCTCGGACGTATACGAATTTCTCTGAAGTTGTATGACATTACAGCAGTTAATATATGAAATAAATGTCGGTCCTACCCAATTGGGATCTGGCTCAGGTGCAAATCCGTTGCTTGGTTGAGAAGAACTACGGAAGGACACGTGGATTATATAAGTGCAATTTAAAATTAATTTCAGTACCTACTCTAGGTTTGTTATAAGATATAAAGCAACAAAATTAATGTGTATATCCGCTTTTATCTATTCTAGATGAAATAGCAATGAAAATTTCCCACGAAACATCTACATACATGTTGTGCAGAGGCAACTATTTTATAATGTATGGCTCCGAATGCTGGACTATGTACAACTCCTACTCTAGGCAACTCGAATCAGCAGAAATGCGAATGCTTAGATGGACGGCAGGAGTATCATTAAAAGATAAAATTAAAAGCTCACGCATTCGTGGTAGCCTGGGTGTCACTGACATAAACAGTAAGCTAGAGGAACGACAGTTAAGATGGTATGGGCACATAAGACGGAGACCACCAGACCACACAGTGAAGCAGGCAATGTCTATAGAGCTTCAAAGACAGTCATCCAGAGGTAGACCAAAGAACTCCTGGATGACCCAATGCTCCAAAATCCTACAAAGAAACGGCCTAGATGAAAGCGACACTCAGAACCGAAGAAGCTATAACCTGAGAACGAGAAGAGCCGACCCCAACAGCCTACCTAGGCAATGAGTTGGGATAGTGCTAGGAAGAAGAAGATCTACATACATAGTAGTGAGTAATATACATAAATGCATCACAAAAAACGTAATTGTTTTTTTCTTAAAACTGCACTCATTTGTGCGCTAGGCCATCGATATATATTATGCACATAATAAATTTCCATTGTATTTTGCGTCTTTATAATCGTCGTGTACCCTTTCATGTTTGTTTTGTTCTGAATTTTGCAACATGGCTATAAAAGCGATAAACTGATTTGAAATGGCTACGGGCTATAAAACGTTAATGAAGGTTGGTGGTTGGCCATACAACTTTAAGTGCGTAAATTTTCACTGTTTATGGTCTTTTTTTTTTTTTTTTACAGTATTACCGCACAAGAGTCCCAACTGCTCCCGTCTGGAGCCAGTGAGACTATGGCATCCCCAATTGGGGTATGTTGTGAGGCTGAGGGTATTGGGGAGGGGAGGGAGATGGGGAAGAGGAAGGTGGGGAAGTACCTGGCTATTCAGATCTGGTCACCAAACACGGCTAAAGCCATTTCAAGCAACGTTTCAATTCTGAATGGTGGTCTTACACCAGGGCGATACTGAGAGTATCTTCCACTCTAGTATCTAGTAATAAATATGTAGTTTAAAAAATTTCAAATTCCTGAATATAATCACAGGTGGCGCAAAGTAATCACCCTATCGGAAGATTATATAATTTTTGCAAATGGCGGCAAATGTCAATTCTGCTTTGACATTTGTGAAGTAAACAGACGCAGAAAACAGGCCAATAAGCCATGGAAGGCTGTACTCCTTAATAACATTGTTTTTTTTCCATTTTTTGCGGAATAATTCGTCTGTGGTACCTACGGGTCTGCAAGATCACCCGATTTGAACGCTCCAGACTTCTTTTTGTGGGGTTTTTCGAAGTCACGTGTTATGTCAACAAGCCCCAAGCTCTTAGCTCTAAGTCAAGAATGCAAGAACTTATCGCTAGAAGTACTCGCAAAAGTGATGGAAACCGCCATAAAATAATGGTATAAATATTACATTGAAAAAAAATGAAGACACCAAATAAATATAATCCAAAAACAGAACCAAAGCTTTTCATTTATAAAAAAAAATCGTGATTATCTTTGCGCCACCTTGTATATGTTTCTCGGCAACAGCAACTAACATAAAAAAAATACGACATCTTTAAATGATTTTTACCTAATCTAAGTGATTTTTAGACTCATAAAACATTTGTTTACAAAGTAATCATATTAATTCGACAGGGTTTTAATAAAGTGTATACACAGTTGGATGAAGTTTTTTTAGGTTTCTGTGTGATATTTAGCGACATGAACCAGACAACAACGTGTAATAATTCCGTTCAGCTGTAAATTGTTTGTGGAATATTATATCTTTCAATTAGTCCCTAACGTAATACTACGTTTGACCACGCCTTCTAATATAAACATCAATTAACCCACTACGGAAATGATGGTTTAGTTTTCCAAATATACTTATTTTATTCGGTACAATAAGGTTTAATATGTGTTTAAAATTATTTAATTGACTGGGCGCGGGCGTAACGAAGTCCTGTTTTAAATTTCGTATGTCTCTAAAATAGTTCCGTTTCTGTTTCAAGGCGGTGACTTTTTTTAATGCTTCATATGTCTATGATGCTTCAGAAAGATTTAAATCCGTGAAATCCATGTCTCGCGTTTATTTGGACTTTCTTAATTTTTAATGCTTTTTTTCAATATTATAATTTTTTTTTCACAATTTGTCCAACGTTATTTGAACAAATTGTGTAATTCCTTATATGAAATATAAGTAGTTTCTTACAAATCTTATGATTTCAGGGGAGCTATTGGTTTTGTTTTATTAAATTAGATACCAAAAAATGTACTTTTTTGGACTAAAAAAGTATATTACCAGATACCAAAAAATGTACTGTACCAGCGGCGGTTCGTGGTCTTTTCAACTGGGGTTCAAAAAATCGAGAGAAGATATATTTAATCAAAATGTACTTACTGTTGTTGTTGCTATATACTGGAGAAAGCTCAACACAATATTGCATAACTAGCGACTTGGACAATACGACATTTGCCGAAACTTTCGTAAAATTAACTAAGGAATACAGCGTCTTATCTAAAAAGGGTTGAATTTTTAATACGAAAATATAAGTATGGATACATTAAAATCTGTTCATTTTATTCGTAAATTTAAAGATGTCATTTAGCAAACAGTTGGATAAATGCCAAGAAAATAAAAATGTTCAAAAATTTACTATGGAATGTTAAATACCAAAACATAACAAAATAAAAAACATTTAACTTGAATCCTTATTGTGACCAAAGACCGGCCGGCGCCATCCGTCAATCTCCGGAGGTAACTTGGAATTAAATATCATGCTTCGCGGCGCACCAGGATAGTGTTAATTTGGCATTGATTTGCGATAACACCGTCCAACGTCAAGGTGATTGTGATGTTTTGTATGAAGCATTTTGTACTGATTCTCTAACGCACAAAATGGGAATACCAGGTTGCTCTTCGACCTCTTTTTCGGTTGCGTGGATTTTTAAGGCGGAATTTTAGTGGTGTGCTGTTTAAAATGTGCTGATATTATTATGATACATGTTGTCTTCAATAAATCTTTTTTTAATGGGGGTTCACCGCACAAACGCACTTTAGAGAAAACCGCTACAGGTAAGTACCTACTGAAGTATTAATGTTATGAAATTGCTGTTGGTAGGTACTCAATACTACATAAACTTCATATATCTCTCATTTATGGGTTGAATAGGGATTCCATAAAAGTATGAATTTTGTATCAGGGGGATTACTTTTGATAAATAAATTGACAAGATAATCGCATGTGAGGTCTACAGCCAATATTAATTGATAACTTTTTTGTCTAAGTGTGTTACCTGCTGTTAATCGTTTTACTCATAAAAATATCAGATTTCGTTAAAATAACCTGTTGCAGGATTAATTTATTTGGTTACACCTAACCTGTAACCTGTCCCCCAATGTTATTTTCCATATGTAGATAATTTCGTACAACTTTTATGTCTAAATATATGGGAATATATAATATAATATAAACTCATAACTTTGCATTATTCGAACCTCGATAACTTCCCCTCGAGGTTCTGGAAAATCCGTAACATTAATTTGGATCTCCGGACATACTGGCGTCTCGGGAAATGAAATTGGGAACTTCCTAGAAAAGGATGACACGTCCAATGCGATCATTACTCTCGCCAATTTTGTACCCCTAAAAGGAATTTTTCGATTAGATAGAACCTGCACAGAATGAAAAGGATATTGGCAAAATATTAGATAAATCAGGGGAGACGTCTCAATCAAAACACGATTCTGGTGGAATCACACACGACTTGCAAATTAAAAAAAAATATACATATACTCTTGTTCGGATATAATTTAAACATTGAGCGATCTTTTCCAACAATTTTAGTACATTTAGCGGTTTTACCCTTTGTGGCCTTGAAAACATTAAATTACGTTTGATTGTGGTTGTTATACTCTAATCAATTTCCTATTTTGTTTCAAACTTTAAATCTGATTTCGTACTTAAGTCTCTCTCCGCATTGAAGTTCTCCATAATCTCAAACTCATATTAATTCTTCAAACGATAAACTAACCATCACTCCGTCTAGCGCAGGGGAAGGCAGAGAGGATGAACCGCCACATATTTTTGGCACACATTCCTTGCTTAATTCACACGCATACGTAGTCTCAAACAAACCCTTCAATTATTCTGACTAAAGGGTCAAAGACATGACCAAATTTTTCAAATGATTAAAAAATATATTCACGCTCTCCGCATTGTGAATCGTGTTGATAAGTCTTGAGAAAGGTGACAGCCTAATTTGATAAAAACAAAACCAAACTTATGTTCCTCCTCACAGAAATAATAATACACATCGACACGACGACATAAAATAATAATACAAATCGAAACCGCGACATAAAATAATAATACAAATCGAAACCGCGACATAAAATAATAATACAAATCGAAGCCACGACATAAAATAATAATACAAATCGAAACCACGACATAAAATCTAATAACGTGCTTCACGATTCACGAGTATAAGACATTCTATATTTTGCTCGCATAATACATCATCGGTTATTTGTAAAGTCGCTCGTTAGTTGCGTGTGAGATTAGTTTAGCATGCTGTGCTATAAAATACAAAGTACATGCCTACAAAAGTACATGTGGTGTTATGTATGGGATCTAGGGAAAAGCGAATAGCAAGCGGGGCGCTAATAATAAGCCAGTGGGTTATAAAGAACCATTTACACAGCACTTTGATCAGGAAAACTGGCAAAACTTTATTCGTTATTTTCACCGTACAAATGTGGAAACCTACCCCAAAAATTTACTTTCAAACTTAGGTAATTTCGTATCCATGCACGACTCTTGTATGTTTGTAAATCTTTAATCGACTCATTATTATTTATTGCAATGTAAACAAGGCATTGTTTTTGGGAAACCTTTCACTAAAAATATTTGGCTTGAAGCAGCAAAATGACCTACCTCATTTTAATAACCTTTGATAATAGGTAGGTTACCTGAAAAATACTTAGCAATTTGTAGTATAATAACTTTTCTTGTATGCCTTATTCGAGAGATGATAGCCTCCATTCAAAGCTCTGGTAAAACTGTAACTCTGATTTGGATTCCTGGACATGTTGGTATCATGGGTAATGATATTGCGGATGCCTTGGCAAAACAAGGAGCGTCCAACCCTGTTGTTACCCTCGTAAACCACATTCCCCTATCTGACATTTTTTCCATCATCAAAGATAGATCCCGCAATGTTTGGTCGGAGTATTGGCACATTGCTAGTCAATCCAAGGGAGCCTGCTATGCCTCAATACAAAGGACTATTCCATCAAAACCGTGGTTTCAGCAATTCCCTCATTTTTCTAAAAAAGAAATTTCTACACTCATTCGAATGAGGATCGGACATTGTTCCGTTCCTTCCCATCTTTTTAAAATTCACGTCGTTGACTCCTCAGATTGTACATTCTGTGGTCTAGAAGTGGGAACTTTAGATCACATATTTTTTGGTTGTCCCTCTCTAAACAAATATCCTCTCTTCTATCAAGCCTTATCTAAAATTGCATCCCCTCCATTCAACATCTCATCTCTTCTAAGTCTGAACTCGACTCCAATTTTCATTATAATTTTGAAATTTGCCCATTTAAATAAAATTAATATTTAAATTCACCTTTCATTTCTCAATAATTTTAAATGATGGCCAAGAATACCCTTGGAGGGTGAAAGCCAGAAATAATGTTAAAAAAAAAAATTCTGGTTTAAAATTTTTGACTGTTAGCACGATTTCTAGTATTTTAAGCGAAACGTCTCGAGAGCCCTTTATTTAGAAGTAGATCGGTTATCGTTGTCATCCGGTAAGCATTAACAGATTTTTCCTAAGACCTAAAAATAGCATCAAAACCGAAGAAAATGCATTTATTATACACTTAACTCAAAGTTTGCAAGATTCGAAATCAACCGATTGCTAGCTGAGCGTCATACTATATGTAATGTTATGCTACGTATAAACAGGACAAGATTTCCGCGAGCGAGCCGCGAATCATGGGAAAGGAACGAAGCAACGCAAAAACAAAGTAATTCGTAGCTCAGCTCGCGGAAATGTGTACGTGTTTATACGCACCCTAATGTAGTGGGTTATTCTAACTGACTTGTAGGTAGGTAGATATCATAGCTGTAGTAATAAAAGTCGGGTTGTTTTTTCAGGGTTGCCCTGAGAACCCGAATGAGACGTGGGAATTCTCAGATTATTCCTATTCCATTGTTGGAGATGCTGAACAGAGGGGCTTTTATGGAGAGGAATGATGAACCAAGGTCTTGAAGAAACCCATGTTTTAAGAACAGTGCCGAATTTGGCCTACAACACTTATAGAAGGGGCGTATAGCTAGGCTAACAATTGTGTGTTGTGATGTATTTTACTCTTATAACTACAGTCTACAAGCTTTGCTTTTATACTTTGTTAATAATTGTAAAATTACCTACCTTGTATAAATACATGTGTCATTTTAATTTTTAGTATACAATGTATTTTGTATCCTGATAAAGGAACCACTGTTTATTATTACCAACGAAGTGTTTAATTTCCTAATTTAGCTTTTCGGTAAATCCAACATTGTGTATCGGATGGAGGAAACGCAAAAGCTGGCTGGTATTTTCAAAGACTAACTCCCTTAACTAACTTGAAAACGATATTATACCGGAAATAGTCAGCTGTGCGCTTATATAAATATGTAAATTATTAACGTGTCCCTTAACTTGGCACGATTGCCAAAAGGACTAATGATGCTAGTTCCTACAGTCTACTAAAATGTCGTTAATAAGCACCGCATTTCCACCTTCTGTATGTTTTTCAACAGCTTAAATCCGATGGATTGCCCGTTTTGAGTGGCAACATATTTATGCTTGTCAAAAAACTTGTTTAATAAAATTCCCGTTGCTTATTTAATAAGTCTGAGTCCGTCCCTGACTTCAACATCACGTACACACATAATAAATAATCATCTTGCTGCAATATTTAAGCTGTCTTAATTTGGAAGATCAATTAACATTATTAATATGCATACCTCGCGACGCGATAATATCCTGTCACTAATTTGTAGGTACCTATACATCGTGGACGAGTAAAAACAAATATTTATTATTTAGCTCCTGTTTTAATAATGCAAATGCAACTGCAAGGAACATCGCCACCAGTTTAAATCACACAATAAATATTATAGCAATATTGATTGATGTATTTAACCTAACTCGTCATAACCTCATTCTAAAGCAGACAATGCAGCTATTATCATACGGCTAAATATAAAATCCTATTCCTGATTAATTCGTTAGGCAGATGAACCATAAACAAAGTTCTTAGTTCCTGCCACCCTGCTTGTCCGCCAGTCTGCTAACACAAAACCCACGTATCTTTTATGTTTTTTTTCTGTTGTGATAAAACGAGAGATAAATAATTTAAAATTATTATTATTCATTTATGCTAGACAGATATCGTAGATTGATGGATTAAATGAATCATAAATAATATGATAATGATTTTGTTAGGCAATATAAATAACCCCTTTTCGATAATGAACTCAAAATGACATAATGTTTATTTAAAGACAGATACAAACTGATCTGTGAATGTGGTAATGAATTCGGTCAATATCGACTACGGAACATTACTTTATATCAAATGTTTGTCGCCACCTTGGTCTTGGTTTTTTTTTAAATAAAATGTTAGTTAGTAGTTACTGCCTTTTTCTTTTGGAAATTTGTCATAAAAACTACTGTCGTATAAATAAAAAATAATAAGTAAACGAAGAGTCTGAGTTTGCACTGTAGATACCCACTACCTTTTTTTAAAATACAGATTTCGTTCCTGCATCGAGGCATTGAATTAGAACACTGAACGCCATGTTATGACCTATCTCTGTGGGTACTTCAATATCTATATGATGTATTCAAAGGAAAATGGGTCACTCTACCCCGAGATGTCAAACTATCCCTTTGTCCACAATAAGGCTACTGGGCTACATAATATTATGAACAACATTGCGACATTTTCTACACAGGCACGTATGCATATTTACACTGTAATATGCCTGAATTCATCTCCATGCATAATATTATTACTACGTTGAAGATGTACCTATGCGATTGATGTCATTGCTAAAAATAATTCTGTGAAAAAAACTGGTAATAACACAGAAAAACTTTTAAATAAATTGTAAGAAAGTTTTATAATATCTACCAAATTGTATGGATAAAATGGAGATTTTAAATATTTGAATAATATGTTTGCATGATTATAAATAGTAATGATATATATTATGCATAAGCAAGGTTTTAATATTTTTATTTTGTCATAAACCGCCCAAACAGGTTTATTTTCACTTTACTTCGTTCATATATTTATTAAATTAACACGTCCCGAGCAAGCTCCATTACGCGCTAACTTTAAGTTTTCAAAGAAATCTTACAAAGGCTTTTAAAAGGACGCTCAGAAAGGGAGCGCTCGAATTGTACCTATTATTTCATCCCTGTTTAGATCGGTAGTACTTACTTCCGTTTTCTTTATCCCTCCAAAATTGGCCTTTATTTGGCAGCGGCTTCACCGGATTCGGGCACTGCACGGCGACTAATAATTATCACTAAACACACACTTGAAATAATCTGATAACTGATGTATGCAAGCGGAGATTAAACTAATCAGGTTGCACGGTGAAAAGCGGATTGGTCGCACTGAAAGGCGTCTCTCTGACGGCGGGCGGCTGGCGTCTGGCGTCTGTCCGGCTCGGCTGTACGTCCCGTGCGCTGTGCGCTAGTCAGCTAGTGTACCGGCACTGGTACTAATGGATGAGGTAGGAGGAGTGCTGGGAAAACGATGGCCGTACTCGCACAGCTTTTCCTCTCGCTGTGTTCTCACTTTCCCCCGCGCTAACTTTATCTGCCATTACGCACAATTCATAGGCAATCGATAAACAAAACCCCGTCAGCCTTGCATGTTATCTCCTGTCGGATGGCGGCGGTGACTCCAAGGTTTAAATATCTATTTTTAAATGTTAAGCATTGACACAGTGACAGGGTTCCAGTGGCTGTGCATGTGTTTGTTTGGAGTATGGCTACCGAATATTAATTTATATTCCCCCTCTTTTCGTTTATCAGTGTATGTGTGTGTGAACGAGCGTATTCCTAAGTCAAGTGTTTAATGCCTTGGTATGAGTGAATTTGTGTGTAATTGCACGTTGGATGAGCTAATATTATCGTCTATGAATAGGTGATAGATATTTATTATGCAATAAACATAAACACTTCGCAAAACGTACTGAGTATTTTAAAAATAAGGCAATACGAATAAAACTACTAAACGAAATATGAAACAGAACAAGACACAGAACATAAAAAAGGTAAAGGTCACAACTGAGAATCATACACAGGATCTCTGTCTTATCCGGACAACGCCTCTAACCACTCGGACAGTGTAACCAGATTTTTGTCGATCTCATAATATAACATCAGAATTAACAATATTATCCTCAAGTAAAGTTCCAGCAATTGCAACAGTATAATAACCTTCAAAAGTTATTCCAGTAAAATTATTTGTGTTTGGTAAATTTCAACCCAATCCCAAACGCAACATTTGGCATGAATATATGTACAATAATAAAAGTAAAACCAACTGAAATATTTAATCCCCAAACATGACTGACGCATCAAAGTAGGGGTAACTTTGTATTTTAAAGGGAGAAAGAGAGGTAAATAGAGAAAGGGCTCGCCATCACACACAGGGAATTTTCGGGACGTGTCCCTCGTGACCATGAATTCGCATTCATCTTCTTTTGTCTTGGTTTCACACATACGCGCATTGGATGAAAGTTATTCGGAACAATAACACAATTTATATAAAGGCTTTACGTTGATTTGTTTCTGTGATTACAATAAAATTATATTATTGACTCAGCATTGCCGAATCCTCTTTTAGCTCGACCGTTTTACATTTCGTCCGTATATAAATTTGTTTCTACCTGCCTGAAGAAACTTTAAAAAAAGAATTGTCATTGAGATTGAGTGACGTTTCTTTGAAAAATTGTATAATTCCTTATTTGAAATTTTTTTTAAAGCTGCATTTACGTATTTAAGGTACGGGGTATTTAAGGTACAGGGTTTTCCAATAAGAGGTGTTATTTTGATATTCAATCGTAAAAGATTAATGGTTTCGTTGCTTGTGTGGCACGCAGCGCCGTTTTGTTGAAAGTAAACGTTGTCCAGATCAATACCATTTAATTCCGGCCATAAAAAATCATTAATTATCTCTCAATAGCGCAATCCATTCACCGTAACTGTTGCTCCTGCCTCATTTTCGATAAAGTAAGGTCCAATGACTCCGCCGGACCATAAACCGCACCAAACAGTCACACGTTGAAGATAGAGAGGCTTTTCAACAATGTCTCTTGGATTTTCCGAGCCCCAGATGCGACAATTTTGCTTGTTGATGAAGCCACCGAGGTGTTAATGGGCCTCATCACTCAAGATGATTTGCATTTGATTCACTCAAGTGAATTTTAATAATTTCAATGCGTTGTTGAAGCATGTATTGTTCCATTTTTATTAATGACTTAGTTTCTACTTGTCAAATGTCAAAAAATGATAGCTTCAAAAGTAACATCTACCGAAATAACGGGCTATTCAAAATAACACCTCTTATTGGAAAACCCCGTATAATAAATCTTATGACTTCAGTGGAAGTTTCGATTATGATTTATTAAATGAGAGAAAATTAGAAATATCCTTTTCAGGACGCAAAGTTTACTGTTCGCAGAACTATGTACTAGTATTGTGTATTAAATAATAATAAATTAAACTAGCAGTAAAAAACCCGCTCCGCGGGTTTGTTGCTGCTAGGCCCTGCGGGTGGCACTTGGTTAAGCTTCGCCCAGTTTAAGTGAAGCTAACAACAGTTACATTTAAAAGGTACATATTAGGTCATTCAAAGAGAGAGGGTGAGTATATATGGTTAATAGATTATTACAATATAGCGCCCCTGAGGTGATATCTCACAAAAGCGGCGCTATACAAATTGTCCAATAAATAAATAAATATAATGTTCAAATTTTATTGCGTACATATGCATTGATATACAACGGAAATAGATAAAATAATGTTATCTTTTTATTTAAAACACAGATAACTTTGCTTACATCACTTTATTATATACAACCGCTACATGTTTCATGAACGAAGTTCACCTCATCAGGAGTACGTATACTCCGAGGTCAAAAATTAAATATAGATTACAATTGGAAAGAAGAAGTGGAAGGAGGGGGAGGGGTTAGAGTGGGCGGGGTTTATCAGAATTAGGAATTACAATATCGTTAGACGGGAAAGACCAGTTGAGTGGGAAAATATTTAAAATAGATTATATTAAAAAAAATCTTGTTAATTATATCTGCTTTTATATTAACATGTTTTCTAATTTCTAAAAATTTTATTATTTATTTGCGATAGTTTATATTCTATGTGAAGTATTTAAAGACCTGAAAACACAAATAGCATACAACCATAAAACAAATAGCATTTAATAACGGTTATTCTAATAAATTGATAGTTGAAATACTAAATAAAAAAAATTAACATGATCGCTTCAAATGGTATATTTACCCTATTTCTAAAGATAGAAATAAACAATGGCGTAGAATTCTATTTGTGGATATCGATATTTCCAAAATTATAAATAAAAAACATTCCTGGTACTATTCAACCGGCGTTTTACACTACTAACAAAATTAAGAAATATATTCTTAATAATAAAGATAACGATAATCAATCAAAAAAATCGGGAGTTTATAAACTCAATTGGGATGATTTTAATTTCTTTTACAAAGGTAGAACCAATGGAAACTTTGCAGTCAGAACTAAAGAACATCTCGGAGCTCAATGGAAATAGTGAATCTGAGTTTGATCATCTTTTGAATAATGATCACACTTGATAAAAATTCAGGTCTTCAAATACTTCACACAGGATATAAAGCATCGCAAATAAATAATTTTGAAATTTTAGAAATAAGAAAACATGTCAATATAAAATCAGATATAATTATTAAGCAAAAAAAGATTATGAACCTTCTTTAAAATATTTTGCCACTTACATAACTGGTCTTTCCCGTCTTACGATATTGTAATTCCTAATTCTGATAAACTCCTCCTACTCTTACCCCTCCCCCTTACTTCCACTTCTTCCTTCCAATTGTAATCTATATTTAATTTTTTACTTCAATTTATACTTACTCCTGATTAGGTGAACTTCGTACATGTAACATGTAGAGGTTGTATGTAATTAAGTAATGTAGACAAAGTTATTTATGTTTTAATAAAATAAATAATGCCATCACAAAGTGATAAGCTTCCAGAAGAAATCTTCTTATTAAACGCTTGTTAATGGTCAAGTAATTTTGCGTATTGTTAGCTGCATATTTAAATATTCGCGCCAGTCATTTGGTTCGTTCTTATACCGCCAGAGGGGCAGAGTGGTCGAATTTTGCCTGCAGACCCCCTATTCGGGATTTACCCGAAACACACGATTTGAATTCGACCAATCAGAGGGCCTAGATCGTCCAGACGCAAGCGTAATAATACTATCAGATTAGTAGCTAATAAAATTTATTCGAGTCAAAAACACTTTTTACTTAAAAACACGCGATAAAAAGAGAGTAAGATATGAAGGTACCTAATACATACCCGGAACGTACAAGTACCTACCCAATGAAATATTGTTTTAAAAGTTAAAAGTACCTACCTACCTACCAAATATTTTTGTTTAAGGTCTAATAGTATAATACCCATAGATCAATCGTTAAACAGAAGCATCACAGTCGGTTGGTAGGTACTTACCATCCTTACCTTGGTACTTTAATTCTTTTCACGGTCGCAGGGAATACGTAACACGTGACACGCTTGAAATTTGATCGTAAAACCACGGAGTCGATATCTATTGCAGATTTACCAGTGGCGAGTTTGTAAGAGGTTTGTGGCATGAATAGCCATAATTTTATTTGCATCGTTTATCATTTTATAATGACTCGAGGCAAGACAGTGAATAACTGCTTGCGTGAACTTTGTTAACGTTTAGCTTCTGAGGGGAAAGCACCGATGACGTACATACCTACTACTGTCTTCTAAAACCGCAATCGTCATTTCCCACTATTAGTAATGTGTACACACAACACACTTGTCGAAATAAATATGTAATAACTTAGCGGAATGATTAGTTTTATTTTAGATTGTTAGCTACATAAAATCATGAAAATACTTTTTGAAAGTTGTACGCATAAAAAATAACGTTAGTATTTTTTTTATTAAGATAACAATTTAGATCTATTTATATACAGAGATTTCCAATAAGAGGTGTTATTTTGATATTCAATCGTAAAAGATCAATGGTTTCGTTGCTTGTGTGGCACGTAGAGCCGTCTCGTTAAAAGTAAACGTTGTCTAGATTAATACCATCCAATTCCGGCCATAAAACATCATTAATCATCTCTCGATAGCCCAATCCATTCACCGTAACTGTTGCTCCAGCCTCATTTTCGAAAAAGTAAGGTCCAATGACTCCGCCGGACCATAAACCGCACCAAACGGTCACACGTTGAGGATAGAGAGGCTTTTCAACAATAACTCTTGGGTTTTCCGACCCCCAGATGCGACAATTTTGCTTGTTGACGAAGCCACCGAGGTGGAAATGGGCCTCATCATTCAAGATGATATTTGATGCATTTGATTCACTCAAGTGAATTTTAATAATTTCAATGCGTTAATGAAGCGTGTATCGTTCCATTTGTATTAATGGCGTAGTTTCTACTTGTCAAATGTAAAAAAAATGACAGCTTCAAAAGTAACATCTACCGAAATAGCGGGCTATTCAAAATAACACCTCTTATTGGAAAACCGTTTAGTACGTATTTATAGTCCTGCTAAAAGAACATCGTTCAGAATTCAAACGTTTCGTGCTGCACGGAGAAAAGTGAGTAGGTATTGTTAATTTATTAAGAATCTCTTCAAATTACCGGTAATCCGTTTAAAAACGGGATTGTAGCCCATTTCCTGATACTTTTAGTAAATTCCTAATATATCGGAACACCTGTTAATGCACCTGCATTAGTCTTGATAATATGTAATGACGAAATGCGAAAATATTAGAATTTTTATGAACACGTGTTCCAACATCGTGATAATATATTCGTATTTTACTAAAAGTGTATCAGGAAACCTATCAATTCATTCGTTAAGGGTATGTAATCCCGTTTTAAACCGGATTACGAATAATTCGAAGAGATTCTTAATAAATTAGCAATATTTCATTTTTCTTCGTGTGTGTACCACTTTCTTCCCCTACCCGCTTCCTTCAGTCTTCACAAAATGTTGAGGATTCCGTAGCCCCCACTGGCTCGGGGCATCTAGGACTCTTGTACGGTAATCACTTTTAAGCAATTTAATAAGCTTTCTATAAAATAAGACAAAATTATTATTTTTGCGAAAAGTATTTGAACCTTCCGCTAGCCCAGTAATTTTCTACCCTAGGTACTGAACTATCGGGGCAAAATTTAGTCAAAGAGCCAAAACATAATTCACTCTAATACTTCCCTCTTCTTCTTTCATATAGTTGGGGGTCCAAGGGGAACATCAAGGTCCGTGAGCCACTCTATGCCTCAGACGTCGTTTTGAGTATTAATACTGTTTCATGTTTGTACGCTACAGTACTTTTTATTTCCTTAGTAAAATAGAGGGATATCCTTGGTAGAATCTTACAAGAATATATCTTGCGTATTGCTTTAAAATAGAGGGAGATCCTTGGTAGAATTTTACAAGAATATATCTTACGTATTGTTGCTAGGGTTTATTTATGATTGCTAGTCTCTCAACGAGTACTCGTTTCACGAGACGGACACTGCAAAAGTAAGCTGCCTACAGACTTAAATTTAACACCTTCGGGACCATGTTTCATTATGGAACTCAAGATAAATATCGAAAAAATTCTTAAGGAATATAACAAGATTAGTAGTATAAAAACTAAATTATAAAACAAAAATTGAAACAATATTAATCAAAATCGAAGATTCATCAAAGTTTGTACATAACGACACTACAAAACACAATAATTGATCTACAAAATAAAGTGATTCAAAACAAGAGGATTAGGTTAAATTTAATAATTAATAATTAAATTTAATAAAGACAGACAAACATTCCCAGGTTACGAATAACCCAACAATGTTTGAAAATCTCCTACTACCACCACAGAAAGCCGAAAATGTTGCTTGTGTTGTGATGGAGGTCTTAGCCAGCCGAGGAATCGAACACGCGACGCTCGGGTGAGACCCAAGCGCTATGCCCACTCAACCACTGACCGGTATATCAACAAATTAGAAACATTGATAAAAAAAGGTACAAATGAAGACAAAAGCTGTCCAATGGTGGTAATGGTGTATATTAATCTGGAAGTAAAATATTTTTAATATGATCGCTTTTTTACAAACACTCGAATCTAATGAATATATTTTTTGGAAGAATATTTTATCAACAAAGAATAAACAGAACATAACAATAATTGGCGATATTAATATTCACGTATCAAAAGAAAATAATAAAAAAATAAAAACTCATTTCGTTCGTGTCCGAAATTAATTTTATATTAAGTATAAAAAATTGTTCTAGACAAATGACGGGCCAACGTTCATCATGTATCGACCAGATATGGTGTAACACAAAACATACCGACAAATTACATACAATAATATTACTGACCATCACACATGCATCCATATTTAAACAACAGTCTTTGAATATATTACACATCGCCTTTTAAGCATTATTTTCTTTTTGTATATACTTCCTCCTCCCATAAACACGGAGAACTAAAATAATTAGGAAAAACAAATTATATTGCATACTGTTATAATTTGAAATCTAATATTATTTTGTAATAAATAAATAGATAAAAAGTTCACCCAAGAAAATCTTACGACTGGGAGGACCACTGTTGCGGCGGTGTAGAGGAACTAAAGGCAGACAGCAGGGGACAGTCTCTCCAAGGATTTTTAGAACCGACGACGAACATTCAGAGTATTTTATTTAGTCTTTGGAACATTCAAGTAGAATTTATTCTCACTTTGGCAAAAAATATAATTTAATTTACAAGAAAGATTTTAAAATTCTTAAAGATAAGATTTTTTAATTTTTCTATTCTGATTTTTTATGAAGTTTCGCAGAATTTGAACAATTCATCAAATTTCAAAGTATATATTCAAGATATGACTTCAGTTATGTGAAACAACTGGCCCATAGAACAGAACTCGAATGGAACTTTCATTCTGATATATGTATATTATATAATAAGAGAACTTTAAAACTAGCTTTGAAATTTGATGAAATGTTCATATTCTATAAAACAACTGGCCCAATAATTTTAAATTTTATAATAAATATAATAATTTCGGTGGTAACTAAGTCGGTCTGTGACTCCATTTCAAAGAACTCTTCCTTCGAATTTAAGGGTCATTTTCAAAATTGGAACTGTTGTTGTCAAGAATTCAGACAAGCGATCAAGTGCCTACCTATAATATAATATTTTTACAGAAAATTATTTTCATATTGTCCTTTTCAAAATTGGAACTGATGTGACTAGAATTCAGAGAAACGATTAAGTTCTTACCTATAGCAGAATGTCTTTTTACCAGAAAAAATATTTTAATTGCCATTTGAAAATTGGAACTGATCTGTGATTTTTCAGAGGAGTGCCCGCTAGTAATAATAAATAATTTTCAAACAAATTAAGGTATAATTTGTGTTATTTATTCACGTTGCACTCGTATATAGAAGCAATCTGAAATCCTTACGAAAGCGACAGAAAAAACTGTAAGTAGTTATTAAACCTCTGAACGTGGGTAGTGGGAATATCATCACAAGCAGAGATGAGGTCATATTAACATAGGTAGGTACCTGCTTTGAGAAACAAAAATACATATTTCAGTTTATATTATAATGCAGGAAAAGGATGCGAGAGATAGTGCGCGATGCGGTTCAGATTATGTTCAGGCACTGTTCAGCTGTGCATGGATAATATCCAACCCTCGATAGGAGTAGAACATAAGAAGATAAAAGTGATTTGTTATAAAGTGGGAATACTGGGAATACAAAAACACGCGACGCAGGTAAGGATTGAGGCAACACCAATGATGCAATTTATTTGATCTAATTATAAATATGACATCATTACATGTCAAGCTTTTATTGTATTCCTCACCTTTCGCTGTGACATTTCAAAATCATAATACCGTTTTTATCGAGATGTTTTAAATACAGGAACGTCCAGGGCCGGCCATGACCCAAACGGCGCCAGGCACGAGAAAAATTTTGGTGTCCCTTGTCAAAACCAGTAGAAAATCACTGTTATCAATCGGTAGGAAATCACTGTTATCAAAACCAGTAGACAATAAATTATTTGGAGCAATAATTAGTCGCCTGTAATATAAATAATAAAAATAAACTACCACGTGGCTCAGTTGTCCAGAGCGTCTGACCGGACTTCAGAAGGCGCGGGTTCAATTTGTAGATTTGAGATATTTTCAATTTGTATTGATATTACAGGCGACTAATTATTGTTTATAATAATTTATTATCCTTTGTGCTATGCATACAAACCTTATCTTATAAACATTAGTTTATCATTAAAAAATAAAAACCAGTAGACGCTTAGGCA
The DNA here is from genome assembly GCF_061612785.1 of Hesperophylax consimilis. Lineage (NCBI taxonomy): Eukaryota > Metazoa > Arthropoda > Insecta > Trichoptera > Limnephilidae > Hesperophylax > Hesperophylax consimilis. The sequence continues at coordinate 14,981,869 of NC_142842.1, forward strand.
CTAGGTAGTAGTTAGTATGTAGTAGGTAGTAGGTAGGAAATCACTGTAATCAATTATATTTGGATGATTTTTATTTTTGTGTGCGCCGTTTTTATGAAAATTAATCTCGAGGACGATTTGTTAGGTATTATCAGCGCCTTGGCAATTCGGCGCTCGGAGCGGGCTGCTCCTATAGCGCTCGCATAGGGCCGCCCCTGGGAACGTCCATACATATATTTGCATACGTAATATTTAACTGATAAGTGATGTTAATAAAATTGACGTTTCTATGACACAAACTTAAGCTAATTTGCAACATGTAGGAAAATCATAAAGTATAACTTACTAATCGTAAGAAAACGTTTGTCTAAATGTATGAGATAGCAAAGTAACTTACTTGGTGATCGAACTGGCCTCAACAAAACGAGTCACACTAATAAACTTACTTATAAATAATATGCCAAATTTTTCAAGCTTGCGTGATTTTTTTAGATACGTTTTTCTTCATTGCCTTTTTCGATTATGTCCTCGATTACGTCTACACAAAAGCGTATATAATTACTGTTATATATTAGTCTTGTTCGCAACTTGATCTTCGTTTCGTTAGAATTATTTTCTTAAACTGTTGTACACTAGATAGGTTAGGTACTTACCTACCAAAGTTGAAAAATTACAAGATATATTAATATCAACTACTCTCTTAAATAAATTTCAATAGTCTTGTACAGGCAAATCATTTTAAAAAGCGCAAGTTTGAATGTATTTGTGCACACCGATAGTGGTTCGACATAATTTTGGAAATTTATTTTTGTGTTCCGTGTCAGGCATCGACCAATTGTGTCAGGTCAATCCAGTCAGTCGTGTTAGATATTACTGTTTTACTCCATCAGAGTTCGAAAGAGCGTTACGAGCTGTCAAGATGATGTTGATCAGTTGATGTCCACAGAACCACTGGGTAGTTTTATACTATTTATCTTTATGTAACTCGGCCTGCACAGCAATTAACTCTTAAACCCTACCTGGGGTACTGGAGTACCCCCCTGGTGTTTAAAATATCAACAATTTTAACAATATTGCACTGTTGCAAAAATCGCTCTAGCTAATCTACTCTCGGTAATTGGCGCGTAAGTACGTCAGGAAGCCGTCACCGCCCGGCAAGTGCATTCGCGTCCACAGGTGTTCCGGGGTACCCCAGTACCCCGTGGTAGGAATACTGTTAGTTCTTTCTTCCAGTTATACTTGAATTACTGAAGGTATTTTTCGACATCTATCGGGTATGTTTACACATTATTTATGATTTACTTTACTTTGTGATAATGGTTGTGGAGTACAGTGTTGATAGGGAGGGCCTGCGCCCAATAACGAGACATTCATGGACTAATAATGTGTTATAAATGTAATGACAGTGTATGCAGTGTAATGAGGTGTCTGTATTGTTTTCAAATATGGCATCCCAGACTCGAAGTCTTGGGGGGGGAGGGTTAAATTGCAGCTGCTTTGTTGGTATCTGATGACGAAGAGCTCAACCTAGGAGAAGATTCAGAAGATGAGCCCGACGGTGTTATCGAGGATTTCCGGGACCATTCTGAAGTCGCACCTCGTGAAGACGGTGATCAAGATAGTGTGGAAGGAGATGAAGAGTATTTAGTGCCTGACAATGACTGGGCTGGTATAAATGAAAACGGTAGGCGCTTGGTTGATTCTCCATTAGTTATGTATGGAAAAGGTCATAATAAGCGAAAAAAGTGGACTAGTGTTAAGCCTTCTCGCTCAAGAATGCCTCGCCGCAATATTTTGTTGCACCCACCTGGTAACGTCTTAACAGAAACCTGACATGTGACAATTGGTTCACGTCTATACCTACAGCCAAGAAGTTACTGGAAAAAGGGATAACATTAGTTGGAACTGTAAAGAAGAATAAACGAGAAATTCCTCCTGTTTTCTTGGACACTAAAAATCGAGAAAGATGCACATCAATGTTTGCCTACGACGGACCTCTCACACTTTTGTCGTATTGTCCTCTGAAGTCAGCTAAGAAGAAAGTTGTAATCATGCTGTCCACCATGCATGACAGCCCTGAAAAGGATAATGAAGTGTACCTTCCAGAAATAATACATTTCTATAATAAAACCAAATGCGGGGTGGATGTGTTCGACCAACTTTGTAAGAAGTACTCAACGTCCAGGAAGACCAAAAGGTGGCCCATGTGTCTCTTCTACGGGTTGCTAAATGCCGTTATTGTCAACTCTTAGGTCTTATTCAAGCTGTTAACTAACATTGATGAAGAGAAAATAACCAAGCGGCGCGAATTTCTTAAGAGTTTGGTAATGGCACTCATAAAGCCTCATATGAGAGCAAAATTACAATAGCAAAGTTTACCCCGGGATATCAGAGAAACTATACGTGCAGTCTTAAATATTCATAGTGAAGATCATAGGCCGGTCCCTAATAATCTCAAACCTGGTCGCTGCTGTTTTTGTCCGCGCACAAAGGACAGAAAATCTCGATCTGTCTGTAACACTTGTCGCCGCCATATTTGTGCTGACCATCAATACAACATCTGTGCTTCATGTAACGACAAAAATGTCTATTAGTTTTTATTAATAAATTTTATTGTCTTTTCTTATTACTTTGCCTTAATAAAAATAATATTTAAAAAATATCAAAGACTTTTATTTTATTCATTTTTTTTGCGCGGGGTACTGCAGTACCCCGTGGTAGGAATAATTACATTCCCAGAGTGGTAGGGTTTAAGAGTTAATATCACTCTTGATCACTCCCACTGCGCCATAGCCTCGGTGCTTGCTACTTGCTACGTGTTGGGGTGTTTGCCTGAAGCCAGGTGCACTGCTAAAAGGTCAAATCGTTAATTTTACGTTTGCTTTCTCATGTTACCCGGCCCATAAAACTGGGTCGTCACGGCATTATGAGCAATTAAATGGATTTGCATTTTCATTAAGAATGAACACCATTATTTTGGCATAGATTGAGTTGTTGGTAGAGATGTTTGCATCAAATACAATGTTTTTTGAAATTTATGCATCAAATCTTTTTGAAGTGAAACTTCTTTAGGCGCGTAATGGATTTTCGATGGACGGAGTAAAACCGAGTCAGGATCGACACGAAAATGCGGGTACCCCCACCACCGCTCACCGTTCACTGTCCCTCTCTCACCATATGCGCTTGTTGAGGTGGGGGAGCCGCTCACGAACGTTCTCTCTCTTCTCTTCTTTCCTCTCTCTCAGACACCAGCGAACTGCGCCACGCCAAGCATCAGCTGCTTGGTTAGTATACTGCGTCGTGAGTGTAATACGAGTGAAATACGTAATTGATTGTGGTTCATACGGTTTAACAAAAGAAGTTTCACTTCTGTCTTGCGTAGGCTTGACACACCCACTTTTTTTTCAATTACCCCAGGGCCCTTGCCTACATTGAACCATCAACCTAATATTTCTTTCGTGATAAATGATAATAATTATTTTCTTGGTCCTTACATTATAATTTTAATGGTGTACTACTAACAAAATACGGGCGTGAGCCTAATATGGTAGCAAAAAAATCAAGTTAAGCATTATAATGACTACTAGCACAGACCCGTGTAAATCGCGGGATATATATTTTTTAAATTAAAGTTCAAAAAAATAATTGCTATTCTCCCATGTGATTTGTATTGCTACGCCACTGTGGTTTTGTATTGTTTTAGGACTACTACCTTTGACTTCAGTATACCGAGAGTAATATATTTTGTACGAGATGTTTCCCCAATTGAAGATGCACTACAAATGTCCCGTGCTGTACGTCTCATCTCATCACCTCACATCTCATGGCTCTGGTACAAAAATGTCGCATCACACGAAATGTAGTGATGTATTGCCAATACACCAACACCTCACAGCTCTATGTGGGCTCAATCAAGGCGCTAATAATACCTAATAGTGCTGACACATCGCCATTGAGATTATTTTTCATGAAAACGGCGCTACACAAAAATACAAATCATCCGATCACCTATCTAGGTATCTACTGGTTTTGACAAGGGTTGCCAAAATTTTGTCAGGCGCCATTCGGCTCAGGACCGGCTCTGAGTGTCATACATCAACCACCTCACCACCTCAACTCTCAAGGCTCTGGTACAAAAAATGTCCCATACACGAAATATAGAGATGTAGTGCCAGTACGCCAACCACCTCATTTGTAGTTAATACAAAGAAAACTATTTAGAACACTGGGCAAATACATTTTGTAAGGTGTAAACATTTTGCGAGTTTGTATGGGACATTTGTAGTCATCTTGTATGAGGTAGGTACTCAACACTACTGTCAACTGCTTGGAAGACAACTATGCTGACCAGTACAGATTCCAGCACCAACTGTTGTAAAGAGTGGCGGCAATTCATTACATACAAACAACCAAAATTATATATTTTTCTGACTTGAAAGACATGGCACAATTAAGGACAGGTTGTTTCGGCGAATTTGAACAATTCTTCAAATTTCAAAGTTAATTTTCAGGTTCTGTGAAAGATTTTTTCAAGTTCTGTTTTTATTTCAGTTCTGTCAAGCAACTACCCTATGCTGATATAATAACAGAACTTGAATAGGAATTTCACAGAACCCGGAAATCAACGTTGAAATTTGATGAATTGTTCAAATTCTCCGAAACAACCCGTCCTAAGTGTATTAAATAATTGAGTGGCGATGTATGCTGAGTGAGAATAACATAAAAGTATGAGAAAAGCAGGTATAAATGTGAATGAAGTTTATCCTCTCTGTCTATCCCCGCGGAAAACTGTGAGTTTGGGCATGATGGTTAGTCAGTTTAAAGATTTAAAAAAAATAATGAGAACATCAATTCGTAATACATTTTCAGATAAACTTTTAAAAGAAGTAAGAATAAATATTAATAAAAAATAATGTGTTGTGTTTAACAAATAAAATCATTTATTAAAAGTAAATTAGTTTGTACATTAAAATTAAAGAATGATAATTATTGATATAAAAAATTAATATTATGAATAGAGAGTGGAAAAAATGCAATTTACATTTTTTCATAGTTTTTCAGAAAATATACATATATTACAGGATTAGTGCACCTTTTGCATTTTTCCACAAAAAAGGGGTAGTTCGGATTAGAACGCACTGCAGCGGTTTTGGAATAGCTGAAAATGCCGAACCACGTACAAACACGCATTGCGGCTGGCGTTTTTACTTAACTCTATTTCATGGTGCTACTTGAGTAAAAACGCCAGACTTACCCATAGTACATGACATTATTGACTGTAAAAAAGGTATTTATAAAAGTTTCAACACGTATTCGATTCAACAAAATTCCAAATGTTCAGTTACCTCTATAACTTATTGGCTTCACAATGACACTAGACAGATCTTTTTAAAAATACAGATAATTAGTTTTTATAAAAGCAAATTAATCTGTTTTATCAACTACACTAAAGTTTAGAAAGTTCTAATAAATCGGTTTGAATCAGATAGTAAAAAAATCTAGAGTAATCAGATCGGGGTCGGTTGTTCTAAACAAATTTAACTGTGATAGAAAATAATACATGTTTTAATTTATTTTTTAAAAATTATTGTTTGGGTCATTGAAAATAACGTGAATGTGCCTGATTTAGGAACAAAAATTATTCTAAAACTTTGCTCTTATTATATAATGTCGGCTTTATTCGTAAAATGCGTAACTACCATTTTTCAAATTTTACAGCAGGCGCAAAAAACCTCCAGTGAAACAAAAATAAAAAACAACTTATTATTTTTATTTATGTTCAGAACATACCATATTTTTCTGAACATAAATAAACGAATATTGAACATTTGTAATTTAAGGCTTTCTATTTTAAAACGGAGTTTTTCTGCAAAATGGCGCATTTTACTAATTTGTGTTTAAAAACGAAATGGGTTTTTTGAAGAATTTACTATTCGAAGCGGGACTAATTTTAAAACCGAATGGCATAAATCTTATTTTCGAGAAAAACGGAGTAACGCAGTCTACAAGTTAAGCCAACGATAAGTAGACGTTAAGAGAAATTTTAGATTTTCAAACACATGTTTACTGACAAAGGGCATAATTTTCTCCTGGAGAACTTTAAATAATACTTACAATAAATTATAATTTATTTTTTTAATGTCTTTTACTGTGTTTTTTTTACATTGATAAACTACTTTTGAAAATGCAACTAATGCTTCCCTTTATTGAATTACCTTTGTAAAAGCTCTGAAATTCATAACACAATTATCCTAATATAAAAGTCATGAAATGAAAAATTTACGAATGTATTTTGCGTATTTCTTGCATTTTTGTCAAGTTTTGGTGCATTTAAATGTTAATATTTTTCCTTTGTTTAATTATGAATAAACAAACTAGACTTGCACTTTATCTTCAATCATTCACCAAAAAAATACAAGATGTGACTTTCAAACTTTGGTTTTTGGTTTTAATCTTCTCAATAAAAAAAAACAGTTTTGTAGCACAGGGATGTGTAGAGTAAATATATTTTTTAGTTTTTAAAACAGAAAAAATGTCACTAGAGAGAAAACTTAATCTCATTTTATTACTCCAAATAAACTCAAGAATTGCTGGTTAAAATCTGCTGGGTTTATCCTGTAGCTACAGTTTATAAGAAATGAAAAAACAGTGTTTTTTAAAAGGAAACATTAAGAAAAACATCTGTTGAACACACTTTCATTGTGTTATATACATAGATAATACACCGTAGATAATAATATATATTGTTTATCAGCTATAGAACATTAGCTGACGTAGAAACTGATGTCTTATTCCTTCATACAGCGATATCCAATTTATAAATTAATTATCTCGACTTAATTCAAATAAAAAAACGATTTCAGCATTACCAATTGATTGGGTGTACAATTTTATTAGTAATGCTGTTTGAATGCATTTAACTAATTTGAATAATAAATATATTTTAAAATTAAAATAAAAATAATACAAGGTTTTTGAGATTTATTAAAGCTTAAAAAATATACATCACAAAATTTTGCCATTATTTTATTAAATAATTGATTGTCCTATCCTATTTTTTTTCCTAACTAAAGGTTTACTGCTGGTAGTTACTATGTAACCTCTCCCTCTTTCTAATAAATAATATGTTATGAAACAATTCAAAACAAGAGTGGCAGATACTCTCAATATTCAACGCCCTTGTGAAATATCACCATTAAAATGAAGTGTTGCTTTAATCGGCTTTAGCCGTATTTAGTTACTGGATCTGAATAGATAGGTATTTCCCAACCCTTTCCCTCCCCACTCCCTTTAGTCTCACAACACACCGCAATTGGGATTCCATATCCTCACTAGCTACAGGCAGTTAGGACGGATGTGCGGTATTGACATAAAATAATATTGAAAACAGATGAAAGAGAAGTTACAACGCAGCTCTCAGTGGCAGGACCATATCACAGGAAGGTACTCAATTGGTGGACAGGCGCATCTGTCCGTACATGCCAAGGTCAACTTGGGCATTATTTTCCCATCTGTCGACCCACATGCTAGAAAACTGCTGCAGAAGTTTCTTAGCTTCTCCTTCGGGAACATCAGCTGTTATCTTCATGGACTTTATCTTACACTGCTCACTCTCTCTAAACCAGTTTCCTTGCAAGTCCGATTCTTGCATGTATTTGAATATTTGACTACAGCCTTCTAAGTCCACATTTGTAAATGATGGAACGTGTTGAATCAGCTTCTTCAGAGATAATACAGTCAACCCGGTGTTATAACGTAGGTTTATAGTGTGGAGTTCTTCGCACTTTGAGAGAGTTCTGTAAAAAAAAAGAAAAAATATTGTAAATCTAGCTTCATATTTAATGAGTTGTAGAATTAGTTGATAACCTCTCACCGACAGCTATGGTCGCAACACACATTTTAGGAACGGTGAGCACCCACGGGTATTGTGTTTTTCATTCAAAGTCAATGAGTAAAGAGAAAGTAGTTTCCTGGGAGCCTTTAAGGTTATGGTAAGAGTATAAATTCTCAATGCTACTACCTACTGTAAACTTTTAAACATGCAAAATATCGCATATGTCATAAAAGTGGGTAGGTAACCAATTGTTTGTTGCGTGAGGAACCAATAAACTTGATATTCATGGTGAGGTTGTAGAAATGAAGTTTTGTAGATCCTGAACTCAGCCCACTCCTTACTAACATATTACAAACATTCCCTAGATAGATAATATACAAGTAGTTTTGTGAAGAGTAGATCTCCTGTCCATATGTAATGTACTTTTCTAATTTCTCTTACATTAAATCAAAACCAAATTATGTTTTTGTATCATATGTAGTTTCCCCAGAATAGCTACATATATTCAATATTTATAACATTTTTTTATTGTTCCTATTGGCAACGGCGCCCAAGAGGTTAATAAACATGAAGATTTCGCATTTGAAAAATGAAACATTACTGAACCGTTAACCCATCGTGTCACGACTTCAAAATGCCTGTGCGCGCCAGCTGATTCTGTTTTCATAATAACTTACTTGTTTTTTGCAAAATAATTTTTTTGTAAATTGTGCTTGCTGTCTTACCAGATAAAGATTTTATATGTTTTTATAAAAATAGTATATAATCTAACATAAGTTTTTTTTCCCCAGAATATCTATACATATTCAGAAAAATTATTTTTTGATATCGGCTACTGCAAGAGACGACAGGTTAAAACGGCCACCATATTGATCTAAAATCGGAACGTAACAAACAAATGTATAGACAAATGAAATGCCTGATGGTCGAGTTAACACAGGACTTCGCTACGTTCAGTCAATGAATCCTCTTTACCACCTTCATGAGACAAAAATGCTTGATGGAAGGCTTAGTTTAGAATATGAATTTAGTGATTTGAACTCCTTGACCACAAGTTTAGTCTATTCCATAAGTTATATTAAGTTCAAAATAATTAATTGAATAATACTGACCTTAATATTTGTGTAACATCAGCATCTGTCAGATTACACCTAGACAAATCTATCTCTGATAGGTTAGCGTAGATACAGTTATCCATAAACGTAGAAATGAATTCTCCATTCATATTCAGACCTTCCAATCGCAGTGCACAAATTACTTGTGGATCTAAGGATATTAGAATATTCCTTAAAAAGTTTCGACTGAACGAATTGAGGCTCAGATCAAGCACTTCTAAATTTCTCAAATTAATCTCCTCTTGATTATTTTCTAATGATTGTGAAGTTATATCACAAGCCTTCAAATTCAATGACTTGAACTTAATATAATGTGAAAGTTTCATTATGTGTCTGAATCCAATATCTCCTAAAGGATTATAACTAAAGTCTATCTCGAGATGATTTTGTAAGATGGATAAATTCGGTTTCTCGAACAAGAAAATTAAACTCTTCAGTCCTTCTGCGTCTATAAAATTTCCACTCAAATCGATAACCTTTATCTGAGATAGAGAAGATAAACATTGCGCTAAATGTTTTAATCCATCGTTTCCTAGAAGGTTATTGGCTAAGTACAGTTGTGTTAGATTTGTTTGATGATTGAGTGATTTAAAAACTGGTTGAATCTCAGCTGGTGATAAACACAGGTTCGGTAATCTGAGGCTGTGGGTCGCTTGGCTGGATTCTAGCATATTTCTAAGATGTTCATCAATATCTGAAAATAAAAGCAGTTTATGTTTAATAAATATTGACGTAATAATTGTATTACATTCATTGAAATTGTTGTAGTCAAGTGACAGAAGAAATTTTTTTGATCTAATATTTTTTTATAAACTTGTAAATTATCAGTTGGATAGTCTTGATATATATATATATATATTTTTAAAAGAAGAGAGACATTCCCGGGTTACAAATAAACTGACAATATTTGAAAATCTCCTACTACCACCACAGTAAGCGGAAAATGTTGCTTGTGTTGTGTTGGAGGACTTGAAGTCCAGTCAGGCCAGCTGAGGAATTGAACACACTACACCTGGGTGAGACCCATGAGCGATGTCAACTCAGCCACCGACCGGTCTATATATTAATGTTGATTACCTATCATGTTTCTACCATTAGATTAAGGTTCGGTATTATTGTGACAGTTATACTAAGACCTCAGGCTACAATTCTGTTAATAAATAGATTACACACCATTGGTAACTCTTATGCTATATTAGGTGATGTTTTTAATATGCCTCTATTGAAGTATAAAGCTATATGTACTAATTAAACATTTTAGCAGTGCATATTTTAACGAGGTCACTGCATAACGGGTTTTTCGTTATTGTTTCTTCTTCATTTCTTTCACTAACATTGTACTGATGTATATTTTTTTTCTTTTGTCTTGTTTACTTATAAAATCTATAAATCTATAATCTATAATGCACTGTCTATAACTATCATGTATGTAAATTAATTGAATTAATGAATTAATTCTCAATATCTAAATAACGCATGTATTTAAGGGCATTGTAACATTGACTGAATCTGCCTCACCTGTTTTAAGTTGTGCGCAGCATTCAATGTATCTCTCTCCGACAGGTGGAAGGTTCCAACTAGTTATGCTAGCCTGTAGTTCTGCAGGTCCTACCACTAAACTCAAAGGATCTTCATCTGCTAAAATAGCTCCATCGCTGGTGAGGAGGTTCAAAGATGGCTGTACACCTTCAATACTACAACACAATAAATAAAAATTACACCACAACTGAAATACTTACTGTACTTAAAAATACTAGAAAATCAAATACGGTTCTTGGCAATACGTACTTGTAATATCTCCTAGATACTTCTTTAGAAAGCCAGCCGATGGTTAATGAATCAATTTTGTCAAATGAAACAGGAATTAGAAGTAATTTATCCTGGATCCGAACCCTCACTGCTGCAGGAGGTAAGGCAGGTTGCGTTGGAACATAACCTCCAAACGAAGGGACTCTGGAAAACTTGGAAGGAGAAGTTTGACTAAAAGGGTTGGTACTCGTCATTCTATCGATACTTAAACTGTTTTGTATGCTTTGTTCGGTGGTTGAATCAGGTTCTTCAATACATTCATTGAAACTCCTCCGGCTTTTGACCGAAGTGAAGCTTAAATTAGAGGCTGTCTCCACATCACTTCCACAATTATTTTCATAAGAAGTAGAGTGAACTTTTACTTTATCCGTTATATTTCTCGTGAAGCCCAATTTATTAAGTGTTGCTTGGTGCTTCCATCCTTTCCCTTTTTTCTTTCCTTTGAATAAGTTTTCAGCGGATAAACTTCTGGAAAAGTATTCAACGCCTCGAGACACGTGCCCTGGAGGAATGTTTTCTCTGTGCATTATTTCCTCATCCATGGAATTACTATCACTGTCACACATCTCTCCTGGACGGATACTATCTAACAAACCCAAGTTAGTCGTGACAGTTTCAGGAGAAGGCCTTCCAGAAAACGAAGTGGTAAGTCTTCTAAATTCATCATGTTTGCTGTGTGAAGATTTGACGGGTTCATTTGATTTTCTTTTAATAGTATTCGGAGGATCATCCTGTTTTTTTCTTTTCTTACAATATGATGGAAGAGTGTCATCTTCCAGCCAATCTTCTCCAACTTCCTCGGGCTCCATCAGAGCTCCCTTTTTACGTTTTTCAGTGTCTTTCTGCTTTTCCTGATCACTATCTGTATCAGTAAGTGTGAACCTATTTCTTAATGTTTTCATTGCATTTTTATAAACTTTTACACCAGAATTGTTAGATTTGTTCCTAGATTTATTCAAATCATTCTTCTCAATAGAAGAGTTGCTAGATTCATCTTCAATATTGTTTCTATTTTTTGTTTTATGTATTGATGAAAATGAGTCATCACTATCACAACTATCATTCAATTCAACGTTTCTTCTCATATTTAAACTTTTTTTTGGGGAAATACTGAAGTTGGAATTTCTCGAAGGTAGGTTATTAGATTTCAATGGAGATTTCCTTAAAACCTCTCCAACTCTGTCTAGATTTTTATGTAATCTAGCGCAAACAGTTTCATAAAAAATTTGTTCTGTTGGATTGAGTTCTTCCCTTTTACGCCAAATTCTTAGGAAATCTAATACAGTTTCACCGTGGTCATTTTTGATAGATGGAGAAGCGCCGTTATCCAACAGCAATTCAACAATCTCTAAGAATCCATTACTAGCTGCATCGTGCAAGGGAGTTATTCCTGCAAAAAAGAATGATGTAACAAATTTAACTTTTTGTTCCTTTCTTATTTTCTTGAAGAAAATATTGATCTTTCACAGAAAAAATCTTACCGTCACATTGTGTTCCCCCTCTATCATTAACATTTGCCCCGTTCTGGAGAAGAATTTCAACAATATCTTTCTGACCGTGATTGCAAGCCTCGTGCAACGGAAGCCAACCTGCATTGTCTCTCACATTCACTGGATGGCCTTGGGACAATAGTCGGGTGACCAGCAGCGTGTTGCCAGATATACAAGCCTAGAACAAATCAAAAGAACTTGAATCAAACATAGTGTTTTAGTTTAACCTACCGGCGGGCGTGCCTTGGTGACTCACACCATCGAACGGACATATCAAAAATCTGATGTTTTCATCAAAAGTTGTTCTCTATAATTCACATGTATTTCGACAATCATAAAATACAACATAATGTCATAAAACCATGAAATACAGAATGCAAACACGTCTGTGATTAAAAAAAACAGCAAAGAATAGAAACACTTTGGATACTCTGACAGCATTATTGAAACAAAATTGAAATTGATTAAAAATGAAATAAGTAGTATGTATAGAGAAAAAACACATTTTTAAGCAGGAAAATTAAGGGAGACATTTATTTTTATTTATTTTGTGCATTAATAATCATTATAAATAATTTTCCTCAGGGCCTTTTTGAGGAGAGGAAGGAGTGAACATGGGTCTCGAAGGGTCTCTAGGAGGGAGGAAACACATAGGCCGGAAATTTTTTCCACAGCCGAGCTGTTGAACTCAAGGACGAATCGTAGAAGCGACCCACTCTCATGTGACAATATGTTGGGCGCGCGATTGTTCCATTTATGACTTCCACAAAGGTGACAGGGTCCAACTCTAATTTTGGGTGCTTGATTAGAAGAATAATATAATGGTTACGAGAACAAGGTTTAAAATAATTCTCCTGTCAGACAGTGTTATTAGATGCAATTGATTCATCAAACTGACATAGTTAATATAATCAATATGAATTTGACCTTAAAATTTACGTACTTAACAAATTTGTGCTGAACTCTTACTATATTGTTAAAGTGAACTTTATATAAAGGGGACCAAATAGGTGAATTATATTCCACTTGACTTTTGATTAATGAAATATAGAGTGTTCTCATACATCTAAGGACTTAAAATCAGTTAGAGTTCTGCAAAGGAAGCCAAGAATCTTTAAAGCCTATCAGTTATATAGTTGATGTGTGCTATGAATGTCAAGTTTTCATCTAATATTACACCCAAGTCACGAAATTGTGACACTGGTATTAATTTAATATTATTTGTATATTCATGGAAGATATTGCGTATTGGAAAATCGTATTACTTGACATTTTTGAATGTTCAAAAATAAAGCATTTTGTTCAAACCATTGGTTAAGTTGATCTAACTTAGTCTGTAAAATTTGGCAATCGTATACATTTCGTATTATTTTATACATTTTTAAGTCGTCAGCAAATAGCAGAACTTCTAAATCATTAAATTGGTCAACAATGTCATTGATAAATAATAAGAAAAACATTGGGCCGAGGTGGAACCCTTGAGGAACCCCACTTGTGGCCTCGAATATATAAGATTGCACAGAATTAATATTTACGCTAAGCACCCTATTGCTAAGATAACTAACAATCCAACTCAATAATTTACCTTTGATGCCCAACAATCGGAGTTTATATATAAGTATGTGATGTCGAACCTTGTCAAAAGCTTTACTAAAGTCAGTGTATATACTGTCCACTTGTTTGAGACCCAGAGATTCAGATATGTAATTTTCATAAATCATTAAATTACTTAAGGTAGAGCAACCTATGATGAAACCATGTTGGTTAGGAATAATAATGTTGTTGATAGGTTTCATAATGATATCTAGCACTAATTTCTCAAGAAGTTTCGGTAAAGCAGACATTATACAAATTGGTCTGTAGTTAGATATATCTCTTTTATCGCCTTTTTTATGAATAGGTGTTAAAGAATTCTTCTTCCACTGAGCTGAAAAAGACTTGTTAAAGAGTTTATATAGAGGATATCAGACTACTAACACAGGTTGTGAAAAATATTGGAGGAATACCATCCGGTCCAGCAGATTTATTGCTAACTAATTCTTTTATGCCCTTTTCTATGACTTCTATTTTGATGAAACATTGGCTTAGATTTAATGACTCTTCCACTGAAATATCGGGAACAGTATTGACAGGAATATCTGTGTCGTAAACACTTTTAAATGAATCAGCAAAGAGATTAACCTTCGATACTGTCAGCACATTTTTCTTTTAAGTACATGTTATTGGGAAATCCACAATCATTTTTCTGTCGAGTTGTAGAAAAACTCCATATTTTTTAATATTTTGGTGTACTCGGTCACCGTTTGCTTGAGTTAGTCCTAGGAATATGAACATATCACGAATTTCACTGGATTTAACGCACTGTAATTCAACTTGGTTTGTGGCAGAACCGATGTCATCTTGGCTGGTCCAGTTCGACAGATTATAATCACCAGCAATTATGAATTTTGCTTTCGGATATTTAAATTTCAGCACTGTGTCCTCATTGTGGTTTTTATTTATTTGCAAATCCGATGCAGGTGGGATGTAGACGCAACCGATAATAATTTTGCCATTAGGTATGTTGAGCATTACAAAAATGCGTTCAACACTCAGGAAATCATGACTACCTTCAGGTGCACTGCAGTGTATAGAGCTAGGTTTTAGAAGTTTAGAACGCATTTCAATATTGTCCATGAAAATTCCTAAAACGTAAGTAAAACGTAGACATTGTAGATGCCTGTCAATTATTTCAAATACAATTTTCAATATTATATTTGGCTTTGAGATATTTACAAAATATTAGCCGTCTTCTAAGGGGAAAGAAATACTGAGAAAGAAACAGAGTCACTGCACACAGAAGTTTAAATAATAGTTTTAAGAATGTTGGCTTGTTTGAAAACACTATTTATATATATTTTTATTTATTTGGTTTTATAGATTTTGATATATTTGGCTCCATACAAGATGGCAGTATACATGTCATATTTAAAATGTACACTACTGCCATTCGCACAGAGATACTTAAAAGCGACTTGAGTTTGGTGCACATAACATATGCGTCGCTTGTGAGTATCTGCCATACTATTTTGCAAGTGGTTGTACACAATGCGACAAGTGGACTACGGGTTGGACGCTACTGGTAGTGCTGGTAGCACGCTACGCTAGTTGCTTATGCATCTGCTACTCGTTTGAAAGAAATGGGATCCGTACATTATATGATGTTAATTTTGTTATGGAGGTGGGAAAATATCCATGTTTATATAACTATAATTTACCGGAATACGTAAAAGGATTCAGCGGAGAAGGTGTAGATATACTAATTAGTAGTTCGTTAATCGTCTATTGTACGGGGTGAGGAATTACGCTACATATCTCCCAGCCACAGTAAGGTTTGTAGCGGCAACTCAGAAAATGTAGAATCATGTATATGTTACCTAATCTTATCATAAAGAAGTAATAGATGTTTATTGCTCACCTGGTGTAGTTGTGTTTCTCCTTTAGTGTTTTTTTTAATAGAAAAGCCCTTCCCCCTTTTTCTGGCAACCCGGGGCTTGTCATTTTCTTCATTGTCATCATCTGACACATCTGAAAACATCATTTCCACCAAATTTATTTAAGAAAAATTGTCCTTAGCAAATACTTTTTTTTACATTAGCTCCACACAGGAGGCCCTGAGGAAAAAAAAATCTCTAGAGGTCTAGAGAAAGTCTAGTTAGAGCGGTCAAAAGGTCTTCCTCAACCAGTCTCTCCAGATCCGACCCGCCACGCAGTAGGTGGGTAAACGCATTCGCCGTCAACATGTAGACAAACCCCACCCAGTGAACCTGTGCCTCCTGCTACTTCACCAAACATAGCGAACCACTTGGGATGACCCATGGCAGGGGCGTTGGTTATCCATTAAATTATACCGGAATAGAAAAATAAATTGTGATAGTATTACCAGTCAAAGTTTCGAGGCAAATTTCTTCGCCGATGTTTGGGGTATTACTGTCATCTTCACTGTCATCGGATGATTCCTCTGATGAAGCAGCAATGCTTCCCATCGCAAGAAGTTCACTTTCTAACTGTTTAGCTTTATCCTCGTTCTTCATTTCATGGTAGTATTTCATTAACAATCTTATTGCTTTGGCCTCTCCTTTCTCGTTGTATGCCTTTCTTGCCTAAAAATTAACCACACAAATAAGTAGTTAACGAAAAAACCAACAGATATTTTTTGGCTCTTTTACCTTTTCATGCATTATTCATGAGAAATAGGTAACAATGGAGCTATCAGCGTACCCGCTTATTCCATAGAATAAAAAATAACACAAGAAGTGCCTTGTAGGTGTGTTTCGTGATCCAATAAGGAACTGCAGTGAAAAATATTATGGCTTAAAAAAAATATTCACGTATGTAGATCAACAAATGCTATTTCTGTTATATTATATATTATTATACATAGAATTTATAAATT
This sequence comes from Hesperophylax consimilis, assembly GCF_061612785.1. Taxonomy (NCBI): domain Eukaryota; kingdom Metazoa; phylum Arthropoda; class Insecta; order Trichoptera; family Limnephilidae; genus Hesperophylax; species Hesperophylax consimilis. The sequence goes on from NC_142842.1 coordinate 14,998,531, forward strand.
GTCATTTAAAAACGAATAAAACACCATGTCATTAAAAAACACCGTTTGGTTGGTATGACTAATAGCCTGATTAATTACAATCAATCCATGTCAGTGATATATCCATGGTTTAAAACCTCCACATAAGGGTTGCCGCTTCCCCAAATTGCAAGATTTTTGTTTTTTTGTTTTTAAGAGAACCTTTTTGTAGGGAAAATGCGGGGATTCTGAGCATTTCTTGATTATCCAACCATATTGAAAAATAATATCTACACTAATTGATTAAACACATTATATTTCGTTTTCGGTCATAGCAAATTTATAAAATAAGTCAATTTTTAAAACCTGAACGAAAGAGAAAATCCTAAAATGACTAGATTGCTAATTTCAATCATTTTTTTCTTCTTTTTTGAGGTAAAGGTACTTGTGGGAATTTTGTGTGGAATTTGAAAATCTCTTAATTTCTTGTGGGTATTTTAGAACATATGCATTGGCAACTCTGATCCACTTTCACATCTGAACCGATGGAAATATTTTATTTAAAACACCGGTAAATTGTTTATCCGGTGCAATCATGGATGCTTTTTTCCACTTTGATTCAATACAATAACATTAGTGATGATATGCTGACATTTTGCGTAGTGTTCTTTGATGTTTAAAGCGGGTAATCTTAAGAATAAAAAACGCCTGACTCCCATACAAAATACAGCACCGGTTGAAAAAAGAGAATGTAGGCGTTTTGAGACGGGTGACTGGTCACATCCAAAGATTTTATGCGTTTTCGGAAGACCCAAAAAGTTAAGTATAAAAACTAACTATAACAATAAAAAATACACAGGTATTTACGTTAGAAGGTCAATAATTATTAAAAAAAATATAAAAAAATGGACTGCAGTTCCTCATTATAGTCCGAATTTTATCATTATTTCCATACAAAACTGTGTTTCAGATTACGAAATTCAAATGGGATGGCGATACATAATTTCAGGCAAGTGTAAAAGAGACAGACCAGAACTGGACTATTTATGTAAAGGAGAGTGTCTATTCCTGTGGCAGACCTGTGCCTGTGTACATATACAGATAAATAAATAAACCACTCACTACATCGATATCTTCGGGCTTTTTGTATGAAACAAATTGGTACTAAAAAAACATAGATATGCGAATATATAGACAGTACAATTCTCATTTGGAGCCTACTTATTATACAAGTAGCTCTAATCCGCCACGCGTTGCTGTGGCTCAGTTTGTCTGCAGATAGAGAAACAATAGGGCGTGTTGCTTTTACGTCCAACAGAAGGCACTGTTAAAAAAAATGATGTTTTTACCTGTCACAGGTAACATCTACGATATAGGTATATAAAAACACAGGCATATTCGAATGCAACATTGTGTCCAAATTTCAAAGCAATCGGTGTAGAACTTTCGGAGATTTAAGATTTTAAACAAATGAACATTTTATTGTGAAAAACTGAAAGTTTTCATTCATAT